>NC_050575.1:97795529-99065529 GCF_011100635.1 Trichosurus vulpecula
TAAGATGTCTCTGAGAAAACAAAAGAGTGTTTTTGAAGGATACACATTGAAACACAGTAACATTCCTCATTCAGGATAGTCCCTCATTCAGAGTTTATTTACTATTATTTCAGATGTGTATCTAATGAGTTTGGTAATCTGTTTTCCAAACCCAGAGAGGAATAAAAAGCATCAAACCGTTGGTGGGCTGGGGTTCGAAAACTGTTAGAAGACATAATAGAGTAAAAAAAGAGAAACGGTGTGGAAAACAAATATAGCTTTAAAATACAGCATAGTCCAGGGACACAGTCTTATAAACCTCAACATTTTAATTACCGTAGGCAGCACTAGAATCACCAAGAGGAGGTTAAGTAGAGCATATTTTATCTATCGCACTAAAATCCTCCTCTGATGTCTCCCTATAACATGAAAAGGGTTTTGGATGTCCAAAGCCTAGGTCAGAAGAGCACAAAACTAACTGGTCTACCAGGCTGGAAATGCTCTAGATTATAGGCTTGATGATAGATTCTATCTGGTCCAAGGACTAATAACCAAATTCAGAAAGGCTCATTCTTCTTTGAGGTGGGGAACTGTCTGAAGGCTACTAGGTGATCAAAAATCTTTTTCAGTAGTAACTCACAAAAATTGTCTAAATCATGTAAGAGTTATGACTCAAATCATAGATAATGAAGTATCAAAATATAAGTATACTGTGTTTAAGAAAGCAAGGAAGTATATAAAACATTATTAGAAAAATCTGATCTAAAATGTTCACTGCTATGAATATCTCAATCCCCAACAAGAAAATGAGGGTTATTATAACACAAGTCTACGAAAGGTGAAAATTCCCTTTTTATTGATGGTTATATATTTTTATACTAGAATTGTGAAGCACATGTCACATGGACTTCTATCAAAGGTTTGCCAATGCTCTGTTCTAGAAGAATACAAATGAGTCTTTTTACCCAATTAAAAAACTTGTCCATGTTTAAAGATAACATATTTTTACTTCAAGTGAAAAGGTTACATGATTCTCTAATGGAATAGATGCTTCCAAGTCCAAATTCTCACCTTGAAATCAAATGTGTAATTTGTATAAGGCATTAGGCCATTCTCATAGGCACTCTTTAACTTGAAACCATGTGTAATCCTTCCATTTGTCGTTCCATTTTCCCATTACAGCTGAAGTTAGTAAGACTTTCATTGTATCTCAGTTCTTTGAAATCCTTATGATTTGTTTCTACTCCACCAGTACTCAAGTATTCTACAACACCTATAATAAATAAAAAAAAAATTACCAACTAAATTAAAATTTAATTAGTTAAAATTGCCAGGCTTACCCAGTTGCCTTACAATAGCTATATAGTGTAAGTAAATGCTCTAAAAATACTATTTATAAAAGCACCTTAAAATTCATGTTTACCTAACATCACATTTTTACAACTTCCAGATACTTTACTAGCAAAACTGGGGGATATTATACAGTGATATTTCCAAAGCATAATCCTCAATCCTAATTAGCAATAACAATTCCCTGAAAGCTTTACAAGACCAGTTGTAGAGGTAAAACCATTTGATATAAAACTCACTTTTCTAATTGCCCTTAGAGTTTACTAAGCAAATTACTTGATATTATATTTATTCTACCAAATCAAAGAAATTCTTGCATTGTACTTGTGTCTGTAGAGGAAGAGGGTGTAAATTAGGAGAGAAATGTAAACAAATAAAATATCTTCCAGTTTGGTACCACAAGCTTTACAATCTAATAGGGTCAAAGGATGACAGATTTAGAAGTACAAAGAACCTTAGAGGTCATCATTTCACTCCTTTCATTTTACAAAACAAGAGGTCCAGGAAATAAAATGACTTGTTTAAGGTCACAAAGGTAAGCAGCAAAGCCAGAATTTGAACCCAGCTGCTCTGATTCAAAACTCAACATTCTTTCCACTTTATCACATAACAGTTGCATTACATACCAAACAGTATTTCAAATGCAGTCTGACTCATTTACCCAACTTGGCTGAAGTTAATTTCTTGAATCTTGTAAATACAAAATAAGACCAGTTTAGCTTACCCTATGCCAATAAAAGTTATCATATCTAAGATCCTATAAAAGGATGGTTGTAATCTCAAAGAGGTATTGTTAACAATCTTCTCAGAATTTGGGTTACACCAAACAATTGGAGAATACACATAGGCATTAAGGGAAAAAAACAAATGCCCATTTTCATTAACAAGATAAAACTTTAATAGTATGTATTACAAATGAAAGAAAGATATGAACAGAATTATAAATGATTAATTCTTTTAACTATCATGTAATCACATACTAGGTACAGAGTACAGTGCTACGAAAGATACAAAATAATAAGACACCCCTCATGGAACTAAAATGTAGCAGGGCAAATAAGATACATTGTTTCTGCCTTTTAAAAACTCAAGATGAACACATGTTAACATTAAATTCAAGTACTATCATGAATTAAGACAGAGCATATTAACCTGGGGTCTGTGAACTTGTTTCCTATTTTGATAACCCCCTGATTTAAAAGCACAAATTCAGACACCTAAATTCTAATTAGGTCATTTCTCTATTTAAATTATGTGTCATCCAAGAGGAATAAGGTTTAACATATTAGGATTTTCATTATATTTCATTTTTAAATGAAATCATTTATAGCATACATTTGAAGTTGGTCTTTTCAAGTGCTAAATTTAACCAACAATATTATCTTCAGTGACTAATGCATTTACATAAAAAAAATAGTATTCTACAAAATAAATATTGTTGCTTACCAGGTCTGGCAAAGAATTGAGATCCGCACATAGCACAAGTGGAATGGTTCCAAGTTCTCCCAGTACGTTGGACTTGAGACTTCGAGAGGCTTTGTCAATAATGTTCTTTACTTCAGAGAGGAACATCATAGTTTGTACCAATTTCACATCAGAATATTCAGGATCCCAATGCATATGTGCATTAGCAACAAGAATAAGTTGCTTTTCTGTTCCAAGATGTGGCTTTCCAGCTAAAATTAGAGGACAAGGGAAATCAAACATTTCATTTCACACAATCTTCTGACTGAAAGCAAATGATTTTAAATGGCTCAGTTCATTTAAAATGTCCTTATCTAAATAGTCTCAAGATCCTTTAAAAAAAAAACAACCTCAAGAGGGAGACTACTTCCAATCTACCTTTGCTGCCAAAAAAATTAGAAAAGTATTGAAGGTCAGTGTATGAATAGCTATTTCATTTCATATTTACGTCTCTATTTCTTTCAAATCAAAAATGCCTAGAAGCAAATAATAAAGGCTTTTTGCTTTTCACTCATTTTTTACAAGACTTTCTTAGGAAATTCCCCTGTATCTTAAGCTTTGTGGGTAGGAAAAATAATTTGACATACTGAAAAAGACTGATATTTCTACTTTTTTTGAGGTACTAATCAAGATAATTAAGATATGATCAGCTATTTTCAGATTTCTACTTTTTTCAAAGCTGTCAAGACAATACATCTGTATTTTAGATCCCAATTTCATCAGAAATTAGTCACTTACATGACATTTCAATCAATTCTTTTCGAAGTTCTAGTAGCACTGCAACTCCAATGTTATCTTTTGTCATAACTCTGTTCAGCATAGCTTCAGACCCTTCTGAATTTGCCATTGCTAGTTGATTGAATTCAACAGTGTTTCTGAACCAATGTGAATCTAAATATTAAAAAAAAAAAGTATAGTTGAGAAAATCCTTTCTCAGGGGAGGCAGCATGGTATAAAGGAAAGAGCCTGGGACCAAGAGACAGGAGGCCTCGCCTTAAGTCCCCACTTTACCACATGACTTTGGTAAAATACTCTTTCTCTCTGAGACTTTTTGTTTTCCCACGTGAAAAATGAGATGGTTGGTATGGCTAATCTTTCTAATTCCAAAATTCTGTAATTTGAAAACCAATATATTAGATACAAAAGATTTCTAATCTTATATATATTTATGTATATCTGATGGAGCTAAGATTACTCAAAGATAAATTCTCCACATTTAATGGCAACTTTAGAAAATTAATTTCAATCATTTCCAGTTTGGCACAAATCTACATTAGGACTTTAGGGCACTGCACACCTAATAAGGAGGTTCTCTTCTCTGACCTTAAATTTGACTTAACCACGATACACACAATCTCTTCTTATAGCTCCTATACCACACTTTCCTAAGGATCAGGTTCAAGATAGGCAATTTAAGAAGTTCTTCAGGAGCACACAGGAGGGCACATGGTGTTTCCATTTATATGAATTAAACCCCAACAATTAATGGAAAAATAGAAAAAAAACATATGTGTATATGTATATGTACACACACGCACGCGCGCAAATGAAATTTCCCTTCAAATCTATTTAGGAAAAAAATTATGACAGTAGCTTTATTTTCATTAATAATTGTTTCTTTAACTCATCACAAATGAGTTAATAATCCCTTAAAAAAGCCACCTGGAATAGAAAGTTAAATGTAGTATGTTTGCAAGGGAGAGAGCTTACTTATTTTCTGTCTTGAAGAATATTGCACAACCATCAACATGTTTTCTTTCCTGTTCTGACATTGTCCTAGCTCTAGATTTCGGACTAAAGAATCCATTATAGCCGCGCTCCTTTAGCTCTACCAGAAAAAACTGTAATACTGTTCAGTTTCAACCTCCTGAAAAATCATAAACAGCAAAGTATTTCAGTTCCCTAAAAACAAATTCATTATGACACAAACTATTACAAGCATACCCTACCTACTATAATTATTTGGTTATATTAAAACATAATGTTAGGTGAAAAGGGGCAGTCAGTATCAAAGGATCACTACCTGTTAATGGATGATGATATTACAGCTGACTTTAGTTATAATGTATTAACCTTTTATTGCAAAAAGGCATTGGTCAGGGCAATCTTATAAAGGGTATGCCTGTATACCTACATGTTATTTGAAAAGTGTTGCACTTGAGTTACAGAGACAGGAACTGCAAAGGCCCATTCCCTTTTTTCAGTACATTTTCTCACCTGCTTGTTTTTCATTTTACAAGTACAAACTGCCCAGATCAATTCTTTTGGTACCCAGGAACACAGAAAAAACCTAAGATGTAAAGATGCTGTTTTACCCAGGCAATTTCAAAGTAGTTAATTATAATGTCATTCTAGAGACTGGTGTGTAAGCACCACACATGTAAATTTTCCATAAAGTCAATGTGCCCTAATCAAGATGGTGCTAAAATAAAAAGAAAATCCCATATACACAGCTCCATTTTCCCAGGTACTTCAGACTAAAATATGTTGCAGCAGTGAGGACAATGTTGGCCACACTCAGCTATTATCAAAAGCTGAAATTAATTCACCAGGGCAGTACAGGGTCGCTGTGGGAAGTTGATAGTCGTTTGCCCACTAGGTCTCGAACCTAGGGGATTAATGCTAAAGCTGGATTACAGGAAACTTATAAATATAGGAACGCAAATAACGTATACTTCATTTGTTCCTTACTCTGGCAATTCTGAAAGATGAGATTTTGTACATTTAAACAAAAGCTTTTCTCTATAAATTACCTGAAGACTTATGATGTCAGCATTGCAGCTCAAGATCTCCTGCATAATGGCTTTTTTTCTGTACTCCCAAGTAAGTGCCCATGATGGACAATACCCATATAACTGCCGAGTTGCATACTTATCACAAAGAACGTTGTAGCACATGACAGAAAACAAAGCTGTAGGAAAAAAAATCATTTAACTTATTTATATACATTTCAGAAAAAAAGATTTTTACATTCTTTAATGCTAAACTTTGATTTAAGGTGCCTTAATTTAGAGGATAACATAATACTGATAAAAACAAAACAGTTCAGACTTGGTTTTTAGACATTCAATGCATTAGCCTCTAAAATGCAAGGTTTCCAAGGTTCTCCAATTCTTCCCCCTTCTTCTCTCCCCACCCAAACAACACTCATGGAGAAACATGTAAAATTGATAGAAAGTTATATTGAAAGCCAAGTCTTGTTCACTTCTGCAGAACTACACAGTTAACTTTTGTGAAAGCATAAGTAAAATCCTGTTACAACTAATTATGAAGTATTATACAAATTATTTTCATCAAATTTAGAATTTCAAAGGGCATCAAAGTCAACTGGCAAACCTCTTAGTCAAGCAAGAATTTTGTTGTCCTGAAAGTCTACTGAATCAAATGCTGCTTGATGCACGTGGGGCATTACCTAGGTCTTGAAGATTTTGATTTAATGTCTATCAAATAATGTTAGCAATAAGAGGACCTCAGATACCATGTAAAATCACAGATGAGAAAAGTGAGGCTCAGTCCAAAGTATAAGTGAACTAGGGCTAGAACTAAAATCTATCAAATTCCAAGCCAGTCCTCTTTCCATTACATCATGCAAATATCTTTTTGCTGGAACTAAATCTGACTGTACTTTACAGGGCACAGAAGCTGGGCATGCCTATGGAGAAGTTTAGTTTTCAAACTGTGATTATTAGGATTTTACAAATTAAGTCCATTGTAGACAGATTTCTTACAAAGACTACTTTAAAAATGACCACAATTATTGGTATGCCCTGACTTTAATTATATTTAATAAAAACTAGTAGGAAAAAAAAAGCAAACAAAAACAATGCTACCAACCAGTTGGCCTTGTTCTGTCTGGTTCTTGTAACATAATCCAAGATCTTGGAGGTGGTTGTTCTGTTGCCACTAGTGGAATATTAACACAAAATGAAATGACAATATTCTATTTGTCTTCCCAAAAAAGTAATCTAAACTAATTACCACTTACTTGTTTTTCCAGTACCTGCCAAATTATCAAGCAATAGTTCAGTAGCCTTCTTGTCCCATCTGGTTCCTGATAGAGGTTCAATATATCTTGTGTAAGTGGATTTCCTTGAAGTATTTTAAAAAAGCAAAATAAGACCCAATTTATAAGTATTCAATTTAGAAATATCAAAACTCTGAATATTAATTAATTTGAAATTTCATAAACTAGATTAGCCTAAATTATTTTAAATGAAATTGTGCTTTAGTCAGGAAAAAAATCTTGACAGACAATAGCAAAAGCCAAGAAATAAACTTTTTTTTTCTCTTTGGATTTTAATCAGATTAAATGAAAAGGTAAAAGTAATTAATGTATAAGTATGAAACCTGTTTGCTTCTCAGGCTACAGTACTCTCTCAGCTCATGGGTAAATTAGTTAACAAAGACAAATAGATTAATTTCGGCCTATATAGTAAAGAATGAAGAGTACTGAACTTAAGAGCCAAAGGATGTGGTTTGAAGCAGTGGTTCTCACTTAATTGGTTTATTGGCAAGTCAGAACTTTGCTGGCCCTCATTTTCTTCATCTAGAGATAATAATACTTAAATACCTGGCTGTGGTAGAGAACATGCTTTGTAAAAACCAAACCACTATATAAAAGTGAACTTTATTATTACTGTGACTATCAGTACTTGGAAGACCAAGTTACCATGTTTATCAACTTCAAAGACAATAAAAAAGTGGAAGGTGCAGCTCTTGTACTAGCCAATGGAATAAGGATCTAAAAAGATTTCTGACAAACTGGAAAGATAGGCCCAATTTAACATGATGAAATTTAACATGGTAAATGTAATTTTCAGTAATTATTTCTTGAATTTAGTATATATAAAGTTGTATAGCTTTTTTTTTAACTTAAGCACAAAAGCACAGGACAGCAGCACGGTAAAAAACAGCATTGCATTCACATCTCAAACAATATGCCATAATAAATTCCCATATAGTAAGGATCTAAATACAAAAAACTTAAAATATGAACAAGAAGAAATATATTGCAATTGCATTTTTTCTTGAGTATTTTTGTTTTTATATTATTTTCATTTTCAAATATATCCTTTTCCCTCCCATTACTAGCTATCCCTTATAAGAAAAAATATAAATGAGAAAAAAAATTTCATCAGCAAAATCAACCTGTCTATGGTGTCCGATAACATATTCAATAATCCACATCACATCATCCACCCCTTCTTATCCGTCAAGGAGGGGTGGGGGTAGGTGAAGGTAGAGGAAGGATTATTTTCTCATCTTTGGAACCAAGTTTGGTCATTATAATTACATAGTATCCAGTTTGGGGCTTTTATTTTTTTGATTCCTGTTCTTCCACGTACATTGCTATAGTCACTGAGCACACTGTTTTCCTGTTTCTACTTATTTCACTCTTCATTAGTTCCTAAAAGTCTAGAATGAAGCTCATGTCGAGTAGAGATCATTTCATTCTTTTTTTTTGGAGGGGTGAAGGCAGGGTATTTGGGTTAAGTGACTTTTCAAGGTCACACAGCTAAGTCAAGTGTCTGAGGCCGCATTTGAACTCAGGTCCTCCTAACTCCGAGACTGATGCTCTACTCACTGCACCACCTAGCTACCCCCATTTCATTCTTTATACTTGTATCCCCAGGGCCTGGCACAGTGCCTGAAACATAATACATACTGTTTATCAATTGATGTTTCTGAGGACAGTATTTCATTACATTCTTGTACCACAATTTGCATAGCTATTTAGCAACCAATGGGCACGTACTGTTTCCAGTTCTTTGCTACCACAAAAGGGTTGGTATAAATATTTTGGCATATATTGGACCCTTCTGTTTCTGATCTTCATAGGTATATATGCTTGGCTGTGAGACATGTGGGTCAGAGTATATGGGCATTTTAATCATATTTTTAATATAATTCAAAACTGACTTCCAAAAAAGTTGGACCAATTCATAGGTGTACCAGAGTAGTGTTTGTGTTTCTGCAGCCCTTCAAATGTTTATTACTTCCATCTTTCGTAATCTTCGCCAGACTGCAGGTGTAAAGTGACACTATTTTTGTGATTATTAGTGATTTGGATCAATCTTTCATATAGTTGTTAATAGATGGCAATTCTTTTGAGGACTTTCTGTTCACATCTTTTGACCACTTAATTATTGGAGGCCACTTAAATTATTTTTGTTAATTGCCCACATATTTTGGGTAACAGACACTTATTCAATATGTTTAATGCAAATATCACCCCAGTCAACACCACCTTGCCTTGTTATCCTAGCTGCACTAATTTTCTTTGTGCAAAAGTACAACTGAAATTATCCTATTATCTTCTGAAACAGGATACTTTAGTTACTATCTTGCTAAAGTTATTATATACACTGAAAAAAACTCTACTGGTATAAGGAACTCAGAATGAGGAAACTCTTGCGACCAATGCAGAATTCTATTTCTGTGTGCCAGAGGCAGCACCTGAACTTCAGGCCTCCATAGCTCCCAAGCTGGTTTTCTATCCACTAACCCATGCTTCTATAGATCAATGGACAGATAATGTGAAAAAGCCCTAGAAGTTTTATTATAACCTTAAAATGAACCAACAGTGTAACCTGACTGCTAAAAAAAATTATGGCAATCTTAGGCTAATTAAAAGAAGTATACAGAACAATAAAAGAGAAAATGCAGCCACATATTATACGGTGCGAAAACATTGGAATATTTTTTTCAAATCTGAGTACTAAATTTTAAAAGTTTATTGACAGAGTTAAGTATGTCCAGAAAAAGGCAACTAGGATGACTTGTCTGGAAATCACCAAACATGAGGAAATGTTAACACATAAAAAGAAACTGGACATGGTTAGCCTGGACAAGAGAAGACTCATGAAGGACCTGAAAGTCATCTTTAAATATCTAAAGGGCAGTTGTGTGGAAGAGGAAAAGAGTTATTCTACACAGTTACAGAAGAAAGAAAATAGTACTGATGGGTGGACATTATAGGTAGTAATAATTGGGTTCAATGTAAAGATCTTTTTCATAATTAAGATTTGTTTAAAAAATGAATTGCTTTATTCCTTGTCCCTCTAAGTATTCAAACAAAAGGCTGGATCTTTTTCAGGGATGCTGTAGAAGGGACTTCTGCATGAGGTATGAAGTTCTAAGTAACAACTCGTGTTACTTCAACTCTCAAGATTCTATTAACCATTCTTAATTTCTGAAGGCTTTCCTTGTGAGAAAAGTAGCTACAAGTCATGTGACAAAACGATCAAAGTGTGGAGTCAAAACCAGAAAGAAGTTTTATAAACAAACAAACAAACAAAAAGATTAAAGGAGAGAAAGATGGGAGGCAGATTGGAACAATGATCAAGTGAGAAAAGATATCAAATAGAACTGACCAGTGGGGAGAAAAACTTTGTAGAGATAAACGGAATTGAGATAGAAATGCTTAATCAGGACTGAAGGTGCTCTTCAAATAAAATTTTTTTGGCTTTTTTTTAGGTGGCGAAAAACTTGAGCATTTTTTTCCTTTTACTTAAATGAATTTTTTTCCTATTTTTCTAAACTTCCTACTTAATTACAAAAATGTCGACTACTTCTCAACTTTAGTCCACCCAGACAACAAAGCAAAATGCAAAAACAAAAAAAGCATACCTTTTAGACCTAAAGTCTGCAACTGAAACAGTTTTCCCAGCTCAAAAGGTAGAACTCGTAACAGGTTGTTATTTAAATGGAGTTCCCTATTGGAAAAAAAAAGTTTCGGGCAGTGAGAAGTCAACGTTAGGCTTCACTAAAGGTTTTTAAATTTATTCCTTGGGAAATAAACTCTGGGGAAATAAATGATTTTTAAAATATATTCTAGTCTGAATCTAGTCTAGTATACAGGGTGCAAAATAGACTAAGTGATGATAAGGCAGTTTAGCATTTATAATTAGAAAATGGAAGGTTAGAAAAGGTTACATGACCTTGCAGAAACATTCAAAAGAATTTTAGATTACTCTTCTGTGATAAATTATTCTTTCAATTTATTCAATGTTCATTAAGATTTACAAATACAGCAGACTTCTGCACACTGTTAAAATCATTCACAATTGGACCTTGGGTGCTACCAAGTATAATAACCAGTAGAAATATCAGTTAGTAATAAAGGCAAACACCTGCAACACAATTCTTTGATATGTACTCATGAAGACTGTTCCTGTAATCCCTAGCGCTTTCATTTATATTTTAAATCACCTATTCACCACTCAGTAAAACTAAAGGACTCTACTAAAAAGAGGGCAGGAAAAAGAGGATTTGGAATAATGTCAGTATTTTATCTCCTGGGTAAATGTATTTGATTCAGCTTCCTTTTCTGGCCAAAAACTACTACCACACTGAACTCTTAAGAATTTCATTTGCATATTTTTCTTAAAACTTATTTTCTTATTACATAAGGCTGGAGCGTACTCCATTTCAACTTGAGTGGAACCAACAAAGCTTTGCTCTTTTGCTTTAAATGGACCATGACAGGAAACAAGTAAAATGGAATCACAGAAGTGACAAAAGCTATTTATCTGCACATACTACATGCGAAGCAGTGTTCTAGGCATTAACAGAGATATAAAAATAAAGACATGATCCCTACTCTCATGAAGTTTATAATCTAGCAGAGAGAATACAAGTACACAAATATGCAATACTATAAAATATTATACAGTAACTTAGAAAATAAGCAAAGTGCCAAGAAGAAAGTCATTTCCAGCCTGGGAAAGGGGATGGGGATGGCAGTGGGTGGGGGGGGAGGAGGCTGGGGAGAACAGTAAAAGTTTCAGCTAAGCTGGACCTAGGTTTGCAAAAGCATAGCAGAGATAAGTGGCAAAGGAAGGAGAAATGGGAATTCTAAGCATAGGAAATGGTTGTAACAGGCTCATAAATGGTAATAAGTCTGTCTGTGTGTAAGAGCTAAGTAGAAATGGTAGACCAAGGGAGACAATATACAAAATTTGCTTTACAAGGTAATATAGCTGGGACATACTCTGTACACAGAAGTTATCCCCAAATCTAGCTAGGAATTAAGCATAGTATAGCTGAAATCTTTAACCCTAACTATTCAGCCAAATTTTTATAATACATTTGGTTCAAATATTACACAGAACATTAACAGTCTGTTCTACAATATAAAGGGTCTGCAACACAATTTAAGGTAAAGAACTACTAACGAATGCATTTTAATTGTTTTCAAGATTACTCATGATGTAACAGTGTCTGAGGGTGCCTGGTTTTACATTAAGTCAAGTATATTTACCTGAGTGACACCATGTTTCCGAGTTCTGCTGGTAAACTACGGATTTTATTAGAGGACATGTCCAGATAAACCAAATTCTGAAGCTTGGCAATGTCTGAAGGAATGCGGGATAAAGAATTGTCACTGAGATGCAAAGCTGTCAAGTGGGTCAGTGACCATAAAGATGAGCTTAAGCTTCTTACTTTTCCTAAAGAAAAAAAGTAATCTAAAGATTTCATATCATTTTCCCCTCAACACTCAGTTCCAAAATGAAGCAAAAATTAGGGTTTAACAAACCACTTTAAAATAGTCATACAATGTACACACAAATAAATTCTAATTTGCTTAAAAACTTTTTTTGCTTAAAGTTATGAATTGTCATGGGCACACTAAAATTTTTAAAGGATTGTCCTAAAACAGGAAATAATTTATCATTTAACTTGAGATTTGTCAATATTTTAGGTAGAAAGAAATTAATCATTTGTATCTATAATAAAGGGGCAGCCAGGTGGCACAATGTTTACAGCATCTGGTCTAGAGTTAAGACTAAGGCACTCCCTAGCTGTGTGACCCTGGGCAAGTTGCTTAATTCTGTTTGAGTCAGTTTCCTCGTCTATCAAATGAGCTGGAGAAGGAAATGGCACAACATTCCAGCATCTTTGCCAGGAAAACCCCAGATGGGGTCATAAAAAGGTGAACACAACTAAACAACAACAAATCTATATAAACTCCATCATACTTAGACATGAGTTTTAGCTTAGATTCCTGTCAAGAAATAACTTGAGATTAGTAAGCTACGCTGTGCATATTCCTACTCATCATAATAGTGATGCTTCTAACTTGATTAATAGATCCAGTGTGCCAACAGCGCTTAAGTGGCAACAACATTCACAACACATTAAGCCCTAAGCCTATATTAGAGACAAATAACACTGCCAAAAACGAGTAGCTTTTAGAGAATGGTTGTCTTTCACTGGTAAACTGAGGGTAAGTCATCAAGTTAAAGTACTAGTAAGCCAGAATATGGAATCAAAGAAATGATTATGCTTCTAGAGAGTATTAAGCCTGATCCCTGACCCAAGATGAATACAATATACTCTGGTTTCCACAATCTCTTCAGAAACTACCCCATAATCTTTGGTGGTCACTGGTGAGATCTCATGGAAAAATGCTAGCTTTAGAGAACCAATTTTCTAAAACTTCAAAACTATCTCAAACCCAGAAGCTATTTTCTCCACTGTGCAACATTTAGAAGGGGGTACCACAGGAAGGTATGCATTGTCTGGTAGAGTCACTATACTGATTAGCAGTTCTGTTTAGCTGTTTTCCTTCATTATATGGGAAGGGTCAATGAGGAGGCTGAAAATTTATACTGGGAAGTGACTGGTATATAAAACAAAAATTATCAATAAAACTTTTAAGAGCAGCACATTAATTTTGAAATAGTGCATTTTAGGGGTTTTATTCATTCAACAAAAACATCTGTGAGTACTTCCTACGTACTAGGTGCTGTAGGGAAAACAAAGAAGCATAAAAATGGATGTCTTCCCTCATGGAGCTGCTAATCAATTTGGGGGGAGTCAAACACATGAAATAAAAGCAATCAATATGAAACTACAATTTTAAAAGCATCTTTTGCAAGAACACCTAAGAAGCATGTAATACAGAAAAAGGAAATTTTCAGTAGGAATTTAAAAAGATTTTTGGTTATCTAAGGACTCAAGAAATACAGACAACCACAAACTGTCACTGTGATAAGTTAATGTTTGTTTTCTCTTATGATGTAAATCATTAGCAACATTATAACTAGTCTCCCTGCAAGAAAAGGCTAAAAGATTTAAAGAATACATTTTTACACGTGGTTTACTAAAGAGGATGAAGGAAACTCTCTAGAGAATTAGTCAAAAAATTTCCCAAGTAGGAAAGGGAATACAAAGTCAAGAAGGGGATAAGTAGGAAAATATGACACTTGAAAAAAAAGAAAAGAAATTTTGCGCCACTGAACCTATGCAGCAGGTTCTTTCTCTTCATAAAGAGTTCAAGATCAGGCAGAGTCAAGATGGTGGAGTAGAAGCAGGGACCTGATTGAGCTCTCCCCATAAACCCCTCAAATACCTGTAAAAAATTACTCTAAACAAATCTAGAGCAGCAGAAGCCACAAAATGACAAGAGTGAAGCAGATTTCCAGCCCAAAACAATCTGGAAGGCCCACAGGAACGGTCTGTGCTTGGCACAGAGTGCAGCCCAGCCTGGGCCGCCTGCACAGACAGGACTGGAGCAGGCGTCATGGCACTGAATCCCACAAACTCCAAAGACAGCTTCAAAGGTCAGTGGAAAGCTCTCTCTCACATGGGTGAGAGAGGAGCATGGTCTGGCCCTAGTCTCAGGGTGGCAGCAGCAGCTGCTTCTGGAGCTCTCAGCCTATAGATGGTAGGAGAACTGAGAGGCTGATCGGGTTGCAGTCCTTGGTGACTGTCCTGGGGTGAGGAGGAGCGCTGGCATGGCAGAGCTGGTGGCAGCTGTGGAGAGGGAACCCTCCTCACAGTTCCAGGGCCGAAAAGGTGCTTGTGGTTGCTCACAGACCAGAGCTCAGGCCAGGAGAGGAGTAAACACCTATCTTTTGATCATACCACTTTGGAGGAACCGAGAATTTAGAGATTTTACAGAGATATCTCTGAAAACAACTGTACAAAACCCCTGAAACTTGGGGCAGTACCCCCACTTAACAAAGAACTCAAAGTTGAATAATTGGCTGGGAAAATGAGCAAACAGAGGAAAAAGAATAAGACTGCAGAAGGCTACTTTCTTGGTGAAAAGGAGTTTTCTTACACACTTACTAACAAGGAAGATCAAGGCATGCAGCCAGAGGAAGACACAAGGGTAAGGCCAAAGCCTCCAAGAAAAATATGAAATGGTCTCAAGCCATGGAAGAGCTCAAAAGGATTCTGAAAATCAAGCAAGAGAAGGGGAGGAAAAACTGGGAAGAGAAATGAGTGATGCAAGAAAATCATGGAAAACTAGTCAACAGCTTGCTAAAGACCCCAAAAATGCTGAAGAAAATAGCACCTTTAAAAATAGACTAACCCAATGGAAAGAGAGGTCCAAAAAGCCAATGAGGAAGAATGCCTTAAAAAGCAGAACTGGCCAAATGGAAAAGGGCACTGAAGCTCACTGAAGAAAATAATTCCTTAAAAATCAGAATGGAGCCAATGAAAGCTAATGACTATGAGAAACCAAAAAATTATAAAACAAAACCAAAGGAATGAAAAAATACACAACAATGTGAAATATCTCATTGGAAAAACAACTGGCCTGGAAAATAGATCCAGGAGAGATAATTTAAGAGAATCCAAAGGAAAACTTCTAAGAATACTGTAGCCAAATTCCAGAGTTCCCAGGTCAAGGAGAAGTACTACGAGCAGCCAGAAAGAAATAATTTAAGTATTGTGGAAATACAATCAGGATAACACAAGATTTAGCAGCTTCTACATTAAGGGATTGGAGAGCTCGGAATATGATATTCCAGAGGTCAAAGGAAATAGGATTAAAACCAAGAATTACCCACCCAGCAAAACTGAGTATAATATCTCAGGGGAAAAAATGGAATTTCAATGAAATAGAGGACTTCCAAGCATCCTTGTTGAAAAGACCAGAGCTGAATAGAAAATTTGACTTTCAAATACAAGAATCAAGAGAAACATGAAAAGGTAAACAGGAAAGAGAAGCCATAAGGCACTTATTAAAGTTGAACTGTGTACATTCCTACATGGAAAGATGATACCTGCAACTCAAGAGACCTTTCTCAGTATTAGGGACTTAGGGGGGAGAAATATATATATGCACATGTATGTACATGTATTTATGTGTGTGTGTATATATGATAATATCTATATATTATATATATGAGATAGAGGGCACAGGGTGAGCTGAATATGAAGGGATAATACCTAAAAATAAAATTAAGTGTGAGAGGAATGTACTGGGAAAAAGAAAAAGGGAGAGGTAGAATGTAGTAAATCATCTCACATAAAATAGGCAAGAAAGAGCTTTGACAATGGAGGGGAAGAGCGGAGAGGAGAGAGGGAATAAGTGAGTCTTACTCTCATCGGATTTGGCTTAAGGAGGCAATAACATACACACTCAATTGGGTATGGAAATCTATCTTACTCTACAAAAAAGCAGGGGAAGTGGATAAGGTGGGGAGATAACAGAAGGGATGGCAGATTGGGGGAAGGGGCAATCAGAAGCAAACACTTTTGTGGAGCAACAGGTCAAAGAAGAGAACAGAATAAACGGAGGGTGGCACAGGATAGAGGGTAATATAGTTAGTCCTTTACAACATGACTGTTATAGAAGCGTTTGCATGACTACACATGTATAACTACATCGAATTGCTTGCTTTCTCAATGAAGGTGGGTGGGAGGGAGCGAATGTGAAACTCAAGGCTATAAAAATGAATGTTAAAAATTGTTTTTACATGCAATGGGAAATAAGATATACAGACAATGGGGTATAGAAATCTTGCCCTATAAGAAATAGAATGGAAAGGGATAAGAGAAGGGGGGTGGGGGGAGTAATAGAAGGGAGGGCAGATTCGAAGAAGAGGTAATCAAATGCACACTGTCATGGGGTGTGGAGAGGAGAGATGGGGAGAAAATTTGGAATTCAGAATCTTGTAGAAGTGAATGTTGAAAACTGCAAATATATATATATATGAAAAGAGTTCAAGATCTTTTCAAGTAAGACTGTCAGGAGACCCAAAGGACACAGAAAAGCCTCAGGTATGGAGCATCTGCTTGTTTCTATCTACCACCCTTCAGAGAGCAGGCTCAAATGTTAACCATTTTTCTTGTCAATTAACAAATTAGAAAATCTCACTCTGTCTCATTACACTAAAACAGCATGCCAAGAATATTCAAGAGCTAATTAAACTACACAAGAGGATAAGTGTAGCCTGGCTGGATAGGTCATGTGAAAAGGATATGGGGATTTTAGATGGCCACAAGCTTAATATCAACTGACACTGTAATGCAGTTGCTGAAAAAAAAATCAATGTTAAGTTTATCTGAATTTTTTTTTCTTTCTTTTATAAGGGATAACTTGGGGTGGGGAGCAGATAGGGTGGAGAAAAGGGGAAGGACACATTTGGAAATGAAAGTGTATAAAAACAAAATATATACTTTTAATTTAAACACTGAAGTTTAAATTACCAGAAGGGTGAGGGGGGCAAGAAAAGAGCACTATATACAATTCTACACTAAAATGCCTTTGTTAGCTAGTCAATTGCGATTCTATTTCCTGATACTCCAAAGGATTAAACTATCCTTCATCACAACATCTCCTGGCCAGGGATACTGCATTTACATACGTGAACACATATACATGTGATAAAATAATATCCCATCATAAGCTTTAAACATTTCTTTTTTTAATAACCCATTTCACCAAGGCTTACCACTTATTTCAAGCTCTGCCCAGTGTGATTTCTTCCCATTGGCTGTCCTCTGAGGACATAATTGTGTACATCCTCCGGGGGTCAGGTGGATCGTACTTTTCTTTGGGCATGCCTGTTGAATTAAGAGAAAACAATGTGTACACTTATTATGTCTGTATATATCATTTATATAAAATACAAAAAAATTATAATTGGTTTAACTTGTGCTTAAATTTACTAAAATCATGCCCTAAATGTTAAACACTTAACAAGTAAAACAATAAAATTTAAATAAGCTGAATATAAAATCTCTCTAAAAATATACTTGAAAACAAAAGCAATATCTTCAAGAGAGAAGACTTAAAAGCTTTAAAATTCCTTTTCCATATTCAGGGTGTCTGAAAGGTCTTAAGGCTTAAAGATTAAGACTTTTGGAAAATACTATATCAGAAACCACTGAAAAGTTAGTAGGGAGGGGATGCTATTCATTCAATGGTTACTAATGCTTTTTTTCTTGTTTTGGAGAAAAAATGCAACAAAACAAAATTACCCAAAGCACTTTTATAATATTTTTGGTTTTATCCATTAGATTTTATTGGAAAGAAGACACATGAATGAAGGAATAGCTTAAGGGATGTGTGTGTGTTGTGTATGTGCATGCACAAGCACACGGATAAATGAAAACATTTACACATTTGCTTATTTATTTTAATTTGTGAGGCACCTTTCTAACACATTTGTTTAAATACAGTACTATTATTAAATGGGGAAAACTACTTTGACATGATTCAGTACATTCTAAAGTATTACTATCCTAACCTATATCCCCTAATTTTTTTGTGAAAAAGTACCTTTCTCCCTAAAGCCCTGAGAGCACTTGGGTCACAGACAAGATGCTGACAGGTAAGTCTCTGAGCAAGCATGGAAAGAAGGAGATAAAATAAGAGTATTAAGGCTTTGAGAAGCATGGCAGAAGAGGGCATCACTGCCAGTTACGATGTATTCTCTTTCAGGAACTTTGGAAAACCCTGAAGGGGGAAGGGTATGGTAGGCAATGTAGTAGCAGTAACTAGCCTTATAAATATAGAAAGTATGGGCTGGCGGGGGGGGGGGGGGGGGGGGGGGGCAGCTGAGTGGCGCAATGAATACAGCACCGGCCCTGGAGCCAGGAGGACCTGAGTTCAAATCCAGCCTCAGACACTTGATACTTTTATTAGCTGTGTGACTTTGGGGAAGTCACTTAACCCCAATTGCCTTGCCTTCCCCTCCAAAAAAAAAAGTAACTTAGAAATTTCTTACAAGTAAGATTCTATGATCTACCTGTAAACACCATATTTTCACTGAGACTTACAGTTAAACTGAGTTTTAAAAGACAGCTAAACTGTCATCTATTATATAATCAGCAACCGAAATCAGTGAAAAAAATTTTTATAACTGCTCTGGGGGGCAGCAGTGTATCCCAAACTGCAAAACACCAAACCAAACAAAAAAAACCTAAAACACCTTACTATCCTAGTTCTTGGCTTTTAATACTAAAGGCTTCACACAATTTTGGTGAAATGCCACAAAGATTTCACCCAAATATTCCACCCAAAGGAAGTTATAGCCATCAGAAAAATATTTTCTCTCATTTCATAAAACGCCTCTAGGATATTTCACTAACAAAATTACAAGTTTTCAAAATTTAAGTAAGTATATCAAAGTAATCTTAAGAAGGGTAAGAGGAAAATGTTAACTTTTATTCAAATGAGATACATAGTAAATTACCAAATGATCCATCCTAGCACCTAATGCTACCATTGCTAAGAATGCTACTGGCCATAAACTGAGAATTTGTTGATGACACAGGACTCACATAGGGACCCTGGAATGCAACAGCATCATAAAATTAGTAATGACAAAGGAAAGCTGGGAATAATAAAAATATATGCTCCTAGGTTATAGGAAAATAAATCTTTAAATGTTTAGAAAATATAAGTCAAGACTCACAAAGAAGAAATTTCTACTATACAAATTATCCCAGGGAGGAAGAAAAAAGTGAAGAATCTAAAGAAAGTGTAAAACATTGTAAAAGCATACAGCAAAATGGAAAGCAGAGATAATCCAGAATGAACATTAAAAAATAGCACAAATTTTTAAAACATCAGAAAGGCAAAAGCTGATACATATGTCAAGGGGAAATCTAAAGATATCATAAAAAGCATTTTTAGCTATGTTCAAAAAAAGGAAGAGAAACAATAGGGCACTATTGCTTCAAAAGAAACTCGTCTAAGTTGTTTCTCCCTTCTCTGACACGGAAAGTGTCTTCAAATTGGGAAAGTAGAACACCATAAAGAAGGTATTACAGCCTGAAAGCTCCTTAGTCAGATTTTCTAAACACTTCAGCAGCTATCACATTCTATATTACACTTATTTAAATAAATGTCTTATCTCTCCTGTTAAACTATAAATTCCTTCAAGAGAGGAACCATGATTCACATTGGTCATTTCTACATGTCCCTCATTACAAATAATAGTATTTTGCATTTAGCAGATACTCAAACATGCTTAACTAAAAATAGTACTTGTATTATTTCTCCTGATTTTTACACCAATTATTTCAAAATTTCAGCGCCTATGTCCAGAAGAATTATATTCTAGGGAGCTAAAGAAGTAGATTACCCACAGCCCTGAGGAATCATGACAAATGGAAGATGCATAAAAACTAGAGATTGGACAAAGGTCTCAATTTTCAAAAGAAGTTAAAAAAATGGATTAAAAAAGTACAGGCAAGTATGACATCAAATGCCTGGGAAAGTTTTAGAACAGATTACTAAAAAGTGCATTTGTAGTCTCTTAAGGAAGGGAAGCAGTTACTACAAGAAGTCACTATGTGTTCATACATACCATAGAGCTCTAGAACTTGAAGATAGGGAAAGTTTCCTATCGAACCTACAGGTGGCAAAGCAATAAAGAATAGCTGGCATGTTGTAGGAAAAAATTCAAAAATCAAAAAAATCTAGCTAGGTTAAAACAAATGTTAAAAACAAAATTACATTTCGTTATAAGGACTACAGCTGTGATTTAATTGGCGTAAGAGAACTCTTGGTTGAGAAACCTAACTGCGTCTCCCCAATGCAGCTATCTTATCTGCAAATGACAGTCTTAAGAGAGTTAACTCAAGGAAAGGTTAAGTGTAAGCACATGGTCATATAGATAATTTGTCAGAGGTGGGACTTGAGCCCAAGTCTTCCTGACTGCAAAACTGGCTGGTTCTCTATCCACAATGTCATGCTGCCCCTTAATATTATAACAAAGATGAGTACAAAGTTCTACCCTGAGTTTAAAAAAAAAAATCAATTGCACAAAGATGGGAAAGAGGAGACATTGCTCAAGAGTGGTTCACGTGAAATATTTGTAGATTATACTAGATTACAGCCTCTAAAAAAAGCCAATAAAATCTTATGCTGCATCAATATAAGTACAGTGTTTAAAATGAAGGAGGTAATATAGTCCCATGGTACAACATGCTGTTTAGATCAAACACCTACTCAATTCTGAGTATTTCATTTTTAAAAGAACACTGACAAAACAAACAAAATAATACAGGAAGATGACCAAGATAGTAAATTGCTTAGAGACTTCTATCATGTAAAAGATTGTTGAAGGAATGAAGGATATTTGGCTTGGACAAGAGAGGACTCAAATATTTCAAGGACAATCATGTGGAAAAGAAAGGTATTCTTTGTAGTTCCAGCAGGCATAACCACAAACCATGAATCTCAGAGACATCAATTTCTAACAATTAGAGGTGCAGAGCTGTCCATCACTAACCTATTCATACCCCTTTACCTAGAGATCCTACAAGTGGGCAAAGACCTCAAAGATATCCCAGACAGTGAAAAGGGTGCTATCAAATATCAAAATATTCATAGCAACTCTTTTTGTAGCAACAAATAGATTATAAACAAAGTGAGTTCACATCGGTTGAAGGATGGTTAGAAAAACTGCAGAAAATGGAGATAACATATACATACATACAATTCACATTCGTAACTTTATTATAAATAACAAATGCATTCGGAGAAACATAATATGATCTATATGAACTGACAGACTGAAGTAAGCAGATAAGAAAACAGTATGGATGATAACTACAATAATGCAGATGAGAACAATAAAATGAATATAAGGTGACTATAATGTCCAAACTTTGCCACAGTGAAGAGCATGCATCTCCCTCCTTGGGAAAGAAATGTGAGAGACACTATATCTAAAGAATATCTTAATGTTGCATATGTAGTCACACATGGATTACCATGCCAGTTGGTTTTAATTGTTTGGCATTGCTGTTACAAAGAAATATTTATGGTGAAAATAAAAAGGGAAGCAAAAGGTTATCTATAAAAATCATTTTTTAAATTTAAGTTACAGCTGTCCAGAACTGTAACAGGATGTCTAACAAGGTAGTGAGATTCCTCATTACTGGAATGGTTAAAGGAAAGGCTATATGACCATTTGTTAAGGATACTGTATAGATGATTCTAGTTTTCATTAGAAGGCTGACCCATTATGATCCATTTTCAGCTTTCAGAATCTATTATTCCAAATTACAAATGCATGATGTATACAAACTCTGCTATACTGTTTAAATTTAATCTTTCCATTCTGTCAAATTAAGTGATGTAAATTTTTCTACTTATCTACTTATATATTGTTTATTAAGTATTAAAAAATACTTACTAGGTACTTAAAATGTGTAAGATACTTTTAAAATAGAAAACTAACTTTTTGGTTTAACAAAAGAAATATGTATAAGGTTACAAATGGTGAGCTGAAATAAAGTTATGTAAGAAGTAAGAAAATTTATGCTATAAAGCAATTCATAACATCATCTTTGAGGGAAAAAAATCTATCAAATGAAAGTCTTTCAAAAGTTACCAAAATCTCAATGGTGAATAAAATACAGTTAAAAATGCACACAAAATTCAATCTGTATTTGTATTTTTTTTTCCAGTACCCATATTTAATTTTTAAAAACCACCCCCCAAAAAAAACCTAGAGGAAAATTTTGGTATGTAAATTTAGCTTGAGACATCTGAAGCTTATTTCACAGATAGATAAAATTCACAGTATTTTTATTTCATAGTAGAAACACTTTTTAGGAATGATTATCCAGAATCTAAGCTTTATTCTAGTACATTCAGGGAATACTGTTTGTTTCAACAAGGGGTACTTGATATTTATCAATCTAAAGACAGAATATGTCAAATACCTAATTATAAACATAATGCCTTTATAGTAAACATATGAAAATGTTTAAACATGTGACTACAAACCACTTGCGGTTTGTATATTTGTGTGTGTGTGTGTGTGGCTGATAATCTTATAGAGTTTATACCAACTTTGTAGAAAGGGGCTTCAGAAAGCTGAAATACTACTCCAATTGCCTTTACTTGAATTGAGATCATTTAAATGTTCAAATATTTCACAATGCAATTATTTAATTCATTAGATGTACTCAAAATAGTCTTTGATTACATTTCTACAACCATCAGTTAATTTAAGATGATGATGTGAAGGGATTTTCCTTTATGTGAGGAAGGGTTCATGAACCAAAACTAAAATTCAAGGTATACATTTAATCATACCAAAAAATCTTGCTTAATGACAAAAATTCAAATAAAGGAATATACTAGCCAAGTAGCAACTTCATAAAACCCCGAGACAAAAATACTGTACATAAAAATTCAGTATAAAATATTAAGTTTTATTTGTACCAATCTTATTCAAGACTTTAAAATCAAAATATTCTTTCTAACAGATTAAAAACACCCCAAATCTTCCCACCTTATTTACCTAAACTTTGGTGAACCACTGAGTTAAACTCAATCTCAGCTCAGTAAAGAAAATGCCAATTTTAAGACAAAACATTTTCCCATTTTTATATTCACTAATTTCTCCTTTTCTACAATATCTGTGCTTGATTCAGCTCCCAATAAGAGTTTTTATGGAGCTCTGCATGTGTGCAAAAGGAGCAGTATTCAATGTTTGAGTAACATTGCCT
Source organism: Trichosurus vulpecula (assembly GCF_011100635.1). Taxonomy (NCBI): domain Eukaryota; kingdom Metazoa; phylum Chordata; class Mammalia; order Diprotodontia; family Phalangeridae; genus Trichosurus; species Trichosurus vulpecula. The sequence goes on from NC_050575.1 coordinate 97,819,044, forward strand.
TGACCAGAACATAAGTGTTTGCAAAGAGTCTGGAGGTGTCAAAGCCAACACCTGTTAAATATTCACTAGGATTACCTTTTGGTTAAGAAACTACACATGCTTTGTAGGAACCGTGTTTCCACAGAATAGTTTGAAAACTACAGCTATAAAGGAATTTTCAGAAGTGGTCTTTTGAAATCTGGTATTTCACATGATTCCCGTGAACTTAATTAGCAATCAATCATCAATCATTTCTTCACCCAGAATGTACCAACTAATATGCTAGGTCCTGGGGATACAAAAAAAGAGTGCCCTGAAGAACTTCTATTCTATAGGGTAGTCAAATTTAGTGCATAACAAAACAAATACAAAGAAGATGGTAATTATTGGGGAAGAAAGGCACTAGTAGCTGGGTAGAATACAAACTGAGTCTTGAAGGAAACCAGAGACTGTTAGAGGTGAAGGTGAGAAGTGAGTGGATTCTAGGCATGGGGGACAATCAATACAGAGGCATAAAAACGAGATACAGTGCTGGACCACAGTGCTTCAAGGGGGGTAATGTGTAATTAGGCTAGAAAAGTAAGTTAGGATCAGGCTGTGAAAAACTTTGAATGGACAAAATAACGAATTGGAAGTAAAAAGGATCCACTGGAGCTTGAGTGGGGAATGACAGAGTCAGACCAGGAAGAACACTTTGGCAGCTGAATGGATGATGGATTAAAATGGGGATAGACTTAAGGCAGGGAGACCAATTAGAAGGCTAGTGCAATATTCTGGGCAAGAGGTAATGATAGCCTGAAATAGGATGGTGGTTGTTAAGAAGGGGATAGATGTGAGAGCTGTTGTTGAACTATAAATTTAAAGATGTAGGAAATGACCAGATAAGTTGGGTAAGGGAGAGGAATCAAGGAGAACAACAAAGTTGTGAACCTGGGTATCTGTGAAGTATGGTAGGGACTTGGAAAGGCATGGGCTTGGGGGAAAGTTATGAGATCTCTTTTGCACATGTTAAATCTGAGATACCTATGGGACATACAGTTCAAAATGTTGGTAATGTGGGACTGATGCTCAGGAAAGAAATGAGAAAGAACATTAAATAAAAGTTATATCTGCATTGAGATCATCAGACCCAAGAGGTCACCAAGTGAGTGACTATAAAGAAAGAGAAGCATCCATAGCGTAGAACCAAACCATGCTTTGCCCTAACTGTAGGCATATTACATTTAGGGAATAAACTATGGATGATGATCTAGCAAAGGAGACTGGGTAGGAGAGATCAGATATGTAAGGAAAAGAACCAAGAGAGAACAGTGTCAAGAGACTATCCAGGAGGAAAGGGTTGTCTACAGGTGAAGAAAGATAAGGATTGAGAAAAAGCCATTAGATTTAGCACTTGAGATCACTAGTATCTTTGAAGAGAGCAGATTCTTCTGAATGATAAGGCTATAAGTTAGACTGCAAAGGGCTAAAAAGATAGAAAGTGGAGGTTACAAAGTACACACACCTTTTCCTTAGACTGACTTTGAAAGGGAAGAGAGATAATGTGAGGGTCTGATAGGGCCAAGTGAGGGTTGTAGTAGTAGGGAAGGAACCAGCTGGGAAGGGGAAGAGAAGTTGAGACAAAAGGAAAGGGATAGCATCAAGGTACATGAAGAGAAGGGTTAGCTTTACTGACAAGGGCCACTTCTTCAACAGCTTACGTAAAGGAGAAAAGAATAGAGCACAGATTAAAAAGTATCTAGTGTTTCAATCTTACAAAATAAGAAAAAATCCACTAAATTTAAAGCCATGAATAGAAATTGGTTTCTTAAGAGGCATCTGGTGAAAGAGATTAAGATTAAAAACAGTTCATAGCATAAATGCAAAATGCTAATAGAATTTACATTCATTGTCTCATGTAAACTTGCCATTTGAAATAATGTCATATAGTAATCTGACACCCAATTCTCAAACTGGAAAGATTGGCCTCCTTGCTATTCCTCACAGGACACTGCATTTCCTAACCTGGGCATGCTCACTGGCTGTCCCTCATACCTGTAATTATTTCCTTCCTCATCTTCTTCTTGGCTTTCCTGAAATCCAGCTAAAATCCCACGTAGTACAAGAAGCCTTTCCTGATCTCCTTTAATGCTAGTCCCTGCCCTCTGTTGATTATCTCCAACTTATTTGCATACATCTTGTTTGTACAGAGTAGTTCACACGTTGTTTCCCCCTTAGACTGTAAGCTCCCTGAGAAAAAGGACTGTCTTTTGCCTTTGTTCCCCGTACCTAACACAGTGCCAGGCATATAGCAGGAACTTAATAAATGCTTACTAACAAAGAGAATTTCAGGAGGCTACTCAAGAACAATAAAGCAGCTTTAAAACTATCATGTAAAATGAATTATATCCCTCCCAATCAAGCTGTGTATCATAAAAACTTACTGTTTCACATGTTTTTTTTCCTGTTCCTTGTATAAAGAAGCATTCAAGTTTTTTGAAATTCATAAAAAGAAAAATGTCTTAAGATAAAATGCATACTTGACTAAAGCCATTTTTTTTTTTTGCATTCAGAAACAGCTCTTCCTTAAATACATCATTTTGTATTTGTCCCTACTAACTTCACTAGATAAAATGCTGACCATTTTGGTTTTTCTAAGACCTTTAGAGAATTCTAAACTATCGTCAATTGGCAAGGTCCCCTCTCCCAACTTTTTCTAATCTGCCAATTCGATCACTATTCTATTTCATTATCTGGATCACAGATAAATTCCCCCTAATAGTTTTACTGTCTAAAAACATAATCTATAACTTGTAATTCAAGATTTTCTCCCCAAAATCTCACCCAATTCTACAGACAAAAAAAAAATATACCATTTAAACTGTAATGTGTACAGTTCCGATGTTCTTTGTGGTTAGTTATCGTATGACTACAGGCTAATGGGGGCGGGCGATAGGGAAAGGGGCTACTGGCAAAATCAATTAATTAATTTAGAAGTTGCAAATGCTATGGCAGTACTTTCTGCATCAGTCAACATATCTTTCTGAGAAATTACCATGGGCAGGAAAACATGGTAAGACCTGTTGGGCAAATAATGTAGCAAGACCTGACCCTTGTTTTCAAGAAATGCATAAATCTAGTTAAAAGATATTTGAAATCCTAAAGTTGTATCATCTGATCTTCAGTGACCACCAAGTGACATTAATGATTTTAACAAACACAAAGTTTTGCCATACAAAAATTTTGGAATTTGGATGCTCAAGGAATTGGATGTTTGGAATAATCAAGGTCGATAAATGTTGATCCCTATAAGGATCTTTTTATTTTGCTTTAACCATATTGGATGGAAATTTTTCTAAAGCAGTATTGACATTCTTATGTTACTGAACAAAATATACTTTTTCTTAATGTATTACAATCCAGTAATGCTCGAAAAGGGCTAGAAATCACGTAATAAGCCAGTAGGCAAAATATATAGAGGTAAAAAGTAAGGCCGGGGCAGCTAGGTGGTGCAATGAGGTAAAGCACCAGCCCTGGATTCAAGGAAGGACCTGAGTTCAAATTCAGCCTCAGACACTCGACACACTAGCTGTGTGACCCTGGGCAAGTCGCTTAACCCCAAACTGCCCTGCCTTTCCCCTTCCAAAAAAATAAAAAATAAATAAAAAAGATAAACCATTAAAAAAAGAGTGAGGCCCTTTCTTCAAAGGTCTGTGATTTCATCAGTGTGGTCACTCCACCATATCACCTTATTAACTTAGTAGAGAGTCTTCTGGAATTGCCGTAGCCCCCCCCCCCCAAAAAAAAAAAAACCATCTTATAGCTAACCTGGTAATGAGCCTCTTGTTAGCGCTAGGCCTAACAGATACAATGTGGGCATCTAGGTGGCACAGTGGACAGTGCGCCAGACCTGGGTCAGGAAGACCCATCTTCCTAAGTTCAAATCTAGCCTCAGATACTCTAGCTGTGTGACCCTGGATATGTCACTGCACCTTGTTTGCCTCAGTTTCCTCACCTGTAAATGAGCTGGTGAAGGAAAGTGCAAACCACTCCATTATCTCTGCCAAGAAACTCACAAATGAGAAAAAGAAAACCCCAAATGGGGTCATGAATAGTCAAACACCACTAAAAAACAACTAAACAAGAGATCCAGTACTCTAGACTGAAAACCAAGTTTCCAGCTTGATAGAACATGCTCTGACAGCATTGTCTTCATAAATCTTCAGTGTCTATTAGGTATATATTCCCAAAATAGTCAAAGACAAGAAAAGGGGGGTTATACCAACATTCATAGCAGGCACTTTTTGTAGTAGCAAAGACCATCAACTGAGAATGGCTAACACTGTGGCACATGAATAGAATATTATTTTACTATAATAAAATCAATACTAAGGAATTTAGGAATTCAGAAGCATGGAAGACTTATATGAATGGATGCACAGTAAAAGAACTTAAAAAATCAACTTAGAAAAACAATATATAATAAAACAGCTACAAATGTAAAGAGCAGTTAAAAGAAACTGAATACTATATAATTATAATGATCAAACTTGGCCCCAGAGATGAGAAGATGCATTTTTCTCTGTTTCTTTGCAGAGGTGAGGGGGTATGGTTGTAGAATATTATATACACTGTAATTTTCAGCTGATGTTTTTGATTAGCTTTGCTGAGCTAATTTTTCCCTCTTTTTTTCTTCTTTGTTTAAAAAGGAAAGACTCACAAGGTAAGGGATTATTAGAAAATGAAGGTGACAAAATATAAAGATATCTAAAAAATTTTTTAAGGGAAAAAATAAATTGTTTTTGTAGGGGCATCTAAGCTCTAAGAAGTATCAAAAGACTTTAACAGAAGAAGGACTTCTATAGAATATAATAGTTCCTAACCAATAGCCTTAAGATTTACAAAGAGCTTTCTTCTTATAATAACCCTTTGAAAGGTAGGCAGTTCAAGTATAATCACTCAACACTTTATAGATGGGTAAATGAAGGCTCAAGAAGTTAACTGACTTCTCATGAAGACAAGTGACAAAAATTAAGATCAGATCCAGATCTTCTGTGTCCAAATTCGGCGGAGGGGGGGGGGGGGAGGGGGAGGAACAAATAAGACAAACAAAAAAAAATTTTGAAGATTAATGGTCCTCTATCTGGCTAAAGTGTTCGGACGAGTTGAGAAATTTGTAATTATAGGCAATGGGAGGGGCACAAAGATAACCAAGACCATCCTTACATCAGGAAGCCTGGGAATATGACACACACAAAGCAGTTCGAGTATAGAAGAGATAACTGTCACAAGGGTTTTTTAAAAAATCTTTTCTTGTTTTGCAAAGGTCAGGACTCTAAGTGCGGGAAGGAAATTGAATTTATTCTGAACACTCAACGTGTTTTTCTCCCCCACACTTTTTAAAATCTGTTATAAGGGGTAGACTGCTAGAAGAAGGATATATTTGGAAATGATACAAGGTAAAGAACAAAAGGCATTAATTTAAAAAAAACTTTAAGAAAAAACAGGAGAGTGGGGGGAAAAGCTGTATTTGAGGCAACAGGGGGCTAATTTGAATGACTATCAACAAACATTTATTAAGCACTGAGAAAGGCACTGTGCTAAACACTGACAAATACAAGGAAAAATTGAAGAGTTAACATTTCTAATAGAAGGAGGCATAAGAAGAGGTAATATGTATATGTCAATTAATCAATCAATAAACATTTATTAAGCCCCTACAATATGCCAGGCACTAAGTTAAGCACAGGGGATACAAAAAAGGAAAATGGCAGTCACTGCTCACAAGGAGTTCACAATACAATGAGGGAAATAACAAGCAAACAAATATATACACACAAGCTACATTACGGGATAAATAAGAAATAATTAACAAGAAAAGGTTAGTAGAATAAGAGCTTAGAAAAGCTTGCTGTAAAAGACGGGATTTTTAGTTGGGACTAAAGGAAGTCAGGAATCAAAGTTGAGGAAGGAGAGCATTTCAGATCTAAGGAAGGGCCAGAGAAAATGCCTGGAAACCAGCAATGGAGTGTCTTGTTGATGGACAGCCAGGAGACCAATGTCACTGGAATCAAAGAATACATGTTGGGGAATAAATGTAAGAAGGCTGAAAAGGTAGGTGAGGGGCTGGGTTATAAAAGGCTTTGAATGCTGGAGAATATTATATTTGATCCTAGAGGCAATAGAGAGCCACTGGAGTTATTAAGTGAGGAGAGTGGTGGGGTAATACGGTCAGACCTGCACTTTAGGAAAATCACTTTGGTGGCTGAGTGGAAAATGGATTGGAGTGGGGAGGCTCGAGGCAGGCATACCCACTAGCAGGGTATTGCAACAGCTCAGGTGTCGAGGGGATGGGGCTCTGCTAGAGTGCTGGCAGTGTCAGAAGAGAAATGGGGAGATAAAAAGAGATACTGCAAAGGTGAAACTGATAGGCCTTGACAACAGTTTGGATATGAGGGTAAGAGATAGTAAGAGATGATTCCTACGCTGCAAGCCTGAGGGACTAGGAGGATAGTGTTGCCCTCTACAGTAACAGGGAAGGTAGGAGGGGGGAGGTTTTAGGGAATTGTGTTTTGGAGTTTAAGATGTTTACTAGACATTTCAGTTGGAGACATCTGAAAGGCAGAAAACCAGATGGTGAGACTGGAGGTGAGCAGAAAGGCTGGGACAGGTTAGGTAGGTTTGAGAATCATCAGCAAAGAAATGGTTACTAACTGCATGGAAGCTGATGAGATCGCCACTTGAGATAGTACAGAGGAAGAAGAAAAGGCCAGAATAGAACCCAGTGAGAAGCCATGAAATGAACGAGGAGACTTGAGAAGGAACAGTCTGATAGTAGGACAATCAGAAGAAAGTGTTGTCTCAAAAACTTAGAGAGAAAAGTATATTAAGAAGACCAACAGTATCAAAGGCTATGGAGTGTCGTGGAGAATGAAGACCGACAAAAGGTCATTGCATTGGCAACTAAGAGCTCATTCGTTACTTTAGAAAGAGCAGTTTCTAGTAGGATGAGGATGGAAGCCAGATTGTAAGGGGTTAAGAAGAGAATGAGAGGAAAGAAAGTGCAGGCATTTATTGTAGAGTTTTTTAAAGGAGTTTAGCTACAAAGGTAGAACAAATAGTGGGGATGGAAGATTAGTGAAGGTTTTTGGTGGGGAGGACACAGGAGTGTCTGTAGACAGTAGAGAATCAGACAGAAAGAGTAAACAGAAAGAGATAGAAATAAATGATAAAGTGGGAATGACAGAAGGGGAAAAAGCTGTTGGAAGATGGCAAGATGCAATGGGATTGCTTAAGCATAGAGATCAGCCTTAGGTAAGGATAGCAGTAGTGAAGGATCATTTAAGCTTGTGTAACAAATTTGTAGCTTTTCTGTATAGGCAGTGTTTGCATTATGTGTATATGTATGTATGTTACAAGATAGGTACAAAGTTGATACAAGTAATCTTAAAGGGGTCAGCATTAGCGGCTGCAGGAAAAGACTAGGAAAGGTCTCCTGCAGAAAAGGGTGCTTGAGCTGAGTAGGTCTCAAAGTAAGCCAGGAATGCTTGTCAGCATCTCAAGTCGTCCTCGCAGCTTAGCTCTAGGCACACAACTTTAGAGTCCAGCCAAACTGTCCTTCTTCCTTTCCCTCATACTCCTGTCTCCCTTTGTGTGGCATTGCATAGGCTATCTTCCATGGCTGCAGTGTGAATGCTCCTCACTTCTGGGAATCCTTAATTTCCTTTAAACTTAGCTATATCTAGACTTCCTATAAAAGGCTTTTTGATCTTTTCCTTGTCCCCAGCTGCTACTATCTCTCTCTCTGATACCACATTGCATCCATTCTATATAAATTTAAACAGGTATTGTCTCTCCAAATAGAACAGGAAGTCCTTCAGGGCAGGAATTGTATCATTTCTATTTTTGTATCCCTAGGCCTAGCTATACATTTGGCACATAGTAGGTGATCAATAAATGTTGTTGATTGAGATCTTCTGAAGATCTGGCTTAATTAAGCCAAACACAGTATGTAAACCTGCTATTCAATTGCTTAGAGGACTATTTTCATATTGATTTGACACTCCAGGCTCTAAAGATATTCCTTAGTCCAACTGGTAGGATTTATTTGGCAGGTCAAGAAACTGAGGCTATCTTGTCTTATTCCTGGCAAAGGAAGAAGGCTTTCAAGTTCTCTTATACATAAGTTTACTGGAATTTAATCAGTAAGATTATTCCTGCCAACATTTTCCTAAACAATGTATTTTTTTTTCCTTTTAAAGGACAAGGTCACTTTAAATTTCATTTTTACTTAAATCAAATGACTAATTCTGGTATGTTAAAGTCCTAAACTATCTAGTTTCTGTATTTCAAACTGTTCTCCCTAAAACTCCTTTTCCCTTTGTTGAAGATAACAATTAGATACACATTTAAATCTGTATTATTTAAAGTTATTTCTATTTTATGGCTCTCTGAAACGACTTGATGTCTGAATCCACCCCAATTCTCCTCCAAAATCTCGGAGAAAGCATTATAATGCAGATTCACTGCCATTTAGCTATTTATTAGTTGCTAATGTAAAATTATCTATTAGAATTACAAAGGCCATTCCAAAAGTAACTATAACAAAACCAAACAGATGTATATTCCTGAATCTAATCTCAAACAAAAGTAAAGCCAAATATAAGTTACATATAAATGAAGAACTTCATTAAGTAAAATAAATGTTTAAATAAATGTGCTGAAGATTTAGAGGTTACTTCTGGTAAAAAGCTGCACTCTCATCCTCAAAAAAAGGGGTGGGGAAATCAAAGGTAGAAATGTGCATTTATTAAACACTTTTGTGCCAGGTACTGTGCTAGACTGGGGATACGAGTATAAGAATGAAACAATCCCGACTTGCAAGACACTTAGTTAACTGATAAAAATGGTCTCAGTTCAAAATCTTTGATATTTCACTGGTGTAAAGAACTTGAGGAGTCCGTCAACTAATGCAGATCAAGAACTGCTCTGCAACTTAAAGTCTTAAAGTTACCTGGGGGCACTGAGAGATTACGTGATTTGCCCAGGCCAGACAGTATGTATCCGAGGTGGGACTTGAACCAGGTCTTCCTGACTCCAAGGCTGGTCCTCTATCCACTATGTCATGCTAATCTGAAATGCATAAAAACACTCAAATATGGAAAACAGGTCGGGTTCCTAATATCACAGTTATGGATTTTTGATATTATTGAATAAATTAAAGCCAAACAAGAAATAAGACACTCCTCATTATTTACACTGGTAACTATAAATGCTGTGTTCCTGCAGATTTTCCCAAATTTTCTTTATCCTACTTTGTTTTTATAATCCTCATTCCCTCTTCTCTAGATAGCCACAATACTCAATCATTTCTAATCTACATGCTTTCCAGTTGTCTAGTTCAACAGATCAATGAATAACAAAATTGACATTGATTAATTAGCATTTATTAAGCACCTATACTATGTACCAGAAACTGTACATATTATTTCCATATCACTAAAATAACTGGAATATGGCCTCATCCCATCTATTCAATCTACAAGTCCAATTTTGAAACATAAGCTCTTTGATTGAGGGCAAGACGGTTTTTGCTTTTTTCTCTGAATCCTCAAAATCTATCCAGTCCAGCACATAGTAGGCACCTAAATACTTAATGATTAACTGACTGGATTTGTGGATCTAGTTAGAAAGTCCCACAGGTTGTAGTCTCCTGGCTACATAAACTGGCCACCAACAGATCTGGATATGTAGCATTTCTGAACCATTCTCTCTTCCAATTCTAGCTCCCTTCAAAACCTCAGCTCAGGTGTCACCCTCCTATAAACACTTTCTCCTAATACTCCTTCCCATTATTATGTTAGAGAGAGAGAGAGAGAGAGAGAGCGAGAGAGAGAGAGAGAGAGAGAGATGTGATGTGTGCTGTGTGTGTGTGTGTGTGTGTTTTGGTCTTCAGATATCTCAGTATGCCTTTTACGCAGCAGGTACTAAATGTTTTTGAATGAACAGGCTGATCTAGAAAAATGAAATGTTAACAGAGGCAACTACGTAGAGTAACGGATCTGTGATCAGGAATACCTGAGTTTAAATCCAGCCTCAGACACCTATTAGTCTATGTGACAGTAGGCAAGTCATTTAACCTCTGTCTGCTTCAGTTTACTTGACTGTAATACAGGGAAAATAAGAGCATCTACCTGCCAAGATATGCCTTGAGGATCAAGAAGATCTCTGTAAAGCACTGCCTTGGAACATAGTAGGTGATTAATAAATGCATATACCTTTCCCCTTTCTCATTAATAAGGGTAAGTGTAAAGTTCTACAGGTAGATCTTTAAAAGAAATCATACTAGAAGAAAAACTTATCATCATGATCAATAAGGTACATACTACCAAGAACATAATAGGGGAGGCATGATCTGACATTATTATAAGTAAGACTTGGCACTTTTGTGTACTGTAACCTAAATGGTAGTTAGAAAGAGGCAGGTTTTGGCCAATATATGAAAAAACTTCCTAAAGATTAGTGTTATCTAGAATAATGCGTTGCTTCATCCCTAGAAGTCTTTAATTGGACTACTTAACGAGGGGATCTTGTAGAAGAGAATAATATTTGAGTACAAGTTAGATTAGGTGACTTCTGGTGTCCCTTCAAACAGGTTCTGTGAAGTGGAAATGTTTGGCCTGAAGAAGGGACAATAGAGGATGCATGAGCATGGTCTTCAAATATCTGAGGGGTATGAAGTGAAATATACGGTGTGTCCCAAAAGTCTTAGTGCAGTTTTAGGTTACTAAAGGTTTAAACCACACTAAGACTTTTGGGAACACCCTTAAAATAACAAAGTAACAAAAACCATTTAGTAATAGCTGCAAATCATAACCAGTATGTTATAAATGAAAGACTGGATTTACTTAGAAAACCTGAGCTCAAATCCAATCTTGCTTGTTACTAGTAGAAATGAAGAAATTAAGGAACAGAAATTATTGGTTAAATGATCTCTAAGCTTCCTTCCAGCTTTAAATTCTATGATCATATATTATTGCTAGGGGAGGTAATTTAGGCTGATGGGTGGGAAGCTGGCCTCAAAGTTGGGAAGACAAGAGTTCAAGTACCACTTTTAATAAATCCTTGAAAATCGCAATCTCTCACTGATATTTAATGGCAAAAGAAGTTTCCCCCTCAACAAGTTCCCTATACCAGCAGTGTCAAACTCAATAGAAAGGGATGTCTGAAGGCAACATACTGACTTAGAAACCACAAATTAACATCATCTATGTTGTACTGTATTTTTACTTATTTTGTTAAACATTTCCCAATTACATTTTAATTTGATTTCAGCTTAACTATTGGTAGGAGTAGATGACTTTTAAAGTCTCTTACTTGGATGGACATGGTGATAAAATCTATTATTACCTAACCCTCCCAATTCTGTATCATTGGCTAAGCAGGGCTTAGCCAAGTCATTGATAAATATCAGCAGAACAGCGCCAGGGAAAGAATCCTATAGATAGTACTACTAAAGATACTTTCTTCACATATGGTGACTAATCAACAGTCTCTGGATACTGCTATTCATCCAATCATGTAACTACTCAATTGGACCATTGAATGAGAACTGAAAGGCTCCTTCATCCATGTCCACATTCCTCAGCTGTTATATGCATTTTTACATGGGTCTTTTTCAAATGATGCATACTTTTATGCAGGACAAGAGTACTGTCACTTGTACATGCAAAGCTAAATAAAAACAGCACTTAAACTGATTAAAAAAAAAACTTCCTTCTGTGCTACTGTTCCCTACTTAAAGGAGTCCATTATTAAATCAATTCATGAGCCATTCAGAATGATACACACCTATATTATTAGAGTTAACATTCCAGAAGCATACCATTCTCTTAAATATGCAAATCAGTTTGTACAACAGAAGACCCCTGACTACCATAAATGACTTGAGAATGGTCTTTCTCCTTTAATGATGTTCTTTTTTTTCTTACTTCTTAAATCACACATAATTTAATAAAATGTCAAGTGACGTAAAATAACTAATTTCTTGATCCTATGTTTAGTTAGTACTTCTAAATCACTAACCATCAGGCTACTGATAGGAAAGTCAGACAGATCCTTTGAGGAAGAAAAGAAGAAAAAAGTTACAAAGAACAGAAAATTATGCTACACATGGCAAGGAAACAGGTGCTACAACTGTTTGAGTCATAAATTCTATTTTTTTATGTTCCAATATGTATTACTGAATTTGCATTTAAGCTAAAAACCATGACAGCAGATTATAAGTATTAAAAACTATTTATACTCCAACCACAATACTTCAAGAGATGGGATTTTATCAGCGTAGCAGGGCAGATACTCCTTCAGCCTATTTAGACTAATGTCTACACACCACAGTATGTTTTTTGTGTGTTGCTATTGCCAAAAAAAAAAAAATATCATCTACTGGCTAATGTTAACCTTCTGTTAATAAGCTTTTTCACATTTAGCTAGGATAATTCTTGGATGACAGACACACAGTTCATTGCCAAAATTGTACTTGAAGCATTCACAGCTTGCTACAGCCTGCTACAGCTTCCATTCTGCTGGCATGGTGTTTGAGAACCCAGGGTCATACATCCATGCCAGCATAAAACAGCAGAACAGGCCCTTAGTTTCAATATTCCATGAAACGGCAGAACAATGAGAGGAAAAAAAGTTGCCTATGTATAATTGATACCATATTACTTGCCTTCTCAAGGGATGGGGGATGGGAGAGAATTTGAAACTCAAAATTTTTTGAAAGTAAATGTTAAAAAAAATACATGTGATTGGGAAATATTTAATGAAATAAATAAAAATATATTTAAAAAAAATGAAAAACAATTCAAATGAACATTTAAATCCAACCAATATTTATTAAGTGCCTACTATATGCAAAGCATCAAGCTGAGTGCTGAAGGTATAAAAAGAAAAAAGTCCTGGCACTCAAGGAACTTATATTCTCCAGGCTAAAATATTATTAGTTCATTTACAAAAAAGAGGCAACCAGGCCCACCCAAAATTTGAAAAAAATTGAGGGTTATTTAAAACTAAAAGAATTTCTGGTTTCAATTTCAGATGCACAAGAATTAAATACATTGCCTCCCTAGAACTTAAAGCTTGACTGTTTTACAAGAATACCTTTAAATGGATTTCATGTTTTGCTAAACCTTTCCCAAGTATAACGTTAAATAATCCTTTAATTTTACACATCTGGACAGGGTTATTAAAAGGTATTCCCAATAGTAGCATTAAAATTCAAGATACAATAGTGAATAGTAAGTACAATTTAATATATCTGCAGACTATCTAACACCTACAATGATATAGCTAAGTTTAGATACTAAGAGGCACCTCTTTATTACTCTTCCCATGAAATGTCACTCTGACTTATCAAGAAAACTAAAATGGTGGGTACAGGTGAGATGATTCAAAACTACAGAAAGAAACTAAAATTGAAGCCAACAATAAAACTCACCTTAAGTCCCAGTCTTATGCCCAAATCACATTTCTACTTTTGTATTAAGAATTCAATTATTTACAGCAACTCACAGTTATATAGTGCTTTCAGGTTTACAAAGTACTCTCTCTAAACAAGTCTGTGAGGTAATTGGTACAAATATTATCTCCATTTTCAGATGATTAAAGTAGAGCCCAAAGAGATGAAATGATTTGTCCACGGTTAATATATGTAATTAAGTGGTGAAGATGTATTTAAATCAGGGGTCAGTGGATTTTTTTCTAGTTATCATACTGCCTTCTTAACCATTGTGACATTCTATAATTCATTTGTTAAAGATCTAAAGTAATCTGAATGTAATATATACCCTACTATACACCAAATTACATGGATTATGAATTTAAATGACCATATATGAACATAAGTGAAAATCAAGAGGGATTTAAAATCTTAAAGATTATTAAAGTTAATCAGTCAACAAGCATTTATTAAATGCCTATTATATGTCAGGTACTGTCCTAAGCACCAGGGATACAGAGAGAAGAAAGAATAAGACAAAACAAAACAAAACAAAAAGTCCCTTATCTCAAGGATCTAGTATGTTTCTTCCCTTTTTTGGTATCACAGATAAAAGTATTTTTTTTTTTTCAAAACAGATCTTATGGATCTGTGATCCCATCTACATTGGCAATCCCTTTAACAGTTGATTCAAATCATCCAGTCCTTTTTATCCTATGAAACTTATGTTCATGTCTTTTCAAAAAAATCATTCCTGGGAAGGGAAGGGAAATGAAGAAAAGAACGTGTGCATCCTCCTCAGTGGCGACCTTCCCTCTGGGTCTTAATGTGAGTGTTTGTACAGCTTGAGTGATCACTCAGTCTCAGTATATGACTAGCCTGCTCCATCATGACCACCTTTCCAAATTTAAACTTCTTTGAGGAAGAAATTAAAGAAATGCATCAGTAATAATGACTTTTCTTGGCAACTAGAGGTCTGGAGCTACAATTACAGCTTTGTGACAACTAAGGTTTTCTCACCAGAAAACTTAAAAATATTATTATCCAAAAATCCCAAAATTATTGCCATTAAAACTAATGGTGCCAGATTGCCCCTACTAAAATGTTTTTTCCCCAGTGTTGTAGGTGGGATACATGTATCTATAAACCTATAAATTCATAAATACAAGGATACATGTATTCACAGACCTCAATGTATCAATGGCAATATAATTTTATGCATTTAAAAAACTGTATATATAACAGGAAATAATGAGTTCTTCTGCATTAGCAAATGATTTCGGGGTTTTCCACTTAATAAAGTCTCATTTTAGAGTTGGAAGTTTTCCTAACCAACTCTGCCTGATTAACTGAATTATGGGCAGTAAGAAACTTCTGGAATTTTATAATCATTTAATGAAGTGTTTCACTTGACAATATAGTATACAGGATATGAATAAAATGTAATGAGATTGAGTCCTAACTAGATACATTAAGAGATATAGTCTAATAAAGCTTAAGCCACATTTGGAATTACTATCAAAACCAGTTAGACACAAATGGTGTTGTTCTTTTATAGTCACACCTCTGAGTAAAAAACAGAATTACCCAGTTGATTTACCTACCTTATCCACCAGACTCAGTGACTCTGAAAGACTTTTGGCTGTTTTCAGATAATAACTCGACCCTCAAAAGGTAGAAAGAATGAATACTGAATTAGGAATCAAAAGACCTGGGTTCTAGTTCAAGCTCTGATACTGATTAATATTTAGGTAAGTCACAACTTCTTTGGGCCTGGCTCTCTCATCTGTAAAATGAGTAAGTTAGATTATATGCTTTTAAGCATCTTAAAGCTCTTTTAAAAAAAAAAAGCCCAACTTTACAATTATAACTCAATGACTAAGAATTGCCACCACTTGAATATACTTAGAAATAGATGTAGACTCAAGACAAACCCCAGAGATAATCTAAAAATGTTTGAAGCAACAGAATCATCACTAAAACACAGAACTTCCCATAGTACCTTGTAAGAGGCAAAACTTCTGTTGTTTCTATCTACAAGTTTTATTATTTTTGTTTTTATAAGTTTTTCAAAACCTTAGTCATATTTCATACTTAAATTTTTATTTCTACACAATCACCTTTATTTCTCTTTGAAACTGTTTCAAGAATCCAAAGAGAAAAGTTTTATTGGGCCTATACAAACAAGAGTAAAGTAAATAAAATTAATGTAAATTTGGACATAATCATGTAAACACATGATGTATTTCTCATTGCAAATCCCAGAATGTCAAGATGACAATTTGAAATGTTTAATTCTTCTGAATTAGTTTTCATAAGTCAGTTCTTGATTCTAGGTCCAATTCCAAAAAAAAAAAAAAGGGAAAATGGATTCAAACTAATAACTAGTTATATTTTAAAACTTAGTTCTCACACTACTAGACAGACAAATTACTACAGCACAGAAAAATAGAACCCAGGAGGACCTGGGTTCAAATTCCACCTGAAGACACTATTTCCTGCGTGACCTTGGCAAGGAATTTATTCTGTCTCAGTTTCCTTATCTGCAAAATAGAGATAATAGCACTTACCTCTCACATAGTTGTTACGAAAAAGGCAAGTGAAAACTTAAGTACTCTGCAAACCATACAGCACTATATGTTTCAACTATTACCAATAATGCAAAACCTGTGTTCAAAAGTCTAAATCAGAACACTGAACTTGTAGTCTGCCACTAATTCTTTATGTGACCTTGGGCAGGCCACTTGAGTTTCCTCACCTTCAAAATGAGGGGGTTTGGACTATAGGATCTTTTAGGTCCTTCCAGCTCTAACAATGCTCTAATGTTAGTGTTACTGTTCCAGTTAATCTCTTTTAAAAAAAAATCTGCTTCCATGAATCACTGGATACAAGAATATTAATATAAACATGCATACACCCATCTGCACATGAAGCCAAAGTGAATACAATTCCCTCCCCTGAAAATCAAAGTTACACAAGTTATCCAAGAAGTAGTTATTTCATCCTTGTTACAAACTTAGCCTATTGCCTAGTCTCTCCTACTAGCTGCATACAAAATTACTCACTCTGATTTACCAAAAAAAAAATAAAAAAACCAAAAAAACAAACCCATCCCCAAGCAGCAGGCATGTCCTTGGAGTTATCCCAAGAACGGAATTGGAAGCAATCCTCTACTGCTGATTCCTCGCATGTGTATGCCTCAGTCTCAGCCACTTACCTGCTCGTCATCTTAAGTCCCACCCACCTTCCTTCGGTTTCCCAGCGCTTTCTGTCAATCAAAGCCCTAACTCTCTTTCCTGACGGTTTCAGACTCAGCCTCTGACTGCTCGCTGCCGTGGTGGCTTTTTTTTAGTGCCAACTAGGCCTCAGCATCCCGACCTGCAGCGGCAGCAACAGTAGTTGCAGATGCTTATCAAAACAACGGACAGCCCAGCTTTAACGAGCAGCTCTGTGGTGTGGGGTTGTTTTTTTTTCCTCCCCACTTTCACGGGACAAAAAAAAAAAAAGTTGTGGTTTTGTTGTCGTTAAATTGTTGGTGCTTCCGTGCTTGTTGGGGGGTTGGGGAGCGGGGAAGAGCGAGAGAAATCGCACCCGGGGCTGAGATGAATGAGAGGAAACGGAGCTCGAGGCGGGGAGGGCGCTAAGGGAGGAGTAGGAGGAGGTGGCGGTGATGGAGGTGGCAGCGACATCCTGGGTCCCCAGCCCGGGGCGGGGGGCGTGTGAGCCCCTCGGCCTGGGCGGGTCAAGGATGTGAAGTTTCGGGGGAAGACAACTTCTCCCGGGCGATCGGCTGCTCCTGCAGGGGGGGATCTCGGGGGGCAGGAAGAGGAGCCTCAGTGCCGTGGAGCCCCGCGAGGGGCGCACAGCCCAGGGAGCCCGCCCGCTCCGGCTCCCCTCCCCCTTCCCCCTCCCCCCTTACCCCCTCCCTCCCCGAGCCTGGCACCCTTCTCCGGCCCTTCCTCAGCCTCGGCCCCTTCCCCGCCCGGGCTGGCCTGAGGGGTCCCCCTGCCCAGCGCTCACCTCTCGGGGTTCGCCTCCTTCCTCCGCCTCCTCCTCCTCCCTGTGAGTGCAGCGGGGTCTGACCTCTGGAACCACCATACCAGTCCCCCCAGCTGCCGCCGCGCCGCCGCCGCGCCGCCGCCGCCGCCTCAGCCTCAGCCTCCCGCTGTTCTTTGTTCCCTCCGAGGGCCCCGCGGCCGCCCGCCTGGAGCCCGGCCGCCGCCGCCGCTACTCCCTCCACCAGCACCTCCTCTCCGCCGCCGCTTCTTCTTCGCCACCGCCCTCCTCGCCTTCCCCGCCGCCGTCTCCTCCTCGTCGTCGTCGCCGCCAGCGCCGCCACCGCCGCCTCCTCCTCCTCGCCCCCCTCGTTTTCATTGAAAGCAAACAAGCATCATGGCGGCGGCCGCCGTCCCCAGCCAGCGAGAGCCCACACAGCAGCCCCGGTTCCCAACATCCCCGCCGCCCATTGGCCGCGGGCTCTGGACGCGACCATTCGGGGGCCAGCTCGGGGAGCAACAAAACAAACGCCTCTGCCTCCCCTACTCCCCCCCGCAGAGGGCTGCAGTTGAGCTGGCCTGCCCCGTTTGCTCCCTCCCCTTCTTCTCTTCTCCCATCTTTTCTTGTCCTCTTTCCTTTTCCTCTCTTTCTCTTCTCTCTTCTCCTTCTCCTTCTCTTCTTTTTTGTTCTCTCCTCTTCTCCATCTCTCTCCCTGTCGTCTCCTCTTTTCTTTCTCCTTATCTCTCCTCTACTTTACCTCTCTTCTCCTTCCTCTCCCTGTTCTCTCTTCTATCCTCTCTTCTCCTGTCTCTTCTTTTCTTTTCTCTCTCTCTGTCTCTGTCTCTCTCTCTGTCTGTCTGTCTCTGTCTTTGTCTCTCTGTCTGTCTCTGTCTGCCTCTCTCTCTCTCTCTCTCTCTCTCTCTCTCTCCCTCTCTCCTCCCTCCTCCCCTTCTTGTTCTTTTCTCTACTCTCTCCTGCCCTCCCAACCTCTTTTTCTCTCCTTTTTCTTTTATCCCCTCCCACCCTCTATTCATTTGTAGCAGAAAGAGTAGGACTCCCAACTCTGACACTTATTAGCCCTGAGACCTTGGGCAAGTCAATTCACCTCTCTGAGCCTCAGTTTCTTCCACTGTACAATAGAGATAATAATAGCTTGCACTTCCTACTTCACTGTGTAGCCTGCACTTAGTAGGTGCTTAGTAAATGCTAATTGACTAATAGATGACTAGAGAAAACACTTTGTAAACCTGAAAGCTGTATATAAATGTAAAAAAATTATTGTTACTTCCCTTTATCAACCTGTTCAGATTTTTTGTGATAGACTGTTGCCCCCAAGGTCATTCCCTCTCCTTTCAGGGTCCTCACTGACTTCTTTTCTGCTAGTATCCCTGCCCTGCTGCCTTCGGACTCTAAGGCATGTTGTTATTCCCTCACATAGCTGAACCTTCCACTTTATGAACCTCGATAATTTTGCTTCACCTCAGCTGCACAAAGGTCATAAACTTGCTCTCACCGTCTCCCATAATTCTTCCAACTCTCTGATCCAGATCTGAAATTCTTCCTTCCATCGTAACTTCCTATCCTTCCATTCTTACTGAATCTCGCCCCTAAAACTCTTCTGTGTCGTCTCCCTGCTTTCCCAGTGTACCTTTCCTTCTCTGGCCCACCTTAGTAATGTAGTGAACTACTCCTTTCCAAGTCACCAGTCTAATCATGCTCTTCCTCTACCCTTGTTTCTTTTCTCTATCCCCACTCACACCTTGACAAACCCCAATCTTGGGGTGGTCCCACCTTTCCTACTCCCATCCAAATGATGCTGAATAGAAGTATCCTCTATTCATTCATGTTATGTAACCTCAACTGAGCTCTCACTGCTGTAAGATAATTCTTTCATTCTTCTCTGACTTACATTCTCTCATACTCTTCACAGCAGCTATTCCAAATCTTCTCTCTTTAAATCTCCTACACTGTCCTTTACCATCCCCACCTCAGCTGAAGACAGTGACTCCCACTTTACTAAGAAAATAGAGGCATCCATGGAGAACCCCCCTTTTTTCCTTTTCTAGATATAAAAACTGCTCTATATCATCCCGCATTCACTATTCCTTTGCTCCAGTCTCTGACAAAGAGATGCTTCATCTCTCCAAGGTCAACACCTCTCTGGGTACCCATGGTCCTATATCCTTACTTCAATCATTTCTTTAATCTTCAATCTATCTTTATCTTCGGGGTCCTTCCTAAGCATACCTGTTCTCCCTAATCGAAAGAAAGAAAGAAAGAAAGAAGAAAGAAAGAAAGAAAGAAAGAAAGAAGAAAGAAGGAAAGAAAGAAAGAGAAGGAAGGAAGAAGAAGGAAGGAAGGAAGAAAGGAAGGAAGGAAGAAAGGAAAGAAGAAAAAAACTCTTCACTTCAAGCTATCTATATCTCTCCTCTCTTTCATAGCTAAACTCCTAGAAATAGCTGATTGCCTCCATCACTTTCATCTCACTCTTTTCTCAACCCTTAGCAATCTGGCTTCCAACCCCACCACCACACAGAAACTGCTCTTTCCAAGGTCAAATGGCTGTTTGTCATTCTCATTCTTCTTGACCTCTCTGCAGTTTGTTTATTTGGGTTTGGTTGTGTTTTTTACGCCGCTGGCCACTTAATGAGTTTGTATACTGTCTCCTCCCTCAACTCTTTCTGTCCTTTCTATCAGCTCTTTCCTGGCTCTCCTCGTTTGATCATTCTTTTTTTATTTTCTTATGATATAGCATCTTCTATAACTGAACTCCTAATCATAGGTGTCCCTCTAGACACTGTCCTGGGCCTTCTCATCAGTTCCCATATCGTTGCAATGCAGCTAATTTTCAAATCTATAGAGTTCTAATTTCTTTTTGAGCTCCAGTCCTTCATCACCAATTGCTTGCAAGATAGCTCCAAAAAGATGTCCCATAAGCATTTCAAATTCGCAGCCCTCAAACAGCCCTCACATTAACTTCCCCCTCATACCTTTATCTCTTCTAAACTTCCTCATTTTTGATGAGTGCCACCACTATTCTAATCACTCAGTTTTGCAACTTCAAATTCATCCCTGACTCTTCCCTCTCCCTCATCCCCTACATCCAATAATTTGCCAAATCTAGTTGATTCTACTCCACATTATCTCTCATGATCATCTTCATGCATAAGACCTAATGCACATTCTAATTCAGGTCCTTATCACCTTCCCCTAGACTTTCTCTAATTGGTTTCCCTGCATCCACTCTTACCTCTCTTCAATCCACTTTCCACATAGCTGTCAAACCAATCTTCTTAAATCACAGAACTGATCATGTCACTAACCTACTCAAGAATCTGCAGTAGCTCTCTATTGACTTTAAAAAAAATAAACTGCTCAGCTTGACATTTAAAGCCCTTCACACCCCACCTTTCCAGTCTTATTTTTCATTCTTCTTCTTCACGTACTCTACATTCTAATCAAACCAGCCTACTTATTTTCCTGAACTCGACACCCCATCTTCTATCTCCATGCCTTGTGTGGGCTGTTTCCCATTCTTGGAATGCCTTCCCTCTTCAGCCCTCCTCTTAGAATCCTTAATTTCTCTCAAGGCTTAGTTCAGGTGCCACTTCCCATAAGAAGGCCTATGGCAGATTGGTGACAGATCTAGACTCAGACATTTAGTAGCTCTGTGACCCTGGGCAAGTTACTTATCCTCTATCTCAATTTCCTCAACTATAAAATGGGGATAATAAAAGCACCTACCTTATAGGGTTGTTGTGAGGCTCAAATGATATTATTGGTAAAACACTTAGCACAGTGCCTGGCACATAGCAGATGCTTGATAATTTCATGTTTCCTTCCTTTCTCACTAATGCTCACTTTCTTCAAATGATCTTGTATTCACTTATCTGTGTACATACTGTGCCCTCCCCCACTAGGATTCAAGGAAAATTTCAATTCACCAAGCTTTTAGTATCCATCTGCTACTGCTGGGTACTGTGCTCGAATTATAGTTTTGAGGGCAAGGACTTTTTTCCTTTAATCTTTCTGTCCCTAGTCCCTAGCATCTAGTACATTACCTCTTTGTCTTCAGAATCAGAGCTCAAATTTGGTAATCAAAGCCCTCTGCTACTGTAGGAGAAACTGAGGCTGGCAGATCCCTTGAGCACTGGAGTTCTGTGCTGTGGTGGGCTAAGCTAATTGGGTATCCTCATTAAGTTTAACATTAATATAGTGAACTGCTAGGAGTGAAGCCCACCAGGCTGCCTGAAGAGGGGAGAACATGCCCAAGTCAGAAACTGAGCCGGTCAAGACCTTGGGTGGTCAATGGCTCCTCCTCTTCCAGCCTAGGCAAGATAGGGATACCTAATCTTTTTGTTTTTAAAGCATCAAAGTTCAACTCCACATGTGTTTAATAAATGCTTATTGAGTTGAATTGAGTTTTTTTCTCTCCTTCCCTTCTCCAAGTTTCTTTATCCCTCCTTTCCCCTTTCCTCTCTTCTCCACCCTCCCCTTTTCTTCTCCTCTCTTCCTCTCCTCTTTCTTTACCACTTCTCTCCTCCTTCAACTTTCTACCTTTCTCCACTTTTTTTCATTTCCTCCCTCACTTCTGCCCCTATGAGTCCCAGGTTTCCTGTCCTCTCCAGCACCAAGAATTCAGTAGTCATGCCCTAGGTGAGTCACTAACACCTTTTTCCTGTTCCCTGGCTTTACTGCTTTGTGCTGATAAGGCAGCTTGGAGGAGGTGGATATAAGCAGGCTATTACCCCCACCCCCACCCCCACCCCGAGGCTAGAGGCATGGAAGGTGAGTAAGAAATGGATGATAGAATACTTGCTTATTTTAATTCCTTGTTAATTAGATTGCAATCTACTCTAAATGAATGCCCCTTCTCCTTACTATGTTGTCAAATTTGTCTAATTCTATAAGGGCAAGGGTCAATTCAGCTTAGACAGCTACCTCCAGCATGAATCTTTTCTTGATCCACAATCTGCTTGGCTTCTCCTTCTAAAAATGAACTTGTATTTATTTTTTATATATTCTATGATTATATATGATTGTATATATATATATATATATATATATATATATATATATATATAAGTATATGCATGTCATCTCTCCAGTTAGAATGTAAGCTCCTGGAGGGTAAGAACTGTTTTTCTTTCGTCTCTGTATCACCAAAAGCTTAGTTCAAACTCACTTCCTAAACAGAACCCCTTATCTTTTTTCCTAAATCCTTCCATATTCGCAACTTGCCTATTACCGTCCAAAGTAACACCATCCTTGCAGTTACCTAAGCTTGCAGCCTCAATGTCATCCTCTCCTCTTTGGCACTCATCTTACATATCCATTTTGTTGTCAAATCTTGCCATTTTAACCTTCAAAACGTCTTTTATATGTGTTCCTTTCTCTCCAGTCATTATGCTTGTAGAGGCTCTCACCACATAACACCTGGGCTATTTCAACAGCCTTCTACTTGGCCTCCCTGCCTCAGTCTCTCCCTACTCCAACTCATCATCCTCTTAAGTGCAAAAGGGATCTTGCTAAAGCACAGGTCTGCCCATGCCACCCCACTAATCAATAAAATCCGGTGATTCCCTGTTGTCTCTAGAATCGAATATAAACTCATCTTTGGCATTTAAAGCTCTTCACAGTCTGTCTCCTTCCTTCCTACCTTTCCAGTCTTCTAATATTTACTTCCCTGTGTATACTATATTCTATGATCTAGCTACATTGGCCTACTTTATGTTCCTAATGCAGGACACTAATTTTCCAGTTCTATGCATTTGCACTGGCTGTCCCTAATACCTGGCATGCTCTGCTTCCTCACTTCTACCGCCCTGCTTCTCTGGATTTCTTCCTCTGGATTCAGCTTCTACTTTCTATAGGAGGCCTTTCTCTCTACTTTCCCCTCTCTCCAGTCCCTTCCCCCTAAAATTAACTTCGATTTGCACTGTGTATAGCTTGTGGGCCCATAGTTATTTGCAGGTCGTCTCCCATTACAATGTGAGTTCCTTCAGAGGTCTTTGAACTTCATGTATCTCCAGTACTTATCGTAGTACCTGGCACAAAGTAACTGCTTAGTAAATTCTTATTGGCTGACACAAGTAGGTGCTTAATAAATGCTTGCCAATGGTTGAACTACTCCTACAATATTACTACTAATTAAAATGGTAGAAATAGATATACTAAATGGTACAAAGTGCCAATAAAATAGTAAATGGGAGCAATAGGTTATAAACTGAAAGTGTCATGCATTAGAATCAAGTCTGAAATTATCTCACTTTACCGCTTCTTTGAGGGAAATATGTGTTGGAACCTAAGCTTTCCGGATGCCATGTGTGCCCTGAACCTTAAAATAAAGGGATATCCTAGTCCTTGGGAAGGTCATCCTGTGGTGTTCTTGCCTATGCCTGTCTACCTACCTATACCTGGAGACAATACCCTTTCAAGTACCAAGACTTCAGCATTCATGTCCTAGGTGAGTCACTAACACCCCTTTCCTGTTCCCTGGCTTACTGCATTGTGCTGATAAGGCAGCTTGGAGGAGGTGGATTCAAGCAGGCTATTACCCCCAGGGACTGGAGGCATGGGAGGTGATAGTTTTAAGTGATGGGTGATGGAATGCTTGCTTAGTTTAATTCCTTGTTATTTAGTTTAAGGTCTACTCTCAGTGAATGTCACTTCTCCTTACTATGTTGTCAGATTTGTTTGACTCTATATGGGTAAGGGTCATTTCAGAGGAAAAATAAAGATTTGAAAGCAGTAGTTCTGAACAAATAGTAGACCCAAATAGGTTCTAGCATCCATGTTACCATCCTCCTTCTTCTGATCCCCCTTTTTCCTTTTCTTCACTTAAACAAGCCAAACTGAGATAGAACACCATTATTATACTACTCCCCGTGGAGTCTGACTTCCTGCTTTGACTGTTGGCCTGAAGCTCTCTAGGAACTTGTATTGCCATTATTAGGGAGGTAAGGCTATTGAACTGTGAAGTTAGGGAACCAGCAATTGCTGTCAGTAGTCAATTAACATTTGTTAAATGCCTACTGGGGTGGATGGGGTGTACAGAGAGGAGTAGCATTTCTGGTGAGGGCTGAAGCAGCCCTTTTCCAGGCTGCTTATCTACCTTTAGTGTCCCACTCAACTCTTACCTGTGGCTCCAAGAAGTTGTAGCATGGGCAGTGACCATGCCCCAGTAAAACTATCTTGGCAGGTGAGTTAAACCAGGTTGGAGGTAACTGACAGGCCTTAAACTCATTGGTGAGGTAAGAGGATATCTACCCTAAGACTTCCCTAATGGAATGGGCAAATGAGAACAATCTGTTCCAATGATCATGAAGGTGGCTGAAGAAGGCTCTACGGAGAGCTTACAGCTTGGTCAAACATCAAAAATGCCAAAGTCATCCACTGCATCCTGAGCCATGGCCAGTCATCTTGACTTTTGTGTCACTACTTGACTTCGATGACTCTGGAAGGGAGAGTAAGGCTTACAACTTTCTACAATTCTGCCTCACTTAAATCAAATTCATGAGCAAGTCAAGATGCCCTCCCTCCGTGATGTCATTGGTCCTCTTCAAAACAAAGGACAAACAACAAGTGCCTACTATGTGCCAGGCAATGTGCTAAGTGCTAAGGATCCAAAGAAAGAAAAAAAAAACAGTCTCTGCTCTCAAGGAACTCACAGTCTATTGGGAGAGACAACATGCAAATAACTGTGTATAGACAAGATATATGCAGAATAAATTGGGGGTAGTCTCAGAGGAAGTAGTCTCAGAGGACTGGGAAATGCTTCTTGAAGAAGGTCATACTTTAATGAAACTTGAAGAAAGCCAAGGAAGCCAAAAGGCAGAGATGAGGAGGAGTATTCCAATCAATCATTCAATAAACATCTGTTAAGTGCTTACTATGTGCCAGACCATACCAAGAGATACAAAAAGAGGCAAAAGACAGTCCTTGCCCTCAAGGAGCTTACTTGAGGAATAGCTAGTAAAAATGTTCACAGAATTGGGAGACAGAGAGTTATGTGTGAGAGATCGCAAGGAGACCAGTGTTGTTGGATTGCAGAGTATGTGGATGAGAATCAAATCTAAGCAGACTGGAAAGGAAGGAAGGAGCCAGATTCTCAAGGGTTTTGAAAAGCAACCAAAGGATTTCATATTTGTTCCTGAAGCTAATAGAGAACCACTGGTAGTTTGGGGTGGGGCACGGGTGGGGAGAGGGGTAGGGAAGAGTCTGTTTGAGGGGTACCCTGAGAAGGGCAGTACATTGAGGATACTTGCACTCAGTAGATAAAAAGGTAAAGAGAACAGTTAATGGGTTCCTGTTGAGCTTGTCCTAATATCCATTAGCTGTATAACAAGTACCTTAGAAAAGAGGCAAAGAGAACATTTTAATGCCAGGTAAGATCTTTCTCACAGTAGAGCATGTGAAAGCCCAGAAGGTCCATTATCCCTGTGTCTTTCCTGATTTTATTATTTATCCCCCTGTATTGAGTGGCCCCAGGGGGAAGTGTTACATGCTGAGATATGCTCTAAGATGCCTGTGGTCTTAGGTAGAGAGAAGTGCTAGACCACGATGTCTTTTTGCCACAAGGTCAGTGATAGCTATGACTTTGATAATACCTTCAGAGAGCTTCTCTATTCTTTTTTGGGCATGCTTATGTCCAAAGTTCAGTGTAGTCAGAAGTCATATGATTAGGATATGGTTTTTTTCCCTGGTTAGGTAGCATAGTCCATAGAGCCCCTGCCTTGCAGTCAGGAGGACCTGAGTTCAAATCTAGCCTCAGACGCTTGCTATCTATGTGACCTTGGGCAAGTCACTTAACCCTGTTGGCCTCATTGTCCTCATCTGTAAAGTGAATTGGAGAAGGAAATAGCAACCACTGCAGTATCTGCCAAGAAAATCCCAAATAGAGTCACAGAGAGCAGGATATGACTGAAACAACTCAACAACAACTTGGTGAACACTTTTTTGTGCAAATAATATTTTATTTTCTCCAATTATATGTAAAGATAGTTTCAACATACACCTTTATAAGATTTTGAGTTCCAATTTTTTTTCACCCTCCCACTTCCCTCCTACCTACCTCCCCAAGACAGCTAGCAATCTAATATAGGCTATACTAAACATATTTCCCCATTAGTCATGTTGTGAAAGAAGAAACAGAACAAAAGGAAAAAAAGACAGGAAAAAAAAGAAAATGAAAATAGTACGCTTCCATCTGTGTTCAGAGTCCATCAGTTCTTTCTCTGGATATGGATGGCATTTTCCATCATGGGTCTTTAGGAATTGTCTTAGATCTTTGCATTGCTGAGACTCTTATCAAAGTAGGTCATCATGCAATGTGGCTGTTACTGTGTACAATGTTCTCCTGGTTCTGCTCACTTTGCTCAGCATTAGTTTATGTAAATCTTTCCAGGTTTTTCTGAAATCTTCCTGCTCATCATTTCTTATAGCACAGTAGTATTCCATTACATTCATATGCCGCCACTTGTTTAGTCATGCCCCAATTGATAGACATTCTCTCAATTTCCAATTCTTTGCCCTGGTAAATGCTTTCTAAGGAATGTAGTGCATTCTTACCTGAAAGCCACCAGGTGGTGCTATTGTCCGTGGTCCTTCTAGTAGGGGGTGACCAGTTAGTGTTCAGAAAAGCTATACCTACATGAACGGCTTTGGGCTGTGATGGCAATAGGGAGCCAAATTTTCCAGGTTTTCCTACTCTGATAGGGCCTCCCTGCACTACTAAGACAATCAGCCATTCACCCCTTATCCCAATTCACCACTAAAAGGAGAGAAAAAAAGCAGAACTTCAGGGATCACATAAATTAACTCCCTCCCCCCCCACCCCACTCCTTTTACAGTTGAAGAAACTGAGGCCAAAAGAGAAGAGGCTTGCTCAGGGTAACACAGTGAATCAGAGGCCAAAAAAACGGCAGGATTCCAGAGCTTCAGACTCTCAAGCTAAGGAACTTTCTACTTTCTTCCATTCATTGTGTTTCATGAAACCAAAGCAATTTCAAAGATGAATCACAGGTTGTCAGTCACATGTATTTAATTTTCTTTCTACCTTTTTTTTTGTTAGTGGGAACTCTACACAGTTTTTTTTGCCAAACAATTCAATAAATATTGATAAAAGGATTACCGTTTGAGGTCCTATGCTCCTGTGTACTGTCTGAAGAACTCTTTTGTTTCAGGAGACAGTGCAATCCTGTGTTTAGGTCATGCCAGTCTCCAATTTGTCAACAGCTTGAGTTCCAGGTTGTCTTCCTGAGACTCTCCCTTTGAGACGTGAATCCCTGAGGAGATTCAAGGTCTTCATGTCCCATCTGGAAATTTGTTCTACCTCTCAAAAATTGTATGACTGTGCCAGCTTCCCAGATTGGGCTTGAAGTGCTATGTCAGCAATGTTTGAAGGACACAAACTGTAGCAAGTTAGATATTTAAAACATAAAGAGCTTTTATGGTGCATCAGCTAATATAGAATCTGGAAAAATGCATGCAAGGCAGGTAGCATTTTTTTCCCTCTAAAAATATTCTGGAAATGCATTTTGCTTTCTTTCCCCCGGGCATAAGAATTCCCAATAACCATCCCTATCCCCTCTCAATATACACAGAATATCTTTCCTTGTTAAATAACACCCCGTGACACATTGATGTTCCCCACATGACACACTGTTGCTTTCTAAGACCAGAGGTTAGTTTGGTGGAAGTAGAGTCAGCAAGATTAATTATTTGTAACCCAAGCCAAGAACCACAAGGTTTGGGTTTATATGTACTTGGGAAATTTATCATTAATTTGTTTTTGTCTTGTGTCTCCACCTAGGGTTTTCCCCTGAGAATATCAGAATATAGTTCATGTCTCAATTTCTGTGGATGATAATAAAAGGGCCATGCAAGCACACAAGCTATCAGAATCTATTAAATAGCCAGGGTAATCTCTTGACTTTCTAGGATCACCTGAAATGTCATTGCCTGAAATGGTCGACTCACTTTTTGATCTCAGTTACCTCTCCCCTCTGATTGGGGTTCTGAAGGGTAGATCTCAGTTACCTCTCCCCTCTGATTGGGGTTCTGAAGGGTAGAGCGATAAACTCCCAAAGCCTTCCTTTCTGGAGGGCTCAACTCAGAACCTTCCAGGTAACTCTCCATTTTCCACCAGCATTTCTATTTTGTTTTAGTTCTATGGAACATCATGCTCCCGTGCCAGGTACCCCCAGTTGTTGTTGTTGATCAGTTGTGTCCAACTCATGGCCCCATGTGGGATTTTATTGGCAAAGATACTGAAATGCTTTGCCATTTCCTTCCCCAGCACATTTTACAGGTGAGGAAACTAAGGCAAACAGCTAGTAGTGAGGCTGGATGTGAACTTAGGAAAATGTCTTCCTGATTCTAAGCCCAGTGCTCTATCCACTGTACCGCCTGGCACCCCCTGGTGTCTTTCCCCCTTTTCAGCTTCCTTTTCGATTGAATTAGATTAGATTACAAGCTCCTTGAGGACAGGAATCACCCATCTTTTCCTTAATTATATCCCAGCACTTAGCACAGTGCCTGGCACATAGTAGATGCTTAATAAATATTTATTGAATTGAAAAGACAGCTTTTAGTTAATCCCATATGAAAAATGTAAAAAAAAAGCACAAACAGAAGTTCGTAAACAGTCAAAATCAACTCTTCTCCCTCTACAATGAGTCTTACCTTCTCCCAGAGACCTATACTAGCCTCCAGATACATAGTACCACCCTGTGCTTGAGACTCCTGCAGAAGGGGGATGTACCAGAGGTTGCTAGAGAGTCTTGTCTTTTCCACAGGACCCAAACAGTCTGCATAATTCACTGTAGAAGTGATAGACAAGGTACAAATTTGTGCTTCCGTATTGCATCTCAGTCTTCAAGCTCCACATGTTATTCTTTCTTTTTCCTGAACAGGAATTTGGCCTTGATAAGGAACTTGGAGTTTTCCAGGAAATTCTCCTCTCCCCCTCCAGCAGCTTAAGTCCAGGAATTCTCATCACTCCACCACTGCCCCTGGATTCTGGCACCTCTTGGGTCATATGATTCCCCACTCCAAGAATTCTTTGGCATCAATGCCACTGTTTCTCTATAACTTCCATTTCTGTGGCTAAGGGGTTTCCTGGGAAACTGTGCAGGCGTCACACTCTAGGGACTCAAGACTGTTCTGTGTGTGTGTGTGTGTGTGTGTGTGTGTGTGTGTGTGTACACATATGCTTTCTGATATCAGCAGAAGAGCTCCATCAACTCTACTTTGCTCTGGCTTTATTATATGCCTCCCTGCTTACTTGCTTATTTGCTCTGTCTGCTCCTTTATGTAACCCTAATCCAAGTGTCGAGCTCAGATCTTCAGTGGCCATGTTATTTCAACATATCATATAGGCAGGTCCACTCTTTCCACAGGAAGATGTGTCAAAATCACAGCAAGGAGCTCACCTTTTTAACCTCCTCGTGTTGAGCAAGCTTCTCATTCACACCCCATTAAGGAAATGTCTCCACTCATCTCAGTGGGAATGTCCACACCTAGTTGGGGGAGATGTCTTCAGGCTATTCCTGGTTACACCCTCCATTATGATAATAATAACAGTTAACTGCCATTTATAAGTTTCCTCATCTGTAAAACAAGGCGGTTGAACAATGGATGACTTCTGAGACCCTTGCAAGTCTAGATTTATAAACCTGTGCAGTGCTTTATGATTTGTAAAGTATTTTATATATGTAACCTGGGCATCTCAGGGCATGTTCACTTCTAATATGGCAAAACCACTGAGAGGGGTCTTTTGAGCCTTCCCAGTTTGGCTAACATGGAACCTGTGTACCCTGAGTTCCCTACCACATGGATGGGGGCACTGTCCTTTGTTTGGCTGCCTGCATCTTTAAACAAGATGGCATCCTTTCCCACTACTCTTTTCTGCCATCTTTTCTGCTGCACTGTTTTTGGCAGCTTTTATCTTCTTTGTCCAGCATAGACACCATGAACTGAATTGGTGAGAAGGAAAGGAATGTCCTTCCCCTGCTCCTTCTCTTTTACCAGCCTCTGATAAATGCATCTAGGGGTGTTTGTTTCTGTTCTTTGTCCTCAGTTTCAGGTACTGGAGGTGATCTCCTTAGGACCAGGAATTCAAGCCATGGAAACCTTGGAACTAAGATTGTGGGAGGGGTGTGTGAAGCCCCAGATTGCATATACATTAATTTATTCAATGAATAAATTTCCACAAAAATATATATAACTTTGAGGAATTGCTGCTGAATCACCACAGGAGCTTTGGTACTCATCTCTCCTTCTGGACCCAGGCATGGGATTGGACCAAGTTAAGTTCTGGGGAGTCTAGCCTCTAGTGTGGGAGCCTCTCTTTTTCACATTCAATTTATTAAACTCTTCCCTGGGACCCCCAGGGATAATTTTTACTTGTGGCTTATATCTAGTGCTTTCCCAAAAAGAGAGAAGTAAAAAATGCGCTCAATGTACATTATGAATCAGATATGGGACAGATCATTTATTGCTACACACAAAAGGAATGATAAACACAGGATTCTCCCAAGAGCACATAAGAACAGACTTAAACAAGGATTCAGCAAATTCTCTGGTGCAATCTGCCAGGAGGATGATACTTAAACTTCATCAAAACATAAAGTCATGTGTGAGATCACTGATTAGGCATTTTCCATTTTACCTTAGCTCTGCATACATGCTTCATCACAAACCTAAACCTCTTCTAAGCTTTGTGCTCAGCTACTTCTGAAAGTCCTATTTTGCTGCAAATAAACATTCTTTCATAGACCCAGGAGCTTTAGACCTTTCAGAATCACAAGTTTATCTCT
This sequence comes from Trichosurus vulpecula, assembly GCF_011100635.1. NCBI lineage: Eukaryota > Metazoa > Chordata > Mammalia > Diprotodontia > Phalangeridae > Trichosurus > Trichosurus vulpecula. The sequence continues at coordinate 97,850,316 of NC_050575.1, forward strand.
AAAGTCCAGACACAGTAAACCTAGAGACTCTCTGAGTCCTAGGTAAAGAGAAAAGCCTTCCTACATGAAACCTTTCCTGGACTTCATCTCAGGAATAATGTTCAATCTACTTAGGAAATGAAACAGAAAGTGAAAAAGGTAGCCAAGGTCCTGGACCTCAAGACAAGGATACTCTACAACCTATATCCCTGGCCCTAGGCAGGCCCTTTGGGTGCACTGTCTAGTAGTCAGTACTGCCCCACCCCCTTCCACCATGCAGCTGTTTTACTGAGAGAAAAAGACCCTCCCTCCTCCCTCCCACCCCCCACTGGCCTCGTGGCCCAGCACAATTCTCTGAACTCTGGAGCCACACCCATGATGCTGAGATCTGCTGGGTCTTTAACCCAGTCAAACCCTATTAAGTCTATTTCCCATACAGAACATTCTATCTCCTGCCTCTGCCTTTGTACATATGGTCTGGGACTCATTGCCTCTTCACCTTTCATGCAGAGAATCCCTAGGTTTCCTCAGAACTCAGCTCTACTGCCATTTCCTATAAGAATCCTTTCCTGAACTCTTTCCGCCATCCCCCAGTTGTTAGCCATCTCTCCTTGAAATTACTTTTTTCTACACTTTGTATTTACTTACTGTGTACATGTTGTACCCCCTAGTAGAATGTCAGCTCCTTGAAGGCAGAGACTGTTTGATTTTTGTCTTTGTATTTCCAGTGCTTAACATAGTACTTGGTATATAGTAGATGTTTGATCAATATCGATTGGACTGTATTTCATTCTTTCTTCAATACCCATGAGTGGCTTTCCATTTGGATGAAGTCCAAACCTGATTTTCCTTCCTTAACCCCCACTGCTTTTTGTACCCTGGGTTACTCTTCTCTAATCAGATCCTTCAGTTTTCTATCTCCCTGCCTTTCCTCCACCATTCCCTAGTGCTAGAATACCCTCTCTCCCAGCTGATTCCCTTCCCCTCATTGACTACTGAACTCTTCTTACTCATCTTGAGTAAGGTTGAGTCTTTGGTGGTAGCTTCTGTCCATGGGGTGCATAACATTTTGTCAAAGACTCAAAGAACATGAATGGTCCATAGAAACTTGGGTATTTTGGGGGATTTTTCATTCCTTTGGCTAATAGTCTAGGAAACCTAGGAAAATCCCCAGCAGATATCAACTAGTACATGGAGAGCAACTTGCCTTGGATGAACACAAGTCACAATATTTGACCCCAGGAAGTTCTGAGTTCACATCCTGCCTTAAACAGTTGCTACATGCTGTATGGACAAGTAAATGTTATTGAAACGAGAAGGAAAACAAGTCATAACCCTTAGAAACTCAAGAGAAACCCTCCCAATGAATAGCACTTTCCAGAAGATGTGGGTAAATCCCAGTCACTTGTAGCCCTAAGTAGATTAGCTTCTGCCTCATTATGTTTCCAAGTACAACTGGTTTTTGGAGGCACTCTTAATTGCTTTCTCTTATCTACTTACTGTGCTCTGCTGGTGGAATGACTCAAAGACTCAACCTTCATTCCCTCTGCAAGCTTATAGTCCTGGTAGGTGCTTTGCTCTTCCCTTTTGTTACTTTAAGGTATTCCCGAGTGTGAACCACTTTTGCTCAGCGACAACATTGTCTTTTGGCCAGTCAAGACCCAGAGTCCTTCTCTACAGGCAAAATGCACTCCACGTTTTCTTGGTCTTTGCCACCAAGGGAAAAGGCCTTGAGAATTCTCCTGGCCCAATAGAAACCCTGTTCTTTCTCCCCACAGCGTAATACAGCAACTGTAGTGATGAGGGACCAGACCAGAGACTTCACAGAATCTCACAGCTGGGAAGGACCTCAGTAAACTGGCCCAACTCCTACCTGAACAGGAATACCTTTTACAAACATGGTCTAATCTTCATTACCTTTTAAATCACGTAATTTTTGACCGATAGGGTAGTTAGCAGAAAATTCAAATCAATAAAAATTTCTTAAACTCCTTTATATGCAGAACACTACGTTCAGCGGTGCCTTGAAATGAAAAGTCTGGTGTAACTCAAGCTCTGCTCTCAGGGAGCTCATCATTTAATGGACGATTTATTTTGTAAATACAAAAATGTGTTCCTTAGAGATCGTCTAATACTGGATAGGTGAGGGATAGTCCAAGGGCCATTGGTGGAACTGGTCTTTACATTTTATATTTAAGACATAAGAATGATCTTTGCATTTTATACTGAATATAATACCCCTAATCTAGCACAACCTTCTTGTTTTACAGAAAAGGAAACTGAGGCCCAAAGAGAGCTAGTGGCTTGCCTAGGGTCACAATCTTCTATTATTGACTGAGAAACAATACTGCATAGTAGAATGAGTGCTGCCTTTGTAGTCAGGAGTGACCTGGCTTCAAATCCTGGCTCTGACACAGTAGCTATGTGATCATGGGCAAATCGCTTAATTTCTCTGGGTTTAGTTTTCTCATCTGCAAAATCAGGATAATAATTGTAATATGTATCCTATAGTGACAATGTGGTGTAGGGGATAGAAAGTTGTCTCAGAGTCAGGAAGAGCCAAGTTCAAAACCAACCTTGCACACTTACTAGCTGTAGGACCCTGGACGAGTCACACAAATTTCTGTTTACCTCCATTTCCTCATATGTAAAATGAGGGAAATAATTGAGCCACCTTCTGGTTAAATTTTCATGCTAATGAATGTGTTCTTGCAAGATAATCCCTAGTCTTTCTGACTAGGGAGTCTCCCAAAATCTCCAGAGGGCTTGGGGAGCAAGGCCTAAGATAGAATCCATGGAGGATGAACAACAGAGGAGAGACCAGCTGATCACACAGGACCATCAGGAATGATGCTGGACTAAAGGCTACTTTGAAATGAAGAGAGAGAGACACTCACTTCAGTTCACAAGCTAATAGTATCCTATTTTGAGATGGTTTACTCTTGCCCCAACCAAACCATCCATTTAAGCCATCCTTAAAACAAATGCTCATTCTGACTATTGTGCTATAAGAAATGATAAGCAAGATGATCTCAGAAAAACCTGGAAAGACTTACATAAACTGATGCAAAATGAAATGAACAGAACCAGGAGAACATAGTACTTAGTAACAGCAATATTGTATGATGATCAACTGTGGGTGACTTAGCTATTCTCAGCAATACAATGGTCCAAGACAATTCTGAGGAATTTAGGATGAAAAATACTATCCACGTCCAGAGAAAGAACAGATGGAGTCTGAATGCAGATCAAAGCATACTTTTTTCTTTATTTCTTTATTTTTCTTGGGGTTTTTTTTTTGGTCTGTGTTTTCTTTCACAACTTGACTGATATGGAAATATGTTTTGAATGACTGCACATGTATAACCTACATCAAACTGTTTGCCTTCTCAATGGTGGGGGGGGGGAGGGTAGGGAGGGAAGGAAAGAATTTAGAACTCAGAAAATTTTAAAACAAATGTTAAAAGTTGTTTTTATGTGTAATTAAGGAAAAATAAAATATTAAACAAACAAAAACCAAATGTTCATTCTGAAAGACTAAAAAGTTTAGTTAGGAGTGGGGAACCTACATCCCCAAGGTTACATGTGGCCCTCTATGTCCTCAAGTGTGGCCCTTTGACTGAATCCAAACTTCACAGGGCTGCACTTGAGGACCTAGAGAACCACATGTGACCTTAAGGCCATAGGTTCCCCACCCCTGGTTTAGATCAATGCAATGACAGACCACTACTCTATTGGCAGAAAGACTTTGGAGAGAGACAGAAGCAGAGTTCAAGAGACTTGGAGAAGAAGAAAAGCACAGACTTTGAATGGCTAATGAGAGCTCTCTAAAGCTATATACATGTGAAGAAACCCAGCCACCTAACACACCCCTTGATTCTCAGTGCCTGCAACACCAGAGACTGCTAAGAGCAGACTTCTTAGGTTAGATTGTTCTCTCCTTGGCTGAGCTAAGGTTTCAAGTAGATCCTGAGTTGCAAAATCCCCTGACTCTTGTGTATGCGATCATTTAATCTAATCCTCTAACTCCCCCAATTATGGTTTTATTACTTGCTTTGATAAACATGTTTGTTCTTTATCCATGATTGATTTTCATGTAATAAATGACTTGGGAAGAACCAAAGTTGGCTGTGAATAAGCTAACAACTTCTGTCCCATTGGGGCAATCAGAGAAAGTGGCTTTTATCCTGAAATCCTCCCAAAGAGTATGGTACCCTTAGCCTACAAATATTTCAAGTGTAATAGATATAATTCCTGTCCAATACACCCCTTAGAGATAGGAGAGTAGAGGAATAAACATCCAGCTACAACCTTGCTCCTGCTCCCTGCAAAGGTAAAAATAGCTATCTCCCTAGAGATGGAGTAAGTTTAATCCCAGATCCTATCTCTCTGTCTAAACTCATATTATAATACCTTCCTGGACATTGGTCCTGATAAGACTTTGGTGAGTGAAAGCTCACAACCCCATAGGCTTTCTGTTCAGTTAGTCTCCCACTGATCTGGGAATCTGGCTTTGTTACTATCCCTAACCAGAATATTATTGATACAAGAACGAATCCCTCCAACTCCAATTCTACAATCCAGAGCTTCAGTTTAGCAGTAGTGTGGTATAATGGAAAGAGCCCTGGATCTGGTGGCAGGGGACCTGGGTTTGAATCCCAGCCTCTGGCTCTTAGAGACTAGACAGATCACCTTGGGACAAATCACTTTATTTCTCTGGCTTTTGTTTCCTCATCTATAAGATGGGAGAAATAAATCTTACACTCTCTGCTCTCAGAGATGTTGCAGAGAAGGCACTTTGAAAACCTTGGAACACCTGAGAAAGAGGAGTTATATTTATCAACACCATTTATTGTCTGCCATGTTCCAAGCATTCTAGTCAATGCTGTATTTCAATGCTTTGAGGATCTGTGGTTTCAGCGGCACCCCTCCTCAGATACACGATGTGCCTCTTCCCTATCTTAGCAGATCAAAAGATCACAGATTTAGACCTGGAATGCCCTCATTTTGCAGATGAGGATCCTGAATACCAGAGAGGTTATGACTTGCCAAGAGTCACACAAGCAAGTACATATCTGAGACAGGATTTGAATCCAGGTCTTTCTGGATCCAGATCCAGCATTCTATCCACTAGGCCACTCAGATTCTTATATAGACTTTAGGAGTTGCTGTGACTGAGAAACTGTGGCCTTTCCTCTGGTGATGAAAAATCTTTGTACACTTAGGTTAATAAACACATAGCCCGCCATGGGGAAGACTTGAAGTCTTCCCAATGTAATAGGATTTTTTCAAGGCTGGCCACCACGGGCAAAGCCACAAAGAGCCCAGGATCACCTCATGCTATTAAAGACAAGTCAAGAAGCTAGGTGAGGACCTTAGAGAGGTAAGTGACCTGGGAGCCTAAAAAGAAAGAGAAGGTGGGGAGGGACTGCTTTACATATTCAAGAACGTTAAGGTTTTCAAGGAATTTTATTTTCCTAAAGTGCCAGTCCAATCATGTCACTACCCTCCCACCACCACTCAGCACACTCCAGTGGCTCCCTTTCACTTCCAGGATCAAATACAAAAGGCTCTATTTGGCATTCAAAGCCTTCTTACCTTTCCAGCCTTCTTACACCTCACTCCCCAAAACATACTCTTCCATCAAGTGATGCTGGCTTCCTGGATGTTCCATAAACAAGACATTCCATCTCTTGGCTCTAGGCATTTTCTCTGGCTATCCCCTGTCTCTCTGCCTCCTCCACTCTGCCTACTGATGACTGATTTCCTTTAAAGCCCAAATAAAATCCTACCCTCTACAGGAAGCCTTTCTGAACCCCTCTTAATTCTAGTGCCTTTCCGTTATTGATTATTTCCCATTTATCCTGTTTGCCTAAGCTCTTCCTCTAAAATGAGCTGCAGAAGGAAATGGCAAACCACTCCAATATCTTTGCCAAGAAAACCCCAAATAGAGTCACAAAGAATTGGACAAGAACTGAAAACTAGAAAATAATAACAATTGAAATTTATCCTGTATCTAGCTTGCTTTGTATATATTTGTTTGCATGTTGTCTCTCCCTAATATTAGAGTGTAAACTCCTTGAGGGCAGAGACTGTCTTTTCCCTCTTTTTGACTCAGTGCCTAGCACATACTAGGCATTTACTTAATAGATGTTTATTTCTTGATTGATTCACAACAACCCTGTGAAATAGGTGTTGAGTAGTAACAAGAACAGCTAACATTTATTTAGCTCTTCAAGATTTGCGAACTGCTTTATAGATATCTCATTTTAGCTTCACAACAACCTGAGAGGTAGGGGTGATTACTATCCCCATTTTATACATGAGGAATTGAGGCAGACAAATGCTGAGTTACTTGCCCAGGATCACTTGGTTAGCAAGTGCCTGAGGCTTGATTTGATTGCATCTTCCTGACGCTGTGTCCAGCACTGTAGCCAGAGACACCTAGCTATGTAGTGAACATATATATATATATGTACATGTGTGTATTTTATATACATACATACATACATACATATATATACACATATGTTTGGGCATATATGTGTGTGTTTTATAGGTATGTATCTGTGTATATATATATGTTTAGGTATATATATATATATATATATATATATATATATATATATATATATATATATATATATGTAATATGAGTGTATGTATTCCAGACCTGTGATTCCTTGGGTCTAGGGAAGTCCTAGTGTCGAACCTTCCTCTACCCAGGCAGGGCAGCAATTCTTTTTTAACTCCTAGCCTTAGAGAGTTAGGCACACAGCCTAGGGGGCACACAGCCAGGATGTGGCCAACTTCCTAACTCTGCATTCCAGGCTATGCTGTTTTATCCTTATCCCGGTGTTACAGGTAAGGATGCCAAGGCCCTGAGGAGCTGAGTAACTTGGGCTAGTCACAAAGCTGGTAAGAGCAATAATGGACATTTTGAGGTCTTCAAACCCACACCTCACTTGAGCCTCATAACAATTCTATGAGTTGACCCCATTCTTTTTGGCCAAACATATTTAGGGGACTCCTGATGAGTAAACTCCATCTTCAACACAGATCAGCACCTTCTCTGCAACTTAGAATCTTAAAGTGTTGCTCAGAGTACTGAATGGTTAATAATAATAATAATGCTGACACAAAATAATAATAACTAGCATTTTATAGCACTTACTGTATGCCAGGTGCTGAGCTAAGTGTTTTATAATTATTGCCTTATTTGATCCTCACAACAACGGAGGTGTTATTCTTATTTCTCTATCTTGAGCCTCAGCTCCCAGCGCTGCTGGAGCTTTTGGAGACCTCCAAGTCAGAAGGACTAGGGACTAGAACATATTAGTTAGCATGAAAGTTTAGCCAGCAGGTGGTGGTGTGAGTTCATTTCGCCTCTGTAAGAACTCAGCCCTTCGTCCTTTGTCATACCAGCCCTGATCCCACTCAGCCTCCATCGTAAGATTTCTACTTGAATCAGTAGAACTATTTCTTAATCAGAAGAATGACCACAACAAGAACTTCTTATCCCATACCCCTTCTTGCTGCCATCTACACTGCACACTCCTCCCGCACCCCCCCCCCCACCTTGTTTCCTTAGAAACAGGAAAAACATTGAGATGTTAGGAAAAACAGTCAGTCAAGAAACACTTAATTAAGGATTTATTATGTGCCAGGAAAAGTGCTGAGGTGGAGATATGAAGAAAGTGCAAAACAGTCTCTACTATCAAGAACTTGATATTCTAAACAAAATATAAACAGCAACTGGAGGGTGGAAACAAGGCTGAAGGGAGAATGAACATTCTGAGCCAAGGGGAGAGAAGCGGGTATGGATGGGATGGGAGTTTCTCCATGCTAGGTTGTGCTTAGGAAAGAGATGTAATTTACTGCCAGGACCATACTCAGAATCTTCCAGCATGATAGAATGTGTCAGAGTTCAGGCCTCATTGGCATAGCTTTGGAGAGCCCAGGGTTACTTCCACACCACAGTGAGACTGTCTAGAGGATAAGGCTAGGCAATATGATGGAGTGGTGCAGTGAAGTGGTTAGTGACCAGGGCTTCCAAGTCAGAATGATATAGTTTCGAATCCTCCCTCTGACATAATACTGGCTGTGTGACCCTGGCCCATCGCTTAACCTATAGTCTCCAAGCTACAGAACAATTTCTGTCTGGCATTGGTAAAGAGAATTTCCTTATCAGGGAGCTCCCTATATTAATGAAATCATAGATATGGACTTTAAAAAAAAGCTAGAAGTATAAGTTGGGGTTAGGGCAGCTAGGTGGTACAGTGGATAGAGTGCCAGCCTGGAGTCAGGAAAACTCATTTTCCTGAGTTCAAATCTGGCTTCAGATACCTACTAGCTGTTTGACCCTGGGCAAGTCACTTAACCTTGTTGGTCTCAGTTTCCTCATCTGTAAAATGAGCTGGAGAAGAAAATGGCAAACCACTTCAGTGTCTTTGTCACCAAAACCCCAGAAAGGGTCATGAAGAGTTAGACTGAAAAATGACTGAACAACAATAAAAAAGTTGGGGCTGGAACAGGGCTAAGAAAATATTCAATAAGTAATAGGTAGTGGGAAGCCACCAAAAGTTTTTGGTGATCTGTAATTAGCACCAGCCTTGCCTTGTGCCACAGTTACATCTTTTATAGACATTTTGGATCCTTTAACCCCTTTACCCTCTTTCCAAATGAATGTTGTTCTTGCCTGAAGATAGCCAGACCTTTCTGATGCCATTGGTCCTCTTCAAGAACAAAGGACAAACAACAGTCTGTCAGTAGTAGTAGTTGCCTCACTGATGACCCAGCTGGTCAGTTCCAATTAAACAATGCTGCTTCCTTCCTTCCTTTCTTCCTTCCTTCCTTCCTTCCTTCCTTCCTTCCTTCCTTCCTTCCTTCCTTCCTTCCTTCCTTCCTTCCTTCCTCCCTCCCTTTTTCTCTTCCTCCTTCCATACAGGGAATCATACACTTACATATGGGTGCTCTCCCCAAAGGAATATAAATTTTTAAAACTAGAGCTCCATTGGGCCAGGCTTTGATGAATCCATTCAGATTCAAATGGAACTCCTTGACTATGCATTGAACCCAATGGCTGTCACTGATTGGTCAATGGTGAGCTCCAGCCCAAGCTTTCTGTTGGTCATTGTTAGGGTTTTGATGGTTCAGGGTGAGTATAAATAGCAATTGTTTCTGTTCTGGCCAGAAACTCAGAGGGTCATAACCTCCCAGAATGATTTTTTGAGTAGGTAAAAGAGGCCATTTTTACCTCATTTCTTACCTAGCCTTAATCACTGATTAGATCTTACCTCAGACAAACTGAGACCTGGGAAAGACCTTAGCTTAAAAAGGGCCAAGGTCTCCTGATACATCCTGGGCCATCTCTTGTCATCCTGATCTATGTCTTGCCACTGGACCCAGATGGCTGTGGAGGAGAGAGTGAGGTTTTGCACAGCGCTGCCTCACTTAAATCCAGGTCACTTGCAAGTCAAGACATCACCTTTCTGATGTCATTGGCCCTCTTTGAGAACAAAGGACAAACAACAATCTGTTCTTGCCTGAAGGTAGCCAAGCAGAAGAGCAGAGCTGGGGACTGGGAAATCAGAAAAAGCGATTCCAGAGGTTTTTGTCTCCATCTCACTCCAGAGATATGGTATCAAAAGATTGAGGGACTCCAGAGATTTGCCTTAGCCTGTCAGAGAAACTGCTAGACTGGGTTCCCATGATACAGAGCCATGAAGAAACAGGAAATTAAAGGAGTGGGGGTGGGGAGGAAAGAGAAAGACAGAGAGAAACAGAGACAGAGTCAGAGATAGAGAAAGAAAGGGGAGAGAGAGAGAGAGAGAGAGAGAGAGAGAGAGAGAGAGAGAGAGAGAGAGAGAGAGAGAGAAACAGAAGGAGGCAGAGAGCACCTCCTAAGGCAAGACTTAGGCTGTTGGGGTGCCACAAAGAAGCTTTCATGTTTAGGACTGTGACTCTGAGAAATTATATACATATGTAAAGTCCCTCACATATAAAGACAATAAATAGGTGACTGTATGTAACAAATATGTGGAGACAAGGCTCCCGCATTTTAGGATAAATAGTGGTCAAAACTAGGCATATAAAACCCCTACAGGTAAAGAGTATTAGGGGAAATAAGGGAGTTTTCCCTGGAGTTGCACTCTACAAGAGGATAGGTACCCTGCTGGCAGGTTTAGTAGGAAGAGTTCAAGCATTTGTTTTGTTTCCTCCTCAAAAGCAAAAACAAAACAAACCACCAAAAACTTCCTTTTCTGATGTTGTGAACAGAGAGTTAATCTCTGCATATTGGGGTGGGAATCAAAATAGCATGCATACACTTTTCTAGTTTTCCTAGATGGGAGTTCTGAGTTGAGGGGAAATCCTCATAAAGTTCTCCAAAAGTGTACCAGGAACATTTCCATATCTAGAAGCTCTTTGATGCAAAGCAAAGCAGGCAAATGGCTATTTCAAAAGTGACTGGAAATCGGGATGTGCACAGAAATGTGTTGTGGAATTTTTTTAATACTTTTTTTGTTGTGGACTTAGTTTCCAATAAACACAAACATTTCAACATAGAGAGAAGAGTAAGAAAGAGGGACAAGAGTAAAGGAAGTGGGGGGAAGCCATATGAATGTCTCATAAGCAGGGTGAAGACTTTGATACCTCATAGCACCCCAATCACCACCAAACCAGTTTGTGAGAAACCTTTCAATTGACCAATCTGTAAGCATTTATTAAATGACTACTGTGTGTCAGCTGCTGTGCTAAGTTCTGAGAATACAGAGACAAAAATGAAATAGTCCTTACTTTCAAAGGGCTTGCATTCTGTTGAGGGAGACAACAAATATACACATACAGGTATTCAAAAAGCTTCCCAATCTTCTTCATGGAATTGTATGAGCTGCCCTTTATTAGAAGGGAATGCCTTTCATAGAGTTAGATATGTACCCTAGAAATTCAGAAGAAACTCCTCTGATTTACCAGGGCCTGGGATGACATTATGATGGTTGATTAAGACCTGAGAAGACAAATTCTTGTAGGGAGAACCCTCTCCCTCTATATCCCCCCACCCCAACCCCATAATCTATAAAATGAGGTGTGGAAACATCTTCCATTTTAAGACTCTTTACAAGTACATTCTCTCCTTTTGACTTCTAGGGAGGGGGAGGTTTTTCTCCTCAGTCCCACCACAGTATCAATGGCCACTTTCAGCAGAAGCACAAGGGAGGTGGAGACTTGTATTTGCTTGGAGACTGACATTTCTTAAAATTCTAATTTCTAGTCGTCTTCTTCTGCCTGTTTCCTTTTTTGTGTACAGGACAGGGACTAGCAACTTGAAAAAGGAATGTTTTACTGCCTTGGGGTTACTTTGTATGTTATTCTAAGTTTGAAAGTTTTTGAGATTCAGAGTTAGACAAGATAGATTTCCTTCCTCTTACAATTCTCAGAGAACAGCTAATAGGCTCTTACAAGTAAAGGACTAAAGCCATACCAAGAAGTGACCAAGAGATCTAGACCTTGTCGATCCTCTATAATAATTGCTGTGAGTGGCTAGGACAGTGCAAGTCTGAAGGGAATGGGAAGTATCTGTTCAGAAGGCTCATAAAAGATCTTGACCTTCCAGGGCAATATCATCATGAATGAAACTGATGTCTTCTCAGAAACGTTCTCATTTCCCACCCTGCTGCACTCATTTTGGACTTCCTTTGGCTTCTCTACCATGTTTCCTCAGGTACCTCCCCAACCCGTTTTCAGCTTTCTTTTGTATATTGTCTTGTCCCATTAGATTGTAAGAACCTTGAAGGCCCGGACTGTCTTGATTTTCTTCTTTTTTTTGTATTTGTGTCCCCAGTGCTTAACACAGTGCCTGACACATTGTAGGTGCTTAATAAAAGTCTATTGACTGACTGACTAACGGGCAATTTGAGTATTTTATGTCTCCTGAATTTCTTCATTTATGTCTACAAATATTATGCAGTTTTGGGGTTGGAGGAAATTAAAAAATGTGCCAAGCCTCATACTCCTATTCCTTTGTGAGAAGAGACCATTACCAAACCCTAGACATAAGCCATACCTAAGCTTTGTTTTTGAGATTCCCCGGAGTTTTACACTGGAGTAGGGGCAGAGGCAGAGGGAGAAAGTGACCCCTGTGGGGTCAGGCCTCCCCAAGATCAAACCTGAGTCATATGAACCTAGAGTTCTCCTGTGGGGGACCCTGAGCCACAAGGTATACAAGGTAATTTCTCAGTGAATAGCTACTAACAATTGGGAGAGGTGGAGAGAAAACAGATAAAGCCTTATATAAGACATGATATTTAAGCTAGTAGCAAGTACATAGGTAGAAAATGGCAAAGCTGGGAATTGAACCCAGGTCTTCTGCCCCCAAATTACCAGGACTTTCCCCACTGTAACATAATGAATTTGGGAGAGGAGAATGTGTGAGGAGCCTCAGAAAGAAGGCTGGGAGGAGGTAGAGAGAGGCTCTAACAGTATCTGCAAATGCTGGGATGATTGTGTGGGAGCGGGACAACCTCTTGGAGTTTCCCAGCATTTCCACGACCTGAAGTTTATGGGAAAGGGGGATAAGGAAGGGAAAGAGGGAGAATAAGGAAGAGGTAAACAGAGAAGAAGGAAGGACAGGACATGGGCAGGAGAGGAGGAGGAGGAAGAGGAGGAGGAGAGCACATTCTGAATGTAAGAAGATAAAATCAGGGCTGAGAGATAGTCTTCGTTGGGAAATCCCAGGACCAACTGTTTTTGAAATTGTTGGGAAAACAGAGGTAGAGGAGGGATGACTCAAAGGGAGGGATGTGCCTAGGAGAAGATGTATCCCAAGGCTCAGAGAAAGAAGCCAAGCAGTGAGCCAGAGATAATTCTTAGGAGTGGGAAAGAGCGAATGGGAAAGAAAGGCCTCTGGATATTTTCAGGTCTAAATGCTGCCTACCAGACCACAGTGTGTCTCTCTTATCAGAGAAATGGGAAGGCAGTGTATCTGGGCCTGGAAACCAGCCTGGGGATTGTCCCAACATACAGCCCAGGAACTCTCTTCCCTGGTCAATAGGGTCAGACAGGCCAGGGTATCTTATGTCTGGGGAGGAAAGTCTGGCCCTGCCTGTACACTTAGAGCGCAGCCAAGTGATTACAGCCATAGACTCATCACTGGGATAGGAAAGATGTGAGTAAGGGTTCACCCTGTGTGTGTGTGCAACCCCTGGAGCATAAATTTTTTTTAAAAAAGTAGAGATGACCTCAATCACTCAACGGGGATCAATGCTTCTCTTCCAGAGCCCATGCAGACTATAATACATCCCCACCACCTTTGCATTCTGTTCCATTCTTGTTTACATCTTTGAGTAAACTCTCTGTAGAGATGATTCTCGAAGCCAAGACCCAAGGGAAGTCTTCCTTTGATTCTTTTCATGTTTTGTGCTTACAAGGGCAGTGTTCAGTTTATCCGTCTGTTATTGTTCACTTTCGTTACGTAATTGACCAGCCTCCTTTTCTAGCCATATTAACATAATAATAATGATGATACCTTATATAACAGATACTTTTTTAAAAACTAGCTGGGAAGGTAGTAGTATAGTTTGGCTCTAACGAGACAAATGCTTTTTCATGTCAAGCCATAAGCACGGTAGGATCTTTCAGTCAATTGTGAAATTGTGAAGGTGGTCCATTGTTGAATCTCTCTTCCAAAAGCCTGTTTGTTCCCTACTAATACCTCATCAAGGATACTCTGTTGTTGTTGTTCATTTGTTTCCATGGCAGCTGACTCTTTGAGACCCCATTTGGGGTTTTCTTGGCAAAGATAGTATAGTGGTTTGGCATTTCCTTCTCCAGCTCATTTTACAGATGGGGAAACTGAGGCAGATAGTGACTTACCCAGAATCATACAACTAGTAAGCGTCTGAGGCTGTATTTGAACTTGGGCCTCCTGACTCCAAGCCTGATGCTCTATCCACTGTGTTACCTAGCTGCCATATACTCTGCATTCCACTATAAATAACTTTCACAAAAATTGTTGCATAAATGGGAGAGTAGGCATAGGTCAATAGTTGATGACTAATATATACACACACATATATACATATACACATATATATGTGTATACATGTGTACACATACATATGTGGGTATGTTGTACATATGTGTAGACACACAAATATATTGCGCTTTTCAAACTTTAAAGTGTTACATAGATGCTAATAGCGTTATTAGTTATTGCTGTTCTCTCAGTGATGTTTTTTCAGTATCAATAAGGTTTGAGGCTTTTTGGGTTTTGTTTTTTTTTTCTTGCACATTTCCCCAGACACCTGGGCCTAGAGTGTGAGTGCTCAGTGGAAAAGAACAAAGGATTCAATTTCCCATGAGGCCATGTACACATAGGGCAGGGAATTGGAAAAGAGACTTTTGGAGATTCATGTAGAAATCCCAAGAGATAGAGGAGCTTTAATGAGATGTCTTCTGGGAATAACAGAAACTGGTAGTGATATGTATTTCCTAAGGCGAACTGATTGGAAGTTTCATGAAGAAAGAGGGGTGCAGATACTGCCAGGGACATAGATGTCAAGGCTGTCTGTCCTGAAGATTCCAACGTCCACATTCTGCCTCCCCTCTCCAAGGGAGTTACGAATCTTTTGCAGAAAAGCTGTTCTGGGGAGAAGGCTAATATAAATGTACTCATTCAGGAATATGGCTGAGATAGTTTTCTGTGGGTTTCATTTCTATCCTAATTAAATGCTTTACTCTTTCAATGCTTTTCTTTACCTGGGTCTGTTTACTTAGTGAACAACTTATATCCTAGGACGAAGTTAACTTCAAATGTTTCTAGTTTTTGAAATGAGTGGAAGCAAAAGCAAGCCAGACAATTCCAGTGATTTGAATCTAATAATGTGGGTCTAGAGCTGATTGGACCACAAGCTACAATTACATTTATATGATACTTTACAATTACCATGCATTCTCTCCTCAAGTCCTCACAAGAAACTCCAGTCTAATTAAATTCAACTTGGATTTATTAAATGCCTACTATGTGGCAGGCACTATGCTAGGTGCTGGGGATACAAAGTCAAAACAAAATGATTGCTGCCCTCAAGGAGCTTACTTTCAAATGGGAGAAAACCACACATACACAGATAAACATTATATATATATATATATAACATATATACACATATCTATTAGAAATTGTAGATAAAAAGTATTTTCATGGAGTGGTGAGAACTAACACCTTGAATTGATAATTTGTGAAATTATAAAATTATGAAATGGGGGCAGGCATTCCCGGTTCTTTGGGTACTTGCTGAGAAAGACCATGATTGGCAAGTGGGAAACCAGGCAGCAATCACATTTTAATAAGGCACAGAGACAAGTGGCAAAAAGTGGAAAGGGAGACTGAGGCAGATTGTGGCATGGGAACAGGGAATGGAATGGAGAAACAGAAGAGGAGGAGGAGAGGCAGGGAACATCACTCGACACAGATTAGAGTTGGGAGCACTAGACAGAATGGACCCAATGGAAATGGAAAAGGACTGGGAGGCAGGAGTCTGAGGTCTCATTTTTACAGGGTTTTTTTTTTTGTTTAAAACAGACCAACTCCTCTCTGTTCCACCTTAAGGTTAGTTCATTAACACATACAAATCATCCAGAAGTTATCAGTAAAACTTCAAAGTCATCACTCCAAAGTTATCAGCCTCTTTTTGATGTTCTGCTCCTCTGGAACCATGGAGGTCTGGATTTTGTCTGGAATTGACATGTCATAGGACCAGAAACCTTGACAAGCAGCGCCTAGATGATTTCTCCTGATTCAGCACGTATTACTAGCATGTAAATTTTAGAATGTGGGATACAATTTGTAAATTATACTCCTTTGATCTTTGGGTGGCTTTGTATGTGACTTCTAGGTTCTCTATGGCAAGCTAATTTCCTACTAAAACTTATTGATTAAAAGAGGAGGGGATGGTCATGGGGACCAGAACAAGATCCAATTTTAACACACACCGGGAAGGGTCAGGCAAGATCTTGTTTGGGAAGTGGTGCCTGAACTGAATCATAGTATCATGGATATTCATCAGTATTATTGATTTCAGTATTATTATCACCCCCATTTTACATACAAGGAAAGTAGTTCCCAGGCTGTTCTTTCTACTGCACCTTTCTTTTGGTGGTTAATGGGTTAATGAGATATTACTGGATAGAAAATGCTCCTCTATGAAGATATTAACAATAATGGTATTCTCAGTCAATACTAGCACACGCTTTTCCAACTCCTCCAAAAATAAAGGTTTTCTTAGTCACAGGAGTAAACTCATGGAACAGTGTCATAAGAGATCAGTGGTAGCTGTTGTGGTTGAGTAGGTTCAATTGATATGCCCCAGGTCACACAGCCAGTAAATTTCTGAGCACAGATTTAACGTCAAGTCTTTTTAAGTACAGATCTAGCACTCTACCTGCTTCCTAACCTCTGAAAGGATCCTTTGATACTTGATGGAGCCATCACTGCTTCAGTGTGGGTAGCGTTTCCCTCTATGCAGACCATAGTCCCTCCATTCCTTCTTATTCAGTATTATTTCTATAATTTCTCTTTCTTTTTTCCCATAAAGCCCCTATAGAGGATTCTCTCAATGTGCTGAAGGTTCCTTCTTATTCTTTTAGTATTTCAAGGGAACTGCTTGGACTGTGTGTCCATTATCTCCCATTCCTATTCTATGAGCAGGTCACCTCCTTTTCCATTCATTCATACCCTCCATAATGGCTTCCATGCTACTTTTCTTACAGAAGTTATCATTAGCAATATAGTATATAGTCAGATTCTGCTAACCATGCATTTTCTATGTCCCTTTGAGTTCTTGGTCATTTTAATTCTTCTGAAATCATGACATTCCACAGTTCACAACTATATAGTGCCATTGAGAAAATTGGTGTTGAAGAGGTAGGTTTTTGCCACAGCAAGCAGCTTCAAATTATTGAAATATTGTGCCATTTCACAAGTGTGATCCAGCCTGATCTCCTTCTAACTTACTAAGCTCAAGACGTAGTTTATTACTCATCTGTAGCTTCTGTCCAGGATGTACATATTGATAAACCAACATGACAGCTATTCAATAAATCATATGCAATAATCTGGGAAATATGCATTTTCATTGATTTTGTTTTTCTGATGTCGATAAGAATGGTTGTATAGTAGATACAAAGCCAGGGTTGGAGTTAAGAAAATGTAGGTTCAAGCCCTATCTCCAAAAATATACTAGCTTTGTGCCCATTGGTAAGTCACCCTCTCCTTGCATTAGACAACTCTTTAAGACAATAAATTAAAGATAAGTTCATCTATATAGGGAGTATTCACAATAGGAGTTCTATACATTAATGAAATCATAGGTCCAGACCTAAAAAAAAAAAACAAAAAAACTTCAAAATCCATGGATCTCTTTCCTTTTACTATAGATTTCACTGAGCATATTTTATAGTTTGGCCAGGGGGAAGAGGGGTTATGTGATTAGCACAATAACACCTGCAAATCAGCTGATTTGAGAAGATAAACAGACTGGAAATGTGAGTAGATTCATGGAGGTTTAGAAAAATTCCAGGATGACTGATCCAAAGTAGATTCTTAGTAGGAACAAGGAATTTGGCTGGGGTCGGGGGAGTGCCTTAATGCTACTGCTTTTGGCTAAAGGGTGCTAAGGCATATTTTCTGCAGATGCTCAGAAATGCTTGAGGGTGATGTTCCAAAGATGTCAACTTTGGCCCATTCCTACCCCTCCCCCAACCCAACTCTCCTTGGGCCCTGTCAGAACCTGGGTGATTGGGACCAATTCAGAAGTCTGTTACTTGTTATTTAGGTTTCTGACAGAAAAAGTAAGATCAGATACCTTCAAATTCCCAAAGAATTTACTGGAAAGTCAGAAGAGTTATATCTCTGTGTGGTTTTGTCCTCCTTCAGTTCCCAATCTCACTGCTAGCATTCAAGTAAGCAGACTAGGTGGATTCAAAGGCCATCTGGATCTTAATGCATATCACACAAATATTGTGAAAATACTTAGTTAGAATCATGTGGTTTACTTCTCATAGCTCAGCAAAGAACATTTTGCAATATATCATTAGGAAATGCCTCAGAGAGAGAAGACTGATTAGAGATACAAGACTATTTGTCTTCCTAAAGATATCTTTGACAAGATTCTCTTGCATATTCATGACAAATTCAGAACAGATCTGAAACAAGCACATAAGTGGTAGCAGTTTTAGAAAGCATTCATAGTCTGCTGCTGTGAGCAGGGGAACAGGGAGTGAATAACAGCACAGTTGACTTCCCCTCCATCCACTTGCACATGAGGAAATGGGTAATGCATGGACAGGACAGGTAACAGTTGAGAGGGTCTCTGCCATCTTAGGAAAGCCCAGTGGGGAAAGGCAATGCAAAGCAGTCCCTGGCTTCTTTAGTGTTTGCCTTTGTCTGTCAATCTAGCTGTAATGACAAAGTTCAGCCCATAGACTCCATGTGCATGGGACACTCCTCTGCCTTTAATCTCAGCCTGTTGCCAAGTCGCAGTCTTTGTTCCATTCTGATTATTTCTATGTCTTGTACTTGCTTGGCTTCTTTTCTTTTCTTGCCCCCTGTCCCCTTCAAGGTCAAGGTCAGACAGAAAAAAAAACACTGAATAGTTTGATCTCAAGATAAATCCAAAATACAGCAGAACTTAGAAAGTACTGGAAAAAGACTTGTCCATCCACAGACTGCTTTGTCCCCCTCTTGCTTTGTTCTATAGCAAACCCTGTTTGAGGAGCTCCATAAAGATTGACTTTATTGATATACATAAGTATATGAGTGTGTGTATGTATGCATATGTGTAAATATATGCATATATAAATGTGTGTATGTATAAACATGTGCATTCTGGCCCCACTCTCTTAGGGAACCCTTAGGATTCCAAGGTACTCTGAGGAGTTTGTAGGTATCTCTTTTCTCAGTGGTTTGAGCCCCCACCCACCAGCTGTTTCCTCCATTATTAGGGGCCTATGACTAGCACTCAGTATGATTTAACCACTTAACAGCAGGTGACTTTTACAAAGGGATAGATACTTTATGAACACTTTCTCCAAAATAGAAATATTTTCTCCAAAATCTCAAGGACATACTAGCTCCTATACCTCTCTGGTGCCTGGGGCTCAAAAAACTTAGCTCAATTTCTACATAGCATTGGTCCCACCAAGTCCATGTCCAGAGGTGGCCTAACAGCCATACATATCCATTGCAGAGTTCCTCCCAAAGGCCACTCCTGAAGATCGTTCCTTGTACTTTGGGGCATTCATGCTCAGCTGGCTGTCATACCATGATTGAATCCTGACTCCCAGATTGCTGGGGCTCCTACTCCTGACCAAGATCATAAACCTATTCTTCTTTTACCTAGAATGAAAAATAGGAAATGAAAAGGCCCAGGAGGCCCCATTTCTAGTGGACTACTTGGCCTTGGGAGAGGGGGAGGGAAGAAGGCTCAGTGGCCTTTCCCCTTACAGTATCATCTCTCCTGTGGCACTGTCATGCCACCAGAGTGCAGCTGAAGACAGTGGGCAGAAAGAGGCAAAGAACAAGTAACTGAAGCGTATAAGTCTTTTGGAATGTCCCCAAAACCAATAATAAAAGAGCCTCACTTTTAACGTATGGTTAGCTGGCTGGAACCAGTTACAGAATGTCTGCTTCTTCTCTGGTGTCTCCAAAGTACTCTGACTCATTGTCAGTATTCTCCCAGAAGGAGGCTCCCTCCTTTTCCACATGCAGAGATGCAGTCCCAGGAGTTCTGCAGATTTACTCATCAATCAATCGACCAATAAACATTTATTAAGCACCTACTATGTGCCAGGGTCCTTCCTTACATACACATATACATCACTCACAGGTTGATGTCAGTTTAGTAAATGGGTAACACGTTCTCTACTCCCTTCCTGCTCATGAGCAAGGATCTATGGGGAGGGGACAGAAACCAAGGGAAACATTTAAATATTGAAATCCATTTGGTATACATAGTACTCAGGAAGCAAAAGAAGAGATTTTTGAAGGGAGAGAGGGGAAAGATGTTCTTCAGCCTTCACATGGGGTGGGGAGCTGCAGTCTAGGGCTCATAGAACTCGTAGATCTGCCAGGGAAGTTTGGCCATGGCTTCCATGTGAAGAACATTGGAAAACTATCAATAAAATGAGGAAACTACTGATGTAGCATGGTAAGGTTTGGTCCTCTCACAGCTGGATTGATGGTTTCTCTCTTGTGTAGCCTACCCAAGCTCTAGTTTGTGTCTCTCTGAGTTGGCTAGGTTGTGAAGTCAGATATCACACAGTCCAACAACCAATGAGCCCCATTAGGCTCATTTCCCAGTGGCAATACTCAAATGGATGTTTTTAAACATTTTATTCAGTTGTTTTTCAGTTATATCCAACTCTTCGTGACCCTGTTTGGGGTTTTCTTGACACAGATACTGGAGTAGCTTGGGATTTCCTTCTCCAGCTCATTTTACAGATAAGGAAACTGAAGCAAATAGGATTAAGTGACTTGCCCAGAGTCACACATCTAGTTAAGTGTCAGAAGGTGGATTTGATCTCACAAAAGATGAGTCTTCCTGATTCTAGGCTCAGAGGTCTACACACTGCACTGCCTAGCTGCCTGTTTTTAAACATTAGACTTCACCATTTGTTGACATCGTTCATGTCATAATTACAAAATATCCTAATTAAGACAATGTTCCTCAGTTAGCTAAATGATTCTCCAGATACAGACCCTGGCCAGTGAGGAGTTGGAGTGGAGCTCTGGATGGGTGGGTAATGGTTTCTTCATTTGCCAAGTTGAATATTTGGATGTTACAAGGATAGTAGCAGCAGGATATCTGTGATAAGGACTGAACATTTGATTCTACCAAACATTCACTAAGGGCCACACTATGTGCAAGACACCATGCTAGAAAACAGAGTGACAAAGACAAAAATGAAAAACTGCCCCTGTCCTCAAGGAGCTTACATTCTATTGGGGGATTCACTATAGAAACAGATTACAAAAAAAAAACCATAAAATCTATAGAAACCAAGTATAAAGGCATGCAACATTCAATTCAACAAGAATTTATTGAATGCTTACTATTTGCCAGGCACTGCGCTAGATGCTAAGGATAGAGAGACTAAATAAACAGATAAACACAAACAAGATATTTTGAAGAGGGAGAGAACAGTAACTACAGGGATGAGGAAAGGGATCACATAGAATGTATGAGCTTTGATAGAACTAAAAAAATTCCAAGAGGTGGAGACAAGGTGGGAGAACCCTTCAGGCACAGCTTGTGCAAAGTTGCAGAGGTAGGAAATAACATGCTGAATTTGGGGAACAACAAATAGATGAGTTTGGCTAGAAGGGGGAATGCATGAAGTGAAGTAATGAAAAACTTTTCCCGTGAAGGTTGGCTGGAGTCAGGTTATAAAGGGCTTTAAATGCCAGGCTTAGGAGTTTGTATTTTATCCCAGAGGCAGTAGGTAGCAACTGAAGGTTCTTGAGTAGGGAAGTGACATAGTCAGACTAGTGCTTCAGGGAATTTATTTTGGTGGTGGAATGGAGGATGGATTGGAGAGTTGATTAGAGAGCAGAGAAACTGTAACCCTTGGAAGGAGACCAATTAGGAACCTACTGCAATAGTCTGCCAGGGCCTGAATTAATTATACAATAACAATAATAGCTAGCATTTATATGGCTTTTGCAAAGCACTTTCCATCTGTAAATCTCATTTGAGCCTTACAGACTCTATGAAGTACATGTTATTATTATCCCCATTTATAGCTGAGGGTTCCAAGGCAGACAGAAGTGAAGTGACTTACCCAGGCACCCATAGCTAGTAAGCGTCAGAAGCAGGACATGAGTCTTTCTGACTCCTTGCCCAGTGCTCCATCCACTGCACCACCTAGCTGGCTGAGATAATGAGATAGAGGCGAATAGGGTTCGGATTTGGCAACCAATTGGATCTGGTAGATGAGGGAGAAGAGAGACACAAAGATGACTCCAAGGTCACAGACTTGAGTGCCTAGACACTTCATCAGAGCACATATCACAAACTAGTAGTTTTACGTGACAAATACAAATAGACATATCTCCTTATGAGGAACTGCTGTTTCAAAGATGGTGTGAGGAGATTGTGGGTAAGGTACTAAAAAGGAACTTAAGTGATCCAAGGATCCCAAGTCAAGTAGTTTATTCAGGCAAGAATGTGGCTCCATGGGGTGGTACAAGCATATCGTGGATATCCTGATCAAGAGCCCAGATCTTTTCAGTCTCTGCCCTTGTTTCTGATTGTTGTTGCTGGGCATTTCCCAGGTGCCAAGTGGGAGGGGGACCTTAGGGGCAGTCAATCAGCTGGTCATTTGGTCTATAGGCCCCCCCCCCCCCCATTGACCACAAAGGTGTTATGATTAGGAAAGTTTGCTAACCTTGCATCCTTGGATTAGAGGAAGTTTACTAAACTGATTAAGATCATAATCTTGATCCCCCACCTAAATATAGCTAACTAAACCAGTATTGAGTATATAGGAACTTCCCAGTACATAGGTGGGTCAATCAGTGGTCACACATGGAGTCACTCACTCCTGTCTTCTAGATCCCAGAAATATGCCAGTTGTCACAGATGGGCATCAGAAGGCGTGTGCTTTTGGGTATGCTCAGTTTTGAGCTTTGTTTCTGGGACTCCTGGTGCCCCATAGCTCCTGGCCTTTGAACAGAATTGGCCAATTATGCTGTTGAGAAGAGGACTGATGATGGAGGAAAAATCATAGAATATTAGAATATGGGGGTTTTTTAGCTCTCTTAGCTCTTCTAATTCAACCTATATCTGGACAAGAATCTCCACTCTAACCTTCTCTTAAAATCCAGTCTTTTCTTGAAGACCTCCAGGGAGTGGGAGCCCACTTTATCTCAAGGCCCCCAATTCCACTTTTGGATAGCTCAATTACTCAGAAGTTTTTCCTTACCTCAAACCAAAATTTATTTCTCTGTAATTTTCCTCCGGTGCTTCTAGGGAGGCACCTGCCTGTTCAGGACTAGAGAATGGGCCATTTGTAAAGGAGGCAGGCTATTTCTGCTGTCTTGACCAATGATTCTTCTGCTCTTACCTGAGGCAATCATAAGGAAGGTGAGAGTGAGTTGTCTGGAGTTACGTGGGCAGACACATGGCATAAAGTCCTATGGAAATATACATAGTATGAGGTCATATATATATAGACACACAGAATATGGTCATATACATGGGTATAGCATAAGGTCACATGTGCAGACACATGGCAAAAGGTTGCTGGGAACAGTTGAAACTTATCCATAAATACCCAGTTCCCTTAACTGCTCTGTTTTCTGAAGAGTAATATTTCTGGCATCTTCTCCAGGGTGGGTCAGTCCGGGCAGTCCAGGGGACTGCTCCAGCCAGGCAGATGGGAGGTGGAGGCTGCACCCCGAATGACGAAGATAATTGGGGTAGAAAACACCCCACACTAACTTATTAATCTCTGCTGTCAGCGGGTGTGCCGGGGAGTTTCCCAGGATGTCAGAGCATTGGAAAATAACAAGTTGTGGAAAAGTCCCAGGCAAAGGAAGGTTGGTGGTAGAAGGAAGAACATATGAACACTCCCAGTATTCCTTCTTCATGTTTGACCAAGGAGACAATGTGATGGCCAAAGAATCTACTGAAAGTGTACCCTTGTGCCAGAATGGCTTCTTCAGGCCTTCAGATCACTGCTGCTTATATTCTTTCGGAATGCAGAAAAAGCATGTGTTCCCTCCTTCCTCAGTCCCCCTTTCCCTAGAGACCTGTTCTACAACACTAGGGTCATAGAATAGAGCCTTGGAGAAGGAAGGAAGGAAGGAAGGAAGGAAGGAAGGAAGGAAGGAAGGAAGGAAGGAAGGAAGGAAGGGAGGGAGGGAAGGAGGGAGGGAAGGAGAGAGGGAAAGAGAAAGGATAACCCAAGAAACCATCTAGTCTAACCAACTCCACCCCTACCACAAATTTTACAGAGGAAGAAACTGAGAGTTTATGATACAACAGGAAGAGCACTGGGTTTAGAATCAGGAGATACAGGTTTGAATTATGGCTTTGCTACTACTTCTATGGACTTGGACAAGTTACTTCCTGTCTCTAAGCCTCATTTTACCCATCTGTAAAATGAGACTATTGTACTAGGTTATCTCTAGAGTCCTTTCCAGTGTCTAATTCTCTGATCCTTAGGGATTAGCCGAAAAGTTTGAGAGCAGGGGTGTGGAACCTGTGGTCTTGAGGTCACAAGCAGACTTCTAGGTTCTGGAGGTGCAGCCTTTTGACTGAACCCAAGGTTTGTAGAACAAATCCTTTAATTAAGGGGATTTGTTCTGTCAAGTTTAGATTCAGTCAAAGGGCTGCATTTGAGGACCTAGAGGGCCACATGTTGAGGCCACAGGTTCCCCACCCTTGTCCCAGAGTGAATTAATTGTAAATCTGAAATCTGAATCCAGGTCTTCTTGCTTCCAGTCTAATACCCTTCCCTCCTACCCTCCTTCCCTCCCTCCCTCCCTCCCTTCCTTCCTTCATTCCTTCCTTCCTTCTTTCCTTCTTTTCTTCCTTCCTCCCTCCCTCTTTCCCTCCCTCACTCCCTTCTTCACCTCCCCCTCACCTCTTGCACTCCCTCCCCCTGCTTTTTAGGCTCTCTCTCCCCATCACTCTCTGTGTTTGTCTCTCTGTCTGTCCCCCCGCATACATACACACTCAACTCCCCACCTTTTTTTTCCACCCTCTCTCATTTTGAGAAAACAAGTCAGTGAACCAGTGCACAGTGGGGTAGACATGCCTTCTAGAGCAGGGGAAGGTTGGGAAGCCTGTGCCATGGATTAATGGCTGCTCTGAGGTAGGAGCACATGGGAGTTAGACAGTCAAATTATTTGTCTATAGCTTCTAAGCACAAGTCAGAGACTAAAGTTTCTGAGGGTAAGCTTTCACAAATCAGGATGCAACAGTAACCAGCACATTTGTAGAGTTCCCGGAAGCATATGGCAGAAGCAACATATGTTGCCATCGAGCCCAAGTTTAAGAGTTAACAAGTTCAAGGGTTAAAGCAGATCTGAACAACTTGCAAACTTCTTCAGGTTGTAGGTAGGTTAAACTAGAGATAGACTGAGGATGGCTGGTTGTCTCGGGTCACGTGACAAACTGGAAAGTGCGCAGTGGCAGCCCTACATTTTTGGCGGGCCTCCCGAATTCCCTCAGCGGGTTGAAAGCCACTGTGGGCAGTATGTTGTGCAGGCCCTGGTTAAAGAATCAGATCTAGAGAGGAGAGGATTTCCTGATACAGTGTGTTCTTTGGAGAAAGAAGAGGATGGTTCACTTAGTTCCTGAGAAACATTTTACTTAAGAGAGAAAAGCTAATGAGCTATTCAAACACTGAAGTCCTACAGAAAGGGGCTGATGGCTTGTTCAGAAGCCTATACAGAAAGTTTACATTCTGGAGGAAGTCACAACCATAGGGTGATACTATGAGTCCTGAAAGGGCTCTATGGTAAAGAGATCTCACTGGAATGACAAAGGTGGACTTAATAGCAATTTCAAGTTCCCTTTCCTTCCTGGGGAGCTGATAAGCTGAGTGCTTTACATTTTCCTGAATATTTTGAGTTTTCTGCATTTCCTGGTGTCCTATACCCAATTTGCATATACTACCTCAGAGACTTGTACAGGAATTGGGGACCCATTTACCCACATTTACCACATAGACATAACTCTATGTGAGCTTTATTTTGGACATTTCATTGAGTAAATCTACATAGGAGATATGAGCCAAAGAGAGAAAATTATTTTCTTGAATTGGATCTTGGGTTCCATGTAAGCTCAGGATCTGGGAGTTGGAAGAGGTTTCCTGGCCCATGTGTCGCATAATGCATGTTTTATTGATACTCTTTATTATATCGCATCATGTCTCAATGACTTCTTCCTTCCTTAGAAACTTTTCTCGCAACAAAGAATGGCTAAACAACCAAAATAAACGTGTCTAACCATGTATATACCTCATTCTACACCTAGAGTTCACTACCTCTCTACTGAAACAAGAGTCATACTCTACCAATAGTTTCCCAAAGTTATGATTAGCTATGGCATTAATCAAGGCAAGACTCATGGGCGGCAGGCCCAGAAGAAGCAAAGAGAATGTCAGTGGTCCTGGAGGTTCAGAAGCCTGGACTGCTTTGCTACACATTATTTTCCCATCATTTATCTAAGCCCATGCCATATCTGGGCAATATCATCCCTTTTGTTTTTCCTCTTGTGGATGGCTAAGATGACTCATGAAAAAGAAAAAAATACAAGACTCGCACCTAGGCATGTACAATAGGGAATATATGTACATAAAAGCTACAAAATAAGTATTATTAGAAGAAATAAAGATCATTTTTATTAAGAATGATTGAGGAAGGAATTAATAGGAATAGGTAAGACATTCAAGGCAGTAGAAATGGCATCACAAAGGTGTAGAAGAGGGTGGGCTCAGGAAATGACACTATAAGCCTCTAGAGTTATCTTGTATAAGGCAATAGTGGTTAAAAAACAACCAACCAACTCTGGAGCAATATGTTGGGACCTGATTGTATAGCATATTCTATACCAGTCTAAGAAGTTTCAACAGAATTTCATAAACCATGACACAAAGTATTAGAACAGCAAAAGTGACATCAGCAATCCACCAAAGTCTTCTGACACATCAATGTGATGTGGAAATGACCCCAGGATCTCACAGGCTTTGCCAGTAAAGTATAAATTCTGAAAGGTTTTCAAGCAGAGACTGAATAAAGGCCCAGCCTAGGCTTAGCTGTGAGAGGCTTATTAAAAGAAATTTGGCCCCATTGGAGGAATTGTTTTAGTAGGGAGAGTCAATGATCTCTATAGGAAGAGGCAGGGCTCATACTGATGAAATCCTGTGTCTTTTGATGATGCTGTAAAATAATAGCTTGTGATTGCATTTGCTGTTTTGTTCCTAAGACTAATTAAAAAGAAAATCCTTTTTTTTTTGAGACAAGAGACCTTGATGAGAAAAGTAACCAGTAGTTAGACAATGCGAGAGAGAATAGGAATGATTGGTGGAGGAAAGTACCAGAGGAAACTGGGAAGACTGGGATGGAGTCCATAGATGGAGCAGTGAAGACTCTGAGAAAAGAGAGGGGTCACTTCTTTAAAAATCAGAGGGAAGGAAGAGAGGGTAGGTGAAGAGATCTTGAATGTGGAGGAGCGAAATAGGAGGAGCTCTCAGATGTTGCAGAAGTCAAATTGTCTTCTGAGTAAGAAACCGGGAGATGAGTTCATCCAAGGGATGGAGGTAGAGCCAGGAGATTGAGGAGAGAGCAGAAAGTTTGGAACAGCCACTGGGAGGAATGCAATAGCAAAAGAGTAAAATAAAAGGGTTGTTGAGCAGCTCTTTTCCTGAGAACTTGAGAGCCCAAGCAGCACAGATCTGTGATGACTTAGGATGGTCAGGAGAGGGTGCCCTGAGCCCAGATGTCCAGACTTTGAAAAGCCTTTCTGTCCCAGAGCTGAGCCAGAGTCTCAAGGCATTTTCTCCCTATGAATCTAGTCTCTAAAAGTCAAAGGCACAATCAAGCACTCCCTTCATCCCAGCCACCCCTAATTATAAACAGAGGCTGTCAAGGGGCTCTCAGTCCTAGGCAGACCTTCAGTTTGCTTTTCATATGACTGCCCCTAGTGACAGTTAGGAGATAGGATTCAAAGAGTCAGCCACACAAGTAGCTAACTAGTAGTTCATCAATCAGTAATTCAGCAAGCTTTTATTAAGTCCCTACTATGTGCCAAGCACTGTGCTTGGTACTAGGAAAATAAGTACAAAAGAATACCACAATCCCTACTTACAAGGAATTTACATTCTAATGGAGGAGACAAGTACATATGTAGTACATACACATATAAAACAAATACCACATAAATGTAAAGTAAATGAATACATACAATATAAGCACATATGTGTATGTTATATATATTCACTGTATAAATGTATTGCATATATTCATTTATTTTTTATTTATGCTACTTATGTTTCTATGTGTGTATGTGTGTATATATATATACATACACATATGTTTCTATGTGTGTATGTATGTATGTGTATATATATGTGTGTATATATATATACATACACATATGTTTCTATGTGTGTATGTATGTATGTGTATATATATACACACATACATATATAATTTAAATACAAAGTCATTTGGGAGGGAGACCATTACCACTCAGGCGGTGCTTTACACAGAAGGTACTATCTGGACTACATCTTTAAGGAAGAGAAGCACTCTCTCTAGGGTGGAGGTAAGGGAGAGAATGCATTCCAGACATTGGGCACAGCCTTTGCAAAGGCCTGGCATAATTGACAGGACCTGGCGACTAATTAGATACAAGGTTAGGGGAGGTCTGAGAGAGCGAGGAGTCGAAGATGACACATAGATTTTGAGCTTACTGATACCCTTGACAATCATAAGGAAGATGCCCTGCTCTCCCAGTGACTCCATATTGTTTTCTTAAGCTTGACATTGCCGCCTAGAGCAAGCAGTTAGGGAGAGTGAAAAGGATGCTGGGTTTAGAGTCAGAAGACCCTGGTTAAAATTTCTGCTCTGCTACTTGCTACCTGTGTGACCTTGGACAAGTCACTTTACCTCTTTGGGCCTCAGGTCCCTCAATTATAAAACGAAGGGGTTGGACTAAATGACTTCCGAAATCACTTCTACCTCTAAATCTTTGATCCTATCCTATGATTTCTCTTCATATCTCTCAGGTATTCATTCAGCTATAGGGCCATATCAATTCTCGCCTCCAAATTCCTAGACTTAGTATGCTCTGACACATGTTCTTTTAGGTTCTCATCCAGTTCCTTCCCAAATATGTTTTTTCAGTGCCATCTTCTAATTGCAAATGGTTCTTAGTTGGCAGAATGTGTTTATATGTGCTATCAAAGTTCATTTGTTATAAAATCGGAAAAGGAAATGAGCCAAGTATGTGGTGAAAAGGAGGGCTAATGAAGGGAAAGAATGTAAAAATATGTTATAGTAAAATCTCTCATCAACTGGATATGTGTTTGGTGGGTAATATATAGCCAATAATCCATAGAATGATAAGACATACATGGGTTACAGTCTTCCCCAGTGGGGGAAATATCCTTATCAAGATCACAGATCCAGTGGAACATTGAAATGTATCATGTGTTATGCTTTATATGTATCATGTAATTAATATATTCCCTGTTGTGGTCTCAACATGGTGGTATAGCCATATCCCATATGCAATAGGGAGGCCCCCCCAAACATCCAGCAACTCTACCTTAGATCACTGTTTGCTCTCTAGAAAAGAACTCCTCTTTTCCATCAAAGGTACTGTCATTGTCATAAAGATTTTCTTAATAAAATCATCTTCCCATTCCTTGCCTGATTCCCCCACCAATCTCCTTATGATGAAGACAACCTTCATCAGTAATGTTGC
Organism: Trichosurus vulpecula; assembly: GCF_011100635.1. Taxonomy (NCBI): domain Eukaryota; kingdom Metazoa; phylum Chordata; class Mammalia; order Diprotodontia; family Phalangeridae; genus Trichosurus; species Trichosurus vulpecula. The sequence goes on from NC_050575.1 coordinate 97,879,793, forward strand.
CAAGGTCTTAAAGACTAGCTTTAGGAAGGTCAGCTGCCCCAGAATGTGGGTGGAGAAAAGACAGCAGACAGCAATGCTGCCACAGTTGGAGGTGCTAATGAAACTGTCCTAAGACACCTAGGCTTTTGCTGCACCCCAAACTCTGTGGCCACCCCCTTGCAATATCTATGGCTCCTCACCTAGCCTGTGAATAATCTCAATTAAAGGTTATCCTCTAGGTTTTGGGGGGTGGAGTCCACAGTACTGGTGTTACTGCCAGGGTCCCACTACTGATGATTCTCAAGGTTCTACAACCATAGGGACATGCAGAAGAAGAGGGAAGAGTTCAGATAATGTTGTCAAGGTGGTGTGAGCTAGGAGTGACTTAGGGGTTCAGATTAGTCAGGCAGTTAGATAATAAACATTTATTAAATGCCTACTGTGTGCCAGGCACTGTTCTAAGTGCTAGGGATACAAAGAAAAATAAAAGAGCCTCTGCTCTCAAGGAGCTCACAGTCTAATATTCACAACATGAAAACAACTAGGTAGAGATAGAGGATAAATAGGAACTATCTGATAAAGAGAAAGCACTAGAATTAAGGGGGATTGGGAAAGCCTTTCCATGGAAGGTAGGATTTTAGCTGAGACTGGAAGGAAACCAGGAAATCCAGGAAGGAGGAGGAGATGAGGAGGGAGAACATTGCAGGTATGAGGGACAGCCAGCGAAAATGCTGGGAATCTAGCAATGGAGCATCTTGTTTGAATGAGAGCAAGGAGATTAGTGTTACTGAATCATGGAGTACATGGGTGGGGGAGGTAATGTGTAGGAAGACAGGAAAGGTAGGAGTGCAACAGGTTATGGTGGACTTTGAAAGATAAATAGGAGTTTATATTTGGTCCTTGAGGTGATAGGGAGCTACTAGAATTTATTGAGGAGATGAAGGGTGACATAGTCAGAAAATCATTTTAACAGCTAAGGAGGATGGATTGGATTGGAGTGGAGGGAAACTTAGGGCAGGTTATTACAATAGACAAGGCATGAAATGAAGAGAGTCTGCACAGGGTGGTAGCAGTGTCAGAGAAGAGAAGGGAGAATATCTGAGGGTTGTTACAAAGGTAAAATTGATAGGTCTTGGTAACAGATTGGATATGAGGGAGTGAGAGATAGTGAGGGGTCTAACATAACACCTAGGTTGCAAGCCTTGACAACAATAGGAACATTAGGAAGAAGGCAGCATTTGAGAGGAAGGAAAATGAGTTCAGTTTTGAATGTGTTGAGCTTAAGGTGTCTATAGGACATCCAGTTCAAGATGTCTACTAGGCAATTGGAGATGTGAGATTCAAAGTCAGGAGGGAGTTTAGAGCTAGATAAGTAGATTTGATAGGCATCAGCATTGAAATGAAATGAGACACTGGTACACTATCTGATACTTAAAATTAAAAGAAGAAATATAAAAGGTACTCAACAAATATATAGTACCGATTTAGACAGACACAACCCACCTTGTGTTCATATGGAAATGCATCTGCTCTGAAAAGTGTGTTAACTCTCCTAGCAGTAGGACGTGTCAAATTTGAAGGGTTCCTTGGGCTGACCTTTTTATTCCCTGGGTGACCAGAAAGCTGTGATAATGGTTTGAACTTTAGCCTCCTGGACCAATCAAGTGTCAGGGATAGCTTCCTTGCCTTTTAGGGGAAAACTAGCCTGACATAAATGGCCCAGACCCTAGTAGACATTGCTCTTTCCACACAATAATTCTGCCATCACTGACCTTGTGACAGAGTCATCATCATCCATTCCTTTGGTATTTTCTTTAACCAAGATCTCAGGAAGCTTACCACACAGCCCTGTGCATTAGATATTCCCAGGGAGACCTACGACAGAGAAATCTAAACAGAGACTCACAAGGAAAACCGCCAAAGCAGAGATTCTTCAAAGCCGCATTGCTCTGTCCCAAAAAGGCCTCATCTATGTCTTTTGACTTCTCTCTTATCTACATACTTATTTCTTTGGTCACAATATCAAGTCCAATCTAGGAGCAAAATCCCAGAGGCCTAGGCAAACTCCTAGACACATTTTGACGACTATGAAGTAACCTAAGTTTAGAGGTTACCAAAAAGATAGACAGAGACTCTTTGGGTGAAGGCAAGACACAAGCCACATAAAGATGCTATTATTGTACATTGCTAAGTTTAAACTCTGTCCATCTCTCCCCCATTGACACGTAGGTTATATACATATTCACACACTGTGCTTCACTAGAAAGTAAAGAAAGCTGCCTTCCTGTCTCCACAGCTTCACTACCCTGTCTCTCTGATGACAGAAACTAAGCCTAATGTTCTTTCCACTATATGGCTCTCAATACTAATGATAATTGCTAGCATTTATAGAGCACTTGAGGATTGCAAAGCACTTTACAGATATCTCATTTTATCCTCACAACCACTCCGGGAGGTAGGGGTATTATCGTCTCCATTATATAGATTAGGAAGCTGAAGTAGGCAAAGGTTAAGTGATTTGCCCAGGGCCACCCAGCTAGTAAAGTGGCTGAAGCTGAATTTGAACTCATATCTTCCTGGCTCCAGGCCCTGCATTCTATCTACTGCTCACTCAGCACCTACAAGTGAAGGCTGTACAACCACTTCTTGGGGAGAAACTAGAGAGAGGATTCCTATTCATCTACAGGGTGAGAGGAGGTGCCTATAAGCTCCCTTCATTTCTGACTTTCTGTGATTTTATAACCTCTCTTAATATCTTTAAATCTATTTTGAAATGAAACTATTTTCTAGTGAAGCATAGTGTGCGTATGTGTGTATAACCTGTGTGTCAACTAAGGAGAGATGGACAGAGTGTAAACTTAGCAGTATAGCCCTAATAGCATCTTTATGTGGCTTGTGTCCTGCCTTCACCCTAAAAGGCTCTGTCTGTCTTTTTGGTAACCTCTACATTTAGGTCACTTCAGAGTGGTCAAGTCAAAGACACAGTTCAGAGAGTGTCAAGAGCACAGTAGAAGGCTGTAGAGGGAGGGTGCTAGCTCACCTGCTAGAAACCAATGTAGCCACTAGGTGTGTTTGAATATAAACATATTTAATTCAAAAATAGATATAAGACAGACTGTTGTTCACCATTAACCTTTAAGGGGCAGACTCACGTCTGGGTACACAAGGACTCTCTTTGGACTAAAGATGCCAGAAAGCTTCAGGATAAAGAGGATGTTCTCTGGGAAAGGTTCCTGAGTGACTTCCCAGAAGGTCTGTGCATGAGGTATGTATGGTAGAAACAACTCTCTGGCAACATTTAAAGAGCCAGAGGAAAGAAGAAGCAGAAAAGAGAGGGACTGTTGAGAATATGGAAGAGGGGGAGAAATGGACATTGCAAGATTTCTCCCCCTTCTCCTACCAGTCTGTAGATTAAGTATTTACCTGTAGCAACTAGTGTAGTTCAAACCCATTATTTCTGCTAAAAGTAGTATGGAGAGGTGAACAGAACGAACAATCACTATGAGACTTAGTCAAGGTTCCTGCCAGTATGTGATGGCCTCAGGACCCCAGGAACTGTAGCAATGGACTCTCATAACAGCTAACCTTTGTCAAAGGCTTTAAGGCTTGCAAAGAATTTTACATGTTATCTCATCTGATCCTGACAACAACCTTGTGAAGTAGGTGCTATTATTCCCATCTTATAGATGAGGAAACTGAGGCTGAGAGAGGTGAAGCAACTCATCCAGAGTCACACAGCTGGTTTTTGAACTCCCGTCTTCCCCAAGCCTAGCACTCTTCACTGCGTAGACCAGTAATGATGTCTCTCCACTTCCCTCTGTAAGTCACTGAGCTATTCCCTCCCCCTTAATGTGGGAAGATGGAAATGTCAATGAAAGCGGAGTCCTATGCCCTGAAGCAGCTAGGGACATGTGGAGACATTGGACTCTAGCCTGGGCTAGGGAGCAGGGATTGGGGTGGAAGTGATGGCCTTGTTTTGTGTTGTTTGATGCTTCTTAATAATACAGCATTATCTATTTTAAGTAAATTGTTATTTTTGTACTAGGATGTGAAGTCAAATGATTCACAGAATCAAATAATTTGAGATTTGGAAAGGACCTCTGCAGTCATCTTGTTCAACAAGCACATAAAGAAACCTCCACTATACTGACAAGTGATTATCCAGCCTCTTTGTAGACGTCTCAAAAGGAGGAAACCGCGCCCCCCAACCCTGCTCCCCCCCCCCCGCCCCCACACAGAGCTCCTGAGGCAATCTCTTCCACTTTTGGATGGCTCTTGTTGGGAAATTTCTCCTAATGAAAATCTTAAATTTCCCTCTTTGCTACTAGGTCGGCTTTTGGGACCACACGGAACAATCTGAATCCTTCCTTGACATGACCATCCTTCAGATACTTTTACATGGAGGGGAGGGGGGGAAGCAATCAGGGTTAAGTGACTTTTTTAGTGTCCTACAGCTAGTAAATGTCTGAAGCCAGATTTGAACTCAGGTCCTCCTGACTCCAGCACCAGTACTCTATCCACTGTGCTACCTAGCTGCTCCTCTTCAGATACTTTTAGATAGCTATTATGTGCGTCCCTTTCCCCTCTTTTCTCCAGCTTTGACATACACAGTTCCTCCAACCAAGCCTCATATGTCAGGGACACAGTGCTAGGTAGTAAAGTGCATAGGGCACCAGGACTGGAGTCAGGAAGGATCTAAGTCCAAACTGAACTTCAGACACTTCTTAGCCCTGTGACCCTAGGCAAGTTACTTAACCTCTGGCTGCCTAACTTTCCCCATCCACAAACTGGGGAGCCGTAATAGGGCCTACTTCCCAGGGTTGTGGTTAGGATCAAGTGAGATAATATTATTTGTAAAGTACTTTGCAAATCTTAAAGCATGATAGAAACACTAGCTCTGCTACTGCTGCTGCTAATGACGATGATGATGATGATGATTGCCTTCCTCTGGACATTCATCATCATACCAAAATCTTTCTTAAACTGTGATGACCAAAACTAAATATGTTATTTGAGAGTTCTGATGAGATAGAGTGCAACGAGTCTATCACTTCCCTGCTCCTTGGAAGCCATGTTCTTATCCCTCCTCCCCTTAATGCCCAACATTATATCATCTTTTTGGGATGGCACATCGCACTGCTGACTTATTCTGAATTTGCACTCCATTAAACGCCCCCCCCCAGAACTTTTTCAGAACAACTTCTGTCTGTCCATGCCTGATATTTTTCCCCAAATGAAAAATTTAAGTTTATCCCTATTGAATTTGATCATTTTGGGGGGGGAGAGGGTAATGAGGCAATTGGGGTTAAGTGACTTGCCCAGGGTCACACAGCTAGTAAGTGTTGAGTGGCTGAGGTTGGATTTGAACTGAGGTCTTCCTGACTCATGCTCTACCCACTATACCAACTAGCTGCCCCTTGAGTTAGATCTTATTAAATCCAGTCCAACGCTCTAGGCTGCCACAATCACTTTGGATCCTGACCCCATCATCTATTGTGTTATCTATCCCTCCCAACTTTTTATCATATACAAAAAAAACATACAAGCATACCTTCTATACCTTTATCCAAGTCATTAATAAAAATAAACATTTGGCATGGTGCCAAATACAAATCTCTGGGATACTCTCCACTGGAGACTTCCTACCATATTGACTCCAAAACAAGACAATTACTCTAGGAGCCCAGTCACCCATCAGATTGTCTAATCTGTGTCTCATCATCTCCGCAATAGGATTATGAGATACTGTCAACAGCTTTGCTTAAAATCTATCCGTAACATTTATCTCATATACTAGGTTAGTAATACTGTCAAAAAAAGAAATGAGGTTGGTCTGGTGTCATCTGTTTGAAAACCACCTTTTCCTTTTCTTGATATTTAGCAATCATCTCTTCAAAGATCTATGCTAGAATTTTCCCCAAGAGCCAAAGTCAAAGTCACTAGTGTTTGGCAGGATTCCATTGGCCCTTCTCCAGTTTTGTGGTTCCTCTCCCATTGTCCATGGTTTTTCAAATATCACTGACAATTGCTTAGCAAACACAATTGTCACTTCTTTCAGACTAGGATATTGTTCATCTGAGTCAGGTGACTTGAGGAAGAGAAAACTTGGGGCTCATGAGCAGTTGAACACATTGAACCCAAAATAGGCTTTGGAAAATTGGAAGGAGGTGGGGTCAAATGTATAGGCAAGGACATAAATGAGACTGGGAATAGTTCAATATTAAGGTACATTCTCATGGTATCAGTAGTGAAGGCCCTAAGTGGCAGTGGAATTAAAACTTCGTTAGAGTTTCTAGTCTGCATCTATCAGCCCCTGCTCATGTGCAGAGTGCAGCCAGGCTTCCATAATTCCCAAAGTTCCCACCTTAGCATAGGAAGTCTCCATCACTGCCCTGACAGTTAGTGCCATTGACCCTGCTGCTTCCACCACTCACCATTTTACCTAATTTAAAAATGGGGCTCCATTGATTATTCCACCCCCCCCAGAAGTAATTACATTTGTTAGCTAAGAATACTTCTTTTTAAAAACAGATTAATATTTTTATCTTTTAAGTAACAGGTATTTTTTTAAAATAACTTGTCCCTCCCACTACTTCAGATTGACCAAAATAAACACAAAGGTTTCCACATAAATTCTTAATTAACCATGTCCAAAAATGTATCTCCCTCTGTATTTTAAGTTTATCACCTTTCTGTCAGGAGGAGACATCTTCATTCATTTAACCTTTATCATTGTGATGACCAGAGTTCTAACGCTTTTCAAAATTGTTTTTCTATATAATATTGTTTTCATTGTGTAAGTTGTTTTCATGTTTATGCTCATTAGTTCATAAAGGCCTTCCCAGGTTCCTCTGAAATTTTCTATGACATAATTTCTCATCATATAATAATATTCCATCATATTCACGAATCACAACTTATTTAGCCATTCTCTAAAAAAAAAATTCAATTTTTGGCTAGTCTGGAAAAAAGCCATATTTTTGTACATTTTGATTTTTTAATCCTTCTTTGATTTCTTTGTAGTAGGGGCCCAGTAGTGTTATAATAGGGTTGAAGGGTATGCATAGTTTGGTAACTTTCTGGGCAAATGTTCCAAATTGCTTTCTAGCTGGACCAATGTTTTCCCACAGCCCTTCCAACATTTGTCATTTTCCACCTTTGTCACCTTTGCCAGTCTGACAAGTACAAGATAGAACCTTAAAGTTACTTTAATCTATACTTCAATTATTATTGATGGAGCATTTTTACGTGATTTTTAATATCTTGGATTTCTCCCTCTGAAAGCTGCCATTTCATATTCTTTGACCCTTTCTCTATTGGGGAATGGCTCTTAGTCTTATAAATCCTACAGTTTCTTATATATATATATATACACATATATACACACATATATATGCATATATGTATGTATGTGTGTGTGTATACATATGCATATCGGTTATAATATCTTCATCAGAGAAACTTGTTGCAAAGATTTTTTTCCAGTTACCCTTTTCCCTTCAAATTTTTACTACATTGGATTTGTTTGGGCAAAAACTTCTAATAATCAAATTTGCTTATTTTATTTTATATGATACTTCCTATCACTTGTTTAGTCATGAACTCTTCCCTTATCCACATGACTGAAAGATAAATTCTTCTTCTAAGAACACTTCTTGATTAAATTAGTCAATTAGAACTGGGTGTGAACAGTGCCTGTATACCCAAAGCCATTGTGTGAGAAAGTTGGTCCTATTCTGAAAAATTTGTACAAAAAGAAGGAGCTATGTCAGAAATGAAGAGGGATTATAAAGGTCTAGAAGCGAAGAAGAAAGAGTATGGACATACTGAGCTGAGCCAGAAAGAAAAGCAGCCTAAGAATAACCACTGAGAGGGGAAAGAAAAGGTGGGCTCAATGACAGGGAAAGGCCAAATGAAGGAGGGTCATTGACCCCTCAGGCATCTTCAGAACAGAAAATGTGGGCTGATGATGCCACTGTTGTACCCACCTACTCAAAGACTGAGGGACGTTCAAGAAAAGGTCTGCTCTTTCCCCAACTCCCACCTTCCAGTGCCCATCTATCATAGCCACTGCCATGTAATCTGCTACTTCATCACCTAATGTGCCTGACAACCTGAATCTTGTCTCAGAGGTCAGGCACAGAGAGGTCAGGGATCTCTCTCTTTCTGTCTCTCTCTCTCTCCCCCGACCCCGCACATCCCCCCTCTCTTTCTCTATCTCCTGGTCTCTCTCTGTTTCTGTCTATATATAAATGTATATGTGTATATATATACATATTGATATATGTAATACGTATGATATTATATCTATATTAATCTGGGAAATCAGACCAAGGCTGACCAATCTAACCCAGTTAAGTTATATGACCTCAGTGACATTGCCTCCAGCACCACCCTAAACAGAAGGATGTATGTATGTATGTACATAAGTGTGTATGTGTGTCTCTCTATATAATACACATTTATACATACATATAGAAATTACGTATATATGTGCACATATGTATGTGTGTATGTATGTATATACGTAAATTAATATAAAAAGCCAAATCTTTTTCTAAATGTTAGAAATTGTTCTATCCGGGAGTCCAGAGCAATTGTGATTATGCTCAACTTTTCACCTAAAATTCTCTAGAGCCACAAAGGAGGGAACCACATGGATTTTAGGCACCATCATATTGTCCCTGGGCTTAAACCGAGCTAATTATTGTAACAGAATGATGTACTAGACATCTCTTCCCCAACCCTATGTTGCATTCTTCTTCTTCACAATCGACCTCTCCTTCAATTAAAACCAGCACACTGACCACAGCAATATAGGAAACATGTTCTTTGCTGCATGCTGATCGGTGTATTCACCTTTCTTCATGGCTTGGTGGGGGGAGAAGGAGTATAAGCTCCCATAAGCTTATCCTTACATATATGAAGTAATGGGTTTGGAATTTTAGCAATTTATTCATATCTATTGCCTCACTAACTTCCTATCTGTTTACTTATCTATAAAATTATAGTGCTGGATCAATGTAGGGGTTCTTAACCTTTTTTGATTGTAGAGGACAATTTAGGTATTTTGGCAAAGCATATGGATCCCTTCTCAGGATAATATTTAATCCTGGGGATCTCCTTTCCTACACATAGAATGCTAGCCCTCCCACATTTCTTCTTTACTACATCCTCACCTATCCTTTAGGGCCTGGATTTAGGCCTGACTCTCCTTGGAAGCTTTCCCTAGCTCAGGGTTGGGGAGCTTGCGGCCTCAAGGCCACATGTGGCCCTCTAGGTCCTCAGGTGCAGCCTTTTGACTGAGTCCAACTTTTACAGAACAAATCCTTTTATTAAGGGGATTTATTCTGTGAAGTTTGGATTCAATTAAAAGGCTGCACCCAAGGACCTAAAAGGCCACATATGGCCTGGAGGCCTAGCTCTTTCTATCCCTTCTGAGCCAAGGTTTAGAGAAAGGTAGCATCAGTGGGAGTATGGAACACGTAGGGAAACCTTCTCAGAGGAGATGGACCTGAAGTTAGGCCCTGAAACGATGGGAGAGGACCTTGGGAGGCCAAGTTTTGGAGGTCAGCATTCTAGGTGGAGTAGAAAACAGCCTATAGCTCTAGAAACATCCTGTTTAGGGTGGTCCTGGAGACTTTTGTATCATATGCCAGCTTCATCAGGGTGAGTTGGCCTAAGAGGGTTAGTGTGGATATTAACTAGCTTTGTTCTGGTTATAAGGGGTTAAGCACAGAGGATTCATGATCAGACAGTTTGGTAATAGTCATTTCCTAGGAAACCACAGAGGATTCATGGTCAGACAGTTTGTTCATGGTCATTTACAAGAAAACCAGGGAATGGGGACACTGCTACATGGATATGGAGGCTGGAGGTCCCACGGGAATGTTCTTTTCTTAGTGGGTTCCCTAGAAGGACTGAATTTGTCATAACTCACAAACCAGGGAATCTTCTGATATAGTCCAAGGGCATATAAGAAGAGATGATTCTGGCCTGAACACCATTGCTGAACAGTCTGAAAGTCCAGTGAGTTCACTGTTACAGGAAATTGAGCATCTGGATTCAATCATGTCTCTCCCACATCCTTAGTGCTACTCTGATCTCCTGTAGCCTGTGCTGCTTTAGGGGGCAGCTTCAAGTCTAGGCTCATTTCAGGGCAACTTGAGGGTTAAATACACAAACATCACACCCGTTAATCTCCAGCAAGCCACTACTGGTCCTCTGGGTTTTGGTGAGACCTGAGAAGCTCTGTGAACTGTGTCTTCCCTTGTGCACCATTCCCTTGTACAATATGAGGACTCACAGGCTTCACAGACTCATGTCATCTCAAAGAAGGAAAGTCCATTAATCAAATCAGTACCTGAACAAGTATGCCTTCTTCAAGATGTGGCCATCTTGCTTCTTCTTGGGGATCTCCAGTGACAATGTCCCACTTTCCAAGGTAACCCATTCCATGTTTGGGCAGCTCGAATTGTTTGAAAGATTTTCCTCATGTTGAGCCAAAGTCTTACCTTTCCAACCTCCCACCTCTTGTTTCTAGTTCTGCCCTTTGGGGCCAAACAGAAAACGTCAAGTTCCTCTACTCCATGGTAACCCTTGAAATACTTATAGAAAACTATCATGTCCCTCCTTAGTTTCCCCCCCAACCTTCCCCCCGCCCCCAGCTAAATAACTTCATCCTTCAATATTCCTCATAGAGCAGATTTTCAAGTGGAACAGCAACTGGCACATGTCCAGAATGCATCAGCACGCTCAGCTGGTGCAAATTCCCAAGCTGGAGAGGCTTAAGAACCTGATTCCAAGGAGTCCAGATGACGTGCAATGGAAACGCCTTGGAGAAACTTGAGTGTGTGTCAAGTACGCATTCTGTGACTGGTTCTAATCTGTTTATTACATGGTCTAAAGAAGCCTTTTCAATCATCTGTGTAACTGGAACTAGAGGTGTCTTCAAAAAGGCGTTAATCAGCCTTGATTTAGACTCTTGTCTCATTCTTTTTGACTGTCTGTGCCTGGTGGTTTTGCTCCTCCCCTCTTTATGTCTGATGAGAGAAAGAGTTGTAAGGGTGGAGGCCTTAGGGTCTTCTCCTTCCTGCGGCCATGTGGCTCTGTGAAATGGACCTCAGTCCTTGACCTCTACATTTATTCTTTTTCATTCTAGGTGACCTTACTAGAGCCTTTGATCTTGCGAGTTTCAAAAGGTCAGGAGGAAGCTCTCTTGCATTAGAATTTCAAGGTCCAGGTTTCTGTAGTCACTGCCATATCAATGGCCTAAGGAATAAGGTGTGACCTTTGGGAGTGGTAGCAAAGACAAAGACTCTTCTGGCTGTGATGTAACTTGGTGGGACCAAGTAGGAAGAGAGCTAAATTTGAGCCCACTTTCCTCAGAAACTGAAGGGGAATAGAGAAGAATATGGTTCTAATGTGGTGAGGAGGGAAATGTTTGTACATTTGTTCTGGCAAAATCTTCAAAATAGATATTCCTTTGTAAAATCTAAATGATGTTAACCAGGTAAATGGAACTGGGGTGCTAGGTGCTGGAATCTGACAGTGGTGGTGATGGTGGTGGTGGTGGTGGTAGTGGTGGGGGCAGGGGGGTTGTGGTAGGAACAGAGACAGTGGAGCCTCAAGAGGCAGCCAACCCTTCCTGGTCTTCTGTAACTTTGAGGGGCAGATGTAGCTAGCCTGGCTGTGGGAGAATGACTCAGAGCATATTTACTACACTAGTCTTCCAGCCAATTAAGTTGGCTTTCGCTGGACATGTTGAAATGCAATGCCCATAACTCAACACAGTAATTCTAGGATTCTTTGGGGGCCCCTTCCCATTGGGGCTAGATCTAAAAGGAGACCTAGGTGTATATTCAATCTAAGACCCTCATTTTACAGATGAGACCCTGGAGGCCCAGGGAAGTGAAGTGACTTGTCCAAAGCCATTGATAGCAGGTTTAGGTGTCAGAGGTGACATCTGAACCCCTCCCTCCTGGTTCTAGAATCAATCTTCTTTCCACTGTACCATTTTTGCCTTTCAGGCTTTCTCTGGGCCAGCTCTACATGCAGAGAGAGAGGCTTCCTGGAGGAAGTGCATTGGTCTGGGCCATGAAGGATGAAAAGGATTTCACAGAGATTTAGGGGATGAAAAGATAAGGAGTTTCAGCCATAGGGGATGTAAGTTAAGACCAAAAGAGAAGAAGGCATAAGGCAGGTTCAGAGAATAGCAAATCTTCTGGCAAGGCTATAACATAGAGTATGGGAGGAGGCAGTCTGTCTAGAACTTGGGGCCAACTGCAGCCACTGGAAGGCACTAGGGAATGCAGGCTAGTGTTTAGCATGGTGGATGTGGGGTGGTAATTCACTCCAATATAGTTAAAGTACTTTTCACTGAGTGGTGAGTAAGACTGTAGTTATTGGGGAAAGTCTGTTCAAAGGCACTGGCTATCCTATGATGTAGCTGGTGGTCCATACATATAGCCACATTTGTTGGCCAAATTATGTGCTACATCCATAGCTAGTTAATTAATCACTTGGCAGGCTTTGGTTGTCTTTAGATGACAGAAGCCAAAGAACAAGCCAGGTGTGGGCTGGCATACCACACATACACCTGGCACCTACCACCCACACTACCTCTTTGTCATACATGCATCATCATAACTTCCCAGAAACTGAAAAGGGGGATATTTTCCATTGCTATACCTCAAGTAAAGGCAGCTAGGTGGTGCAGTGATTATAGTAGGTCTGGAGTCAGGAAGACCTGAGTTCAAATCCAGCCTCAAACATTGACTAGCTGTGTGACCCTGAGTGAGTCACTCAACTCTGTTTGCCTCAGTTTCCTCATCTGTCAAATGAGCTGGAGTAGGAAATGGCAAACCACTCCAAGTATCCTTTCCAAGAAAACCCTAAATAAGGTCATGAAGAGTCCAACACAACTGAAATGACTAAACAACAGTGAGAATACCTCAAGTGGAGTCCCTCCATCTGATAACTTCTTACTCTGAATCAATCCTTTGTTTTATTGGTTCTCATTAAGGCAGGCTCACATAAATTTTGAACTCCATCCCTCCAAATTCTATCTATCACCAGTTGAGAATGGGTAGGAAGAAGACATTGTCTAAGGTATCTTAAGCTGATGGAAATAATTGGGCCAGATCCCACACCCAGTGAACTGGCAGAGGTACAGAATGTCAGAATGAGAGCCCACATGTAGCACAGGTGCCCCAGAGCTTCCACCAGTGCTATCCCACCAAGCCATGGCCTCAGTGTCCACAGAGGCATTCTATGGGGAGCGGTGGCTGCTAAGCTCATGGCCTCCCCAGTCAGGCTGGATAAGCACAGAAACCAGAGGACCCAGCCCATGACCATGTCAGAACAGGACAGGGAGGCGAGGCAGCATTCTATGGCTTTGAGGCTGGAGATTGTGACACACAGTTACTGCATTAGCAAACTCAGTGCATGCTGCCCCCTGATCCTCTGCAGACCTCCTTGGCTTGAACTCACCAGCCCAAGAGCTGGAGTTTCTTTGCTTCTTCCTCAACCCTTTGAATATTGACATTTTAAGAAACCTTGGCTCTTGATCCAACCCAGCCTCTGGTTTATGTTTATTTATTTTGAATCCTGTTTTGGACCCCACCCCTCTTTTCCCGGGAGAGGGCTTTCCCTCAGCTCTAGTTTTCACCCAATCACTAGTATGTGTTGGCTTTTTTTGTGTAAAAGACAATAGTGAAGGTCTTGGACTAGACAGACAGGTAGATGGTAGATAGATAGATAGATAGATAGATAGACAGGTAGATGACAGACAGACACGTAGATGATAGATAGATAGATAGATGACAGATAGATGATAGATAGATAGATGATTGATAGATAGATGATAGACAGATAGATGATAGATAGATAGATGATAGATAGACAGATAAATTTATTATGCCCTTACTATGTGAGAGGCAGTCTCTTTTAGTTTTATGATTCTATGTCCAGAGATTATTATTAGAGAGATGAAACATGACAAGAAGAAAAGGAACCAGGGGAAAAACGTGCTTCTTTGGATAAGGGCCAAAGGAATGACCCCTCCTGATGAAGTACAAGATCCCACAAGCATCAGTGCTGACTCTTCCAGAGACAGTATACCTGAGGCCCCAACAGAAAATAGACTTTTCTTCCAGACACCAGAAGGGGATCCACTACCACACACTGCTTTTATGAGAGAAATGTCCTTGGATTCCTATCCCCTTTCAGATCCCTTGGTAGCAAGCAGATGAGACAATTGGAAGTTCTCCCAGGTCAGATGCAGAGGATGAGACAAAGAGAAACCCTAAGCTGTAAGAGCTTTAGCTCCTGTATGGTCATGATCACTAAAGGTCGAGATCAGGGACACAGAAAACCCAAAATTTTAAACGATCCACGTAGCGCTGTGATTTTTCTCTTCAGGAGAACTAACTTCCTGGTTCTGGCTGATAATAAAATAAATCTCTATCAGGAGAGGAGACTACCAAGGATTCAACTTCGGATTATTATTCCTAATGATTCACATTTCCATATAAGCACTTTAAGGCTTTTAAAGATCTTTCCCCACAGGTCACAGCGTCATAGGTCATAGACCTAGTCAGTCAGCTGATAAACATTTATTAAGCCCCTCCTATTTATCAGGCACTGTGCAAAGTGGTGAAGAATCAGGAGATGGGGTGTCTTCTTTGAGAAACAGCAAGGCCAGTGTCATTGGATAGCAGTGGGGTGTAAGGTGTAAGAAGACCGAAAAGGTGGGGTGCAGGTTACGAAGGGCTTTGAATGCCAAACAAAGGACTTTCTATTTGATCCTGGAGCCAGTGGAATTTATTGAATGAAGGAGTCACATGGTCAGGCTCATGCTTTAGGAAGATCATTTGGATGGCTGAGTGGAGGCTGGACTAGAGAGAGCCTTCCTAGAGCTGGAAGGGACCTCAGAGGCCGTCTAACCCAACCTTCATATTTTACCAATGAGAAATCTGAGCTACAAGGAGTTTAAGTGACTTGTCCAATGTCACACAGGCGGTAAGCCTCTGTGGATCAAAGGGTGGGAAGGAGAATAGGTCTTAGAAAAAGGGGTAGAAAAATTACAAAGAATAATCATGGTTCCATAGAAGACATCTCACCCCTGACCTCTATTCATTCGTGGGAGGTCCACATAGGAGTGATATTGCATTTAAAAATATATATTCACCAGTTTTGCTGATTTTTCTCTTCTTTTCTTTCCAAAACTCCTTTGTTACATGGGATGATCCTGAGAGGGGAGAAAGAGAGAGAATAACAGAGGGGAAGAGATGATGTAAAAAACAAACAATATAGATTAAAAAATTTTTAAATTACTAATCTTGCTTTCGTATTTGCGTAGCTAGGGCTTGCCTCAGTGCATGAAACATAGTAATTACTTACTAATTTTTTTTTTAAAGGAAAAGGGCACAGACACTAATACCCTGTTGATAGAGCTGTGAAGGGGTTCAGCCATTCTGGAAAGTAATTTGCAGTTGTGCTAAGAACATGACCAAGGTGTGTATATCAGTCGACCCAGAGATCCTAATGCTAGACGTTTACCCTAAGAAGGTCAAAGACAGAAGCAAGGTGCCACATATATCAAAATATTTATGGTAGCACTTTTTGTAGTAGCAAAGAATTGTAAACAAAGTAGAAGTCTACGGATTGGGGAATGGCCAAACAAATTGTGCATTACTTGAATATAATGGAATATTACTGAGCTATAAAAAAGAATGTATATGAAGAATACAGAAAAGGAAGGAAAGATTTTATGTGAACTGCTGCAAAACCAAGATAATAATATAACCATGATTAAACCAGTCTAAATGGAAAGAACAGCAACAAAACAAGACTGAATGTTGTATGATCATAATGACCAAGAGAGAGAAAACATACCTCCATCTCTCTTTTTCAGGAGTGGAGTATTATGGGCATAAAACATTGCACATGCTTTCAGACTTAGTTGATGCCCTGGTTAGGCATCTTCTTTTTTATTCATTGCTACAGAGGGATGGCTCTTTGGGTAAGGAATAGAGACATAGTTGAAAATGAAGTAATATAAAAACCAATGACACCAATAATTTTTTTAAAATAAGATATAGAAAATAAGTGGGCAGCTAGGTGGCACAGTGAACAGAGTGCTGGGCTTGGAGTCAGGAAGATCTGAGTTCAAATTTGGCCTTAGACATGTACTAGCTGTGTGACTATGGGCAAGTCACTTAACTCTGCCTCAATTTCCTCATCTGTAAAATGAACTGGAGAGGGAAAATGGCAAACCATTGCGGCATCTTTGCCAAGAAAACCTCAAAATGGGGTCATGAAGAGTCAGACATGACTGAAACAACTGAACAGCAACAAGGAAAATACTAGTATCTATCTGGGAAGGGTCTGATTATGAGGACACGGAGACGATTTAGACAAGGGATGCCATGCAGTTCTTATTTAGAAATAGGAGAGACCTTCGAGGTCACTGTGTCCAATGCCTTCATTTTACAGTAAGGAAAATGAAGCTCAGATTAGTTAGGAGACTTACTCAGGGTCGCACAGCTACTAAGTGACTGAAAGGCGATTTGAAGACACCCAGGTGTTCTATGCCACGTTGTTTCCACATGTCCACAAAGGCATCAAACAGGAGGAAATAAGCTTAAATTAAATTGCAGTAGGATTTTGGCCCCAGAAGGTAGAACTAAGACCAAGATAAGGAGGGGAAAGAGAGGCGAAGGTGAGAGTTACATGGCTTTAATTTCTTAACAATTGACTTGTCTGAAAGCGGAATGGGTTCCTGGGCTGCCCTGGGAGCCTGGAAGGCTACCCTTTGTTCCTTGGAAGTATTTGAAGGTGCCTGACCAGCTTTAGGGACGATGTAGAGAGGATCCCTGCACTGAATGGGAGGTTTAACTATATAACTTCTGTTTATCCATATACATGTGTGTGGGTCTCGGTGTATGTATGTTTATATATGTATAGACCATGCCAGACAGGCGTACTTTGCTTTGGAAGCCCTAGTGGGGACTCCAAGAATAGAGCAGACCTCTATTTCAGCCTTCTTGTCTGTCTGAAGCCAAGCAGCCTCAATCCCTCCTCTCACTTAGCTGCCTGTCCCTCAGTTTCGCGGCCCGCTCACACTGTTCACGTAGCCTGTGGCTACCTCCCCTCCCCGCCCCCACCACACCCCAGCCAAGATGTCACTCTAGTATTGGTTTTTCCACACCCTCCTCCCCCCGCCCGCCCCGCCCCGCCCCTCCCCTCACTGTGGGGATGCCCAGGGACAGGGTGTCTCCCGGGGAGGGGAGGAAACGCGAGAGAGAGATTCCTGGCTGCCCATTTGTCCAGAGTAGGGGGCGTTGCCTATGGGACGTTGTAAGACCACAGCTTCTGAGCTCAGAAAGGGAAGACGGCCATCCAGAGGTGATACTCACTGGAAACAGAAACAAAACGTTCTGAAAAAGCAGTAGTTCTCCATGGACTTGGAAATCTAATGGACCACAGATGCTGGGAGCTCTGTTCTCCAAGCAAGGGGTGGATGCTGGTCAATCTTTTTCCTTGGAGGCCCCTCACCCAGACCTCCTCCCTGCTTTCCTTGCCTCCAGGCTCCCCCCACCCCCATACCCGCAAGCCAGCCAGAACTCCAGCTGGATTATTCTCACTAAATCACTTCTTTCATCCGGTCACCACCCTTACCCGCTCCTCAGTTGAAGAAATTTAAGTGTGCTCTTTAAGGTGCAGGGTGGAAGACCACCTGGTACAATGGCAAGAGCTCTGGAGTCAAAAGACCTGGGTTCAAATCCCACCTCTGAGGCTTAGTACCTGTGTGACTTTGGACAAGTCACCTAACCTCAGTCCTCATTTTCCTCATCTGTTAAACAAGAAGTATGGACCAAATGGCCTGTGAGCTATCTCTCCATATAGTGATGGTTCCCCTGCCTCCCTGCCCCAAAATACCAGACCAGTTTCTAGGCCAACCAAATCGTTATGTACGGGGATGGATTTACCTTCCTCATCACCAAGAGTGACAACTGCTGGCCAACTGCCACCAATAATTGTATGGGCCCAGGGACCCTGGGAATGACAGTTCATCTCCCCCTCCTCCTGCTCCAGACCACTGGTGCTGCTCCCAGCCCAGCATTTTATAACCATTCGTCATCTGGGGGAAAAACCCCTGTTGAGAAGGGGTCAGCTGACCTCACCAACTGTTAATCAACTGCCACACATAGGGCAGGCCAAGCCAGTCTAGTTGAAGCAGCAAGACACCAGGTGGGAGACACAGGCAAGTCAGACCACCATGACTGCCTTGACCACCATCTCCTCTCAAATCTTGGTGGTGACAGTCCAGGAGCCTGAATTCAAACAAGTTCCTTGGGAATAGCAATACATCTGACTTGATGCCCTCAGTCATCAACCTGGGAAGCAACCCCTATGAAGATGCTGCCTGCAAATGCTTCTGCAGATGCTACGACCACAGCTACTGAAGACCCAGAGAAGAAAGCTTTTGTCACCCAGGTCTGTGTCACTATCTAATGGTTCAACACCAGAAACTGATATTTTATCTGTGGAAATGACATTAAAGGAGAAGCGTTAACATTGGCTCTGTTGCTGTGCCTTAAAGACCATGAGATTTTTCCATCTGACTTACAGCTGAAACCTTCCCAATATGTTGACTGTCCCATTAGGATGTGAGTTCCTTGAAAATAAGGACTGTCTTACTTTTTCTATATATGTCTCCAGCTCTTAGCACAGTGCTTTGCCCATAGTAAGCATTTAATAAATACTTCATTCATTCATGATCTATAGGATTAGACCTCTAAAGTCAGACTGGCATTCAAAGCCCCCTATAGGTTGCCCTTGCTTATTTCTTTAATATTCTCCTCACACCTTCCTATTCCTGCCAGCCTCATTCCTGTAACTAAGCTTGTGAGCATGGGAGACCAAGGATATGGTTGCCATTTACCTCTTCTTCCCAACTCCAGCATCATCCCTTGGAGATCATTATGTAAGAATATAGGGTAGGTCAATGGTGGGATTCAGCCAGTTCACACTGGTTTGGTAGAACTGGTACCTAATTTTAGCTTGAATTCCGCAAACTGGTTGTAAGCGGGAGCAAGACCTGTGCCCCCCATGTTGGTGGCCGGGAGATGCCTCAGCTCAGTTCCCATGGAGAACCAGGTGTTAATTCATTTGAATCCCACCACTGGGATAGATGCTCCATCAGAGGCCCTGACTGACAATGTGTGCATAGTTTCAATGGCCAGAGAGCTGGTTTGACCCATTGTTAAGTTCTGCAACTTCTGTGAAAGTCTACACTAAAAGACACTTAAAATCAATTCAATGAGTCACCTCTACACAGCCAAGAATCTCCTCTACAATATTCCCAATAGGTGGCTATATAACCACAACATGAACGTCTCTGGAGATAGGGAACTCAATACCTCCTATCCCACTTTTGGATAGTTTTAATGGCTAGAACACTTGGAGCTCTATGTTGAGCCAAAATTTGCCATCGTAACTGCCGTTAATCAGTGTTCATTATGCCTTCTGGGGGTCAAGCAAAAGGAATCAAATTGCTTTTCTGCATGACATCACTTCATATATTTGAAAACAGTGATCGTTTCTCATCTAATACTTCTATTCCCTAGCCTAAACATAACCAATTCCTTCATTTTCTGTATGACATGGTTTTAAGTGCCCCTTACCAAGATGGTCATCATTTTCTGGATGCTTTTGGGTTCATTAGTGTGCTTGACAAAATATCATGCCTTGCACATGTGTAACTCTTTTAAAATTCTTACCTTTTTAGGGAAGGATAAGGGGAAAGAGGGAGGGAGAAAATCTGAAACTCAAAAAAATTTTTAAATGAATGTTAAAAATTGTCTTTGCATGAAGTTGGAAAAAATAAAATACTATTTAAAATTAACAATATAAAATGACATGTCTAGAAATGAGCACAATACTGCAGATAGGGCGGAATATAATAGAACCATCATCTCCCTTATTCTGAGTACAATGCTTGCTTTTATTAATTCAGTCTAAAATTGTATTTCATTTTCTCATTCCTCATTGTCGTATTGACTCATACTGACTCATATTAAGTTTACAATCCACTAACACCTCCAGGTCTTTCCTACATGAATTGTTTATCTAGATACTTCTCCCTATCTTGTACTTCCATTGATTTTTTTGAACCCAAGTGTATGACTTTACATTTGATAATTAGATATATCTGAGAGTTTATTACTCCTTTGAATGAAGTGTATAGGGTGTTCCAGAAGGACATGCACCTCTAGTGTTAGGCCTTGCCAAGA
Organism: Trichosurus vulpecula; assembly: GCF_011100635.1. Lineage (NCBI taxonomy): Eukaryota > Metazoa > Chordata > Mammalia > Diprotodontia > Phalangeridae > Trichosurus > Trichosurus vulpecula. The sequence continues at coordinate 97,900,072 of NC_050575.1, forward strand.
CATTTTCAGAGCTGCTTATCCATCTTTGGTATTCACCTTCACCCACCTCTCACCTGTGGCTCCAAGAAGCTCTAGCATGTGAAGCAGCCTTGTAAACCTTGTAAAACTGCCTGGGCAGAGGGGCTAAACCTAGTTGAGGGTAACTGACAGGCCTCAAACCTATTGGTGAGTTAGAAGGCTGTCTACTCCCACCATGTGAAAACTTTCTCTGGCAGAAAGGGTGAATGAGAACAATTTTTTCCAACAAGCATGAAGGCAGCTAAAGCAGGCATTGTAGAGTGCTTAGAGTTTTGTCAGTCATGGAGATGCCAAGATCATATGCTTCATCTCGGGCCATCGCCAGTCTTCTTGACTTTCGTCCTGCTCCTAGACTTCCATAACTCAGGAAGAAAGAGTTAGCTGATGACTTTGCATCACTCTACATCACTTAAATCCAATTCACTGAAAAGTCAAAATAACACCCATGATGTCATTGGTCCTCTTTGAAAAGAGGGACAAGAAGATGGCAGCTGGAAAGCAGGGACTTGCTTAAGCTGCCCCCCAAATCCCTCCAAACACCTGTAAAAATGGCTCTGAACAAATTCTGGAGCTGCAGAACCCACAAAACAGCAGAGGAAAACAGGTATCCAGCCCAGGAGATCCTGGATGGTTGTTGGGAAGGGTCTATCACCCGGTGCGGAGAATGGAGGGCAGCCCTGCGTGGACCGCTCCGGGACAGACCATACCCTGAGTCAACCAGCCCGAACAGGCCTTGGGGCCATGAAACAGTGAGTTGTGGCAGTCACTAGACTTCTCAACCCACAAAAGCCAAAGAGCAGGTTAGGAGGAAACTGCGGGATTGAGTTCAGAGCTGTCCAGCCTCCAACTCTGGGGGTGGAAGAAGTGGTGCAGTGGTGGCCATAGCAGCAGCAGGAAGCTCCTGAGGCTTTTTGAGCTGCTTTCTGAGTCCCTGGCTCACACAGTGGGAGGAATCTAGCAGCAGATCAGAGCAGGAGTACAAGGAGCGTTTTGTGGGCCCAAAGGCAGATTCTCTTGCTGTGCCCTGCTCGGATCTGTATTGAGGTCCTGGTTGGCGGTTCTTGGGGGAAGAGGAGCACTGCTGTGACAGAGCCTGGGGTGATGGTGGAATAGAAGTAGCTCTGAAAACAGCAGTGCTTGGACCCTAAAGCTTGGGACAAAGTACTCTCTACTCTACAAGCAGTCATATCCTAACAAAAAGCTCAAGGGTCAAGTAGTTGGCTGGGAACATGAACAGACAATGAAAACAAACTCAGACTCAAACTCAGACTCACATTCAAACTCTAGATTCTTTTTTTGGTGACAAAGAAGACCAAAACATACAGACAGAAGTAGTCAACAAATCAAAGGGCCTACATCAAAAGCTTCCAAGAAAAATATGAATTGGGCTCAGGCCATGGAAGACCTCAAAAAGGATTTGGAAAAGCAAGTTAGAGAAGTAGAGGAAAAATTGGAAAGAGAAATGAGAATGATGCAAGAAAACTGTGAAAAACAAGTCAATGACTTGCTAAAAGAGACCCAAAAAATACTGAAGAAAATAACACATTAAAGAACAGACTAACCCAACTGTCAAAAGAGCTCCAAAAAGCCAACAAGGAGAAGAATGCCTTGAAAGACAGAATTAGCCAAATGGAAAAGGAGGTCCAAAAGACCACTGAAGAAAATACCACCTTTAAAATTAGATTGGAGCAAGTGGAAGCTAGTGACTTTATGAGAAACCAAGATATAATAAAACAGAACCAAAGGAATGAAAAAATGGAAGACAAAGTGAAATATCTCATTGGAAAAACCACTGATCTGGAGAATAGATCCAGTAGAGATAATTTAAAAATTATTGGACTACCTGAAAGCCATGATCAAAAAAAGAACCTAGATATCATCTTTCAAGAAATTATCAAAGAAAACTGCCCTGATATTCTAGAACCAGAGGGTAAAATAGAGGTTGAAAGAATCCACCAGTAGCCTCTTGAAAAAGATCCCAAAAAGAAAACTCCTAGGAATATTGTCACCAAATTCCAGAGTTTCCAGGTCAAGGAGAAAATACTGCAAGCAGCCAGAAAGAAACAATTTGAATATTCTGGAAACACAATCAGGATAACACAAGATTTAGCAGCTTCTACATTAAGGGATGGAAGGGCTTGGAATATGATATTCCGGAAGTCAATGGAGCTAGGATTAAAACCAAGAATCACCTACCCAGCAAAAATGAGTATCATGCTCCAAGGCAAAATACAGACTTTCAATAAAATAGAGGACTTTCAAGCTTTCTCAGTGAAAAGACCAGAGCTGAATAGAAAATTTGACTTTCAAATACAAGAATCAAGAGAAGCCTGAAAAGGTAAACAAGAAAGAGAATTCATAAGGGACTTACTAAAGTTGAACTGTTTTGCTTACATTACTACATGGAGAGATGATGTGTGTAATTCATGAGACCTTTCTCAGTTTTAGGGGAGTTGAAGGGAATATAGACAGAGGGCACAGGATGAGTTGAATATGAAGGGATGATATCTAAAAAAATGAAATAAATTTAAGGTGTGAGAGAGGAATATATTGAGAGAGGGAGAAAGGGAGAGATAGAATGGGGTAAATTATCTCACATAAAAGTGGCAAGAAAAAGCAGTTCTGTTGGAAGGGAAGAGGGGGCAGGTGAGGGGAAATGAGTGAATCTTACTCTCATTGGATTTGACTTGAGGAAGGAATAACATACACACTCAATTGGGTGTCTTACTCTACAGGAAAGTAAGGGGAAGGGGATAAAAAAGGGGGGATGATAGAAGGGAGGGCAGATAGGGGGAGGAGGTAATCAAAAGCAAACACCTTTGAGAAGGGTCAGGGTCAAGGGAGAAAACTGAATAAAGGGGGACAGGATAGGGTGGAAGGAAATATAGTTAGCCTTTCACAACATGGGCATTGTGGAAGTGTTTTACATAATGATACACATGTGGCCTATGTTGAATTGCTTGCCTTCCCAGGGAGGGTAGGTGGAAAGGGAAGAGGGGAGAGAATTTGGAACTCAAAGTTTTAAAAGCAGAGCTTAAAAAATAAAAAAAAGTTGTTTTTTTGCATGCAACTGGGAAACAAGATATATGGGGAATGGGGCATAGAAATCTATCCTGCCCTACAAGAAAGTAAAGGGAAAGGAGATGGGCAGAGGGCAAGTGGGGTAAAAGTGGGGAGGGCTGACTGGGGAATGAGGAAATCAGAATATATGCCATCTTGGAATGGGGGGGGAGGGTAGAAATGGGGAGAAAATTTGTAACTCAATATCTTGTGGAAATCAATGTTGAAAACTAAAATATTAAATAAAAAATAGAAAAGGACAAACAGCAACTTCCTTGAATAGGGGAGACCACAACCCCTTCACTTCTCATCTTCTGCCATTCTCATCCATTTTTCCTATGAATCTTTTAATAAGATCCACTTTAATAAGATCTACAAGACTGTCCTTTGCTTCTTTTAATATCTCAATCCAATTTAGCAACAAGTTCAAGTCACCAGTCCCATATAAACTACTTTCCAGTGTACTGAAAGCTAGTGTATATGACCACGAATCTATTGTCAGTAAGTCTGCTACTTTCTATTTCTGTGATCTTGGGCAAGTCACTCAACTTCATTAGGCTTTGGTTCCTTCATTTGTATGATGGGGGAAAGGGGAGGCTAGATAACCTTCAAGGCCCTCTACAATTTTAAACCTATGATCCTATGCTCCTATGATCTAGAGTACCAGTGTAACACTTGGGTGACCATCTGTTGTCTCTCATTCTTACTCCATGACCTACCCTTTTCTTTTTTCTTTTCTTTTTTTTGGAGGGAAGAAGGCAGGGTAATTGGGGTTAAGTGACTTGTCCAAGGTCACACAGCTAGTAAGTGTGTCAAGCATCTGAGGTCGGATTTGAACTCAGGTCCTCCTGACTCCAGGGCCAGTGCTCTACTCACTGCATCACTTAGCTGCTCCCAACCTACCCGTTTCTTGATATCATTGATGCCAACTTTAGAATGCAAGTAACTGCTGGCAGTATGCTGTGGTCCATTTAAATCCATTGCTTTCCATTGCTGTTTGGGCCACCCACAATTGAGGGGTACAGTGGAAAGCTCAATAGATTTGGAGAAAGAGGACTTGGATTCAAATCTCATTTCTTCTACTTACTACCTGTGTGACCCTGGGCATAACTTAACCTCTCTGGGTCTCAGTTTCCTCGCCTATAAAATGAGATGATTGGACTAAATGGCCTCTGAGATACCTTCCAGCTTTAAATCTATGATCCTGTGATTCTATGATTCCTCTGAGATCACACCATTCCACCATGATGCTCAACCACATAAAATCATTGGAACTATAGTGTTCCTGAGCCTACAACCTAACTGCTGCATAATCCTCAAGTGTTTTGCACCTATGGTACCTCTTACCACCCTGCCAAAGTGCCTCAAGGCAGAATTCATGATATACAGAAAAAAAGTCTTTTGAGAAGTATACAAAATTGAGCATCTTTCTTTTTTTTTATCTTAAATCATCTTCCCTCTTGCCTACATTAAAGTTATCAAGACTCAAGTTAAAGGCTGGCTTGGAGGACCTTGTCAGTTCTTCATAGTCTCCTCCCTTTCTTCATACTCTGCAGTTGAGGGCTGTGCATGAACTGAAATTATCTTCATCTTTACCTATCTTCTCTCTACACTCACAGAGAGCACTGCAAGACAAGATGACCAATGAAATGTGGATATTCTTGCTTGCCTTTATTGCCTCTCTGAAGGCAACAACGTATGTTCGATCTCATTAATTCTTTATGTCTTCTGGTTTCATTTATAGCAAGAATGTGACTATGGATGTGGCTTGGTTCCTTGAGTATTGTGCAACTCTCTGATTGTTGCCCAAAGACCATATGTTAAGAATATCAACACTTAAATTTGTAGGAGGGTTGAGTTTATCAGGGGAACCCTAATCAATGGATTTTCCCCCAGTTCACTTGACAAAATTACAGGCTGTTAGAGGCAGGTAACAGAGATAATGAGGTACTAAAGTTTCTCCCCTTTCAGATTTTGGGCAATTACATTCACATCTTGAAAAACCACATAAAATTTTTAATGGGCTTTGCTCTGGGAGTGATCCATTTGCACTTTATAAATGGTTAACCCCTTTCAAGTTTTGATGGACCAGTGTAAAGGAAGTGTAACCCTTCTTTAATCCCATAGGAAGTGTGAAGAAGTTCCTTCACCAATCTGAAGTAATTATAAAACTCCTAGCATTGCCTGGCTAAAAGATCATATAAGTTCTTGTTGGCAGACTCTGAGGGGAGAGTCATCTCTGACAATTGAAAGGACCAGATATGGAGGAAGGGACCAGCTCTTGAGAGGTATTCACTTTTTTGCCTTTTTCCTTGTATTTCATGACATCTGTGCTTGGGAGGAGAGTTCTCTCTTCTACCCACCCTCTCCAACATTAAACCCCCACCCAGGCCATCAGCCACAGCATATTGCAGTAGAGTAATCCCAATAGGAGATGCCATGCTGATCCAGAGTCATTCCAGAGAATTAGCCCTAGAAGCAGAAAGGTGAACTGTGGAGAGAAACTGACCCAGGAATTCCAGAAAAGCAACCTGCCCAGCAGAGGGGCTGTTCCCACAGGAAGAAGCCTGAAGACACTATGCAAAGACAAAAGACATCTGTGCTCCTGAGGGCCAAATGGGTGAATTTTCTTAGCCATGTGTATTTCCTGTGTTTGTACCTCTATGTACTCTATACTATAGTATAGTACTTTATACTAGTGTACTCTATGTGTATGTCTGCTTTTCCAACTGGCACTGTGTATATTTATGAGACAGTGTGCCCCAGATTTATGTAAGGAATGTGCTACTACTGTTTATACTATGCCATTTCAGTAAATACCTTTACTTTGAGCTAATCGTATCTTCCTACTGACTAGAATAAAAATAAGTTCACCAGTGGGGGCTTGTAAGCCCTAGTTTTGGAAGTGAAGACCCTTAGAGTACCTCAAACCTGGAAGAATTGTCCTCTGGGAGACTCAATCTATGACCCTGAAGACATGAAGACTGAATCATAGGATCACAGATTTAAACAGAAGGGCCCTTAGAGGCCATCTAATCTAACACTCCTTTTTGTAGATGAGGAAACTGAGGCCCAGGGCAGTTAAGTGAATTGCTGAAGGACACACAGGTAGTAAGTGTAAGAATCCACATTGGAACTCAGATCTTCTAGCTCCACAATCAGGGCTCTTTCCATTGAGAATCTCATAGGTGGAAGGAGGCTCCAAGGTCCTCTGGTCCAACCTGAACCTCAACAGAAATCTTTTCTTTGTTCCTAAAAAATGGTCATCCAGTTTTTCCTGGAAGATCTCCAGTGATAGAAAACTCAATAACTCCCAAAGACAACCCATTTCCCTTTTGAACAACTCTCCTTGTAAGGACATTTCTCATTATATTGAACTGAAACTTTCCTCAGCAACTTCTACTCACAGCTCTTCTGGGACCAGTTAGAGCAAGGCTGATCGCTCTCCAACATAACAACCTTTCAGATAGTTGAAGATAACTATCACATCGGGAAATCTCTTTTCTTAGGGTAACATCTCCATCTCCTTCAATAGATTCTCTTATGGCCTTCTCCTGAGTCTCCTCACTAGCTTGGTTGCCCTCCTTTGAACACTCTATAGATTGTCAATGTTTTTTCAAAAATATGGCACCCAGAACTGAACTTTTTATTAATGGGATTTGTTCTGTGAAGTTTGGATTCAGTCAAAGGGCCGCACTCGAGGACCTAGAGAGCCACATGTAGCCTTGAGGCCGCAGGTTCCCCGCCCCTGTTCTAGCCTCATATCTTTGAGTCTTTGGGGTTGGGGTCCTGGTTCTGCCACTTCCTGCATGGGTGACATCTGAAAAGCCACTTCATCTCCTTGGGTCTCAGTTTACTCATCAGTGTCCACAAGCTAGGACTAATTCCTAAGGTCTCTTCCAGGACTAAATTCTTCGATCCTGGGTAGAATGGCATCAGGGTGATTACCCCTTCCTAGGTCCAGGACCTTAGGCCAAGTATCGCTCTCTGAGCCTCCGTTTTCTCATCTGTAATACAGAAATAGTAACATTTGCACTACTTATCTCAAAGGGTGGCTGTTACAAAAACATCCCAAACTACAGAGCATGCTAGAAATAGGAGCATAGTAGGACTACAAAGCCACATGGCCCTCCTCCCTGATTACATTACCTCTTCTCAGCATCGTACTCACCTCTTGCTTGAAAATCCTATGAGACTAATAGTCTATTGCAGTGGTTCTCAAACTTTTTGGTCTCAGGATCCCTTTACGCTTTTAAAAATTATTAAGACGCTCAAAGAACTTTTGCTTATGTAGGTTCTATCCAGGGGTGTACTGGAGCCAGCTCTTACTGGTGACTTAAATTACTTTACTGGTTAAATTACCTTACTGGTTAAATTTTCAGCATATTTATACCTTGGAACCAAGGCTTGTTAGTGATGGAGAAAATGTTAATTATATATATTAAGCTTAAAAGTATGTCTTGTATATATCCTATGTCTTCAGATAGCCAGTTGTTAAACATTTATCAGCATACTGTTGGTTATATGTATTGATATTTAGCATATTAGAAATTGAAATATCTTAATAATATTAAGAAAATAGTTTTAGACCCCTGAAAGGGTCTCAGGACCCCCCTTCCCCACTGGACCACACTTTTTTATTTAATTGTATTTTTTTTCTAATTACATGTAAAAACTGTTTTCAACTGGACCACATTTTTAAAAAAATAATTTATTTTTTCCAGTTACATGTAAAATAATTTTAACGTGCATTTTTTTTAAAAAAATTCTGAGTTCTAAATTCTGTTCCCCATTGAGGAGGCAAGCAATTTTATATAGATTACACATATGCAGTCATGCAAAACCTATTTCCATATTAGTCATGCTGTGAAAGAAAACAGATCAAAGATAGAAAGAAAGAAAGAAAAATAAACGAAGTTTTAAAAAAAGTATGCTTCGATCTGCCTTCAGAATCCATTGCTTCTTTCTGTGGAGGTAAATAGTGTTTTTCATCATAAGCCTGGACCACACTGAAAACTACTCTTCTATATATTCATTATATTAGGGGCTTTTTCCTGACATGGAGAGAGCAGGTTCACTTTGGAGAATCTCTATGAAATGGGTCATAACATGAAAATGGTGAAATACCTAAAGTTGAAGATACCTAATTTGAAGGGTTCTTGTGATTGGCTGATTTTTGTAAACTGTAAAATGCTATAGAAATGGGAACTGGTTTAATGTCAATTAAATCTTTTCCCTAGTATCCAATATTCTACTTGCTCCCCAAAATGGTCACTCTTGAAGAGGGCCACATTCCTCCTATAACTCCTTATCAGACCTGTTGTCTCCTGTGATTTTATAGGGGGCCAGGGGAGCTTAGATTCCTCCTGTAGACACGTTTCTGCAGGAGTTGTCCTCATGGAGGGATTTCCACCCTTCATGCTGGTGTTGGTCTAGTTCAGACATGATCAACTCTGGAAAGAGAAAAGGAATGCTCTTAGCTGATCTCAACAAATAGAGTCATGGAATAAATAAGGCATTGGACCTGGAGTCGAGTCAAGAGACCTGAGTTCAAATCACACCTCTGACACTTACCTCCCTGAGCCTTGGTTCTTCCACATCACAGAGGTATGTTGGAGCCAGCTCAAACAGGCTCCCCAGGGCTAATTGCATTTACACCTGGGAAATCAGCAAACTCTACAAATCAGGACTTTATTGTTTTATTGATTGCCTAGGCAAGGAAGTGATGGAGAAATGTTACTTGGGCAGATTAAACTTCAAAGTGTGTCATAGGTACGCTTTTTTCAAACTCGTCCCCAGAGCAGGTTGTTAAACATTTGCCAGCACACTTGTAAAATGGGGATGATAATATTTGTGTAACAAAGTAAGGAAAACACATAAGACTTGCTTTGTATAAATTTGAGCCTTTGTGAATTCTGGGAAGGTGGAACTGTAACCTTCTCATGCACATTTCATGAATCAGACTCCAAACAGCCATGGCCGCAAAATGAACAAGGGGTTTTTTTATGAGGTGACTAAGGGGTGATTCCATACTTCCTCCAAATCACACCCTTCTACAAAGGGAGCATCATAATCCTTGTGGTTTCCTACCCTCATCACCTGTCATTCCTAGTCTTAGATCCTATCAGGAAGTGAGATAACCCCCCCATAGAAAAATTGTACTCACTTGAAACTCTCAGAATTAGGGTTAGATTCCTTAGAAAGGAAGCTGAGGAGAAAGAGGTGTTCACCAGCAATTGTGGCAGCCCAGTGTCCTGGACCAGTCCAGTCTAGACAGAATCAAAATCTTGGCCAGACACTCCCTTCCATGGCCCATAGTCTTCATAGCTTTGACTACTAGGCTGACTCTAAGCTACTGGTGTGATTGCTTCAGAATATCGGGGCATAGCCCAAGATACTAGGTCTGAGACATTTGTTCGGGCACAGCATCAGGCCCAGGAGACATTACCTCATGACTGCCCATGACCAGAATGAAGGAACTCTTTTAGTCTATGTGAGTGGCCTTAAGAGAATTTATCAGACTCAGTGAAATGGGTGTTGGATTATGTGTGCCAAGATTTGCACATATGAACTCATGGGTCACAGAAGGTGCCTTACTAATCTTTAATTGCTATCAGTCACTTCTTAATCTTACCTTGGATTTTCCCCAACAAAATTTAAGTAGAATACTTCTTTCTAACTCATTCTGAACCTTATGTTTGGAATTAAAAACCCTCTGGATATATATGCACCTCTGGGCTTCTTGCCAGCATAGCATCAAAGGCCCTTGTAACTTCTTTAATCTGAAGTTATAGGAACTTTTTAGCTTAGGGAATCACATCTTCTATAGCATGCTGTTGAAGTAAACTCCTGCAAATTTTAGCTCCTTTTCCTTCAGAATTCTTCTTTTCCCTTAAATACAGGAGCTAGGAGGAATTATAGACCTGTAGTACAGCTCCCAGCACATAACATGGTACCTTGCACATAGCAGGTCCTTAAGAGATGTTTGTCAAGTCAAATTGAATTGGAGTACTGGTTGTCGTTTTCTAATCAGAGAGAAGTTATTTTTCCTTCTCTTAAAAATTAACTATCCCACAAAATCAAAGCTTAGATTATTCCTAGTTTACATTGAATAGTCATGTTGTAGAATAGAAAAAAAACCACTTTTTCTTGAAGGCATTCACTTTTCCCATCCAAAATGTAGCCTATGCCCTCACCGTGCCCCCTCCTCCTGCTTGCTACTCACTCCCTTTTGCCCTGTTCCTATCCTGGAACTTCCATATCTGGAATCTTGTGTTTATGACCTCGTAGTGTCTAGCTTCCTTAGCTAATTGGCATCACCTTGCCTGTAACATCAGAAACCAGCAAATTTATCAGATTCCTCTGAGCAAAATTCCCCCCACCCCACCCCACAAAAAATCTGAGTTTCCCTGATTCCTGAGCTGTTTATATGCACCGAATAAAGATGGGCTCAGGAGTCTCACCCTTGGAACTGGTGCTTGTGACTTGGTGACATCTTGGTATCGCCATATATCAAGTAGCTGGAAGTGGCCTCTCCAAAGTCCATCATGAATTCCCTCCTCCTGCAATGGTCCAAAGACTGCCTGATCACATCTCTGGTTGCATCTATTCTCTGCCCTTTCCCATACAGCTTTGAAGGCATCACTCTCAAACCCAGTTGGGGGTAGGTACTATGGCTGCTTAATTTTAGAGGTGTCTACTGCTGTCTCATCATGAAGAGGGTGGTTGTTGCCCTGGTACTCTTTCCTTGATTTTCTTACCTTATCTCCATCCTAACTTCGCCCGTGCTTTGTTGGCAACTCCAGTTAAGTCTGTGAGGCCAAGTCTATCTCCCTTTAAACATACCGTATCTGATTAAAAAGGTCAATTGTTTTCAGGACTGCCTGATTTAGTATCACAGAATCACAGATGGAGAGCCGGAAGCCCATTGAGTCCAAACCTCTGATTTTCTATCTGAGGAAACTGAGGCCCGGAGATATTAAGTGATTTGCTCAGGGTCACACAGCTAGAAAGTATATGATGTAGAATTTGAACCTAAGCCTTCCCAGCTCCAAGTTTGTCATGCTATCTATACCACTGCTTCATGTGACTTCTGTAAGTCTCTATTTTCTCAGCAATGGACCCTAAAGGTTTCCTTAGCAACATCATGCTCACAGAATAAGTTACAAAACTGCTTTCTGAAGAAATGGCTGCCCCCCTGGTGCCCCATCTCAATGATGAATCATGAGGTCACATAGCAACGCATGTACACATCAGTGCTTCTGGGTTTCCTAGTGGTCCCAGGGAACAGAAGCAGTTTGGGGAAGAGATGGGCTTGATTTTTGCCTCTACCCCATTGCTGTGACTCACCTTCAGGGATATTCGTGGAGTGATTACGGTCTCTTCCTCCTCCCCTCCACTCCCCCAGCCCCACTCAGGCTCATTACAGACTTTTTCCCTCTGCTCCTACAGCTGTCTACTATGAAGAACCCAGTGCACCCTAGACCCATTCAGCTTGTCCCCAATATATTAATGTAACTTCAGCAAGAGAGGGTTAAAATGTCTTGGACTGGAGACAGTAAAACAAAAGGCTGAGTTACCTCCTAGGAAGCCCCTGCTAGGCAACCAGTGCCCAAGGAGAGCATTTTCTTCTGGATAGGGAGTCCTATTCTACCAGTTCAGATCATCAACTGCTCTGCAACTTGTAGTCTAAGAGACACTTAGAGGTTAAGTGATTTGCCCAGGGCTATATGGGCAGTGTGTGTCAGAGGTGAACCTTGAACCCAGTTGTCTAGAACCTATGTTGGCCCTCTATCCATTTTGCCTTGATGCCTCTCTGTAACCATGTACACATTATTTCCTCCCAGTAAAATGTCACCTTCTTGCTGGAATGGATTGTTTTCAATTTTGTCTTTGTATTCTTAGTCCTTGGTGCTTAATAAAATGCTTGTTGAATGAATGAACTGTGCAATCTTGAGTGAGTCTTTTCCCTTCCCTGGGCCTCAATTTCCCCATCTATAAAAGTCTCTTTGAGTTCTTTCTCTTCAGTGGGCATGGGCATAGGGAGAAAAGTTGATGATTCTGGGTCTTCTTGATGTCATGTTTCTCAAAGACATTCCCTATGTGGTTTCTTACAGTTAGACTTTCCTTGCAAATATGCTTCCCTGGTGTTGGCAAAGTATTAAAAGAACCAGAGAAAGGCCTCCATCACATTAGATGTATCCCTCCCATAGGCTTTCTGGAAAGATTTAGACAGAGATTGCACAAGATTAGAAGGCAGAGAAGGGTTGTGATTTATATATTGATGAGTTTGGGAATCCATTGAGGCCTTGAAATATAGAGGATGAGCAGTAGAAGAGAGGGCAATCTTAATGGAGGTATTCCTTAATGAAGCCTCCCAACCCCTCCATGACACCAGCCACCCAATGAACTTTCATATATATCCAGTCCTGGTACTAAGAGCTATATGGCCAGCCTGTGACAGCTGATATTAGGCTCTGGTTAGAACACAGATTTAGGTTTTTTCTGCCTATCTGTCCAGTTTCTGGTGAACTCTATTTCACTGCCCTGCCTAGTGTGAGGGGCAGCCAATCCTGGTCTCCTTCCCACCCTGTTCTCTTCCTAGTGACTAGGTTAGGAGTGTTTATGCTTCGCTCCCTCCCACTGGTCCAAGTCCATGAAGGTTATTCTGATCCTAGTCCAAAGATCTTTGAGCCCCCCACCCCAGACTCCCATGTATTTGTCTGAGCTTACGCTTTTGGTGACCTGCTGAAGTCATCTCCCCGTCAGGCCTGTAGCCTCTCCACCTTCTTGCCTCAGCCCAGCCATGTGGATTTGATTAGAGACTGGAGCTGCAGCCAGGTCTGACTCCCTCTGTCTCTGATGTTTCCCATTAAGGGTGGGACAAGAGAAATACTCTCATCCAGAAATGAACCCCATTAAATCTGATTGAGAAATAAGATCTTTCTGGTCCATCTATTCAAGCATTCACTAAACAAACACAGGTCAGTTGGTGGAGTACACCTGTAACCTAATGGGACCAGCAATTCAGAGTATGGTATAGCTTTGTGTAAGTGCCTTAAGTGAAGAAGTCTGAAGACCTGGGCTCTAATCTTTGCTCTGTCACTTACCAGCTATGGGCCTTCCCACTCTTCAATCAACTTGCCACACAGTTGTCAATTTGATATTTCTAAGGTTCTGATCTGACCATGTTGTTCACCTATCTCAAGAAACTCCAGTGATTCCCAATTGCCAGTAGGACAAAGTACAATCTCCTCTGTCTGGCATGGAAAATCCTCACAATCTGGCTCTAGCCAACGTTTCCACACTTATTACATAGGATTCTTCTTCTCATTCTCTACATTCCAGTCAAGCTGCCCTGTGTGCTGTTCCCCACATGTGACATTCCATCTTCTGTGTTTGAGAAGCTCATTCACCCATGCCTGTGATGCTCTTCCTCCTCACCTCTGACCCTTAGGAGATTTGGTTACTGTCAAGTAAGTTAAGTGTTATCTCCTGCTCAAGAGCTTTCCTATCACCCCCCCACACACACACACACTATTTTTTAGATACTTCTTCATCCATTATTCTGTATAATTGACTTCTCTGTACACATATTGTGTTCCCACAATAGAATTTAAGTTCGTTTAGGCAGAAACTATTTTCATCTTTATATTTCCAGTGCTCCACACGTCATCTCAGACTGGATTTGTGATATCAGCAGTGTAGGCAGAGCCACTGAAGAACTTTCTCCACCCATACTGTTCAGCACTTTCTCTGAAACTGAACTTCCTTAGAGAGTTGCTTAGGGCACTGAAAGCTTCAATGACTTGCCAGTGTTACATAGCCAGTGTGTGTCAGAGGTAAGTCTTGAACTGAGGGTCTTCCAACTTTAATGCCAGATCTCTAGCCACAGGGCCACAATGACTCATTTACAGCCATACCTTGGAGATATTTCAGATTCAATTCCAGACCACTGCAATATAGCAAATATCTCAATTAAACGAGTAACGCAAATTTTTTGGTTTCCCAGTGTATACAAAAGTTATGTTTACTCTATACTGTAATCTATTAAGTGTATCATAGTATTATGTCTAAAAAACCAATGTACATATATCAGTTAAAAATACTTTCTTGTTAAAAAAAATGCTAACCATCTTCTGAGTCTTCATTGAGTCATAATCTTTTTGCTGGTGGAGGGTCTTGCCTTGATGTCGATGGCTGCTGAAGTTTAAAGTGGCTGTGACAGTTTCTCCAAATAAGGCCACAAAGAAGTTTGCCATAGCTATTGACTCTTCCTTTCACTTGAACACTTAGAGGTCATTGTAGGGTTGTTAATCAACCTGATGTCAATATTTTTGCATCTCAAGGAATAAGGAGACCCAAGGAGAAAGAGAGATTGGAATGGCTAGTTGGTAGAATAGTCAGACACACAACATTTTTCAATTAAGTTTGCTGTCTTGTATGGGAGTGGTTCATGGCATCCCCAAACAACTGCAGTAATAACATCGAGATTGCAGATTATCATAACAGATATAAGAGCCATGAAAAAAGAGAATTACCAAAATGTGACATAGACACAATGTGAACACATGCTGTTAGAAAAATGATGCCAATAGATTCGTTTGACACAGGATTGCCACAAACCTTCCATTTGTTAAAAAAAATCATCATCTGCAATGCACAATAAAGCAAAGTGCAGTAAAACGAAGTATGCCTGTAACTCATAATAGCCACTTAATGAATATAAATAAATACAAAGAAACCATCAGGAAGAAGGCTGTGGGGCTTTGACATAGACGATAACTGCCTGAAAGGCACTGTGACCAGCTAGTGCAGTGCTGAGTTCAGGTCCCAGACTGATATCTGCCAGATAAAAACTTCCTAATGGTAACCGTGATGGCGATGGTGATGGTGACAGTGATGGTAATGCTCTCGCCATAGGCTTAGAAGATTTATACAGATTGTCCTGACTTAGGTCCATAAGTGTGAATATGGTATTCTTTATGTGGAAATATATATTCTAATTTGGAACCATCTATGGAAAAAAATCCTGAACTTAAACTGGATAAGTGTGATTTGAAAATATCCCAGCATTCCCAGGGGCACTTCACTCTTCCCATGAAAGTCGTTTCCCCTGTGGATCTGTCTTTGCTGACATTGGTACCTTTGGCCATACGTACAGAACTACCTCCTCATTTTATTAATTTTTTTTGTTGTTCCATTATCAATTCTCAATAAACCCTTTCTCTCGTAGAATCTATCTCTGTGACAAAGAAAACCAGTTAAGCAAAATAAAGTGATACAACAATGATATCTAACATTATATGCAATAATTCATACTCATAGTCCACCACTTCTCTACCAAGAGGAGAGTAGTGTGTTTTGTAACCAGTCCAGAGCTTGCAGTTTGCAAAATACTGTTCCACTCTTCATCTCATATAATCCTCCTGATAGCCCTTGAGGGAGATAGAGATAGAAGATGTCCTGTAAGCTCCATTTCACAGAGGAGAATACTGAGGCCCAAAGAAGTTAGGTATTTAAGAAAATTCTAATTAGATCTGCCCAATGACAAATCAGCCTGCCTGGTGAAGTAGAGAACTCTATGTTGCTGGGGGTGTTCAAGTAGAGGATGTGTGATTCCTTTGTGAGAGAAGCTGTGGAAGACATTCCTGAGTTGGGGGAAAAATAAAGTGGATCATCTTCCTGCTCAAGGATTCTTATAATCCCAGGACCAAGGGATTTTAGAGCTAGGAGTGACCTTGGAGATCCCCTAATTCAATCCCCTCATTTTATACATGGGAAAAGTTATGCCCACAGGAGTTTAGTGACTTGCCAAAGCTCCTTTCTTGTGCTGTTGAGTGGCTTCTTCCTTTGCACAAGGGCCAACCTGGCCAGTCCATTCCATTGGCCACCACTGTACAGGTTCGTAGGGCTGGGTACGGGTCCCACTGAACCAGGATTGGAACTCACAATCTCTAATTCCAAACCTAGTACTCTTTCTTCTATTTCAAGCTGTTTTCTTCTGTGACTTCATAATTCTAAGTTTTTAGGATTCTGTGCCTGAAATTATATTACATCAGCCATGCTGCAGTCCAGTGTAGACATAGCCTGCCACAATGAGACCAGAACTGAATGTCGTGCCCCTGAGAACAATGAAGATTCCAAAATTGACCCTATGAGCTCAGGTTGTTCCATGACAGGCACCTCTGAAAGGGTTGAATAAATGCCAGGATTTCTTATTCCTGTGATTGTGAATCATAAGAGTCAGACCCCCAAGGAAGCTTAGGGACCATCTAATCCAGGGGTGGGGAACCTATGGCCCTAAGGCTCCAAGGCCTTCTAGGTCCTCAAGTGAAGCCCTTTGACTGACTCCAAACTTCACAAAACAAATCCCCTTAATAAAAGGATTTGTTCTGTAAAACTTAGACTCAGTCAAAAGGCCACACTTGAGGACCTAGAAGGCCACATGTCCCCACCCTGGTCTAGTCCAACCCTTTCATTTTACAGAGGAAGAAACAAGTTCAGAGGGTTTAAGTGACTTGACTCAGATGACACAGGTGAGTTGGGATTTAAATCCATGCCCTTTTCCTACAGGTCCCATACCCTTTGTACTTCACCATACTGATTATCTTTGGTGTTTCACTGTTATCATAGGTTGACAAGTACCATGGGGTGCTGCTCTCATTCTCTCACCACCTCCTGATCCTGTAAGCCCCACAGCATCCTGGAGATCTGCAAGGGGCAGTCACCTCCAGGTCACAGGATGTGGATGAAACTTTGAAATTGTTGGTGGATGGGGGTGCGAGCAAGGGAGGGATGATCAATGAAAAGAGGTGCCAGGACATGGCTCTCTAAAGAAGGTTAATTTGACATTGGAGCTGGAGTCACTGGACTTAGGCAAAAGAGTGAATGGGTACAGTAGTTTCTAGGGAGTGGAACTTGGATCAATCAGAACTCATTCTTCCAGCCACAGAGTGCCTTCCTTCTTTACATTTGACCAACTTAGCCAGTCCATCCTGTTAACTACTACAGGCTAGTAGGTCTGGGTAGGGATCATCTGCAGTTAGGGCCTAAGATTTATGGGGTTTCAGGCATAGGAAGTGAAAATAAGGAGACTCATACCACCTAATCAATTACTGAAACTGTAGTATAGAATGAGGACTTGGTCATAGTTAACTCTCTGTTGGGAAGATCTAAGGATGCAGAGCACAAGATCCAAGTTAGTCGTTGTACTGGGTAAGAGAGTTAGAATACATTCATGATTGCTTTTCAATAGCAAAGAAGTGGAAACAAAGTAGATGCCCATTGATTGGGAGATGGCTAAGCAAGTTGTGGTATGTGAACATAATGGAATATTACTGTGCTGTAAGAAACAATGAATATGATGAATACAGATATCACCTGGGCTGGGCATGTTTTCAGCATTCATAATTTGTCTAACATGGAGCCTAATGTATCCTCCACCATGTGGCTGGGCAACCTCCTTTAATTGGCTGTCTGCATCTTCAGAACTGGTCAGATTGAGCCATTTGCCCTCTTTATGGCTCCACTTTTTTCTGCCATCTATCAACTACACTTTGCTCTTTTCATCATAGTCTGGATGTCATGAACTGAACCAGTGATAGATGAAGGAAAATCCTTTCCCTGCTGTCTCTACTTTACTTTAGCTCTGAGAAATGGATCTGGGGGATTTGTTTCTGTTTTGTGTTGTTTGTCCTCAGTTTCTGGTGCCCAGTGAGTAGTGGGAGCTCAAGCAATGGTGACTTTGGAGCCAGGATTGCAGATGGAGTGGTGTCTGTTAGCCCACATGGCATGGAAACCCAGAGAAGTCAGGGTGCCTAGGACTCAGGCCCAAAGCACAACTGTGCTCTAGAGGAACTGAGCTGAGCTAGAATCTTTTATTACACTATATGAAGTAAACATTCCCTTGTAAAAGCTCCACAGTGTCACACAGAGAAACATCAAAAGATTTATATGAACTGATGCAAAGTGAAATAAGCAGGTAGGTGGCAAAATGAGAGAATTAGACTTGGAGTCAGGAAGACCTGAGTTCAAATCTTACCTCAGATACTTACTAGTAGGGTGACCCTGAACAAGTCACTTAATCCCTCTCAGTCTCAGTCTCCTCATCTGTAAAATAGGAATAACAGAATCCAGGGCACACTCTCCCATAAATAAACATATCATCAAGTGAATGAATGAATGAAGCATTTATTAAATGCTTACTATGTGCCTGGTACTCTGATAAGCATGGGAGGATACAAATAGAAAAGGAAAGATAGTCCCTGAAATCAGACCTTATATAGTCTAATAGGGGGAGACAACACACAGAAGAGAGTCTGGGCATGGAGTATAGGGTGAGAGGGACTTTTGACCTAACAGTTACAAGGATAGTGTTACCACAAGGGAATAGATTGACACACACATGTAGAGGGGTATATAAATAGTGTGTGTGATTAGAGCTTACATATAGAGGGGCAACCTCAGCTTTCAGTACTAAAAAATTTCCAATACCTTCTGATGGTATCATCATGCTAATTCTGCTACCTCCCAGGGTTGTTGTGAGGATAAAATGAGATGATATTTGTAGAGCATTTTGTGAGCTTTAAAGCACCATACAAATGCTAGCCATTATTATTATTATAAGTAAATAGAACCAAGAAAACAGTAGATAAAACAACTACAACACTGTAAATGGAAAGAAGAGCAACAAAACAATTGAAAATGAATGTTACAAAATTGTAATGACCAAGTTTGGTCCCAAAGAAAAGATAAATGGAAAAAAATACCTTGCCCCTCTTCTCTGAAGAAATGGGGAACCGTGAACATGGAACATAAGACTTTTTTGATATGTTGATTAGTTTTTCTAAACTGTTTTTCCTCTTCTTTTGCATTCTTTGTTGTGATTCCAAAGCAAAGTACGAGTGATAGTAAAATAAAAGATTAATAAAAATTTCTTTAAAAAAAAAGAATGTGCTTATTCATGGTGTTTAAAACCTAATTCAGTCTTAGCTTGAGACTGTAGATAGCCTGTTTTCTTGTGGATTTAATCACCTTTGTTTTCTCAAGTCACTGGCTTTTTTGTACTGCAGGGTTAAAGTTGTTTTCCAGTGACTTGTGGTGATAAACTTCAGGGAAACACTTGGGCGTTAGTTCTAGTGATCCTCCCTGCAGCTGCCTGACCATACACAGTTTCTGGCTGTGGACTCCAGGGAGGAGAACTACATGAGGAACCCTCCTCCCCACCCCTGGAGACCCACGGGCTTTGGGAGCAACTCACCACACCCTGGCTTGAGCTCCAAAGTGGGAGAGAGAACTTTTCAGGACTCCCTCCCAAATTCCGTCTTAAAACCCTGAGCCTTTGGGTAGCATGGAGTTAGGTTTTAGGAGCCAAACCACCATATTGCAGAAGTGGGCCATGGGTTATCCTGTGAAGCAGAGTAGACTGGGAGGCAAGAGACAAGTCCTAGTTCTAGTTCTGCTACTGGCTCCCTGTGAGACGACGGGTACTTAATTTTTCCCAGATGCCTCATCTGCAAAATAGGGATGGTTATTCCTGCCCTGTCCCTTCTATAGGACTGTTAGAAGAATGGATGTTCTAGAACTCTGGGTTCTGTGCAGCACTGGTGGCATCTCCATTTATAGGTAAATGTCTATAGAAAGTATCTCAGGTTTAAGGTACTTTAAAGGGCCACTTCCACTCATAAGTTATAGCTCTTTAGCCCCCACTGGTGTGTTTACTTTTACAAGTCAGCCAGAGAGCACTATCAATTCAAAGCAAAGGCCGTTAGTGAAATGCATTAAAAAATTATAAACACAGTGAGTAGTATTTATTATATAGGCTTTCTTGAAATGTAAATTTATTGTATATTTTGAATCCTCTCATGTTATTTTTTCTTTTTCTTATTTTGTATTTAAGTTTTAATATTTGTTTATAATGTTTCTTTTTCTTTTCTTATTGTGTATTTGTTTAAAATAAATTAATAATAAAAAAGAAAAAAATAACAATAAGACATTTCCTTCCATAATTCAGGGCACACTCTTCCATAAATATACGCAGCATCAAATGAACGAGTGCATGTAGAAGTATTTATTAAATGCTTACTGTGTTCCAGGTGCTGTGCTAAGCATGGGGGACACAAATACAAAAGGAAAACTAGTCCCTGCAATCAAAGACTTTATATATTCTAATGGGGGAGACAATACACAGAGGGTGTTGTGGGGGGCTTTTGACCTGAAAGTTATAAGGGTAATAAGTGGTACCACAGGGGAATAGATTGATACACACATGTAGAGGGGTATATAAACAGGGGGTTGTATGGTTAGAGTGCACATGTGGACGGGGCAACCTCAGCTTTCAGTGCTAAAAAATTCCAATACCTTCTGATGGCATCATTAAGCCCACTCTGCTGATCCTGCACCACTCTGGCCTCAAATATAGTCTCTGCTAGGCAGTTTATATCAGGAGAATCTCTATTGGGCACATAGTTATAGAGCTTCTCTGATACCAGCCTTCTGGTTTCAGCTAGAGTCATTATTTGAAGAGCTACATCTTTTCCCATAAAAGTAATAATGGGCTGAGCAACCTCACTTTTAGTTTAAAACGCAGTCTTAAGCTTCGGCTCTTTTACGGAAAATATTTCTTGAAACAATAGTTTCTTTCCTTACTTCCCTTGTATCAGACTATGGAAAGGCCCAAGCAGTTTTTCTTACCATAATGAGAATGAGATCTGTCAGGTCCCAGAGCCCTGGTTGTCATCAGCTTTTGCTCCTTTAAGGAGAGTCTTTACCATCATGGGTCAAACTCTTTTTGAGCACAGAGTTAGCTAAGTAGAATCCATAGACATTCAGTCTGTCTTTCAACTTGGTCTTCCTGCTCTGAACCAAGCCACTATCTTATTTAGGGTTATAAAGTCCTTACAACTCCTACTTAATTCCCTTGTGACGATCTTATGCTTTTAAACCTATTTCAAGGGAACTTTGCCAAAGGATTCCCACAGGATTATATGGGTCTTCAGGAGCTTGGTTTTCACTCAAACCTAGATATTTTGGGTCTCTATTACAAATGAAAAGAAGAAAATCAAGGAACAAAACCCCATAAATGGAGCCAAGTTAAAGCATTGCCACTCCCCTGAATCTTTTCTTTCAAATGCCTGTCTCTGTTATATGAATGTAGGTGACAATAAGCTCCAGCCTCTGAGGATCCCTATATCTAAAAACTCTAACAGGGATGTCCTGAAGCTGCCTTCAGCTGGATTGGGAGAATTCATTGTGAACATATACACCTTGGAAACTGGCAAATACTACAAATCAAAATTTGATCAGTTGTTCTGTTTATTTCTAGATTTAAGAAAGTGATGGAGAAAATGTTAATAACGAAGACTAAACTTAAAGCTATGTTGTGTATATATTTATTTTTTTCACTTGTAAAGCATTTACCAGCACACTCCTGACCATAAAAGCACTATATACATGAAGGAGATAGGTTTAAGACCAAAATGACATAGTGACTTTTGAACTCAGAGGACTTGCCTTAAAATCCTGCCTCTGTACTACCTCTGTACTACTCTGTGACCTTAGCAAGTCACTTACCTTCTCTGGATCTCTGTTTGCTCAACTGTAAAATGAGGTACTTAAGCAATATAAGCTTTGCAGTCCCTTCCAACTCTAAATCTATCATTCTAGGACACATAGATTGCTATGGCAGAAGGGAATAACATGTTCATGCATTGTGTGATTCTGTACTGAATAAGGGTTTCCTACTCAAGTAGGCATTGGATGAGAAATCTCAACTTCCTTCCAACTGAGATTGTGTGTCTAAGTGCTGGAACTAGTGCAGCTGGCTCTAAGTGTGCTAGGAAATATGTGTAGTTGGGAAATCCTTGATGAGAAGAATGGCCAATAGCTGGGAAGGGATTAACCCTTCCTAACACTTCCTGAGTCATTAGCCGTCATCTTACTCAGAGAACTAGTCATGGACCAATGGCACTGAGTTTGTGGTCAGACCACTTAGGGTCTTTAGTTCACTGGGAGTGTACTTCATTCATTCAAACAACTAAACTACAAAGCACCATATTTGTCATTGAGTATACAAAGACAAAATGAAAAGTAGTCCCTGCACCCAAGGAGTTTATATTCTATCGGGGATACAATATTTACACAAATAAGTAAATATATATAAAGCAAATTATTCCCTAAAAGAAAAGAGCAAATTCCCTCTCTAGATGTGGGCATCTGGAGAAAAGTAATTAATAATCAATAAGTATGCTATACCATAAATATCCTATATTCAGAGGGGTTGCAGGGTGGGGAGTGAGGAAGATATCACTAATATTTTGTAATGTATACTAACATATTTTTTCTAATCATGACCTTGGTTCCTAGTAAACCATTCCCTAAGTGAGCAGTATAAATTCTAGTTTAGATGCTCATCACCTCTCACCTGGATCACTGTAATAGCCTCCAAATTAGTCTCACAACCTCCAGTCCTTCCCCTACCTAATCTAGTCTTCAGGTCAATTCATGGTCAAAAACTAACCTCCTAAGCATGATCAGCTCTCGCACATCCATACTGGGGTCTTGGTAAGAGAGCATGGTTAGTTCAAAAAGAGTCAACTCTGCTGCTAGATAGTTTTCAACATGTGTCCTGTTAAATTTAGGAAAATCATGGGGATCTTCAGCATGCATGGTGAGGAAGCCTTCTATGAGGTTGACATTGGGTAGAAAGAATAGAATGGTAGAGAAATGAGCATTGTGCATATACGCATACGTCACATCTATAAAGTCTTGAAAAGAGGCAGTGTGGCATAGAGGACTGGCCTTGGAGTAAGGAAAACCTGGGTTTGTGTCCAATTCTGACATATTCCATTTATGTGGCCATCAGCATATTATACACCCCTTAGCATCGCTAGACAATGAGCTGCAGACTTGCATTAGTTCAATGAGTTTCTATACTTGGAGTTCCCTAGAGGACAAGAGAAGCATTTACACAGTGAAAAGAACTCTGAGGGCTTTGGAGTCAGAACACCTGAGTTCCTATCCTGTCTTTAGCACGTTACCTGTGTAATCTTAAGCAAGTTCCTTGACCTCTCTAGGCCTTCATTTTCTTGTCTGAAAAATGAGTTTTGGACTAGATGGCCTCCAAATTACCTTCCAGTTCTAAATCTATGACCTAATGGTCCTACATGGATAAAATCATGGGTTAAAAAAAACCAACAAAAAAACAAGAAAGTAAATTATGCTGGAAGAGTAGGGCAGACCCTACTCTTTAACTTATGTGGTCATTTATTTTGATGTGCTGTGTATGATCCTGCAAGCTACATGCTCTAAAGCCCAAGATCCACCCTTTGCACATGTCCAGTGCATGTGCTTGGAGCAAAGTGGGACCTGCTGAATGAGGCAGATAGCTGAGTGATGCTTGGACCTCCAAGGATTGTGACCAAGCAGGAGTAAGAATTTGAAAAATAAGTGAGTACTACGGGTGTGCAGTTTTCAAGCAGCCGTTTTTGCCTCATCAGGACAGAAAGTCTAGCTCACGTGGCCAGACAGGGTTCAGACGGCCTCTCTGCTGGCACTAGATCACAAAATGGGCTATGAAGTCATTAAAAAATTGGCCCTTTGGGTCCTTGGCTCTGTCTCTGGCCTGTGATGGATGGATAGGCTGGGCCAAGTGTTAAACCAAATAATTGTCTCTAATTATTATTAACAAGACCCAGAACAGTTTGTCCAGGGGAAACCTTCAGGAAACTCCACCCAGTCCATGGGCCATTCCACACAGAGCAAGGAGCTACTAGTCACAGGGTGGACTACGCTCCAGGAAGAATTAATGTCCATCGATTGATGAGGAGAGCCAAACCTGGATTTGAAGACTTCATCACACTTCTTCTGCTAATATTGTTTGAGCAGAAACAGATGCTAACAGCGCCACTAATTTCCTATTAAATTGTCCTATTTGATCTTAAAAATAGCCCTATAGGTATGTAGTATACATATTACAGGGTGTCCCTAAAGTCTGGACACATAGGCAAAAATGCATATTTTGAAATATTTAGAATATTAATAGACTTTAGTCCCCTTGACTTCTTTTTCTGGGGTATGCTAAAGGAGAAGGTGTACTCAGTGAAAATCACAGATGCAACACACTTGATTGAACGCATGAAGAGTGAATGTGCTAAAATTGATGGCAATGTGGAGTTATTGTATCGAGTTCACGTGAATCTTGCAAAGCGCATCAACTTTTGCATCACAAATGCTGGAAATCATATTGAAGATGTCATTTGTTAATATTCCAATTAAATAAAATGTTGTCGAAAATTTCATTCATTTCATTTCTTGAAAATATGCATTTTTGCCTTTGTGTCCAGACATTAGGAACACCCTATATTACATTTCATAGACGAAAAAACTAAGTCTCACAGAGTTGGAGTGATTTACTCAAGATCACATGACTTGTAAGTGGCAGAATGAGACTTTGATAAGATCTTCTAAAATCCAAACCCAATGCTACCTACAGCTTCTGGAAAGAGAAAGAAACATTCTTTCCCTGAGTTGGTATGACGGGGAGGGAGGGAGGGAGGGAGGCAGGGAGAGAACAGGAATATCTTTCTATATGTCATACCAGGAAATTCTATATTATCCGTTCTCGAAAACTGGTCCAATCATTAGACCTAAAAATTCTTTTGAAAAGCAAACATTTTCTCCAGATATCTCCCTTGCTAGGTATTTATTCCCCAAGGAGGTTAAAGACAAAAAGAAAGGTCCTATGTTCACCAAATAATGAAAATCTTTATTATAAAAGATGAGTCACTGGAAGGAGACAAGGGAAAATAAATGTAATATAAAAAAATAGCAAAAATAAAGAAAGGAAAAAGAAAAAGTAAAATCCATTCAAGATATTTTAGCATTATATAGTTTTGAATAAAGAGAGGTATATAAGTTTCTTTTCATTTTTGTATTTTAGAAGAAATTTAATAACAGGCAAAAGAGGTGAAATATGGGAAGGAGAAGAATTTAGAGTCTGTCCAACTCATATAATTCTATGGTGGAGGGCAATTCTGTTATTAAACATGATCAATCCATTCACAGCTATGTTGACTTATATGGACATGTGTACATTATTTCCATCCATTCCTTCTAACCATTCATTCATCCACCCTTCCAACATATATTCACCCACCCACACATCTCTTCACCAAATAAAATTTTATTGAGAGGTTACTATATAAAAGACCCTGTACTAAGATCTACGGACCTAGGCACATTCTAATAGGTGCTCCTCACTTTCCACAAATCATACTTATATCCCATCTCTGATTCTGTTGGCTGCTCTACTAGTGCTCTCTTTCTAATCAGAAACAACTCAGAATTATATCAATCATCTATATCTTTCAAGATTTCATCATCCCCAGTACCCAACATAGTGTACCCTATGGGGATCAGCACAGGACCAAGAGCTTTAAGTTTCTCTAGTCACCTCTACAAACAGGGAGGGGTTTCCAGCATCAGTTTGGACTAGGAACCTGCCCCTCCCCCATTCAGTGAGGCATCTCTCTGATGCCTCATCTCCCAAAATCTCTGATGGTTATGCATGAGGAAATGGAGAAAGACAGAGGTCAAATGACTTGCTAGTGAGTGTAAGCTCATCTGAGGTTTGGAGCTCAGATGACCTTTCCCCATGCTCACATTGCAAACATAGAATTTACTACAAAGATCCTGGCTTGGAGACTCTCCCTTTCATATTGCACCCAACATTCAACTGCTCACTCCAAGTGTATACAATAACTAATTGACATAAGTAAATATGTATTTCATTGTCTCCTTCCCTTTTCCTTCATTCATTTAATAATTACTACATGCTTCTGTTTGCATACATACCAAGGTTCTTCTTCACTCATTCAACAATTCGGTTTAATTCAATTCAGCAAACCTATGTACCAGGTAGTGTATTGGGGTTTGGGAATATGAATATAAAACCAAAATAGTCCTTCCTGCCAAGTTTACATTCTCCTAGGGCTAGGGAGAATGTGGCATGTATGCATAAATATAAAACAAGATGACATGAGGTAGAAGAGATCACTAAAGATCAGCAGATCAAGGAAGACTTCACAAAGGAGGTGGCACCTGACTTGAGCCCTGAAGGATGATAAAGATCATGAGAGGTGGAGATAAAGAGTGAATGCATTCTAGGCTTAGGGGATGATCTTAGCAAATTCACAGAGACCAGATATGAAGAGTGTATCTTGGAGTTTAGAAATACAGTTTGGCTAGAACAAAGAGTTCTAGCCTTAATAGGCTTAAAACTGTACTAAAATTTTTGGGATGCTTTGTATAGATTTGGAAATTCTATTTAGATAATTAGATAACATTTGGATATATTGTAGTGGATGGACTCACTAATGGAGAGAGTATAAAGAATGATGATGTGTTGAAATTGTATCTTGTTCTGGTCCCCCTGACTATCTGCTCCTTCTAGTTAGCATAGTATGCAAATTTATAAGTAGCCAGTATTAAGTAACAACAGCAGGAAGTAAAATTGCAAAGGGGAACCTAGAAGTGACTTATAGACTGTCCCATGGATCAAAGGAACATGAGGGTTACTTGCCAGACTTCATCATAAATTAACTAAAAACGACAGCCTGACGCTGTGTTAAATCAGGGGAATTCAGCTAGGCTTTGCTTCCAGGGCTTTTAGGAGCTGCTTACTACCACGACAAAGCTCAGCTAAGCTCCAGACATCTGCAGTAAGACCAATGGAACACCAAATATTGCTGATAAGTCTGAAATGATATGGATATGTTAATGAGCTAACCATAAAGTATTGCTGCTAACTTTAACATGATGTGTTAGTGAACTAACCCCAAGGTGTCACAGATAACAGCTCCACCCCCACCAAAGACCCTGTGAAAATGAGACCCCAAACTCCTGTCCCATGAATACTCTTCCATCTCCTAAGGATCTATGCTGCCTAGCACTCCCAACTCTAATCTATGGTTACTTAAGTGACTCTCTGTGATTCTCACCCTCCCCATTCTCTTCCCCATACTGCCTGCCTTCCTCCACTACCCCATTCCCATCCTCATTCTCAGGCCGTCTGCCTCTGTGCCCCCACACTATTTGTCTGTACTTTTTGTGTCATTTGCCCCTACACTCTCTGTGCCTTTTTAACGTGTGATTAAAGCATTACTCCCCACTGCTATCATGGTCTTTCCAGCAAATACCCAAAGAACCAGGCATATTTGCCCCAATTTAATAATTTCATAAATTAATTAGAAATTCATCTGAGAACAGGGCTTGGTATAGAGCTTCAAGAAACACTAATGATAAGGCTTTGGAAAATAAATGATGATTAATGCCATAATGTAATATCATGTAGCATTTTAACATGAACAGGGAGGAGAAGTATGTGAACACTGTTAATTAACACTAGTCAGTCTTTGGGTCTGGACATTCAACTAGTTCCAGATTCCTCTAATGCTTACCAATGTCTAGTTTACTTATTTCTACCATGTTATCTTTATACAAATGTTCTCCACATACTCTCTACCTTCCTTCGTTCCCTTCCCTTGCCCAGGGTCACATGGCTGGTATCTGAGGTAGGATTTGAATTCAGATCTTCCTGACTCCAAGCCTTAAACTTTACCTTGGGGGCACTTGAGCTGAGAATTGAAAGGAGGTAAGGGTTCCAAGAGATGAAGATGAGGAGGAAGAATATTCTAGGTATGGGGGCAGCCTTTGAGGAGATACAAACATAGGAAGTAGAATGTTGTACATGGAGAATAACAAACAGACAGTTTGGCTAGAGCACAGAGTGTGTAGCATTGGGGGAGAAGATGGAATGTGTAATCCCAGAAAAATAGCAGGTTTCAAAGGACTTTCACTCTCTCAGTAAAGGTTGTATTTTATCTTGAATGGGGAGTCACTGAAGATTCTTGAGTAGGAGACTCAGATAGAATTTCAATTTGGTAGCTGTGGGGAGGATGGATTAGAGTGAAGTGAGACTTGAGACAGGATGACCAATCGAAAGCTATTGCAATTGGCCAGCAAAACATGACGATTATCGAGGAGGAAGGGTGAGAACGAAGAGCCGAGAATGATTCCTAGGTCACCTGAGTGACTAAAAACTTGTTGGTGTTATCGACAGAAACAGGGAAGTTAGTAGAAATAACAGATGCCTATCAATTGGGGAATGGCTAACCAAATCACGATACATGAATGTAATAGAATTTTACTGTGCTAGGAGAAATTATAAATATGAATAATAGAGAGAAGCATGGAGACATTTATGGAAACTGGTGCAAAGTGAAGTAAATAGAACCAGGAAAATAATAATCATAATGACAATAATGTAAACAGAAAGTACAAAAATAAAAAGAAGCTGAATGCTGTGTGCTTATAGTAACAAAGCTTTCTTTGAAGCAAAGAGGAGAAAATGTTCTCTCTCCTTTGTAAAGGTGGGGAACTATGGGTATGGAACACAGTATATACTATCAGACTCAGTTTACATATCTATTAGTTGTGCTAAACTGAATTTTTATCTCTTTTTGTGCTTTGTTTCAAGGAATGATTCTCTGGGTTACAGAGACAGAAGCATATATTTGAAAATGAAGGTGATGGGACAAAAAGAGATACCAATAAAAAACTTTTGTAAAAATAAGGGAGTTAGGAGTCAATCGACAATAATTTATTAATTGCTTGCTATGACCTAAGTTCTGTGCTAAACCCCAGGAATATGAAGAAAGACAGAAAAGGAGAGTTGGGTTAAATGGACAAGCTTATGCGTCTTGTTTTGGATTTGTTGAGTTTGGGATGCCTATGGGACATCCTGGTACACACGTCTGATGGGCAGCTCAAGATACACTAGTCTTGAGGAAATGGGAGCTGAATGTGTAGATTTAGGAGTCAGCTATACAGGTATAATAGCTAAACTTATAGGAGCTGATGAGATTGCCAAGAGAAAGAATGTGGAGAGGGAAAAACAGAACTAAGGAAGAGCTCTGACGTACACCATTACTTGGCAGACGAACATGAATAATGATCTGGCAAAGAGATCATGGATTGTTCATACAGGAAAGGAGAGAATTTTGACATTGCAGTATCATAAAAAACCAAGAAAGAAAGAGTACTGAGAAGGAGGGAGTGATCAATAATATTAAAAAGCTACAGAAAGGTCAAGAAGAAGAAAGACAGCTTTTTCTTAAAAGTCTGTCTATGAAAGTGAGGGAAGCTATAGGGACAATAGATTGAGGACCCTTGCCCTCAAGGAGCTTATATTTTAGTAATGGACAGTAACACATGAGAGATTGGTGGCCAGGGAAAAGAACTTTGGTCTGGGGACTCACAGAGATGGTAAATTGAGGTACAAGGGTAGCCTATCCACATGATTATTACAGAAATAAGAGGTGGAAAGTGAAAGTGGCAGGGGTAGGGGAGGGAATGGGTTATAAGAGGGTACTTATGCAGAGGTAGGTAGATGGCCTAGATGGTTGTCTGGAAAACGTCTGAAGGTGAAACATGGTTAACTTGGTACTTAGCAAATTGCCTGGCATATAGTAGGTGCCTAATAAGTGTTTATTAATTGATTGAGATATCTAGGGCAATAGGAGATAGAGGGCTAATATTATACTCATTCAGCCACCAATCAAGTAGTTGACAGGGAATTCTGGGACGCTTGGCTGGAGTACTTCCTATACTCTGCCATCTCATTCACTTCTGGGTGAATGTGAACCACTTCTATCTTATGCATTCCCTTTACCAGCACACCTTAAAGTAGAATATAAGCTCCTTGAAGGCAGAGATGATTTCATTTTTGTATTTATATCCCCAGGAAGTGAGGTCATAGAGAAATAGCATCTGATCCTGAATCACCATAGTGCCTCTTTAGTTAGAGCCACAGTCACTCAAAACAGATCAACATAACTACAGTTTTTCAGATCAAGGTCTCATATCTCAAATATATATAGAACTTTGTCAAATCTATAAGAATGTGAGTCATTCCCCAATTGATAAATGGTCAAAGGATATGAGCAGGCATTTTTCTGATGCAGAAATCAGAATAATTTATAGTCATATAAAAATGCTCTAAATCATTATTGATTAGAGAAATGCAAATTAAAACAACCTTGAGATATCATTTTACACCTACCAGATTGGCTAAAATGATTGAAAGGGAAAAGCAACAAATGTTGGAGGGGATATAGAAAAATTGGGTCGCTAATTCATTGTTGGAATTGTGAACTGATAAAACCATTTTGGAATTATATCCAAAGAGTTACTAAACTGCCTATACCCTTTGACCCAGCAATACCACTACTAGATCTATTTCCAAAGATGATCAGGGAAAAAGGACAAGAACTTACATGTTCTAAAATGTTTATAGCAGCTCTCTTTATGGTGGCAAAGAAGTGGAAATCGCAGGGATGCCCATCAATTGGGAAATGGCTGAATAAGTTGTGGTATATGATTGAGATGGAATACTATTTGTGCTATAAGATATGATGAGCTTAATGATCTCAGAAAAAATTGGAAAGACTTGCATGAAATAATGAAGAGTGAAATGAGCAGAGCCAAGAGAGCATTGTATACATAGCAATATTGTTTTAAGAACAACTTTGAGTGAATAAGTCATTTTGACTGTTATAAATATCCAAATTAACTATAAAGGGCTACATCCAGAGAAAGAACTGGTAAGTAGAAATATATATAGAATAATTTTACATGTATATGCCTATTTGTGTCTATGGTAGCCATCCTTAGGGTGAGTGTGGGGGAAGGAAGTGAGAGAAAGGAAAAAAAGAAATTTACATAACTTTATTATATATTTAAAAGGAATAGTAAGATGTACATAATAGATTTGTAGTTTCATGTGCAGCCATCTTTTTAATTGTACTATGATATGGAAATACTTAATTCCATAAATTAAAAATAAAAGTGAAAAAATAAGTGCAAGAAACTACCTCTTGATACGAAAAGCCTGGGATAAATTTGGAGGACCTCTCACTCCTCTGGTTTTTTGTTCCCAACCAGAAGACAAATGGAAATTTCATTCTCAGGTAAAGGTGATTTCCAGCTCCCCTCAAGCTCTCAGGATCACCAGGTTTCAAATTAGGACAGTTTTTAAGGTCTACCTACCAAGATATAACTAGGAATTATACAAATCCAACTATAAAACAACTTTACGGTAATGAAGATAGATCTAAATAATTGGAGAAATAGGGATTGCTCATGGGTAGATTGAGCCAATACAACAAAATGATAATGCTAACTAAATTAATTTACTTATTCAGAGCCACGGTAGTCAACCTACCAAAGGATTACTTATAGAACTAGAAAAAAATAATAACAAAATTTATCTGGAGAGACAATAGCTCAAGAATCTCAAGGGAGATAATGAAAAAGGGGGGGGGGAAGGAAAGGAGTCCAGTAGCCACACATCTGAAATTATAGCACAAAGTAGTAATTATCAAAAACAAATTGATGATGGTTTAATAATAGAGAGGTTGTTCAATAAAACAGATTAAGAACACAACATAAAACAGCAAACAGATCTGGTAGTATTCAATAAACCCAAAGACCAGTTACTGGGGTAAAGAATCACAATTTAACAAAACTGCTGGGAAAACTGGACAGAAGTTTGGAAGCAATTAGATTTAGAGCAACACTTCATAACACATACCAAGATAAACTCCAAATGGATACATGACCTAGATGCAAAAGGTCACATCATCAACAAACTAGAGGAGCAAAAAAAAGTTATCTTTAGACTCTACAAACAAGGGAAGTGTTGATGATTAAACAAAGGGTAGATAGGACCATGGAAGAGAAAGCAGAAAACTGTGATCACATAAAATTTAAAAGTTTTTACGCAAAGAAACCCAATGCAGCTAAGATTAAATGGAAACAAGCAATTTGAAAAAAAATTCTGCAAATTTCTCTGATAAAGGTCCCATTTCCAAGAAATATAAGGAATAGATTCAAATGTATAAAAACAAAAGCCACTCTCCAGTTTGTAAATGGTCAAAGGATATAAACAGGAAATTCTCACAGGAAGAAATCCAAACTATCTATAGCCACATAAAAAATGCTACAAATCACTAATAACAAGAGAAATACAAATTAGAGCAGCTCCAAGTTTCTATCTCATACCCATCAGGTTGGCAAACTTGACAAAAAGTAGAAAATTATAAATGTTGGAGAAGGAGGCAGGAAAACAGGCACAGTGATGCCCTGTTGGTGGAACTGTGGATTGATATAACCATTCCAGAAAGCAGTTCAGAACTAGACTCCAGAAGCTACTAAATTGTACAACCCTTTAACCCAACAATACTTCCCCTATACCTACATTCCAAAGAGATCGAAGAAAGAAGAAAGGTCATATATTTGTGAAAATATTTATAATAGCTCTTTTTGTGCTTGCAAACTAAGGGGAGAAGGACGGAACAATTGGGAAGAGGTTGGACAAACTGTGGCATATTAATATCATAGGATTCTATTGTGTCATAAGGAACAGTAGAAACAAATGGAAGGCAATAATTTCAGAGAAACTTGGGAAGATTTATATGAACTGATGCAGAGTGAAATGAGTAGAACTAGAAGAACAATTTATATTCTAGGAACATTGTAAAAAAAACAATCTTGAAAGAATTATGATGCCTTATTGATTGCAGAGCAATGAAGATGAAAAACACTGACCTTCTGACCAAGAGGTGATGGACTAAATAAGTGAAATTAGACACATAGTTTTACACATGGCCAATATGGGAATTTATTTTGGTTTACTATACTTTTTTAAAATTTTAGGTTAGGGCAGGAGGGGGGAGTGAGAGGAATAGAAAATATAGGTTTTTAAATTGAAACTAAGTTTAATTTTCTTAAAAAGAATAGTTTTATATACCTGTAGTGGGGGTTCCCTGGCCTATGAGGGACAGTCCTTGAAGCATGTGCTTTATGCTTTATTCCTTGCTTAGTTTTTGTCCAAGAAAACACGTAGATGATTCAGCAGTTTCTACTATGGAAGAAAAAAAGTCTTCCAATTGACTACAGAACTGGAAGAGCTGATGACTCGTGAGTTTCTGAGCCAGAATTGAGGATGCACACAAAGGGGGCAACCTGCCCATCTCTAAATCTCTTTCCTTTGCAATTCTACAGAGGTAGAACTACTTTAGAGCCAAGTGGAGATAAAGGCAACTGCTCTATCTTCTATCTGGCCGTGGTAGCTAAAAGTATGTCTTGCCTAGGCAAGTATGCACATGGGATGGGGTTCCTTTCATTTCTTTGTGTTTTTTTTCCCTGGGTACATGGCCAAGAATCATTCTTTCTTTCTTTTTAAATAGTATTTTATCTTTTCCAATTACATGACAATAAATTTTTTTCTTTTTATTAATTAATTCATCTTTAATTTTCAACATTCACTTCCGCAAGATTTTGAGTTCCAAATTTTCTCCCCATCTCTCCCCTCCTCCCACCCCAAGATGGCTTGCATTCTGATTATCCCTTCCTCCAATCTGCCCTCCCTTCTATCATCCACTGCCTTTCTCTTATCCCCTTCCCTTCTATTTTCCTGTATGGCAAGGTAGATTTCTATACCCCATTGCCTGTATATTTTATTTCCCAGTTGCATGTAAAAACAACTTTTAACTTTTGTTTTTAAAACTTTGAGTTCCAAATTCTCTCCCTTCCTCCCTCCCCACCCACACTCATTGAGGAGGCAAGCAATTCGATACAGGTTGTACATGTGTAGTTTTGCAAAACACTTCCATAATAGTAATGTTGTGAAAGACTAACTATATTTCCCTCCATCCTATCCTGCCCTCCATTTATTCTATTCTCTCCTTTGACCCTGTCTCTCTTCAAAAGTATTTGCTTCTGACTACCCCTTCCCCAAATCTGCTCTCCCTTCTATCACCCCCCTTCTTTCCTTCCCCCCACTGTCCTGTAGGGTAAGAGAGATTTCCAAACCCAACTGAGTGCATATGTTATTCCCTCCTTAAGTCAAATCCAATGAGAGGTAAGATTTACTTATTTCCCTTTAACCTCTCACGCCTTCCTCTCCACTGTAAAAGCTTTTTCTTGTTTCTTTTATGTGAGACAATTTATCCCATTCTACCTTTCCCTTTCTCCTTCTTCCAGTACATTTCTTTCTCATTCCTTAATTTTATTTCTTAGATATCATTTCTTCATATTCAACACTCCCTGTGCCCCCTGTCTATATGTGTGTGTGTATTCCTTCCAACTACCCTAATATTAAGAAGGGTCTCATGAGTTACAAATATCATCTTTCCATGTAGGAATATAAACAGTTCAACTTTAATGAGTCCCTTATCATTTCTCTTTCTTGTTTACCTTTTCATGCTTCTCTTGAGTATTGTATTTAAAAGTCAAGTTTTCTATTCAGCTGTGGTCTTTTCATCAAGAATGCTTGAAAGTCCTCTATTTTACTGAATATCTATTTCCCCCTGAAGGATTATACTCAGTTTTGCTGCATAGATGATTCTTGGTTTTAATCCTAGGTCCTTTGACCTCTGGAATGTCACATTCCAAACCCTCTAATCCCTTAATGTAGAAGCTGCTAAATCTTGTATTATCCTGATTGTGTTTCCACAATACTTGTATTATTTCTTTCTGGCTACTTGCAATATTTTCTCCTTGACCTGGAAACTTTGGAATTTGGCTACAATATTCCTAGGTGTTTTCCTTTTTGGGATCTCTTTCAGGAGGTGATCAGTGGATTTTTTCAATTTCTATTTTACCCTCTGGCTCTAGAATATCAGGGCAGTTTTCCTTGAAAATTTCTTGAAAGATGATGTCTAGGCTCTTTTTTTTTGATCATGGCTTTTAGGTAGTCCAAATATTTTTAAATTATCTCTCCTGGATCTATTTTCCAGATGAGTTATTTTTCCAATGAGATATTCCACATTGTCTTCTATTTTTTTCATTCTTTTCGTTTTGTTTTATAATTTCTTGACTTCTCATAGAGTCATCAGCTTCCATTTGCTCCATTTTAATTTTTAAGGTAGTATTTTCTTCAGTGGTCTTTTGGACCTTCTTTTCTGCTTGGGCAATTCTGTTTTTTAAGGCATTCTTCTCCTCATTGGCTTTTGGACCTCTTTTGCCATTTGGGTTAGTCTATATTTTAAGGTATTATTTTCTTTAGTATTTTTTGGGTCTCCTTTAGCAAGCTGTTGACTCATTTTTCATGATTTTCTTGAATCACTCTCATTTATCTTCCAATTTTTTCCTCTACTTCTCTTACTTGATTTTCAAAATCCTTTTTGAGCTCTTCCATGGCTTAAGACCAATTCATATTTTTCTTGGAGGCTTTGGATGTAAGAGCTTTGACTTTGTTGTCTTCTTGTGGTTGTATGTTTTGATCTTCTTTGTCACCAAAGTAAGATTCTATAGCCTGAGTTTTTTCCACTGTTTTCTCATTTTCCCGCCAATTACTTGAATTTTTAACTTTTTGTTAAGGTAGGGCTCTGCTTCCAGGGTGGAGGGTATACTGTCACAAGCTTCAGGGGTTTTGTGCAGCTGTTTTCAGAGATACTTCTAGGGACCTGCAAATTTTCAGTTCTTCCAAGGTAGTATGATCAAAGGAGAGGTGTTTACTCTTCTCCTGGCCTGTGCTCTCATCCGTGAGTGACCACAAGCACTCTTTTCTGCCTTGGAACTGTCAAGAGAATTCCCTTTCCACCACTGCCACAAGCTCAACCACACCAGAGCTCCTCCTCACCCCAGGACCACCATCCAAGACCTAACCCAGATCTAAGTATGGGCAAAGCAAGAGAATCCTGCCTCAGTACCAGCAAAGAGATCTCTGCAATCCCCCTCTGATTAGCCACTCAATTCCCCCCATTGTCTGTGGGCCAAGAGTTCTGAAAGTAGCCCCTGCTGCCACCCTGAGACTGCGCCTAGACCATGCTCTTCTCTCACCCAGGTCTAACAGACCTTTCCTATTGACTTTCTAAGTTGTCTTTGGCATTTTAGAGTTGAGAAGTATGGAAACCACCACAGCTGCCAGCGATTCAGTCCCTTGAGGTCTGCTCCAGGTTTTGGGGCCAGTTTGTGCCGGTGCTTTTTGCACTGGACTGTGCTCCTCTCTCAGACTGGTGCAACAGGTATTTCCTGTCAACCTTCCATGTTGTCTTGGGATGGAAATTTGTTTCACTCTGTCATTTTGTGGGTTCTGCTGCTCTAGAATTTGTTTAGAGTCATTTTTACATGTATTTGGAGGGCTTTGTGGGAGAGCTCAAGCAAGTCCATGCTTTTACTCTGCTATCCTGGCTCTGCCCCCAGAAGCACTCATTCTTAAGATAGATTTGTCCAAGCAGCAACCTTGTAAGTTCTGGAGATCCACAAGTTCAATAAGAGACTACAATAGTAGCCAAAGGTGGCATCAGTAATCAACAAAACAATAGTGCCTGACAACAATGGAAGTGACTGCAGACACAGGAAAAAAAATCACTCAAGGTTGATGGCTTCAGAGTGTGACTCTTAAAGAGATAGTGCTGACTACTGCCCTTAGAAAGGTACCTCAAATCTCAGCACAGAGTCGCATTCAATGGAATGCTATGAAGGGAAATGAGGACTTCCAGAGCCAGGTATCAGAAGGTACCTTTGCCACATACATTCTCTACACATGTGCCTCACTACCACTGTACTTTTAAGTTTGAACTTTCTGATCCCAAGAATCTTGTATACAATGGAGCGTATGCTCCCAGTCTGGAGAGAATGTTTTATGCCCACTGTTTGTTCTATATCTTCTCAGTAAATCTTATTTCTAAAAGCAGAGGCATCTATGAATAAATGCTAGCATGCTGTTGTTTCATGTTCTCCTCACTTCCACAGTATCCTCTGCATCATAGTGTTCGACCATTTTCCTTTATTTTATAGTATTTAGTCATAGGTGCCTGAACTAGTTTATCAGATCTGCAGGCTGTATTTCCTTCTGTTCTTACTGGGTTTTGTTATTGGTGGTGGTGATTTATCTGTTTATGTTCAAGGTCTTTGAGTTTTCTTCTTGAAATCTTTGATAATTTCAGTGTCTTTCCTTCTTGTTTTCCTTATCACTTATATGCTGACTTCCTCCCCTCTGATTATGGTTTCCTTAGGGACTGGATATCAAAGTATCTCAGCCTCCTCCTATACCAAGCAATTCATGGTTCACCAGCCTAGGTCTCTGCCCCAGCTGACTTTTGGGTAGTTGGAAATGGCCACATCTGAGTGCTATACTCTTTCCCCCACACTTGGTGGAATGCTGTACAAATCACCCCTCCTCCTGCCACACACACAGAGTGTCCTGTCCTGATGACCTGTCCCACTACTTCTGTTCCTCGGTTCTCCAGACCAGCACTGGCAGTTCAGTGCTTTGCAGTTCTGGTGAATCTGGGTTGTAGCCACTAGAAGGCTTTTGTGTCTGAAGGGCTGTGACGGTGCAGGCTGTCAAGACCTGGGAAAATTTCCCTAGCCTGGAGCCAGGATCTTCACAACACTGGAAAAAAGGAGGCAGGAACAGGGTGTATAGGAGTAGGTTTTGATGTAACATTGTATCTTTACCTTGGGTCTGCTAGTGCAGCCTTCCTGCCAATGAAGTGGGAGGTGGGCAGGGGGTGCTGAGTGAGCTTAGGGTCATCTGTTTTGTTAAGTCTCTTGTAGTTCTCTTGTCATTCGTGGATACTTGCTCTAGAAAGACAAATGATTTCTCAGTTGTTATTATCGAGTGGATAAATGAGTGCCTTGGCACTCCTGAGCCACCAACCACCATTAATCTCTGTATCTTTCTCTGATTCCTACCAGTTAATCTTTCATCTGATAGTTTCTTTACTTCATTATTCCTTGAAGAACAAGCAAATGTATCTCCCTCTCCCAAAAGGAGCCTCAATTTTTTCTTTTTAAAAACTACGTGTAGTTCACAACTGTGCACAATCGTCCTCCTAATCCTCTTCTGTGTTGTATTCTCTCACTTTCCAACATCTTGACAGGGATCAAGTTTCCTTTCTACCACTTCAGAACTTTTTTTCTTCCCCATCAAAGCTTTGCTTCTTTTTTATGTGTTTTTTGGGGGAGAGGCATTTCAATGTCCTAGATAGTATTGAGTGCTGAGAGGTGCTATTTGAATCCCTACACCTTTTCCAGAAAGAAGAACAGGCGTAACTTGGAACATGCATAATAGTCATTTAGCTGTGGCAGAAATGAAAACATTGCACAGTCAATAGAAGTGACTATAAATTCAATGATCTCCCTATTGATTGAGAATTTCAGTCTTTTTTGTACGCTTTTGAATGTTTAAAGCACCTCCTTAAACCTAAGTACCCCCTTAAAACATCCACATACTATTGTCTTTTCATAATTGGATAGCCATACCCAACTTCATTTCCTTAATCTCAAAACTCCATGGCTCCATTCTACCTTTCTTCTCCCATATATCAACCTCCTATCTGATTTGCCCACTTCTTCCAAACATGAATTCACTGTGCTAGTTTGCTTTACCCAGTAACTTGCTCCACTTGCCTTTTCTCACCTTTCCTTGCCAACTACCTTCTTCTTGAGTACTTCTCTTGAGACTTTCACTCCTAAATCCTACTCTTCTCCCACAGAAGCAGAGAGTACAATCTAGACCTGAAGATGGTTCCCTTCTACAGATTGCCCCAATTTCTCATCTCCAAATTTGATCTTTGTCCTCCTTTGCAAATCTAAACCCTTCCAGTGTACCTATATCATTCTATTCCTCTTATTTAGCTCACAACCTTCTTTTCTCCTTTTTCTTCTCTCATAAGTTTCTTCCACTAAAGACTCATGTCTACTACCATAGTCTTCCCCTCTCCCTTAGGGAACTGTGTATTTTCCATGGCTCACAGTACTCATTTGGGCAGAGCCTCAGAAAGGAAAGAGTGAGCAGGGAAGCAGAGACAAGGTTCACTCCATCATTTTGGCACATTGAACTGCAGTGCTTTTTTGCCAACAATTCTCCTTCAGTCACTGTTCCTTGTTGGTCTTCTAATGTTCTATTGTTATTGTTCAAAGTGGGGATGAACTCTCTGCTGCTTGTGTTAATTTTGGCCAAACAATTAACACCAAGAAAATAGAGATTTTGTACCAATCAGCATCATATCATACATACATGGAACCATAGGTTAAAGCAAATGGAGAAATTTTGAATGCTGTGGATATGTTCACTTACTTTGGCAGCATACTTTCCAGGGATGTACACATAGGTAATGAGGTTGACACATGCATTGCTGGAGCTAGCTCAGTGTTTGGGAAGCTCTAAGGAAAAGAAGAGGTATTAGACTGCCTACAAAACTGACAGTTTACAGAGCCATTGTGCTGACCTCATTGTTGTATGCCTGTGAAACCTGTTCAGTATATGAGTCATGCCAGAAAACTGAATCACTTCTATTTGAATTGTCTTAGGAAGATTCTGAAGATCACCTGCCAAGATAAGGTACTAGACACTGAGGTCCTCTCTTTAGCTTAACTGCCAAGCATTCAAACTCTACTGCAGACTGTGCAACTCTGATAGGCTGACCACATGGTTTAAATGCCAAACGTACATTTGCCTAAAAGCCCATTTTAAGGAAAATTCACATAAGGCAAGTGGTCACATGGAAGCCAGAAGAAGCAATAGAAGGACGCTCTCAAGGTCTCTCTGAAGAACTTTGGAATCAATTGTGAGACACAGGAGACACTGACAGAGGACTGCCCAAGATGGCATGCCCACATCAAAGAAGGCACTGTGCTCTATGAGCAAAGCAGAATTGCAGTATCTCAAAAGAAATGCAAGATGCACAAATTTAGAGACATCTCCACTCCAAATGTTCACACAGACTACTTGTGCCCGACCTGTGGTGCAGCTTTCCAAGCTCATATTGGTCTGATCAGCCATAGATGGACACACTGTACCTTGACCCCGAGATAGTGATGTCATTTTGGTCCTCTTTGAGAACAAAGGATAACAACTGTTACCTTTTACTCCCAACAGTTACACCTACTCCCAACAGTTGTTGTGGCTCCTTCTCCCCATTGTTAGAGTTTTCCATCCTGCTTCCTTCTACTATTTGGCTTTTCTCCCCTAAAGAGTACTAACTACTCTTTTCTCCAGGGACCAACTCTCAAGCATCTGACCTTTGGCTCTTCTGCTAAAAGTATTACAGCTCTCTTAGACCATAGGCATTGAAAGCTTCTGGCCCACTTAAGTCTTTTCTCCAATAGAATATAAGCTTTTTGACACAGGGAGTGTTTCACTTTTGTTTTCATGGTTAAGTTGCCTGGAACATAATAACTACTTAATAAATGTTTTTTTGAATACTGGATTGGTTGATTTTGTTGGTTTATACCTAGGCCCCAGAGCCCCACTCTCTTCCTAAAGAGCATCTTCCAGTGGTTCTGGCCACATCTCTTTCATGTGTAATTGGGGCAAATCATCAATGATGGCCAAAGTGTTTCTGTTTTTCTTGAGTTTGTCCTTCTCTGATCTAAGGTGAACAAATATGCAGGCATAACTGCAGGCTATAACTCTGTGAACTTTGAAAGTTCAAAAGAATCAGTAGATATCCCATTGTTAACCAGAATCAGAAGCAAAATCTACCAAAAGTAGTAGGAGCAGCTGAGTACAGAGTCGGATGTGGAAAGCAAGTCACCTGAGAAAGGTAAAAGATTCAGGCAGTGTGAGAGAGAAGGGATGGCTATGGACTCTGGAAAGACACTGATCCTCAGAGCCCACCAGAGAGGTATACTTAAGTGGATCATCAGGAGACTCCCTGAGGGGAAAAAGAACTCCCAGCACTAGGAATCTTGAGGCACTCCTCAGTCCCATGTCTTCTCTTTTCATGGATTTGACTACCTCTGTGCTTTCACTTTGAGCTCACTATCTATAGGTACTTAGCACATGCAAGGGGAGCGTATGGTATGCTCTGGTTTGGGGATGGGGGATGGTTTTACAACAATTGTTCTTACTATATCTTCTTCATAAATACCATTTGGGAAAACTAATGGAATCCAACTGTTTGAAAATGGGAAGCACCTTGGGAGCTCATTAACTACAATGTTGGATACTTCAGTGACCCTCAAAGTTACCCTTAGAACCATGAAGAAAAGAGTATTGGTTGCTTTCCCAGGGACTTCAGTTTGCCAGTGCCAGTGCCCAGCCAGGGAGTGAGCCAAGAGGGGCTGCTGATAGATTGCTCATATGAAACTTCATTTTATACTCCGTGTGAGTTTATGATGATCCAATCATCCCTTCCTAGCACTTGGGCAGTGCACCTCCCATTTGAGACAACTTCCACGGAGGTTTTTGGAGTCTGAAGAACCATGCCTGCCAAATTCAGGAGCTGGCCCCTAGAGGAGGAGCATTTTTTTGTCTGCACATTCTCATAAAGGATTATCTAGCAAGGCTTGGAGTAGCTGAGATGTGTGTTTGTGGAGGAAACATGTACTGTTTGTCCTTTGAGGTACTGAGGGAAGTTATAGAGTTAGACACTTTATTTAAAAAGAGCTTCATTGGTTAGTATAGTGTGGGTCTGGGTCTTGGAGTTATTCTACTAATAAAACTGTGTCAGAAGAGTGTCTAGGCAATGGACATTAAGAGAAGACACCTTGGGGAGTTCACAGAAAGAGAAATTGATGCAACCCACTGACCAACAGAACTGAGAGTTCTTTTGTATAAGAAGTCCCTGTAGACTTAGTTCTTCCTCCTCCTTCTTCATTCCCATCTGCAATTAGTGTGTTCCTTGGTGCCCTATCAGCTTCCATTACAATAGCAAAGATAAGAAACAAGCACAAAAAAAACCTTTTCTTCAAATGAGATGCAGGAATATATCATAGGAGAGGTATAAACAAAGCAAATGAGGAACAGGTAGGTGATGCAGCAGACAGAGGAGTTAAAGAAGGCTTCTGGAAGAAGTGGTATTTGACCTGGGCCTTGAAGAATGGGAAGAGCAAGATAAGAAGAATGGGAGAAGGGAATGTAGACAGTGAGAGGGGAACGAATTTCAAGTGAAAGGAGTAGTGTCAATGAAGGCTTAGAGGCAAGAAATCATGGAGCAAGTTCAG
Source organism: Trichosurus vulpecula (assembly GCF_011100635.1). Taxonomy (NCBI): domain Eukaryota; kingdom Metazoa; phylum Chordata; class Mammalia; order Diprotodontia; family Phalangeridae; genus Trichosurus; species Trichosurus vulpecula. The sequence goes on from NC_050575.1 coordinate 97,942,171, forward strand.
AGAACCCCATGTAATACATTTTGACTGGAACCCGGAATACACCAAGGAAAGTAGCATAAATTAAATGAAAAAAATAGATTGGGATATGATTGGAATGGAATATTACTGCATGTTAAGAAGCTACGAATGAGAAACCTTATATAAGTTGATGCAAAGTGAAGTGAGCAGAACCAGGAAAACAACATATTCAGAGACAAAAAATGCAAATGTAAAGAATAATTTTTTTAATTTAAATTTATTTATTTAACATGTTTGGTTTTCAGCATTGATTTTCACAACAGTTTGAATTACAAATTTTCTCCCCATTTCTACCCTCCCCCCCACTCCAAGATGGCTTATATTCTGGTTGCCCTGTTCCCCAGTCAGCCCTCCCCTCTATCACCCCCCTCCCCTCTCATCCCCTTTTCCCTTCCTTTCTTGTAGGGCAAGATAAATTTCTACGCCCCATTGCCTGTGTATCTTATTTTTTAGTTGCATGCAAAAACTTTTTTTTTTGAACATCTGATTTTAAAACTTTGAGTTCCAAATTCTCTCCCCTCTTCCCTTCCTACCCACCCTCCCTAAGAAGTCGAGCAATTCACCCTAGGCCACACATGTATCATTATGTATAACCCTTCCACAATACTCATGTTGTGAAAGGCTAACTACAGTTTGCTCCTTTTCAACCCATCCTGCTTTATTGAATTTTCTCCCTTGACCCTGTGCCCTTTCCAAAGTGTTTGTTTTGATTACCTCCACCCCCATCTGCCCTCCCCTCCATCATCCCCCCCCTTTTATTTTTTTTTGTATTCCTCCCTCTTCTTTCCTGTGGGGTAAGATACCCAACTGAGTATGTATGGTATTCCCCCTCAGGCCAAATCTGATGAGAGCAAGGTTCACTCATTCCCCCCTCACCTGCCCTCTCCCCTCCTCCCACAGAACTGCTTCCTCTTGCCACCTTTACATGAGATAATCCACCCCATTCTATCTCTCCCTATCTCCCTCTCTCAGTATGTTGCTCTCTCATCCCTTAATTTCATTTTATTTCTTTTAGATATCTTCCCTTCATCTTCAACTCACCCTGTGTCTGCTCTCTCTCTTTTACATATATATATATATATATATATATATATAAACAGACATATATATACACATACATACACATACATACATATACACATAGATATATACATACATACACATTCTCTTATATATATACATAAACATATACATATATATATATATATGCATATTCCCTTCAACTACCCTAATACTGAGGTCTCATGAATCATACACATCATCTTTCCATGTAGGAATGTAAACAAAACAGTTCAACTTTAGTAGGTCCCTTGCAATTTCCGTTTCTTGATTACCTTTTCATGCTTCTCTTGATTCTTGTGTTTGAAAGTCAAATTTTCTATTCAGTTCTGGTCTTTTCATTGAGAAAGCTTGAAAGTCCTCTATTTTATTGAAAGTCAATATTTTGCCTTGGAACATGATACTCAGTTTTGCTGGGTAGGTGATTCTAGGTTTTAATCCTAGCTCCATTGATCTCCGGAATATCGCATTCCAAGCCCTTCGATCTCTTAATGTAGAAGCTGCCAGGTCTTGGGTTATTCTGATTGGGTTTCCACAATACTCAAATTGTTTCTTTCTGGCTGCTTGAAGTATTTTCTCCTTGATCTGGGAGCTCTGGAATTTGGCAACAATATTCCTAGGAGATTTCTTTTTGGGATCTATTTGAGGAGGCGATCAATGGATTCTTTCAATTTCTATTTTGCCCTGTGGCTCTAGAATATCAGGGCAGTTCTCCTTGATAATTTCTTGAAAGATGGTATCTAGGCTCTGTTTTTGATCATGGCTTTCAGGTAGTCCAATAATTTTTAAATTATCTCTCCTGGATCTATTCTCCAGGTCAGTGGTTTTTCTAAGGAGATATTTCACATTGTCTTCCATTTTTTCATTCCTTTGGTTCTGTTTTATAATATCCTGATTCCTCATAAAGTCACTAGCTTCCACTTGCTCCAATCTAATTTTTAAAGTAGTATTTTCTTCATTGGTCTTTTGGACCTCCTTTTCCATTTGGCTAATTCTGCCTTTCAAGGCATTCTTCTCCTCATTGGCTTTTTGGAGCTCTTTTGCCATTTGAGTTAGTCTGTTTTTTAAGGTGTTGTTTTCTTCAGTGTATTTTTCAGTATTTTTTTGGGTCTCCTTTAGCAAGTCGTTGACTTGTTTTTCATGGTTTTCTCGCATCCTTCTCATTTCTCTTCCCAATTTTTCCTCTACTTCTCTAACTTGCTTTTCCAAATCCTTTTTGAGTTCTTCTATGGCCTGGGGCCAGTTCATGTTTTTCTTGGAGGCTTTTGTTGTAGGCTCTATGACTTTGTTGTCTTCTTTAGGCTGTATGTTTTGGTCTTCTTTGTCACCAAAGAAAGAATCCAAAGTCTGAGACTGAATCTGGGCGCGTTTTCGCTGCCTGGCCATATTCCCAACCAACTAACTTGACCCTTGAGTTTTTCAGTGGGGTATGACTGCTTGTAGACTAACGAGTTCTATGTTCTACGTTTGGGGGGGAGGTGCCAGCTCTGTCAGACCCGCACTGCTCCTTCCCCAAGAACCCCCAACCCGAACTGGGCTTAGATCTTTGGCAGGCTGTGCACCCCTGCTCTGATCCGCCACTTAATTTCTCCCACCAGGTGGGCCTGGAGCCGAAAGTAACAACAGCTGTAGCTGCCCCACCTCCGCTGCCCCCGGGGCTGGAAGCCGAACCGCGAACTCCTTCCACTCCCGCAGCTTTTCCCACTAACCTTCTCCGCAGTCTTTGGTGTTTGTGGGTCGAGGGGTCTGGTAACTGCCACAGCTCACTGAATCAGGGCGCTAGGGCCCCCTCCGCCCGGCTTCTGGTCTGGATGGTCCATGCCGCTCAGGCTGGGCTCTGCTCCACTCCGTTCCCAGCTCCCAGCTCCGTGTGGAATAGACCTCACCCAGGACCATCCAGGCTGTCCTGGGCTGGAGCCCTGCTTCCCTCTGCTGTTCTGTGGGTTCTGCCATTCTAGAATTGGTTCAGAGCCATTTTTTATAGGTTTTTGGAGGGACTCGGTAACAGAGCTCACTCTAGTCCCTGCTTACCAGCTGCCATCTTGGCTCCGCCCCCTGTAAAGAATAATTTAAAACAATGACTATGAAACTGAACCCTGTGTAAATATAATGACCAGGCTTAGTACCAAAGAAAAGATGGGAAAATGCACCTTCCTCCCTTCTTTGCAGAAGTGGGGAAATATGGGTATGGAACATTGCATATACTGTCAGATTTACTTAATGTTTCAATTAGTTTTGTTGGACTGATTTTTTTCTCTCTTTTTAGGGAAGGCTTTTTGTTTAAAGGATAAGAGAGGACTGTATTTGGAAATAACAGTGGCATAAAATGAGATATCAATAAATTTTTATAAGTATATTATAGTATAATTGTGGAAGAAGTTGAATATGAAATAAAGTAAATGTAAGGCAAAGAAATATCTGTTAGAGTGTAGAGATGAATTGTATTGTTTCAGCATGTGTATCTACATGTGCACATATATATGTGTCACTGTGGATAAACATCTGTATATATGTATGTGTTTGTATGCCTGTATATGAATATGTACATACATGTATTCAAGTGTCCCAGAATTGTAGGTTCCATCTGGGAGAACTGGGTTCCTCTTATTTTTACATCTTGCTACGAATTATTTCAGAGCTTCTGCCTCTCATGGAAAGAACAGCCTGGCCTGGGTCCCTGCACTGTGTCTAAGGTTCTCCCTGCGATATTATCCGTATCTTAGAGTCTGGAGCCACCCATGACTCCAGAGATTAGTACTCATTCTGGGCTTCAAAAGCAGCATTGACCAGAACCAACTGTCTTGGTCTCAGAAGCTGGTAGGATAAGATGTGAGCCACCTTCATAAAGACTGAATAGCTACTCACTGTCCTGAGCTTCAGAGACTATATGGGAACACTGAGATCAGTACAAAGAAATAGAAACATGAGATCATAAGATCATAGATTTAAACCTGGAAGGTACTTTAGAGACTATCTAGTCCAAGGGTGGAGAACTTGTTCTGTGGTTTGGATTCAGTCAAAGGGCTGCACTTGAGGACCTAGAGGGCCAAATGTGGCCTTGAGGCCACAGGTTCCCCACTCCCATCTAGTCCAATCACTTCATTAGTAACTTGCCCAAGGTCACACGGGTAATAAGTGGTAGATATAAGTTCTCTGGCTCAAAAGGCAACATTCTTCACACTATACCACATAGCATGTTATGTGTCCATTGACAGGCCAATGCTGTGTGTTGGTCTGCCCCAAAGATTGCCCTGGAGAGAGTTGCTAGACAGTGGAGTCATTCCCACCTGCTCCCAGGTTCCTCTAGTAACACAAGAGGAAGAACTCAGCTGAATATATACTGAATGAGTGGTCAAGACATTTGGGTTCTCTAGGTCCATTCTTTAATTACCTCTCTGTGTAACCTTGGGCAAATCACTTAAACTCTCTGGACTTTGGTTTTATAAGATGTTCATTAGATTTGCAACTGGCTCCTCCAGTCCAATCCCTTTATTCTGACGATGAGGAGACTAGCTGTGACTTGTCCTTCTGGCTAGAAAGCCCTCCTGGTTTCCAGCACATTGTTGAGGAGGAATCTCCTGGAGCTTTGGAAAGGAGCCAGGTTTCCTCCCTGTCCTTTGACCAGAGGAGGACCTGGACAGCTTTAAAGGATCTGGAAAATGTTGGACCATTTATCTTACCATTGGTGTCATAGCATCATACCCCTCAGGATGGCACCAGATCCTCCCATCTGTGTCCTAACTAGTGTTCCTGGATCGATGGACAGCATCAGAAGTCAGGGGCAAGGTGGACTGTCTAGAAGCCCAGCAAGAAAACCACTCCATGCCTAAGGGAAAACTTCTTGAGCCTTGCCCCAAATGACAGAATAGGACTTTCGGCAAGCAGAATTGTGAGTTACTTCCATGTGCTCACTAAGCTTAAGTTCTCTTTCCCTTGGACTTTCTATGTACTCCTAGGAAAATATCTCGTGCACCTCTGGGGAGATGTTTTATACCGACTGTTTTTATTGTACCACCTTAGCAAATGTCCATTTCTAAAAGCTAGTTAAGGCATTAAGGATCTCAACTGAAGCTTGGGGAGAAGTACACCAGTGTGGGCTCTATTCAATAGCATCAGAGTGCCACCTTTGACCAGTGGTGGGATTCAAATAAATTAACAACTGATTCTCCACAGAACCAAGCCAAGGTGCTGCTGCCACCACTGATGTGGCAGGCACAGGCCCCACCCCCGCTAACAACTGTTTCACCAAACTCAACCTAAAATTAGGTACCGGTTCTGTTGAACTGGTGTGAACCTGCTGAATCAAAGGTACCCCTAGGACTCTGAGGAGATGTGGCTTGCAAAGTCCTGGAGAGTGAGAGATGAGAAAAGGATGCTCTAGAGCAGGGCTTCTTAAACCATGGGTCAGAGTCAAGACCCATAGTTTAAGAAGTGCTGCTCTAGAGTACACAGGAGCTAATGGATAGTATTAAAACTGAGCAAAATAACAGTCCTGTCATCTTTTGCCTGATCAGACTACATCTGCAGTATTGTGTTCAGTGCTGGGTACCACATGCTAAAAAAGGACATTGACAAGCTGGACAATGCCCACAGAGGGTGACCAGGACAGCAATAGAATCAGCAACCAACCTATAAGAAGATCAATTGAAGGAACTGGTGGTAATTGTCTCACAAGGAGAGCTGTTTAGTATGTAATGGAATCGTTGTTTAGTCTTTTTTTCAGTTGTGCCCAATTCTTCATGACTCCTTTTGTGGTTTTCTTGGCAAACGTCCTGGAGGGGGTTTGCCATTTCCTTCTCCAGCTCATTTTCAAGATGAGGAAACTGAGGTAAACGGGGTAACATAGCTAGTAATTGTCTGAGTTCAAATTTGAACCCAGGTCTTCCTGCCTCCAGCCCAGTACTCTATCCATTGAGCTATCTAGTTGTCCTATAATGGAATGTACCGCTTTCCGAAGTAAGTGCCCCATCACTGAATCAAGCCTCCAGGATTTTTTAGGCCCCTATGTTATGCCAAACACTACGCTAGAAGCTAAAGATACAAAGAGAGAAGAGAAATAGTACCTGACTCCAAGGGGCTTACACTCAAGCTAGGGCTGAATAACCAGTAACTGCAACAGTTTCATGCTTTCAGGTAGAAATTGTACTAAGCAACCTCTGACAACCCTCCCAGCTGTAATGTTCTAGGAGCTGATGAATATTATTCACACAAATTTAATTCCTGTTTTAAATTCTGTTCCCCCCGCCAGTTCTCTTTCCAAAAGACATTAAAATATAAGCTGCTCAGTATGGAATTGTACAAACACAAAATTGCGTCCATATTTCGCCTCTCTCCCCTCCATCCAGCTGGGCTCAGTTGTTGACAACATTCCTTCAGGACCCAGCTGTGATTACAGACCAGAAGTCTGGAATTCATTAGTGGAAAACTTGCAGCCTTCTTTTTCTGACTGGCCTGGTTACAGTCCGGCAAAGCAAACAGAAATGAAATCTCCCAGGGAGGGATGGAGAAGAGGAGAGGGGAGGGGAAGGAAAGGCAGGAAAGAGGTTCCTCATTCCCTTTCACAGGACCCCCATGGGGTGAAAGAAGCAGCCCCAACTTCCTTTTTTTGTTGGGAGGAGGTTCCAGGGGGATTGGGTCTGTGTGGAGGGCTTGCCCATTTTCCTTAGACTTTTCCAGACTTGGGAGAGACCTTCAGCCCGAAAAAACTCATAGAAAGTGACTATAGTTCTTTACCAATCCCACCAAGCCATCTAGCTGCAGGAATATTATTGCCGTGTTTGTAGAACATATTTAAAAGTTGGAACCTTCCCCTTCTGTGTGGTTTAGTTAGTTTGCTGAAAAGGGCTGCCCAGACTTTTTCACTGACCAGGCTTATATTCTTGGGCAAATAACTGAAAGAGGGAGGCCATTGAACTGGGGAATGGGCTGAAGGAACACAGTTTTCTCTGTTTTAAGACAGTTAAGGTCCCTGTCTGTGATCATAGGAGAATGGGGTCATCCTGACTGACTTGGCTTTGAAGTTCCCTACACTCCCTCAGGCACTGAGCACCCTTGCAGTTAGTTCCTCCTTCCCTTTCTCAGACTACTTTCCTGGCCTTCAAACCCTGACTTCTCCCCAGTGCCATCCTGTTGGAGCTCATAAAGCACAGGATGTAGGATGAAGGTAAAGAGAACCAGGTGGGCGAACTTGGCTGAATATAGTGTGGTGGTTTCTTTCTTTTTTTTCTTATATCAGAGGAGGAATGGAATTTCAAACCCTCCCCTTAGTGAAGTGGGACAAAGGCATTTGATCCAATTTTGAACATTTCCAATCTTATGGATCCCATGTTCAGAGCTTTAAAATTCAGTCTGTGGGTGTTCATTCTTTTTCTCTTGGACAAGAAAGTGCTTCTTGTTTGTGGAATCTGAGATTCCACATATGTCACAAAGAAAGTTCAAAAGGACCCTGGGAGGTCTACCATAGTTTTGGAAAGATCACTTTGATGAGATAAGTACAAAGGAATCAGAAATTCACAAATTGTATTTCCTTTCAAATGGGCTAATTTAAAAACCGAAGGGAAAAAAGTATTAAGTAAGACCATTTCAGGTTTGATTTTTTAAAGGGACCATTAATGGACCATTTGTATTAGCCAGAACATACAAGAAGGTATTTCCTTACTCTAGCCTTCAACTTAAATAAACAAAGGGAGGGGGGGAAAGGGAACTACCTAGCAGCAGATCAATGAGGGTCCTGTTAAAGATTGATGCTGGCCAGTTGCCAAGGTGGGAAAGAAGATAAGAGTTTCTGTTTACATTTCTATCTCCACAGCTGGTTGGTTGTTGAAACAAGAGGTTCTTTTGCCTTGCTTCAGGCCTTAGTAAATGAAAGCTGTTTCTATTTCAAACCAGCTTTGTTACATTAGTCACTTAACAAATGTTCAATTGAATTAAATCTAGGCAGAAGACCTTTATTAAACAGAGAATTAGCCTTGAGACCCAATGACTCTTTAGAAAGAAATTGCTCCCTGAGTTTCTGATCACAGTTGCCCTTTGCTCCATCTCTTATTCTTCTTTCCAGTTCTTTAAGCCTGTAATAAATCAGAGAATGTTGGATCCTGAAAGAACTGCCGAGACCATCTAGCTGAATCTCCCACCCATCTCCCTTCTCCAGCCTGTCTGATGTAACAATCTCTGCTGAAACACCCTTGGTCAGCATTGGGGAACCTGCAGCCTCAAGGCCACATGTGGTCTTCTAGGTCCTTCTAGGAGGAACCTTTTACAGAACAAATGCTTTTATTAAGGGGATTTGTTCTTTGAAGTTTGGATTCAGTCAAAGGGCTGCACTTGAGGACCTGGAGGTCCCCCACCCCTGCACCTTGTGGTTCACATCCACAAGAGGCTTTAATCTCTCTGGGCTTCACTTTCCTCACCAATAAAATGAGAAGGTTGTACTAGATTGCCTCTGAGGTCCCTTTTTGTTCTAAATCTATCATCCTCTGAGAAGAGTAGTGGAGACATCCCAGCACAGAAGATTTCAGCCTTATGATATATAGTAGTCTGATGGACTACTAGGCAATCAAGGCTTGAGTTTCAATTACAAGGTATAATAGCAATTTAGATTTGAAGATCTTTCCCACCCATTAATAGGCCATGTGACTTGCTTACATCACAGGAAGCTTAAGTCACATGTAGTGGAAGGAGTTTACTGAGAGAAAAAAGAAGTTGTGTCACAGGAAATGCTGAGAGAGCCGGTATGGCTGTTAATGGCCATCATGATAGTTAGAGCTGAGGTAAAGAAAGTTGACCTGTGATAGCTGTACTGTGAGTTTGAGGGAAGGTCCCAGCAAAGGGTTGGAGAGGTTTTGGGATGGCGAGGCTCCATATTGTGATATTGTGTTTTAAGTTCCTCGCTGCTATGATAAAGTGGGCTGACTGGCTGTGGGAGCAGATTGTTTGGTTATGGGATCTGGTTATCTGGTGTCTGAATAAATGTTTTACTTCTTCTACCTTCTATATTGAGAGTCTTTCATACTCTGTGATAGAGAACTACATAGGCATGTTCATGATTATCATCAATGTTGTGTTTATTGCCTTGCTGTTACACAAGGTGATAGAAATTAATATATTGTAAAGAATAAGGGTTCTAAGCCTAGAGGTGTTTATTGAAGGATCCTTGGGATCAAGTAGAAATCATCAGATGTGTGGTCTATTCTGGTTGGCCCTGAAGTAGCAGTACTAATCAATGTAGTCATCCTTAAGACTCAACTTTTTGCATGCTAAGATATGCCAATATCAAACATGCATGCCATTATGAGGTTTCCTGCCCTATACCATGCCAACTTGCTTCCCTTTATTTCTTCCACCTCTTACAGACTCACCAGAAGAAGAATGGTCTGAGAATATCTGCTAGATCAGATCTCTTGTTGCAGGGATGATGGATCAATCTCCAAGAAGCCCCTATGCTGAGCGCAGAGTCCCCATGAAGACTCTATAATAGTCATCTATCCATCATGTGTAATGCACCCTAAGCCAGTGATGCAAGGTTGTTTCCTTCTCTTCTTTGTTCTGTACAGTCAGTGGGAACATAAATCAATAGATTTTGCTATTATTAATTAATAGGAAATGAACTCTAAGGAAGAGAATCAAGAGATATTGTCCAGTCTTTTGTCCCAAATAGGACAAAGGGTGCTAAAGGGTAGGCACCAATTAATCTGTTTCCAGACTAAGCCCACGATTTAGTCTTTTCTGATATGGCCTTATACAGAATGTCTTCAGAATGGTGGCAGAGCCAAGTGAAAGCTGTAAATATGGGCCTTATCCTTCCAAGTAGAAAGGAGATGGAGCAACTTGAGTTTGGAGAAACAGGGACCTAAGTAGAAAAGCAAAGCTTGAGGCATGATACTTGACTGTAGTGGGTATCTGCAATGTGGCTTATCTTTGTCAGAAGCCTAGATGACCCCAGAGTTATGAGAGATGGAAACAAATTAGTGAAACACTCATGGTTGGACACACTTGGGCACAGGTGCACAAATTTCTAGTGTTCAACTTCCTCTTATTTTGCCTTTGAAAGTAACTTTCTAAAGAGATCACACAAGTGGGAAAGGAACCTGTACATACAAAAATATTTATAGCAGCTCTCTTTGTAGTAGCAAGGAATTGGAAATCAAGGGAATGCCCATCAGTTGGGGAATGGCTGAACAAGTTGTGGTATATGAATGTAATGGAGTACCATTGTGCTATAAGAAATGGGGAAGATACGGACTTCATAATAACCTGGAAAGACCTACATGATATGATGCTGAGTGAGAGGAGAAAAACTAGGAGAACATTGTACACAACCACAGACATATTGATTCTGTGATGACTAACTTTGATAGACTTGGCTCTCCTCAGCAATACAAGGTTCAAAGACAGCTCTAAAGGACTCGTGATGGAAAGAGCTGGCTACATTCAGAGAAAGAACTGTGGAGTCTGAATGCAGACTGAGGCAAACTATTTGCTCTCTTTTTTTTCTCTTCCTTTTTGGTTTTGTTTCTTCTCTCTCATGACTCATTCCGTTGGTCATAATTCTTCTTTGCAACTTGGCTATTGTGTAAGTAAGTTTAATGCAAAGGTTTATGTAGAATCTATATCGGAGGGGGGAGTGGAGGGAAGGGAAGAAAATGTGAAACTCAAGAGCATGTAGAACTAAGTGTTGTAAACTAAAAATTAAAAATCTAATTAAAAAAAGAAAGTAACTTTCTATCAGTCATTCAGGAATGAAGAGCTGTTGTGGGTAGACTGAGGCTATCTACCTGACATGTGGTAGAGCAACCATTGTCTCTGGGAATTTGGCTCTGAGTTCCTTTACTAGAGAGACTTCCTGTTGGTCAATCAGGCTCAGGGTGCAGGAAGAGCAACTACATTTGACTAGGAGCTCCATTCTTACCAGAGAGAAGCATAAGAGTGGGCTGAGAGAAACAGACTCCTGGGTTCTCAGCTCCTGTGCACCTCAGCTGCTATGACTGGGACCAGTAGCAAGAGAGCTAAGAATAGACTACAGGAAGCACTGTTAGAAAATTCTACTTGTGGTAATTAGGACCAGTGCTGGGACAAATGGTGGAAGTTATCAGTCTAGACCAGAAACATAAACAAGAGAATGGCTTGCAGGAGTGGAGAACCTGCATCCTCAAGGCCACATGTGCCCTCTAGGTCCTCAAGTGTGGCCCTTTGATGGAACCCAAATTTCAGAGAACAAATCCTCTTAATAAGAAAAAAACCCTTAATTTAAGAAGACATCCATGGGAGTGGTAAGCCAGGGATGAGAGACTAATATCTCTTGCTCCATGCTGCTCCAGGCTTATTATTTAAGCCCCCAACTCCAGATTTGGGACCTCAGACACAAACATAGCTCAGCTCTAATCCCCTCTCCACAGATGGCAAATGCAGCTGCTTTGAGGCTTTTCCTAAGTATACTAGAATGGAAGGGTAGTCAGAAGAACTTTGGAGAAATAGTTGGGTGGAGTAGTCCATGAAAGAACATTTAACCAGATGTTTTTTAATCTTCAAAACACCTAATCAACTAAGTGATCACAAAGTGCTTATTATAAATGTTTTAAGAATGGCAAATCCAGAGGTCCCTGGTCAAGGAGAAAATACTGCAAGCAGCCAGAAAAATAAAATTCTAATATCATAGAGCCACAGTCAGAATTACACAGGATTTAACAACTTTCACATTAAAGTACTGGAGGGCTTGAAATATGATATTCTGTGAGGCAAAGGAGTTAGGATGACAACCAAGAATCAACTACCCAGCAAAACTGAGTATAATCTTTCATTAAAAAATGGATATTTAATGAAATAGAGGATCTTCAAGTATTTGTAATTAAAAGACCAGACCTAACTAAAAAAATCTGATTTTCAAATATAAGAGTCAAGGGGAAACATAAAAAGGTAAAAGAAGAAACAAAAGAAAACATAAGAAATTCAGTAAGGTTAAATTGTTTATATTTCTATATGACAAGATAATATTTGTAACTCTTAAGAACTTTATTACTATGAGGGCAATTAGAAGGAGTATACACAGGCAGAGGGTGTGGATATAAGGTGACTTTGATGGGATGATACCCTCCCCGCCAAAAATAAAGAAATGAGAAAGAAGAAAGGAAGAAGAGGTAAGGGGGAAGTGAGAATGGGGTAAATTATATCATATAAAATAGGCATGAAAGAGCTACTATAGACAAAGGGAAAATGGGGGGAATGGCAGACGAAGCTTGAATTTTACTCTCATTAGAATTGGCTCAAAGGTAGAATAGCATACATACTCAGTTGGATACAAAAATCTATCTTACCCTATAGGGAAGTAAAAGAGGATAGGAATAACAGAAAGGGGAGGAACTGATAGAAGGGAAAGTAGATTGGGGGAGGCAGTGATCAGAAGAAAAACACTTGTGAGGAGGAACAGGCTAAATGTAAGAGAGAGAGAGAGAGAGAGAGAGAGAAATAAACAAAGGAAAAATAGGATGGGGGGAAGGAAATTCACAGTTAATCACCATAACTATAAATGTGAATGAGATGAATTCACCCATAAAACAAAAGTGGATAGCAGAATGTATGAAAAACCAGAATACTACAATATGTTGTTTACAAGAAACACATTTGAAGCACAGAGACACATAGAGTAAAGGTAAGGGGCTGGAGCAGAATCTGTTGTGCTTCAACTGAAGGGAAAAAAACAGGGGTAGCAATCATGATCTTGGACAAAGCAAAAGCAAAAATAGATCTAATTAAAAGAGATAAAAAAGGAAACTATATCTTACTGAAAGGTACCATAGATGATGAAGTAAAATTAACACTAAACATATATACACCAAAGGGTAATAGCATGTAAAATTTTGAAGAAGTTGAATGAGTTACAGGAATAAATAGACAATAAAACTATACTAGTGGGGGACCTCAACTTTCCCCTCTCACAATCAACTAAAAAGCTACTTGAAATAATTAACAACTTCAGCAAAATTGTAGGATATAAAATAAACCCACATAAATCATCGACATTACCAACAAAATCCAGCAGCAAGAGATAGAAGGATTCCATTTAAAATAACTGTAGGCAATATAAAATACTTGGGGGTCAACCTGACAAGACAAACCCAAGAACTGTATGAACACAATTACAAAATATTTCTCATGTAAATAAAATCAAATCTAAACAACTGGAAAATATTAATTGCTCATGAGCAGGCCAAGCCAATATAATAAGAATGGCAATTCTACCTAAATTAATCTATTTATTCAGTGCCATACCAATCAAACTACTAAAAATATTTTATAGAGCTAGAAAAAAATAATAAAATTCATCTGGAAGTACAAAAGATCAAGAATATCAAGGGAATCAATGAAAAAATGTGAAGGTAGTCTAGCTGTACCATATCTTAAACTGTATTATAAAGCAGTAATTATCAAAACAATGTGGTACTGGCTAAGAAATAGAGTAACGGATCAGTGAGATAGATTAAGTATACAATACATTATAGTAAATAACCAGAGTAATCTAGTATACGATAAATCCAAAGATCCAATCTTTTGGGACAAAAATTCATTATTTGACAAAAATCGCTGGGAAAAGTGGAAAAAAGTATGGCAGAAACTAAGCATAGACCAACATCTTATACCATATACCAAGATAAGATCAAAATGGGTACATGATTTAAACCTAAAGGGTGATACCATAAGCAAATTAGGAGAGCATGGAATAGTTTATCTATCAGATCTATGGATAGTGGAAGAATCTAGGACCAGACAAGATATGGAGAGCATTACAAAATGTAATATAGACAATTTTGATTATAGAAAATGAAAAAGGCTTTGCACAAACAGAATGAATGCAACCAAAATTAGAAGAAAAGCAGAAAACTGGAGGAGAAATTTTTGCAGCAAATATCTCTGATAAAGGTCTCATTTTTCAAATATATGGAGAACTAAGTCAAATTTATAAGAATACAAGTCATTCTCCAATTGATAAGTGGTCAAAGGATATGAACAGGCAATTTTCAGACAAAGAAATTAAAGCTGTCTATAGTCTTATGAAAAAATGTTCTATATGTTTAATACGAATGTATATGTAGAGCTTATACCAGATTGCATGCCATCTTAGGAAGGGATAGGGGAGGGAGAGAAAATTGAAAACTCAAAAGCTTATGGAAGTGAATGCTGAAAAGTAAGATAAATAAATGATAAAATGTTCTACATCACTATTGATCAGAGAAATGCAAATTAAAACAACTTTCAGGGACCACTTCACACTTATCAGATTGGTTAATGTGATGAAAAAGGAAAATGATAAATGTTGGAGGAGATGTGGGAAAGCTGGAACACTAATGTATTGTTGGTAGAGTTGTGAACAGATCCAACAATTCTAGAGAGAAATTTGGAACTATGACCAAAGGGCTATAAAACTGCATACCCTTTGATCCAGCAATACCACCACTAGGTCTGTATCCCAAAGACATTAAAAAAAAGGAAAAAGGACCTATTTGTACAAAAATATTTATAATAACTCTTTTTGTGGTGGCTAAGAATTGGAAATTAAGGGAATGCTCATGAATGGGGGAATGGCTGAAAAGCTGTCATATATGATTGTGATAGAATATTATTGTGCTAGAGGAAATGACAAGCAGGGTGAATTTTAGAAAAATCTGGAAAGACTTACATGAACTGATGCAAAGTGAAGTGAGTAGAACCAGGAAAATGTTGTATGTAGTAATAGCAATATTACACAATGAAGAATTGTGAATGACATAGCTATTCTCAGCAATACAATGATCCAAGACAATTTCAAAGGACTCATGATGAAAAATGCTCTCTACCCCCCCATAGAAAGAACTGATGTTGTCTGAATACAAACTGAAGCACGTTATTTTCCTTTTCCTTCATTTTCAAATCTTCTTGCATAAAATGATTAATATGGAAATGTTTTGCATAATTGCACATATAAAACCTATATCAGATTACTTACTAAACTCAAAACTAAAAAAAAAACATGAAAATTTGTTTTAACATGTAATTGGAGAAAAATGAAATATTATTTTAAAAAAAGAATGGCAAAGTCATTCAACTAAAAGGGCAAAGTCCAGACATGGGATGGGGGCAGAACCACAGTATATCATGATTTTTAACTGTTTTGGCAGGGGGTGGGACAGCTTTTACATTTCTCCTATCTTAAATTCTGGATTTGGTCAGCCAGCATGAGTTTGTTGTTGTTGTTTGTTTGTGTGTTGGCCAAATGGCTTTATTAAACACTTGAAGCCAGTGGGAGGCAGGAAAGGGGCAAGGGAAGAAGTCTTGGGGTCTTAAAACTGAACACCTTCTAGTGATGTCTGATGGCAATACTGCAACTTTTTAGGAAGGATTTTCCACAGCATATTTGAAAGGCCCAGTTGACTGATGGCTCAAACATAATACCATTTGATAGAAAACTCAGATTTTACCTGCCCTACTGAGGGAATTAATAAAATTATACTTTGTTCTCCTGTAAGTTTAAGGAAATCAGTACAGGAGCTGATGTGGACTTCTTATACTAGTCCAATGCACCAATGAGCTTGACACCAAATGTACCATGCAGCATAGGCTATTGTCACATGTCACTTGTGACACATGACTATCACATCTTTGCAATGGAGTGACAACTGCTATTCTTCATACAGAGCAACAAGCTCAGAAACCAGAAAGGGTGAGAGACAGTAGGCCGGGTCAGAGAAGAAAGCTGGGTCAACATTAGGAATTTACAAGATCTAAGAGAGAGACAGTGAAAGTCCAGGTTTCAGATTGTAAAAAAGATTATGAATAGGGGCAGCTAGGTGGTGCAGTGAGTAGAGCACCAGCCCTGGAGTCAGGAGGATCTGAGTTCAAATCCGGCCTCAGACACTTGATACACTTATTAGCTGTGTGACCTTGGGCAAGTCACATTTTAACCCCAACTGCCCTGCCTTCCCCCCTCAAAAAAAAACAAAAAAGATTATGAGTAGCATTACTTCATAAAACAGTGAAAAGCAGTGAAAGGAAAAACTAGTTTCAAGAAAATTTGGAGAAATAAAGATATACTATGACCATTTAAAAATATGAAACTAGAAAGATAAAACTGTCCTATGTTTATAATCTCCCATAAATTCATCATATGAACCCTACCCAACATGGTTAATAATAGAACACATTAGCTTGCTATCAGTCATGCCTTAATCCAGCACAGAAAAAAGTTGGAAAAAATCTGAGAAGATTCCCATCGAGGGGAATTGGATTCTAACATCACTAATCATCAGATGTGCTTAGAGAGGACACAAAAACAATAAATGGAAACAAAGGTAGGAAAATGCAGCTGGACTAGACCAAGTATACACTGAGGCAGACCTTGCTAGACATGGCATAATTTGAAAGCATTGAGATGTCAATTCTCAAATATCTGAAGTTGAGGAAGATACAGAAGATATGGGAAAATACACACACACACGCACACACACACACACACACACAGAGGTGCTCAGTAGAACTTATGTCTACTTTTCCATCTATACAGGGTGTCCCAAAAGTCTTAGTTCGAGTTAAAGCTCTAATAGCTTGGCACTGCACTAAGACTTCTGGGACACCCTGTATAAAGGTTTCATAAGGATAATCTAATGCATCAATGGTATCCTTAATGAGGGCACAGAAAGGAACAGCCAGGCATTTATAAGCAGCTTTTCATAGTAAACCACATCTGTACCATCACAAATTATAGATAGTAGAAGATTCAACTGTGTTTATTCTTTGCTGACTATAAAGAAAGATTTTTGATTTGGTAGAAACAGTGAGGTGGTAAAGTGCATAGAGTGCCGGGCCTGGAGTCAGCATAATTCATCTTCTTGAGTTCAAATCTGACCTTAGACACTTACTAGCTATGGGGCCTAAGCAAGTCACTTAACTCTGTTCGCCTCAGTTTCTCATCTGTAAAATTAGCTGAAACAGAAAATGACAAACCACTCCATTATCTTTGCCAACCCCAAATGGAGTCACGAAGAGTCAGATATAACTGAAAAACTACTGAACTTTGAACTTTGAACTTTGAACACTACCTTAAAGCCTATCCTCCAACGTGGTGTCTCTAGTACATGTTTCATATTCCATGAAAGATCTAACAGAGAAAACTTTGCTTGAAAATGCTCGGATAATTAATATCAGGTAAGACCAAAAAAAATGGGCAGATGCTTCGAAGCCAAATGTATTTGCCATTGTGATGGAGGAAGATCCAGCCCTAAGTTCAAATCAAAGAGGAATTCTCTATAGATAGTGAGATCTTTGTAGTTGTCTTTGTAGTTAACATTGTGGTTAACACATCAAGCCCCAGGATACTGCAAATCCTCTTAAATGGGATCCATAATCACTCAAGAAAAGTTTGATGTAACTGTTCCCTCAGGTAAAAAAAAAGTACATAAAGAATGCCTGTTATTCAGAACATGAGATTTGGTTGGATGGACAACCTATCTATCTATCTATCTATTTACGTATCTATCTATGTGTATATGCACGCATGTGTGCAAGTGTGCATACATGCATGTGTGTGTGTGTGTGTGTGTGTGTGTGTGTGTGTGTATCTTGGGCAAACACTGCAAATGGGCAGTTATTTGGGCCCAGAATTGAGCAAGATGGGAAGAGCAGGATGGATCACTTTTTTTCAAATTGAATATTGCAAAAATTCATTTAATGACTCCAAACTTCTTCCTAAAACAAAAGCCCATCTTTTAAATATCAATATTCCTCCAATGTTCTTGTGTATCTGCAAGACATAGAACAATAAAGTCTAAGGGAGGGGTAGTGAAAGGCAAAGTCCAGGTTTCAGAATGCAAGGAAGCCTGCGAAATGAACCTATCCAATCTCCAAAGGACTGAAGTTGAGTATCACCCAAAGAGAAGTTCCTGGAAGACGTGAATAGGATATAAAGCATTATGAACATTATGAAATAAATTAAGAAGAAGCAGAGGAAAGGGCATCATCCTGGATCTGTACAAGCAAAAAAGAAGATGGATTGATTATACAGCTGGAATAAGGCATGACTGATAGCGAGCCAATGTATTCTCTCATTAACCATGTTGGGTAGGGTTCATATGATGATTTTATGGGAGATTATAAACATAGGATAGGCAGGTAGGAGAGGGTGACTGTCAAACTGGTGAAATCATAGATCCACTTAATTATTTGAAAGTTTAGGTTGGAGTGGATAACAGGCTTGGCATCACACAGCAAGGCTCAGAATCAACAGCACTATAATAGCACTTAAAAACTGAAAGGGATCTTGGAAGTTGGCTTTTGATTTATTTTTTTTAAATTTTGAAATTGAACACACACTGAAAAAGTATTTCCATATACATAGCAAAACATAAAAGGATTCTATATGTGAATATCCATTTATACCACTCACTTAAAGAAAAAACAGTATAAATTCTTCATGTTACTTTCAAAACTGTCCTGTTTTTCTATGCTTCCCTCTAAACTTCCTTTTGTTCTCTTCTGTGCATTTTAAGAATGTTTCAATGACCCTCTTTTTTTCATTATTACTAAGTTTCCTTATCCTAAAGCTCCCTCCCAATTAACTGAAAGAAAAAAAACTTTATGACAAATAAGCATAATTAGATAAAATTAATCCATCCTATGACCATGTTCAAAAATATAGGCCTCTGCATCCATCTGCCTCTGTGTCTCATCTTTCTCTTTCAAGAGATAGGTAATACACATAGGTCCTCTGGAAACATTGAATTGATCAGAGTTGAAATGTATTTAAACTCTGACCCCTTCTGTCCCTCTTGGGCACTCCATACTTTGGTTTTATACAGTGTCCTGAATTTCAATTCCCTTGCCTCAATTAAAGACCCTAGTTTTTGCTACTCTGGTAGCCCTCATTTCAGATCAACAATAAATAACATAGAAGGAATTAATGTGTAAGAAGACTAGAAAGGTAGGGAAAGGACCAGGTTATTAAGGACTTTGAATGGCAAACAGATTTTATATTTGATCCTGGAGGTGTTAGGGAGCCACTAGATTTTATTGAATGGTGATGGGAGACATGGTCAGATCTGTATTTTAGCAAGATCAATTTAACAGATGAGATTTACTCATCATTCTTGCTTTATACTTAGTTCCTGAGTTGGAGCTTTTTGCCAGGGCCAAGCTCTGTCCTCCTTCTTGTTTTTGGGTAGGATGTCCTGATGATCCCACTCTAGCTCACTTGGTCTCTTATACTGAATATACAGAATTCAAGAGCAGGTAAAACCAAACCAGAAAGTGTTGCTCCTCTGACCCTGAGCTCACTCAGCACACTTTCTCTACCTCTCATACTATTGGCAGTGAGGCTATACTAGCAAACCCAAGGACATGACACCGACCTACATCAAAACTCACCCCTAGATATGAGTCTTTCCTCACTCTTTCCAGTGCCATGGAGACCCTGGCACTTGTTCTGGGCTCAACAGGCAGCTCAGCCACAACCCTTCAGGAGCAAATGCCTACCAGGAGCTATAACCAGGAAGCACCAGCACTGCAAAGTCCTGAACTGGCAGTGCTGAGGAAAACAGGCTCTGAATTGCCTGTGCTGGCCCAGAGAACTAAAGAACAAAGGAAGTGGATCAGGTCACCAGAACAGGCCATGGATGTGCGGGACTGTGCTGTGCTCCACCAAGCCTAAAGGAAAGTATACAATATCCAGATGGGGTCAGTTCTGACCACTCAAGAATTAATTGGGGCAGAAATTTAGGCTTATGAACCATGAATGGCCCAGTGTGGGGGGAGGCTGAGATGCTTTAAGATTTAGTCCCCAAGGAAACCACAATCAGAGGGGAGGGAGTCGGGAAGAGAGTGATAAGGCAAAGAGGGGGGAGGGAGGGAGAGGGGGAGGAAGACAAGACTAAAAGTACCAAAGATTTCAGGAAGAAGAAAACCTTGAAGACCTTGAACATAAACAGATAAATCAATAGGAGAAACTGTAACAATAGAAGGAAACCTGGCCTCCAGAACTAGTAAACAAGTTCAGATATCTATGAATAAATATTGAAAAATAAAGGAAAATTATCCAACACTTGATGAGATAGAAGATTTTGTGGAATTCAAGAAGAACATGGAATAACAACATGCTACTCCTGAAATGTCTAAAAGAGAATGAGGATTACAAGAGTAGAATTTACATCTTGCACAGCAAAAACAATGAGCAGAATAGAAAAACTTGAATCTGCAATGGCAAGCTTCATCAAAGAGACAAAAAGGAGACCAATAGATTGGGAATACAAATACACAGAAGTGAAGGGCACCCTAGAAGAAGAGAAGTAAAAACCAACAACATTAAAAGAAAATATGCTCACTATGCAAGCTGAACCTACTGAACTCAAGGACAGGATATGCATAGATATATTCTAAGGATGTCTTCCGGAACATGACAGGACAAAAAATATTAACACCATAATAAAGGAAATGATGAAAAAGAACTTCCCAGAACTTCTGAACATGTTAAATTAAATTCCAATGAAACAAAAATAAAAAGGCTGCAAACTCCAAGAAGTGGTAGAATTTAATAATTTAATTCATAAACAAGTTCTGTAAGTCATCAGGAGGAACACTTTCAAATACAAAGGAAAGGTCATTTGAATAATGCAAGGTGATTCCACACCCACTTTAAAAAAGAGAGAGAATGGAATAGTATATACTATAGAGCCATGGAGCCCCAGATGCAGTCCAACCAGAATGTAGGGGCCTATCCTGCAAATCAGAGTTTAGCAATACAGGACATAAGATGGATGCTTGACAATATAGAAGAGGTTGAAACATTTTTAGAAAAACAACCAGAACTGAAGAGATTATTTGCACCCTGAATACCCCCAAACAAACAGAAATGCAAGGGGAGTGAATCAATGCTGCAGGCAAGGACAGTAACTACAATGAAATGGCAACAGAGTCAGAGGCTTCTTTCTCAATGTACACAAGAAACCGGGGCGGGGCGGGGGGGGGGGGGGGGGCGCGGGGGGGGGGGGGGCGGGGAGATGGAGGCAGAAATCTGTTGGAGGTAACACAGAGGAGGTTGAGGGCGGGTATTACGGACAGTAATCTGTGAAACCTCATTTACATGTGAATGCTTCTTTTGTGGGGCTGCATTACAAATTGGGAGAGTACCTGAAAGGTGAGGGAGAAGATCAGATGGCTAAATAGGAGTGAATGGTGTGCCATGGTCAAATAAAGAGCTAGAAATAATGGAAAGGTGATGTCTATGATCTCAGAAGGAGACTCTAAAGGGGGGGGGGGCAGGGAGAGATTGAGAAAGGAGAAAAAGGAAGGAGGCATCACTTTGGAGGTATTAGGGGATTCCACTAATGAATACTACCATGGGTGAAGAAAGATAGTTGTGAGAAATGGTGGAAGCAGTTTTGTTACCACAGAGTTGAAAGTATCTCTCTCCCCACCCCACCCCTCCACCTTTAGCAGAATGTAAATCAGGTGACTGATCAGAGTTGCAATCCAGCAGAGACCAGGCTTCTGGTTGGGTGAAAGGTCAGAGGCTTGTACACATGTTTGACAAGCCATTTGAGGAAGGCATGACATAGGCAGTCAGGGGGTTGCATCTGGCCAATGAAGAGCCTGGCAGGAGATTTGAATTGAGAGTCAATAAAAGGACTGGCATCAGTCTGAGTCCTTGTATTCCCCTTAGACTATTCAGGGGATGTACCCATTTATTCAGAACGAATAAATGTAAAATATAATTAAAACCTTCCTGGCTTCCCAACAAGTATTGTTTATTCCTAGACAATGTGAGTATGTTTATAACATCAGTGAAAAGAGATTAGGACCTAAAATTGAATGAGGACTGGAGGACTGGCAAAGTCTGCTTGTCCTGGGAGGGAAAGAGTTAGAATCCTTGGAAGCAACTGGCACCTGAAGAATGGGAAAGCATGGGCACAAGGAAGAGATCTCTAGCCAAATGAAGAAGAAAAGGTCTACAAGAAAGGGTACAGATCAGTGGTGGGCTATATAATCAGGGACATGTTGGGGAAGGGGACCTACCATGGGGCAATGTCCTCTCTGACATCTGTAATAATTGTCATTGTTCTGGAAATGGAGCACAATGGAAAAGGAGAATATGTGAAGCAAGCCTTCATGGAAGTGGCAGAAAGCACTTTAGAGGGGAGAGCCTAGAATGGATACTTTAGAAGCTTTGATTGTGTGAAGAATATAGAGAAAAGCAAGTGGCCAGATGATCATAAGGATCATGAATCAGAGAATGAAGGTCTAGAAAAAGCAGAAAGAGAAGATGGATAATGAAGAGAATGAGAGAAATCCTTTTTAAGGAAGGGGTCCAAAAATGAGATTTAAAAACAAGGAATGGGGGCAGCTAGGTGGCGCAGTGAGTAGAGCACTGGCCCTGGAGTCAGGAGAACCTGACTTCAAATCTGGCCTCAGATACTTGACACATGTAGTAGCTGTGTGACCTTGGGCAAGTCACTTAACCCCAATTGCCCTGCCTTTGCCCCCTGCAAAAAACAAAAACAAAAAACAAGGAACCGGACTAGCTAAAGGGAAGGAGATGAAAGGAGAATATCAAATGAGAAGAGGGGATCGGGAGTGAGGGGAAGAGAGCCAATGGGAATGCAGTCACCTTAAAAAAAAATTAAAGTAATCGAAGGAAAATAATACCGTTTACAACACAGACTACTAAGATAGTAAGAAGTGGTGATAGGGGAATTTGTTATCAAGATTCTATAAGGCATTTTTATCAATGTCATAGCATTTGTAGTAGTGTAATGTGTGTGTGTATGTGTTTGTATATAACCCAATAGATAAATGGTCAAAGGATAAGAACAAACAGTTCTCAAAAGAAAAACTGAAAAGTGTTCACAAGCACATGAAAAAAATGCTCCAAATCACTAATAATAAAAGAAATGTAAATCAAAACAACTTACCTTGTGAAGCGATAGAATGTCCCAACCCCTTTGCACCTGCAGCCTCTCTCCCTTTGCCCAAACACTTCATAAGAATCCAGCTTCCAGCTCCCTCTTGGAGTTCCCCAGCACTTGCTGTTGTGTGGAACCCTAATTGCAACTCTTTCCCCTCACTAAAGATCATAACTTTTGCTCTATTGGCTGCCTACTCATTAATTCAGGCAGACACCTTATAATAACAATTTATTTTTTCCACTTTTAATTATTTATTTAGTATTTTTTCACCAATTACATGTAAAAACAACTTTTAACATTTGTTTTCAAAATTTTGAGTTCCAAATTCTCTCCCTCCCTCTCCATCCCCCTCAATGAGAAGGCAAGCAATTTAATATAGGTTATACATGTGTGGTCATGCAAAATATATTTCTATATTAGCCATGTTTTAAAAGAAAACATAGAGCAAACAAAACAAAATGAGAAAAAATAAAGTTTTTTTAAAAAGAGTATACTTCAATCTGCATTCAGACTCCATCAGTTTTTTCTCTTTGGATGGATAGCATTTTTAATTATAAGTCCTTCAGAGTTGTCTTGGATTATAATATTGCTGAGAATAGTTAAGTCATTCACAGCTGATCATCTTACAATATTGCTGTTACTATGTGCAATGTTCTCCTGGTTCTACTTGTTTCACTTTGTTCATGTAAGTCTTTCCAGGTTTTTTTTCTTTCTTTTTTTTTTCTTTTTCTGTTTGTTATTTTTATTTTTTTAATTTGTTTAATATATTTAGTTTTCAGCATTGATTTTCACAAAAGTTTGAATTGCAAATTTTTTCCCCATTTCTACCCTCCCCCCACTCCAAGATGGCGTATATTCTGGTTGCCCCTTTCCCCAGCCAGCCCTCCCATCTGTCACCCCACTCCCCTCCCATCATCCCCCTTTCCCTTCTTCTCTTGTAGTGCAAGACAAATTTCTATGCCCCATTGCCTGTGTATCTTATTTCCTAGTTGCATGCAAAAACTTTTTTTTGTTGTTGTTGTTTTTGAACGTCTGTTTTTAAAACTTTGAGTTCCAAATTCTCTCCCCTCTTCCCTCCCTGTCCACCCTCCCTAAGAAGGCAAGCAATTCAACATAGGCCACGTGTGTATCATTATGTATAACCCTTCCACAATACCCATGTTGTGAAAGACTAACTATGTTTTGCTCCTTCCTAACCTATCCCCCTTTATTGAATTTTCTCCCTTGACCTTGACACTTTCGAAAGTGTTTGCTTTTGATTACCTCCTCCCCCATCTGCCCTCCCTTCTATCATCCCCCCTTTTTTATCTTCTTCCTCCTTCTTTCCTGTGGGGTAAAATGCCCAATTGAGTATGTATGGTATTCCCTCCTCAGGTCAAATCTGATGAGAGCAAGATTTACTCATTCCCCCTCACCTGCCCCCCCCCTTCCCTTCCTACAGAACCACTTTTTCTTGCCACTTTTATGCGAGATAATTTACCCCATTCTATCTCTCCCTTTCTCCCTCTCTCAATATATTCCTCTCTTATCCCTTAAATTGATTTTATTTTTTTAGATATCATCCCTTCATATTCAACTCACCCTGTGCCCTTTGTGTATATATATATATATATATATATATGTATGTATATATATGTATATATATATGTATATATATACCTACATATATACATACATAGACACATACATATGTATATATATGTATACACACACACACATATATATATATATATGCATATTCCTTTCAGCTACTATGATATTGAGGTCTCATGAATCATACACATCATCTTTCTATGTAGGAATGTAAACAAAACAGTTCAACTTTAGTAAGTCCCTTATGATTTCTCTTTCTTGTTTACCTTTTCATGCTTCATGATTGTTGTGTTTGAAAGTCAAATTTTCTATTCACCTCTGGTCTTTTCACTGAAAAAGCTTGAAAGTCCTCTATTTTACTGAAAATCCATTTTTTGCCTTGGAGCATGATACTCAGTTTTGCTGGGTAGGTGATTCTTGGTTTTAATCCTAGCTCCATTGACCTCCGGAATATCATATTCCAAGCCCTTCGATCCCTTAATGTGGAAGCTGCCAGATCCTGTGTTATCCTGATTGTTTTTACACAATATTCAAATTGTTTCTTTCTGGCTGCTTGCAGTATTTTCTCCTTGACCTGGGAGCTCTGGAATTTGGCAACAATGTTCCTAGGAGTTTTCTTTTTGGGATCTTTTTCAAGAGGCTATCAATGGATTCTTGCAATTTCTATTTTACCCTCTGGCTCTAGAATATCAGGGCAATTCTCCTTGATAATTTCTTGAAAGATGATATCTAGGCTCTTTTTTTGATCATGGCTTTCAGGTAGTCCAATAATTTTTAAATTATCTCTCCTGTTTTTTTCCAATGAGATATTTGACATTGTCTTTCATTTTTTCATTCCTTTGGTTCTGTTTTATAATATCTTGATTTTGCATAAAGTCACTAGCTTCCACTTGCTCCAATCTCATTTTTAAGGTAGTATTTTCTTCAGTGGTCTTTTGGACCTCCTTTTCCATTTGGCTAATTCTGCCTTTTAAGGCATTCTTCTCCTCATTGGCTTTTTAGAGCTCTTTTGCCATTTGAGTTAGTCTATTTTTTAAAGTGTTGTTTTCTTCAATATTTTTTCAGTATTTTTTTGGGTCTCCTTTAGCAAGTCATTGACTTGTTTTTCATGGTTTTCTTTCATCATTCTCATTTCTCATCCTAATTTTTCCTCTACTTCTCTACCTTGCTTTTCCAACTCCTTTTTGAGCTCTTCCATGGCCTGAGACCCGTTCATGTTTTTCTTGGAGGCTTTTGGTGTAGGCTCTTGCACTTTGTTGACTTCTTCAAGCCATATGGTTTGGTCTTCTTTGTCGCCAAAGAAAGATTTCAAAGTCTGGGACTGAATCTGGGTGCATTTTCACTGCCTGGCCATGTTCCCAGCCAACTTACTTGACCCTTGAGTTTTTTTGTCGGGGTATGACTGCTTGTAGAGCCAAGAGTACTTTGTTCCAAGCTTGAGGGGATGCACCATTGATTTCAGAGCTATTTCTATATAGCCAGCTCTGCCACCCCAGCACTCCTCCTTCCTCAAGAACCACCAACCCGGACCTGACGCAAATCTTCAGCAGGCTCTTCACTCCTGCTTTGATCTGCCACTTAATCCCTCCCATCAGGTGGGCCTGGGGCTGGAAGTAACTGTAGCTGTAGTTCTGTAGCTGCACCTCCCCCACTGCCCCTGGGGCAGTGGCCGAACCATGAACTCTGTCCCCGCAGCTTTTCCCATTAACCTTCTCTGTTGTCTTTGGTTTTTGTGGATTGAGAAGTCTGGTAACTGCCACAGCTCACTGATTCAGGGTGCTAGGGCCTGTTCTGCCTGACTCCTGGTCTGGCTGGTCCTGCTGCCTCCCATGCTGAGCTCCGCTCCCCTCCACTCCATGCGTCATAGACCTCATCCAGCGAACATCCAGGCTGTCCTGGGCTGGATCCCTGCTTCCCTCTACTATTTTGTGGGTTCTGCAGTTCTAGAATTTGTTCAGAGCCATTTTTATAGGTTTTTGGAGGGACATGGTAGGGAGCTCACGCAAGTCCCTGCTTTCCAGCCACCATCTTGGCTCCACCAGTTGTTCCTTTCCAGGTTTTTCTGAGAGCATCCTGCTCATCATTTCTCATAGCACAATAGTATTCTTTCACAATAATATACCCCAACTTGTTCAACTATTCCCCAATACCCCTCAATTTCCAATTCTTTGCCACCAGAAAAGAGCTTCTTTATTTTTGTGCATATAGATCCTTTTTTATTTTTTATCTCTTTTGGGACATAGATGTAGTAGAGGTTTATAGACCTTTGGGCATAGTTCCAAATTGCTCTGTATAATGGCTGAATCAGTTCACAACTCCACCAAAAATACATTAGTGTCTCAATTTTCCCACATTCCCTCCAACATTTGTTATTTTCCTCAGAATTTTTTAAATTTGCATTTCTCCAATCAATAATGTTTTAGAGCATTTTTTTCACATGGCTATGAATGGCTTTAATTACTTCATCTGAAAACTGACTTCATATCTTTCAATCATTTATCAATTGGGGAATGGTTATTATTTCTATAAATTTGACTCAGTTCTCTAAATATTTGAGAAATGAGGCCTCTATCAGAGAAACTTGCTTCAAAATTTTTTTCATGGTTATGATTGCTACCTTTATTTCCCTCCATCCTATCTCCCCCCCATTTATTCTATTCTCTGTCTACTTTCACCCTGTCCCTCCTCAAAAGTGTTTTGCTTCTGACTACCACCTCCCCCAGTCCTCTCTCCCTTCTATCAGCACCCTCTCCCTTCTCTTATCTCCTTCCCTTCCTACTTTCCTGTAGGGTAAGATAGATTTCTACATCCAACTGAGTGTGTATATTATTCCCTTTTTGAACCAATTCCAATGAGAATAAGGTTCTATTTTTTTTTATTCTTTTTGATTTTGTTTCTTGATGTCTCATGGAGTCATTAGTTTCCACTTGTCCAATTCTAATTTTTAAGGATTTCTTCAGTGAACTTTTGTATCTCTTTTTCCATCTGGCCAATTCTGGCTTTTAGGAATTCTTTTCTTCAGTGAATTTTTGTATCTTTTTCCATTTGGCCAATTCTGCTTTTCAAGGAGTTTTTCTCCTCAGTGAATTTTTTTATACCTTTTTCCATTTGGCCTAGTCTGTTTTTTAAGGTGTTATTTTCCTCAGTATTTTTTTTGTTTTCTTTGCCAAGCTGTTGACTCATTTTTCCTGACTTTCTTGCATTATTCTCATTTCTCTTCCCAATTTTTCTTCTACCTCTCTTACTAGATTTTTCAAAATCCTTTTTGAGCTCTTCCATGGCCTGAGACCCATTCATATTTTTCTTGGAGGCTTTGGAAGCAGGAGCTTTAACTTTGTTGTTTTCTTCTGTGTGTGTGTGTTTTGATCTTCCTTGTCACCATAGTAACTTTCTATTGTCATAACTTTTTTCTGGTTTTTGCTCATTTTTTCCTGTCATTTCTTGACTTTTAACTCTTTGCTAAAGTGGGGCTCAGCTTCCAGGGTGGAGGGTGCACTATCCCAAGCTTCAGGGATTTCGTGCAACTGTTTTCAGAGATACTTCTAGGGACCTGTAAGTTTTCAGTTCTTCCAAGGTGGTATGATCTAAGGAGAGGTGTGTTTGCTACTCTCCTGGCATGTGCTCTGGTGTATGAGTGGCCAAAAGCATTTTTCTGCCCTAGAACTGTGACAAGGGTCCCCACTCTACTGGACATCTTTGTCCTGGGACTGCCACCCAGGACTGCAACCCAGATCCAAGTATAGGCAAAACAAAAGAGTCTCACCCGCAATGCCAGCAAAAAGACCCCTATAAATAAAAATTTAAAACAATTTTTAAAAAGACTCCTATAATCTCCTTCTGACCAATTGTTGGAGTACCTTACCATCTGTGGGCTGAGAGCTCTGGAAGCAGCTACTGCCAATGATTCAGTCATTCCCAAAGCCTGCTCATGGTTTTCCTGGGCCCGGTCTGCCCTGGCATGGCCTGCACTGGACTGTGCTCCACTCTCACCCTGGTGTGACAGACCTTTTCTGATAATCTTTTAAGTTTTCTTGGGCTGAAAAATTGTTTAACCCTGTCTTTTTGTGGGTTCGGCTGCTCCAGAATTTGTTTTGAAGCATTATTTAAAGTTGGTCAGAAGGATTTTGGGGAGAGCTCAGATGAGTCCCTGCCTTTTCCTTGTCATCTTGGCTCTACCCACCCACTCCTATAACAATTTAAAGGAAAAAGGAATAAAATGGTCCAATAAAACCAACAGATACATTGATCTCATCTGACAGTATATTCAACGTTGTACACTCACAGTTATTTGTCTTGCCAACGAAAGGAAAGAGATACATTTCTCAACTTTACCTTGTAGCCAACCCTGGTCATTTTAATTACATGTGTTCGGTTTCACTATTATTCTTTTTTTTTCTTTGTTGAAGTCCCGTATATTATTTTCCTGGTTCTGTTTACTTAACTGCATCAGGCCACACAAGTCTTCTCATGTTTCTTAGAATTCTTCCTGTTCATCATTTCTTTTGACTCAATAGTATTCAGTCACATTAACATATCAGAGTTTGTTGAGCCCTTCCAGAATCCATGGTACCTAAGTTATTTCCATTTCTTTGCTTTCACAAAAAATACTGTTGTGAATAATTTGGTATATATGGGATTGTCCTTTCTGGCTTTCACTACTTTCACTACATTTTTTCCAAATTGTTTTCTACAATGGTAGGACCAAGTCAGTTTCCACCAACAATGTGAATATGTCTTCCCACCACCCTTCCATCACTGACTATTTCTGTGTTTTGTTATATTTGCCAATTTTCTGGGTATAAAGTAAACTTCAAGGTTCTTTGAATTTGTTTTTCCTCTCAGTGATTCAGAGCAATTTTTCCCATGGTTGTTAATAGTTTGCAATTTTTGTTTTGCTTATTCACGTCCTTTGACCACTTATTCATTGAGAAATGCCTTTTGATCTTATATATTTGTATGGAATTCCTATGTATTTAAGATATCATTCTTATTAGAGATATTTGTCTGTCAATTAACATTTATTAAGTATATAGTATGTACCAGGAATTGTGATAAGCATTGGGTATTTTGATAGAAAGTTTTTTTTTTCCTCAGTCAACAATTTCCCTTCTCTAAAACATTTTTGATTGGAGAAATGGAAATTTAAAAAATTCTGAGGAAAATAACAAATGTTGGAGGGAATGTGGGAAAATTGAGACACTAATGTATTTTTGGTGGAGTTGTGAACTGATTCAGCCATTATACAGAGCAATTTGGAACTATGCCCATATTAGCTATATTTATTTTAATTGTGTTAAAAGCTTTTCAATTTCATTGGAAGTAGTGGTTGAGCGTTTGAAGGTTTTGGCTGAAAAAAAAATGATAGTCCCTTTTTGGGTGGTACCATAATTTCCCAACTCCTCCCTTTCAGTATGATTCTCTAACTGCCACCTTCATCTCCAGCCCAAGAGGAGAGGAGAGATTTATTTGCATGCCCCTAAGGAAATGAAACCAGAAGAAGGAGATATGCTTCAGGCCTCTAAGGCAACTATCTCTGAAGGAAACTCCTGTGTTCTATTCAACAAGCAGCTTTCCCTCAAACACCAACATTAGGTCATTCTTTGCTCAGGCTAACATCTGAATTCATTTTTATCTCTGCTTTCAAGGAGTTCACTATGTTTTCAATAAAAATCTCTTGTGTTCATTTGATCCCCCCCCCCCCAGGCAGACAACTAACCCTGTGGTATATAAAGAGTGTCTCTGTCTCTCTCCCACATCTCCAATAACAATTTGGGGCTAGCCATTGTTTGGGTTGTTTTTTTTGGTTTTGTTTTTTGTTTTTACATTTTTAAATAAAGTTTTTTTGTATTTTAAATCTTTTTAAATCATTATTTATTTACTTAATATTTTTAGTTTTCAGCATTGATTTCCACAAGAGTTTGAATTACAAAATTTCCCCCCATTTTGACCCTCCTCCCCACTCCAAGATGGAATATATTCTGATTGCCCCATTCCCCAGTCAGCCCTCCCTTCTGTCACCCCACTCCCCCCATCCCCTTTTTCCTTACTTTCTTGTAGGGCAAGATAAATTTCTACACCCCATTGCCTGCATATCTTGTTACCTAGTTGCATGTAAAAACTTTTTTTTGAACATCTGCTTTTAAAACTTTGAGTTCCAAATTCTCTCCCCTCTTCCCTCCCCATCCACCCTCCCTAAGAAGGCAAGTAATTCAACATAGGCCACATGAGTATCATTATGCAAAACCCTTCCACAATACTCATGTTGTGAAAGACTAACTACATTTTGCTCCTTCTTATCCTATCCCCATTTATTCAGTTTTCTCCCTTGACCCTGTCACTTTTTGAAAGTATTGTTTTTTGATTACCTCCTCCTTCTGCCTTCCCTTCTATCATCGCCCCTTTTTTATCTCCTTTATCCTTCTTTCCTGTGGGGTAAGATACCCAGTTGCATGTGTATGTTATTCCCTCCTCAGGTAAAATCTGATGAGAGCAAGATTCACTCATTCCCCCTCACCTGCCCCCTCTTTCCTTCCAACAAACTGTTTTTTCCTTGCCACTTTTATGCAATATAATTTACCCCATTCTATCTCTCCTTTTCTCCCCATTTCAATATATTCTTCTCTCATCCCTTAATTTGATTCTATTTTTTGAGCTGTCATCCCTTCATATTCAACTCACCTTGTGCCATATATATATATGTACATATATATATATTTATATGTACATATACATATATACATGTATATATTCCCTTCGACTACCCTAATACTGAGGTCTCATGAATTATACATATCATCTTTCCATGTAGGAATGTAAACAAAACACAAAACAGTTCAACTTTAGTAAGTCCCTTATGATTTCTCTTTCTTGTTTACCTTTTCATGCTTTTCTTGATTCTTGTGTTTGAAAGTCAAATTTTCTATTCAGCTCTGGTCTTTTCACTGAGAAAGCTTGAAAGTCCTCTATTTTATTGAAAAACCATATTTTGCCTTCGAGCATGATACTCAGTTTTGCTGGGTAGGTGATTCTTGGTTTTAATTCTAGCTCCATTGACCTCTGGAATATCATATTCCAAGCCCTTTGATCCCTTAATGTAGAAGCTGCTAGATCTTGTGTTATCCTGATTGTGTTTCCACAATACTCAAATTGTTTCTTTCTGGCTGCTTGCAGTATTTTCTTCTCGATCTGGGAGCTCTGGAATTTGGCGACAATATTTCTAGGAGTTTTCTTTTCGGGATCTTTTTGAAGAGGCGATCTGTGGATTCTTTTAATTTCTATTTTACCCTGTGGCTCTATATTTTTTGGGATCTTTTTCAGGAGGCAATTGGTGCATTATTTCAATTTCCATTTTACCCTCTGGTTCTAGAATATCAGGGCAGTTCTCCTTGATAATTTCTTGAAAGATGGTATCTAGGCTCTTTTTTTGATCATGGCTTTCAGGTAGTCCAATAATTTTTAAATTATCTCTCCTGGATCTATTTTCCAGGTCAGTGGTTTTTCCAATGAGATATTTCACATTATCTTTCATTTTTTCATTCCTTTGGTTCTGTTTTATAATATCTTGATTTTGCATAAAGTCACTAGCTTCCACTTACTCCAATCTAATTTTTAAGGTAGTATTTTATTCAGTGCTCTTTTGGACCTCCTTTTCCGTTTGGCCAATTCTGCTTCTCAAGGCATTTTTCTCCTCATTGGCTTTTTGGAGCTCTTTTGCCATTTGGGTTAGTCTATTTTTAAGGTGTTATTTTCTTCAGTATTTTGGGTCTCCTTTAGCAAGTCATTGACTTGTTTTTCATGGTTTTCTCACATCACTCTCATTTCTCTTCCCAATTTTTTGTCTACTTCTGTAACTTGCTTTTCCAAATCTTTGTTGAGCTCTTCCATGGCCTGAGACCAGTTCATGTTTTTCTTGGAGGCTTTTGATGTAGGGTCTTTGATTTTGTTGACTTGTTCTGGCTGTATGTTTTGGTCTTGTTTGTCACCAAAGAAAGATTCCAAAGTCTGAGTCTGAATATGACTCTGTTTTCACTGCCTGTTCATGTTCCCAGTCAACTACTTGACCCTTGAGCTTTTTGTCAGGGTATGACTGCTTCCAAAGCCTCCAAGAAAAATATGAATGGGTCTCAGGCCATGGAAGAGCTCAAAAAGGATTTTGAAAAATCTAGTAAGAGAGGTAGAAGAAAAATTGGGAAGAGAATTGAGAATAATGCAAGAAAGTCAG
Source organism: Trichosurus vulpecula (assembly GCF_011100635.1). Taxonomy (NCBI): domain Eukaryota; kingdom Metazoa; phylum Chordata; class Mammalia; order Diprotodontia; family Phalangeridae; genus Trichosurus; species Trichosurus vulpecula. Next base: position 97,974,979 of record NC_050575.1, read on the forward strand.
GAAAAATGAGTCAACAGCTTGGCAAAGAAAATGACTGCTTGTAGAGTATAGAGTACTTTGTCCCAAGCTTGAGGTGCTGTGCTGTTGTTTTCAGAACTATTTCTACACAGCAAGCTCTGCCATAGCAGCCCTCCTTCTCCCCCAAGAACTGCCAATCCAGACCACAACTCAGATCTAAGCAGGCTCTGCACTCCTGCTCTCATCTGCCACTCAATTCCTCCTACCAGGTGGGCCTAGAGCTGGAAGTAACTGCAGCTGTAGCTCTGGAAGCAGCCTCAGAGCTGCACCACCTCTGCCACCCTGGGGGAGGTGGCCAACCGTGAACTCCTTTTACTCTGTCCTGAAGTTTTTCCCACTAACATTCTCTGTGATCTTTGGTGTTTGTGGGTTGAAAAGTCTGGTAACTGCCACAGCTCACCAATTCAGGGCACTACGGCCTGTTCCACCCGGCTCCTGGTCTGGTTGGTCTTGGTGCAGCCCACGCTGGGCTCTGCTCTGCTATGCTACCAGCTCCATGGGATAGACCCTTTCCAGTGACCATCCAGGCTGTCCTGGGCCGGAACCCTGCTTCCCTCTGCTATTTGGTGGGTTCTGCAGCTCTAGAATTTGTTCGGAGCTGTTTTTATAGGTGTTTGGAGGGTCCTGGGAGGGAACTTTAGGCAAGTCCCTGCTTTCCAGCAGCCATCTTGGCTCCACCCCCACTAGCCATTGTTTTATCTTAATATGGCTTTTTTAGAGATTAGGTGAACAATGCTGAAAAAAATATAAATTTTGAAGAAACGAAGTTAGGTTTGGAAAAGATACACACTCTTTCAGGGCAAATGAGGAGCAGGGAGTTTTACTCTTGGTACTTGTCCATAAAAGGAAACAATTACAGTTTATTCTATGCTGGCTCCAGGTAGTCCCACATAGTTTGGAACTTGATGTTGAGAATGGCAGTAATAAGAACAATGACAGTGGTGATTCCAGTAGATTTCTCTTATTTCTTTCAGTCACCCTCAAAAAGCTGGTGATGATTAAACCTCTGGTCACCTACACCCATACATCATGGTTAAAGCCACTAGGTCATGGAGGCTGTGGGAGAGATTCTGATGCTTGAGACCATTTGGCAACTGGCCTCACAGCCTCCTTTCTGTCATCTCCTCTGCATCCACTCTAGGGTTGTATCTTTCACCCCTGCTTTCACTCAGGATAGTAAGTTTTACCCATCAATCATAGTCTGCTCTTATCAGTTTGTATGAGAGTTAACTGAAAGGGAAACTGAGACACAGAGAGGTTAGGTGACTTGCCCAAGAGCATATAGCTAGTAAATGTGTGAGGTGGGATTTGAATCAAAGTTTTCTTAAATCCAGGTCCAATGTGTTCTCCATCACGCCATGCTGCCTATTTGTTTTCTTATCCATTTTACCATTCTCTTTCACTCATTGGGGCATTTAATCCATTTGTATTCAAGGTTATGATTATTAGGCTTGTCTTTTCCTCAATATTTATCTTGAACTGATTTGCATAGCCTTCTTCTTATGAGTCTCTGCAATTAGTTTTGTTTAAACTACTTTGATACCACTCAGTTCCCCCAGGGTCATTGTCTTTACTCTATCCCACTCCTGCCACTCCTATAAATGTGTCTTAACCAAATTCTTTAAATTTACTTAAATTATCAGTCTATCTATCTATCTGTCTATGTATCTATCATCCTTTCCTATCCACCCCCTTTGGACCTTTTCCCTTTTCCTGCCTTGGTAAGCATGTGGTTCGAAATGGTATCTTTCCTTCCCTCCCCAACCTTTAATCTTAATATTTTTTGTGATCCCATTTTCTAATAAGTTTTAAATTATCCTGTCCTCCTTATTTCTATGTTATTCAAAGCTATCATGAGTTCTGTTCTGCCATTTATGGGCTATACCCTTATTTTTTTCTTCTCCAACTCATCTATGCCCTTCACGAGAAGTAGAAATCCTTGAAAAGAAAATTTGAGTTATCCCATTTCTTATTACATTTGTAGATCTTACCTTATCTCCCTCTCCTCCCCTCTCCTCTCCCTTTCTCTCCACTTCCTTTTCTTGTGCTCCCTCCCCCTCCCTGTCCTGTTCCCTTCTTCCTCTCTATCTCTCCTCTCCACTCCCTTTCTCTTCTTTCTTCTCCTTTCCTCTTTCCTCCCATGTCCTCCTCTGCTTTTCCCTTGTCCTGTCTTCCCTTGTCTTGACTTGTCTTCTCTTCTCTGCTTTTAGGTTATAGACTCTTCATTTGAGAAAGTAATTGGCAAAGCCGGCAAGCACCAAATAACATTTTGAATGTTCTAAATTATTTGCATTGATGTAAGAATTATCCATGAATCAGCTGTTGTATACATTAAGATCATCAACTTGTTAGAACTAAGATCAGAATTAGGCAGGAAGAAAATAATGAGGACAAAATATGGCAAACAATTGAAACAACTCAGTCCTAAACCATTTAAACAAATGATGTAGCCAGTCAACAAGCACTTATTGAGGCTCTGGAGACATAAAGAAAGGCAAAAAATAGTATCTGTCCTCAGAAACTTGCATTCTAATGAAGGAGCCAGAGAAAGAACAGTCAGTTAACATAAACGAGCAACAGAAATAACATCAACAAGGATTATAAAAAATTTATGCAGAAATTTACCCAATATAAATTAATTGCCACAGAATCCCAAAGAGACCATAAGGTGTTCTAGTCAGCAAAAATATGTACTACTTGCCAAAAAAGAGAAAGATAACTGCCAAACTCAGAATATACAGTAAACTCACTTATAGACTCTTACAAAGAAAGATGATTATGAGCAGTACTGTCTCGTAAATCAAAGAGAAGCAGTGGAAGGCAAAACCAATTGAAAGAAAGCTTTGGCAAGACATTGAACTAAGTTAAGTAAATTCAAGTCAACGAGCATGTATTATGAACCTACTATTATGTGCCATACACTGCTAACCATCAAGGGTATAGGCAATATATAGGCAAATACGGCAAAAATACAATCCCTGCTGTCAAGGAGCTCATAGTCTGATAGCACAGAAACATGTACACAATTATGTACAAATAAGATATAGATAAATAAGTGGAGATAATCTCAGAGGGAAAGGACTAGCATTAAGAGGAATTGGATACTGGGCAGGGTGGAGCCAAGATGGCAGAGTGTAACCCAGATAAACTTGCTCAATATTTCCCTCCAAACAACTTTAAAATAACTCTTCAAATCAAATTTTGAAGTGGCAGAGCCAACAAGAGGTTGGAGTGAGATATTTCTCCAGCCTAAGACAACTTGGGAAGTCAGCAGAAGAGGTTTATGACTGGAATGCAGAAGCGGTATCAGTAGTGGGCCTTGAAGGCAGCTGCAACAGTGATAGCTCTTAGCCCAGAGAAGGTAAGGGAGGTCAAACAACTTGTCAGAAAAGGATTACGGGAAACTTTTGATGGCACTGGGTGCAGCTGGCACTGATTCGCAATTCTATTGCCCACAAGCAGTTCTGGGTCACAGTTCCAGGGAGAGGTGCACTTCTTGTAGGGTCACAAGGAAAGAGGGGCCCTGGTTGCCTTCCAAGGCCAAGAGGAACACCAGCACTTGTGGCTGCAGAAGAACAGGTGACTTGGTCACAGTTCTAGGGCCAAGATGGCTATTAGTACTTGCAGCTGCAGGGGAGCAGGGCCTCTTCCTGGATAAAGCCTAGAGAGCAGACCAGGAGAACAATGACTATAGATCATACCAACTTGGAAGCATTGAAAACTTCCAAACCTCCAGACTAGCTCTGAAGACAGCAGTATAAAAAAGCCTGAAGTTTGGGACAGTGCCTCCCCATCCCCAGGGAAAGGGAGAAATGGAATAGGAAAATTTTCCTCATGTAAAAGAGGATGCAAAGAAGAATTTTTATAGTGCAGAGGAAAATGGGGGGAGGGGCAAGCAGGCAATGCTTGAACCTCACTCTCATTGGAATTGGTTCAAAAAGGGAAGAATACATATACATACTCAGTTGGATATAGAAATCTAGCTCACAAAATAGGGAAATAGGATGAGATGAGGATAAGAGATACGGGGAAGGGATAATAAAAGGGAGGGCAGATTAAGGGAGGCAGTGGTCAGAAGCAAAACAGACTTTGAAGGAGAGACGGGATAAAAGAAAAAGAAGGATAAACAGAGAAAATAGGATGGAGGGAAATACACTGTTAATAATCATGATTGTGAATGTGAACAGGATGAGCTCAGCCATAAAGTGAAAGCAGATAGCAGAATGGACGAGAAATCAGAATCCAACAATATGTTTATAAGAGACACACTTGAAACAGAAACAAGAGTTAAAAGGCTGAAGCAGGATCTATTAGGCTTCAGCTGAAGTAAAAAAAAAAGAAGGCAGGGGTAAGCAATCATGATCTCAGACAAAGCAAAAGCAAAAAGAGACCTAATTAAAAGAGATGATCAGGCAAACTACATTTTGCTAAAAGATAACCATAGAAAATAAGCAATATCAAAAGATTTTATAGAAAGTTTCTCCAATAAAGGCCTCATCTCTCAAATATATGAGGAAATGAGACAAATTTATAATACAAGTTATTGCCCAACTGATAAATGGTCAAAGGATATGAACAGGCAGCTTTCAGAAAAAGAAATCAAAAGAATCTACAGCCATACGAAAAATGTTCTAAATCACTATTTATTAGAGAAACACAAATTAAAACAACTCTGAGGTACCATCTCACATCTAACAGAAATGATAAATGCTGTAGGGGATGAGAGAAAATAGGTACACTAATGAATTGTTGGCAGAGTTGTAAACAGGTTCAAACACTCGGGAGAACAATTTAGAACAATTTCCAAAGGGCTGTAAAATTTTGCATACCCTTTGATCCAGCAATACTAGGAAATAGGAGCAAAACTAGGTCTATACCCCAAAGAAATCAAATAAAAAAGAAAATAACCTATAAGTACAAAAATATTTATAGCAGCTCTTTTTGTGGTGGCAAAGAATTCAAAATTGAGGGGATGCTCATCATTTGGGGAATGGCTGAACAAGTTGTGGCATAAGAGTCTGATGAAATACTGTTGTTCTATAAGAAGTGACAAGGGGAATGGTTTCAGAAAAAACGTGGCAAAACACATGAACAGATGCAAAGTGAAGTGAGAAGAGATCCTTGTGCACAGCACAGCAGTGTTGTAGTGACAACCAACTGTAAAAGACTTGGCTACTCTGATCAATTCAAGGATCCAAGGAAATTCCAAAGGACCCATGGATCAGCCTGTAGCCCCATACTTCATAGTAGAATTGACAACTCTCAATTCCTCAAATTGCCTCCACTTCCCCAGTAGTAAGGGGAGGCGTTGTGGTTGGCACCATTGTCCTAGGATATGGTAAAAAGATGTGGCAGACATAACAGACACAATACTAGTAGCCTTGAGAGCCACCATTGTGGTAGAGCCCAGGACATGGTATAGGAGAAGAGAGAGCTGCTTTGGATGCTGGCCAGTGATGCACTGCCATCCTCATCTGGAAGGACGTTGGTTCACCAGTTCACCAAATCCTTAGCCTTCTTACCTCCCCTTCCAGGTATTCCATGCTTACTGGATCACCTTCTAACTCTACCCCACCCCCTTGGGTTTCTTCCACTTCACAGAGGTAAATGCTTCAGGTAGATAACTAATACTAAAGTTTTTGAAGCTAAGCTAATAATCTCCCCCTCTCCTGGCCTTGGATGTTGGGAATTGAGTGGCCAGAAGGAAAGAAAACTTTGCCTTCCTTAGAGCTTATGAGGAGCTAAAAAACAAAGAGATTTTTAAATGATGTTAATGGTTTTTTTTTAATCTCAAGTTATACATGGTAGATTCACAGTTTCATGTGCAATCACTTTTTTATTGCACTGTGTTATGGAAATGTTTGTTTTGCTCTGTGAATTGAAAATAAGATAATTTTTTAAATTGATAATGGTTTTTCCCTTCAGAAGGCTCCCCTCCAGGGCCAGTTCAGTTGTGAAGTCTTTGCTTTTAAATCAAATGGGCTGGAGACCTTGGAGCAAAATTGTAGGAATTTCCTACAAAGTAGATATGAATCACTATAGCAAGTTGAGTTTGCTAAAGCTTTGATTCAAAAAAAAACTTTGCTGTGAGATTTATATGTAAAATGGGAATGTTTTCTGAAATAAATTGTTAGAACAGAGGAGAAGGGAAGGGAGGATATTCTTAAAGGTATTCAGAGCAGATGTTAAGGCCAATCTGGAGGAAACCCCGAACCCCGATCTATATCACACAAAAGGCAGAATTGTAACTAAGATTTCTTGGACCTGGGTCAAGTGGCTGGAGGGTGAAAAGTTGTGAATCTGGGGAAAGACCATGAGACCAACGTGGCAAGGGAGCAAGGCAGAACCGAGGCAGGGAAGAACTCGCCTAAATGCCCACAAATCATGTCTCTTGAGCTCCCCTGCCTTCACCTTTATTGTGCTCATAATGGGAAACAGAACAATTCCTACTGTGGTCTGGCTATTTGTACAATTGGATGTCAGGAGATAAATTGTCTGTGATTATTGATTTGAGAAGGAAGTGGTGTACATCTAAATTTGGGCACTATTGCTCTGGACCTGTGGAGCAGCCCTGCATATTTATTTATTGTTAAAATCATTACAAGTTTTTGTTTTTATATTACTTTCATTCTCAATATATCCCTCCCTCTCCCACAGTCCCAGAGCCATAACTCACAACAACCAAAAAAAATCAAAAATAAAGAGGAAAAAAACAGTTCAGCAAAACTAACCCACACATCAATCAAGTCTGTCAGCATATTTCCCCGCCTCCGCAAAGAAGGCAGGGAGATGTATTCTCTTATTGCTTCTCCTAGGTCTGGATTGGTTATTATAATTCCATAGTTTTCCATTTTGATTTTTGACATTTTTTCCATTTACATTTATAATGGGGGTCTGGCACATGTACAGAGTCCATCAGCTTGCTCAGCTGATGTAATTGCTCATGTAAAGGATGCTAGGGAGCTGCTTCTGGGAGAACCGGGATGGTTTGTAAAGGAAATGCCTTGGAGAGACTTTGGAATAGGCATTCTAGAACTGATTTTTTCTGGATAAGCGTGTGGTTGGGAAGGGTCTTTTTTGATTGGCCGTGGAGCCAGAACTGCGAGGGTCTTCAAAAAGCCCTGTCAGTTTCAGTTACTGCCTCTGTCCTATTTGCAGCTGAGGGTGCTCAGTAACTCTTTCTCTCATAGCATCTAGTGAGAAATCATAGGTAGATGGGAACAGTCTCAGGGCTCTCTCCTCCACCACCACCACCATCACCACCATCACCACCATCACCACCACCACCAACAACAACCATTATCACTACCACTCCCAGTCCATGGTCATTTCACTAACTTCTGTTGCAGATGCATGCAGGGAGAGGAGCCTCTCTGATCATGGATGACAGAGCAAGCTGTAACAACAATGTTGCTTGCAGCTGCTGTGGGGGTGTAAGACTAATAACACCAGCACACAGGAGGACTGCTAACACAGGTTCTTTGATCTGCTTTTCTAAAGGAAAGCAACTTTAAAGGGGTCAACAATCTTACTTTAATCAAACATATATACCATTCACTTAGTTCAGGGGAAAAGTCAGCACCCTGAACTTCAGAGCAAATACAAACAGAAATTACAGGTAGAAATTATGAACAGAGAAAATAACACAAATCAACAGACAAGACTTCTAACTATCTGACCATAGTAATACATACATAGTTACGAGAGAGAGAAGCACCAACATCTAGGTTTTCAAAGCCAGGGGGCTCCTTAATGGCTGCCCAGAGTCTCATCTGGTTACATCACATGAACACTCTTCCCATGAGTGAACCCCAAAGCAAAATGCCAACCTCCAAGTATATATGCCCTTCTTCAGGGTCAGAGGGCATCACAATGCTTGTGACCCAGGCTCATGTGAATTAGGCTCCTTGTGACTTAAACAGGTCACATGGACCTATTAATGGATGAGAAAGACCTTCCCATCAAGCAAAAAATATATTTAACAATATACAAGTCAAAGGAACCTAGGAGTTAGAATCTAGGCCTTGTGTTGCAGGCAATCCAGCATTGATGACCCAAGTAGCAAGGAGCTTTGGAAAATACCTTCTGGGCTCTAATCTAGTGGAAGGACTCACCTCACTCAGACTCACTCACAGGCAGTCTTGACACATCTGGACATGAACTTGGTGGGACCAATGCTATGTAGGAACTGAGCTAAGTTTTGAGTCCACTTCCCCCAAAGACCAAAGTGGTGCAGGGGAAAGTGGGTCCCAAATATATTGGGGAAATGTTTGTATGTTTGATCTTCGTATATCTTTGAAGTAAATAACTCTTTGTGAAAGCTACCTGGTGTTAAGTGGTTAAATGGAACTGGGGTGCTAGTCACAAATCTCTAATCATCAAAGAGAACACAATTTGTGTGGGCTCAATGGCAATAGAGAAGAGACATGGCACAAACCCAAAAGATGTTTCAAGCTTGGCCTCTGGGAGAAAAGGCCAGCACATGCATGTTAGATGTTATTGTTGTAGTAACTGTATTGATTGTTTTCCCGGTTCTGCTGACCTTACTTTGCATCAGTTCATATAAGTCATCCTGTGCCTTCCTATATCTTCGTATTCATTAATTTTATGGCATAGTAGTAGTCTACTACATTTATTTACCTTAATTTGTTTAGGTATTCCCCGGCTCATAGAAGTAATACTATATAGTAAGAAAATATTCTCAGTGAGGAAATCATTGTGGAAAGGATTTGGGTAAGCATCAACAGAAGCAATGTTCTTATGCAAGTATACTACAAACCCCCTGGACAGAAGAAGGAACTAGATTTAGGAGTTTAGGAAACAGATCATGAATCTGGCACAGAGCTAACATCATGGTAATAGGGGATAGCAACTATTTGGACAGCTGCTAGATCTCTTCTGTGAAAAAAAACAAACAAGGTGGCTGATAAATTCCTATCGTAATGATAATTTCATTCTTTAACAGATGGAGGCAATGATCAGGGGATTTAGTATTCTAGGCCTGATTCTGACCAACCAAAGAGGGAATGATCATGGAAGTAAGAATGACAGCAACCTTGGGACCAGTGAACACTCAGTCTTGCAATCCATGATAAAGAAGGAAAAAAAAAAAGCTAAATTGATGTGTACCATAATTTTAGGTCAAGCAGATTTCCAAGAGTTCAGGATCTAAAGACCTTACAGGTAAGTCAAACCAAGAGTGATGGGATACTCTCTAGAAATTCTGAAAACACAAATGGAAATGATTCCCTTGAGGGGAAAAGGAAGAGCTATCTAAAGAGACTCACATGGCTCCAAGGGTTCAATGGTTAACTCAAATTTTTCAGAGATGTGCATTAAGGATGGAAGCAAGAATCATTCAGTGAAGGTGAATATAAGAAAATGAAATGGTCTTGTAAATCAGATGCACTAGCACCAACTGAGACAAGTGATGAATGATAAGAACAATACAAAAGACTTTTAAAGGTATGTTTGGGGCAAAAGAAAAATCATGGAAAGGCTGGTGCTGATGCTTGGGGTGAGTGGAGGATGACAATGATATATGACGAAAAGGTAGAACCATTGTGCATTTTTTCAGTTGTTTCATGTCTGACTCTTTGTGACCCCCTTTGGGTTTTTCTTGCAAAGATAATGGAATGATTTGCCATTTCCTTTTCCAGCTCATTTTACAGATGAGAAAACCAAAGCGAACAGGGTTAAGTGACTTGTCCAGGGTCACATAACTAGTAAGTATCTGAGGCTTGATTTGAACTCCGAAAGATAAGTCTTCCTGACTCCAGACCAGGCAACTCTATCCACTGTGGCACCCTATCTACTGCAAGGTAAAACTATTCAATTCTTACTTCTGCATCTATGAAGCTTTTAGAAAGAACTATTAGATTGATAAATCAGGGGAATGTGTAAATATGTGCACATATGCATGTTCATATGTGTGCTGCGTGTACATATGTGTACATGTACACACATCTATATACACACATGCATATACATAATATATGCACAGTGTAGATATATATATATATGCATGCACATGAGCACACAGCACACACACACACACATACACACATACATGCACACACTGAGGTTTTGTTGCTTCTGTCTTCTTGGCCAAGGAGAACCTTCTTTGAACTGGGAAAGATGGGGAAATGGTAAACATAGAAAAGTAAGGAAGTGGTAAAGGTACCTAGCTGCCCTCAGTGAGTTAAAGTCAGCAGGCCCTGACAGACCACACCCTAGGCTACTGAAAGAACTGGCAGATGTGATTTCTTGAGCAGCTATACTGAACTTTGTAATACTGCAAAGGAAGGAGGTGCTGCAGACTCTATAGAAAGGCAGACGCTATCCAGATTTCCTGAAAAAAGGAAGAGTGTGAAGGATGACCAATAAGGGCAAAATTCTGGAATGTATTATTATAGGAATAATTTGTAAGCATTTAGAAATGGAAACTGTGATCACCTGGCATCTTTATTAAGGACAGGTCATGCCAAATTAGTCTTGTTTCCTTTTTTGAAAGGGTTTTTGGACTGATAAATCAGGGGAATGCCATGTATGTGTGTATTTTTATATATATGTACACAGGTCTACATACATGCATGTATATATGATATAGGTGTGTGTTTATATGTATATATGCATATCTATGTGTGCGTGCATACACATATACACACTGAGGTTTCAGCCAAGCATTAGACAATCTTGTATGCTTTCTTTGTGGATAGCACTGGCTGTCTCCCATGCCTTCCTTCTCACCTCCACCCTTTGGAATGCCTGGTTTCCTTCAAGACTCAACTCAAGAGCAAACTTCTTTCTAAATGAAGCCTTTCTCAACATTGCCCCACCACCAGCTGCTACTTCACTCCCTTCCCCAAACTAACTTGTATTCATTTTGTACATATTGTGAATATACTTACATATGCACTTGTTGTCCACTCCATTAGAATATAAGAGCCTTGAAGATGAGGGCTATTTTATTTTGATTTGTGTATCTGTGCCTAGCACAGTGCCAGGAACATTTATTTCTTTAGGTTTGTTGTTTAGTCGTTCGGTTGCATTCGACTCTACATGATCCCATGGACTTTTGTCTATGGGGTTGTCTTGGCAAAGATACTGAAGTGGTTTGCCATTTCCTTCTCCAGTGCATCTCCATTTTACCGATGAAGAACTGAGGTAAATAGGGGTTAAGTGACTTGCCTCAGGTTTACACAGCTATTAAGTGTCTGAAGCTGGATCTGAACTCAGATCTTCTTGACTCCAAGTCCCATGTTCTATCCATTATACCACCTACCTGTTTCCATATAAGGAATTTCTCATGTGCAAATTCCTGCCACTGAGGCAGATTGCCAGGGCATCTGTAGTTTGTAATCTAAGTTGTTTGGGACCCTGAGAGGTTAAGTGACTGACCCCTATTCACACAGCTCCAATGATTCAGGGGAAGTATCTGAGCCCAGGTATTCCTGACTTGAAGGCCAACCCTTTAACCTATTATACCACATTGCTTTTTGACTGGCACAAAGTAAGTGCTTAATAAATTCTTGTTTATGGCTAATATGGAAATGTATTTTGCATGACTTCATATGTGTATTTGTTTGTCTTTTCAATAGGTGGGGGAAGGGATGAAGGGAAGGAGAGAATTTGAAATTGAAAATTAAAATTTTTAAATGCTCATTGAATTTGATAAATTAGCAGGGTATTCATAACACCTGACATACAGTAGGCATTTAATAAATGCTTGTTGATTAATTAATTATTTGATCACATCTTAGACATGTCCTTTTTCTTTAGGAAGGTTATTCTCTGGGACCCTGTATTATTAACATTAATCAAAAGCAACTTATGGACCATAATCAGGCGCAATCATGGTAGGGGCACTCTTCCCCCCCAGGGGTTGAAATAAATCAGAGAAACTGGTAGGTTTTTGTTGTGAGCTCTCTGAGCAGGGTAAAATGGTAAATCTGGGTCCTTCCTTTCCAGGGGGACAAAGAGCTTTGTTTCCTCTCCTTCCTACTACCCCCTCCACTTCCCAAACAACCCAATCTCTTCACTTCATCAAGACTATTTTCTGGGTTCCAAAACTGCTAAAATCTATCTCCCTTTGAACTTCAATATGGTTAAGATTCTCTTCCTGCATTTATATAGCTAGGTTGCTATTAGTGCCAGTAATAAATCCTTTGACTGGACAGATGTATTTGCATTAGCACTATTAGAAGTTAGAGCTATGCAAAATACAATAATTGGTTCCAGCCCAGGGGAAATATGCTGTGAGAATTTGAATAATCCAGCTACTTCATGGGACTTGTTATTCATGCCAATCACAATCTAGCTGCATTTCTCCTCACTGGAGGTTTTATGATCAAGGTTCAATACCCCATTGCTCAGTATGTTAGGGTAGGGATTTTTTGCGGTTTGAATTGGACCAGGTGGCTGCTGAGCTCTCTTCCAACTTCAAAATTCTATGGTTCTGAATCACAAGGGCAAGAGAAGGCAGGGGTGAAATAAAAAGTCTGGAATCCAAGAGACGGGCAGAACATTGGAATTAGTGTAGGAAACTGAGTAAGTCGCTTCTAGGTTGCTGAAATCACTTGCTTGGCTGAAGAAACACAAGAGTGAAAGTTTTTCTCATTAGCAAGTGAGAAAGAAATGCTTAAATCCCTAGGTCATGCTCAAGAGCTCTGAACATCAGCTCAAGAGCTCTGCCATCAGCTCCTTAAGTGACCTTGGACAAGGCACGACTTTAGCTTTCTCATCTGTAAAAGGGGTAGAAGGTTGGACTAGACAATTCCCGAAATCCCTTCCAGCCCCAATATTCTATTCTACATGAGATCAGTTCAAAGAATTGGAGGCACTTCCAAGTGACTGTTTAAACACTGGACTCATTTCCCTGAAAACTGTCCAGATCCAGCCAGATGGGTTAGGCTGGGGAAATGTGCAACTGTTATACTAGGCACTGAGAAGTATCTGTTTAGTCACTAAGTCCTGGCAATTTTTACCTCCAAAATATGTCACCCACCTGCCCCCTCTTTTCCATACCCACAGCTATGACCCAAGTCCAGGTCCTCATCACCTTTCAGCTGGACTACTCCTAACTCTCTCCCCCTCCAATCCATCCTTCATCTTACTGCCAAACTACAATTCATGTATTACTCTGACACATCATCCCTCTGCTGGGAAAAACAATATAACAACTAAAAAAACTTGATGGCTCTTCATGATATACTAAGGTACAAACCCCTTAAGCAGACGTTCAAAACCCTTACTCAGTCTGAAGTCAACCTACCATTTCAGACTCCACCCCCACTCCACCCCCATACACTGGATCTGTAACTCCATTAATATTGGGAGTAGCTGGGGAGAAGCTTCTTACATCAATAGAGAACCATATCAACACCATCTCTGTGCCTCATCAGCTTAGTTTACTTGGGCTACTGAGAGGATAAATGACTTGCCCAGAGTCACACAGCAAGTCTGAGAGATGGAACCCAGGCTTTCTTGATTTCTGAGGGTAGCTCCTCTCCTTCCTGCTGCCTTGCCTTACCTCTCAGTAATAAGAGCTCATATTTTTGTAGCACACTACGAGGCATCGTTATTATAGCAGTCCAGGGAGGTGATCAGTACAAGTGTTATGCTCAGTTTATCAGCAAGAAAGGTGAGGCTTAGCAGAAATAAAGGGGCCTGCCAAAGATCCCATACTGAGTGGCAGAGTCAGGACTCCAAGGCAGGCCTGCTGATTCCAAATGCACAGTGCTCCCTCTTCATCGTGCCCTATCCCACAGTAATTCCTCCTCACGGACCTCAGGCTCTTGCCTACCCGGACTCCACTCTGTCCCCCAAATATAATCTCTATTTTCCTGACTCAGTGTCTTTGCTCACCCCCTCCTCTATGGTCCAGAATGCCTTCTTCCTCATCTGTGCCTATTATCTTTTAAGACTGTTCAAATGCCACCTCCTCTAGGATGACTTCCATCATTCCTGCCCCCCCCCCAAGTAGAAGGGCCCTCTCCTTTCTCAGAAACCTCACAGAAGCTTTTTGCTATATTTCTTACGGCACTGAGTACCTTCTTTTGTGTAGGAGTTATCTATATGCTTGTCCTTGCCTTTAAACTAGTCTGTGAATTACATGAGATCAGGAACCGAATCTACATTTATCTCAGAATAAAGTAGCAGACAATCAATACTGAGAGGTCAGAGACAAGGGTTCTATTCCCAGCTTCACCACTAATTTATTGTGTGACCTTGGACCAGTCATTATTCTATCTCTTTCATCCTCTGGTTTCTTCCCCACCCCCAAATCCAGGGGTTAGATAGGGTCACCTCTCATGTCAAAGCTGCGGTTTTTGTCTCTCTCTGAGCACCCAGCTCGGGGTTGGACATAAAGTAGATGCCACTAAATATATGCCGAATGAATGAAGAAGGAAAGGTCTGCGGGGACAGAGGAAGATAGTCTTTTCCTAAGCCAGCAAGACAGTGAGGTACATGGGTCTGAACTGTAAATGAGAAGTTGTCCTGTTTGTAAGAACATCTGCTCAGACACCTTAGCGAGGTTCGCCCAGGATAAGACAGTCCAGGAAAGTGAGCTCTAAATTGTTGTCATGGTTTCCATTTGCAAAACGAAATTGAACGTTTCTCTGAATTTGCTCAAACCCTGTAGGATTACAAAGAGCTTCTGTGTGAGGAGAATGTGAGAGCAATATTTTTCAAAAGCAGAGGATGACTTTATATGCAATTATCCAGCTTTTCTCCTCCAGGAAGAATGAGGCCAACCTTTCCTTCATGAAGATCCAGGGCCTCTATTTAGGCGCCTCATGATTATAAATAAGTAATGACAGTTGGGACTAGAGGATACTCTTGGCTTATAATTGGCCGGCTTGATTCCACGGGAGAAGCCTATACAAGTGGATAGAGACACACAGACACACATTGTGAGCATGGAGCTGTTGGCTGAGAGCTGGGAATTTTAATATTCATTTGGTTTGGATATTCAATACCATTCAGCCAAGACTTCAGGGAGTGTAATTTCCCCCTCAAAGAGAATACATTTCCTGAAAATGAACATTTTTCTGATATTTTAAGTTAAGGGGGTGGGGGTGGAGGGTGACAGCAGCCAAAAACCTGGTGCTATCTCAGGCTCCATTAACGGAGTTAGGGTTGAGGGAAGTGATAGTTCTGCCATCCTTTACCCTAGGCAGACCCTGTCTGGAAGGACACTGACCAGCTAGGGAATATCCAGGGTGGAGAGAGGATGCAAACCCAAATCACGTGCAACAATTAAGTTCAAAAAACCTCCACTAAATGTGTAAGGCATCAGATTGCTGAGGAGATCATATGGAGGGTATCCTGAATGAAAACACAAAGAGGGAACAGGCAGCCTTTTGGAGATCATTTTCTACAAAATTATAGTCACACAGACTGTGACATCCATTGCTCACTGGTTTTCAAAAAACATTTGATTGGGGGCAGCTAGGTGGCACAATGAGTAGACCTGAGTTCAAATCCAGCCTCAGACACTAGACATGCTTACTAGCTGTGTGACCTTGGGCAAGTCACTTAACTCCAATTGCCCTGCTTTCCCCCCTACAAAAACAAACAAAAAAAACATTTGACTGGATAGAATAAAATGAAGCCCCATGCACTCTCCTCGAATAAGGTAACTCTACCACATTTGTTAAAATTATGCCAGTTTCTATGTGGATGGATGGAATAAGCATTTTAAGTGCTTACTTTACCAATATTATCTCATTTGATCTTCACAACAACCCTGTGAGGAAGGTGCTATTATTATCCCCATTTTATGGTTAAGGAAACTGAGGCAGACAGAGGTTAAGTGACTTGCCCAGGGTCACACAACTAGTAAAGCCCAATGTTCTATCCACTGTGGCACTTAGCTGCCTCAAGTAAGGCAAGAGGGATTCAAACTACAGAATAATTTGGTTCAGAGAGCATAAGATTTTGGCATCAAGCCAAATTATAAAACAGGGAGACATATGCTCACCTAAAGTATTTTTCAGTGTCATGGCAGATACCCTATGAAAAATTCAGACAGGATTCCCTTTTAATGTCTAGAGTTTCAAGAAAAAAGAGATGGTAAGCTTTCAAGATTTGTGGCTACATGACATGAACAAGACAAAGCTTGAGATGGAGATCATCAGTTGAAATTGCTATTTGCATTTCATAATGCTTGCCATTCTCACACCATCTAGTAAAACATAATCACAAATTATGTTTTACTAACTGCTTTGAGTTCTAGAATACTACAAAGTCTCCTTAGTAAAGTCACAGTAGTGAGAACGAGGATAACCATTCACAGTGGAAAAGTAAAACGGATTCAAAATGCATTTTTCGCACGCTATGACAAGTGACTAAAGGACAGTCCATTGGATTAATCTGTATCTCCTCTTTTCCTCTTCCTTTCCCTCTTTCAATCTCCTTCTGGTTCTCCTCCCTCAACCTCATTCCCTCTCTTTATCTTTCACCCCTGACCTTTTATTCCCCCTCTCCCCCTCCCCCTTCTCCCCTACACAAATATGTTCTGCTCGGTATCAGACCATGTGGAGCCCTGGTGAGCCTGCTTCACGAAATGCATGATGTGATAGAGGGACCCTCATTGATTTAGATCATTCACAGGTAATGTTTGACTATTTCCTGTTAGTTTACTGCATGGGGCTGGAAAACATTTTAATTGGTAGCTGAGCTTGAACTGAATATGAACTTGAACTTTTATATAAAAGGACAAAATCTCTCTCTCTCTCTCTCTCTCTCTCTGTCTCTCTCTGTCTCTCTGTCTCTCTCTCTCTTTCTCTCTGTTTCCCCCTCTCTCTCTCTGTCTCTCTATGTGCCTCTCTTCCCCCTCTCAATGTCTCTCTCTCCATCTCTTCCTCCCTCTGTCCTCCCTCCCCTTCTTCCCCTCCTTCTCCTCTCCTCCCCTCACCCCCGTGGGAAGCTTCAAAACTGCAAGCCTCCAGTGGAGAGAGAGATAGCAGGCACTGCCACTGGCTGCCTTAACTCCCTACTCAAGCTAACATGTACTATGAAAACTATGACCTTGTGAGCTTCAAAAGGGTGAAAGAGCCACCAGAGGGCCAGCAGTTGGAGTCAATAGCAAAGTCTACTAGTACTCAAAGCGGCTGGGCCTGGTGAGGAGCCAGGCCTGAGGATTGACCTGCTTGATCCAAATCAGTAGCAGAGACACTGTGCCCTGAAAGAAGGGGAGGAACTGGTCCGTTGGCTATGATTCAGCCATAAGTGAACTTGCTGGGGGGGGGGGGGGGAGGGTGTGTTAATAGGTACCACCTTGTCCGATTCCATCCTCCCCAGGGTTCAAGATAGTAGGGGAGAATGGGCTCCCAGTTTCATAGTATACAGATATTGCTTTATCTTCTTAATAAATAGACCTTTGTGAAAGCTAATTGACGTTAATAGTTGATTGATGATGAGGACAAATCACCTGGTCAAAATTATATTGGAGCAGTAGTCATGCATTACATGATATTGGGAAAATATTAATTGGCAAAGATATTGGAAGGAATGCGCTAGACAGGAGCTTGTGAGCAATGGTGCTAGACAAACAGCTCTTCGGAGCTATCCTTGGAATTCTTGGGCAAAAATAAGCCAATAGCTAGAGACCCGGGGGGGGGGATTGGGAGTATGAGCTCAGAATCTATATATGTAATATATGTGTGTATGCATATAGAAATAAATATATACATGTATGTGTAATTCTTGACTGAAAGGGACAATTTTATGAGACTCTTTTTTTATTAGTGGAGACTGTTTCCTCAATACCCCATACCTATATGAGGGGCTGGTGGTGAGAGCTAAAGAGAAGGGAAGAGAGCTTCTTTTTTCTGGACTCCTCCGACTTTCAGCTTTAAAAGGAAAGGTGCAAAATTCAAACCTTTCTTCAGATTACTGAAGAGAGAGAAAAAACTCTGGAAAGCTGTTGACCTGAGACAAGCTGACAGTCTCCATCATGTCCCTATCCTCAGCTTGTTAAACTTCAGAGAATTTCCTCTTGGGTGAGATACAGTGCTGTCCTTTTGGATTGAGGCAAATGAGGGGTGGGGAACCTGTGACCTCAAGGCCACACGTGGCCCTCCAGTCTTCAAGTACGGCCCTTTGGCTGAATCCAAACTTCACAGAACAAATTCCCTTAATAAAAGGATTTTTTTTGTAAAACTTGGACTCAGTCAAAAGGCTGTACCCAAGGACCTAGAAGGCCACATATGGCCTCCAGGCTGCAGGTTCCCCATATCTGAGCCAAACTATCTCACTCTCAATGGGAGAATTCCTTCACTTTGTATTGTTTGGTACATATTCTCTTATGTATACTTTCTCTGATTTCTGTTTGCTATCTACTCGAATAAATGGGTTTGCTTTCTGTTTGCTATGTAATCTTTACTGTGGAACTAACTTCTAGTGGGAAAAGGATCAAGTCTTGAATATAAAGCTTGGGCCCTTCCTTTCCCATTAATGAGTAGTGATCAGAAGATTAATTGAACCTAAAATTACTCCCAGACTAACAATATTTAAGGGAACAGATAGATATAATTCTAGGCTGGTACCCCCTTTCTCTGAGGAAAGGAGAGTGGCCAGTCTCTGGCTTCCTTTCTGGAAGGAATTAAAGTCCCCTTTGGTGAAGGGTGAGGTGCGATGGAAAGAAACGCTAGAGTCTGTTCTTGCCTCTCTTCAAGCTACTTCTAGTCAGACCCATGTAGATGTAAATGATCCACACAGGCAACAACAAAGCAATGTAACTAGCCAATGAGCCAGGACCAGAATTAAATAGGAGATCAGGGTAGATCACATTTAAGAAATTATGCATTGTTTTCACTAATCCCAAATTGTTTGCTACTGCAAAAGCCTATTTCTTGAACACCAATGTTTTTCTAGTAATGCTCTATGGTTACAAATCATAAAATATCATAATCTCAGAAGGATCAAAATTACAACGGCAATGGAAAACTATGTGGTAGTGTAAATATGCTAAATCATTATTACTAATAATAACTCATGCATGTTGAAGACATCAGGGATATATACGACTAGAAAGGGGGGTGGCTTGGTCATATATTGAGAGTAAGAAATGATAGGAAACCTCAGTAGTACATTGCTCTCCTCAAGATATTAAAAGAACTAGAAGAAGGCCCATCTAAGTGTTCTCTTATGAGAGAAGATTGTTGGAATTAGAGGAATCTTAGTTGGACTTTTATATGTAAGATTATCTTGTGAGAGAAGGGGGGAAGCACATTCTAACACATGAAAGATGATGAACAAATTCCTGCTGGCAAGATGAAGAGACAGCAGGGAGACCATAGAATCTTTGGAGATAGGTTCTGTATCTTATTTGTCTCCTTAAGCTAGTATTAGACAAGAGTTCTTACACATAAGAAGTACTCAGTGGAATCATGGAGTCTCTGAGTTGGAAAGGAACAGGCTTTGTGAGGATAGGGGTACAGGGAGAGTTGAGCACCGGATAGAAAAAGAAAGAAATGGTTGGAGAGATAGGAGGAGGACCAAGAGAGTGAAGTGTCACAAAAGCCAAGGGAAAGAGTTTCAAGAAAAAAGAGATGGTAAGCTTTCAAGATTTGTGGCTACATGACATGAACAAGA
Organism: Trichosurus vulpecula; assembly: GCF_011100635.1. Classification (NCBI taxonomy): domain Eukaryota; kingdom Metazoa; phylum Chordata; class Mammalia; order Diprotodontia; family Phalangeridae; genus Trichosurus; species Trichosurus vulpecula. Next base: position 97,994,599 of record NC_050575.1, read on the forward strand.
CAAAGCTTGAGATGGAGATCATCAGTTGAAATTGCTATTTGCATTTCATAATGCTTGCCATTCTCACACCATCTAGACAGTGTGAGAGGGACAGAGACAAATAAGATATCAATCCAGCCCTATAGGAGCTCATACTCAGGTACAGGTGAAAAGGTATGGACATGCCAATGCTTCAGGGATCTGTGCTAAGCTGTTGGTGGGCATAACCTCTCTCCACTGATGCAAATTTCATGGACTCTAAGACTCTAGTAGATATTTTCTTCTAGAGTTGCTATGGATGAAAATGTAAGGACTCTGCAACCAACATAGCAACAAACCTCTCCAACCTTAGGCTGATCCTTGGACAACATTCATGCACTCAGTTCATAATCAGGCCCAAGTCTGAAGCCTTTGCAACTTGGGAGGACCTCCTAGAACTTGTGATCTACTGGTAGAATCTCAGGAAAGTCAGGGTAGCCTCTGTGCTCCAGTGAGGCATTGGGGCAAGTTTTGTGGGCTGGAGTGGTGAGGGAATTCCACCAAAACACACCATGGCTGATGTGGGTGGAGGAGACAGAAATACCACCCTATACCCTTGCTGCCCTCTGGTAGAGGCTCATGGGTCACATTCTGCAATTCTGCTGCCTACCTAGGCTGATTCAATGCTCTCAGGATAGCAATCTTTCTTTTAAGGGCCACGAGAGGCGTACCCAATCTTTGGCCAACCTACAGCAGTCAGCTGCTTTATTTCCATTAAGGAAATATTCATTCTTCATAAAGGGATAACAGGGGAAGTATACATTTTTGCAGTTCATGTAACACTTTAGCACATCATCTCTCTGTTATCTGCCTCTTACTTTCTATGATTATGTTAACTAGGTTAAACCAACTGGCTCCCTTCCCAGACACCACCCCCACCTACATAGGACTTCAGTGAAGGCACATGCACACACATGCACAGATTGGCCTTGAAGAATGAATCTTTGTTGTTGTTTAGTCATTATAGTCATGTCCAACTTTTCATGACCCCATTTGGGGTTTTCTTGGCAAAGATAATGGAGTGGTTTGCCATTTCCTTCTCCAGCTCAATTGACAGATGAGGAACTGAGGCAAACAGAGTTAAGTGATTTGCCCAGGGTCACACAGCTAATAAGTGTCTGAGGCCAGATTTGAACTCAGAAAGATGAGTTTTTGTGACTTCTGGCCCAGCACTTTATCCACTGTGCCACCTAGCTCCCCCTGAAGAATGAGTAAAGTTCATATAACAGAGGAAAGGAAAAGGAAGATCATTCCAGTGCACATACATACAAGTAACTATCTAGACAAGAATGTGATTAATTCTTTAAGATCAACACAATAAACCAAAGGCCATTGGACTTCAGAGGACAGAAAGAATCTACCTAGCTGAATATACCATCAAGAATATACCAGAAGAACCAGACAAGTTTTTCTTCTTTTGATTCCATATGGTTGGGGGTTGGGCAGTGGAATTAGTTGGCATGATTTTGCATTTGAAATAGGTAAAATAAAGAGCATTAACTCTGAAGAGGAGATGCATACATCTTAGCTTTTACTCTAATGCTTTCTGTGAATCACCTTGGTGTGCCCTGGGTATGATCAGAGACTGTGACAGAAATGAGATTTCAATTAGAGATACATAGACATGAGCCAAGTGTACCTACTTACAGCCTATTTGCCAAGCAGCTTAGAAGCTACTGTTTGGCTTATTCATTCATTGAAGTGATACCACGTGACACTTGTGGAAAAGACATTGATGAGGGAGTAAGGCACAGTCCCTTGCTTTCAAAGGGCTCCCAGGGGGGAAAAGACATACATATGAATAATTATAGGGCAGGGCAGAGTGTGAAAAGGGCCATAGGTTTGGGCTAGGGAGGTTCTCAGAGTGGGAAAGATCACATCTGACTTCAGGATCTGGAAAGGCTCCTGTTGCTCCTTACCTCTGGAATGCCATTCTGCTTCTTTCCACCCCCTCTCATGTCAGCCTGTTGAAATCCCACCCATCTCTGAAGATACAGAAAATGTCCTTAGTCTTCCCTGAAACTACCCTCACAAGATAGGAACCTTTGTTCCCCTGAATCTCTTCATAATTTTAAATTGACTTTTCTGTACTTTACCATACTTCGCCTTGTAATATAATGATCCATGCAGGGCCTCTGGAAGTTCAAGCACATTGTTTCTCACTGGCAGGCACCAAGAAACATGGCTTAAAAAACAAGGTCACAGTTGTAAAAAGAAAAAACGAACATGAACTTTATAATAGGTGCTTCCTGTTTGTAGACATCAACTTGCATTCTGTATTTAAATCAATCGCTCACAATTTAAGAGAATTAAAACGGATTTTGTTTTGAAAAATTTGCAACAGCTCTTGAAATACCTAGAGGCATGGTAGATGTGGGTCACTGACCTCTGGTTTTAATTTGTCATGACCTGATCTTCCTCTGGAGTCCTTTATATGCCTCCTGGGTTTTTTTCTTTCTTGGCTCCTCTCTACTTAACCCTTTCCAGTTTTATTATATGCTCCATGATCAAGTTCTCTATACAGTACCTTGGGAAGCAAAGCCCAGGTCAGAGAACTAACAGATAAGGAAATAAATGCCTAAATTAGTAACTAAAAAAGACATGAGATCGATAGACGATAAAATCCTTGAGGAAAAGAACTCTTTAGTTTTGTTTTTGTATCCTTAGAGCTTAGTGTCTTGTACGGAATAGAGCTTAAAAATGCTTGTTGGATCATTGGGTGATAGAATCACGTGGTGATAAATACTCTATCAAAGGATTACAGCTCTAGAAGCTGGAGGGGACCTCAAAGGCCATCAAGTCCAACACTCATTTTAAATAAGAGGAAACTGAGTTGCAGGGAGGTTAAGTGACTTTCCTGAGGTCACAGAGGAAGCAAGTATCAGAGATTGGACTGGATTATTAGTATACCTTAGGGGTCTAGCTAACATGTCAAGAAGCACTTACTATGTTCCAGGCATTGTACTAAGCCCTGGGTATACAAATACAATCAAGGAATTTTCGACCTACTGGGGGGAGACGCCACATAAGAAGGAGCCAAAAAGGTTGAGGAGGGGGAAAACTGCCTATGCCCCTCTTCTCTCTCTGTTCCCCTATTCCCCACCTCCTTTAACCCCCATCTCTGCAGTTTCTGAACCCTGCTACCTATTTTGTTTTCAGAATCACAAAATCTCAGATTGAGGAGCAACATTAGAGATCATCTGGTCCAAATTCCCTCCCAGTATTGTAATTCCCTCCACTGCAACCTTGACAGGTAGTCATCTAGCAGCTGCTTGAACACTTCCAGTGGGGAGGGGAGAGGAGTTTCTAATCTCCCCAGACAGTCCATTCCATTTTGGGGCTTTTCTAATTGTTTGAAAGCTCTTCCTTATGTTGAGCTAAAAATGTACCTCCCTTATTCCTTCCCCCTCCCCCACATTGCTCCTAGCTCTAGCTCTATCCTCTAGGATGGAGCAGACTAAATCTGATCCCTCTTCCACTTGAGAGCCCTTCAATCATTAGAAGACAGGGTTCATAGCCCCCTTAGTCTTCTCTTCTCTAGGATAAACATTCCCTGGTTTTCTAGTTTTAAGTGTCCTTAAAATACAGCATCTGAAAGTGGACACAATACTCCCAAGTTTGGTCTGATGGATGCAGAGGCCCAGCAAGATTCACCTCCCTCTTCTGTATACAATTAGTGTGAGCACCAAATAGTCCATGAACCTTTTTAGCAGCTGTATCTTGCTGCTGGCTCATATTGAGCTTATGTTCATGAAAACCCCCAGGTGGCTGGGAAAACTACTTCAGTTCCATTTCTGGAAAAGGTTCTGGATCTCCCATTGAAAAGTATCTGGCCTACATTAGGTCCTGAGGGAAATTATTCTTAATAACAATTTTCTGGCACTGAATGATCTTATAATTGAAACAGGATTTCCCCTTTCTTTCTTTGTGACTCTTCTACCAGTGGGGTAAGAGGAGGCGGCGGCTGGCATTCTTGCATCTGTGGGAATTGGATTTGCTTTGTATTTGAGTCCCAGTTGCTAGAATTAAGAATTAGAAGAATATTACCTAAAAACTGAGCCCTCCAAACATTGAATTGTCATGCCTCCTACTCTCTCCTGAAACAGCCATCCTCTATGGTCCTCAGACCCTTTCCTGTCTTCCAAAGGAGGACCACCAGGGTAAACTGATAGCCCATGAGGCTGTCTGGGGCTTGGGCTTCTGCCCTTGGAGAGAAGGTACTCAGAAAAGACAGCAAAGAGACAAATAAAAGTGCAATAGAATGAGTATAGGCTTTGGAATTAGAAGATCTAATTTCTTATTTTACTTTTGTCATTTAATACCTGTGCGTCTTTGGGTAAATCACTTCATTTCTCTATGCCTTGGTTTCCTCATCTGTAAAAAGATGGGTTTGGACTAGATAGCCTCTTAATGTTCCCTCCAGCTCTAAACTATGTCCACCATGCTTCAGCTGCCTTCTCAGTCCAACCTTTTGGCCTCCTCCTATTGGTGAGTTTTTCCTAGAATCTCCATTTTGAGGAAGGGCTCAGCAAAGCCATCGCTCATTCTCATTCAGTCTTTGCCACCAGGCCCCAACATGGGTACCTTTCCCCATGCTAGTTTTTCAACCCACTTTTATGCATCGTCTTCCCCCTTTAAACTATAAGCACTTTGAGGTCAAGGACCACCTTTCTTTTTGCTTGTATTTATATTCTCAGTCCTACCTAGCATATAGTAAATGTTTAGTAAATGCTTGTTGATTTGACTTGACCTCCAGTGGATATCTCCATAGATACCCACGGCTACACACAATCTGTCTGCTGACAAGGATGGCCCTGGGAAATCCCATTCTGTACATCTTATGTCCTCTCTTCAGATATAGCCTCCTTTGAGTGCTCCTCCCCAAGCAGATAAGGCTAAAGGAGTGTGTGGCTCTCTCAGGCCAGACCCATGGCAACGTTTATTTGAATAGCACAGTAGGGGCCGGCCTATGGAGATGAGAGTTGGAATTCTGACAGCTGTAAATAAGATTATTTAGAAGTCCAATACTGCTGATTCTGCACAAACCATAGCTAGAAAATTATGCTTCTCAGGATGTCACTGTTTGTTGGGGTTCAGCAGAGATTGGTGGAACCTGTAGCTTCAGCATTCAGGGATTGGTTTTTTTGGGAGGGGGTCACAAGAAACCTTAACCCTGAAAACATGAGCCTCGTTGCCCCAAGGAAAGGAGGCCCCATACTTATGCAGTACCAACTAACTCCTATGCAGATGCCAAAAGTTCAACCCAAATTCTTGGGAACCTCTCTCAAAAAACCCCAGATTTTTTAAAAAATTACTTGAATCTTTAATGATTACATTACTTCATTTCTAAATATGTTGCTTTCTCCTCTTCTCAGAGGGCTTCTTCTTGTAACAAAGATTAGGAAAGCCATATGGAAGGACAGTTTTAGGTGGAGGGGAAAATGAAGAGTTCAGGTTGGGATCTATCTGCTCAACAATTAGACATCCCCCATTCTAGCAAAGGATTGAAAAAATAAGTCTGGAGCTCAGGAGAAGGGTCAGGACTTAGGGTATGGTATCTTCAATGGTTCCCTATTACCTAGGTAAAACCATAAGTTCCTCACCCTGGTATATAAAGCCCTCCATAATCTGGCTCCCATCTAACTTTCCAGATTTATTTCATATCACTGTCCTTCGTGAATTTTGTGTTCCAGCCAAATTGGACCACTAGCTGTCCCCAAAACATGACATGGCATCATCTCCTTTCTTCACATCTTTGCACAGGCTGTGTCCCAGACCTGAAATGAATTCCCTCCTTATCTCTGCCTCTTACACGTTCTAGTTTTCTTCAAAACAGCCTGTGTCACTTCCTACAGAAGCCTTTCCTAATCCTGCTCCTCTCCAACGTGCTCTCCCCTCCACTCTTTGTTGAATCTCCACCAGTGGAATGTAAATTTCTTTCAGGCCCCAACTCTACCCTTGTCTTAGTGCTTAATAAAAGTTTATTGAGTATAATTGAATTAGTAGAGATGATGGTTGAAGGCATTGGTTGGTCTAATGTATGGAAATATTCTCTTAGCACTAGTACCTCACGTAGGTTAGATAACCATAGAATTTCAGAACCACTCCCAGGACAGCACCCTAGGGAGCTGGTGAGTGTAACCCCAGGCACTGGAAAGCACTCAACCTCAACAAAAATGTTACATTCAGGTCTGTTGAAAGAACCAAGGAATGAATGTAGAATGAATGTGGTATAAATACAATAGCAAACTGTGCATTTGGGAGTTCTTTCACTAATTCAGTCTGTGACCTTGTCCCTTCACCTTTTTGACCTCTTCTCCTCATCTGTAAAGTGAGTAGGTCTGACCAGATGACTTCTAAAGGCCCTTACAGGCCTGATGTTCGCTATATGAAGGGGAGAGCTAGAAAGGGTGAGCGAGAGGGGGAGGGGGAGTTAGAGAAAGATAGCCATAGTAAACAAATCTCCCTTTCTTTGGCCCAGCCTAGTCTGGAGTAGAGGCGGTGGAGGGAAGGGCTGAAGGAAGTTACTTGCTTCATTGCCGGCCTTCGCACTGAGTCATGTGCGGGGGCTGGCGAGGGGTGCGCTAGATAACGCCCTGTGAGCTGCTGCAGCCAGAGGCCAAGGAATATTTTCCCGGGGTGGGGGAATTCAGCTTTTTTTTCCCCAAGACTGGACATGTATGTAGTGCTGCTACCTTCGAAACCCCAGAGAAATATACTAAATAGGTGTACTTATGACAAAATCCTAAAAAGACTCGGGGACAGATAGGAAATTCGACCCCACAGCGATGGTGCGAGCTGAGGGAAGGTAACTGCGGGTTGTCACGGTGCCCCTTCCCCCGACCCATTCCACCCCGTCGCCCCTACTTGTCCAGCAGGTAAATGGGGATGCCTCCCCAAGCCAGCTCAGCGTTCCCCTTGGGTGGGCTGACTTTCCAAAGGTGCCCTGGGGGTTGCTCCCAGCCTCCCTCTCCTCCCCCCGCCCCATGGCTTGCGCCTAATTCCCAGACATTTCATAAATGCCTTCCTAGGTCCCACTTCCTGACACCGCCCGCCGCCTCGCACCCCCACCGCCCCCACACAGCAGTCAGGCCATCTGCTGTCCACTATACTATGCAGCGCCGCCAGTGCAGACGCCACCCACTAGGCTCAGAGTTCCCGCTCCCTCTCCCTTCTCCTTTTCTTCCCTTTTCTCCCTCTGTTTCGTTTTCCTCCATCTCCCTTCCATTTCTCTCTCCTCCTCTTTTCTCCTCTCCCCTCCGCTCCTGTCCATCTCCCTCTATTCCCTCTCTCTTTTCCTCTTCTCACCATCGTCTTCAGTTTCTGACTCTCTCTTACCCTTCTTATTCTTCTATCCTTCATTGCCCCCCCCCCCTTCTTCCCCTAGGGATCTTCCCTCCCACCCTTCCACCGTTCCCAAGACAACCTGCAGCCAATGAGGAGCCGGAAAAGGAGGTGCAGCCGCTGCTCAGAGCCTTCACTCCCCAATCCACCTCCCCGACCGCCCCCCTCCCCAACTCCACTGGCTGGCCCCGCTGCACATAAGAGGCGTGCTTCGGGGCGGGCGCGGGACGTTGTGAGCGAGTCGAACTAGCGCAAGGAGGGAGAGGGAGGGCGAGAGGCGCCGAGCAGAGCGGAGCAGGGCTGAGCTGAGGTGAGCAGAGCAGAGCGAAGCCGAGCCGAACCGAGCCTAACCGAGCCGAGTTGACAGTCTGACAGTGGACGCACCGCTGGTACAGCCGCCCGCACGAGACACCAGACAACTAGGCAGAGCCGGAGCCGACAAGATGTGCGGTGAGTGAGGCCGAAGTGGACAGAGCCGCGGCTGCTGCCTCCGCCCCTACTGTCCAGTAGCCCAGCTCGGCCCGACCCAGCCGGCCCCCGCCCTAGCCCCAGACCGGGGCAGGATCGCGCCGCCGGCTCCGGAGCGTCGGGATCTGCCCGCTAGCCCCGGAGCATCGGGATCTGCCGGAAGGCGGAGCTCTGACCTGTCCTGGCCTTGGGAGGGAAGGGAGCCCCGAGCCCCACAATAGAGGTGTTTCCTTGCCCTAGAGAGAGGGATCTGTCCTCCTCCTAACAGAGAAGTCTGCCCACGTTCTCCGCAGAGGAATATGTCTACCCTACCCAACAGAGGAGACCGCCCCCCAGTAGAGAGAGGTACCCCCAAACAGGGATCCGAGCCCCCAGCAGAGGAGGAAGTCCACCGCTCCCAACAATGTATGCTCTCCCTTTAGAGGAGTATGTCTACCCCACCCAGCAACCCCGCCTCCCCCAGTAAAGGACTATGTCAGACCCGCCAACAAAGGAGACTGTTGTTACCCCCACCCCAAGAGGAGAATGATCAACTATCCCTGCAAAGGGGTTTGGTACCCTATATGTCCACTGCCGCCGAACATATAGATGATCTGTCTAGTTACAGCCTCCCCTCCTAATAGAGGAGGTCTTATCCTGCTCAGCAGAGGTCTGCCTCCCCCCACAATACTTCCTTTACCCCTCGAGTCCTGTCACTGATAAAGAGGAGATAACCCTAGAATCGTCTCTTCCCCCAACCAACCCAGGTCTGTCTTTGAGAAGGTTTTCCAACACAAATTCTCACCAAGCCTCTCATAAATAGGGAGAACCCTCCCTACTCTCCACACCCCATGACCCAGGGCTGTTGGGATGTAGCAGTGATTTTCCTTTCTCCCATGCACACATATTCCTTAGCTTGTAAAGGCAAAACTCACCTCTTCTCCTTCATAGTGGGAGCAGTGAATAGACCTGCCCATCCCCCTAGCCTGGGAAACCCAAGGATTCTAAATTCGCTCTTGCCTCACCTACCCCCCACCCCCAACTCGAGAGGTGTTACTGAGCTGCCCCCTTGGTGCTGTCACTTTCCTCCTCTTTCTTCTCATCTTTCTCCGTCTATTCCCCCTTCCCTTCTATCAGATAATGGGAGTCCCCAATTCCTTTTCTTTTAAGGGGGGAGGCCGAGTTGGGATGAATGTTTAGAAGCTCAGTTCTTGTTATAATCTAGGCTTGAAATGACCTTTTGGTTTAGTAGTTTTTCATGTTATTAACATATTGCTAAACAGAGCATATTATTAGCATATTGCTAAACAGGAAATGTGATGGGGGTGTGGGGGGGGGAAGGTGTTTCCTTTTAATAGGGATCTTTTGTGAGTCAAGGACAGTGGTTCCCTTCAGGTGAAGGCACAGAAGTTTGCTTTTCTCAGAATTAATAGTGTGGCATCATGGAGAACGAAGGACAGAGGGAAAGAAGTTCTACTGGCTGAGCTGTGAACATGCACACATCTGTAATCCCTTTAGACTTCCTCCTGATGTATCTGCAGCCAGTAAGACCCTCTGGAGAGTAGGAACAGGATAACTCCTGCTGGGACAAAAGGTCACTATGTCTTTTTTTTTTCCTAAAGTGGTATAAAGTTACTCAGAACCAACAAAATGTGGCTGAATACCAGGTCAAACTTTTTGAATTATGAAAGGTCTCTCACTGAGACCTTTCACAGTAACTTGTGTGGGCATTGCTGTATTTACAGGAATTGGACCTAGTGAAAGAGAAAAAGAGACTTTATATAGAATGGTTACACATTCCCTACTATTCATGTTAAAAATGGATTTGGATGAATAAAAATACTAATGGTATTTGCTTTTAGACTAATAAAATGTTAGGACTAGAAGGGCCCTTAAAAATCATGTTGATCCAACTCCCCTTAGGGGTAAAATGAGACCCAGAGAGTTTTGGGGACTTGCTCAAGGCAGTACAGCTAGTTTAAGGGCATTAAAATCCAGATTTTGTGACCAGTGCTCTTTGTATGTTTTACTTTAGGGCCTTTGAGAAGCTGTAAGTCTCAACTGACCAAGCCAGGACTTTAAAATTCTGAGCCTTCTCAACAAAAGTTTCAGGAAGTATCTCTGTCATTTGTCATTTACAAAATAAACAGAACTCCTAGAGAAAGGCCTTTTGTTTTGTTCCCAAAAAGATTAAAGAGGCTACTTGTGGGGTATTTAGACTTGCTGAGAGGAAGAAAGGAAGCATTTGGGGGTTGTCTCCTTAGACCTGTGATACACAGAGGTACACCTTTCTGACTGTAGTCCTAAGAGGTTTCATAGATTTTGTAGTTAATGAAAACTTGTTGATTCATTCATTCAGCTGGAAAAGACTTTAGCATTTAGATAGTCCGGCCTTCTCATTTTACAAATAAAAGAACTGAGGTTCTGAGAGATGGAGAGACTTGCTGGAGGCTAAACAGGTAACCCAGATCCAAATCCACTGCTTTTTCCTTTATGCCATAATGTTTATCCACCACACCCCTAAAAAGACACAACTCCATACCGTTGCCTGAATAAGCTCCCTAAAATATTTTCTTCATCATACCTCTCTTTCTTAGAAACGTCAATGGCTCCTTATTGTGATAGTTAAAATCCATACTTCATACCAAATATTTAAGGTCTTCCACTGTCTTAGCCCTCCCACAACACTTCACACCAATAGAATGATTCTACTACTCACTGTCCTTTCCACCCCAACTATCCAAATCTCTGCCAATGCAATCCTTTTCATCTCAAACACCATTCCTATTCTGTTCTATATGCCTAAATCACAATTTCTAAGGACAGGGTCAAGTGCCATTACCTTTTGGAAAACTTACTTTACCTCACCTTAGTCCATTATATGAATGAATATAGCACCTACTGTTTATGCCACTCATATTGCTTTACAATACTAGACATCTTTTAATGTATATATTTCCTATCTCCTTAAGGAGATTGCAAGTTTCTTGATGGCAGAAACAGTCTTACTTCAGTGAATGTTTTTGTGTGCATTACAGTGTCTTGCACACAGAAGACACTTAATAAATGTTTGTTGGCTGACTTATCCTATGCTAAGGACTAAGGAGATTCAAAGGTTAGATAATATACCATTCCTGTTATCATTGTCTTATAATATACACTTATAGACTTATAGTCTAGGGAGGGAGAAGAGGGTAATATATGACATTTATATAAATAACTATAATACATGATAAAGGTAAAAGAGATTCAGGGATACAAGGAACATTATCATCTTTGGTGGGAGGAGAGAAAATAAAGGTCTTATCATTTTGGTTCAGAAACACTTATTTGTATCCTCCATATTACCTTGTCCATGGTAGTATCGATTCATTGATTCATTCATGTAACATTTATTAAATACCCACTGTGTGTAAGTGCCCTGAAAGGCAGTGGGAGATTATCATAGTGAGCATTTATATCATGCTTTAAGATTCACAAAGCACTTTACAAATATTATCTCATCTTCACAACAACCTTGGGAAGGAGGTGCTATTATTATCCTCCCTTTACAGATGGGAAAATTGAGGCAGACACATTAAGTGACTTGCCCAAGATCATCCAGATAGGAAGAATTTGGGACAGGATTTGAGCTTAAGTCTGTCTGACTCCAGGGCCACACAGAAATAGAGAACTATACTATACAGTACTATGTGATAAGTGCATTTAAGATATTAGAAACAAAGCCTTAAAAGCATTTTGAGATCTGAGTGGGAGATCAGGGAAGGCTTCATGAAGGATGTAGCATTTGAGTTGGGTTTAAAAGAAAGAGGTGAGAAGTGGAAATTAGGTCCTAGAATGCCAAGCAAAGGAGTTTATATTTTCTTCCAGAATAGAGGTTGAATGAAGACAATCTTTTAAAAAGAAAGGCAAAGAAAAGTGGGGTTTTTTTAAACTTTTGAGAAGCCTGTGGGACATCCAGGTAAAGACAGCCAATACACAGTTAGTGATCTAGAATTAGAGCTCAGGAGAGGGCTGGATGTATGTGTGTGTGTGCACGCCTATGTATATATACATATATATGTACACATAACATCTGCATATATATGATGACTGCTTCCATGGAAGCAAATCAAGTAACCAAAGGAGAAGGTATACAGAGAAAAGAGAAAAGATAGAGCTTGGGGCACACCAATCTACACACAGATGGAGATCCAGCAAGAGTCTGAGGAAAAATGGTCAGACAAGTAGGGAGAGGACCAAGAGAATGTGGTGTCACAAAAATCTAAAGAAGACAGAGCATATGCTTTTGCTTGGTATAAACTAGATTTTTATGTAGTCAGAGCTCTAGAGTCAGAGATTATTGAGAGGATTGTGATCCAGAAGAAAGAAGATAAAACTAGGAATTAGAAAATTTAGATTCTTAGCCCCTGTCTTGCTATTCTTTTTAGGGCAAGTTATTTTAACCCTCTGGGATTCCGTTTCCTCATCTATAAAATACAAGAATTTGACTAAATTGTCTCTAAGGTCCCTTCCAGGTCTGACATGGTATGGCTTTTATAATTCAATTTAACAAGAGTCTGCTGATAAATGTGTAGGGGGGGCAGAGTGCATACAAACTTTTACATTTATATCATTAACAATTTTTTAATCCTAAACAATCAACAAAAACATTTGATTTGTTGTAGTGATTGCTGACTTCTGAGGTATAATTGCTCATGCTGAAAATTTAACAAATGGCTCTCAGCAAGCCAGTTAGAGCTGGCTCCAGCACACCTCTGAATTCAACATACAACTTTTAAGCATTTATTGTATGCAGAACACTATCCTAGGTGCCTAGAGAAATACTAAGTTTAATAAGACATGATTCCTGCCCTCACAGAGTTTGAAATCTAATAAGGAGAAAAGACACATACCTTGCTAACATAAAATTGTGTGATGGTTTTGAGAGATATACAGCAAAGTACTACATGAGGTCAAAAAGGGAATGCTATTAGCAACAGTGGGACGAAGAAGGATCAAAGGAGACTTCATGTAGTAAGCTAGCACTTGAATCACATATAAAGTATTGTTAAGAGTTCAAAAGGTAAGGAGAGGGAGGGAAGACATGTTATACTTAGGACATCGCATGAACAAAGATTTGGAGGCAGAAAAGTGAAGGATATATTGGGGAGAGAGAACAATCTAATTTAGTTAGAGTGTGTGAAGGAGAGTAATGTGAGCTAAGATTGGAAGGCTAGGTTGGTCCCAGTTTGTATGGAGGGCCTTGAGTACTAAACAAAGGCTTTAGAACTTGACCTAATAGGCAATACGGAGTCACTGAAATTTTTCAGTAAAGGAACAGTATTGCCACATCTGCGCAATATTCCAGAATAACTTTCCATTCAGTGTATTTCCTCTGCAGCAGACCCATATTGACTGAAATGGTGGACTTTATAAAGGTGGTTATTCAGTCTTGATAGGTAGAGATTACAGCCCTGTTCCCTAACTTCTAGTTAGAGAACCCATTACCTTATAAGGCAGCCCATGTCAATTTTGGACAGCTCCAGTTGTTAAGACATTTTTTTTTCCTTATGTTGTGCTAAATCTGTTTTCCTATAGCTTCCACCCATTTGTCTTAGTTTTGCCCTCTAGAGCTACATAAAATGTCTATTCCTTCTACATGCTATTCCTTCAATATTTCAAGATAATTACTAAGTTTCTCTTTATTTAAGTTATTAAATTACTTTAAGTTATTAAGCTATTTTATTTAAGTTTCTCTTCTCCAGGTTAGGCATTCCTAGTTCCTTCAACAATTCCTTATATAAAATGATTTAGAGACCCTTCTGGATATATGACTTTTCCAGTGTTTCCTTTAAAATACAGCACATAGAACTAAACAAAATCTTCCAGGTCTGCTCTGACCAGTATAGAATACAGCAGGACTATTATATCCTTGTTCCAAATACCATATTTCTGTTAACATAGACTAAGATCATATTAGCTTTTTTTTGGCAGTCACTTTAGAGTGACTCACTGAGTAGCAAATTTATGGTCAACCAAATCTCCTAAGCCAGGTCCTCCCCTGTCTCTGTACTTATGCAGCTAGTTTGTTGAACCTGAGGGAAGGATTTTACATTTGTCTCTGTCAAATTTCATTTTACTAGGTTCAGCTCAGCACTATGACTTGTTTGGATCACTTAGCGTATTGGTTTCCCAGCTTTATGCCACCTGCAGATTTGATAAGTATGCCTCCATTCTTTTGATAACGTTAAATAGATAGGATGATAGATGACCCTGTGATCTGCCACCGCAAACCTCTTAAAGAAATGAGAGGGTCGGTAGAAATATTGGGGGGAAAATGGAGCTCGGAGAAAAACTTACATATTATTATGCTTCTTTATCCACCAGCTAGGGAAGAGGGTGGACAGACATCATCTTAGCTCTGATATAATTAATGCAGTGGATTGTGCATGAGGCCAAGGGTCAGGAAGACCTGAGTTCAAATCTGGCCTCAGATACTTACTAGCTGTGTGACTCTGGGCAAGTTAACCCTGTTTGTCTCAGTTTCTTCATCTGTCAAATGAGCTGGAGAAGGAAATGGCAAACCACTCTAGCATCTTTGCCAAGAAAACACCAAATGGTTTCAGGAAGAGTTGGACAGGACTGAACAAGAGCAGCAGCAGCTGCAGCAGCTCTGATATAAATATATTCACTAAACAGCCTTCAAATCTACAGTTTTGTTTCACAAAACCAAACTAATGTTCATGTCAGTAGCAGCAAATGTGAGGTCTTTTCTATCAATTTAGTACTCCCTAGGGTGTGGCAATCAGGGCTCGGTTCCAGGACCCAGAAGTTTAGAGGTCCTTTCTTCAGCAGGATAGAAATAACTGAGCTTAGTATCTAGTTAGCAGAAATAACTAGTTAGTGATCCAAAGTGACATGAGGAGAACATTGTACACAATACCAGCAATATTTAACAGTAATCAGTTGTGAAAGACAGCCACTCTGATCAATACAATGATTCAAGACAATTCCAAAGGACTCACAATGAAAAATGCTATCCATCTCCAGAGAGAATGGATAAACTCTGAGTGCAGATCAAAGCATAATTTTTTCCCTTTATTTTTTGCTTTTTTAATTTTTGCAACATAGCTAATATGGAAATATGTTTTGCATGATTTCACATGAATAATTGATATCATATTACTTGCCTTCTCAACGGGTGTGGGAGGGACTGTAGGAATGGAAAGAATTTATAACTCAAGATTTTCTTAAATGAATGTTTAAAAATGTAAAAATAAATATAAAATGAATTTTAAAAAGAAAAGAAAAACTAGTTGAAATAGAAAGCTACCTGATGACACCACAACCCCATCTGAGCCACTTCCTAACCCACCCCTGTGCCCTTGTGCCTGACATCCCTTCCCTGGAACTCCCTGGCATCAACTTAAGGTATTTCAGTACCTTCAGTCATGGGGGCTTTCTGTCATGCTATCTGCCAAATCAATTTGTCTTAAAAAGGTGACTTGTATTTTGTGCTGCTTGCCTGGGTTGTCATAATTACTATTCATGACTCTGAACTATATATGTGATTCTTGCTTAATTTCCCTTGTCTTTTCCAAGTCTGTCAAAGACAGGATTCCATAAGGAGATGGGCAAATTGATCTTCAGCAAATTCCATAGTTTTAGAAAGTTTAACAGCATGGATATTATATTATTTTTTAATATTTTGAGAGCCAGTGTTCTTTGTACTACTTGGTACAATTAGCTTGAAGCAAACTCCCCAAACTCTCAGTGTCACATTAAAGCTGGAAAGGGATCTTAAAGATGGTTGGTTGTTGGGGCAGCTAGGTGGCTCAGTGAGTAGAGCACCAGCTGTGGAGTCAGAACGACTTGAGTTCAAATCTGGCCTTCGGCACACTTACTAGCTGTATGACCTTGAGCAAGCCATAACCCCAATTACCCTGCCTTCCCCCCTCCAAAAAGAAAGGAAAAAAAGAGGGTTGTTGTTTAGTTATTTCCTATTCTCTGTGATCCCATTTTATGACTTTCTCGTCAAAAATACTGGAGTGGTTTGCCATTTCCTTCTCTGCCTCATTTTACAGATGAAAAAACTTAGGCAAATAGGGTGAAGTGACTTGCCCAGGATCACACAGCTATTAAGTGTCTGAGGCCAGATTTGTACTCAGGAAAATGAATCTTCCTTACTCCAGGCCCTGTACTCTATCCATTATGCCACCCAGCTGCCCTTAAAGAAGAATTTAAATTAGACACTTTTTCTTTTCCATATAGCTTCTTGATTTAACTTAAACATTTATCCATTTTTGGCTACTAAGAAAATTGAGCTCATAGATTTCCCTGTGTCCCTAGGAATTAGGAGCTTCCTCTCTTTTTGTTCAAAAGATAATATGGTTTCCTAGTCTTTAAGACACTCTTCTTGAAAACATTACTTTTCCATTGATAATAGGGAAGTCTTAGATATTATAATTTAGACATGGTACTTCATTGGAATTTTAGAGCCAGAACAGAACCTTATAATCAAATAGTTTTTGGAATTCTGTTGGTGGTTGTGTTGAAAACAGAAATGAAAAGAGAATTTGTTGGTACTACAGTTAGTGACTATACTCATTTGAACTTTTGTGAATCTTATAAGCAGTAGAAGGATACTTCCCTGATGGAAATGTTAAGCTTTCTCTACCAATTCACATTCTGTCTTTATGGACTTTACATGGAGGTTGAGACCATCTGGAAGATTCTGAACATGAACTACTCTCTGCAGGATAAAGAGTGTTTGTTTTGGCACCAAAGGAATTGGGTTCAAATCTTGGTTCTACCATATCTATCCTGTATGAAATTGGGTCACTTAACCTTTCTGGATTTCTTCATCTGTAGAATAAAAGGGTTGTAGTAGATGTCTTTTAAAGCCCCTTCCAGCCCTAAATATATGTTCCCATACAGTCCTAATAATATATGTACAGTGCAAATATGTGTATATATACATCTACATATATATACACACATTCATACAAATTAGCTATGATTTGTTTTTTCAGCTTTTTTAATAAATTGGATAACAACTATCAAGAGGAAGTCTTATGTAAACTACATGCAGTTTCTAAATAATTAAAATGAATTTATTTAAGAAAACTTGAAACATCTGGAATCATCCTTGTGACTTTGTGTGTCTTTGTATGTGTTGGATAAAGAATGACCTGCATTAAAATCAACTTACTAATCTTATAGCTCAGGGAAAAGGCAAGTAACTCAGGATAAAATAAAAAACTGGATGACTGATTACTTATAGGAATTCATATGATTGTATGATTTCCCTGCCCCAATCTTAACACCGTTATAAGCTTTTTTTTTGGAGCAACATTAGAAAAAATATGCAGTAGGAATAGTATAGAATTGACTCCTCAATACCAAGTATAGAAAATAAGCTGAATTATGAATCCGTATCAGCTTTTAGGTGACTCAGGGGGGTTTCACCAAAGAATCAGACTAATCAGCCTGGTTCTGGTTGTTCTTTCTTCTCGAAGAGGACCAAAATGACGTCACTATGTTGGAGTCAAGATACGATGTGTCAGACTGTGGATAATCAGACCAATACGAACTTGCAAGGCTCTGCCACAGGTCAGGCACAAATTGTCCACATGAATATTTGGATTGATGTCTCTAGATTTGCACAGTTCATGTTTCTTTTGAGCTACTGAAATTCTGCTTTGCTCAAATAGCACAGCACCTTCTTTGATGAAGGCATTTCTGTTCCTTTTCCAGTCTCTCTCATGTCTCACTACAGTGTCTCCCATGGAGACCAACCAGTAATGTATAAATCAATAGGCCTTTTATTGTAGATCATGTGTGTGTTTTTTAAACTCACACAAAATAAAGCAAAACTGCATAGGGCAAGGAGAAAGCAGAGGCAATAAAGAAAGGACACAGCCAGTTTCATTACAGAGGCATTAAGTGTGGTTATAGTCTTCAGACCAGAACAGGAAGACAAAAGGAAGTCAATGATGTTAGCCCTTGGTGTTGGCATACCTAGTTTTACCAAGTTCTCTATCACAGCTAGTTGGTGCATCATGCCTAGGTCATAGTTATTTTCTTAAGCATGGCTTGCTGAGACAACTGAAAGTTATGGATTTTATAGGGAGGGGGTAAGATCTCACTTTGGGGAGGATGGTTGACTTCCTGAATCCAATGCTACAGGTGGGAAGATGCTGGGTAATGAATGTTGGTAGAGGCCCTGATTGGAAGATATTTATCTTCTACAACCATGGTATAAAATGCAGGGTGTGGGTGTTAGACAGGAAAAGGGGACATGCCCAGTGTCCTGAGCAAAGATAATCTTGTGTTAATGAGCCTCATGGGTCTCAGAGAGGTTCATAGGTTTATTTATTCATTTTTTCACTTCTCACGATAAGGTATTAAATATGTATATACATACACATACACACCCACCCACCCCCACATATATAACTCATAAACTCCTAAGCATTGGTCTCTGATATGGGGTTTACTCACTCTAGGGGGTGCACAAGACTTCATTGGGATCTAGGAAGAAAGTATTAGAACCCCTCTTTAAATTTTTTAATTTAAAAAAAGAAAGAAAACAAGCTTTACCAATACTTAATACACAGATTGCCACTGGTGCTTTCTCTTGGTCTGTTTTTCAGTGGCTGTGTGTCATGTAAATAAAGTATGGGGGGGGAAGGAGTTTTATAATGTGAATAGGTAGACAACAGTGGTGCCCTGACTTACTTGCTTTCATTGTGTTGTCATATGCATCAAGTTAACTGGATTTATGTGTTATATCTTCTAGTTTTAAGGAAACATCCTTACCACATGGACAAGTGACTCTCCAACTTATTCCTTTTTCATGAATTCGATAGTTATACATATCAGACTTTTATTAGAGATGATAAAGTTGATAAAGTTTAGTGAAAAGATTTTCCCACAGGCTTTGATTAATTCATTTTGTTTATATTGAGGGTTATAATTGTTAAGTTTGATTTTCTCCTACCATATTATGTTATATTAATTATATTTTTTATCTATTCACGTGGGTAGACACATACTCACGTCTGAACCCTCTCCCGTCCACACAAAATAGATTCCTGAACTGTACTTGTACTGATATACTTTCAAATGTTCCCTCTCTTAAAAAAAAAGCAGGACCAAAAGAACAAACATACCATGATTGGAATATATAAATGAAGACAACAAAACGCAGGTCAGACACAGTGGACAATTTCAGTCCCAAATTGCTAAAATTAAAACATAGATCTTTTCTTTTAACAAGTGGTAAATTGCCCAAATGGAAAGTCATACATGTTTTCAGTCACTATTTTAGGCAATTATATACATACAGATATACATATGTGTGTCCGTATGTGTGTGTGTCTGTATGTGTGTATACACACACACGTGCACTTTTTAATGGAAGTTAACTGGTAAGAGAGAGTATAATTTAGTTGGAAGTAACTGATGCGTCCAAATAAAATGTATACATGTTTAACTTTTCTGTCTTTCCCTCATTTCTAGAGGGAATTACTCTTTCTCTATACCTCATACCCTAACCTCTTCGTTAGTTTGAATTTTATATATGGCTACCACATTCAAGGTACAATAATGATTTCCTTTCATCAGCATTATCTATTTTCTACTATTCCTCTTCTCTGAAGTTTTTCACATTATACCTAGACATTTTTTGTATGATGGAACATCAAAGAGACAATAATCTTTTTACTCCTTAGAGAATATAAACATTGAGTTACCAAGACTGATGGCTGGTTTGCCTGGCAAAAATTTTGACCCAGTGCTGCCTTCTTTTATAGGAAAGTTCAAAATTCCTTAGTGGTAATTTAAAAAATGTGTGTGTGTGTGTATGTGTATGTGTATAAATCTACTGACAAAATATCTTGTTTTGCTATACAAGGTAATATTGAAGTAATGGTCAATTTCCCTTGTTTTTTCTTTTTTTATTTTTTTAAGAATTCTGAATTTATCAAACATCAAATAAAACGCACATTTCCATATGCTTAGTAGAACGGAATAAAAGTATTGTATAGGAAACTGTGACTCCATTTTATATAGTTTGCTTTTCTCTATAAGTGTATGACAAATTCCATGTAGTTTTTGAAGCTTCCTTGCTTGTTTATGATCCTTTCTCTTCTCTTCTGTGCATTTTAAAAAATGCTTCAATGACCCTCTTTTTTCCCTCTTTTTTGGCTACCCTATCTGTAGCTTCCATAATTCTCCCATCCACCCTTAAATGTTGCTTTTCAGTATATTTCATTGTATCTACTACTTTTGCTTCTAATTGTAGTTGAAGAATAGTGCATGAATAGTGTGTGTGTGTGTGTGTGTGTGTGTGTGTGTGTGTTCATTTTATATCAGATTAATTTCTTCCTGGCTGCTTCTAAGTGCTTCTCTTTATTGTTGAAACTCTGGAGTTTACTCTCTACATTTCTGAATGAGTAAAATTTAGGGCTCTCCCTACCTCTTGACAGCCTATGCATTATATTAATCTGCACTTTGCCCTCTGTTTTCAATACTTCCATGGAAACTTCTCATATGATGTTGAACTATGATATTGATGCACTTTGTTGCTTAATATTTTTCTGGTTTTTCTGAGCTGTGTCCTTTAGTTTCATTACCTTTGTTGAGCTCTCAAATGTTTTTCCAATTGTGCTGTTGTTTAATTTTTCTACTGCCTAGGCAATTTTTTCATCCATCTGGATCGTTCTATTCCTCAGAGGATTTTATTAAGATTTTCTGCCAAACATTCCAAACTGTTTGAGTCCCATGTTTGTATTTTTTTGTTTTTTTTTCCTTTGTTGATTTTAATTCCATCTTTATAGATACCAGATCTTCTTTTGTATCTCTTATTCAAATTATTAATCGCTGGAGATTTTTGTAATACATTCAGTTTTGGTTTTGGAGGTCTTGTGTTAATGTGGTCTTCTTTCCTTCTGTGGTCTCCTTGCTTTCTTTTGTCCTATAACAATTATTGTATGTATATTATTGTATGTAATGGAGATTTTGTTGTTGTTACACATTTTTAGTCATTCTTTTCTCTATTTTGCAAGGTAATTTTCCCATATGGATTTCTTTCCTTTACCTTCTCTTTGTCCTTCTTTTTCTTAATGCATATTGTGGTGTTGAAGTAATCTTAAAACCTCTTGATGTCAAGTCTCATTCTCTTGTCCTTTATGCAATTTCTGATACAGAGATACTCTCTTCTCCTCACCAAGATCAATCCTTCTACTTGTACCCATGATCTCATCTCCTCCAATCGCTAGCAGATTGCCTCTGCAATCGTCCCCCCCCAATCTTCAATCTGTCCCTATCTGCTAGTTTATTTCCAAATGTCTACCAACACTTCTTTTCAATAGTATTTTATTCTTTTCAATAGTATTTTATTTTTTCCAATCACATGTAAAGACACATTTTAATATTCATTTTTTAAATAAAATTTTTGAGTTCCAAATTTTCCCCCTCTCCTGCCCCCTTCCCTAAGAAGGTAGTAATTTGGTATAGGTTATATATGCAACATACCTATTCTTAAAAATGCCTCACCTCATTTACCATTACCTTAAGCTATTATCCTATATCTCTTTTCCGTTTTACAGCCAAATGCCTTTTAAAAAAGGCTTTTTTTTCAAACTCATTGCCTCCTCTTCCTCTCCTTTCACTTGCCACTCCACTCCTTACATTCCTACCTTATCACTCACTGAAGTGACTTTCTCCAAAGTTACCAAAGATATCTTAATTGCTAAATGCAATGGCCTTTTCTCATTCCTCATCCTTCTTGAATTCACTGCAGAGCACTAGAACACTCTCTCCTTTCTAGGCTCCTGAACCTGTCTAACCACTCCATCTCAGTATCTTTTGCTGGATCATCATCTATATCCCATCCCTTAGGTGTGAGGGTATCCTCATGGTTCTGTTCTGGGCCCTTCTGTTTATTCTCTCTCAGTGACTTTATCCGAAGGGTTTGATGATCATTTCTATACAAGTGACTCAGATCTATATATTTAGTTCTGGCTTCTTTTCTAAGTTCCAGTCCATATCACCAACTGCTTAATTAAAGGGCATTTAGCACTGAACATCCTGTAGGTCTCTCAGACTCAAATTTATCTGAAAGAGAGCTCATTATCTTTTCTCCCCAATCGCATTTGTCTCTGAATTTCCCTGTTTCTGGCGAGGGCACGACCAGCTTTCCAATAACTAAAGTTCACATCCTCAGAGTCATCCTTTAACTCCTTATTCTTCCTCACTCTACCTATCTGATCAATTGCCAGCTCTGCTCATTCTACCTCTGTGATTTCTCATACATCCTTCTCTTTTTTTATACATCTGACAAATACCATAGTTCAGATTCTCATCAACTCTCCTGGACTATTGGAACAGCTTCGTAATTGGTATCCCTGCCACAAGTTATGCCCCTCTTCAATCCATCCTCCATGCAGCTGTCAAAGTGATATTCCTGAAGCATGTCTGACCATTTCATTTCCCAATGCATTTATTTCCAGTAACTCGCTACTGCCTCTAGGATCAAGCACAAACTCCTCACCTTGTCTTTTAAAACCCTTCCCCTTCCAAAAAACTCATGATGGAAACTGCTATCCACGTCCACAGAAAGAACTAAGGAATCTGAATGCAGATCAAAGCATACTATTCTCTTCTCTCTCTCTCTCTCTCTCTCTCTCTCTCTCTCTCTCATTTCTTCTTTCTCATGCTTTTTCCTTTTGGTTCTAATTCTTCTTTATAATGTGACTAATGTGGAAATATCTTTAATATGATTGTACATGTATAGCCTAAGAAAATAAACCTTCACCACTAAGCTTCAGCCTTCCTTTCCAGGCTTTTTATGGCTTATTCCTCTTCTCACACTCTACTGTGTAGTCAAACTCAACTTGCTGTTTCTCACACCTAGAATTCCATCTCCCATCTCTATGCCCTTGTAAGGGCTGTCCCCTATGTCTGGAATGCATGCCTCCTCACTCCTTAGTGAGAGTCTCTACTTTACTTAAAGGGTCAACTCAAGTAGTACTGCCTACATGAGGCCTCTCCTGATCTCCTTCCCCCTACCCCAAATAACTTTTACTCACTTTGTATATATACAGGTTATCTCAAAAGTCTTAGTATAGTTTTAAGCTTTAGCTATTTAAGCTTTAGTAGCTTAAAACTACACTAAGACTTTTGGGACACCTGTATACATTTCTATATGCTTTTATGTGTATACGTTGTATACATTATGATTTTTGTCTTTGTATCTCCAGAATCTAACATAATAGATTAAGTAGACACTATGAAGGACAGAGGTAACCTACCAGTTCTTAGACCTGTGGAGACCACTCTGAATTAAAGTAGTCCCATGAGGTTTGGGCCCACAGCACCATGAGATAACCCATGAAGGTTACAGGGCTTGAGTCTATCCTGCATGTGGTCTGGTTGACCACAAATGCCCAATCCTAAATTGGGGCCACATCAGGAGTAAGCATAGGCTTCCAGGTGAGAAGGTGCCAGAAACATTTCTATTAATCACAGTGAATAGGCCTTTCTTTGTTTCAGGTCCTATGCTCATTCTAAGATAGATATTTTGGCTTGGTCCCAAAACTGCAATTCAGGCACCCTACAAACTACATCTTAAAAATATCAGGGAACTATTTTTGCCATAATTTAATTTTTTTATTTTTCAAAAAATTTATTAACAAATTTCATTGTGGCACAAGGCAATTCCCTAAAAATGGATACCCTTTCAAAGTGCATTCTCTGAAAAAAATATCAATTGCTAACAAAAAGAAGGGATTTCTCCTTTCAGTTGGACAAAGTAGTTCAACATTGACCATCACATTTATCTACAGTTTTGGTGCCTCTCTAAGTTGGCTTTGTTCATTATTGAAGTTATTGTATATATTGTTTAGAATATGCTTTTTTCATCCTGCATCATTTCAAATTAATTTCCTAAGTTTCCCCAAATTCTCAATATTCATAATTTCTTATGGGACAGGAATATTTTATTTGCCTGCCCAAATATGTTCAGCTATTCCTCAGTTGCTGCTAGCCATAATTTTAAATGTCTTTTTTCTTTTGGTTAATTTTTATCTAAACTCTAACTGTAGTTCTGACTGGTGCATATGCAGTGTTCTAAGCCTTTCCGGTCCAAAGATCATTCTCCTTAGCTGATAAAACAAAAGGAAAATAAGAATTACACACTTTCAGTTATTGTTTGTCATTCCATCTTCTCTGAGCAGTAGTCCTATCCCTCTGATTATCTTCTATCCCCCAACACAGCTAAAAACAAACTCCACCCTTTTTCTTATCCTTACCTTTCTCCTTATGAAATTAACCTTAGCTCCTTTGGATACTTAACATTCCTGAGTTCTGAAAAAAAAACCAGGATCATGCCATGCTTTTGTAGTCATCCTAACCTTCCTGCTATCTTCTGTACATTTCCTTTTGAGAAAGCCACCCTTTTCCTCTCATTAAAATAGTTTTTCCTAATGTCTTCAAAATTTCTCTCTTGAGTGTTTCCTATTCTTCCTGGGTTGACATCCCCTGTAGAAATTTTAGTTAATATGAATATGAATTATAATCTTAGGCTATGTAGAATATAGCAATATTTTATATGTGTGTATGTATATATGCTTTCTGATCCCTATTTTTTAATTCAGCAAGCATCTGGGTTTTTAAAAAGTTTTTTTTGATCCTTTTTTAAATCCAATAGTCATTTCTGGTCATCAAACTTTCATTTTTAATGAAGAAAATAAGCACAACCAACCACACAAAGTCTGCCTCACAGCACATGCAACATTCTATACCCACAGTCCTCTATCTCTCTCCCAAGAATAGGAATATGTATTTTGTGCTTCTTCTAGACAAAGATGCCTTTTCTTTGCATCAGCAGCACTTAGTACAGTGCCTGGCACACAGCAAGCACTTCATAAATGCTTGTTGACTGACAGACTTATGCTTAATTAGCCTTTAAATCCCTTTAAAATCCTCTCTCCTCAAAATCTAGGGTGTTTGTCAAATTATCCCTAGTTTCCTTTCTCTGTCACAAATGCTAAGATGGAGTGGTCACTTTCCTCTTAGTTCCCCAGTTGGTCACTTCCTGCCTCAGCAACCTGTTCCTCCCTGTTGCTGAGGATCAGATTGAGAATAGAATTTTCCCTTGTTTGTTCCTCCACTTTTTGAAGGATAGAATTATCATTAAGAAGGGAAAGCTTCAGTGAATACCTGGATAATTAAAGTTCTCCATCAAGATTATATCGTTCTTTTGTGTCAGGTTTGTTTGATCTATTTCCCAAACTCTTCATCTGCTTCCTCTTTCTGTCTAGGTGGTCTGTAGTATATGCTGATGAGCCTATCTGTCCTGATCCTGCCTCCATTAGTCTTCATATTTGCATCTTCACTATCATGCTTCCCTCTTCTTGTTCCTGGATTTCTTTATGAGTATATTTTCTTAGTATATGATGTTACCCAATTCCCCCTTTACCTGTCCTGCTTCTTGTCAGTCATTCAATAAACATTTATTAAGCATCTACTATGTGCCAGGCACTGTGCTAAGTACTTCGAATACAAAAAATAAGGGCAAAAGACAGTCTCTACTCTCAAGGAGCTTACAAATTTAATGGAGAAGACAACATGCAAACATACAAAGCAAGTTGTATACAGGATAAATAGGAAATAATTAAAAGAGGGAAGGTGCTACAATTAAGAGGGGTTAGAGAGGGCTTCCTGTAGAAGGTGGGATTTTAGTTTGTGCTTAAAGAAAGCCAGGGATGTCAATTGTCTGAGAAAAGGAAGAGAGAAAATTCCAGGGATGAGAGACAGCCAGAGAAAATAACCAGAGCCAAGAGATGGAATCTCTTGGGGGAATATCCAGGAAACCAGTGTCACTGTATCAAGGATTCCACAACGAGGAATAAAGTGTGAGAAGATTGGATGCATAGGAGGAAGATAGGTTATGAAGTACTTTGAATGCCAAATAGTGGATTTTGTTTTTGATCCTGGAGGTAATAGGAAGCCATTGGTCTTTATTGAATAGAAGAGTGACGTGGTTGGACCTGTACTTCAGGAAAATCACTTTGGTGGCTGAATGGAGGATGGGTTGGAGTGGGAGAAGACTTAAGGCATTCAGATCCATGAGCAGGCTATTCTAAGAGTCCAGGCATAAAGTGATGAGGACCTGTACCAGAGTGGTGGCCAGTGTCAGAGGAGTGAAGGGGTATATTCAAGAGATGGTGCAAAGGTAAAATTGACAGGCCTTGGCAACAGATTGGATATGAGAGTGAGAGCTGATGAGGAGTCAAGGATGATACCTAGGTTATATGAGTCCAAGGGACTGGGACAATGGCATTACCCTTGACAGTAATAGGGAAATAAGAAGGGAGAGGGAAGAAGGTTTAGAGGGAAAAATAATGAGTTCAGTTTTGGACATGTTGAGTTTAAGATATCTGATAGTCAGTTGGGGATTCAAGATTGGAAGTCAGCAGAGAGGTTGGGGCTGGATAGGTTGATTTAAGAATGCCAGCATAGAGATGGTAATTAAATCCATGGGAGCTGGTGAGATCACCAGGCAAAGTAGTATAGAGGGAAAAGAGGAGAATGCCTAGGTCAGAATTATGTGGGGTTTTAAATTCAGAGTTGCATTCCAGTCATGTATCACATCTCAGTAATAGCTATGAGGTCAATTCCTCATGAATTAAAACATCTGGGTTATCTTGCTTGTTGGCCATACTATGTGCATTGAAAGTAGAAATTTGGGACAATGGATCATAGGATCATAGATTTAGAACTGGAAGGGACCATAAGAATATAGAAGAGACCTTAGAGTCAAATTCAAGTCCTTCATTTTACAGATGAAGAAAATGAGTTTCAGAAAGTTTAAGTCTTTTGCTCCCAAAACTCCAGAGGTAGCCTATGTCTGAGGCAGGACCCAAACCTAGGCGTTTCTGACTCCACTTCCAGTACTCTTCTTACTACACCACATACCATATCCTTGTAATGGCAAGCAGAGTGGGACCTTTTGCTGTTTTTTTTTGTTTTGGAGTGCTTCTCAGCACTAAGGTAATCAAGTGCCTTTCAGTCTTGCCTTTTTTTCACTCAAGAGTCTTTGATTGAATGGGGAGTCTTTGATGACCTGCTTAAGTCTGGGAAGGTCTAGGTCACATGAGTTTGAATCACATGGTTGTGATACCCTCTGACCCTGAAGAAGAGTTTATACTCTGAGATTAGCATTTTGCTTAGGGCTCACTCATTGGAAGGGTGTTGGTGTGGAGACTCCGGGTAGCCCTTAAGGAGCCCCCTGGCTTTGAAAACCCAGATGTTGGTGCTTCTCTTTCTAGTAACTATGTATATATAGCTTTGGTCAGACAGCTAGAAGCCTCTCTGTTGGTTTGTGTTATTTGCTCTGTTTATATTTTCTCAATTTGTAATTGCTGTTTATATTTGCTCTGAAGTTCAGGGCGCTGACTTTTCCCCCTGAACTAAGTGAATGATATATGTAAGTTTAATTAAAGTGAGATTGTAAACCCCTTAATGTTGCTTTCCTTAGAAAAGCAGATCAAAGAACCTGTGCTAGCAGCCCTCCTGTGTGCTTGTGTTATTGGCCTTACACAGCCATAGTAGCTGCAAGTAACATTGTTGTTACAATCTGTTGGATTTTATCATCCATCTGGTTCCCTTCTTGGATTACGTCTCCTGTGTATTGCTGGGTGTCTCAACTACTATTCTTCCTAAACTCTTTGGTATGCAGCTTGGAGTATAAACACACAGTTTCCTCTCTCTGTCTTCTTTTTCATAGGATCATCAGGTCATAAAGCTAGAACTGGAAAGCACCTTTGAGGTCATCTTGTCCAACCCTTTCACTTTACAGTTGAGGAAACTTGACCCAGAGAGGCTGTCAGAGTTATCAAACACAAGTCCCACAATACTCCCATAGCCAACCTGAACCAGATTAAAATGTAATTGGGAAATATTTAACAAAATAAGTAAAAATAAAATAAAACATAATAATACATTTTAAAACTGAGTCAATATGACACCCTGAGGGATCCTTGGATACGGACTAGCAGCTACTATTTCTATTTGAATTTGAAACTACTGAGTTAAGTGACTTGTTAAAGGTCACAGAACCAATAAATGGCATACCAGGGATTCAAATACAGGTTCCCCAACCCAGAATTGCTTCTATGTTTAATATCTTTTAATTAGGAAAATTTCCTTTCTTCTCTGATGTAGTTTTTAATTTATTTGGCACAAGTCTGGATATTTTGAGCTGGTGTAGGGGAGATGGTCTTTGGTGGAACCTTTAAGTCATCTGTCTGGATAACCCCATTAAAGAGAAGTTGTTCTGCAGTCAGAACTGGGACTTTTATTCCGGGAGCCTTAGACCTACTTATTTGACTCAGGCCTATGGATAAAATGTTCTGATAAAAAGAACCCAACTCATTTTTGCTGAGCTCAATCCCTCTGGGCCCAGGTGATCACTCCTCTTTCCCAAGAACTTTCAGTATCCATGTTAAGGGGAAGGACCATTGTCTTCTGGTCTGACTTAGGCTACGTCCCTCAGTGTACCCCAAATTTCAGTGGGTCCAACAGCGTGGTCATAGGGGCTTCATCAATCTCTTTATTGATTGGTCTCCTGGGAGAGGCTTGCAACCTTACAGGCTACCAGCATGGATGCTTCCTTAAAGAAATTCAATATATATAGAAAGACGCAAAATTAGGAAATGTCTTTTTTTAATTAGTAAGAACATTGGATAAATGCTATGTTGGTACAATACTAGGAATAATGCGTAATAAGAATCAAGTAGAAAGGATGTTTTATTGAGAAAGAAAAGCACAGACGAGGCAGTGTGGTGTAGATGGCTCCAGAGCCGAAGGGATAGTAGAGGTCATGTGACCCAACCCCATCATTTTGCAAATGAGGAAACTGAGGTCTGGGGGGTTAAATGATGTGTCCAAGATTACACATGTAGTAGTAAATGCTGGAGGTTTGTTTAAACCAAGTTTCTGTGACTCTGGAGCCATGAATTGCAGGTGCAGAATGAGGCTTATATTATCAGGCATGGCAGTGGGCTGAGGTTCTTGTTTTTGTTTTTGCTGAACTGTCCATGTTTGTATTCCCTTTGTACAAAGCAGGATTCTATTGCAGAAGGCAAGAGGTCATCATTGAGAAATTACAGTGAGATTTCTTAAAGCACCAATAAAATGTTTCTTAAAAAAGGAGAGCATTGGAGGTCTTGAAATCAGGACAGAGGTGAATTACCGGTTCTGATATTTACTTTTCCTATGACCTCGCACATGTCACATAACCTCTATGAGTGTCAGTTTTCTCAGTGAGGATAATAACACTTATGCTTCCTATGCAGGATTATTGTGAAGGAAGTATCACATAAAATAATATAGCATCAATGTAAGGTACTATTACATGGATAAATAATAAAGAAGAAAGTATTGTACATGTTTAATGTTAAGAGCTATATTTATTCCTGGGAGGAGGAGAGAGGGGAATGTGAGCTTCTTTGCTACCCAGCCTGAAGTTCTTCTGTTCATGGACTTCAGTTGAGCCTCTATTTTTTATGTGCAGAAGCATAGTTTGAGTTCCTTAGAAACAAGGAATCTTTAACAACTATAGCACACTGGTAACATTGTCAAAGCAGGCCTCCAAAAGGCTGTTTCCTACAACTTTGTAGTCACAAAGATGCCACACTAAACATATGTGCCTGACATATCTTTAAATATTTCATAAAATTTGGCACGGAAATGAGTGAAAGAACATAACTGAAAAAAGTAGCATGTCTGCCTTTGGGTGTAGGGTAAAGTTTCTATTTTTAAATGGTCATATGGCTGGTGATCATTTATGGTCGTTTGGCTCTAGTCATATAGGATAGTTGTTAATTAGGTTCTATTTATTTGAATTGCATGCAATATTAGATGTTATTGCCAAGAAACCAGACAAGAACACAAGGCATTTGTGATACTATAAAAAGCATTACTAAGTTCCATTGTCGACAACATAACATCTATCTCCTTTGGCTATAAAAAGATCCAATGCTAATTATTCTGCATCTACTGGAATTTGATTATAGCCTCATTCATTTGTTGTCAATAGACTGATTGAATCCTGTGCAAGGCTTTATGTTAGGCACTATGAGGAGTATAAAGATCAATAAAACGTCCCTTACTCTCAAGAGGCTTATAGTCTAACAGGGGTAGGGAGCCTGCAGCAGCCCGGAGACCACATGTGGCCTTCTAAGAAGGTCCTCAAGTGCGGCCCTTCTACTGAATCTCAATTTCACAAAACAAATCCTTGTGTGAGGGAATTTGTTCTGTGAAGTTTAGAGGTTTGCAGGTTCCCCAGTCCTGATTTAGTTATCTCCTGAATTTACTTCAACATACAGGAGAATCTATATCAATTAATTGAGAATTTGGGAGATTTGACAATCCATATATTTATTTCACATTGAAGATGATATAAGAGTCTTAATTCTTTCAAGTGTAATCAAGCCACAAATTCACATACATTTTAAATGAATGGGACTATGTATAAGATGTGTTGTGTACAGATTATCTGCAAGACATATTTAATCCCAAATATAGCCATTTTTTTGGAGGGAGGAAGGCAGGGCAATTGGGGTTAAGTGACTTGCCCAAGGTCACACAGCTGCTAAGTGTGTCAAGTGTCTGAGGCCAGATTTGAACTCAGGTCCTCCTGATTCCAGGGCTGGTGCTCTACTCACTGTGCCACCTAGCTGCCCCAAATACAGTCATTTTTAATCCCAAGAGGCAGTATAGTATAGTTGAGAGAGTGTTAGCCTTGAAGTCAGAAAGATCTGGGTTCAAATGCTACCTCTAACACTTTCTAAGCATGTGACCTTAATCTAGTCACTTATCCTCTCTGTCTCAGGCAACTCCCTCAGATTTATCTACTGAGTCATAAACAGCTTGCTACAGGGGCTTTGATCTTAGTTACTGGAGGGAGTTCACATACCAAAAGGTCTGAATAAATCACAGACCCTTTACCTATGCTCTTTTATCAATAGCCCACAGAGTTGCTCTTCTGTGTGTTTAGGAAAGAAAAATTTATTTGAGGATAATGAGGCAAAATGCAATTAGTAAGGAAAAGCTTTTAAAAAATATTATACATTCCAGATTCAGATAATTTTAGAATGAATTGTACCAGTTGCCTCCCCTCTATTAAGTCAGATATATTACAATTGAGAGTTCATAGGATTCTGGTTCTTAGCATTGGAAGGATCTTAGAGATCAGTTGTTCTAACTCCCTTCCCCATTTTACAGATGAGAAAAAGTTGCTTCTAGTCAAATGATTCTTTTTTATCCTTTTCAGTCTCATGGCTACACCTTTTTTAGGATGACAACATTCAGACACATTTTGAAGTCTTTGAAGACTTCAGTTTTACCGCATATTACTGTCTAATGCATTCCAGGTAGCCTAGAAATATTTATTTATTTATGTCTTTTTCCTGTTTCCTTTTGATAGGAATCTTTGCCTATATGAACTACAAAGTGCCCCGAACAAGAAAGGAGATTTTTGAAACGTTAATAAAGGGTCTTCAGAGGCTAGAGTACAGAGGATATGATTCTGCAGGTATGATTTTTTCTGCTAAAATTAGCATTAATATATTTACATGTGTTCATTCTCTTTTCTCAACATCCATTTTCTTGTAGCTTCTCATAGTCCAGGCATTTTCTGGTATGTTTTTCATTGAAGCCTTATCTTGGAATATTGTGATACTAATTTTAACCCTAAAGTTAATCTCATCAAGTCCTTAATCACAGTTGGAAGATAGAATAATAATATCTCACATTGATATAGGACTTTAAGGTTTGCAAAATACTTTACATGGATTATCCATCCCAGTGAGGTAAGTACTACAAGTATTATTATCCCCAGTTTATAGATGAGGGACCTGATACTCAAGGAAGGTAAGAGACTTGTCCATGGTCACACAGTGTCACATTTGAACCCAAATCTCTTCAGACTCGAGGTCTAACACTTCTCATATTTTACCACACTGTGCTGCCTCCCTGGAAAACCCTTCACCTTCAATACTTTTGAGCAGCTATGATAAAGGTATTGCTTCCACTAATACCAATTTAAAAAAAAAAAACAACCCTTCATGCCTTAGTAGATCAATAAATAAGCCTTTGTTATTGTTGTTCAGCCATATCTGATTCTTTGTGACCCTATTTGGGGTTTTCTTGGCAAAGATACTACAGTGGTTTGCCATTTCCTTCTCTGGAGCATTTTATAGATGAGGAAACTGAGGCAAACATGGTTAAGTAACTTGCAAAGAGTCACACAGCCAATAAATGTCTGAGGCCAGATTTGAACTTGGGTCTTCTTGACTCCAGGCCTAGCACTCTTATCTAACCTGTGTGCCACCTAGCTGCCTTAATAAGCCTTTAGTAAGTGCCTACTATGTGCTTGCCAGTGACAGTGCTAAGTGATGGATGTCGAGAGACAAAAGTGAAATGATTTTTGCCCTCAAGTAACTTACATGCTAATGGGAAGATACATCTATATGTAAGTTTATACAAAATACATAAACACAAGTTTGTTTGTTTTTTGGTGGGGGAGGGGTTGGAGAGTAGGGGAAAACACTAGCAGCTAGGTCTATCAAGAGAAGCCTCATGTAGAAGGTGGTGCTTAAGTGAAGTTTTGAAAGAAAACCCTGCTGCCAAGACATGGAAGTGAGGAGGGAGAGGTTCAGCCTATGCAAAGTAAAGGAGACAAGATTGTTTCAAGAAAAAAAAACTAATTAGACCTGTGATTTCATTGGTTTGACATAGCTAAGAAGATATTCTATAGAGAAGTGATATGATCAGTTCTGTGTTTCAAGCGGCTTCTCTGCAGTTTATAGTCTTAGGCAGTTGCCTGGGCCACTGAGAGTTTAAATGGTTTTTCCATGTTTGCGTACAGGCCTTCTGGACTCCGAGGCAAGCTCTCAATCCACTAATCAGTCTTCCTTCCATGAGTTACTGAGGCCAAAAAGTTCGCCATCTAGTGGCCAACTTTGTTCATAAAGATCTCCCCACTAAGCTAGTCTGGTCTATGTAGGACAGCATGCTCCTACTGGAAACCTCTCCAGCTTAGAAAGGCTTCCCAGTGCTTGCAGGCCTTTGCTTTAATAGGATCTTAAGTTGTAAGAGAGTTTAAACCTCATCAAGTCCAACTCCCCAATTTTATAGATAAAGAAACTAAGGACTACAGAATCCCCTTAATAAAATGATTTGTTCTGTAAAACTTGGATTCAGTCAAAAGGCTGTACCCAAGGACCTAGAAGGCCACATGTGGCCTCAAGGTTGAAGGTTCCCCACCCCTGCCCTTAAAGGCTGCTGCCCTGGTCTAGCCATTAAGAACGTGTTGTCATTTTCTTTTTTCAGTGAAGCATAAATGTCTTAGGAAAGGACATTTTGTGCGATACGTAGCTCAACTTTAATTGGTCAGTGACCTATATCCAAGCCAAATAATTTCCACAGAAGAACAATTTCTTAAAATAAAAAAAGATCAAATAAGTTTTATTTTAACTTGAAAATCCAGTCAGCCAAAAACATTTATGAATATCTCCCAAGTCCCTTACTTGGTACTCTGAATAACTGGAGGAATGGTCTTTTCCCTCAAGTAGTTAGTTATTAGTCCAAAGGAGAGACTCGTCAAAGGTACTTGATTGCCTTAGTGCTGAGAAGCACTCCTAAACAAAAAAACAAAGGCAAAAAGTCCTACCCTGCTTGGCATTACACATCTTCATAAGAGTTATCCTCAAGTACTACTTTACAGAATTTTAAGTAAGTGCTAGAACAAATGGAGTGACAGATAAATATGGATGAGGTAAGATAAGGATTTCATTGGGAGACATGAGGTTTTTTAAGGAGAATTTTCAGAGGGGAAGCAGCCCAGATTTTTGGGGAGTATATATAGGGAGCCCTTCTATGCTGTTCCCCCAACTTGCACTGGGTTAAGGTCTCAGAGGACGGCAGTTACCTTGCAGTCAAATGGTAATTATGTGAGGCTATATACTGTAGTTCACAAGCCCCCAACAGTATGCTTCCCATTAACAATCAGTTGCTAATCTCATTTAGCTCTTATTAAAGGCATTTTGTCAGTTGGCATAGCAAGAATGTTAGTTATAAAAAAATCCCGTTCTCACAAATACATAGATGGAAAGAATGGGCTCAAACTTGGAGTACCAGGCAGTGAATCATACATGCAGGATACATGTGTGGCAAGGCAACTCACAAGTCCTGGTGCTTCAAGTCCTAGAAGTTCTTTCTGTCTTTATAGAGGGTCCTCATTCTGGGTTTCCATGGTCTGCTTTTCACCACAGTCCAACCTTAATGTCAAGGTTACAATCCTTGAAGCTGCTTCCTCTGTTGGATAAGTCTTTCTCTAACCATGTCTACCTGCAATATGTGTTTCTCCTCCTCATTTATCTTCTATTGGTGTAGTAACTAATAAAGGTGAGGATGGGGAAATAGAAAAGCCCCTCCCTGCCTTGATGGCTCCTGCTGCATATGAAGGGTTCTCTTCCACAGCTGCCTTCAGCTATATTGCTTACTTTTTTATGTCTAGGACCAAGGCAGCATGACAGATTCCCTTAGTTAATCACTAGATGTTTTCTGTGAGATGCCAGTTGCCTTCATCCAGTGGTCATCAAAACCTTAATGTCATGGTGCTTTTGTAACAACATAGAACCTTTCACACATTTTAGGGACTGGGGCACTTACCTTCTCTCCCTTTCCAACTGAGGAATCTCTCTGGTCTGGGCTCAGTCAAGTATCAAGTACTACCACAAACTGGCACTGGACTTAGGAGTACTTGCCTTCTCTCTATTCCCACTAAAGGACTCCTCTGCTCTGGATACATATGTGCAAACTGGGCTTAATTCCAGGGGGTATGAGGATTCTTGGTCTCGTACACACAGAGCACCTGAAATTTCTCCAAGGATCTAACTAGAGGCCCAAATTCAGCCTTCTCTAGGATATAAATGATAAATTAAAAAGGAAGATCATTTAGAAAAGCCCCAGAGATTTGGGGCTCCTCAAAAGGGATTAAGTACTTGAGATTAATCCCTTTTGGAGAACCCCACAGATTCTTGAGTTTACTGGGCCATCAGGCAAACCTTGTTCTGTGGCTCTATAGTCCATAAGGATCTCAAACAAACTCTCTGGACTTATGTCACAAAAAGACAAAAAGGAAAACAAACATATGAACCCTCATATTGTGCTCTGGGCAAGTTATTGGACACCAATATTCTGGGGATGCAAAAATCCATACTCTTTAATATTGGTTTCCATTCTCACAATGGGCACAGTAATATAACGGATTTTAGTGTGTGTATATATATATATATATATATCCAACTATGTAGAAATTATCTCAAAGAAAATGTTCTGATTTGTAAAGGAAACATACCAGAAAACAGACTATCTAGTCTAAAACAAAAGAAGAAAAATAAATAGGATAATTTTATCCACGGGATCTCTTTAAAACTAGGTCATCTATGAAGGAGCATCCCAGATGGAGAATCCCTCCAGCTGATCTCAAAAAATGCATAGGAGACCCAAATATTTGGATAAAGCCCTACAGTATAGCACTCCTGCTGGGCTACTCCCCTAGCTTGCAGTCTGACTCAAAGACTAGCTCTCTAGTGGGTGGCTATTTTTCCCAGCTCTAGGGTTACCTATAGTTACTATAGCTCATGTGTCCCCATTGGAGTGCTTCCTATTAATAATCAGCCAGTAGACTTACTTTGCTCTTAGCAAAGAGGGCATTTTCTCAGATGGCACAGCAAGAATAATAGGTACCAAATGGTCTCCTATAACATTTGTATCTCTAGGCAGTACGTTTCATAAAATGTTTGTTAAATAAAGTGTAATATATAAATCTATGAATAAGTGTGTGTGTATGTGTGTGAATGAGCACTATGTGCCAAGTACTGTGCTAAGGCCTAAGGATAAAAAACAGGCAAAGCAAGATCATCATTGCTCTCAAAGAATTCACACTGAGGCAACACATAGAAGAAAATTCAGCTACAAGTTCAGCTTGTAAAAACAAAACCCAGAAGTCCTAAGGATACAATGTGGTAGATGCGGAAGCCCAGAGGGCCTTGGTCTATATTATTGACCTGATGACAGTGTTAGAAATCTGTAGAGTATAGTGAAAGGGCAGATGGTAAGACCCAATGGTCCACAATTCTCATATCCCACCAGAAGGAAGAGTTGGTAACTCCAGTTTCATCTAAGCTTTGTGAGAAATCAAATAGGATTGGGTTCTGGGAAGCCTGGGCAAGGGGAAGAGTTGAGGCAAAAAGTGTAATTCTGAGAGGCCTGGGGCAAAGGAAGGTGTCAAACCCTGAGATGGTGAGAAAGGAAGAAGGAAGAGTATGCTCTGTGCAATATGCGCATGCGCGCACACACATATGTATATGTGTTTATATGTATTTTTTTATCCAAAGTTGATAAACAGAAAGAATTGAACTAAAAATCAAGGTCCCTTTATTAAGCTAAAATGTGGGAGATAAGCACATAGCATATATGATTAAAAGCAATGTTTTACAATGAAAAACCAAATATTGATATTACTGGTAAAGAATTTTTTGTGCCTTTACTAGGTACTGCTACTGGAATATGATAAATTTAGATCTAGTGCCAGAAAATTTATTATTGAGCTATTGTACACTCTTCATTTTACATTATTTTGTGAGTTAATTGTTTTGTTTCTATATATGTCTGGATGCTTTTCACTTATTCTGATGTTTATTGTTGCAGGTAAAGAGCCTTTTTAATATAAGTTCTTTCCATAAAATGTCTGGCTGTCTATATAGAGCATAAGCACCAAAAGGATATGTGTGTGTGTGTGTGTGCATACATGTGTGTGTATTCTACAAAACTTTGTGACAATAAAATCTAAACAAAAATTCAATTAATATAAAAATAACCTATTTTAAATTACAGGTGTAGCGATTGATGGAAATAATAATGAAGACAAAGAAAGGCATATCAAGCTAGTTAAGAAAAGAGGAAAAGTCAAGGCCCTGGATGAGGAACTTTATAGTAAGTGATATTTGAAATATTTTGTTCAATTTCTGCTTAGCATAAGAGATACTTACTCCTATCTGAAAATGGCATAGCTTGAAGAAATAAAGAATAGTTCTATTATCTGCAAAAATAGATGTTTGAAAAAAAAATCTCTGAAAGGCACTATGTTTCTGGGACTAAATGAAATTAAATGGTGTCTTCTAACCTTATTGTAATTTGTCCATTTAAGTGTAAAATGTCCCTTTAAAAAAATTATAAATGGAAAAAATACTGGACTGAAAGCCAAAAGATCACAGTTTTAGTCTTAGTTGTAATATTTATTAGCCATGTGTCCTTACCACCTATGTAACCTTGAGCAAAGTATTTATCCTCTTTGGAACTCAGTTTCCTCATCTGTAAAATTAAATGGCCAGGCTAGCTGACCTCTGGGGTGCCTTCTAGCTGTAGCTCTGTGACCCTATAAACTAGGCAAGTCATATAACCTTTCTGAGGTTTTATTTCCCCATATATAAAATAGGGATATTACTTGACCTGCCTATATGACAGAATTGTTAGAGCAACAAATAAGATTGTGTATGTGACCATATTTTGTACGCAGTACAATGAAATGCAAATATAAGAGATTATTATTATTATTATTATTACTATTATTATTTAATATAGAACAAGATGGAATGGACTTGAAAGTAGAGTTTGAAACCCACTTTGGCATTGCTCACACTCGCTGGGCAACCCATGGAGTCCCCAATGCTGTGAACAGTCATCCTCAGAGATCAGACAAAACTAATGGTATGTATTGTTTTATGATCTGGAACTGTTGATAGAATTAGAAAATTATGTTGATAAACTTTCTTATTCTTTATATTATTCTGTATACTTTTTGCTTATTCTGATTGATTTTTGATGAGTAGTTATAAAAATTCCAACTGGAAAAAAGTATGTCATGAAGATACTTAACTGTGTCAAGACCTAGTGAATAAGCATATGGTAAAATTTTATGCATGAGGGTATTGGGAAGCACTATATGAAAAAAAACCAAAATTTTTTTCATTTCCCTGGTTAAACTGAAAACTTTGAAACCAAAAAGAAAACTTTTTCTGTGTTTTCAGTCTTAAAGGCTTAGCACAGTGAGGTAGTAGGTTGGAAATTAGAGATGTCAACAAATCTGAATAGCTTATTGTAAACAGATAGAGAAGCACTGAAGGACCTTACCACTTTTTGGTATTAATATAAGGAGGTACTTGTTAGAGGTCAGTGTACCCCTGAACTACTAGACAAAATCCATTAGTCCGTACTTAGAGTCAGTTCACAGATTCTCTGAGTTGGAAGAGACCTCACAGTCCATCTAGACAAACCCATGGGCAGACAAGGATTGCCTGCACAATATATCCAACCATCTAGCCTTTGCCTGAAGCTTTGCAGTAAGGAAAAACCAATTACTTGACAAGGCAACTCATTCTGCTTTTGGTTAGCTCTGGTTTTTAGGATGTTTTTCCTCATGTCAAAAGTTGGTGCTGAGCCATGAACACTACTCTACATCTCTCTCTCTCTCTCTCTCTCTCTCTCTCTCTCTCTCTCTCTCTTTCTCTCTCTCTCCCTCTCTCCCTCCCCCCCCCCCGTCTCTCTCTCTCTCTCACACACACACACACACACACACACACACACACGCACGCACGCACACACGCACACACCTCTACATATAAAGGCATATATATAGGTATATCACAAAAGATGCATTTCTACACAACAAAGAACCCAATTAAGTTTATACAGGCTTGCATGGATCCACAGAACTGTTTTACATCATTTGCTGCTGGAGAGAATGACCTACAGCAAAGAAATATACCCCCACCCAGGGCATGTGGCCACTTTACATCATTTGATGGGCGTATAGGTTTACAAAACTGTCCGGGGCTTCTCTTTAGCAGAGAGTATCACAATATAATTCAAACAACATGTTACTGAATTTCCCAAACTTTAGAAAAGGGTCATTACCTTCTGTCCAAGATAATGCATCTTACCAGAGAAAGATGGAACACCAGGGGGCAGTGAAGCATCAGAAAATTTGGTCAGGAGCCCATTTTCTGGAAGATTTAGAACCTGGTGATATCTCTCAGAATACGACTATAGAGCTTGGCCTTTTCATTAAAGTAAACGGGGAGGTAACAATTGGCCAATACCATATATTTCATCACAGATGTTGCCCAGATAGTGGCTGTTCATTTATAATGGAACAGAGAAAGAGTACTGACTCTGGAGAAGATCTGTGTTCAAAGTTTTCCTCTAACGAGTACTATCTTTCTGAGCTTAGGAAAGTCACTTACATTCCCTGGGCCTCAGTTTCCTCAGTTGTAGAATGAGGGTTGAGCCTTTAAAGTCCCTTCCTACCCTACATCTATGAACCTATAATGTCACAACAGTTTAGAATTTGCAGCATCCACGTAAACCAACTGATTCACTGTATCTCTCGATATGAAAACACATACAAATTTAGGGTTCCTGCTAATCATTTATTTTAAATGAGATGATTGACAATTTCTATTTTCTTGGGGGAAATGTTCTGAGAATTCTTCAAATTATTCTGTTATTTATTGTGATATATTCATAATTGCATTCTTATGGGTTTTTTTTCAGAATTTGTTGTTATACATAATGGAATCATCACAAATTACAAGGATCTAAGGAAATTTCTGGTATGTCATGGCTAATCATTAACTTGGAAGTTAAACCTTAACGTCCTTAACATTCTTTGTCATCACAGGTTTAGAGATGGATGGGATTTAATAAGCAAGATTTTTTTGACAAAAGCTAGGAACTTTGGGAAGATGAAGGATCAGTAAGCAAAGGACCATTTAACAAAATGAAGCAGTTACCCTATTATCTTACACTCCATATCAGTCACTGATGCTTTCTAAATCTGGAGGGTCTCTTTTTGTTTGTTTATTCCATTGTAAATGATGTACATTCTCAACAAATTCAGATAAGCAAAAATGTGCAGTTGAACCACAAATAAAGCCAAATAGGAATTGTTTATAAGAATCATCCCTCAACAAATGACCCATATTTTTATCTCCATTCCCAACCTCTCCATTATCCCAACCTTATATCCTTGATTCTACCTGAATGTCACATTTCCTAAACTGTACTCCATTATTTTCCCCCAGAAATCTGACTTTTCACTTGATTTCTCTATTTCCTTTGATGGTGCAATAACTGTCCTAGTTATCTAGGCCTGGGATCTGAGTACCACTTTTGATTTTTCCCTTTCCCTCACCATCAGTGACTTCCCATTGTCTGCTGAGTAAATTATAATCTTTGTTTCTGTTTTTTTCTATTTTTGGAGGGGGGAAAGCAAGGCAATTGAGGTTTAATGACTTGCCCAAGATTACACAGCTAGTAAGTGTCTCAAGTGACTGAGGCCAGATTTGAACTCAGGTCCTCCTGACTCCAGGGCCAGTGCTCTATTCACTGCACCATCTAGCTGCCTCAAATTGTAATTTTTAATCTGATTCCAACCTACTTTTCCATCTCTATCTTACTTTCCCCTTCACACAATCTACATCCAAGTCAAAGTGGATTTATTGTCTCTTTCTTATCCTGTCCCTTCTGATTTCTTTGCATTTGATTACACTCTCTTAGTAAAGCCTTCTTTCTCCCACTTCCACATCCCTCAGTTGAATTTCTCCCCAATCCAATTGTCCAATTCAAATGTCACTAGTGGCTGGAAGCCCCCTTTGACACCAACCTCCAATATGTATTGACTTTTCTCCCCTCATACCTCATTTAGGTCCTGATTTTAATATCTCTTAAAGAACATTACTGAAAATGAAATTGCATTTCTCCTCCATCTTGATCAGACCCCACCCAGCCTTACAAGAAATTTAACCTAACGTGGGGTGTTCTACTCAAGCTTGGGTGGAGACAGATGCTTTCATCTTAATAGCCCAGGAAGACTGATTAGGAGGCTATTGCAATATTTCAGTCAAGAGATGGCGATTGATTGGGTATGTGGGGCAAGGGATGCTTCATCTTACAAACCCAAGGGATATGACTGACTCCAAGGTTTTGAGTCTGGGTGATCAAAAGTATAATCATGCCCTTGGCAGAAATAGAGAAGTTCAGAAGAGAGGTAGGTTTGTGGGGAAAGTTAATGATTTCTGTTTAGGACATGTTGAGCTTGAGATGCTTCCAGGGCATCCAATTCAAAATGTCTATTAGGCAGCTGATGATGTGGTACAGGAGCTCAGGAGAAAGACAAGGTAGGGCTAAATATGTAGATCAGGAAGTTATGTACATAGAGATGGTAATTAAACCCACAGGAGTTGTTGAAGTCACCAAAAGAGAAGAGAAGGTGGCCCAGGACAGAAGAGGGTCTTGGGGGTAATTACAACTGAGGTCAGATATGGTTGATAATCTAGCAAAGATTGATTTGAGTGGTCAGATAGGTAGGATGAGATCAAAGAGAAAGCAGAATCAAAAAAAAAACCCAAAAGGAGACAGCATCTAGGAGGAGAAGATGGTCAACAGCGTCAAATGCTGCAGAGAGCTCTAGAAAGATGAAGATAGAGAAAAGGCCCAGAAAAGGCCATTAAAAATCATTGATAATTATAGAAAAAACCATTTGAGTTGGGTGGTGAAGTCAGGAGCCAGATTATAAAGTGTTGAAAAGCGAGAGGAGAAGGAGTAGGGGTAATGACCGTGAAAAGGAGGAGAACTATAGGACACAAATTTGAAGGTAAAGATCTGGTAGTGATCTCTGAAAAGCAGCATGAAGTAGGAAAAAAAACTGCATTTGCAATTGGAGGATCTGATTTCAAATCTCAGCTCTTCAACTTACTACATAAGTGACCTTGGGCAATCCACTTAACTTCTCTGAGTCTGTTATCTCATTTATAAAGTGAGGAGGTTGGATGAGATCAACCCAACTCCCTTTCTGCTTGATGCTATAAACTTAGGCCAGTGTACAACAGACCACAAGTCTCCGACTGGTCCTGAACTCAAAGCTTTTACAGTTTGGTAGGAGCTCTAGAACCTTGAATTTCTCTGGTGTAGGTTTAAAGTTACTTCTATCCTATCCAGCCTTAGAGAATGTTTATTTTTACCTAAAGTCATCCTAAACTAATGCAAAGGGAGGTGGGGTAGAAGAAGTCTTAGCAAATCTATTAGAATAATTGGGTCATAGAGTGTATCACAATGGTTAGCTGATATTGCATATACAATTAAATATTTCAGGAAACCAAAGGCTATGAGTTTGAGTCTGAAACTGATACCGAAACCATTGCAAAACTGATTAAATATGTATATGATAACAGAGAAACTGAAGACATCAGATTCTCAACCTTGGTAGAAAGAGTCATCCAACAGTTGGTAAGTCAAAATGCACTTTTGCTCTCTAACTCAGTCATGCAGATATGGGTTCATCTATACACAGAAATTGCCTCAAAATAGCTCCTATGTTATAGATTGCTTGTGTGAGTGAATGTCAAGGGAAGTCCTGGGAGAACAAGGTGAGAAGGTACAGAGAAGATACATAAACTGGACATCCACTGGGATTGATAACATTGCTTCTCCAATGTGAAGTTTTAGCATTTCGATACTTTCACATTAATATTTGGACAAAAAGAAATTACTTTGGAAAAAAGGGAACTTTAGAGACTTTACTCTTTTGCTAAATACATCATGGGTTATATGATTTGTAAGAGCTAGCTCTTCACTGGTAAAATGGTTTAACCCAATATCAATTAAAATGTTATTGATAGAAATGATAATGCATCAAATATTGGTCAGTCTTAACTTCGTTTGTTCTATTAGAAATAACGATTCTGGAAAATCCTACATTAATCATGATGTCAAACTTTGTGTTCAATCTTTTACCCAATGCAGTAGTTAATTTCTTTGGAACACTGCTATCTGGAAAGAAATTCTCCTTCAATTTGATACTGCTTCTTCGTTTACATAGTCATTGAATCTTGAGATTGGAAGAAATCTTCCTTCTTAGAAATACAAATAAAAAGCCAAGAATATAAAGACCACACAGTAAGATCTTAATGACTGTTTGTTCAATTGAAATCCACATCTCTGCTAACAACTGATGTTGCTTAAATATTTCCTTCTCTCTTCTTTCAGAAGAGGAAGAAGCATATCTACCTTCTGGAGTACTGAAATAATGCAGTGATGTTATGTCATTTGTGTCTTATAAATTTAAATTTTCAGTTAAAATTTTAAAAAATAAGATACATGAAGCTTTTTTTAGTGAACAACCAAAAAAAGTAATCCCTTAAAAAGAAGATAAGGAGTGAGAAAGAGAATAAGAATGCCAGCATAATCGCCAATCATGATTAAGCATTTATTCTATTTTGGGCACCTTTTACGTACACCTTTTTATGACTTGTAATCAAGGGCAAGGTACCTAGAAAGCAGAGATGTGGTCTTTCTCTTGTCTTCCCTTTCTACATATGCAAACCAAAATGACAAGAGGAA
Source organism: Trichosurus vulpecula (assembly GCF_011100635.1). Classification (NCBI taxonomy): domain Eukaryota; kingdom Metazoa; phylum Chordata; class Mammalia; order Diprotodontia; family Phalangeridae; genus Trichosurus; species Trichosurus vulpecula. The sequence continues at coordinate 98,037,928 of NC_050575.1, forward strand.
CCCCCTTATTTTATAGATAAGCAAACTGAAGCCCAATGAGAAAATCCTCATCTAAAGTAATACAATGGTAAAGCTGAGAGGGAAAGGAAATTTTTTGAACACCCTAGACAGCTTATGATTCATCAAAGGCAGGTGCCAGCACATGGCCATTGGAGAAGGCATATGAATCCCAATAAATACAGTTCACTTGCAGTCAAAGATAAGACTGCCCTTGGTATCTTCCAGATCATCTGGCCTAGTTCCTTTTGTAAGGATCTCTAAACAAAGAGGGCTTAACTATTTTCATTATCTATGAAGTAAAGTAATTTCTATACCAGCAATGTCATCTACTGTTTCCAAGAAGGTTTTTGGTCTTATTTTGTTTTTTCCCAAATTGTCACATCCATAGTGGGAATACTTTTTAATCTTAGCCTTTTGACAATTTCTAGTTGTTTGATAAAGCCAACACAGTAAGGAAAGCTTTAATTAGAAACTGACTGTCCCAGAACTCTCCTTTTCTTATGTTTCTGAAAAGGTTAGTTTAGACTTGGTGACTTGAGGACTTCAATTCCTAGTCAAATCTTGCTGTATGGTCATGGTAAACAGGTATAGGATAAATTTGTAAAGGTTTGGAAACCTAAGTAGTCAACTTTTAAGTCATTATATATAAAAATCTCTGATAAATATGTATGTATACACACACAAATTACCTAGAGTTTAGAATCAAAGTGTTTTCCTTTTCTTTGATACACTCAAGATAATTGTTATCAGCAAATATGTATTAAATACCTACATTCAATAAGACACTGTGTGGACACTGTTATGTCTTTTATTAAATGGTTCAGAAATACACATTGATTATCATGGTATTCTTTATTGGCGTATTTTTTCAGCTCTTTTTCCATCTCTACCAATAAAGATTGCTTGAGTGATTTCTAGGGAGTATCAACGTATGCACATAAGCAAACAAAGGGTCCAGTTGCAAGCTCTGTTTCAGGCAAATGTCAATGATGCCATGTGATTCTTTTTAGCCATATGTGCATTCTCCTCCAGTTCTGTTATGTATAATTCCAGGAAGGAGCATTTGCATTGGTTTTCAAGAGCATCCATTACCCGGGAGAAGCTGTCACTACCAGGTTAGTTTTGTGTGTGTATGTGTGTGTGCATGTTTCGGGTTTTTTTTTTTTTGGAGGCAATTGGGTTTAAGTGACTTACCCAGGGTCACACATCTGAGGTCATATTTGAACTCAGGTCCTCCTGACTCCACCACGCCATCTAGCTGCCCTCGGGTTAGTTTTTCAAATGCATTTGTATTTTACATTGTAAAAAACAGCAATAAAAATTTGAAAACTTGATTGGGCCATTTTAAAACTGTACATTAAGTTTTAAATAGGAGATCCAGTATGACCATATCATTCTTTGTGAGGAAAAGTGTTTAAGAACTAACACATAAACAATCTCAGATACTTACTAACTGTGTGATCCTGGGCAAATCGCTTAGCCCTGTTTACCCCAGTTTCCTTATCTGTAAAATGAGTTACAGAAGGAAATGGCAAACCATTCCAGTATCTTTACCAAGAAAACCCCAAATGGGATCACAAAGAGTTAGATACTACCAGAATGACTGAACAACAACAACAACAAAACCGTAAACAAGCTTGAGTAAAAGTGCTTTTATTATTTACTTGAAAATGTATGTTTAAACTTGAAAATGAAATTAGAGCTTTGACTTTCTTCTTTCTCTCTCCAGAAAGAGGGCATTGATAAGGGGAAACCAAATGATAATAACAGGGCTGATGTACTGCTTGATTTGTTTGGGTTTCATTGTTTTAATGTTTAAAAAGTACTTAGCTCCTCTGCATCTTACACATTTCTTTGTCTTCAGGCAGAATAGATGAAGAGAGAGAATCACTCCTATCCTTACCTTTATTGTGGCTAGAACCCTGTGGTTAGGGAAATTTGGTGTGAGAATCCTTTCTCTTTAACTCTGTAACTTTTGAGGGTTAAACTTATGTTAATGAAGGAAGAAAGGTACTTATGTGTCTGTGTGCCAATTACCCAGATACAGGAAAGTAGGTATTGTTCAAGTTGTACTGCAGCCTTCTTGGTCCAGGGACAATGTTACTTCATATCTCACTCATAGCATTTTTTTTGCTCTGGATCTGTGATTTCATTGGTCTAAAGAACTCCCAGTGAGAAAAATCCCACTAGCGATACTGAGAGGCTAACATGTCTACTAGATATCCAGCTTGAGATATCTGAAAGGCAGTTGGATTTAGTATTGCCAAAGTCTTATTAGAGCTTTGTTGGTTCATTTTAACAGATCAAAAGGAATGTATGTGGGCTAGATTCATGTGGCATCAAAGCAGTGAATAGTTTATTCATCCAAGTTGCCTTCTAAACAAATATCTTACACAAATGTTGTCTTGGAGTTCATACTACTAGAGACAGAATTCTTAATAGACTTTTAAAAATTCTTCCTCTCTTCTATAAAGGCAATTTAAAAAAACTCATATATTTGTTAGGGATGACTGAGATTTTACTCTGATAGAGTCTGGCTAAGCATTATGTGGCTGTTTTGAATCCTGAATTCACTATGAGTTGCAAAATGAAATGTTCTTTGCTGATGTTATTCTGAAATATAAAATTGGTTTAAAAGCCAAAACTAATAAATAGATTTTTGTAGAAGGACACCAAAAATTAAAAAGGTATTGGGTTGGAACAAATACTTCTTTAGTTGAATGTTGCCTCTAAACCAGAAAAATTACATTGCCAACAATAAACACATTGAGTTGAAGAATCCCTTCTCTACAAGTTCTGAAAGAAGTGGGGGAATACTTCTTGTAAATCAGCATAAGTGGGGAGTAATCATGGCCCAGGTTGGGGAGAGGTGGATAAGCTTGTTAAGGAAAACTACTAGCATTTCTTGAACTTGTAGATAAATCCAAAAGTGAATCTGACTACTTTCCTTATGAAATGAAATAGTAACAATTGCCATCTGTCTGCTTCAGAAAAGTTATGTATCATTACTGAAATCGTAGATTTGTAAAGCTCTTTGAGTTATCTCATTGGGCCTAAAAATATCTACATAAGGTCAAGTGAAAAATCCCATTGGCTTTAGTACATTGTACTGCATGCCCCACATATGAAACTTGGCATTTTCATAGAATCTGAATTGGGTAATGAATAGAGGCTGATGTTGTTCCAAGCACTGTATCCAGCTCTTAAAACTCTTATTATTTTCTTGCAAAATTCAAGACTTGTTTTTAATGAAAGGTAGTTATCTATATGCCTATGTGCAAAATATTTTATGTGTAATGTTATTCATTGTTACCTTAACAGGAGAGGGAGCCCACTGCTCATTGGAGTTCGTAGTAAATACAAACTTTCTACTGAACAGATCCCCATATTATATAGGACATGTAAGTTATTTATAAAGCATGTAAAAGATACAACTGTTGGTCAGTTCCTCAAGACTCGGCAGATATATTTAATGCATGTGTAAAGGGAGAGGGAGGGAGAGAGAAATGGAATGTGTGTGTGTGTGTGTGTGTGTGTGTGTGTGTGTGTGTCTAAAACTTCCTACTATTGTTAGGTGACTTGGCAGACATGATCCAGTTTTTCTGAAGCTTGTTCTGTGGTAGATTAAATAGTTCTGTTAGTAAATTTTGAGATTTGTGATTAGATTCAGAATTTGACTGCTTGTAACAACAATGCTACTTGCAGCTGCGGTGGGGGTGTAAGACCAGTAACACCAGCACACAGGAGGGCTGCCAGCACAAGTTCTTTGATCTGCTTTTCTGAAGGAAAGCAACTTTAAAGGGGTCAACGATCTTACTTTAATCAAATACATATGTGTGTGTGTGTGTATTTTATATGTACATATATGTATATATATAATATACACACACATATCACTCACTTAGTTCAGGGGAAAAGTCAGCACTCTGAATATCATAGAAAATACAAACAGAAATTACAAGCAGAAATTATATAAACAGAGCAAATACAAACAGCAAAGACTGTCTGACCAAAACATACATAGTTACCAGAGAAGAGCAGCCATCTGGGTTTTCAAAGCCCGGGGCAGGGGGGGGGAGGGCAGGGAGGTGCTTCTTAACGGCTACCCAGTGTCTCATCTGGGTACATCACAGGGACACTCTTCCCATGAGTAAGCCCCAAAGCAAAATGCTAACCTCAGACGGCTACCCAGTGTCTCATCTGGGTACGTCACAGGGACACTCTTCCCATGAGTAAGCCCCAAAGCAAAATGCTAACCTCAGAGAGAGTGTGTGTGTGTGTGCATGTGTGTGTGTGTGTGTGTGTGTGTGTGTGTGTGTGTGTATACATACATACAAAAAAATACTTCTTCCGGGTCAGAGGGCATCACTACCCTCATGACCCAGGTCAATGTGACTCAAACTCATGTGAATTAAGCAGGTCACATGGGCCTCTTAATGGGTGGGAAAGATGTTCCCATTAAGCAAAAATACATTAACAATACACTGCTGCAGCTAATAACCTAAGAAATTCATATTCCTGTGTCAACCCCATAAAATAACTGAATTCAAAAGATTAAATTGACCCCATTCCTAGTACATATTGTTTAAATTTTATATTTTAATACACTGAACAGAGCTATGAAATCAATGAAATTATTTTATTTACAGGCAATATTGAGAATGTGAAGAATATCTGTAAAACAAGGATGAAGAGACTTGATAGCTCAACTTGTCTTCATGCTGTTGGAGACAAAGCAGTGGAGTTTTTCTTTGCTTCTGATGCAAGGTAGTAGGAAACTTTATTTCCTTACTTCTTAGGACTAACAAACGTTTTCAAGTTTTCCTGACAGGTGTAACATTGTAGTTATTTCGTGAAGAACTAAAACCTGCCATGTTTTGTGTTTTGTGTCTTAACCCCCTACAATAAGTTCTATGAGATCAAGGATCATGTCGTGTCTAAATGTTATATCTCCCACAATGCCTAATAAATGTTCATTGTTGTATATCTTGTAATTCTAGCAGTACTCTCAAACACCTACTAAATAAAGATCTCACCATTTTATTATATGGCTCAGTGATAGCTTTGTTTGTATTAATATGATCCTTTCTTCAGAACTGTATTATAAATCTTAAATGTTGACTTCTGGGCTTATCACCATTTCTCTGATGATCTGTGCATGAAGAGTTGTTTTCTTTGTGATGAATGTATAGTACGTTTAGCAGAAATTTTACAGATATAACTGAGTAGCCATCATAACATTTGTACAATAGCTAGCGTATAGCTATTATCTACTTTAAAGATTATAATACTTAATTTGGAAGTTAAATAAATCCCATTTCCCTTCCATTTTAAGAAAAAAAGACCCAAAACGGAAGTTATTGTAGAAACACCCTTCCCCCACCCCCAGCCAAAAAAAAAGGCAACTCCATTATAGAAAAGTCAGCTCTTTTTCATTTCTTCTCTCCACGTGTCTGTTATCTCCTTTGCCTCTCTCTTCTTTCCTTCCTACTTCATTATGGATCCCCACTACTAGTATAAGAAGAAGTTTGTGGTATCAGATTCTACCATACTAACCTTCTGTTGACCTTGTTCTCTTTATCTTAAATGGAGTGGACAGAGTCTCAGAAGACTCATCTTCCTGAGTTCAAATCTGGCTTCACACACTTGCTAGCTGTGTGACCCTGGGCAAGTCATTTAACCCTGTTTGCCTCAGTTTCCTCATTGGTAAAGTGAACTGGAGAAGGTCATAAAGAGTGACTATCTTCAATGGAGGCTCATTGAAAAATTGGGAGAGATAGGAAGATGGAGCTTAGTCGAAAAGTCTTCATTGTCTAATGAAATTAATTTCCTTCTGTGTTGAATGACAGAGAGGTCAGGTATGGGATAGGATCTCTCTTGCCTGCATAGGCATATGTACTACATATCGGTAGGGTATGCACCCAGGAAATTTTTATTATTTTTTAAAAGGTGATTATTTAATGAATACTCAATCATAAAGGACATTCTTTTTATTGGTCAAACTAAAGAAACTAAAACTTAACAAAATTTAATTTTTTTAAAATTAAAAACTTATTTTAAGAATATAAATTTTGCAAAGAGCTTTTAATATAATTCATTTTATTCATTAAATTTTTTTCAATTAAATATTTATTTCCTCTATTTCCCACATTCCTTTCCCCCACCCCCACTGGAAAAAAATTTCTGAAACAAATATGCATAGTCAGGCAAAACAAATTCCCACATTGGCCACTTTCAAAAATTTGTGTCCTGGTCTTCATATTCAGCCCATCATTTCTCTGCCACAGGATGGATAGAATTCTTCATCACAAGTCTTAATGGAACCGTAGTTGGTCATTACATTGATCAGAGTTTTTAAGTCTTTCAAGGTTGTCTATTTTCATATTGTTATTGTCATGATATAAATTGTTCTTCTGGTCCTGCTCGCTCCACTCTGCATCAATTCATACAAGTCTTCTAAATTTTCTCAGAACCTATTTCATCATCTCTTGCAAGATAATAGTATTCAATTATATTCATGAACCATATTTTGCTCACCTACTCCCCAATTTGTGGTAATCTATTTCTTAGCCATCACAAAAAACTACTATAAATATTTGGATCCTTTTCCTTTCTTTGCTCTCTTTAGACATAATAGTGGTATTGCTAGGTCAACAAGTAGGTATAACTTCTTGGGCACACTTTGGAAAGCAAATTCCTTTCTAAAATGGTTGAACAAATTGACAGCTTTCCCTTACCACTACCACCAATTGATAAATCATCAAAGGATATGAACAGACAATTCTCAACGGAAAAAAATGTAAGCTATTAATAGTAACCACATAGAAAAATGCTCCAAGTCACTAATCATTAGAAAAATGTAAATTAAAGCAACTCTGACATTTTGTCTTACACTCATCAGATTGGTGATGGGGTGAGGGGTCCTTTGAATAAACCTTCCTCTTACCCCCAAAATAAAGAATAATCTTTTTTTAACAAAAAATAAAAATAAATCACTTTTCTATCTGGACTTGCTCCCTTGTCCTTGCAATTTGCCATGAAGAACCAGTGCATCCTCTCAAAATTTAAATCTTTAACTTTTTGCCTTCCTTACCAGTACCATACAAAGTTCCAGGGCCACATACTACATGTACAGGCTGAGCCATAGAAAATAAAGTGGCCAGAGAAATCTTAAATTTTAATTGATTTTCCCCCATCTCTGCTTCAGCCTTACAGAGTGCAAGAGCAAGAGAGAGATTTCCAGGTGTGGGAAGAAGGAAAACAATAGCTCCCTTGATCCTAATAAAAAATGGGCTCTGCCATGCAGAAGTACTATCAGAGCAGGTTAGGCGGCAGCATAGCAAGAGGAGAAGGTCATAGAGCGGCCCTAGACTGTAGGGTGACCAAGTCACTAGACTCACCTCCTTTCTCCTACTTCAGAACCTCACAGAGGTGGCAGAGGGGAAGCAAGTAGGAAACAACCAGAAAGCAAGAGAAATCATGGCTATAACAACCAGGGAACCCCAGAGACTGGAAAAACAACCCCAGTCTCTGACAAACTCCAGATCCCAAGCAGCCCCACTGAATAAAAGGGTTTCTGGCACAGTAAGCTGTGCCTGGATGTACCCAGAACACTATATATGAACGTCTATGGTTTATGTTATAGCCAATCTTCTACTCCCTGTATTAGAAAAAGATTTCTCTCCCAGATTTTAGTCTGATTTCTATAACTTCCTCAAAAAACAGTGCCAATGGAACACTTTTTTCCAGTGAGTTATTGAATTAAACAGCACTTGTTCTGAAATATTAGAGATAGTTCCGAATTCTAAAGTCTATTTTTCTTCCTTTAGTGCTATAATTGAACATACCAACAGAGTAATTTTCCTTGAAGATGATGACATTGCAGCCGTTGCTGATGGGAAGCTCTCTATTCATCGAGTGAAACGTTCAGCTAGTGATGATCCATCTCGAGCCATCCAGACTTTACAGATGGAATTACAGCAAATTATGAAAGGCATGTATATTATCTGAGGTCTTACACATAGCCAGATTCATGATTTAATGTATTTTTAGCTTAGCCCTTCCTAAATAAGGGCTATATTAGGATTTGTAGAGAAAAGGGGTCAGAAGTAATGATATTAGGTCTTTTTTCCCTCCAGATGACTCCAAGTGCTCAAGTCAAAAATAAGCTCCAGAACATCATCTCTCACAGGATAATAGTATTCAGTTACATTCATGTACCGTGCTTTGTTCACCCATTCCCCAATTTATGGTAATCTACTTCTTGCCATCACAAAAAGAGATGCAATAACTATTATTATATATAGGGGTCCTTTTCCTTTCTCTGCTCTCTTTAGGCCTAATAGTGGTATTGCTAGGTCATAACATTGCTTTCCAAAATGTCTGAACAAATTCATGGCTTTCCCCACCACTACCACCAATTGATAAATTGTCAAAGGATATAGATAGATAATTTGATTGCTTTTGGATTCCTGTTTTAAAGTGTTAGAAATGGAACTTGGTCTTAGCATGAGTTTCTCAGGCAAACTCCCTCCATGTAAGCAGCAAGGTACAGTGGGAAAAAAAATCACTGAATCTGAAGTCGAAGACCAAGGCTTAAATTCCAGTGCAGCTACTTACTACATAAAAGGCCTTGGGAAAGTCACTAAACCTCTTTGTGGGCCTTAGTTTCCTCTTCTAAAATGGACTATTCCATCTCTAAGGTACTTTCTAGCTCTAAATTCCAGCCTTTCTCTTATATTGTCTTTACGAGTCTAAGTGTGGTTGAGATCTCCATCCCTCTTTGAAATATTAATTATAATCTACTTTCTCTGCCTCAAGACTTCTGGATGCATATTTTATCATCTTAATCATGTGATATCTTCATGAAGTTGAGGTGCTCATGCATAGATTCCCAAAGTGGGTGATACTACCCTGGGGGGTGCTAGAAAGATCCAGGTGGAGTCGTAGTAGCCTGGGGTATATTTGGGGGGGGGTATCAAATAAAAATAAGAGGGCAATGGAAACATAAGAAGAGAAGAATATTTTGAAAAACCATTTGTACATGTTTCATCTGTTGCATAACAGAGTTAAAGTCATAATGATTACATTATTTTCCACATAAACACAAAAAATGCAAGTTATAACTGATCAATGGTCAAGTCTACTGACAGGTCTTAACAAGCAAGTGTTGGCAGGCAAGCATGTGGCTCACTGTTGGGAAGTCCAGCATGCATCAACAGGAATATATGTGTGTAATGACTTGTTTACAATAAGATACTATACAGTTGCATGATGCAATATTGCATCATCAAAATTTTAATGCAGGAAAAAACCACAAATTTACAATAAATTATTAAATTTAAGATGCCTCATTTTTTGAAAAAATATTTTATATATTTTTTGAAATGGTGCAAATCTCGAATACCCATTAAAGGGTTAAAGAAAGTAGATTTCCAGGGGGTGACCAAGTAAATTTTTTTTAAAAGGAGGTGGTAGGTGTAGTAGCAATTTTGATTTGAAGACCCATTAATAGGCCATGTGACCTGCTTATGTCACAGGAAGCTAAGACACATGTGGTAGGAGTAGCTTCCTGACAGGAAAAGGAAGTGATGCCACAGAAAATGCTGAGAGGGAGAGAGAGAAAAATGTTATGTCTGCTGGTGGCTGCTAATGGCTGCCCTTGTGATTGTTAGAACTGAACAGGCTGACTTGGCTGTTCTGTGAGTTTGTTTTGGGAAGACCCCAGCAGGGGGGTCGGAGAGGTTTCGGATGGCGAGTCTCCAGGCTGTTATATGGTGTTTTAAGCTCCTTGCTGTTATGATAAAGTGGGCAGACTGACCGTGGAAGCTGAACATTTTATCATGGGATATGTTTTCTGGTGTCCAAATAAATGTTATACTTCTTTTACCTTCGTTATGGAGAGTTTGTCATACTTTGCGATACAGAACTACATAGGCATATTCACGATTATCATTGATGTTGTGTTTATTGCCTTACTGTTTCAGTAGGACAAATAAGTTTGGGAACCTTAGTGGGATAACTAACCAGTAGAGAGGAATTTAAGGGATGCTATATCCTCAAAGGAGAACCAGGTTTCTGTTAAAACAAGGAGTCAAAGGAATTTTGGTAGAGGAATTTTGGGATATAGGGGAATTTTGTGAATAGAGGGAGGGTTCCAAAGGGCCTGGTGGTACAGTCTAGAATGAGACTAGGAAGGAGAAGAAAGGGTTGGATTAGAGAAGGAAATAGTAGTATCAACATAATAGTTAGCATTTATAAAGCACCTACTATGTGCTACCTAAAGACTTTACAAATACTCTTTCAGTTGATCTTCACAACGATTATGGGTGGTAGGTACTATTACCATCCCCATTTTATAGTTTAGGAAATTGAGGCCAACAGAAGTTGTGACTTGCTCAAGGACACACACCTAGTGTCTGAGACCAGACTTGAATTCATGTCTTCTTGCCTCTAGGCCCAGTCCTCTATCTACTGCACTACCTAGCAGACTAGCTAAGGTGGTGAAATTAGATGACCAGATGAAGACCCAGCAATAGGAGTTAGATTGACATGGCATGTGATTAAACTCTAGTTGATACACTGTGGAGTCCAAGGCAGAATCTAGCATGCTGGTGTTTTTGTTTTTACCAGTTAGAGCTTTCTTCTTCAGGTGTTATTTCAATGAACAGAACAATGGATCTCTGAGCTCCTAAAGGTTTCCACGTCCCAAAAAATGGAGAAGCAAAGGCCTGGGCCTCCTTGGGATTATAAATCAGGAGAACTGATCTAATTTCAGCACTTATTAATATGGAAATTGTTTCATTTTCTTGGGCATGCTTACTTTGTACTTAAATATGTGGATTTCTTAGAATTTTTTTCTTGGTTCTTCTTGTCCCAAGTAGGGTACTAAATTATCAGTCACCTTTGTCATCTATACCAGAGTAAAAATTTAGTCTTTTGATAGAATTAAAATTGGGAAAAATTAACTCATTTAACATTAACCCTGTTTGTTTACATAGGTAACTTCAGTGCCTTTATGCAGAAGGAAATCTTTGAGCAGCCAGAATCTGTTTTCAATACCATGAGGGGCCGAGTGAACTTTGAGACAAACACAGGTGATCCAGATAATTCATAATGAAAGTCATAACCTCAACCTTCAATACTAGATATATGCATTTAAATAAGAGAATTGGCACTGATTTTCATGATTTCTATAGTTTTATTAGGTGGTTTGAAAGATCACTTAAAAGAAATAAGAAGATGCAGACGACTGATCATCATTGGCTGTGGAACTAGTTATCATGCCGCAGTTGCTGTAAGTAATCATGACGAAGTAGAATAAGAAATTATTCTTGAATAATAATTCACCAAGTTTCCTTTAAGATTTGACATGGGAGCCTCATTACCCAATGCAAAGTCCATTTCCTACCATACATTCCCTTGACTCATCATTGCAAAATTAAATCAGTCCCTTTCTTGGGTGCCATATTAACTACACTTGAATGAAATCAGAGAAGCACAGCCATAGTGATGAAATTAGGGTTTTTTTTCAGATTTTTCATTAAAAGTAGAACTATTTTTCTATCACTTGGTTTCAATTCTTGGGGTTAACACTTTATTCCTACTTTTAGACGCGACAGGTGCTGGAAGAACTGACAGAGTTACCTGTGATGGTTGAACTTGCTAGTGACTTTCTGGACAGAAATACACCTGTATTCAGGGATGATGTTTGCTTTTTTATAAGCCAGTCAGGTGAGTTCAGAGTCTTCATTTGTTCATATTGGGTTTTCCTATTTAAACAGAAAATTTAATAGGCAAACAGCTCCCAAATACTGGCTTCAGCCACTTTAGTTTTTCATTTTGGGCTCTGAATCACATGAAAGCAATACATGTCTACATGTATGCACACATACATAACACATGAAGAACTTTAGAATGGAGAATTTTCCTTTCATTTCCTCTTTCAACCTCTGCCTGGCTGAGTCTATATTCAATACAGAACATCTGTTTCAAATGGGTATGCATAGCTTAGTAAAGCATCAGCACCATGGGATCACCACTTTATGACCAAGCAAATACCCAGTAATTCATGGTTAGCCCAGATACTGCAGCATCTCCACAGTTTAGGGATCAGCTAAGTGGACATTAGACATTCTTGCAGAATGTAAAAGTCACCTCTCCTGAGAAATGGGAGACAGTGTGGTGTTGTGGAAAAAGCAATGGACTGGGAGTCAGCTCTGGTTTACAATCCAGGATCTGCCACTATATCACCTTGTACATACATCCTTTTCTAGTAGTGTATGCCTAATTTCCCCTGTCTTTGAAATTGAGACTGTACATTGCTAAGGTCCATTTCAGTTTTTATATCAAGAAATCCACAGAAAGGTACTCTTTTAATATGTGAGATTGACTGTAGTTTCTCCTCAAACTTTATTCTAAGGAATTCTTGCTTCTTACGCTTTGGATTTAACTTGGAAATAATGTGGGAAAAAAGAATATTTTCCTTTCTATATATACATGAACATTGCATGTGTGAGACACATAGAATAAACATTTTTAAGTTTAATGCATGTAAAGTGTGCTTACTTTGTAGGTGAAACCGCTGATACAATTATGGCCCTGCGTTATTGTAAGGATCGCCGAGCTCTAACAGTTGGTATTACAAACACAGTGGGAAGTTCCATATCCAGGGAGACTGACTGTGGTGTACATATCAATGCAGGGCCTGAAATTGGTGTGGCAAGCACAAAGGTAATTTCTGTACATTCCAACTTGTGTAGCTTTCTTTGATATCATTTTCTGACAAATCAAAGACTGGGACAAGACAAAGCATCCTAAATGTTTGATTGATGACTGATTTGTATTAACAATTGCCATCATTAACCACACTTAAGTTTTATACCTTGAGAACTAGATATTACTTGAATACCCCTTTTTTGGAGTAGTAAAAAGAACTGAACTAGGAGAATGCGAAATCTAGATTCTCATTCTTACTCTGTCATGTGACTTCAGGCAAGTCAATTCTCTTGTCTAGGAAAATTTTTCCTCATCTGTGAAGGGGATATGATATGTGATCTGTTTACCCCATAGGGTAGTTTTGAAGACAAAATTAGGATAATATGTGTGAAAGCACTTAATTATAAATCACTGTACAAATGTGAGGTGGTATTACTATTATCTACAGGCGTACACCAGTCAGTTCATCTCCTTAGTAATGTTTGGCCTGATGATGTCTGAAGATCGAATTTCATTACAAAGCAGGAGACAAGAAATCATCAATGGACTGAGATGTTTACCTGGTATGTTGGTTATATTTAAAACATGAAAACATTTCCAGTCATATTTGGGGAAGAACTTTGAAAATCAGAGTTTTAAAAGTAGGCAGCTAGTGGGAATGTGGAAAGGTTTGCTGGTATGCACCCATCAGATAACAAATGAGCATGCTCTCTGATTTTCCTTCTAGCCCCATCTCTGGCCATGTATAGGACCTGAGTTCAAATCTGGCCTCAGACACTTGACACACTTACTAGCTGTGAGACTTTGGGCAAGTCACTTAACCCCAATTGCCCTGCCTTCCTCGCTCCAAATAAATAAACCCCAGGTTTGTCATGACAAATTTTAGTTTAACAGGCAAAAATTTTCTAATGTGAACCTAGACCATGTTTGAAATTTTAAAAAAAAAGACTGAGGTCATCATTGATTTCTTTATGATTTCTAATGTATCACGATTTTTCATTAGCAATATTTAGAGAAATATGAATAATAGTGTTTCCTCTTCTCTGCATACTCTAGAGATGATTAAAGAAGTTTTGTCTTTGGATGAGAAAATCCACGACTTGGCCCTTGAACTTTATAAGCAAAGATCCCTTTTGGTGATGGGCCGTGGGTATAACTATGCTACTTGCCTGGAAGGAGCTTTGGTAGGTCTTTTTGTTTCTGGGTCTTTTTCTTCCTCTATGCACATAGAGCTTTCAGCATGATGCATTGTGCCATTTTATATTTATTGAGTGGCTTTCCTAATGACTCCTTTGGGGTTTTCTGGTATCCAAAATGTTGAGGCAGCTGCTGTTGTTAAAAATGCAAATCCCTCCATGCCTTCTTACCCTAAGATCATTGTTTTGGAACTGGAAGAATCCCAGAGGTCTTCTAGGCCAACTCCCTCATTTGATATCATTTGTTAAAAATTCTCCAAATACTTAACTGGGTTAGTAAATGATAAATGCAAGTTCAATGAGTGCTTGGGACTATTGTGTTCTATACTTCCCAGTATATGCTGTAGGACTATTATGCTGTAGGACTATATAGCAAAACTCTGGGAATTTCTCATCCACAGAGTGTGGGGAAACTGAGTGAAATGAGGCAGTGGATCATTCTGGTGCTGTTAACCCAAAGTCTCCATTCTGTAGGAAATAACCAAAACTAGGAGTCATAAGCCAGGGTATCAAGACTCCTGTGTTCAGCCCTGGCTGAAAGACAAAGGATAACTTTAGATTACACAACTACTAAGTGTATATGTCATAGCATTAAATGATGAATAAAGATAGCTGTAGAGACATAGTTACAGGGCTATAATATCTTAGATTGTAATACTGCCCTCATACAGGCAAGTGTGATATATACATATATATAATAATACAATATATATAATATAATATAATATATATATAAATATATATACATACAGTCGAAGAACACTGAAATTAGACATATCAGTCGATAAGTATTTATTATGTACCTACTATATATCAGGCACTGTGCTATATAGATCACATATAAATTACATATCTAGATTAATAGTTTGATGGTATTCCTAATGATAATACTCTAAAGCCAAATTCAAACTCTTCCATGCCTTCTTACCCTAGGATCATTGATTTGGAACTGGAAGAGACCCCAAAGGCCCTCTAGTCCAACAACCCCTTCATTTGATAGATAAGGAAACTGAGGCAAAAAGATTAAATGAATTATTCAAGGTCACAGAGGCAATAAGTAGCATGATTGTTAATCTTGTGCTTCCAAAAGCCCTCCATAAGGGATTTGTCCAACCTGAAAGCAGCCTTCCTTGGGTTCTTTATCATCTCAAGGGTATTGGTGCAGCACTTGGGAGATCAGATTGTCATTCCTCATTCCTACTACATGGCTGACCCACTTCCTTTTCCTATTGGACGTGTTCTCAATTTTATGCCACTTATGAGGTACTCAAGATCTCTAGGTAAAATGCCGAAGTGTAGGCATACCTACTATGTGTTTTTCCATCATCCCTTAAGTTACTTGTAACTTTAATCCATCTGAGATTGTTTATTACATGATGTTTTGCCACAATAGCATCAGTGGGAAAATATTAGTGTTAAGGAGATTGGTTTTTGCATCATTGAGCAGTTTGGAATCATTGAAAGCATGACACAGTTTCTCAAATGCCCTAATTCAAATGATGCAGCCTGATTTTCACCTCCTGCTCAGTTCTGAGAACAGCTTGTCTGTCTACAAATACCTGTCCTAAATCACTAGTGACAGACTGTCTATCCACCTGCATTTCATTGTTTGTACAATATGCATTATTCTTATACTTAGTTTTTTCAGTGTGAATGGTTCAACTAATTTCTTGTACATTACTCTGAATTTCACTTAGAGGAGAGTTCCAGAGTTCAGTGCAGTTAATACAATACTATCTGTGCATACTATCGAGTGTTCCGTAAATTGTATTTTCTTATTACCTCTGGGTACATTATGAAATCAACTCGATGCCTCTTCAAGTTCACCTAAGATGAACTTGGCCTCAGATCATATTCTTTAGGTCACACGCATTTCTGCTTTTCCCTAAAGCAAATCATTAGCCTGCTGCTCTGTCTTTTCCAGCTAAGACATCTCTCTTAGACTTGCCCACCTATCTTTCTGAATATATTCTGAAACCAAGAAGACTAACTCTCCCTTTGCTTCTAGTAATAAACTTCCTCCAATCCCTTGAGGTTTGTAAAAATTTCCCTTTTCTCTCTAAAGAGTCATTTGGAGTTTTCTCCCCTCCCCCATACCCAGTTCTTTGACTCATTTTGTATGGCTAAGTTTCCTGATTTATTGCTCAGATTTCCCTAGGACTACCTTTAAAACCCTTCTCTACATACCTTAAAGTCATAGAATCCAATATGGAACACTTCCCCATGCCTAGAGTGTCCTTCCTCCCTATCTGTCTTTCAGAATCCTTATTCTCCTTCAAAATACAACTCAGATGCTGTCCCTAGTCACCCTAATCGAAAATATCTTCTTTAGATTTTCTAAAGCAATCTATTTACATTTCTCTTTTGTTTTCATCACTCCCTATCTTGTGCTATACTTATGTGTCATATCTCATCCAGTGGAATGTAACCTCCACAAGGGCATGGATTGTGTTCATTTTTAAAATTTTCCCCCAGATAGCACCATGCCTTCTTATAGTTGGAAGTTAATAAATGTTTATTGATTACATTGAAAAAAAATTTGAAAAGAATTTTCACTTTTTTATTCAATGTAGTTAACTTTGCTTGAGAAACATAAATAATAACTTTAGTAAATTTATTAAATTGGGTCTTGTTGTGGCTCTTTAATAAAGACTAATCATTGATAACATCCTATACATTCACAAGAAGCATGTTTCCATAGAAATATTACATGAAAAGACTTCTGGGAAATTGTCAGAGTGAGAGGTTACCAGGGACCCAGGCTCCTCATGATCTCTATCAAAAGTAACAATAGAAATTCCAGTTAGACAGACATGGAGACTTCAGAGAAATAATAGGATTCCTGTGAAGTGTCAATGCCAAAGTCAAAATTAAAGGTCACATACCTCTATTCTGTTAGCAATCAATAAACTAACTTTTTTCAGGAAATGGACTTTGTAAGGTAGCTTATTTGAATATTTAATGGGAAGTGTCTTTTTGTCTAGAAAGAAGAAAGGAAGGAAGGAAGGAAGAAAGGAAGGGAGGGAGGGAGGAAGGAAGGAAGGAAGGAAAGGAGGAAGGAAGGAAGGAAAGAAGGAAGGGAGGGAGGGAGGGAGGGAGGAAGGCAGGCACCAAGTACAGAGATGGCCTTTTTAAGTTTAGATGAAAAGGGGTGGAGAGATATTATGACAATAGTGGGGAACAGAGGATCAAATCAGGGTTTTGAAAGAATGGGGTCGAATAGGAACCTTTGTAGGCAGCAGGGAAGAAGCCATTCATTAGGGAGAGATTAAATCATAGAGAGATGGTGAGAGTGACAGCAGTTTGTTGAAGATGCAAAGGCACAGGTAGAGATCTCAAAACATGAGATCACCTCATCATCAGAGATTGGAGTGAAGGAGGAAATAGTAGAGAATGATGTGAAAGGGCCATATAATAAGGAGAAGAGGAGAGGGAGCTCTGGGTGAATGGCTTTACTTTGGGGGGCACAATATGAAATGAAGTGTTCATCTGAACTGGGGTGCCATGGGAGGCTAACAGAGAGGAGAAAAAGTTTGGAACAGCCACTATGATCAATGGGATAGAGAATCAGCTCTCTATTAGGAGGAATAGAAGGATTGTTTTGCTGCAGTGAGGGTCCAGTTGAGATTAGAGGACATAAATTTCCAGTGAACCCAGTTTTGTGACTTCTTCCAGCTCAGTTAGCAGCATGTAAATAAGAACAAAGGAGGCCAATACTAGATGTAATGCCAGTATTGGGATTTAGTAAGGCCTGTTTGGGCAGCTAGGTGGTACAGTGGATACAGGCCCAGGCCTGGAGTTGGGAAGACTCAGCTTCCTGATTTCAAATCTGGCCTCAGAAGCTTACTAGCTGTGTGACCCTGGGCAAGTCACTTCACCCTATTTGCCTCAGTTTCCTCATCTGCAAAATGACCTGGAGGAGGAGATGGCAAACTACTTCTATTTGCCAATAAAACTGCAATGGGGTTGGGGAGGGTGGCTGGGAAGGGAGGAGGGGGGAGAATTTAGAACTCAAAGTTTTTAAAAACAGACGTTCAAAAACAAAAAAAAAAGTTTTTTGCATGCAACTAGAAAATAAGATACACAGGCAATGGGGAGTAGAAATTTAGCTTGCCCTACAAAAAAGGAAGGGAAAAGGGGATGGGAGGGGAGTGGGGTGACAGAAGGGAGGGCTGACTGGGGAACAGGGCAACCAGAATACACGCCATCTTGGAGTGGGTGGGGGGAGGGTAGAAATGGGGAGAAAATTTGTAATTCAAACTCTTGTGAAAACCAATGCTGAAAACTAAATATGTTAAATAAATAAATTAAATTTAAAAAAAACTGCAATGGGGTCACAAAGAGTTGGATACAATTGAACAACAAGAAGGCATAATCAGCAATAAAACAAGAGGGCAAGGAATGTGAGAGAAGTAGATAGTGTAGAGTCAAAATGGTTCATCAATGAATCAAGATTAGGAAGTGATGATAGTATAGGTAGTGTAGGGTTGATAGCTTAGGAAAGTACTAAGGGGTGCAAGAATTGGAGGTCATAGTGAGGATAAAGATTAATAGTCATAGGACATAGAGACAGATGAAACGACAAAAGATTGTGATCAGATAAAGGGATTATGGAGTTAATGAACATGAATAAAGTGCTGGGTCTGGAGTTGGAAGACCTCAAATCCAACCTCAGACATTTACTAGTTGTATACTCTACACAAGTCATTTAAGCTCTGTTTGCCTCAGTTTCTTCAATTGTAAAATGGAGAGTACCTCATAGGGTTGTTGTGAGGCTCAAATGAGATAATATTCATAAAAAAGCACTTACCGTAGTGCCTGACACATTGGTATTATGTAAATACTTATTTGGTTCCTCCTTTCTTTCCCCCTGGAAGCAGGATATTTATGTCTGATGGCAAAATCAAAAGTATGACCATCTCTGTGTGTAGCTAAGATACAATGGAGAAATAGGTTATGAGAATTGAGTAGATTGACCAATCGGGAAACTGTATGTAGGAGCGAGGCTTCAATGGAGTCTTCAAGTCTTGCCTCTTTCATTTTTTGTTCCTAAACCATATTTTCCAACATATATTTAATTGTCCTCAACTATGTTCATCCTTGCATTGAAGTCACTTAGCATCATAATATGTGTTGATTTTATTTCGGAGGGTCTTAAGTTCTTAATAGAATTTCCCTATCTTTTCACCTTCTCCAACAGAAGCTACCATTATTTTCATGGTGGTCTTTTTGCAAATACTCATCATAATCACTGCAATATTATGTAAGCTTGAAAAGATGTTTATTGTTGTCTTTAGATATTTAATAAAATCACCTCCTTTGTCTATGGTTGGTCACTGTGTCAAGCAGAGTTCTTTAGTCTTTTGAAGCTGTTTGTCTTTAGTGTTGTTATTGTATAAATTGTATACCTGGTTCTGCTCATTTTTCCCTGCATCAGTCCATTCAAGTCTTCCCAGGTTTTTCTAAAAAAATCCCATGTATCATTTTTTACAGCATAATACTATTCTATTAACATTCCTATACCATAATTTGTTCAGCCATTCCCTAATTGATAAGCACTCCCCCTTCATTTCCAGTTCTTTGCCATCAAAAAAGCTATAAAATACATTACAAATTTTTGTGTGTAAGTGGATATTCTTCCTCTTTTGTTGTCTTTGGATTATAGACCACTAGTAGTAGTATTCCTAAGTCAAAGGGTTTGCACAGTTTAGCAACTCTGGAGGCATAGTTCAAATTGCTTTCCATAATGGTTGTGCCAATTCACCGTCCCATGACAGTGCATCAATGTGCCCATTTTTTGGCCATTCCCCTGACATTTGCAAGTTTCCATTTTTTTGTCAACTTTGCCAATCTGGATAAGTACGAGGTGGGACCACAGACTAGCTTTAATTTGCATTTCACTGATTGTTAGTGATTTGGAGCATTCCTTCATATGGCTCTTGATAGTTTGGATTTCTTCCTTAGAAAACTGCCTTTTGATATCCTTTGATCATTTATCAATTAAGAAACATATCTTATGCTTACAAATTTAAATCAGTTATTTATATCTTGGAAATGTGACCCTTATCTGAGGAGTGTGCTGCAAATATTTTTCCCATTGATCTGTTTCCCTTTAAATTTTTGCCCAATTGGTTTTGTTTCTGCAAAAACTTTTAAATGCCATATAATCAAAATTATCCACTTGATCTTCTTTTACTCTCTCTTTCCCTCGTTTGGTTATGAACTCTTCAACTCTAGCCATAGGTCTGAAAAGGAGTTTCTTCTTGCTTCTCTAGTTTGTCACATTTACATTTTTGAAAGAGAGAGAAGACCTTGTATACTATTAATGGAGTTTCTGAAGTGCTTCTTATGTACCAGTGCTTCAATTGTCTGCATGTTCAAGGAAGTGACTATATTAATTACGTGAGGGTCCTATTTAATGATTTAATACATTTTACCTAACTAATAATCTATAAACATTTATTAAATATTTCTAAATGGAGAATTTGAGGAATGTTTTCTGTTATACTCTAATCAAATGACCCAACTTTAATAAGATTGTATATCCTTTAAAATGATTTAAAAAAAAAACAATAACAGGAGGTTAGAAGCAGAATGAAATCAGTTACATCCTACAAAGGGAAATTTGCTTTATGGAAATGAGGTGGGGGTGTCTAAAGTAACAATGTATTAGACTACTCTGAAACAGTAACAAATGGTTTTAAATTATTGGTGTTTTGAACAAAGGAGGTATTTGACAAATGGCTAATTGAAATGTATTCATTTTCCTTTTATATTCACTTACTAGAAAATCAAAGAGATCACTTATATGCACTCAGAAGGCATCTTAGCAGGAGAGCTAAAACATGGACCATTGGCCCTAATAGATAAGCACATGCCAGTTATCATGGTCATCATGAAAGATCCTTGCTTCACTAAATGTCAGAATGCCCTGCAACAGGTCACTGCTCGCCAGGTAACTGTAGATTCTACTAAAAACCAGGTTTATATTTGTGTTTTTCTTCATGTGGGAACATGGGCCTTGCTAATGCTTTCTTTGGTCATTTGCTTTGAAATGGGCTACACACTCTCCCAGTCCTCTATATTGGAATAACAGCATGCATTTGGGGAATAACTGGCTAGGGGTGAGGATGCAATCTGTCAGGGTCATAGAATAGAATTTGTCTGCTGAAATGTGGCACTGTGATGTGGTTTTGTAAATTAATAATTATACAGTCTCCTGATAACTCATGAACAAAGTAACTGACTTCAGATTTCACTAGTTTAGGACACACAGGACAAAATATGATTGGGTAAGGGAATTTCCCCTATGTATGTCTTGGTTTTGGAAATTTGGGTGAAGCCAGAAAAGAGATTAGATTGAACAAAGAGGCCAAACCGCAAAATTTCCATAGGCATAAAAAAGCAATAGAAAGGCATGGATTTTGAGTGAGACGACTGGAATTGGTGTCAGCATCTGGTTCAAATCCCAGCTCTCCTGCTTGCTACCTGTGTGACTCTGAACAAGTCCTTTCTCTGAACCACAGAATCCTTTTTTGTAAAATGAAGGGGTTGGACGAGGGGAAAGAAGAGGGGGCATAAGAGAAGGTGGGAAATCCAATAAGGAGCTAAATGTGTTAGTGAAGGACATTTTGAGAACTTGTCAGGAAAAATAGGAAATTGAAACCCAAGTATCCCCTTACTGACAGCCATGTCAAACTTAACTTAAAAGGAATTGAATGGAAAGAATAAAGAGAGGGAGAAAGAAAGGAGGGAAGGAGGATAAAAAGAAGAATATTTGTTAAGTGCTTACCATGTGCCAACTACTACGTTAATCTCTGGGAATACAAATATGAAAGCAGTCCTTGTCCTCAAGAAGCTTACATTCTAATGGGATAAGCAACACACAAAAGGAAACTACATTTTATGTTTAGGGTATCTGCTGCTAATAGAAAAAGGTTTTCATGGTAACATTTCTATTTGTTTTAGGGTCGACCGATCATATTATGTTCAAAGGACGATACTGAGAGCTCAAAGTATGCATACAAAACTATTGAACTGCCACACACAGTCGATTGTCTCCAAGGAGTCTTGAGTGTTATTCCTTTACAGCTCCTTTCATTCCACCTGGCTGTTCTCAGAGGATATGATGTAAGTCTAATCTATTCTTAGATTTCCCAATTAGGGCAGTAAGGATGAGGGCACTTGTTAATGCCTTTCTCTTCAGATGGAGAGGAAATGAGCTACTTTATAAGAGTGATGCAGTGGCTCTATTAAAGTTACTGTATTCGACTTGAATGAAAAAGCTCTTCTCTGGTTTTTCAAAGACACTTTTGGCGTAGAAATCTATGTAGTAATGGATTTTGAGTACCTATACTTTAGGATATGAGCCACGTTCTACAAATAGAAAGTTGACAGTCTTTTGCCTAAGCAATATTAGTGGTATTAGCCAGAATTTCATTTGCTTTTGAATTACAAGTTATAAGAGAAGATTATTAAGATACTTTCCATCATATTCTACCATGCTAATATGTAGAATAGATTGCTGTAATCTATTGTATACTGAGATCCTGTGATTTCTCATTCTAGGTGGACTTTCCTAGAAATCTGGCCAAATCTGTAACTGTGGAATAAGCACATGAGATTTTGGGGAATATATGTTTGCCACCGAAGTATTGCAAAGCTCTACAAACTCAAAAGAGTTGTAGGTTATACGCCTGTCAATAGAATGAGAAGACAAACTGGAAAGAGAATGTGTTCTAGAGTACAATGTTTAATTGCAGCTTTAAAAGCTCTCAATGTGCCTTGTACCCAAGTGCTTTTGCTTATAGCAAATACTGTTTCTAGATGTCCTGGAATTGCCAAAGGAGAAGGAAAATCATTGTTTACATATGGTATACAGGATGAACTTTTCTACTACTGTGCAATATATATATATGTGTGTATACAGCTCTCTTCAGAGTAACTGTGAACTTTTTTTTAGCCAACACTTTAGTTTTAAAAGACAAAATATTTATAACTACAATTGTATAGCTTCTAAGTTATTTTTTTAGTATGTTGCTTGTCTATAGCAGTGGTAATGCCCAACCTGTAAATCCCGAATTGCGCCAGGGCTTTGTCTGTTTGGGACCCCAATCTACTACAGGTGTAATTCACAATATAGCTTTGAATGAAAAAGTGTCACTTTGCTTCCCTTCTTACTTTCTTGACTTAGATCTCTAACACTTCTCACACCATTGCAAAGTCCCCATATCTTTGGTAATTCTTTGGCAATTTCCCTCTCACCTATGGCTGAATTTCCTCAAGCTCTCAAACTTCAGTCTTATCTAACAATAGCTCTCCTAAAGCCAAAGCCATGTTTTGGTTCATTAACGCTGCTTGAAATTGACTCCTTCAGGAGGATAATTTCAAGTGGGCTACCTTGATCTCTATTTATGAGTGTACAATTAAATTACTATGCAATCAAAATAAAGATATTGCAATTTTTTCTTGTGTGATCTTTTACTTGGTTCCTTTCATGCCCTTAAAATAATGAGTGCATCTAGCACCTCTGGGAGCTGGACAGGCCCCTTTCCCCAGTGACTTCTTTAATAAAGTGTTACTTTTGGATTGTGGATACTCCTAATATGAAAATGAGAAATTCCTTCAGTTTTATAATTTACACTAAACTGACTCCACAGATGTAAGGCCTCACCTGAGTATGGGCATTACAGCATGATAGAGCAGTCTGGGAGATCACACTCAGATCATACAAAAGCTATTGGCCAGCTGTCTTGTCACCAGGGGAAAACAAATCCAACCATTTATCTACATCTCTATACATTAGCTCTTCAAACCTCTGGATTATTACCATGTCTGCATGATTTTTCAAATACTTTAAATCAAATTATTTTGCTAGTGAGAATGACAATTGAGGTTATCTCCAATCTGTTACACTGGTAATTACACCAGGTAAACAGGAACACAGGAGTGCTGCAGCAGTGTTAGCAAAAGCTATCTAATGTCTGATCCTCTGAACAGATGGAGAATTCTCACCCTACCTAGGTCCAGGTTAAGAGGCTGAAATGAGACAATGCATATGAAAGCATTTTGTAAACTACAAAATGTTATCTATATTGAAAACATCGCTATTACTTACCCCGAGTCCTACCAGTCACTTTGCTTCATAACTGTGCCACTGGGTGATGGTTGGATGAGAGACATTATTATCTACCAATGTTTACTAAATAGCCACAGCATTCAATGAAGGCTGAAAAGAACTGAGGTAATGTGGTTCATCTGTAGCCTTCAAGGCCCAGATCCAAAAATTCCTCCATGAAGACACTTCTGATTTCTCCAGCCAGAAAGTATCTTTCCCTTCTCCAAACTGATTAGTGTCCATTTTGTGGCATTTATTACTTCCTGTAGTACTACAGTCATTTTGATAGAGGTTTCATCTTTTTTTTTATTAATACAGTATTTATTTGTCTTCCCCCTGTCAAACCCTGAGCCCATGGCTTTCCCCAGGGCTGCCTGGTAAGATGGAGGGGGAGGTATATACAGGCTGAAAAGAGACATGGAAGGACCAGGACGAGGAGGAACATTCAGAAACGTTGGGGGACAGAAATGGCTCCATCACATGGCGAAGAGGATGAGGAAGGCCACCATCAGGCAAAAGAGCCCCATGGCCTCAGATAGGGCAAAGCCCAGGATGGCATAGGAAAAGAGCTGTTGCTTCAGGGAAGGATTCCTGGCATAACCGATGATAAGACTTCCAAACACAGTCCCAATCCCAGCTCCAGAGCCAGCCACCCCCACAGTGGCAGCCCCAGCCCCAATGAACTTCGCTGCTGTGTCAATGTCCCTTGAGATGGCGCTAGTTTGGAATCCACATCTGGGGACAAGTGAGGTCAAGGGACCTGATGCTGCCAGAATGCTGAGGTTCTCATCTGTCTGAACCTCTGGCCATTTCAGTACCACTGCAGTTAATGGTCTACTCAGCATCTGAGAGCTGCTCCTCACAAGAGCAGGGGTAGAGATGAACTTGGCGCAGGCGTACATTCTCAGAAGGTGAGGGGCAAAGCTGAAGAGTTGCCGGCAGAGCAGAGGAGACCAGAAGTTTCATCTTATAAGATCCATTTCTTTCCCTTATTCCAGTCATGTAGCACAGGTCCAATTAATGGGCAAGACAGTGTAATTGTTATCAAACATGACTATCAAAAATGAGCAACAACTGTGCTAAATGGAATTCTAGAAATAATTTTTGCTCTAAAAAAGTCATATAAAGAATAAGTATATACAATGGAGAGAGATGTTTGCTATAGTTCCTCCAAATGTCCCTGTTTGTGGATGTTATGCTGATTGCATTAAGCTCCAGAAGATTATAGGGCTTCCTAGGTGAGATCCATGATTACTCAAAGGAGTTCATACTAACATATGGGAAAAACCAAAGGTATAAAAAATACTTGCTATCCAAATCATGATATGCAGTTGGATGGCCAATTCATTGAATCAGCATATCAGTAGTACACATATTTGGAGAGCACACTGAAGATGGACAGCAAATTGAGCTATCAAGTGAATAATCCCGTTCAACAAACATTAAGCACCTACTATGTGCCAGACACTGTGCGAGGCACAAATGGGGACACAAATAAGAAAAAAAAAGATCATACCTGCCCTGAGGATCTAACAATGCAACAGAGGAAGACAACACACAAGAGGAAGTTAGGAAAAGCGGGGAGACACCAGAGAATTCTCTGCTTGGGGGCATCTTATTCTGTGAAGCTGGAACCAAACAAAGCTGTGGATACAAAGTAGAGTGAGCTGGAAAGCCCAAACGCAGCCCTCTGTAAAGGAAAGCTTTGGGAGGAGTTAAGTGCTCCTCCCCTACAGCCCTCTAATCAGAGGACAAAGGAGGCTAAGGGAGGTGGGAAGGAGCTGAGTTAGTAGCATGGTGAGTTTTGGAGTGGATCAGCTTATCCTGAGAGGAACATCTTGTTCCCTGGAATTGAAACCAAGCAGAAAAGTGGAATAAGAGGAAGGGAGGAAGCTGATGTAATTTAGAAAATGGTACAATGCCTTGAATGCTCCCAAGCTGTTCCCTAGCTCGAAAAAAATATCTATTTTTAACAAATATATGTTCATCTGACAATGCTGCATGTTTGTGAATCATTGAACATTTCAATCCCAGAAAAATCAAAGTTGCAGGTGACCCAAAAGGCAATGAAGAAATGCATAGCGAGTACCTTCTTTATCTCCTCATCTCCAGTGACGTCCTCCATTCTATTTCAACTATACACCTACCTGGTGACCTTTTGGACTTCACCTTATCACAAATTGCATGTCTTTAGATCCAACCTCAGAGTCACCTTCAGTGCTTCATTCACATTCACACACACACACACACACACACACACACACACACACACACACCACATCAGTTGCCAAATATTACTACTTCTACTGCCTCAGATCTCTGGTTATCTCTCTCCTTCTCTCTACTTACACTACCACCACCTGAGATCAGGCCCTTATCATTTCTCACCTGGACTAGTACAACGGACTCCTAATTGGCCTCCTTACATCCAATCTCTCCCCTCCACAACTTACTCTCCACACATCTGCCAAAATGATATTCTTGAAGCAGAGGTGTGAAGCTTACAATAGTCAGGAAGGAGCAGCAAAACTCCTGAGTACTGACCATAAACTTTCTGTATTTTTATCCTCAGTACAAACATGCAGAGTGCCCACAAGTGGTAGGGGCTTAATCAATGTTTGTCGATTGAGCCAGAACTTGAAATTTCACTTTCTGATCACAGCTACCTAACCTTTCACTACTCTCACCTCTTACATTTCACTTGCATTTAACACTCATTGTAAAGGAGAACAAGCATAGTCAATTGAGCAGATCTTATTCTCCTAGTCTATCTACCTCACTCTGGCTTTCCTTGCTTCCATAAACCAGTGTTAATCACATGGTCTACCACTCGCATGTTTTACTACCTTCTATCTAACCTAGAATCCCTTGCCCCCAAGATCCTCCACCATTCTCCAACTTCAAATCCATATTCCTAGGTAGCCTACACAACCCACTAAGGCTAATCCTACCTGTGCCTTTGATCCCATTCTCTTCCTTTCCCCCAGGAACTTGTCCAGATAGTTATCCCTTCTCTCTAGTGCATCTTCAATCTCTTTCTCCACCAATGTCTGGCTAAGAGGGTGATGTCTGAAAATGGAGTTTAGATTTCTGAATCACAGCTTACAATAAAAGATTGACAGATAGCTGGTCACAGATATAGCACACTTAACAAAGACTAGTGAGAATGTATTTGCCAGGTATCTTATGAATAAAATCAAAAGAACTTTAAACTAAAAAGAATAAGGGAGGAGATTTCTTTTGTATGATCTTAAAGATAGATACTAAAGAGAATGGTTACAATGACAGAAAAAAATAGTAGTTGAGATACCTAGAAGTTTACAGAGCCAAGATCCAAGAAAAACACCAGTAGTAAAAACCTATGGCCTCAAATGTCTATACACAAATATCCAAAGTTTAGAAGCAATAATAGGAACTAGAAGTCATAAAGTATGGAAACATATTTGTCCTTATAGGTATCACTGAGACTTGGTAGGCCATCACCAGTCATCTTGACCTATGTTTTGCCACTCCACTCCAATGACTCTGGAGGACAGAGTGAGGCTGATGACTTTGAAGAGCTCTGCCTCATTTAAATCCAATTCACTTGCAAGTAAAGACATTGCCTTCCTGATGTCATTGGTCCTCTTCCAGAACAAGGGACAAACAACAATTTGTGAGACTTGGTGGGATGAAACCAGGAATATGCCAGCTCAAACCAACTTGCCGATTGTTAAATTTTCAATGTGAACATTTATACCTTGGAATTAGTAAACCTTACAGATCAGGGCTTTATTTGTTGTTTTATTGATTGTCCAGACTTAAGAAAATCATATGGAAAGGTTAATAATGCAGATTGAACTTTAAAATGTATTGTGTATACCTTTCTTTCAGATACCCAATTGTTAAATATTCATCAGCACACGACTGGATAAAACCCATTCAGGAAAATGGCTATAGAGTAATATACCTTATTCTAAAGAAACAGAATTGCTAAAATGGGGAGGGGGTAGCATTGCTGTTGGAACTTCTAGATTTGCCTATGTGATAATTTCACTAAGTTATAACTTTTTCAAAAGGTGAAGACACCAACAAGAGGGCATTCTGTTTTGGAACTGATTCTTAATAATAGGGAGGCATTGGCTCGAAGGGAAGTAACCATTCTATCCTAGAGCTTCTGATAGAGAAAGGAAATTTAGTCAGTCTGACATGCACCATAGATTTTAGGAAAACAGATTTCAAAGAGTTCAGGGGAAAGTAGGTAGCCTCTTATATGGAGGAAAATACTTCAGGGGAAGTCAGCCTAGGAGAGATGGTAGATGCTCAGAAATAAAATTGTGAAGAAACAAAGGGGCACAATTCCAATAACAAGGAAAAATGGTATTTATCTGAAGAAATTGATGTGGATGCACAGTGAACTCACTAACCAACTTAATTTTTTTTCCCTTAAAACTTTATTGTCTTTATCTTGGACTTCTTTTGTCTTGATTTGATCAGATTATATCACCATTCTTGATTTCCTTGTTTTGGGTACCACTGGATCCTAGAATTATTGGTCACAGACCAAGAACTGGAAAGAAACTCAGAGGACATCTAAATCACCAACTTACATTTTTAAAAGAAATGTACAAAAGATTGAAGCAAAACTAAGTAACAGAAAATGAACTCTCACACATACTCCCATATCTCTCCATATCTAATCAATTGTTCTGTCATTTCTAGCCTTGTGACATCTCTTGTCATGCCCCCTTTATTCCTCTCACGCATGGCAATCCACCTTAGTGCAGACCTTCATCATCTCATACCTGGACCATTGCAGTGGCCTACTGGTTGGTTGGTTTCCTTGTCTCAAGTCTCTCCATCTCCATCCATCCTCCAAACCATTATCCACTCAGCTATTGAAATGATCTTCCTAAAAACACAAGTCTGACCTTATCCACACACACCCCCATTCATTAAACTCCAGTGGTTCCCTATTACCTCCAGGATCAAATATAAAATTCTCTGTTTGGCTCTCAAAGGCCTATATAACCTGGCCCCTTCCTACCTTTACAATCTTCTTACATCTCGCTCCTCTCAACATACTCTGTAAAAGAGCCTTCATGTTCTTTCTAGTATACAATACTCTATTTTCCAACTCTTAAATATTTTCATTGGCTGTCTCCCATGCCTGGGATATTCCTCCTTCATATCTCCACCTTGTTTCCTTGGCTTATTTCATGTTTCAGCTAAAGTTCTACCTTCTGCAAGAAGCCTTTCCCAGTTCTCTTTAATCTTAGTGCCTCCCCTCTGAGACTATGCCCAATTTATCCTGTATATATCTTATTTGTGCTTAGTTCTTTCCATATTGTCTCCCTCATTAGATTGAGTTCCTTGAAAGCCAGGGCTGGGTTTCTGTTTGTTTGTTTGTTTGGGTTTGGTTTTTTGTCCTTTCTCTGTATTCCCAGGCCTTAGCAAAGTGCCTGGCACATAGTAGGAGCTTAGTAAATGCTAGTTAATTGACTGACCTGTTAGATTATGGGGGATGCTGTGGAAATTATTTATCTAGACTTCAGTGAAGTTTTATAAATTATCTCATACTATTCTTGTGGAGATGGTGGAAACTTATGGAGCAGATGATAATGCAACCAAATAGATTCAGAACTAATTGGAGGGCTGGACTAGAAGAATGTTAATGGTTTAGTGGCACTATGGAAGGATATCTCCAGTGGAATGCCCTAGGGACCTGTACTTGGCTGTTAAACATTTCTATCAATGACCTGGATAAAGGCATAGATGGCAGACACATAAAATTTTTTAATAACACAAGCTGGTAGGGACAGTAACACAGCGGATGACAGAGTTGGGATTAAAAGAAACCTGAAAGTTTAGAGCATTGAACTGAACCTAATAAGAGGAAGTTTAATGCAGGTAAATGTAAAGTCTTGCACTTGGGTACAAAAAATCAACTTTACAAATACAGGCATGCATGGGATGTGGGATGATAAACTCAATATGAATCAGCAGTGTGATGTGGCAACCAAAAAAATTTATTTAATCTTAGGTTGCTTTAAAAAAGAGGCATGGCTTCCCAGTCCAAAGAAAGAGTTAAATAACTTCTTTCCTTTTGGGAATATGGCTTCTGAATATTGCATATGCTGTCAGATACACTGCATCAATGGGTTTTGCTTAACTGTTTAAGATAAGAGAGGGCTATGTAACCATCACAACTGGCTTTGATATGAAGAACAAAAGACATTACAAAACTTTCTTTAAAAGATACTTAACTAGTTCTGCTTTCTCTCCATTGGCCCATTATCCACTACCATCATCATTAGGGGCCCCCCATCCTAGCCCTTCCTTTATCTTCTTTTTGGTCTCAAAACAACCCTTAAAAAATGTTTCGCAGTCTGTGGCAATGATCACCAGCTTTTAGCTATGGGCAGTCCTGATATCCTGACATTACAAGATTGCATCATTCTTTTGTATTCATCAGGAGTTACCTGCACTTGTTTTCATCTTCCTTCATCTCAAAAATAGTTTATTTTAAAAGTATTAACTACTAATAAAAAAGTAATTAAATAAACATGCAAAAGGAGACACAAAAGCTTACATAAATCCTTCAAGTTTAATAAAGTGTATACCAAATTAATAGCAACAAACAAAAATATATTTGTTCTATATTCCTTTATGATGTCCTCTTGAAACTTTGCTAACTTTGGTTTTATTTTCCTTCTTTAAATTATAGTTGTCATTAGTGTACATGCTCTTCTGGCTCTGATAATCTCATTTTGCATCCTTCTAAATGGAATTTTCCATGTTTTCTCATATTCCTTATGTTTGTTGTTTTATGGTGCCATAATATTTCATTGTATTAGGATACCACAATATGCTCAGGCATCCTTCAAATGACTGGATGTGTAGGTAGTTTCCAGGGTTTTGCCATTACAAATAAAGCAGCTATGATTATTTTGGGGTTAAATATATCTTTTCTTTTTGTGATTTTTTTTTGGAATAAAATCCTAGCAATTGAATTGCTGGGTCAAAGGGTATGATCAGTCTTGTGACTGATTGTATATTATCGTATTAAAGATACGATTTGTACCTTTAATTTCATTGGTACAGAGAACTCTCAGATACGACAACTCCTCCTACCAATGCAGTTCAGCACTATCTCGGCAATTTTTAATCTTAGAGTGTTTCCTAGACCACTGAGAGGTTGGATTTTTTTTTCAGATTTACACAGCCAATATATTTCTGAAGTAGGATTTATAACCAGATCTTCCCAAAACTGAGGGCAACTCCCTAACCACATATGTCACTATATCTGATTATTCTCTCCCAGAAGTTGGTACCATTCTGCAATACTTTCAGAAATATAATAGAATACATTTCCCCACAGTCCCACCAATGTTGAATTCTGTCCATTTTTTTTTTTGCTATTTTTGTCATTCTACTAAATATAAGGTTGTATAGAAATCTGACACAACTAGGTGGTTCAGTGGATAGAGTACTGGGCCTGGATTCAGGAAGACTTTAGTTCAGATCTATCTTCTACTTACTAACCATATGACCCTGGGTAAGTTATTTGAGGTCTGTTTCAATTTCCTCATGTGAATAATTAGGAATAATAATAGCACTGTACCTCCCAAAGTGAACATAAAATGAATGTATAAAACGAAAATATTGGCAAAGTACTTTGTAAACTTTAAAGCACTATATAAATGCTATCTATTATTATCATTTTATCTGAAGGTCATCTTGAGTTATATTTCCCTGATTATTAATGAATTTGCTTCCATTTCACCATTGCACTAAAGGAAATATATATATGCATATATATATATACATATTGCATGTATACATATTGCACATACATGCACATACATATATACACACATATGTGTGTATAGATATGTAGATATATCCAAGTATTTATTAAACACTTTCTAGATGTCAGACAGTATGCTGAATCCCAGAGATAGAGGAAAAAAAAAAGATACAGTGCCTGCCCTCAAAGAGATTACCTTCTATTGGGGAAACAACACATACACACAAAAGTATAAGCAAAACACATATAAGATTATTTTAGGGGGAGGCATAGTGGGATCTGGAAAGACATCATGTAGGAGGTGGGATCCATTTGAGTTGAACTTTGAAGGAAACTCAGGATTCTAAGTGGCAGAGGCAAGGAGGAAGTGCCTTCGAGGCATAGATGAGAACAGCCTGTGCAAGGGCACTGAGGTGGAGAAGGAACATCACATGGGGGAACAGCAAGAAAGCCAGCTTGGCTAAATTAAAGAGTACATGAAGGCACCTTCAAAGATCAGCTGGGGCCAGGTTGTGAAGGTCTTTAAAAGCAGAATACAGGAACTAATAAATGATTATAGATGACAATAGGGATCCACTGGAGTTTACTGAGTAGGTAAGATAGAACTATGCTTTAGTAATATCACTTTGATATCTGTGAAAGGGAAATGTATTGGAGAGGGGAGAAACTTGAGTCATGGAGCCCAATTTGTTCAGTTGTTTTCTCGATGACCCCATTTGGGGTTTTCTTGGCAAAAATACTGGAGTGGTTTACTATTTCCTTTCCTAGCTCATTTTACTGATGGGGAAAATTGAGGTAAATAAAGCTAAGAGACTTGTCCAGGGTCACACAGATATTACGTGCTTGAGACCAGATTTGAACTTAGGAAGATGAGTCTTCCTGACTAGCTGCCCTTGGAGACCAATTAGGCTATTGTAATACTCCAGACCATTAGAGACTCCAGATATCAGACTTTTATCTCATGCGTTTATTGCAAATGTTCTCCCAATCTTTTTTTCTTTTAATTTTAGAAGAATACCTTTTTGCATAGGTCAAATCTTCAGCAAGCATTTATTAAGTTTCTACTATGTGCCAGGCATTGTACTAAGGGCTAGAGATTTAAAAATAGACAAAAGACAACCCCTACTCTCAAGGAACTCATATTCTAATGGGAGAGACAACATTGCAAATAACTATGTAAAAATATACAGGATAAAATGTAGATAATCAATAGACAGAAGGCACTAACACTAAGGAGGATTAGGAAATACTTCCTGCAGAAAGTGGGATTTTAACTGGACTTGGAGGAAGCCAGGGAAACCAGGAAACCAAGATAAGGACAGAGAGAATTTCGAGCATGGGAGACAATCAGTAAAAATGGCCAGAGATAGAAGATGGAGTGTCTTGTACAAGGAACAGCAGGAGGAACAAAATCCTTTTACATTTGCTCTACGGCAATTTTTTAAATTTACTTTGTTCAATAAGTTTCACATGTATCCACATTGCTCTCTTTAGACACCTTTGCCTTTTCTTCCTCATCAGAATGAGTTAGGTTTGTTTCATCAGAATTTTCCTCTTGGGAACACTGTACCCTTTTAGGGACATCTTTCTCTGCAGAACTTTAGTACTGTAAATTCTTCAAAATCT
The DNA here is from genome assembly GCF_011100635.1 of Trichosurus vulpecula. Classification (NCBI taxonomy): domain Eukaryota; kingdom Metazoa; phylum Chordata; class Mammalia; order Diprotodontia; family Phalangeridae; genus Trichosurus; species Trichosurus vulpecula. The sequence goes on from NC_050575.1 coordinate 98,071,373, forward strand.
GTTCTCCCAAAACCTAGGATACATGTTGACCCAACTTATTCCTCATTATCTGTCATAAACTCTAAGGCAGAGTGGTTACTTCCTTCTAAGGTTTTCATGTGGTCTGAATCTAGTCCACAATAGCAGATTCCCTTGCCACTTCTTTTCTCTTTTTGAAGAATGAAATCAGCATTAAGAAAAAAAATAACATTAGCTGCTCTGCTTTTGGCAGACTCCCAAGTTCGAGTTCTAATCTATTGGGTTTATGAGCCTAGGCTCGTCATTTCCCCATTTCACTTGCATTTTTTTGTGGTATGACTTCTGTTGCAAGGAAAGTTCTTTGCAAACCTTAAAAGCAATATAGAAATGAGTTGTTGATTTTCCCACAAGTGTGTTCTTAGTATACATTATTATTTCATTGCCTGTTTTACCTAATCTGTTCATTTTATATAGATTATGCTCTTCCATGGCCATGTTCCAATCATGAGTCATATCCTACCAAATCTCAATGATACCCAAGAGGCTGAATCTACCTCCTTACACTAAGATATATGTTTCAACAATTTGGCTAGCAGCTGCTGTGGGGGTGAAAAACCAACACGAGCCCAGCAACAAGAATGCTGCAAACGCAGGTTCGTTTGATCTGCTTTACTAAGGAAAGCAACGTTAAGGGATTAACAATCTTACTTTAATCCAACATAAAAATATCATTCACTCAGCTCAAGGGAAAAAGCCAGCACCCTGAGCTACAGAGCAAATACAAACAGAGCAAATAAACACAAATCAACAGATAGATTTCTGTCTGATAAAATCACAATATACAGTTACCAGAGAAGCATCAACATCTGGATTTTCTTCAAAGCCGGGGAGCTCATAGCAACGGCTTGCCTAGAGTCATGCACCACTCCTGCTGTGGCTCAGAGTTCCAAAAGAGAAATCCAACCTCTGTGTTTACATATCTTGTTCAGGGTCAAAGGTAAGTCACACATGCGACTCACCCACGTGACCTAAAATCATCACAAAAATGCAACTTAAACCCATGTGGTCTAAAAGCCTCTGATGTCACAAACATGTTACTCAAACCTATGTAAACTAGGCTTTCCCTTGAGGCAAGAAGGTCATTGAGGACTCCTAATTTAATCAAGGAAAGAAAGGCCAAACTCTTCAAGGGCACTTGGTTGAATAAGTGCTAAGAGCCCATCCTGATTCCCAATACAATATCTAGTGCAGGTTTTTAGAACTTTGGTATTTGTAAATAGACATCTGAAGTTATGGGTTTTATTGATGTCTCTCTTCTTGTGTATTGTCTGTGGATTATTTATTCTCTCCACCGATACTTTTCTTTCCTTATGCTCACCTCTGTGCTATCTGGCTTGGCAGATCTGTAGCAGTTATCACCTTCCTCTTTCATTTTCAGTTTTAAGTCTGCATAATTAGATTCATATGTGGCCAGTTAAATATATTTATTTTTCCCAGCCCTAATTAGATATACAACATCACCGAATCATTCCTATATCTTAACCAAAGCTCATTCTCAGACATAATTTCTTAAGAAATTGTTCAGTTATCAAATCTATATTCCTTTTCTGAAGCTTCTATGGTTTTTTACTCACAATTTCATAACCTTTACTTAAACTATTGTCTTCCCTTTCACAGTTACCTCTACTTCCTCATCTCCGATTCACTCCTCAGCTCTTTGCAATTTGTGTTCCAGCCCCACTAGACTTTTGAAACTGCTCTCACCAAGATTATCCATGAATTATTGAACAACAGTATCCACTGCCAAACACGAGGGCCCTTTCCTATTCCTCATCTCCCTTGACATCTCTTCACCTTTTGACATTGTTTGGTTTCATCAACATCCTCTTGATACCATCTCTTCTTTTGGTTTCTGTTCTTTCAATGAACACTTTATTTCTTCCTAATAATCTAGAAAGCAATTGCTCTTCTTCAGTTGGGAGACCACTATATATTTTGTACAAGTCTCTCTGTAGCTTACTATAAAAGTATCCATGCTCTCCATACTTGCCATAACTTAGTCTTTGAGAGTCAAGACTTAGATTCAAGGTAGTTCTTGGTTTGAATCTTTTTTTTTATTAGATTTTTTATTTTTACTTTGCAACACTTAGTTTTACATGTTCTTGAGTTTCAAATTTTCTTCCCTTCCCTCCCCTTGCCCCTCCTCCCCAAGACAGCATGCAGTCCGATATAGATTCTACATAAACCTTTGCATTAAACTTATTTACATGATAGTCAAGTTGCAAAGAATTATGACCAATGGAATGAATCGGGAGAGAGAAGAAACAAAACCAGAGGAAAAAGAGGAAAAAAAAGAGAAAGCAAATAGTTCACCTCAATCTGCATTCAGACTCCACAGTTCTTTCTCTGGATGTAGCTAGATTTTTCCATCACGAGTCCTTTGGAGCCGTCTTTGAGCCTTGTATTGCTGAGGAGAGCCAAGTCTATCAAAGTTAGTCATCACAGAATCAATATATCTGTGGTCGTGTATAATGTTCTCCTGGTTCTGCTCCTCTCACTCAGCATCAGATCACGTAGGTCTCTCCAGGTTATTATGAAGTCCATATCTTCCCCATTTCTTAGCACAATCGTATTCCATTACATTCATATACCACAACTTGTTCAGCCACTCCCCTGTTTACGGGCAACCCCTCGATTTCCCATTCTTTGTCACCTTGGTTTGAATCTTGACTCTGGATGATGGACAAGTTGCAACCTGAGTCTCAGTGTCCTCATCTGTAAAATGGGGATAATCATAACCCTAGTATCTACTTTACAGAATTGTTGGGAGGCTCAACTAAGATAATATGCATCAAACCCCTTAAAGTTTCAAGGGCTTCTTATGAGCCAAAGTTTTCTCTTGCTTTTGGTGCTAGTTTTGGGGGCCTATTTGCTTTTCGAGGGGTTTAACTGTCAGTAGTTCCTAGGAGATACTTTTATCTTTACTGGGCTTTTCTTTTACTCCAGGAGACTACTTGCTGCTTTGATCCATAATTAGCAGGTTTCTGCCGAAGCTGAAGTGCAAACAGAAACTAAGCACAGCTGTTGTCTCTAAGAAGGTCTTAAGTATAAATCCAGCTTCCTGCCACTCCTTCCTTTTCTCTTTGCCCAAGTGATTTAGACTTCAAACACCTTACACTTCCTTCCAATCTCTTTGCTGTCTCAGCATCTTTCTTTATTATAGTCCAATATATGCACAGAAAGATGTCTTTGTTTGAATCCCTGTGGCACCCTAAATGTAAAACTTTTGAAAAGTTCCAATGTTCCCTTTCTTTGTGCCCTTGGCTCTCACCTTTCAAAGGCCCTGACTTCCTTTGGGGGGAGCTGGCAGTGGGGGAAACAAACATTTATTAAGTGTATGGTGTCAATCTGAAATTGTAAAGAAAACAGTCAATACAACAAAATGGAGGTCTTTAATTGGGACCAAGGAGTTGCAGCTCAAGGGCTAGCACAGCAAATGCTGAGGTACCCAAGGAGGGGGGCAGAGAACAGTGTTTATATAGAGTACCAAAGCAGAGAGAATAACTAGGTTGCTGGTGGAAGGGGTTAGGTAACTTATCACCAGATAATTTGTTTTCTATACCATGTAAAAGTCCTTAAAGAAAGCTTGGGAACCTGGTGGGGGGGAGAGTTTGAGAGACTTATAAAATAACTAGAGGCCAGAGTGACAATGTCTGGCAATTCATTGGCTTGGGAACCTAAATCAGGTCAGGATCTGTCAATTCTCAGTCAATTGTGTTTGTCAGTGGCATCAGGCCAAGGACTTATTTAATCCTCACAACAACCCTGACAGGTAAGGGTCATTATTATCCCCATTTTACAGTTGAGGAAACTGAGATAACCAGAGTTAAGTGACTTGCCCAGGATCACACAGCTAGTAAGTGTCTGACATCAGATTTGAACTCAGGAAGTGGAGTCTTCCTGACTCCAGGCCCAGCGCTCTGTACACTATGGTGCCACCTAGCGGCTCTCTTTCTATTATATCGCAAAGCAAAGTTCCTTTTTCTAACAGTTAGGTGGTCTACAGATGTCTCATTTCATTTCCATCTTGAATCTGAACTACTAGAATATAATTTTTCCTGGCTTTTAACACCAGCCCCAGGCACCTCACTATACCATCTTCTTGGCATGCTATTCCTGACTGCTCCCATGCACCTTCCTAACCTGGCTTGGCAGCTTCTGCCCAACTACCCCATTATGATATCTATCTGCTGTACTGCTGTGCCAGTCCTTCTCCCACTTTCCACCTCTTGCTCTGGGAGCTGTGATCAACTCAATACCACCATTGCTTATAGAAAGGATTCAACTGATTGATCAAGTCTCAGAGTCAGCTTTCTTGCTTTTTAGCCTAGTCCACAGGACAAAGACTCTTGTAAATACTGCTTCTACCACGTTTGGCTAGATAGAATGGTTTTTTTTTCTATTTTTAATAAACTTCCCTTCACATTAAACCTCTGTCCCCCGGTGGGGGGGAAGCAACTTTGTATATATTTTATTTTTATTTAAGCATGTACATGTTGTCCCTTCTCTGCCAATAAAATATAAGTTTCTTGAGGGCAAGGATTGCTTTATTATATCTTTGTATCCCTTTCACTTAACATAATACCTGGCACATAGTAAGTGCTTAAAAATTATTGCTGAGTTGTCCATCCTCTAAGGCACTCTCCCATCTTCCCTAATGACTTAGGCTTCCTCTCTAATTCAACATTGGCCTTCATAGTTGGTGAGCAGTGTTCACGTTGATGACTCATTACCAACCTCAACTTCCATGACTATTTTTCAAAGGTCAATTGGCCTTCTCTTTGAAAGGCTAACCCCTCTACATTCCTTTCCAGTCTTATATCACATCCTTCTCCTCCACAACTTCTGCCTCTTGTCCAAATAGACTGCTTACTGACGGTCCTGATTTAATCAGTGGGGCAGTGTCAGGGCAATGGATAGAGCTCTGACCTTGGAGCCAGAAAGACTTATGATTAAATCCCAAGACAGTCACTTACTAACTATATAACCATACAATCATAGGCAAAGCACTTAACCTCTCTAAACCTCAGTTTCCTCACATGCCAAATGGAGGAGGTCATACAAATCTCACAGGGTAGTTGTGAGGATCAAAAAAGATAACACATGTAAATCACCTAATAAGCCTTAAAGTGTCAGCTATTATTATTATGTATCTCAGGCCTGTTACCACGTCTAAAATGCTCTCCCTTTTATTTGTTCATTCATTCATTCATTCAGCAAGTATTTATTAAGCACCTACTTTGTGTCAAGCATCATACCAGGGCTGGGGATTCACAACAGAAAGGAAGCAGTCTTGGCCTTCAAAGAGCTTATATTCTATTGGCTAATGAAGAATAAAAAGGCAAATACAACATATTTACAAAATATTCATGGGGGCTCATGGGCTCTAGTAACTGGAAGGTGGCACTTGAGCTGGGTTTTGAAGGATGCCACAGAGTCTTTGGGGTAGAGGTGAGTTGGATGTCTTCCAGGCATGAAGGACAGCCTAAGCAAGGTTATGTCTGAGGGAGATGAAATGCCATGTGTGGGGAACAAGAAGTAAGCCAGTCTGGCCAAAACAAAGAGTGTGCATAAGGAATTAATGTGCTGTAAGCCTGGAGAGTTAGCTGAAGCCAGATTGCAAAGGACTTTAAAAAGCCAAACAGAGGAGTCTGTATTTTATCCTAGAAGCAACAGGGAGCCACTAGACCTCTTTGAGCACAGTAGTACGATGGTCAGACCTTTACTAGAGGCAGCTAGGTGGCTCAGTGGATAGAGTGTTCTCTGCAGTCAGAAAAGCCTGAGTTTGAATCCAGCCTCGGAGCCTCGGGCAAATCACTCCACCTCTGCTTTCCTCAGTTCCTTCATCTGTAAAATAGAGGTTGATAATAGCATATACCTCCCCCTGTTGTTTTGAGGATCAAATGAGATAATATTTGTAAAGCGCTTAGCACATAGGAGTGCCTGGCATATAGGAGGTCCTATATAAATACCAGCTATTATTATAGCTTTAGTAATATTAGCTTGGCAGCTATGTGGAGGATGTATTAGAGAGAGGAGAGACTAGAGGCATGAGTCTAATTAAAAGGTTATTGCAGTAATAGAGGCAAGAGGTGATGAAGACTTGAACCAGGGTGATGGCTGTGTGAGTAGACAGAAGGGAATAGATTTGAGAGATTTTGGAGATATATTCAACAAGATTTGGCAACTTATTGGATATAGGGGGTGAGGGTGAAATCAAAAGAGTAGAAGATGGAAAAACTGTATGAACTGATACAGAGTGAAGTGAGCAGAAGAAGTAAAGTGAAACAGAACAAATTTATCCAACAGCAGGAATATTATATAGACAAAAACTTTGGAAGACTTAGTAACTCTGTCCAGCACAATGGCCAACCACAATTCCAAAGAATTCAAGATGAAACATGATACCAACCTCCTGATAGAGAAGTAATGTATTCAGAGTACAGATTGAGATTTGTTTTTAACATGGCCAATGTGGGGAATTTATTTTGCTTGATTGTACATGTTTGTAATAAGAGTTTTGTTTTTCTTGCTTTTTCAATTGGGGGAGGGAGATGGGAAGGAGAGAATGAGGATCTGAAAATAAAATAAAATTTAATTAGATTTTTTTAAAAGAAGACTAGAGGATGGTTTAAAGATGGAAGACTTGGGTGCCTGGGAGAATAGAGAGACCATCAACAGAAACAGGGAACATAGGGAGACACAGGTGGGATGGGTGGAGGAGGGAAGATAATGGCTTCTATTTTAGACATGCTGACTTTGAGGTGCTTAAAGGACATATAATTTATATCCGATGGGCAGCTGGTGGTGCCAGACTGATACAGTACAGGAAAGACTCGGGCTGAATACACATGTGTATATGTGTATTGTATATATTATGTATACATATATTGTATATAATACATGTGTATTCAGTTCGAGTCTTTCCCGAACTCCATCAGTCTGGCACCACCAGCTACCAATTGCATATCATCTCTGTACAGAGATGACTGTTGAACCTATGGGCGCCGATGAGTTTACCAAGAAACGTGTGGGGATATAAAAGCAGAGAGCAGAACGGTATCTTATCCATAGCAGGTGATTCATCAAAGCTGGTGGAATGAATGAACTATTAGGCAAGCAAGACAACCGGATTCTGGTGTCTACCTGTCCCCACACTGGCTGCGTGACGCTGAGATCACTTGCCCTCTCTGTCCATCGAAGGTGATGGGATCAATGTTCACTTTCAAGGAACGTCCGGAACACCTGCAAGTAGAGGTCCTCAGCAGTCTCTCCTGTCCAGTGCAGCCACACCTCAGGCCAGTGACTGCCCTCCCGACAGCCCCGGCTCCAGGGCCCCGCCCTCTCTCAGGATTGGCTGCGCCCGGCCTCGCTTCGCGCTCTGTGATTGGCCGCGGTGACTGTCGGTCCGCCGAGCTGGGCCCCCGGCAGCTGAAGACGGAGCCATGAGCGGAAGGGCCTGAGCTTGGCTGCCAGCTTCAGCCTCGCACCCACTGCGGCGGCGGCGGCGGCGGCGGCCCGGGAGCTGGGGCTGAGCCCTGAGCGCCGCCCGCCCGCCGGCCCACACAGCGGCGGGGAGGGCAGGTGAGGCGGCAGAGAGGCGGGGAGTGGCCGGGACAGGGCGCGAGCGCTGGGCGGAGAGCCGGGGACCGGGACCCAAGGTTGGGGGTGGGGGGGTGCCTGGTCCTCCTGGAAGAAGGGGGAGGGGGATGAGGGAGGGCGCGAGCCAGCGGCTGGGCCCGGGGGTCTGCGGCGGCCAAGGCAGGGCTGGGCCGGCCGCGGGCTCCGGGAGGCCGGCTGCTCCTGGCACCGCGCCCCGCTCCTCCTCCCCACCCGGAGAGTGCCGCATTCTGTCTGTCAGAGGCGCCGGAGGGACCCGCGCCCGTGCCAGCGCCGCGGAGCCGGGCCAAGGCCGGGTCCGAGGCGCAGCATCGCGAGGCGGGACCCCAACACCGCCTCTCCCGCCCCGCCTGCCTGAGTGAGTGACCTTGGGCCAGCCCCTGCCGGCCCCTCTCTTGAGCTCGGTAAAACGAGAGGTTTGGACTCGACAATCCCAGGACCCCTCTAGCCCCACATCTTCGCAGCCCAACCCCCTTAGGGCCGCCCTGCTGGGGCAGCTGGACACCCAGGTATTCCTGTGACCCGCCCTGGTGCCTCCCTTCCCAGCTGTCATTCTTGGTCTCCCTCCTTTCCCCTCCCCCCATCTGGAGCCTCCCTAGGGACCACTGCCTCCCACTCCACATTCCTGTACTTATCTTGAAGAAACAAGTATTTATGGTTTTCATCCCTCACTCACACACACATGAAAAGGAAAAATGAGGAAAAATACGTGTCACCTAAATTAAAGTCACCTAGATTGAAGTCTCTCCTCTCCCCAAATCCTTCAGTTATTATTGAAGAATTGCATAGAATAGCAGACTTAGCCATAAGTGACCATAATTCACATTAGTACTAGGGTGTAAATGGTTTGACTCCCAACAGCACTGGGAAGTAGATAGAGCACATGTTATTCCCATTTTACAGAATAGGGAGCTGTGGCTCAGAGCTCTTAAATGACATGCCCAGAGTCACACAGTTTAGTAAGAAGCAGAATGGAGAATCAAACCCTGGTCAGACCATCTTGGCATATCTCCTAGGAACCTTACCATCCATCAGTTTCCCAGAATATTTGTGCTGAACAGAGTTTGGAGAGGGCTGGAATGAGGGAGTGAGGCCTTAGGCAAAAATTGTATTATTGCTAGTTTATCTCCTGTGGACCCCTCATCAGCATTAGTACATTTTGAGCATCTTGAATTGGGTATGTTCCCAGTTTCTTCCTAGGGAACCTGGTAGACTATCTTAGTGAGTGAGGCAGAAAATGTCTTCCAAGAAGAACCTTGTCTACTAATTCCAGGCAGAGACTTGGGGCTGTTTAAGAAGAGAAATGGTTGGACTCTTAATTTAGATATCTTCTTTCAAACTAACTTTTATGTGGATTTAACTAAATGACCTCTAAGTTTTTCCCCCCAATTCTGGCTCTTTATGGCTCTTTAGCACAGTGAAATTCATTCTAATTTGTTGCCACTGTTTGGATCCTGATACATTTCCTTTTGTTGGTAAATTTCCAGAACCAGCAGTGAGATGAATGTTAACATTGACAATCTTTTAGCCAGTGATTTGCTACAATGCAAGAAAGCATTTAACCCTGATTCATTCAAGGTTCTTTCTTTTTTCTATGCAATCTTTTTTTTTTCCTTTCAGAGGTCTCCTTATAAGTTAAAAATCCCATTTTAGCAAAGTTTTTCCTAGGGAAATCTTGATTTTCTTGAACATGCCACATTTTATTCTCAAACTGTTACCAATTTAAATAAAACAGATCAAATTATCAGGCCACTTAAATATTAGGTAAGTTAATATTTGTCTCAGTAGTAATTCAAATCGCATTTCTTGCATTTCACAGCATTTGAAATTCATTGTCCCAAATGTCACATATGAAGCATTTATCGGGCTCTACTAAAGTTTCCAAAGCTAAACACAATTCAGGCTTAAATTGCAACTTTTTTTTCTTTTTAATATTTGCTGATCTAACAGTTATAAAGCCTATTTTTCTAAGCATATGGGGAATAGGGTATCTTTTTTTACATACTTACCTTAGTGACTGAATTGTAATAGTGAATAGATACAGGTTCTTATATGCTATCAACTGTACTAAGAATCTAAATAATTGTCTAAAACCTTATGAAATTTTTCCAAGTTAAGATGGGGAAGGGGAAGGAAGCCATGCAGATTTTCGCAGATTTTTCTATTGGTATTTGTTTGAGTTTGAAAAATCAAATCCCCTTGAGAATAACTCACCTTTTAAAATACCAATTTCCTTAACACTTGAAGGAATTAAATATTGAATATTAAAGTAGCATTTGATATATATTTAACTTTATTTTAAATATTCCCTTACTAATCCAGGTACTTTGACATACTCCTTTTAAAAAAAATTTCTTATATTGATGTATTTTATTAGGATAACTTCCTCAAAACTCTATCTACCACATAGTTCCCTATAAAAAGTTAAGCAACACTACCTAATAGAGTGATTGCAATTGACAACACATATCATTTTCCATTTTTGTGTTTTGTTGTTTAACAAAAATTAAGGTTGTATGCTTTAACTTTAATAATTTGAAATCAGCCTTGTTTATTGTATTTAACTTTAGTTTTGCTGCCTTTTAGTGTTACCTTTAATACTCAATGACAGGATCATAAATTTAGAGCCAGAAATGACCTCAGAGGCCATCAAGTCCTTGTTCTTTCATTTTATAGATGAGGAATCTTGTAAATTTTAGAGGGGTTTGGCTTTCTTGACTAAAGGTCTTTCCACATTGCACTGAATTGGTGCACTATCACACTACATTCATATACTGTACTTCTTTCAGCCATTCCCTAGTCATTGGGCATATAATTTCTTTCTACATTTTTTTTTTTTTTTGCCGAGGGAAAAGACCAAGTTTATTAGGGATTCACCATAATGAGCTGTCTTAAGAAATTCCCCCCTTTGTGACACCTGTTTCCACAAGCGGGCCAGATTCAACCTACTGAATTAGATTGAATCTGAGCCTCTTTCTACTTTTTAACTATTAAAAATACTACTTCTATGAATATTTTGATACATTCAGGTCCTTTCTATTACTGACTTCCTTGGGATATACATCCAGTATTGAGATTTCTGAGTAAAAAACAACAAATGTTTTATCTGCTTTTCTTGAATAATTCCATCCTCACTAATTCATACCCTCAGCAGTGAAGTAGGGTGCTTTGTCTTTCTGTATCCCTCCAACATACTTTCATTGTTAAATAAGGAAAGATATTTGAGGAAGAAGGAAACAAGGATGAGGAAGTAAAAAAGTAGTAATTTTCTTGTAACAATATAGGGAAAAGAGGCCAGGACTTGGAATTGGGATTTGAATCTTGTTGCCTACACTGGATATGTGCCCATGGACAAATTGCTTAATATTTCTGCCTTAGTGGGTTTATCTGTGAAATGGAGATAATACCTACATTACTTCATTCACACAGCTGTGAGAATAAGATGAGGTCATGTATATCAAGAACTTTGTGAATTTTTAAAGTGCTGTATAAATGTCAGCTATCAATAGGCATTAACAGTTTTCTGTTGTTAGTTTACAGTTGTCATCTGGAAATATGTCTAACATTAATTAAACTTGAAACTCACGTGGATAGAGTGCTTCGAAGTTTATAGAGAGCTTTCCTCAGAACTACCCTATGAAGTAGGTAGCTAGCACTAGTATCATTATCCTCAGTTTGTAGATTGAAAAACAAGTTAAATGCAACCAGTTGTAGACTCTACACCATCTTATCCCACTAAGGGTTGGTGTGGGGGAAAGACCTTAATCCACAATTCTACGTACAATTGAACTTTGATTCAGTGACTATGATTATGTTTAAAGAAGGATTAGTTCTCACACTATAGTTTGTTACAAAGCAAAAGCAGATGAATCATGCTGTATAACCTTGGGTAGGTAATTCAACTCCCTGGACATAATCACTCAGATAAAAGGATGAGACTAGCTGATGTTTCATTCCAGTGCTAAAACTTGATGTATTGAGCATTTTCTTTAGTCTTAACAAATATCTAGAATCAAAATTTTAGAATTGAAATGGCTCTTAAAAATTTAGTCCAGTACCCTCATTTTGTTGATGAAGAAGCTGAGGCCACAATGGTTAAATGACTTGTCTTGGATTGAGCAGTAGCTGAGTGGAGACTAACACAGTGGTCCAGTGTTCTTGCTATTCCTATTTTATGAGTTAAAGACATTCTAGGTTATGAAAATGTGCTTTTTAGGTTTTTTTTTATCTTGTTCTTTGTTTCTCAGAGTTGTTCATATATTACTAGTCATTCTACTAGTTCATACACTCCCTTTCAGTTAGACTTTGCAGAAAATGCATATTTAGTACGTAAATATGTATGCTATTTAGTGCCCTTCTACTGAAGCCCTACTCTAATACCTCATCTTGTATAAGGGTGACTCTGGATTCTATAAGGCTATTCCACCAGAATGAAAGTTCAGACAAGTCTCACTAAACTAGAAAGGCTTAGGGTAGTAGTCCAGCAACACAGTTTTTGCCTGTTGACTGAGGACCAGTCTACAAAATTTGGAAAGGCTCATCATCAGAAAGCTGGCTACCATATACTTGGGATTTTTGGTTTGTTTATTTTGTTTTTATAGCAACTCATAAAGCCATCCATTGAGGCATGAAAGAGTTAAGGATCTGCTTTGGTGGAGCAAATGCCCAAATTGTGCAGTCATAGTTCCTTGAAATATTGAACTAATTCATATATTTGTAAAGGAAACAGAAGGTCATTGTAGTTTTAGAGAAGAGCAGCTATCCAGTGGACCAGTAAACATATTTTAGGCCACAAAAATGTTATTGGGCTAAAGATATTTTTTGACCTATTTGCCATTATTTAACAAATTAATTTTGACTGCTCTTTGGGGATAAGGTAGTCTTGGTAGAAACATGATATGAAAGAACCCAATGTATAGAACCCAAAGCATAGAAATCAGAGAGCAGTGGTAGAATAGAAAGGAGAGGTGTTTTGTGTGTGTATGTGTGCGCCCATGTGCATGCACACTTGCTTGTTTATTTTACCTGCTCATGTCATCCTCACGAACATGATGAAACCCAAATTAAAAAATTTCAACCTCTTCCCCCAATGTTGTAGTTTGTATAGAGTGAAGCAAGTTATAGAATTAAAGTTCATAGCAAGGATTTAGCCACGCTCCACCCCCAGTACTCGGTGATGGACTAGGATGAGTATAGATTCAACCCAAACATCGGTAGTTCCTGTGTCTCTAGCATAGCATAGTCCAAATTGATAACCAGGTTTTTAAAATTGTAAGTTCCTTGATCAAAGATTTAGAAAAGTAATTTCATCTCTTACAGCACAGTGAAACTAATGTATGTAAAGCACTAACTCTAGAGTTCTCAGTCACTTAGTATTTTGGTTTCTCACATTTACTATAGTAAAGGAATTGAGACTTCTCCACAGGGCAGAACAGTAATAACAATAATAACAGTAACAGCAGCTCACATTTATATAGTACCTACTGTGTCCAGGCACTGCGCTAAGTGCTTTACACATATTACACTTAATCCTCACAACAACCTTCCAAAGTGGGTGCTGTTATTATACCCATTTTTACAGATAAGATTTAACAGATAATTGAGGCAGGTAGAGATGAAGTGACTTACCCAGGGGCTTACAGCTAGTAAGTGCCTGAGGCTAGAGCTGAATTCAGGAAGACGATTTTTACTAGGATGAAACAGTAAAAAATGGAACAGAGGTAAATATGCAGCCTACACTTAAGCTTTTTGATAAATCAGTTGTATCAGTATAGAATGAGGGAGATAAGGTTTCTCAGAATAGGTGCGTACATGAGGGATGAGGATTTTAGTTTGATCTCAAGTTTTATATGAGACAGTGTGATATGGCTACAAAATGAACTAACAACCATAAGCTGCCTTAGCAGGAGAGTATGCATTTCACTGACAGTCCCACTATATTCTGATCTGATAGAAGAAATCATGTATCTTTCAGTACCATATTTTAAGGGCAACATCGACAAATCATCATGTATCCAGAGGAAGGATACAGTATGATGAAGAAACCATGCCCATTGACTAATGGTTGAAGGAATAGGCTATGTTTAGCTTAGGGAAGAAAAGATTAAGAGTTGATGTGATAGCTAAATTCAGATATTTGAAGGGTTGTTACATAGATGAGAAATTAGGCTTATTCAGTGTTTCTTGAAATTTCTAAACCAATTGAAATTATAGAATATAATTTTGGCCCACCACATAAAGAACTTTCTAACCAATAGAGTTCTCTAACATACTGCAAAAGGGGTTCTCCTTGAGGCTAGAGTTCTTACTACAGTATATTTAAGACCCCTTCTAATGTTAACATTGTGTGATTCTGATGAGAATGAAAAATGGTATAGAAAGCTCCTAGTGCAGCTCTAGATAGCTAAGGGCTGCCTGTTGAACTTGGTGTCTGTCTTCCAAACATCTTCCCAAGTACTTTTTGTCTAGCATAGTCCCTGGATGGGCAGAAAGGTGTAGTAGATAGAGAGCCAATCTTAAAGCCACTGAGACTTGAATTCAAGCCCTGCTTCTGACACACAATACCTAGCCGTGTGACCCTGGGAATGTCACTTAATGAATCAGTGTTCTGAACAACCTCTAAGATTATAAATTGAAGAGGTGTCAACCAGCCTTAGTAGAGGAAGTTTACTTAAATGGGAGTCCTCTATACCATTGAAATCATAGGGCTATTCCCTTTTTCCTATCCTACAGTTTCTGGCATACATTAGGCACTTACTAAATATTTTTTGAATTTTAATTTGCTGTTTGGAAGTTTGACTTTGTTGTGATTCTTTGCAGTATAGTTAAACTAACTTTAAAACATCGATTTTTATTCCTCATAAAAATTGCTGTGTAGTTACAACTAATCGTTAGAGTTTAGCAATGAAACAGAGGCAAACAGATTTGAAAAACTGCCCCACTCCTAACCTAATGGCTGAGAGGCACTGTGTTTCTATCAGCTGTTAATAGCTGAAGCTGGTACATTCTGCTCCAAGTTCTTGTGAGTGATTCTGGCTCTCAGTCTGGGAGAAATGAAGAATTAGATCAAATCCCATAATTTTTGTTATACAAAGTATAAAAATATCCAAACTTCAGCCAGTGTTCTACCTCATTCAAGCTAAATAGACCATTGTTTGTGTTAGCTAATATGTCCATTTTCCAAGCACCATTTGTGGGTATTTTCTGTGATGGTCATGGAAGCAGCCAGTACTTGGAAATACTGCCATAGAAACATCACTGGACTAGAAGTTGGGAAACCTGGGTTCAAGTCTCAGAGCTGTATGACCTCAGACAAGTTATTTCACCTCTCTGATTCTTTTTCCTTTTCTGAGACAGCTAGCTCAAGTGCCTACCGCCCTTTCCCTTGTCATCTCTAGACACATCCTCTTTGTCCTGCAACCAGTACAATGTCATCTGCTATTAAGAGCATCTAGAAAAACTCATAATCCATAAAGAAATGTTCTTTAATTTTTATGCCAGACCTCTTCTATCAGTGACAAATATGGTCACCTGATATATGGGATCAGAGTCATTGAACAGTGTTGTTTTTATGTCTTTCATTGAATGATTTTGATGAGAGATACCTGGAAAAGAACCTTTGAAATGGAAAAGCATAATTAAGTACTTATTATGCATAAAAAACTGCTAAGTGCTAGGCTTACAAAGTGGAAAACTAGGCAGTTCTATTCTCAAAGAACTCACAGATATCAAAGGATTCTGCACAAGGAATATAGAAAGGTCCAGTGGTCTTTGTCACATTACAGTGACAGGTGAATGAGAAAGTCCAAGAGTCACGATACAAAGGCAGGTCATATGGTAAATCCCATAGATATGGAGGTATTTTGGCAGGACAGATGGTAAATCTTCAGGTAGAATTTAGGGAGCAATGATAAAACAGATAGTAATGCCCTGTGGCTCATCCATCCTGTTACCAGAACTCCCTGCTAATCTGAATTACTTGAGAGGCAATGTCCTGGCCAACAACTGTTGGGAAAGGGTTAGTTGGCCACAGTGCAGCAAGGCTATGGGCTATCTCTAGTGGGAATAGGAATCAGAAAATTAGCATCCCGATGGAAAGGAGTCTAGTATCTATCAGGTAGTATTTTTAACTTGTAGCTTTTGGAGATATCAGTCACTGATACTTATGGTTTGTCTGCCTCCATGTTTTGGTAATTCATATTCTCCTGGTTGATCTTTTTTCAGCTTCTCCTACAGTGGTTGCTAGGAGCTGCCTTCTGGACTTCCCTCTTATGCTACTTTTTGGCTTTTAGGAACTGCTTCTGGTGGATTTGGACCAAAGTGGGCCTAGTATGTCTATGTAGGGACACTTGTTTTTATTTTGTGAGGTTGAGGTATCATTCATTGTTTAAAAGAGAGGTAGAAAAGGCTTACAGAGGATAAGTGATTTGTTGCACAGGAAGTCAGTGGCCTGGGCAAGAGCCATACAATTGCAGAACCTCAGAGTTGGCAGTAACATCTAGGTCTTCTAAAATCTTCCAGATTACACAGAATGTTACAACTGGAAGAGACCTTAGAACAGCTATACAACATTGTCTGCTTTCCTCCCCAAGGCCTTGTGAGGAGTCAGAGAAGGAAGCTGAGAGCAGAGGGACTGAGACTCAGTCCTGCTTTGTTCTACTTCATTAAATCAACAAACATTTATTATTAACTTACTATGTGCGAGGCACTGTGCCAAGTGCTGGTAATACCACCCCCCCCCAAAATAGACAAAAACAGCCCTTGCCCCTGAAGAAGCTTACATTCTAACAGGGAAGACATGCACACGATTAACTTAAGATATGTAAGACAGAGACACTAAATACAAGGTAACCTTAGAGATGACCCTAGTCGCTGGTGAGACCAGTAAAGGCCTCCTGCCTGCGGAAGGCGGTGCTTGAGCTGTGTCTTGAAGGAAACCAGGGATTCTTAGATGTGGCAGTGAGAAAGGAAAGCATCCCAGGCATAAAAGACAGCCAGTCCACATGGGAGGGAGGTGATGCATTGTGGATGACAAACAGCAAGGACAGCAGTATGGGTGGATTGTAGAGTCCATGGAAAGGAGTAATGTTAATAGTATGGCAGAAAAATAGAATGGGTCCAGATGAAGACAAGTTTAAATGCCAAAGTGAAGAGTTTATATTTGACTCTTGAGATAATAAGGAGCTACTGGAGTTCATTGGATAGCGAAGGGAAAGGTTACATGGTCAGATATTTGCTTTAGGAAAGTCATTTGGCAGCTCCCACTGGAACACACATTATCTGGAGAGGATCACAGACTCTTTAGCAGATCATATGATATTTAGAGGGGTCACAGGATCCCAGGGTTTGGCGGTGAATGTGACTTGGCCGCAGCCCTTTTGACAGAAGAAGAAACTGAAGCCCATGGAGGGACAGTGATGCCCTAGCTCACAGGACCCTTAGACCTTCCAGATAACAGGCTCCTGGAGACTGCTTCTCTTTAGCATCTAAGGTATAGGGAGAGGTGGTGTTTATCTTCTTACAGGTCCCTTTGGTAGAGTTCCTTCTGGTGACCATTACAGTGCCATGGCCAGGATAAAAACAGATATTGATGTATAGATTTTGCTATCTAGATGGAGATTGCCTTGTTGAAAAGGAAGTTTTAAGGTGACATTTTGCTCCAGTAAACCAAATCTTTTTTATAAAACAAATATCTCTTTCACCTGTACAAAATCTTTGAGTTATCTATACACGAATGGAGAGTATCCTTGATGAAGGTATTAGTAGGGAATGCGTACACTTTGGGAAAAGATCTTCATTTGGATTGTGCATATATAATCTATATGAAATTGCTTACGTCTTATGGAGGGGAGAGGTGAGGGAGGGAGAAAATTTGCAACTCAATTTTTTTAAACAAATGTTAAAATTGTCTTTACATGTAATTGGGAAAAATAAAATATTTAATTTTTTAAAAAAATATTCAATAGTAGACCACATCTTTATTGTTTTGCTGTTGATTGAAAGATAGATGTATAGGGTGTTCCTAAAGTCTGGACACATAGGCAAAAATGCGTATTTTCAAGAAATGAAATAAATGAAACATTTTATTTAATTGGAATATTAACAAATAACATCTTCAATATTATTTCCATCATTTGTGATGCAAAGGTTGATGCGCTTTGCAAGATTCACGTGAACTCGATGCAATAACTCTACATTTCCTGTGTGTCCAGACTTTAGGAACACCCTGTAGATGCTATAAAATCTCATGATGCTTATTATTTAGTGACTAAATTTTTAAAGCACTATATAAAATATGGTATATTATTAGCTTCTTAAATAATATATGTTCCAAACCTTCTCTTTTCAATATTCTTGCTCTCTTACTCCTTCACTCTCAGCAAGGATATTCTTTCCTTTCATCCATCCCTCAATCCATTTCATCCCATCTGTTCTTTGACTTTATCTCAGTTGTTATTTCTTTCAGGCATTGGCACTATCCACTCTGCTAATTTCCATTTTCTTAATCCATAGACACATTCAGGTCTTTCTTTCCTGGCCTAAAAAACAAACAACCCAAAGTCCTTCCCTTAGCACTATACACAAGCCAACATCTTCTCTCCTTCACTTCAATTTCAAGAAAGGGTAGTTGGCACTCTTCCTCAATAACAGTTCACTCTTCAGTTGCAGTAATCAGTCTGTCTTCTATCTCCATTATTCTTCTCAAATTACTTTTTCCAAAGGTATTAATGACCTGGTCGCTAAATCCAAACACCTTTTCTGCCTTCATTTCTTTTGACCTCTGCTCTCTTAACTTCTGAAACTATGTGCTCTTGTAGTACTCTTCCCATCTTTGAAAACTGCTACTGTGGCTCCTCATCCTCTTCTTGCCTTTTAAAAATCTATATACCCAAAGTTAGTCTACTACAACTAGTAATTTTCTAGGGCAGGATTCAAACTCAGGTCTTCTTGACTCAGCCCTGTACCGCAACACCTGTCAGCCTGTCCTTGCCTCACTAACACTGTCTGAGTACACTAGTGTCCAGGACTAGATCTGATGGTTTGTCGTATCTACCTTCTCTTTGCTTTTGTCTTTCTCTTTACCCAGACCCATGTATGTTTCACTGATAACACACAGGAGGCACCAGAGGTTTCAGACTCCGGCCTCTAACAGATTCACTCTTGATCTGGTCAGACAGGAAAGAGCTTCAGAGGGGTTAATAATAAGCTTTATTTTAGTCTGGTTTCTCTAACACAGTATTGCTGATAATAAGCCCAAACTCCTACAGCATTCCCTAATCACCCTTCTCAAAGGGCTGGCAAAGAAGGGGGGCCAACTACCCTTACATCTTGATGGGGTAAGTCGAGACAAGAACAACTTGTGTATCCCTCTAAGTCCCCTCAAGTCTCAGTGGGGGCCAGTTGAAGCAGGTACATGTATTCCTCTATGCATTACCTGTGGATTCCCCAGCTCACTGACCAATGCCCACCTGTTTTATAGGGCAACAGACAAAGAAGGCATCTTGCCAACATTAAACTCACAAGTTAACTTTAGCAGTATCGTGATTCTGCACAAGCATAGTAGATATCAATTATGTCACCCCTAGGTCTCACGGCACAGCCTCAGTAGGACTATCTGTCACTATGATTCTAAGAATTACTGTCTAGGGTCCTTGAGACTATTCTGGGAGTTGCTATCTAACACCTGGAAACTAGACATTCCCATGGCCATGGATCCTGAAAAACTAAACTCTAAAAGGATAACAAAATCCTCCTTACTGACAACATATCATCTGACTAATTATGTCTCCAATTTTACGTATATGTATATATCACAGAATTTGAGAGTTTTAAGAGACTTCGGTGGCTATCTGGTCCAGTCCTTACTTGAAAGCAATCCTCACTACAACATACTGGACAAATGGTTGGTCCAGCCTCTGCTTGAAGATCTCTAAGGAGGGAGACTATGGGGAACTCACCGTGAAGCAGTTCATTCCACTTTTATATGGTTCTGATTGTTGAGAAGATTTTCCTGACCTCAAACCTGAATTGACATCTTTGTAAATTCCACCCCTCCCAGTTCTGCTCTCTGGGACCAAACAGAGCAAGTTAAATGCCCCCTCTGCATGAGAGCCCTTCAAATGCTTGAAGACAGCTATTAGGTATCCCTTGTCTTCTCCAACTACATAAGCAGCATGAAAATGGGAGCAGTTAAACATTACATTACTCATCTGAAAGATGTGGGTAGCGATTCTATCAACAGACATGGCGACATTTCCCCCAACTTTTAGGTAATCGTAAAAATAGCAGTTTAGATAAAAAAATAGTGATAGAAAAGATAGAGTTCTGTTAACTTGAAGTAGGTTCATTGTTTGGATTTGCTATTTGACTTCTTTACACAAAAATGAAAGTTTGAAAGTGACTTACAGCTAAAACAAATAAATCATCCCCCTTTGAGGGGGTAGGAGGGAACCATATTTCCTTATGGAAGGAACCATAATCCAAATCACTCTGACTCTCAGTGATTGGCTGATAGTGGACCCCAACCCAGACCTCAGTAAGTCATTGGATTTTGTTGGCTCAGAGTGAGTGTAGATAGCAATTGTTTCTGTTCTGGCCAGAAACCCTGAGGTGATTTCCCTCCCAGATTGATATTTTTTTGGAGGCTATTCTTTGCCTCATTTTTTACCTATCTTTAATCACTGAATGGGTTTTACCTCAGACAAACTGAGACCTTAGCTTAAAAAGGCTAAGGTCTCTCACTGCATCCAGGGCCATCTCCAGTCTTTCTGATCTGTGTCTTGCCACTGGACTCAGATGGCTCTGGAGGAGAGAGTGAGGCTAGTGACTTTGTACAACCCTGCCTCACTTAAATCTGATTCACTTGCTAGTCAAGAAATCACTTTGCCAATGTCATTGGTTCTCTTTGAGAACGGAGGTCCAGCCACAGCAACAGAATAAACAAGTGAGGACAACTCCTGCTATGGTCAACTTGATAACACATGGGTTGGTCCTTTGATGATAGTATTCATTCTTTCATTGGTCCTTTTTTACTTAAAGCTTATTCACCATGATATGAATGCCAGTTTGTATACTTCTGTATCTGAGTCTTTGAACACCCAGGATCATTGGAGTTAGACTTAATGAAGAATCAATCCTATATCACTTCCAAACAACACTCTACACAGAGAAGAAGCATTAGAGTAGAATTAGGAGGCAGTCCGGTTTCTGTTGAAAGAACGCTTGGTTTGTAATCCCATCTTTTCCAAAACCCTATCCTCTTAAGGCTAATACCTTCACTCCAAGATTATCTCCAATTTATTATGTGTATGGATATGTTTGTGTTTATATACACACATGCTATATATGGTGTTTGTACATAGTTGTTTGCATGTAGGCTTCCCCATTAGACTGAGCTCCTTGAGAGCAAGGACTGCAGAAAGTTTAGAGGTACCTTCTTTTGTTTCTAAACCTATGATTTGTATAGTTCATTAAATGATGATTTAGCAACAGTGCCTCCCACCTCCAGTTGAAACAGATAGGAGACATAGACTGACTACATAAGGAAACTAATAACAAGAAAATAGTGATACAATCCCATGATGGTAGCACTAACAGTGCTGGTAGTAATCTATACCTTATTTTCTCCAGAGGTAGGTGTTTGAATTTCAGTTTCTTAAATTTTAATTCTTAGACTTAGCCCTTCTCAGCAATGCAAGGACCTAAGATAGCTCCAAAAGACTCATGATGGAAAATGCTATCCACATCCAGAGGAAGAACTTTGGAGTCTGAATGCAAATGGAAGCATACTATTTGCTCCCCTTTTATTTTGTTGTTTTGTTTTATTTCTTTTTTTTTTCTCATGGCTCCTCCTGTTCTAATTCTTCTTTACATCATGACTAATGTGAAAATATGTTTAATTTGAATGTATAAGTAAAGCCTATATCAGTCTTGGGGAAAGGGGAGGGAGGAAGTAAAATTGAAAACTCAAAATCTTATGGAAATGAATGTTGAAAACTAAAAATAGATTAATTATATTTTTAAAAAGCTAAATTCCATTTAAAAATATTTAACTCTACAAGAAAAGAATTACTTTCTTTTCTTTCATAATGAAGGGATTTATTCATAAGCTATCAAGATTTCTTGAGGCACAGGTTTCAATATTAGTTTATCTTTTAACAGGTTTCTCAATAAAACTTACCAAATTGTTTTATATTATATAGTTATATACATACATACATACCTCAATTCTGGAGTGTATTATATTCTTAAAAGTTCCTTGTTTAGAACTAGAAAGTAATTTCCTATAAATAATGTATGTAGATTAGGCTCCTAGCCTACCTTATAAAAATGATAGCATATATACCTACTTCTCTCAACTTTAAACCATTGTGGTATTGCCCATCTCTGTTCTGGGATGGTTATTGACAAGATACAGATCTTATAGTTCATGATCAGACAGTGGAAGTTAGACCCAGTTGTGGTGGTACCCCAAGGAAGAAACAGCCAGTCAAACCTCCTACTCAACCTTCCTTTCTCCAAGGACCTGGAGCTTATTCAGTGCTAGGCGAAGGAAGAGTAACTGGGGTAGCATCTTAGAAGTAAGGGCCTGAAATCAGTGTTCCAGGGATGAAGGAAGGAAGGTATGGGGTCTAGGTCTGGATTATCTCTGCCACATATTGCTTCTGACCAAGATCTCTCTCTTCTCTTTGGCTGTTCATATCTGAGAGAAATATGAAATATGGCTGTTCATAACTGAGGACTGCTTTGTGATAATATACGTAACTTTATGCCTCCGAGTGCCAGAAGATACCACAATTTTCATCTTCACTGCAAATTCTCATGAGTAGTTTTAAAAAATTGAAACCAGCTACTAAAATTGATAAGAATAAATGTCTCACATAAGCATGCATACTTAATTTAAGTAAGAATCCGTGTATATTGTGCTTTTCTTGAAGGAAATCAAACGGTACCAGGTCTTTGGAAAACCACGTGACACTGCATCATGAGTGACAATAAATGTGATAGTCATTTTTATAGTGTGCAAGTTGCAGATTCAACTTTCACAGTACTAAAACGTTACCAGCAATTAAAACCAATAGGATCTGGAGCTCAGGGAATTGTTTGGTAAGTAATACGCTTTGCTATTGTGAAGTGGTTGGGTTACAATAAAAGGTAAAGCTGACTTGCCAGAATTTAAAGTGCTTGTATTGTAATGCTCTATTTTTTTACTACAGGATTATGAGCTAAATTGATCTACTTCTTGCTGTAATTAAACATAGGGAAATTACTTGCAGGATACAAACCTCATTTCTTAGACCTCTACATAAATTATAATAGGTAGCAATCTTTCATTCCCTATTTCCTTTTTTGTTTTGTTATTTTCCCCTAATAGTTATAATATTAAAGTATATGATTTGACAGTGAGTTGGTGAGAGTTTCTGGGGTTTGCTCATTTCTTCATCATGGCCACCTTTTTTCCCCCCCTACCCCCTTTTATTCCCAATCACTCCTATCCATTTCTAGGAGCCATCAATGCAGTGCCTTGCCAGTAACTGGCAGGATGAGGCAAGTCAGTATCATTATCACTCCATGGAGTAACCAGGAAGGGATGCTGTGTGAGGGGTTGGGCTGGCCGTCTCTTCTTTGGTGTGTTACTTCAACTATGTCCAGCCTCTACTGTCTGATCCTGAACCTTAGTCTCTTGCATGGTAAGACAATGAGCTGCCACTACATCATTGGGCCAGCTAAAGGTAAAGTTTTTCAAATTTTTTCTAGTCTACAGCTATCAGCAATTCCAAAACATTTTTTTTGTCCCGTATTTTACTGAGCAACAAGGTCTTTTTTTCCCCTTCATGAAGGCAAGAATGGGCTGCACTGTTTTTAAACAAAAAAACAATTTAAATACAAACTGGTGAAATTAGTAGTTAAGAGTTCCAGTTTGATCTTGTATCCTGAGGCAGTGTGAAAAGAAGACTCTTTGGACATTTTAACTGAGGGTGTCGAGTTTAATTCTTTTGACTAGTTACTTAATGATAGGCTTATTTAGCTTTCTTTCATCTGTTGTAGTTCTTGAGTGATCGGGAAAAAAATGTGTAGAAGTCAAAGCAGCAAAACATGATTTGCAGTCCATAGTTTATTTAAACAAGAAAAAAGGACAGATCTTTGGAAGTAATTCATAGGTCTTTTCTAAAATGATAGTCTTAACTTTCAAATGGTACCATTTTGTATTTGAACTCAAGTCCAGTGTAGTATAAGAAAAATGCCAGGAAATACATGCAAATTAAGAACATTTTCTTGTTCTTAACGTGGCTTTCTGTGAGATGAAACAAACTTTTGATTTATATTCCATCTTATCTTTTAGAGCCAAGCAATTTGAATCACAGATGTATTTTCCTGAGAGTAATCTTGAGGTCACTTAAAAATACCTTTATTTATGGCCTGCCATCTATAAAGGATTTTTAAGTAATGTATGGGCTAGCTAAGGGCAAGAGTCAGTATTGTCAGGATGAAAGCTCTGTGTTTTTGTAAGAGAAACCATGAAAAAGAACTGCGTTGTTACAAGTTCATCAAGTTAGTCCATCACTAATAAGCCATGCTAAATTATAAAATATTAGTTTTATTTGATGATTGGTTTTTGATTGCTGGTTTGTACCAATCATTTTAATTTAAAGGAAGAGGAAATTTTAATGAAATTTTTCATTATGAATTTTTATTTGAACAGAATAAACTAAATCAGAAACCAAAATACTTAAGGTTTATTACCATCCTTCGCCTAATAAAAACTTTTCTGATAGTGGCAGTAGAAAAGACAGTTTTGATTTTTCAGAGGCAGTTATGGTGTAGTAGTAAGAGCCCTAGATTTTGAAATCAGAGGGCCTGAGTATAATTCTTGGCTCTAATTCTTTCTGGCTTTCAAACTTTCTTGAGCCCTAATTACTTCTTCTCTGAAATAGTAATGATAATGCTTGGGAATGACCTATCTCAGTGCTTTTTAAATCTTAAAGTGCTGTAGAAATATGAATAATTTTTATTCAGATATTTACAATCATATAAAACACTGAAACTACTGGATACGATGCCATAAACTGAGAATATTTATCTTTCATAGAGACTTCTAATGCTATATTCCAAGTAAAATTTTAAAAATTTTCACTTCATAACAATTATTTTGCTTTAGAAACATGCTAATGATTTTTAATAGAGTATTAAGATTGGGGAGGAGAGAGGGAAAGAGCCTAATAAAAGGAAGGATTGATGCTTTGGAATTGGAGGAATGTTTCTGGAACACGTCCCCGAAACCTACTGAGTTTCCATTTTTTTGTTCTCATGAGGCACTGAGGATTCCCTATCATAAAATCTATGTTATCCCCTCTTCACTCTTCTTTAATCCCCCACTTTTCATTTGCCATATTTATTTCTACTTCCATATCTTTGTTTCTTTTGTTTCCTCTGCTTAAAAAAAAAAAAAGAAGAAAGGTGCTTCCCTACTTAATCTATCCTGATCCTACCCATCCTATGAGACTGAAGACTCATCAGCTTTGTGAAAACCTTTCCAAATTTACACACCTTGGTGTCCTTTGCCTTATTCTGAAGCTCTCTGGCATGTAGAGACAATCAGTAACACAGTGTCTTGTACTTACTTGTGAGTATACATGCTTGAGAAACAGTGCCACTTACTAGGTGTGTTCTCTTAGTTGTCACTTCCTTTCTTGGGGCCTTAGAGACCTCTTCTGTAAAATCGGGGTGTTTCCAAAAAATATTATTTATTCCAAGCCCTAATATTCTTGTCATTTCCTATGGATGGTAAGTGAGGGAGCCAGCACCAGAACCCAAGCCTTCTGATGCCCAACACCAGGCTGCCTCTCAGCTTAGACAAAGAAACGATGTTAACACCACTTTTAGTCGTATATTAAAAACTTTTTGCCATTGGTTTTTGGGGGAGAGGGGTGGTATTTTAAACACCTTTGTCTTCTTGATATAGTTGTGATATACATAGCTATTTATGGAATTACTACAAAGTTTTCTAGCACTGATATTTATTTCCTTTTCAAATGTACAAATATCCAATTTCGTACGGTTCTCCAAAAATCCAAGCTGTTGAACTAAAATAATGATGAGTATTTGATTTCTAAATCAGTTCTGTGAAATATTTAGTCATTTTAAAAAGTTATTTTAAGTCTGGCAAAATTGGAAGATATAATTAGGTCTTTGTCACAAAATACCTAATATATCATTCCTTTTTGCTTTCTCCAATGCTATGCAAGTAGGAGAATCTTGTACTAAACCTCTTGTTATTTTTGCATTATCTTAAAAATTCTATCATGAAAAAAAAAAGCCACAGTGTGAACATTGGTAAATCTCTTTTCCTTAATGGGCCACAGTTTTCTTATCTGTAAAATTAAAGAATTGAACTGTATATAAGACTCCTTCTAGTCATAATAGTCTGTGATTATGGAAGTTATTGACTATCCATTTTATGTGTTTCAAACTCCATGTTCTACTACAAAACATGCTCTTGTACAGGAGGGTCTTTGTTGCTTTTACATTTAACTTTATGTGTGGCCTTTTGATGTTATAGAGAGAACACTGGACTGGGAGTCAGGAGGTTTGGTTCATAGCTCCAGCTCTGCCACTGTTATAATATGGTGTTGGGTAAGACAATGTCCCAGGCCTCAGCTTCCTTATGTATGAGATGAGCAGTGTGGACTGAATGATCTTCACAACCCCTTTTGGTGCTACAATTCTATGATATTTTACCTTAAAGAAAGCAATTTACTATTTGCCTTCAAACAGCTTGTCAAATTGAACAAAGAGTACTTGGGTTTATACTATTTTACAAGCCAAAATAACAAGTTGCTTAGGAAGAAACGGAAGCCTTAGGTAATTAAAATAGGTAATTCAAGGCTATACCATTGTGAATAAAAATCTTTGATAGGTTTGGTTCTTCTGTTTTGGTCATCTTGAAGTTTGGTAGAGACAGGAAAAAAACATTCTAGAGGAAAAAGCTATTGAAATTTATATCACATGTTTCCCAGCTTATGGAATATAAGCATATCTGCATGTTTGTGGGAGACATACTATTTCACTTCAAAATTTTGTGATTTCCTAGCTATGGATACGTCCTCCCCCAGTCCACATCACATTACAAGCCTTAGATGAGTTCATGAATTTGTGGTTTAAAAAAAATATATGAATACTTAGCAACCTACCTTCTCATTCTGTTACCTACAATGCCCTGTGGACAGCACATGGACAGCCCTGTGGCTTCATGTAGGACCTGTCACGTATATGTGTATGTGTGTTTAGTTTATATGGCTGTATTACAGAGACTTCTCTAATTCTTACCCTGTGGCATAGTGGTGAGTCTGGATTCTCAAAGACAGTGCCTCTGGAGCACAGCTCTGATAGGTCTGACCAAAAAGTATAGGCCCAGTGACAACTGACTGTCATCTGAGAACCAACGCAGCATAATTCTGAGATGCTTATCATCAGAAAGTTGCCCATAAGATCATGACATTATTATCATTATCATTATTATTTTTTTTTTACAACAGCTTATGAAACTATGAGGCTACAAAGGGATTGCAATCTATCTTAATGGAAGGAGTACCTCAACTGATAAAATCATAATTCTTTTGAAACATTTTCATGTACATATGCCTGTGTTTATATATACACATATACATAAGAACTCTTCTGGCACCCTAAATTGATCTAAGTATAAGCCACACTCTTCCAAAACCTGGCTTGTATAAAACTTGAATGTGGACAAAAATTGATGTATATCTATCTAGTTGTCTTTACTTTGATAAAACATGTCATTAAAGATTATTGCCAAGATTTGGACCAGTTCTTTTTCTGTGAATAGAGAAAGGTTAAGGTTTTGTTTTGTTTTTACAAAATCTAGATCTGTGATTTCATTGTTGTAAGGAACTCTAGAGAAGAAGCTCCCTCAGCAAATACAGATTGACACATCCTACATCTGATACTCCCCATGTGACCTGGGCAAGTCACTAACCCTTCCTGGGCCTCATGTAAAATGAGGGATCTGGACTAGATGGCCTCTAAAGTCCCCTCTACCTTGGACACACACCGGCTCTGTTTCCCTTGGCAAGTCATTTAAGTCTCAGTACCCTTAGGTAACTCCCTAAGACTAGACTATATAGTACAGTTGATCTACATTGGCAGGGGGAGTGTCCTCGCCAGGAGTTCTTTACATGATTAAAATGAAATCACAGATTCAGACCAAAAAGAATTTTTAAAAAAGAGCTGTGAGATAGGCAATTCAAGTGTGTGTGTGTGTGTCTGTCTCCCTGAACCTCTGACCATTTCAGGAAATGCTTATATTATGATATTTTTCATTTCCACTTTTCCTATTGTACATTTCATCTCAGATGGACTAGATTATGCTTCTCTCCCTCCTCTTTCATAGTTCCTAGGATGTATAAACATATGATAATAGCTGTTTTTCCCTAATTGAAATTTTTTAAAATTAAGACCTTTTGTATAATATTATATACTTTATTGCCATAAAGTATATAATAAGTAACTGTTGACTTGAGTATAGTTTCAGTGGCCTAAATTCAGATTCTATGTGCAAAAAATAACTGAACTATACACTATATGTTGATAGAATCTGCAAACTAAGTATTTTTATACTTGAGAGAAAGTAGGAACAGGGCTGGACTTAGATACCTACCTGAGTTTGACTCCTTACTCTGCCACTTGTCCATGGGGCCCTGGGCAAGTTACATCCTTAATAGATTCAGAAGAGCAGGATCCTCTTGTGCAGGGAGATTAAATAGCTTGCCTAAGGGTCACACAACTATTAAGTGACAGAGCAAAGACCTCTGTAAAATGGAAGTAATTGTACCTATGTTGTCTGTTATACATGATTGTTGTTAGAGCAAACTTATTGACATATGCAGAGGGCCTTTGAAACCACAAAGGGCTAGCCGAATTATACTGTAATTGCTATCTACAGAAGGTCAGACTTGTCTGTCAGTGGTGTTTATGAGTTTAAGTATGGGAACAATTCTAATAGAACTCAAATTCAGGTAGTCTCTGTACTTCTCATTTAAAATGTTGCCTTTGTTTGATACTCCAGGTTAATATATAATTAGTGCCTAGTATGGGGCCTTGAACATGGTAGAATTGAAACAAATGGTCAGAACCTCTCCATTTTCAAAGACATTTTAGTGGTTCAGATGATTGTCTTCATATGTTTTGTATATGAAAAAGAAAGTTAAATATATATTGTGCAAATCTTACTTTTACCCAAAGCTGACAGTGAACTGTTTATTATGTTTCATAATTGCAGTGCTGCTTTTGATACCGTTGTTGGGATAAATGTTGCTGTCAAGAAATTAAGTCGGCCTTTTCAGAATCAGACTCATGCAAAGAGAGCTTATCGTGAACTCGTTCTGTTAAAATGTGTCAATCATAAAAATGTAAGTTAGTAATATTTTCCTGAATATATTAACACGAGTGACATTCTCTGTTTCTTGGGAGTGCATAGGTTTTTTTGTTAATTAGTTTTATCTCTAAAGGCAAATTAAGGATAATACTAGCTGACCATTAAATGATTTTCAGGTTGAGTTATAAATGTAAACTTATTTGTAAAGTTTAAAGTTATATTTCTATGGGGAAATTAAATTTAGCAAAAGAAATGTTTGGAACGGTCACATGTTCTATATGTGAGAATCTGGAAAACTTAAATAATTAATAACTGCCACAGCAATTACTCTTCCCTTTCTCTCCCATGCCTTCTGTGTATGTGAAATGAAAATCACATTGACCAACCTCAGTCTGCTTTTTCCCGGATACTTTCAGTATTTTATTTTCTTTGTTGTGGGAATCTGAGACTTTTCTTTTTGGAGTTCCTTTCAGGAAGTGATCTGTGGACTATTTTGATTTTCACTTTGCCCTTTGGTTCTAATCATTTTGGTTATTTTTTGATTTCTTAAAATATAATATCCAAGCCTTTTTTTAAATAATGGTTTTTAAGAAGTCCAATGATTCTTAAATTATCTTTCCATTATCTGATTTCCTGGTCAGCTGTTTTTGATCTTACATTTTATTGTATTTTTCCAATCATTTAGGTAAGGTTTATAACTCCCTTCTAAATTGTTCCTTCTTCTAGTTCTTTTCTCCATAACTGTTATTTTATCTTTTTTTTTTAAACTCTTGGTACATTTATTTTAGGTATTCCTGTAGTCCTTGAAGAAAGCCCATTTTTCCTTTGAGTAACTGTTTACAATTGTTACGAAGTTACCCCTCTGGGGGAATCTCTTGATTTACAATGACTTTTTTTATACTAGCAAGTGTTGTCTTTGACTTACTCATCTCTCCAGCTTTAGGCCCTGAACCTTTGTGTCAGGATCATGCTCTACCCCATGCTGTGCTTCTGCGTAGGGTGGTTGGCCCTACTTTGGCTTGCCCTGGGTCATCTAGGTTTCTATGCTCATTTCCACCTTTTGGAGTTAGGCCCTCCTATGTCTTTGAGATTGACAACACTGGATCTTGAGGGTCTTCTTTAACATCTCAGGTTAGAGTGTTAAGTATCTTGGAACCCTAGGGGTTTAGGGGCTATCCCAGTATGAGTGCTGCAGCTCCCTGCGACTTCCAGAGGTTTCACCATGGAGTTTTCTGACCACTCTGGTAGTTTTTTTTCTAAACCTCCCTAGGTCTTTCTTGGTGGGAGAGTGGGAGAGAGCTCCTTCTTGCTGCCTCCAGGCGTAGGATCTTGCATACACTATTATACAAATCTCTGGCCAATGTCTGGTGTGCTGAAGGGTTTGTTTGCCTAGGCTAGACTGACTTTGGTGATGGCCCTCTTTCCTATTGCCTATGGGCCTCTGGCTGGATTTTTGTGCAGTTCTGGCATGGAAAAAGTCACTTAACTATAATTTTTCACTAGATTTCCTAACAATCATTATGTCTGTTATGAACTTCAGGTGTTTGCTGAAATAGGTAGGTGACAGTTGGGCAGTATGCCTCTGCTCATGTAGTCACCTTCTCTATCCTATTTTATAATCTGTTAAATAAATCTGTTAAAGTGGTTTGGTTGTTCCAATATTTAATTTTTGTTCTGCTTTAAAGTATTGATTTAACTAAATTGTTTGTTACACACGAAAGAATATGCTAAAATAATATATAATGAAAGTTTGCATTTTAAAGTGAATTTTCTGTCAGTGTTTAGTTTTAGTAACTAAGGTTAAAAAATTTCCTGGTGTTCTAAACAATAGTGAATTTTCTCTTCCCAGATAATTAGCTTATTGAATGTGTTCACACCACAAAAATCTCTAGAAGAATTTCAAGATGTGTAAGTATTCTTATATCTACTCTTGTCTTTAGCTAATAGATTTAAATGTTTAAAAACTAGGAAAGTAGAGGCAGCTAGGTGGTGCAGTGAGTAGAGCACCAGCCCTGGAGTCAGGAGGACCTGAGTTCAAATGTGGCCTCAGACACTTGACACATCTTCTAGCTTTGTGACCTTTGTAACCCCAATTGCCCTGCCCAAAAACTAAACAAACAAACAAAAAACTAGGAAAGTAACATACAATAAAGATTGAGAAAGGTAGCTATTTTCCCAGCTGTCACTTTAAAGAAATATCTAATAAAAAAACTCCTCTTAGGACAGAGGGTCCTTCTTTTGACAGTTTCTCTGTTGAAATAAAACTTTTGCAGTTACACTGGTCATTCATCTAGCTTTCTTTGATCATTAAGGCTAAATGCTTATAAATACATCTCTGTACACTGTAGAGAAATGCTAGAAAAGACTTCTTCAAAATGGAACTCATCACCTTCCTTAGGAGGAAACTACAATACCAGGAGGCTTTGTTACATTCATAACCAAATATTGTTAGTAACCAAATAATGTCTTTCATTATAGGTCTTTTCTGGAATATTGAATTATGCTATCTCTGGTCAGCATGTGTAGTAGTTGCATGCTTATTTATAATTACTATGTGAAATTGATTAGTTTAGTAAATCAACATACTTTCCTCCAAAAATCATGAAGTAGAATCTTAATTTGTTGTATATTATGTTAACACTTATTGACATGTGGAGGCCTTTGGAAGTAGCTTTTTGTCATAGATAGTAATGCTGAGTTTGAATTAGTATAGCCTGGACTCAAATCCTGTTTCCAAACTTTATTTTTTTCTTTGATCTTGAGCAAGTCCTTTGATTGCTTTGGGCCTCAAGAAATTCCTAGGATTTTACTGCTGAGTTTTATAGGAGTTATAATCTGCCCTGGTTGAGTTGGAAGAGGTCCTGCAAGCTGCCAAAATTATATATCCTTTGCATTTTCCAATATTGGGACCTGTGTCACACAACATAAGTTATTTAATTTAATAAAAAGCTATAGGTTCCATTTGTGTTCTCTGAAATACAAATTTTTAATAGACCATGGCACATTCTTTATTTCTCTGATACTTGATAGTTTGTTATATTTTTAGAAAATACTCAAAAAATAATGTGATGGGTTTTTTTGTACTTTTTAGCTAGCCAATGTAATAAATAACCAGATAAGATTTATTGTGATTTCCGACAGGTTTCATACATATACAGCCTTTAAATAGCCATACAATTCTGCTAATGTACATATGTGTAAAAGGGAATTTCTTATTTCTTTCTAGGTATTTGGTTATGGAATTAATGGATGCTAATTTATGCCAAGTGATTCATATGGAATTGGACCATGAAAGAATGTCTTACCTTCTTTATCAGATGCTTTGTGGTATTAAACATCTCCATTCAGCTGGTATAATACACCGAGTATGTAGTGATATAACATTGATGGGAATTATTTTGTGTTTTTTTTTTAAGAACATTCTTTTTGTTTTTACATTGCTTGCATTTCCCAATATATTCCTCCCTTCTCCCCCTGACAGAAA
This sequence comes from Trichosurus vulpecula, assembly GCF_011100635.1. NCBI lineage: Eukaryota > Metazoa > Chordata > Mammalia > Diprotodontia > Phalangeridae > Trichosurus > Trichosurus vulpecula. The sequence continues at coordinate 98,103,892 of NC_050575.1, forward strand.
AATCATCCCTTGTGACAAAGAATAAAAAAGAGGGGAAAAAAGCTGTTCAGCAAAACTAACCAACACATTAAAAAAGGCTAGTTGTATATGCAGCGTACCACAAAAAGGCAGAAAATGCCTTTTCATGTCTGTTTCTTCCTGTGGGCCAAACTTGGCCATTATTATTTTCCACTACTCAGTTTCCATATTTTTTGTCATTATTTTTTCCCTTTATGTGTTGTAGCCCATCATGTTGTATATTGTTTTCTTGGTTCTGTTTTCTTAAATTTGTACCTGTTCATTTAAATCTTCCCATTCTTTTCCACATTCATCTTATTCATCATTTCTTACAGCACAGTAATATTCCATTACATTGGTGTACCACAGTTTGTTTAGCCATTTTCCAATCAGTGGGCATTTATTTTGCTTCCAGTTCTTTGCTCCCACAGAAAGTGCTCCTATAAATATTTTGGTGTATGTGGAACCTGTTTTTTTCTGTCTTTTCATTGACCTTCTTGGGATGTATCTTAGGGTATGTGCTTAGGAGCAGACTCTCTGAATCAAAGGGTGTAGACAGTTTAATAACTTGTTATCGTAATTCCCAATTTCTTTTGAGAATGATCGAATCAATTCAGAGCTTCACCGACGGCGCATTATTGTGTGTCTTTCTGTAACTTTGCCAGTATGGATTATTCGTATCTGTTTTTTCTCTCTTGCCATTTTATTAGGGGCAAGGTGTAATCTCAGAGTTGCCTTGATTTGCATTTCTCTTGTCATTAGTGATGCAGAGGATTCTTTCATATGGTTGTTAATAGTTTGCAGTTCTTTTAAGAACTGTTTTCTTTTTCTATCATATTCACTTTTGCATTGGTTTATAATGTAGAACCCTAATTCTTCAATTACTAGAGAATGTTAAAAATCACATTTTAGAGTAGAAAAATTAAGTATACTAGTAGGTTGTATTGTATTAAATTACACATTAGAAATAGGATATAGGCTCTTTTGTTTTTAATAAGTAGTCAGGCAAAATGATGACAGTTTTAGAAATAGATGAAACTGTTCTTTGAAATATTACTCAGGTTCTGTCCTAAAAACTCCTTTATAATAAAATGACTATATATGCCAAAATATAATTAATTATCAAGGATATATTTCCTAGGTGATATTCTCAGTTCTTAAATGTGTATGATCAATATAAAATGTTTGGGGGTGAAAGTTTGGAGAGTTGATTACTTAAAAAATAAAATTCATGAAGTCCCTCTTATGTGAGAATTTCCAAAGCCTTTGGGATTCCTATCCAAATTTTTTCTTTTATTCAGCCCTGATTCCTGATGCCATTCATGTCCTGAAGCAAGTGAATGAGGTCCCTAGTCAATGCTTCTTAAACGGTAGATTTCGACCCCATATGGGGTTCTGGAAAAATTTGGCAACAGTTCTGAAGACGCAGCAACCAAAAATTAGTGAAAAATAAAATGCGGAATGAATTCAAGGTGTTTCTCACAGCACTCGCCCGTGTTGCAACTTCACTGCAGCCTTGGTTCCGAACACAAAGCCTAAGTACTTTGCACTGCACATGCCCTCAAAAAGCCAATGGAAAAAGTTTAAGAAGCCCTGTATAATCTATACAGTTGGCATACTGCCCTTTAATCAATGGTTACATTACCATAGAAGCAATGCAACACCTGCATTCTTCTTAGCTCTTTTCCTATAGTGTAAGGCCAACCAGGGCTGGTTGGGCCCTACTAGCCCCTAAAGAAACTAGGAAAGGGAGGTCAGAGATAGTGAAGGGCTGTAGAGAGTTGGAGGCCACTTGATGAACTGAGACCTTTTCACTTCCTCAAATGTCATAGAATCATAACAGTCAAAGGGCCCAGAGAGCTGAATGATTCCCCAGTCACCTGCTTTTTCTACCAGCATATCTTTGATCACTCCCCTGAGTACCCCAAAAGGCTTTGCTCCTTTGATTTCTCCTCATGTCATATAAACTGTGTTCCTCTAAGCCAGAGTATTTAACCTAGGGTCCACCGTTCCCCACCCACCCACCCAAGGGACCCATGGATAGATTTCAGGGTATCTGTGAACTCATGAGGAAAAAGTTTGATATTTATTTTTACTAATTCCTAACTGAAACTTTGTATTTTATTCAACTTTTTTATTCATTTAGAAACAGTCTGAGAAAGGGTACATGGGCTTCACCAGATTGCCAAAGGGGTCCTTGATACCAAAGAAGTTAAAAGCTTTCTTATTGTTCTCCACAACCTCCCCACCTCCATGATTAATTACAAAAAAAACCCAAAAAACTGTGCAGTGTTAGTGTATCACAAAAGGTTTAACTGGAAATAGGTTTGTTTTTTGCAGTCAATGGGCTTAGAAATGTAAGTGCTTTAGATTTACTAGTTTACTCTCAAAATTAATGTATCACTGAAATATAGATTACTGTATAGAAATAGTAACACTAAAATATTTCCATTTTAATTGCTTTTATTGCTTTAGGTCCAAGATTTAAATACAGAGTAAATTACTTCCACTAACAGAGAATGCAGGGATCATGAAAATTGACAGTAACAGAGCTGAAATTGTAGAGTCTCTCAGTTAGAAACGACCATAGATATTTTCTAGTTCAACCTGTACCCGAGCAGTAATGTATTCTGCAATACCCCTGACGAGTAGATGTCCAATCACTGCTTAACCACCTCCAGGGACAGAGAGCTCACTACTTACCTAGGCAGCTCATTTCGCACTTAGATAGCTCTGGGAAGGACCTTTTTTCTTTTGTTTCGAACTGATGTCTTATTCTCTGCAGCAGATATACTTGCTCCTCAGATACACTTGTAGACTTGTATAATATCCTGTAAGTCTTGTTCATGTTAAACCTCTCCACTTTCTACAACAGATTCTTGTATGGAATGCTTTCTAGTCCTCTCCCCATCTTAGTCACTCCCTTAATTTGCTTCAGTTTAATATCCCTCCTAAAATGTGATGCCTGGACCTGACCTTGAGGAGGGCAGAGGTCACATCAGTCCCCACTGTTTAGTGGCTCTTCAAGCCACTTGCAAATAAAATTGGAAATCTAGAAACAAGAGTGATAGATCCCATCTTATTGGAAAGATAATGTTTGTGGCATTTCTTGAATTATTATATTATAAATTTGGCCCATAATTGAGCATTTTCTTAAAGTTTCTTTTTTAGTTACACACATATAAATATATGTTGTGCATACATTTAATTGCGTATGCATATATATGAAAAATATTTGAACAGATAACTCTCCCTTTATGATAACTCTCTCAAGGTATGTTGCCAATAATGAGATTTTTGGGTGGGAAACTTAAGTTCTATATCAAATATAGAGCCAGGCATCTGAGCCACAGGAAACATTCCTGTGGTGGTCTGAAAAGCATCAAGAAGGGAGGAGAATCATAGTGGAAGATGAATTCCTGAAGTTTGAAAAAAGCTGCAGGGTCCTAAAAAAAAAAATGCATCTAGTACCACAGACAACATACCCAGGTCTCTCACCTTCCTCACTTAACAATTTTCATCCCAGTCCTCTGGGGGATTTTTTTTCCTAAGAAATGTATCTGACTTCAAAATTGATGCCAATGAGGAAAATGGATTTGCTTCATATAAATTCTAGCTGTTTTTCCTGTACTGTATCTGTTTCATAAAATAAGGAATACCTTTTTAATAAATAAAAATTGTATACAATTCATTTCTAATATTCTTTCATATGATAACTATGGACTTAAAATTTAAGTTAATAAAAAAGTATTAGGTGCTTGCTATATGCAGAGCACTGTGCTAAGCCCTGAGGTAACATAGAAAAGCGAGACAGATTCCAAATACTTCTGTTGAAGTATTGCATAAGCCAAAATATATGTAACATTTTCCCATATATTTTTAAATCATTGTACTAACTTAATTCATTGATTTATTAGGATTTGAAACCCAGCAACATAGTAGTAAAGTCAGATTGCACACTCAAGATCCTTGATTTTGGCCTGGCACGGACAGCATGTACTAATTTTATGATGACTCCATACGTAGTCACACGGTATTATAGAGCACCTGAAGTTATCTTGGGGATGGGATACAAAGAAAATGGTAAGTTCCAGAATTTAATGAGAAATTTTATATTCTTTTAAATGGTATTGCTGGTTTTGTTCATTTGTTAACAGTGAGTTTGAATTTGAATGTAAAGTTGTGATTGCTTATTGTTCTAAAATTGGATGGCCTTGTCTAGAGAGATCACTGTAATCCACATTTATAAAGTCATTCATTTTTACCCAAATTGGTAAAAAGTAACTTGTTTCAGAATTTACTTTTAAATCTGAAAATAATGGATTCCTGATAAAATAGAAAGTTGTTTTCTGTATTTTTAACTTTTGTTGTTTTCTTAAGAATCTGTGCTATTTTACAAGAAACTAAGCCTGCTTTAACTCACACAGAAAGAACAGAGGCCTAAATTCAACCTAGTCACAAGTTACAAAATTAATTTGTTTTCATTGATAAAAAATAAATATTCTCAGACCTATTCCCTCCCTCATACTGACTTGCACTCAGTCATAACAGACCTGACAAAAGGTGCTTTACTGTCACCTTATTAAAGAAATGCCCCACACAAATGAAATAATGGAAAACCAAGCTACTACCCCCCTCCTTATTTATCCTCATCTCTCTTCTCATAAATGTGCTCCTGGACAAAACTGTTCATGCCTTCTGTGGCATGGTGATAAGAGTTCAAAAGTATATTACATTATCAAAGTCACTTCTACCTGGGCCTTAGGGGTTTTTAATGTGTAAAATGAGGGGAATGGACTTAGATGATCTCAAAGGCCTTTTTTGGGCTCTAAATCTATCAAATTTGGATAAACTTCTGGAACTGCTCTGTCAATGTAGCACCGTCTGGAGTAATATAGCTAAAGGGAGCCCCCTGCTGGATGCTTCAATTTGCAGTCCTTCCATTCGAATCTTAGATGAATGCTTAAGAAGTGTAATAATGTCGAAGTACCAACTTAATCATATTTCACGACATTGTAAAAACTCTGAATTAAGTTAATTTAAAAATATTTCAGGTAGAGTAAGGATGAAGGGCTTCTTTCTATGTTTCTGTTGTTTTGAAGGTGTGTTGGGGATTAAAGGGGCATGAGGTATTCTATGGTTAACTTTTTAATCTATGTTCTCATTGCACCTGACGTTGGGTAGTGGATATCTGGTCTGTTGGGTGCATTATGGCAGAAATGGTCCTTCATAAAGTCCTGTTCCCAGGAAGAGACTGTATCCTTCACAGTGGTTTCTAGAATTATAAAGTAAATGGGTCAGGTTGGAAAATGGTCTTTAGATTAGTTTACATGTACTTTATCAGCATATTTTAACAGTAGCATTAAGTGTTATAGTCAGTGCTACAACTGAATTACTGTCAAATTTAAAACAACAAAAAAGTCGAGTTCATATTATGTAAAAGTTCGTCTTTAGCTAGCTATTTATTTTTTTCCATATTTATGTGTCTCGTATAGAAGCTAGAATTCCTTTTTTCCCGCCTTTATTTTGTTCATGGCACTTCATAATTTTATCATTTCATTTTATTTTCAGTTGATATCTGGTCAGTGGGGTGCATCATGGGAGAACTGGTGAAAGGTTGTGTGATATTCCAAGGCACTGATCGTATCCTTCCCCAGTCATCCTTGAACCCCAGCCATACTTTCCATAACCACCAAAGACAAAATGACTTTCTTTGTCTGCAGTAGATGAGAACACAAAAAGGAAAACATCATACTTCTTGAGTATGTGTTTGAAATGGTCTTATTCTGATGTTTGTTAAATTAGTGTCACTAACCAAGTTGCACATATTTAACTTTCATTCCTGATTATTTTATTATGCTAAACTCTACTGCTTAAATATTTCCTCCAGGAGCTATTTCATTAGATGACACATTGGCATTTAATTGCATTTAAAAAGGCATGTAGATATGTAGGAATACAACTATTTTAAAGAACAAGATATAAATAGCCCACCAAATTAGTTAATTTATCTAGGAAAGTGGCTATTTCAAACTCAGGATGTTGTGCTTAAACGATTTTATTAATGTGCTTTATTTGTTAAAATTCTCAATATACACTAAAAAGGTTCTTTTGAGAAACTAGGATCAGAAACACATTAAATGAGACCCAAATAGAAACTATTCAAATGAGATAAAAGGTTGTGTCAAATTTTCTAATTCTTATTCGGGAAGACTTTAAAAATCACCCCAGTGTGTGTGTGCTTGTTGTTTTTTTTTTTATTTTAACAATGGTTACTTTGCTCTGGCACATTACAAATACACTGTAGGAACATAAACTTCAAAATTTTAAATTAATAGATGGTCAACTCATTCATATTAACATCATTAAGTAGAAAAAAATTAAATTTAATTCTTGCTATATGCCATTTTTTGTCTTAGAGTCATTCTTTCATCTTGTGAATGCTTTACATCTTAACCATTTTTCCCATGTATCATTTCTCATTATGATAATCATTGAATTTTTCATTAGTCTTCATTTTAAAAAATTATTAAAATAGTTTATGTCAATTGACAGATATTCTTTGTTTTTCTAATTAATCAATCTGTCTTCAGTATCATATACATTATGTCAACATATTTTTTCTTGTGATCTTTTTATTGGGGTGATTTTTCCAGGTGAAGTAGATAGAGCAAATTCTTAAGCAACAGATCTTATTTTGAAGTTTTTTGATTTGGTTTTGTTTTGGTTGGCTTTATGAATACTTTTATGTTTCATCTATTTTATAAATATTTACCATGAAGTTAGATGCTGTATTATATTTCGGGATTTCTGAGCAGTTGTCTAACAGTTATACCCTATTTCAAGTTCACCCATTTCAGTGACTAAATGGACTTTTATTCTGAAAATAAATTCAACTTTAAAAAAACTTAATATAACATACAAAACAATTAAGCTGTTTTGTCTAATATTGGGTGAATTAATATCCTGTTTATCAGTCACTTTTTTATTTTTATGCATTTTATGTCAGCTTATTTTGTACTTTAAGAAGAAAATTGACATTTTAGGAAGTGCAGAAATGAAAAAAGTGGTACTTTATAGCAAATGAAAAAAAATTGTTAGGAGTTAGGCTAGACTTAATAATTCCACAAGAACAGAAAAAAGTGTTACTGTGGAAAAAATAACTTGGTGCAGAGAGGAGAATCAGTCTGGTATACTTTCAAAAAGAATAAATAAAGTATTTAGATTTTTCTGTCATCATTTAAATGAAAAAGAATACAAATTTATAGACTCTTATTCTATCAAGAGGTGGCTGGAATATAACACTGGATTTGGAGTCAAACATTTGAGTCCCAGCTCTGTCATTCCCGAGGTCTGTGACCTTGGGGAAATTACTTTACTTTCCTGGACCTCACAGAAACAGAGTCAATGATACTTGTACTGCCTACTGTACAGGGCTGTTATTAGAGTCCACTGAGACAGGATGTGTGAAGTCCTTTGTAAGCCATAAGCTGTGAGTGTAGACTGTTAATTTTGTGAGCAACAATAACAATAGATGAGATTACTAGGACCTGCCAGAGCTTGTATTCCATTGTTGTCATAGTCTTTGGAACCCACAGTAAGGCATTTTACCTAACTTTCAGTGAAAGTTTACTATGAACAATGAGAGGCATCCCGACAGTAGAGGTGTGGAAGTCATCCTCAGAGCAAGCAAGACTAAGCTCCAAGTCCTGCATTTGTCATATGCTGGCAGTGACCCTGGGCAAGTCATTTACCTTCTTAGTGCCTCAGGCACCTCTATAAGACTGTAAGTTATAAAGCAGGTGCCATATTGGAAGAAGGAGTTTCCTTACCCATAATTCTCTACACCATTGAACAGATTTGGTTGTCTTTCTTCCCACACCTATCCGCCAAAATAAGCCCCATACAAAAACCAGGAGTTACCTATAATTTTTGGCTTAAGCACTAATCTTCAGTCACAAGAAAACTATCTCATTGGAGCCAGAATGGCAAAGCAGTATTCATTAGTAGGTAGCTTGATAGGTTGAATCAGAAGACTACAGAGAATTTCAGAGTTGTAAGGGACCAATTTTCCCTTTCGAGAACAAAGAAAGCAAGGCCCTAGAGGGATAAAAGATTGAGATAGGTGGGGGCAGAGAAAGAACTAGAACCTGAGTTTCCTAGCTGCATTGCTACTTCTTTAAAATGAATCATATGCTGTATTTCAAATAGTTTGTATAGTGCTCTCCATAGTTATCTTTGTCTTAAATAGTCAGAACTTGGAATTCTGAGTGTTCATATTTAGGTGGTATTTTTAAAATAGCAGAGCGGGGATCTCCATTCATGACTTGCTGGTATACACATAAACACTTTAGCTTGTTTTTTCTCTGGATTATACTTTGTATAATATGGTTGTCTCAGTTATATTTTCTTAAAGAAGTCCTACAGATATTGATCAGTGGAATAAAGTTATTGAGCAGTTAGGAACACCATCATCAGACTTTATGAAGAAATTACAGCCAACTGTGAGGAACTATGTAGAAAACAGGCCGAAATATCCTGGTATCAAATTTGAAGAGCTTTTCCCTGATTGGATATTCCCATCAGAGTCTGAACGAGATAAACTGAAAAGTAAGACTTCTTTTTCTTATACTTGAGTTCCCTAATCAACATGATTTTTTTTTATTTTTCATATTTACATTCCACAATATGAACATGATGTGATATATTTACCTCATCTGTAAAAAGAAAATAACATCAGAGGACATTAAAACCTTGTAATTATACTAGTAATTGGAATCCTCAAATACCTTGCCACTTCTCAAGGACATAGAAGTCTAAGATGAGACGAATCAAATGTCAAGATGAATACCTAAAACCTGAGATTCTGTTCTCAAAGTCTGCCTTTTTGAAACCTTCAAACAAAATTACAGAGCTTCACAGATTAATTTGAAAGATTGTACTTAAGTTAATTACAGAAAGTGGAGTTATAAAGATGGGAATTTCACACTTTGTCAGAGCTTCCAAGTAAAGTGTATTTTAAATATAGTTTCCATACCAAATTACCCCAGTCATCCTAATCATTGGCCTCTTCAGAATTTGACCTTGAGGGAGCTCAGGAAAAAAATTTAATATGCCTGAACCCAAAGCAAATTATATCATGTTATGATCAGAGGAACCACAGTCCTTCATTTGCCTGTAGTTATGAGTAAACCTTACTGTATGCAAAAGCCCATAGCTCTAATTCATGTATTGATTTTATTTGTTTTTTTTTTAAATTTTAATCCTCTAGGTTTTTTTTTAATTGCTAGAATTTCTTCCCTAAAGAACTTTTTTTAAAAACACCTTTGTGTAGAGTTGAGAGGCCAGGCTTATACATCTCCAGTACCTAGCACAGTCAGCCTGCCAAACAGTAGACACTTAATAAATTCTTTTTGATTGGTTGACTGATGCAGTCTCTTTCAGAGAAGGAGAGAAACCACTACATTCCTTCTCTGCAAGTTAGGCCTTTTTTAACCTACAAGATACACTTTGTAGGAAAATGGCCCATCTTATGGATTTACAGATCTTGGTCGCTAATGACCACTTTCATCAGGAAGTTACATTAGGCAGAATCCCAGAGATTTCAGTGTAATTATTTTTAAAGTTTTTCTGTAGCCATGGGGGAGGGGGTAGCTAGAGGAATGCCACCATGCTTTAGGGCTTCATTCCCCAGAAAGAAGAATGACAACTGTCAGAGTTCCGCACAGTTCCAACTCTTTGGACCTTTTTCTTTCATTCATTGTCAGAGAGTGCTGTCCCTTCCAGATATTAGAGTAGTCACGTAGCCTGCACACAGCTCCATCCTATGAGCATACTCTTACTTATTTCTCATTAAAAACAAATAGGATTTAATGTTTTTTTTTTCCTTAAGAAATAGTTCAAGATTGTTTTAATGACTGTAGAAATGACTTTTATTTTTTGAAAGTCACTTAGGAGTTTTGATCTTGATGTCAGAAACTTCTTTTTCATAATCTGAGCTTTTAATCTTTTCCTTCTGTGATGCCATATTTAACTTTTTTATCATGTGTTTTTGTTTAATTTTCAAATTAAAACTTAGTTTTTAAAATCTGATTCTTCATATACTTTATTTTTCTTCCTAGCAAGTCAAGCTAGAGATTTGTTATCAAAAATGCTCGTAATAGATCCTGACAAGCGAATTTCTGTTGATGAAGCTTTACGTCATCCATATATTACTGTTTGGTATGACCCTGCTGAAGCAGAGGCAGTAAGTATTGATTTAAAGTGACCTACTGTATCTTTTTAATCTCTGTAGTTTTATAGATAGAAGCAAGGCATATTCTGGAAGTTAAGGAAGCTTAAAACTGTTATGTGTAGTTCTCTCTCTGTCCTCCTGTGTCTTCCTTCTCCCCTCTATTTTTTCTCCTCTCCTTTCTTTCCTCTCTCCCCTTTCCTCTTTTCTTCCTCTCCCTCTCTCCCATAAATTATACATGTGTGTATGTGTACATAATATATAGATACACATATGTGTGTATATGTATTATATACACATATCACATACATATTATGTATATATGATGATTAAGTAAGTATAGGCAGTCCCTGGTTTATACACAGCTTAGACATACATATAGGAATCAGGAGTGTCTAAGTCTAGATCTGTCACTTCTTAAAAGGACTAGTGTTCCCTTTTTACTCAATTTAGAACTGTCAGGTGAATGCCCTAGAGAGCTGCTTTCTCTTATGCAGACATAGAGATATAGGTAGTAGCTTTTTCTTATGCAGATACAGGATTGTAGAGCATTTATAAGTTGCCCATTCCTAGCAAAGCTCTAATTCTCTGCCTTTTCCTGCTCCTTTCACTCTGCCCATTGCTAATGCTGAGTTTGGGAGGTATGCGTTTGCCATCCTAGATCAGAACTGGAAATGCATTATCCCCAAAGAAACTTTGAGCTCTCTGCATGCTTTGACACTTGACTCTCCCTTCATCCTAGATATTGTCTCCTCCTCTGGTTTTTGTAGCACAGCTCTGCCATCCTTCTCCTTCTACTTATCTGGCCATTTCTTTGTCTTCTTTGCTGGGTCATGATCCAGGTCCTATCCTTTCACCATAGTAGTCCCCAAAAACTCTGTCCTGGCCCTGCTTCTCTTCTCTCTCAGCCCTTTCTTGCTGAACTCATCATTTCCTATAGCTTCAATTATCCTTATCCTGTTAACTGACAGATCTCTATATTCCTCTCCAGCCTGTCTTCTAGACTTCAAGCTGCTTATTAGACATCTTCTCCTGAGTGTTCAGTAGGCATCTCAAGTTTAACATGGTCGAATTAGAACTCATTATCTTCTCCATAAACCCATCTTTTCCTCTATACTTCCCAATTTCATTTTTTTCTTTTTTTTTCTATATTGTTTCTATATTGTAAAACCATTTTTACCATTCATTTTTTAAAATTGGGTTCCAAATTCTCTCCCTCCCCTCTCCCTAAGATGGCAAGCAATTTGATACAGATCGTACTATTGCAGTGATGCAAAACCTATTTCCACATTAGTCATATTGTGAAAGAAAACACAGACCAAAAAAAAAAAAAATCCCACGAAAAAAATGAAGTAAAAAAAATAGTGTGCTTTAATCTCCATTCAGGCTTCAACTGTTCTTTCTCCGGAGGTAGATAGCATTTTTCATCATAAATCCTTCAGAATTGTCTTGGATCTATGTATTGCTGAAAATAGCTAACTCATTCACAATTTGTCATCACACAGTTTTGCTGTTACTATGTCAATGTTCTCCAGGTTCTACTCATTTCACTCAGCATCAGTTCATGTGAGTCTTTCCAGGTTTTTCTGAAAGCACCCTACTCATTCATCATTTCTTATACCACAATAGTATTCCTTCACAATCACATACCACGACTTGTTTAGTCATTCCCTAATTGATGGGCATCGCCTCAGTTTCCAACTCTTTGATGCCACAAAAAGAGTTGCTATAAATATTTTTGTACATATAGGTCCTTTTCCATTTTCTTCTTAAATCTCTTTGGGATACAGACCTAGTAGTGCTGTTGCTGGGTCAAGGGGTATGTACATTTTTATAGCCCCTCGGACATAGTTCCAAATTGCTCTCCAGAATGTTTGGTTCAGTACACAACTCTACCAACAATGTATCAGTGTCCCAATTTTTCCACATCCCCTCCAACATTCGTCTTTTCCTTTTCTGTCATATTAGCCAATCTGATGGTTGTGAGGTGGTACCTCAGAATTGTTTTAATTTGCATTGCTCTATTCAATAGTAATTTAAAGCATTTTTATATGATTATAGATAACTTTGATTTCTTCATCTGAAAATTGCCCTTTCATATCCTTTGACCATTTATCAGTTAGGGAATGACTTGTATTTTTATAAATTTTACTCAGTTCACTATGTATTTGAGAAACAAGGCCTTTATCAGAGAAACTTGCTATAAAAAATTTTCCTACTTTTCTGCTTTCCTTCTAATTTTGGCTGCATAAGTTTTGTTTGTGCAAACCCCTTTTAATTTAATGTAGTTAAAATTATCCTTTTTATATCCCATAGCTCTTGTTTCATCTTAAATTCTTCCCTTTTCCATATATCTGACAGGTAAACTATTCCATACTTCCCTAGTTTGCTTGAGGTATCACCCTTTTTGTCTAAATTACGTACTTATTTTGATGTTATCTTGGTATATTGTGTGAGATTTTGTTCTATATCTACTTTCTGCCAAACTGCTTTCCAATTTTCCCAGAAATTTTTTTTTTCAAATAGTGGTTCTTGTCCCCAAAGCTGGGATCTTTGGGGTTTATCAGACACTATATTAGTGTAGTGGTCATTACCTACTGTGTATTGCATACCCAGTCTATTCCATTGATTCACTCTATTTCTTCACCAGTATAATTTGCTGTGATAATTACCATGGTATGGCTAGGCCACCTTCTTTCACATTTTTTCCCATTAATCCCTTTGATATTCTTAACCTTTTGTTTTTCCAGATGAATTTTGTTATTATTTTTTCTAGCTCTATACATTGAGTTTTTCATGACTTGATTGGTATTACACTGAATAAGTACATTAATTTAGGTAAAATTGTCATTTTTTAATAGTGGTTTGGCCTACTCACAAGCAAGTAGTATTTTTCTGGTTGTTTGGATCTAACTTTATTAGTGTGAAAAGTGTTTTGTAATTCTGTTTACATGGTTCCTAGGTTTGTCTTCTCAGGTAGACTCCCAGAGGTTTTATACTGTCTGCACCTGCTTCCCTGTTTCATTCTAGGGCACCACCATTCTTCACAGGGTTATTTACCCAATTTTACAACCTCTCATCCATCTTCAACTCTTCATTCTCCACCATCCCCTAAATCTAATCAGTTGCAGGCCTTGTCAGTTCTACTGCCAACGTCTTTTGCATCCAGTCCTTCATCTAACATGACCACCCAACTAGTTCAGAATCTCATTACCTCTCACCTGGATTATTGCAGTAGCCTCCTAACTGAACTCGTTGCTTCTAGTCTCTCCTCGCTCCAGTCCATCCTCCACACAACTGCCCAAAAATCCTTCTAAAGCCCATCTCTGACCATGACCCTTATTCAAGAAACTCCAGTGACTCCTTAATGCAACTAAAATAAAATAAAAATTCCTTCCTTAGCACTAGCATTTAAAGCTTTTCATAATCTGGCCCTAGCCTTCCTTTCTGGACTTACTTCATATTACTCCCCTTTATGCACTGTGTCTTTGCCAAACTGGCTTACTTGCTGTTCTCCAAACAGCGCTCTATCTCTCACCTCTACTGCTTTGCTTATGCCTGGAATGCCTGTACCTCTGAGAGCCCTTAACTTTCTTCAAGCTCTTTTCATGATCCCCCACTCATTGCTAGTCTTTTTTCCCTTCTCTGATGATCTGTATTTTTCTATGGACAAGTTGCATCTTCTCAGTAGATCCAAACTCCTTAAGGACAGGGCCTGGTTTTGGCTTTGGTTTTCTGTCCTCACTTCTTTGCATGTGGTACGTGTTTAGTAGGTGCTTTTTCAGTATTAGACATTGGGGAAGTCTCTTAGGAATTCTTTATATATGTTAGATTTTTTGAACAACAGATTTGTTTTATTTTGTTTTGTTTCAAATTTAACTTTTAGCCACCACCTCAAATTTATGATGCCCAGTTAGAAGAACGAGAACATGCTATTGAAGAATGGAAAGGTAATGACCCACAAGTTATTTTGGTCACTAGTTATAGACATTTTTATCAATATTTCTTGGCACAAATACATTTTGTATAGCATAATTTACTAAGAGTCAGTTTAGCCTTTATTTTCTAAGACCGTGGGATTGTTTAGAATTATAGTTTTATCCCCCAATTCTTATGTTAATAAGTAAGTTTCTTCAAATGGGTTTTTATTAGCTATTTTGTTTTCAATTCTTGTTAAGCCAGATCCAGAAATTTTTAAAAATCATTTTATATGACTTATTTTTAACAAAGAAGAAATTTTAAAAGATATTTGTTTCTGCTAAAATGCCATCATTTTAAATCTTTGAAGAGGTTTGATAGAGATTTTAATTTTTTTTCGTTGGTAATTGAAACATATGACTACATGGTAGTAATACCTAGAACATCTTTTCCGTTTGTTGCTAAACCTGGCATCTCTCGAAGAATTGTAAAAAATCTTCAAGATAATTTAGTCCAGTGTTTTCATATTCCAGACAAGAAAACTGAGACCCAGGGGAAGCAAAAGACTTAGCGAAATTGGGCAGTTTAGGGCTTAGCAGAAAGAACCTACTGAATCTAGAGACAGAAGACGTAAGTTTGGGTTCACCTCTCTTAATTAAGCTGTGCATCCGTGAGCAAGTCACTTAATTACTCTGACCCTCGGATCCCTAATCTTTAAAATGAGGGGCTTGGACCATATGATTTTTAAGTTTCCTTCCAGCCCTAAATCCTGTGTTGCTCCTTAGTAGGTCAGGTTAAGGCCTTTGTTTAAAACTGATGTCTCCTAACTTCTTAGCATAGAACTTTTCCGCCTGAGCCACACTGTGTGAATGATAGATAGAAACCTTAGCATGGTATACAAACACCTAAAAGTTTCTCATGATAGAACAGCAAATTAAAAACAAAAATCTATCCATTATATTTTATAGCTGCCTAATCATTACTTAGTTTAGCCACTGGACACTTGATTTTGTGTTCTTCTTGTAATGTTCAAATCTGTTTGATAGTGTTACTTTAGTTGTCAGTAAAAGCATTTTGAAAAATTCATTGGCATATAAAGATACCATTGAGGATTATTATGCTGTATTTTTTTTTTATTTTGAGCCTGACCTATAATTTTATTGGTATAGGAAACTCCCTCTGACAAAATAGATTTATATCTGCTCTGCAGCTCTGGGGCACTAAGTCTTGTCCAGAGTCACTCAGCCAGGATGTATCAAAGACAGGCATTGAACCCAAGTCTTACTGATTCCAAAGCCTGCTCTCTATCTCCAACCTATACCATATTGTTTCTCATTATTTTATATCATTATTTTGTTAACTATTCTAAATTCTAAATTTTTAATTTTGTTTTAGAAATATTGTCTTGGTATTCACATTCCCCATTTTTTTTAACATGATATGTAAAGGTCTGGACTCCATCTCTAATTCTAGACGGGTAAATCTGACTAAAGTGTCCTGAGCTCAGATTTGCCTACAATCACAGCACTGAAATGGAGCACATTTGATACATAGTATTCAATGCAGGGTTGTCAAAAATAGGCCTTTTATCATAGTTAAAGTTAATTTTGAAATAGTGTGTAGATATATAAGGAAACTAATGAAGCATTTTAACTTAAATTTCTATTTGAAGAACTAATATACAAAGAAGTAATGGACTGGGAAGAAAGAAGCAAGAATGGTGTGGTAAAAGACCAGCCTTCAGGTTAGTGATTAGTTTAATAGTTTTGCTTCTGTAGTCTTTGCTTTAGCCAACTTAAATGCTAACCGTGTGTTCTATACTAATCATTATGGTTTAGGCAGTTGTTTTTAAAAAGAATTTGCCTCTTTTTATATAGTACATATAAAGCATAAAGAGTATAAAGTTATCTTCTAAGATATACATAATCCTCTATAAATGCAGCTACACACTCAAACCAAGCAGAGAATTAAAGCAGTTTGTTCCAAAGACAGATTGGGTTTTCTCTAAACACTTTTGCCCAAATTTTCCAACTAATTGCTGATAATCATTTCATTTCCCTAGTAGTAGCCTGGGACCTATAAGCACCTCTTTAAAGTACAGAGGCTCAATAGATTACTTTTACACATATAAAGAACAGCTAGGTGGCACAGTGAATAGAGTACTGGGCCTGGAGTCAGTTCAAATCTAGCCTCAGACTCTTACTAGCTTGGTGACCTTGAGCGAGTCACTTATCCCTATTTGCCTCAGTATCCTCATCTGTAAAATGAACCAGAGAAGGAAAAAGCAAACCACTGCAGTATCTTTGTAAGAAAACCCTAAGTGGGGTCATGAACAGTCAGACGTGATTGAAACAACTAACAACATGTATACATGCTTGTGAGCTGTGGTCTGACTTGTTCTTTTCTGCATTTGCAAGCAGTATACAAAAAGAGTATGTATGTAGAATATATTGATGACTTTTCATTTTGGTATTGTAAACCAACAAATAATGTTCAAAGATACAAGATCACAGTGAAACTTAAAAATGAACACGATTTGGGAGTTGAGTGAACTATACTTGTCCAGGGCTAATTCTGGTCAGGCTGGGCCCTAAAACTGGACATTAAGAAAGAAATGTCCTGTTGTACTTTAAGAAATTTAAATGTTATCCTTGATTTTTTAAAAATCCCAAGCCCCTGGTCCTTATGATCATTTGTCTTTGGGGCAGACTGGTCTTTGTTGCAGCCACCTGTTGTTATTACCAAACCTTAATCTTAAAAGATTTGCTTTTTGGCTTACACTTAAGAAGAACATAGTGGTAATGGAAAATAAACCTGATGGATTTTAAACCCTGATTTTCCACAGGCCTCTTTAAGGACAAATGCAGTGATTTTTTTTAAAGTTTTCTCGAAATTAAAGTGTATTTTCAGAACGTGATTGAGCCTACTCTTATATGACCAAGAGGCAGCATGATAAGTAGCCAAGAAAACCTCAGTCTTAAGTCCTGCTTCTGACACATCCTGGCTTTGTGACCCTGAACAAGTCACTTGACCTCTTGCACTATAAGCAGTTCTCTAAGTTGAAGAGGAGATGCCGACCTGCCATGGTAGAGGCAGTTTTCTTGTCTGAGTGTTCCTTATAACAAAGAAATTGCAATATATATATATATATGCGCTATATATGACAATATGCTTGATGCCAGACTATTGGGAAAGAAAATGAAAAGTCTATGAAAATACAGTGAACCCGAGGGACTGAGGAACCTAAGAATGGGGAGAACTTTGGGAAAAGATAAGTTAGTCTTGACTAACTGCATCCCACTGAGTAACTACTTCTTAAGATTGCTTTTCTGCCTCCAAAATTGAGCTTGGGGAATTGTCACAAAGGGAAAGGAAAATAAGCGTTACTTGTCTATAACCCTCACTGTTTTGCTTGTTTTTGTAGCAATGTCTTGCCTCAGATTTTATTATATTTGGTTTACTTAGCACAGATGCAGCAGTAAATAGCAACACCACTCCTTCTCAGTCCTCATCTATCAATGACATTTCATCCATGTCAACAGAGCAGACATTGGCTTCAGATACAGACAGCAGCCTGGATGCCTTGACAGGACCCATTGAAGGTTGTCGATGATGAGTTAAAAATTGCAAACTTGCAATTGGAAAAGAACTCTTGATTCCATGCTTGTAAGTTCATGGAACCAAGGAGGGAAACTCCATGTTCTGCATGTCCTAGTCCGTGCAATGCCTGTGTTCTTACTCAGCTGTAATTTGATTGCCTGCTTGATGTTATAAAAATGAAAGCAACGCAATGTCTGACAAAAAAATCAAAAGCCAATTGTAGAATATTTCAGGTGAGCAATTATAGTAGGTGGGGGAAGAAAGGTAATTGTGATATCAGCAGTGACCATGTGTCTTTAGCAAACTTCTGGACTTACACACACGTGCCATCTGAAGCTTGCTTTGTTTATTTAGCTTTGCCTTTTGGCTTCTCTTGCATTCAGAAATATGGTGTATAAAAGTCCAGTGATGCTCCAGACAGTGTATTTTTTCAAGCCATTTCTTATTCCTCCTGAGTAATGTGGTGTCTGCAGTAGAAGAAATAAATAGTCCTGTGAGGTTTAATCATCTATTATTGCCTATTTTGCTCTCTATCATAGTATGCTTCATCCTGTAGCTTTTTTTCTTTCAGGAAAACAGGCATTTTAAAAGTATATATTTAGTAATAAAAAAGGCAATTGCTTTCCATGAATTAATGGCATTCAAGGCTGAGGATGAATTATTGTAATATATATGTATACATATATATGTTGATGTTGACCACTACCCAAACAAAAATATTTACAAGGACATTTGTTCTTCTTAAATTGCTCTGTCCTGTGTTGATATGTAAATTTGACTTTTCAGTATGCCAAAGGATGTTTTGTTACATGCAAAGTCACATCTGACTTTTAAAAGCCTGTCCATTTAACTTACCCCTGATCTATTAGTACTCCAGATATCTCAGTTTGCAGTGCTTTAAGGAGCCCTGTGTCTCCCATTAAATATTGTTACAGTTATTCACAACAGTATGATGGCACATGGATTCTTAAATTCATTATCTTCATCACTGATAGAGCAGATTTTTTGCACAATTCTGGCAGGGTGGGCAGAGTGACTGGATTTGGGGAATCAGGACAAACTGGTTCCTGATCCTGCCTCTGATGCTTAACAGGCGCATACTTGACTGTGGGCAAGTCACATAATCTCCTGGAACCTCAGCTTCTTCACCTGTTAAAAGAAGAAAATAATACACGTAGTGCATGTCTCAGAGGGTTATTTCCAGGCTTTAAACATAATCATGTATGGAAGATGTGTAACAGATTTTAAAGTAATCTAATAAATGCCTCTTTTGTGAAAAGTCAAATTGATCACTAATTTAAAGTTAATAATGGTTTCTATTCTAAATTGAGAAAAACATTGATTATGACCCCAATTCATATTTTATCTGTTTTTAAATGGAAGATGTTTAAAATATTTTTTAGAAACTTCTAGCTTTTTTTCAAACTTTTCTGAAGGGTATATAAAGGAGTCTGTCCTGGGAGTACTCTTTTATTTTTAACTAGCAAAATATTATTGAAGTGTGACTTTAGGATTTGAGGGGGCATGCTGAACTACAGTTAGTAAATAAGCTGATAAGAGATTTGTAACTTGTAATTAAACTGCTCACCTGAAAGAGATACTTTGAATATTATCAATGTGTTTTCATATATGTATACATATACATACATATATATCAATCAGAGTTCATTAAGACACTGAGTATCTAAATGGCATTGCAGACATGGAGTCAGTTAAAACAGTTGCATTTCAACTATGTTGCTCATAATTTTTCCCCCTCAAGAGCTTATTTTTACAGACTAATATCTTGTTTTTAGTCATTTTGGAAGCTATTTGGACTGAACATTTGGTAGAATGTGTTTTGAGGAAGTATTTTAATAAGAAAAAGTCTGTTCTAAATACTATATAAAAATGAGGTTTTGTCGACACCAGTTATGTCATATCACTGGAAACTGGAGCCTTTGGTGGACAAGAAAGCAAATTTACATGAATCTCTGAAATCATTTATTCTGTATTGAATGTTACAAACCAGACAAATTCAGCTAAGAAATAAACACTTTGGTGACTAGGATTCCAGCAGAAATACCCATTGTAAAAATCGATCGTCGTTTGTTCTTAATGTGTTTGAGGGGAAAAAAGGATATCACTATGCATATTAAGATGACCCTTTCTTTGACATTTATTGTTTGAAGAGCAACAAATCCACCATGCCTATATTTCTCTTTTTTTTAATGCACTTTATAAAAATTGATGACACTTTGGTAACTTTTCTGCTTTGGAAGTTTGTCTGAACAGAAGCACCCTGAAGCTTAAGAGGGTACTTCCTCCTGTCATCTGCCAAAGGATATTTGTGAGTGGAATCCATTGTAACTTGTCCATAAATTACACTGCCCATTTATTTTCAGGTGCAATTCCAGATGTTCATTTTCACTGACAAAGCCCAGTATGATTTGGATAATGATTACTGTTGGTACCATCTTTCTTCTTATATGTTACCATTGCAGTAGAATTCTGTGAATTTGCTCTGCATGACAGATCTAATACTTAAGACCCCATGCTGGAGGCAGCATGTTTTTCAGAATGATACCTCACTGCAGTTTTAGAATTTCTGTCCCCAACTCCTGGGCTGGTTGACTTTTTGGTTCTCATACAATGTGAATTGTTCCGGTTTGACCTTTCTTGACAGTTACTGAAGTTGGATAGAAGATTACAAATTTTGCATATCTTTTTTGTCTTTGCTGTTTGTCTTGTTTAAGTAACCCTTTGGGGAGTGCATTCTTATAACCTAGATAACTTAGCAGAATCTTGAAATTAGAAATTTGGACTTTATTAGCTCAGTTTTTAGTCCAAAAGAAAAGTGGTCATGTTCTGATTTCACATGCCAGTTCCCCAGCATGGAAAGCTCTCAGAGCACAGTAGCAGGTCAGCTCAACAAACATCAAGTATGGACCGTGTGCAAGGCACAAATCTAGGCACAGGGGTTACAAAGATGAAATAAGACACATGTGCCTTCCCTCAAGAAGCTTAGAATGTGGCAACGGGCAAGGAAATCTGAAACACTGATTACTTTTTTTAATAGTAGTTTTTCTTGGCCCTCATCATTGGCATGTGAATTTCAGAGTAGCAATAATGGAATAACAGCTAAGGGAGAAAATTTGGAATACTGAGTGTAACCTTGGTTTAATCATGGTTTAATATTGTTCTTTGTGACAAGTTCATCTGGGTAACCTGTGTGATGACTACATTAAGTATGGTCACAGCCACTCAAGACCAAATACATGTCCTGGTGATTAGTATATATGATCTTTAAGACTGCATATCCCAAAGGTAAATTGATTTATCTAAATTTTTATCATTTAAAAAAATAAAATGTCTATCCATTTGGATCATTGAAAATTCCTGAGGCTAAATTTCCAAATAGGATCCCCTTTATTTGTAGCTGTATTGAAAGGTATAGGTGGCAAATTGGAGCAGCAGATTGTAATTTCTTAGATTTGCAAGCATACACTCACTCACAAACACAACATGTAAGCCCTCCCTCCCCCCAGGTGAAGCCTCCTTAAAAGATTGTGATCAGTGGAGTGCTTGTTAGCTGTCATTTGTGTCTAGGTCTTGCTGCTTAAAAATCCTAACGGTGCTTGCAGTTTTGCACATGAACCATTTCATTTTCTGTTTTTGAGGTACTTTAGGATGCACTTAATATAGCATCATAGGCTTGGAAGGTTCCACTTTCTTTCCTTATAGCTGAAAAGCAGAACTACCCCTGATCATCCCAGACAAGTGAGTACAGTATCTATCTTATTTTAAAATATGTAGGGGAAAAGTTATCTAATATAAGCGTGGCTTTGATTTCTCCCTTATTGCCACCTTACCTATCCCCTTTCAAATTTAGAAAATACTGTTATTTTTGCTTGTGTGTTAAGGAGTCCAATTCTGGTCTTAAACCATACTTTTTTTTTTCATCTAAAAGAATTAATTTAAAAATGAACTACTTTATCCTGTCCAAAAGACTTTCTGATCATGTGTGATGAATTTAAGCACTAGTTCCCTAATTGTTACTAATTATATTTTGCAAAAATGTAATTATAGACTTTAGAAAATCATTATGTTGATACAAGTTAGTTTCCTTGATTTTAAGAATGGAATGTAGAGCTACAGTATATCTCCCTGTTAGTTTCTGTCATGGTCCCTATGTTTTTTGTATATACTAATCAGGTCATGGCTGCCACTTTTCCTCGGGGAATTTTAAAAGAGAGGCTTTAAATATAGATGTGTTCATTTTCTTTAATTGTGCATAGAGAGAACCCAGGTCCGATAATGACACAGTAGCTGTTAGCTGGCTTTTTCTTGGTCACAGAAACTCAAGAGCTAGAAAGGCCTTTAAGTCATCTGATTCAAATCCTTCATTTCAAGTTCTGAGATGAATCAGTTTCAGTACGAGACCACACCTCTGGTTAAATCTTGGCAGAACCAGGGCTAGAGGCCAGATCTATTGATTTTCTGCTGAGGGCTCTTTGAATTGAGCTACCATATAGCAACCTCTCACTCTCACTCATGGAAGGGCTGTTTCTGAGGTATTTAATGTTCATACCTGAGGGAATCAGAAAATCTGCTGGAACCTCCTAACTTCATTTTTCACTGCTTCTCTCCCTGCATCATTCTAGACCTCAGGGCCAAATGGGGTTCTTATTGAAGAGCAAAATAAGGAAGAAAACTCACTACAGGTCAAATGTTCCCCTTTCCTTTCATCTTTCCTATATGTTATTTAGTAGCAAGTTTGCAAGGGGACAGACTTTAATCTTAACATTAGAGCTTTATGAAAACATGAATGAAACAAGGCGTTAGCCATATAGTTGAGGACCAGGTTCAGTATGGGTTTTTGACTAGCTGGAATATGTAATTTATTCTTCACTTAATGACTTTAAGCTTACACTTTTCTAAGAATACTATCTTCTGTACTCCCCCAGAACTTTCCTATATTTCATCCTTAATTCCAATGAAAATGGTATGCCTCAGAGGTCATTTAATCCAGCCTATAATTAAATGAGAATGCTTTTTATCGTATCCTCGGTAATGGGCCATCTACTCTCTTTTTGAACATTTCCAGTGACTGAGATTCACTACCTCACAAGCCGACCCATTCCATTTTTCAACAATTCTAATTGGTCTAGATATGTTGAACTAAAATTTGCTTCTCTATAATTTCGACCTAGTGACTCTGATTCTGCCATTTGGAGATGCATAGAATTAAGTCCAATCCCTCTTCCATATGAGAGCCTTCCAGGTATTTGAAGAAATGCAACACTTTCTTCCCTTCCTTAAGCCATTCTTCATATGACTTAATTATATCCCTTATGTCCTGGTTGACTTTCTCTTGATGAACTTCATTTTGTCAATGTCCTTCTTGAAATGTGGCACCTGAAGCTGAAACAGTCCTTCAGCTGTGGTCTGAGTAGTTTAGAGCTTAGCAAGACTCCCTTGTTCTGAACCCTATATTTAAATTAATAAAGCGCCTAAGGTTGTTTGTAGCTTTTTTTGGCAGCCATATCACTGTTGACTCATATTGAGCTTGCAATTATGTAAAACCACAGTTCTTTATAATGTGAAATTATGTTAGGCCTAGTCTAAGTACAGAACATTTAATTTGTGAGCCCATTCTTCCATCCTGTGGAAATAGTTTTGGGTCATATTTGTCAACTATCATTTCATCTCCCTCCCAGACTTGTGGATGAGTTCTCTCTCCATAGAATTGGTGAGCATCACATCCTTTGTCTTCACCCAAGTCAAAATAAAAATGTTGAACTGAGTAAAGCTGGAGATATTGTCCTGTTTCTGTGATTCAGATTCTGATAATACCCTGAGGCACATTACTGTAAACCTCGCTTGAAGGTGGTGTTGAGCCAGTAATCAACATTTTTTTGCTTACAGTAATCCAGCCAGTTAACCTTAATACAATCATCTAACCCATACTCTTCCATTTGTCCACAAATTGTCAGAAGTCTTACTGAGATACACACACGTAGACACACACGTATACACATATATACATACATGTATGTATACTCACATATGTATCTGTTCCCTAATTACCAGTCTAACAAACCTATTTGAAAAATAAAATGAGATTAGTTTGACATAAGTGCTTCTTAGAATCCAAGTTTGGTCCTGGGGGATAAGTTGCTTCCTTCTTTTTTTTTTTTGTTTGGGGGTAGGGAAGCACCAGCTTTTACTTTAGTATCACAGTCTACTTTGGCTTTGTCCTATGTATAAAATGCACATTGTTGTTGAATAGTTCAGCTCATCCCAATGTATTTTAATCAGTGAGCAAATTGTGGGGGTGGTAGGGAGCAGGACAGATATAGTATTAAGTCCTAATACCACTAATTTACATTCAGAATTTTTGACTTTATTTTGGTTACAGTTTGTGATTTCAAAAGGAATGATGTGTGCTTTGAAGTCTGTAATCCCTGTAGAGTTACATGAAGTGGCTTATATTGCCTATTCCATTGGGCTTCATTGATGCCGCCATTTGTCATTCTTGTTGCCTGTGCAGTACAGAAATGTTCTATGTCATGGCCTTGATGATTTTGTCTCATGCTGGATATAATTTCAAGAAGTTTTACCACTTAAGACACATTGTTTTTTACTGATGGCAGTTGTATTTCCTTATTTTCATTTGATTTTAAAGTAGGCTAGCATTTCATAAAGAATGTTGTCAATAGTTAAGTTCGAACTGCTAGCTATATCATATGAAATTTTATTTCTTAAAAGCCTTTTTAAAGAAGTAAATTATCTTACTAAAAACACTGTAAAAAAATAAATATTTGAATGGCAAACATTCAACTGTCTGTGTTGTTTGTGTAACTTCTTTCCAAAGTTCAGAGTCCAGGATGCTTGCCATTATCTGTGACAATGTGGGCCAAGGATTGCATGGATAATTTGAATTCACAGAGGATCCCCAAAACTTATTGTAGCGAGTAGTTATTAATCACCAACCCTTTTTTTAAAATCAGAACTATTGACAAGAATAGACTAACTTGAGTAATATCTCCGTGTCTTTGATAGAGGTTCTAATGATTATAAAATGCTTAAAGCAGTACTTCAATCAAACAATGAACCAAAAAACAGAGTAAACCATACTAACCGACTGATACAAACCATGATACTGATTTCTCACTGAATTGCAGTAACCAAACCCAAGCTGATTTCCCCTTTACCATCACTGCTTCTCCCTCAAAAAAGGCACCTAGTGAACCATACCAAATTAAAATAATCTGTAAAGGATGATCAATTTAGGGCTGGAAAGAGCCTCATCTGGTCTAACTTTTTGTTTTACGGTTGAAGAATCCAAGGCCCAGAAAAATGACTTGTCCAGTACCCCATTTGTAATAATAGAAAAGGGATTTGAACCTAGGTTTTCTGACTCCAAATCAATTGCACAATTGCACATGCTACAGTTGTAGGGCAGTAAGTGAAAATCGTGCTGTCTATGATGACTTGTTGGCAGCCACAAAGGAGTATATATGTTTACGTGGTATAAAGGACACTCAGTTGCTTTTATGAATAGATACTGTCTTCCTAGGTTGCAAGTGTATCTTTGTTACCTTTGAATTATCCTGAGAATCAAAACAAAAAAACTGACAAAAGCACTTTAATTTAGCTATCCTCGGGAGCACAACATAACATGCCCCTAGTAAGGGAAGATTACGTGCCTGAATGTAGGCTTTGTTTCTCGATGGGATCTCAAATGACTAAATCTATTACCACAGGAAATCTTACCCTCACTTCCAAATGCCTAGTAAGAGAACTGCTCCCATATTTGTAATTTGTAATTATAGTCTCCAAGCAGATCTAGAAGATGCACCTGTCCAAATCCTGATGAGAAAATCAAGAAAAGTCATATTGAGTTATTTTCCCAGCCCAGGTTGGCATAGTGAAACAGGTCTGTGGATGCTAGAGATAGGTTAGGCCAGAAGCATACTTCAGAGGGAGCACTCAGACTCCAGGGAGAAGCAGTGAACCCAGGTAAGAGGAGGTCCCAGCCTAGGGTACCAGTACATCATGGTGGGGACAGATGCAAACAGGCAGCTTTGACACCCACTACCCAGTTCCCAGTCAAAGATGCAGGACAGATTGAGAAAATAACCTGTGCTTGGAGCTAGCATTCCTGGGTAAGGAAGCCTTGGTCTGTGTACTGAGAAAGGAAACAGTCCAGAAGCAAGCAGCAGTAGTGTGGCTCAGACCCCAAGAGTTATATTTCAAGAAACCATAAATGAAAACTGCCCACATCTGTTAGAGCTTCAGTGCAGAGTGAAGTTCAAAAAAAAATCATCTCTTGAAAGAACCCTAAAATAAAAAAGTCCCAGGAATATCATGCTCAAGTTACAGAATCTCCATATCAAAGAAAAAAATAATTGCAAACATACAAAAAGAAGTGTTTCATGTACCAAGGAACTATATCCCCGATCTTACAAGACCAGGCATCTTCTACAATGAACCAAAGGAGATCTTGGAATATAATATTCTAAAAGGCAAAAGACAGAGGCTTAAAACCAAGAATAAGTTACCCTCAAAGATGAGTATGCAGAAGAAAATGGACCACTCATGGAACAGAAGACTTTCAAGCCTTCCTAATGAAAAGACCACATCCGAGTAGGAACTTTGAAATACAAATACAGGAGTCAAGAGAAACCTAAGAAAGTAAAGTTATTTGAGTAACTGGAGGAGGCTTTATGATGATGCAGTGCTAGCATTCTATTAGGGGGAGAACACAACCCTATCCCTTCAGAACTTTAATGTCTCCAAAGAGAATTGTAGTTAAATAAGAAAAACAGAAGATCCCAGAATGGATTGGTCCTGTTCTGAGAATTTAAGAGTAAAAAGAGAAGGCAGGATAAAAAGAATACATTAGTATAGGAGGGAGTAAGTAGAGAATAGAACTTGCTATTTTTCATAATTGGAGTGTATGAGAAGGAAGGGGAAGAATAAAGGCAAATCACAATAGCCCTGAAGTTTCCCCTCACACCTAGCAAATTAGCAAAGATGAAAAAATGTAGCAATAATATTGGAGGAAGACAGGCATATTAATGCATTGTTGGTGGGGGAATAAATGAGTATGACTATTTTAGAAAGCAATTTGAAATTATAATAATTATAGAAATAATAGATAATATTTATATAGAATGTGCTATGTGCTAGGCACTGTGCTAAGCACTTTACAAGTATTATCTTATTCAAACCTCAATAACCCTGGGAGGTAGGTACTATTATCTCCATTTTACAGATGAGGAAACTGCAGCAAACAGAGGTTAAGTGACTTGCCCAGTGTCACACAGCCAGTGTCTGAGACCAGATTTGTACTCAGCTCCAGGCCTGGTGTGACTAAAATGTCTAAAAGTGACTAAAGTGTTCATACCCTTTAGCCTAGGATTCCAGTACTCTGCACATACCCCCAAGGAGCTCATTTATAAAAAGAAAGTCATATGCAACAAAATTTTTATGGCAAAAGTTGTTGTGGTAGCAAAGAACTGGAAGCAAAATACATGGTCAGTGACTGGGAAATGTCTGAATAAATTGTGGTAGATAAACGTAATGGATTACTACATCATAAGAAATATTGAATATGATTAATACAGAGAAGCGTGGAATGTCTTATATGAAATGATGTAAAGTAAAGTAGGTAGAGCCAAAAAAAACTATGTACGACTACAAACATAAATAGAACAACCACCACAAAACAATAAAAACAAATATCGTGAAATTACAAAAAACAAGCATGGCTTCAAGGAAGAGATATAAAAGATACTTCTCCATGCTCTTTTACAGATGTGAAAAGTCTACAGATGTGAAATATTGCTTACGTTTTTAAATTTTTAATATGTATTCATGGGTTTCGGATTTGTTCTCTCATTCTCTTGTTTCTTAAAAAAAATTGTATGGGATGTTTCTCTGGCAGGGGAGAGGAAAGGATGGAAGGGGAAGTGTAGTCAATGTAAAAACAAAATATGTAAATAAAAACTTTTTTAGTGTAGAAAGGGGTGGGGTGAACAAGCATCAAATGAACCTCGCTTTTATCTTAAACCAAAGGCCAAACACACAAATACATACATACAGAGAGTTTGGTATAGAAATACATCAAATTCAACAGGGAAATAAGGGACAGAAAGAGGAGTAGTTAAGAAGGAGCATAATACCATGGAGGAAATAGTTGCAAGCAAAACAAACTTCCTGATCCTAATTGGGGGAAACCAAAATGGGGTGGGGTGGGGGGGAGGGGAGAAAAGCAAAAAATTGGAAACTCAAAGATTTCCCATCAACTGGGGGGATAGTTAAATGAATTGTAGTATATTAAAATAATGGAATATTATTATGCAGTAAGAAATTATGAAAGAAATTATTTTAGAGAATCTCAGGAAGTACAAACTGATACAGACTAAAATGAGAATAATTTATACAAGGATAACAACATTACAAGGAAAAATAATCTTGAAAGACTAAAGAACTCTGATTAAAATAATGACCAACTATATCTCTAGAGACCCTAAATGAAGAATGTTACCCCCTCCTCATAGAGAGGTAATGTATCCAAGGTCCCGAAAGAGATGCTTTTTGGACTTGGTCACTCTGTGGATTTATTTTGCTTAACTGTGCTTGTTAAAATGATTGTGGGAGAGGAGGTAAAAAAAAAGAGAAGAGTTAGCAATAGTGATGTCCAAAGAAAAGGCCATTTCTGAAACATGTATATAAGGTACAGAAGAGAGTAGAAGAAAGTTTAGAACAAAGCACAAATAAACCATCCAGTTTTAAAAATAATGTATGGGATTTATATGCTTTTTTTTAAAAAGCAAGCAGTAGGAGTTGAACATTCACAACTTCTTTTACTATGTTTTTGTGTTCTGCTATGTATATGGAAAAGCTCATTTTTCTATTCAGAATAACAAAAATTTAAATAAACATTTTGACTATATAAAATTTAAAATATTTTGCATAAATAAAATCAGGGAAATAGATTAGAAGAGAAATAATAAGTGGGAAAAGAATTTGCATCAAATGTCACTAATAAAATCCGATATACAAAATATAGAGAGAGGAGGTGGAGCCAAGATGGTGGGATGAGAGGAAGCACTTTAACCTTGTTTGCCCTTCATACCTCCTCACAAAGATCTAGAGAATGAATCAGACTGAATTCTGGTCAGGAAAGCCAGGAAGAGTACACATTGCCTCATTTTCCTAGCCCAGGGCAGCTTAGGAGGGTTGAAAGAGAGATCTGACAACACTGGGGAGCAGGTCTGGCCAGCAAGGTGCATTTCACCTCAGAAATGGAGAGATGGCTGGCTTATGGAAAGAGGGCTGAGATGACACCAGGGTAGGAAGCACTGGGAACAAAGAGGTCAGTGAGTAAGCACTAGGTGCAGGAGCAAATGACATCTGGAAGCTCTTTCACCTACTACCTAATTCCAACTCATGGATCCAGACTAGGGAGGAGTTGTGAGTATTGGTCCTAGTACTAAGCATGAAATGAGCTCCAGGAAGCAAACAGTAGCTGTGTGACTCCAAATTCAGGAGCAGAGCTCAACGTCCCAGACCAACAGGGAACTGGAAGTTTTGTCCCTCTGAACCTCAAGAGCCTCCCAACAGGCCCATAGAGGCTTAGTCCAGCAGTATTCTAATGAAACTTCCAACCAGAAGTAAACCAATAGACCCAAATTTGGGTCAGGAACTTGCAGAACTCAGAATAATAAGATAGTGAACAAACTCCCCTCCCCACCCCCCTGGCCAAACACACACAGACCATACCATTTGAGAGCACCGAAAGCTTGCTGGCCCCCAGTGGAGCTGTGAAAGCTGAAGAATGTAAGAGGACAGAAGCTCAGGCCAGACATCCTCCCCAGAAGTGTGTAGATACCAGCCCTATCATAAAGTTCAAAGTCAAGAAGTAGGCTAGAAGTATAAGCAAACAAACAAAAAAAAAAAAGAATATGGCCATAAAAAGCTGGCAACAGACAAGCTCAAGACAAAAATAAATGAAGGGAATGATTTGAAAAAATCTACAAGGAAAACCTAAAAGAAAAATTTCAACTTGGACACAGATCAAACAGGAATTCTTAGAAGAGTTAAAGAAGGTTTGGTTTTTTTTAAGATTTTTAAAACCAAATGAGAGCATTTTCCAAATGAGAGGGGGAAATGGGAATAGGAACAAACTAAGGAAGAAAGAAAAGAAAATTAACAGCTTGGAAAGAGAGGTACAAAACCTTACTAAAGAAAATAACTCCTTGAAAATTAGAATTGCCAAATGAAAGCTAATGATTCCATGAGACATCAAGAAATAATAAAACAGTCAAACGACTCAAAAGATAGATGAAAATGTGAAATATCTCATAGGGAAAAACAACTGACCTGGCAAAGATGAAGGAGAGATCATTTAAGACTCATTGGACTATATAAAACCATGAACAACAAAAAAAATAACCATCATATTTCAAGAAAATAGTATGTTTCAATCTATATTGAGACTCCATCAATTCTTTCTCTGGGTGTGGATAGCATTTTCCATCATGAGCCTTTTGAAATTGTCTTAGATCATTGTATTGCTGAGAAGATCTAAATTTATCGGTTTATCATTACACAGTGTTGCTTTTGCTGTGTATGATGTTCTCCTGGTTCTGCTCACTTCTTTCTCTTTATATTTTGTCTATTTTTAATGTATCCTTATCTGAAACTATGATTGCTACCCCTACTTTTTTTTAGTTTAGCTGGCACATATTTTTCTATAACCTCTAATTTGAATTTTATGTGAAACTTAACATTTTTAACATTTCTTACAAACAACATAATGTCAGATTCTGCTTTCTAATCTGTTCTGCTATCCTCTTGTTTTATGGTGGGTTTATGGGTTTGTGAGTATGTCCAATGCATATTTATGTTTATGATGGTTAATGGTATATTTCTTTCCATCCTGTTCTCTTGTACTTTTTCCCTCTTTTCTCAAACCACCTATCCCCTCTTTTCATAAATAAGAAGGCAATAAAAGAAAAGGAGTTTGACTAGTACTTGTGATCTATAAATGAAATGACCTGTTTCTTCTCTGTTACTCCTTTTATTTTCCCCTTTCCCTATAACTAATTGCATGTTTTTATTCTTTTTTCTTTTTCTTTTGATCCCTTGTTCGTGCTCCCCTCCCACCCACTACTGGAATTTGTTTTGCTTATGACTATTCTTTGCCAATTCTGAACTCCCTCTTAAATCCATCTCTCTCCCTTCCCACCTATTTGTCTTTTGGGTTTAATGTATTTCTATACTGATATCTTTATGCGTGTATGTGTAGTTGTATTTGACCTTTCTTTTTTCATTTCAGATGAAAGTTGTATGTCCATTTTCCCACTCCTTCCTCTATGTTTGAATACTCTTTATCTTAGGGCCTTCTATTATGTGATACTATTTTCCCTCTAAACTCCTTTCTTTTCTTTCAGATAACTGACAGATTCTTCTATTTTCACTTTTACTACTGGGTTCTAATAGATCTAGGTAGTTTATGAGTTTTTTGAAATACAAGATCCAAGCTTTTGTTTTGGTCGTTATTTTCAGAGAGTATGATGATTTTTAGTTTATCTCTTCTAGACCTGTTTTGCAAGTAATTTATTTGTGACGTACCACTACAGTTTCTTCTATTTTTCCAATGTTTTGGTTTTACTTTAATATTTTTTGCTGTCTCACTAAGTGGCTTTCTGTTTGGCTCATTCTAATTATCTGGATATTCGGTTCTTGGGCAAGGTTTCCCATTTGCCTGTTCTAAGGCATCAAGAAGCCTTGCCATTCTTTCCTCCCTAGCTATTCCATTTTGTATAATTCCTCCCAGGTCCACTTGCAATCCATCTGGCCAGGATATTATTTTCTCTGAGATTTTACTTAGACTTGTCATAAGGCTACTTTCTTCTTTGGGGTTTTCCTCTTCAACAAAGTAACCTTTTAAAAAATATTACTTATTTATTTTAAAACGTTTGTTTTTTTTTTAATTTTGAGTTCTGAATTCTTTCCCCCTGTCCTGCCCCTCCAATTGAAAAAGCAGGAAACGTGGTATCAATTATACATGTGAGGTCATGAAAAACATGTTTGTTCAGTCATTTCAGACATGTCCAACTCTTTATGACCCCATTTGGGGTTTTCATGACAGAAATATTGGAGTGGTTTACCATTTCTTTCTCCAACTCATTTTACAGATGAGGAAACTGAGGCAAACAAGGTTAAGTGACTTGCCCAGGGTCACACAGCTAGTAAGTCTCTGAGGCAGGATTTGAACTCAGAAAAATAAGTCTTCCTGACTCAAGGCCCCACCCTCTATACACTGTGCTGCCTAACTGTTACATATTTCCATGTTAGTCATGTTGAAGAAAAAAAAGCAAGAAAAATAAAGTGAAAAATGTATGCTTCAATCTACATTAAGATTCGCCAATTCTCTCTCTTGAATGCATAGCACTTTTTTCATCATAAGTCCTAGTTTCCCTGCTTATTGCTTTTAATTAAGTCCATTTTTGCTTTTGCTTTGTCTGAGGTCGTGATTGCTACCACTGCCTTTTTTTTTAACCTCCGCTGAAGCATAATAGATTCTGTTCCAGCTCCTTATTTTTACTCTGTGTGTGTCTTTCTGTTTCAAGTATGTCCCTTTTAAACAACATATTATTGGATTCTGATTTCTGATCCATTCTATTTGCTTCTGGTTTATGAGTGAGTTCATCCCATTCAAAATCACAGTTATAATTACTATTTCTCTCCATTCTATTTTTTTCCTGTTTACTCTTCTCTTTCTTCTTACTCTTCTTCTTACCTTGTATCTACTCAAAAGTCTATTTTGCTTCTGACTACTGCTTTTCTTAATTTTCCTCCCTTCTGTCATCCCCCCCACACTCCACTTCAGATAGATTTCTGTTTCCAACTCCGTGTTTGTGTTTTTCCATCTTTGAACCAATTCAAGCATTGCCCACCCTCTCCATTTTCTCCTCCACTCTAAAAGTGCTTTCTTGAGTGCCTCTTTTATTCCCATTCTTCCTCTCCCTTCCCCTTCTCCCTTCTCCCAGTGCATCCCTCTTTCTCACCCCTTAATTTTTTTTAGATCATCCCATCATAGTCAACTCACACCTGTGCCCTCATCTGTGTATACTCTTTCTAACTGCCCTAATAAGGTTGAAGTTCTTAGGAGTTACAAGTATCATCTTCCCATGTAGTAATGTAAACAGTTTAACCATATTAAGTCCTTTATGATTTCTCTTTCATATTTACCTTTTTATGCATCTCTTGAGTCTTGTGTTTCAATGTCAGATTTTCCACTTAGCTCTGGTGTTTTCATCAGGAATGCTTGAAAGTCTTCTATTTCATTAAATATTCATTTTTTCCCGTGAAGGATTATACTCAGTTTTGCTTGGTAGGTTATTCTTGGTTGTAATCTTAGCTCCTTTGCAAGCCCTCTGCTCCTTTAATGCAGAAACTACTGAATATTGTGTGATCCTGACTATGGCTGCATGATATTTGAATTTCTTTCTGGTTGCTTGAAATATGTTCTCCTTGATCTGGGAGCACTGGAATTTGGCTATAATATTCCTGAGAGTTTTCATTTTGGGATCTATTTCAGAATGTTATTGGTCAATTCTTTCGATTTCTGTTGTGCCCTCTGGTTCTAGGATATCAGTGCAGTTTTCCTTGATAATTTCTTGAAATATGATTTCTAGGCTCTTCTTTTTTATCATAGCTTTCAGGTAGTCCAATGGTTCTTAAATTATCTCTCCTCTCTCTGTTTTCCAGGTCACTTGTTTTTCTGATGATATATTTCACATTTTCTTCTATTTTCCAATCTTTTGACTTTCTTTTATTGTTTCTTGATATCTCATGGAGTCATTAGTTTCCATTTAACCAATTCTAATTTTTAAAGAATTATTTTCTTCAGTGAATTTTTGTATAATGACCAAGCTTAGCCCCCAAGAGGAAATATGAGATGATACTTCCAGTCACTTCTCTGTGGGGGTGAGGGAGCAAGAATGGGAAACGCTGTAGATAGTATCAGGACTTTCTGATGTGCTGGACATTTGAACTTTTTTTTTCCTTGGGGGGGTGCATTTTTTATTATAAAAGACATCTCCCTGGGAGAGAGTGAAAGAAGAGATACATTGAGAGTAGATGATATAAAAACAAAAGCTGTCTATGACAATATATTTTTAAAAACATATTTCATCAATTATTTGTCTTTATTTCTTTAAAGAATGTTTTATATTTGTTTTAATATAACTTCTTTGTTTATATTGATATAGTTGGATTTCCAGATATTTTGTATATTCTTTAATGACTTTAAATGGAATTTCTTTTTTTAAAATCTCCTGCTGGGTTTGGGGCTGCTGGGTGGCTCAGTGGCATAGAGTGCCTGGCCCAGAGTAAGGAAGACTCATCTTCCTGAGTTCAAATCTGGCCTCAGACACTTACTAGCTATGGCCCTGGGCAAGTCACTTAAACCTGTTTGCCTCAGTTTCCTCATCTGTAAAATGAATGGGAGAAGGAAATGACAAACCACTCCAGTATCTCTTCCAAGAAACCCCCAGATGGGGTCACGGAGAGTCACACTAGACTGAAATGACTGAACAACAGTAACAACTACTAGGTTTAATTGGTAACAAGCAGGAAAACTGATGAGTTCTGTAGACTGATTTTATGTCCTACTACCTTACTGGTTATATTAATTACTTCAATTAATTTTAATTAATTCTAGAAACCTCTCAGTAAACCATCATATCATCTCACAAAAAATCAACAGCTTTGTTTTTTGCTCATCAAAGTTTATTCCCTCAGTTTCTTCTTGTCTTATTGCTCTAGCTAGCAATTCTAGAATTCTATCAAAGTTACTTTAGTCTTGACCCTTTTAGAAAAGCTTCTAGGGTTTATCCATTACAGATAATGCTAACTCTTGGTTTCAGATAGGTACTAGTCATCATATTAAAGAATGGTATTTCTGTTCCTATGTTGTTTTAATGTTTTAAAAATAAATGGATGTTGTATTTTGTAAAAAAAAAAAATAGATTTTTTTTACCACATCTATTATTCTAATTATATTATTTTTATTGTTTTTGTCAATAAAATGGCTCATTATACTTACTGTTGTTTCAATATCGAACCAAACCTGTGTTCCTGATTAGTCATTCAACAAGCATATTTTAGGTGCTTACATTTCAGCAGGCTGTGCTGAGTAGTGAAATACAAAGAAGATAAAATATAGTCCCTGCCCTCAGGGAGCTCACATTCTAATAGAGGAGAGAATATGCAAATAACTTGTTACATGCAAGATATATACAAAATAGAGGGAAGGCAATCTCAGAAAAAGAAAGTAATAGCAGTTGGGGAAACCAGGCAAGGCCTCCTGAAGAAGCAGATATTTGAGCAGAGTCTTGAAGAGAAAACGGGAGAAGGAGTTAAAGCATTCCAGGCATGAGGGACAGTCAGTGCAAAGGCACAGAGATAGGAAGGAGGTAGAGTTTTATATTCAGGGAACTCTAAGTAAGCTAGAATAGTTGGATTGTAGGAAGGGGGAGTAAACCGAGAGAAGACTGGAAAGGCAGAAAGGGGTATAAAGGGTTTAAATGCCACACTGGGAACTGTTCTGCAGAGCAATTTGGAACTATGCCCAAAGGGCTATAAAACCAGGTATACCTTTTGACTTAGTAATACCACTACTAGGTCTGTATCCCCGAAGAGATTAAAAAAAAAGGAAAAAGACCTATATGTACACAAATATTTATAGCAGCTCTTTTCTGGTGGCAAAGAATTGAAATCAGCGGGAAGACCATCAAATAGGAAATGACTAAACAAGTTGTGGTATATGACTGTAATGGAGTACTATTGTGCTATAAGAAATGATGAGCAGAATGTTTTCAAAAAAACCTGGGAAGGGGCAGCTAGGTGGTGCAGTGAGTAGAGCATCGGCCCTGGAGTCAAGAGGACCTGAGTTCAAATCCAGCTTCAGACACTTGACACATACTAGCTGTGTGACCATGGCAAGTCACTTAACCCCAATTGCCCTGCCAAAAACAACTACAACAACAAAAAAGCCTGGGAAGACTTACATTAACTGATGCAAGTGAAGTGAGCAGAGCTAGGAGAACACTGTACACAGTAATAGCAATATTGGACCATGGTCAACTATGAATGACTTAGCTATTGTCAGCAATACAGTGATCCAAGGCAATTCCAAAGGACTTACAATGAAAAACGCGATCCATCTCCCGAGAAAGAACTGATGGACTCTGAATGTAGATCAGAGTGTATTTTTTTTACTTTGCTTATTTTTCTTGGTTTGTTTTGTTTTTGTTCTGTGTTTTCTTTCACAACGTGACCAATATGGAAATATGTTTTGCCTGGCTTCACATGTATAACCTACATCAATTTGCTTGCCTTCTCAATGAGAGGGGAGGTAAGGGAGAGAAAATTTGGAACTCAAAACTTTTAAAAATAAATGTCAAAAATTGTTTTTACAGGTAATTGGGAAAAATTAAACATTGAATAAATATATTAAAAAAATAAATGCCACAGCCAGTTTATATTTGATCCTGAAGTCATGGTCAGAGCTGTGCTTTAGAAAAATCACCTTGGGCAGCTGAGTGAAAGATGGGATGGAGTTGGGAGAGAATAAAACAGCAAGAGCAATTTGAAACCAATAATCCAGGTACTAATGAATGAGGGCCTGAAGCGGGGTCACGGCAATAGGAGTAAAGAGAAGGGGACAAATATTAGAGACATTTTGAGGGTACAAACAACAGGTTTGGCAACAAATACCTAGTAGGCAATGAATAACTCATTTCAGAAGGGAGCTGGGTTTTAAGGAAAATATCAGTTCTGTTTTGAGCATGTTGAGTTTGAGATGCCTACCAGACATCCAGTTAGACACATCCAAAAGGCAGTTGGTGACATGGGACTGAAGCTCAGAAGAAAGGTGAGATCTGGATATATAGATCTAGGAATCATCTACACAGAGATTGTTATTGAACCTATGGGAGCCGCTAATGTTGGACTGAGAATGATGGTCCCCCACTGGTTGGGCTTTGACACAAAGACTCACAACAAGCTTGTTTCTTGGATGAGACCTTGTTTGAAAGGGATCTAACACCTGTTTATAGCCTCAGCTCAGAAAAGCAGAAGTGTGCTTTGTATGAGGCCTGAGTTCACCATCAAGAGCTCCAGAGGGGAAGAGTGTCCTTCTGTGAAATCTTGATATCTCAGGGAAAACCAGGGTAGTAGAATAAAATAGAATCACTCCATACCAAATAGTTGAAAAATTGGACAATCTGCCAATCTACAAAATAGCCTCATAGAGCAATTGGGACCCTGCAAAGATAGTACATTGCAACCCCCTACTGCCTACATGCCATTATTCACAGACTATCCTCCATCTCTGCCTTTGCCCTGTCTGCCTTCCATGCCTGGGATGCTCGGCTTCCTAACCTCCACCTCTTAGTTTCTCAGGCTTCTTTCAAGACCCAGTCCAACTCTCGCCTTCTACATAAGGCTTTCCTCAGTCTTACCCTCCCCCACTGCTGCAAGCTGCTACAGCCTTCCCCTCTCAGACTGCCTTCTATCTCCTCTATATAAGTATCTAGTTATTTACATGTTGCCTTTCACGTTAGAATGCAAGTTCCTCAAAGACAGAGACTGTTTTTGCCTTCCTTTGTATTCCCAGCATTTAAGACAGTGTCCAACACATAGTAGTGCTCAACAAATGTTTGTTGACTGACACAAGTGAGTTGGTCAGACTCTCTGACCATCCAGAAGGAAAAAAAATGCAACAGATA
Source organism: Trichosurus vulpecula (assembly GCF_011100635.1). Taxonomy (NCBI): domain Eukaryota; kingdom Metazoa; phylum Chordata; class Mammalia; order Diprotodontia; family Phalangeridae; genus Trichosurus; species Trichosurus vulpecula. The sequence goes on from NC_050575.1 coordinate 98,141,434, forward strand.
ACCAGACAGCCAAACTCCAAGAAGCACCCTTCCATCAATTGCAGCTAGACTGTCAGAAATAGGTGACAGTGTCTGGAGAGAAGATCTGGAGAGTGATTTGCCCATTGGCACTGTCTGAAATATGTGGAAAGCTGAGTGAGAGAGCATCATCCTGAAGAAGACTTCAGTCCAGAAAGTTTGAATCCAGAGGCCTCCCCTTCTTTGCCTAATATCCCAATTCTGAAGGCCTCAAGAGAACAGAAGCTGCCGATAGAGCTTGATTCATCAGTTGGTACAAGCATTGATAGCAGACCTGCACTATTTTGGAGAGCAGGATTAGGAATTCAGGCCGGTAGATCTGGTGATCCTCAAAGTTCAGGACTGACAGCTTGTCACTGACAGAGCCCCAAGGCTGGATACTGACAAGTGTGGAAGCAGGACCCTAAGGCTATTGAATTAGTTGCGCTTCTAGAAAGCTTGCCATCACTGCAAAGGCCTGTGGGTAGAGTAGTTATTGCTAGCATGAAGAAACTACAAGGAAATGTGTGCTCATGGGAAAGAATGCTGTCCCTGGGCAAGACAGTGGAAAGCACCTGCTTACCTTGTTCCTAGAAACATTCCAATCATAACTTGGTCCCTATCTCAGGAATCACACGTTTTCAATTTTCTAATTTGGTGCTTCCCTCTCTACACACTGTACTATTTTACTACTCTTTCCCTTCATCCTTCAGCTCCATAACATTCTTCCTCTCTTCAGCCTAGCTTTAAGAGGATAAATCGGCAGCTAGGTGGCTCAGTGGACGGAGTGCTGGGCTGAAAGTTAGGAAGATGAGTTCAAATGTAACGACAGACATTTAGTAGCGGTGGGGCCCTGGACAAGTGACAATCTCAGTTTGCCTCGGTTTTCCCCTTCTATAAAATGGGGATTCTAATAGCCCCCTACCTCCCAGGGCGTTTGGGAAGCTCCAATGAGATAATAATTGTAAAATGCTTAGCACAGTGCCTGGCACATAGTATACCCAGTGTAAATGTTAGTTATTCTTGTTGTCATTCTAATTGTTTCTACTATTATTATCAATATTATTGTTATTATATTGGCCTGCTGCACTCCTCTTGTTTGGAGAACATGACTGTGAGACCTGCTTGCATGTCCACAGTCCAACTCTCCCCTTATGCACACAAGTGATAAAACATTAAGTAACAAAAATGCTTTGATTGAGCCAGGAGAGTGAGAAATATACCACCTATTGATGGAGTATATGTAATATATACATGTAATCCTATCCATATAATCTATGTATCTATGTATTACTTCTATTATCTATATGTTATATAGACATGTAATTGTATGTAATACATACATATGATATAATATATAAGTAGAATATGGACTGGAAAATGTAAAAGCTTTGGTAAGCACTGACTGTGCACCAAGAATGATGCTCAGCTCGGAGAATAGGAATAGAAAAGTGAGATAGTCCCTCTGAAATATCTCACATTCTACTTGAAGAAGACAATAAATAAAGGAAAGATCATCTGGAGGGGGGATGGAAAAGCTGAGTGGTCCTTAAGGGATACTTTTGGGAAGGGGAGATCCCGGTGGGTGCTTTGCATTGGGGTCATTGGGCAAAGGACTCTTACCACTTCTCTGGTGGTGTCTGGTCCAGCAGAGTTCAGGGTAGGGTGGTTAGGAGACAAATGACCCCTGTACTATCCAGTGTTTTATTACTATCCAGTGTTTTCTGTTTGCCAACATAATGGTAGTCTCTGGTGTGGTGTTAATGTGATCAAAGATCTGCCTAGCCCATTAATCCCATTAATAGGCCTCAGGTGGAGCTAGTTAAGGAAAGCTTGATTAGGGGAGGCTTGTTTGTAGGAAGACCCACACTCTTGCTAATTAGATCATGAGGGTAACCGTTAGTTAAGCTCTGTCTCAGAACTTCAGGAAGAGAGGACAAAGACCAGCAGACAGCTAGGATTTGTAAATGAGTGTTTACTGGAGGACCCCAGCAGAGGGGAAGGTTATGGGATGTCTTGGCTCCCTGCTGTGATATTGTGTTTTAAGCTCTTTGCTGTTATAATGAAATGGACTTACTGGTTTGGGGATATAATTGCTGCTATGTTGAATTAGAGTTATTGGTTTTGGGATTTGATCCTCTGGTGTCTGAATAAATGTTTTACTTCTTCTTCCTTATATATGGAGAGTCTCTTATGTTGTTCGATACAGAACAACACAGGCATATTCATGGTCACCATCGATATTGTGACACTTGCCTTACTGATACATCTGGACAGGCAGGGCTCAAGGTGGGATGGTTAGAGGGTAAAGAAGTCCTAGCATTGATCCAGTGGACTCTGAATGTTATCTGATGTTATATGTGTTTTATGTCCTAAATATTTGGTCTGTTGATGTAACAGTGATGTGTCCTGATACATTATTTGTGATATTAAGCATTGTATATAGCATATGATCTATACTTAATCTACAACATGCAATTGTGATTTATTCTGTGTACTGTTTTTCTGCATGTGACCCATATATCTTGTTTATTGCTATAATTTTAATGTAGGTATAAATGCTATATATTGGCATGTGTTGCTGGGCGTTTAAGATGGATAACTATGTCTGTATTATGTGCAAACTGCTATCTGTTGTTGTGGGCACCTACAAGTTCTACCTGTGCACCAGGTGATTTGTCAGGACCACAAGATCTTTTCTGAAGAGTGTAGAGAGGGCAGCAATTCTGTTGCTGTCAAGAATTCGGGACAAAAGATCATGAGAGTCACCCAACTACTTTCTGTCTTGCTAAATAAAGCTCCCAGGTGTTTCACATGGACCACAAGGATCATGATGGTGGTGAAAAGGCATTTCCTCATCCCTAATGAAATAATAGACTTAGATCAAGGAGTGGTAGCTGAGGCAGAAGCGAAAGAGCTCCAAAGGCAGACCAAATCTAAACTTAAGACTCCTAATATCATTTGTGCACAGCTGGGTGTGACTATGGGCCTGAACTCACAAAAGGAGCAGAAATAATATGTCTAGAGCTGAAGGAGTAGAGGCCCCTTCCTATGAAGAAGGCTGCAAAGCAGCTGCAATTCAGGATACAACCAGAAGATGGCAGTGAATAGTCATTGAACTTGAGGAGAGCAGCCCCCTGTGTATTCACTGTGGAGTACCACATAGCCAGATTTTAGCCTCCCTCCTTCCACCTAATGATGTCAGAGATTCTGCAAGGAAACAGCCAGCAAAAACTTGAAGAGGCTCCCGACAAAGATGAAGGGTTCCAGTTGGGATGCAGCCTTAATATTATAAAATACCTGAAGCTGTGCATGAAATCCTGGAGAGTGGTGTGATAATACATAGGAAAATACACTTCTCTCTATATGGATTAGGGAAGTAAAATTTACATGTAATTTATTTTTCTTTGCTATTTAAACATTTTGTTTGAATGAATATATCATCTGGTTAGTCTTGTAAAGTGAACATTGTTGGGGGCTCATGGGCTATGGTTTTGAGAAGATGGTAGCCCAAAGTATTCTTTGAACCTGGGGTAGCTTTTCAGGGGACCTGAAGCAGGGCAAGTCTGGGTGGGAATTCTTGCGCCCATGGCAAATTCAGTTGGGGGTACAACACAGAGAACAATCTACTCCACCTGTATTCATGCCAGGAGAAAGGGAAGCCTGTTTCTGACAGAGAGTCCAACTTGCTCCTCTGAGAAACAGGCAAGAAGGAATGTGGACTCTAGTGAAGGGGTCCTATGACCTGAGGCTGAAGAAGGAAGTAGACCATAGGGATGGTAGGCCAGAGAATTGTCAAGGGAGAAAATGTGTTCCACTTACGTGTGAGTATCCTGTGGCAAAGACCTTGTTGTTCCACCTTGGTTATGTGCTCATCACCTTGATAAAACTACTATGTGTTCATTCTGCCTTGAAAACTCCAGCATGTAGAAACACAAGGAGGATTGGGCAGATGGCTGAAACTGTCCAAAATCTAGGCCAATATGTATAATGTGCCCTGTGTGAGGGAACAACTGCTGCATGACCCTCAGAAAGTACTTCAGTGAGCCTAGATAGGAAGAAACGTGGCCGTTAGGTAGAATCCTCCGCACAGCTACCAAAGGAATTTTCCTAAAGCATAGATCTGACCATGTCACTTCTCTACTCAATAAATTCCAGTGGCTTCTGTTACCATTAGGAACCAATATAAACTCCTCTGTTTAGTATTTAGTCCTTCACAGCCTCACCCCAACCTCCTTTCCAGCATTATTATATATTATTCCCCCTCACAAACATGGACATTCTTCATTTCCCACCTCTTTTCCTCTGTACTGGCTGGCCCCACATGTGAAATTCATTCCTTCTTTCCTCTCTGCCTCTTAGAATCTCCAGTTTTACTCAAGACCTACATGAGGCCTTTGGGGATCCCCACCTCCCCTCACCCCAGTTGTGACTGTCTTTTTCCATGACAAACCACTCGGTGTGTGTTGTGTATCTCTTCTGTCTGTTGTCCCCTCTAATAGAACATAAGCTCCTTGAGGGCAGAGACTATTTTGCTTTTGTCTTTGTGTCCTCAGTGCCTAGCCCAGAGCCAGCACATAGAAAGAACTTAGTCAATCCTTGATTCATTGATTGATTAATTGGATTGATTCCATTCAATGCTCTAGCACAACTCTGACAACTGATCTGACAACTGGGCTGAGCCCAGTCCAGTGCTCCTCAGACAACCAAAGGACAGACACCATCATAAGATCTGCTTTGAACTCAATTTATTAAACATATTACAATGGATGAAAGGAATTCAAGGACCCATCCCAGGAGAGGTTTCCACAGTGCTTTAGAGTCAGGAACATGTCCAGTGGGTCTCACATTTCGGCATCCTACTGTCTGTTGTCTTGAGGCTGCTTCGGGCCAGCTGCATCTCAACCAAAATACGTCAGGGCTCCCTGAAAGACAGAGGACAGTGAGTGCCAACAGAAAATCTCTCTCTGAAAAACCACCAGAAGGAACCACATTCACGTAAATAAATGAAAAACATGTATGAAGCAGTTAGCATGTTCCAGGCATTATGATAAGCACTGGGGATACAAATACAAAAAGCAAAAAGTCTCTGCCCTCAAGGAGTTTACATTCTAACAGCATTAGAGAGATAGATAAGAAGGTCGACAGATAGGGAGAGATGGAGAGACAGTGAGAGAGAGAGGGAAAAACAGAAAGACACCGAGAAATATGGGAGTGGTAGCCAGGGATCAGTGTTTTGCTCTATAAAGTCACAGGGATGATGAGTTGGAATCACAGGGCAAATGATTGACAGGTCCTTTCCAGGAATTGTAATACTGATTTCATTACTGTTCCCAGAGCAAAAGCCACAGACAGACACACGGCCTCACATGCTAAGGATCCAGAGACCTGCTCTTGGGTTTAGTCCCTGTTACCCCATCCCACATTAGAATTCAATGCTGGGAAGGCAGGGAGTGGGTCATAGAACCTTTGAGTTGGTGGGCGCCTCAGAGATTATCTAATTCAATCTGTGCTAGAGCAGGGGCCCTTCCTACAGCACACAGCCAGTCTCTGCTTGAAGCTCACCAGTAATGGGTAACTATTACTTCGCAGAGTAGGGGGAAAGGAAGGTGAAATGAAGGGGAATACGTATGTATTTAGCTAGGCACTGGGCTGTTTTTTACAACTATTATCTTACTTGATCCTTACAATAACCATGAGAGGTAGGTGCTGTTATATTGTGCCCAATTTACAGTTGAGGAAACTGAGGCAAACAGAGGCTGAGTGACTTGCCCAGAGTCACACAGCTAGTAAGTGTCTGAGGCCATATTTGAATTCAGAACTTCCTGACTTCAGGCTCAATGGTCTCTCTACTGCACTCTCAGCTGGCCCATTCTACTTTTAAACATCTCTAGTTGTTAAGAAGTTTTTCCTTATGTAACATTCTGAAATCCTTTTTCTGTAATTTTCACTTATTGTTCCAAATTCTGGCTTCTGGGGCTAAGCAAAACAAGTCCAATTCTTCTTTCACATGGTGGACCCGCTGTTCAGTCACTTTTCAGTCGTGTCTGCCACTCCGTGACCCCATTTGGGGTTTTCTTGGCAGACATCATAGTGATTTGCCATTTCCTTCTCCAACTCATTTTACAGATGAAACAAACAGTGTTAAGTGACTTGCCCAGGTCACACAGCTAGTAAGTGTCTGAAGCCAGACTTGAACTCAGGAAGATGAGTCTTCCTGACTCCAGGGTCGGCACTCTGTGCACTCTGGCACCATCTAGCTAGAAGCTTGCCCTCGTGTTTCCATGAGTCCTCCCTTTTCCAGGCTAAACATCCCGACTTCCTTCTATCGATCCCCACATGGCAAGATTTCTTATGCTCTGATGATGCAAGGGACTGTGATAGGACAGACAAAGGAGGGAATTGGGATGGAATGGGTAAGGATGGGAAGGAGTACAAAGGAGTCAATAGAACGCCATCTCCTTGAGAGCAGGGACCCTTTTCATTTCTATCTCCAGGGCCTAGCACAACACCCTGCACGTAGTAGGTGCTTAATGAACACTTGTTGAAGTATACTGGACTAGATTAGAAGTAAAGGAAAGAGAAGATTAGTAATCAAGTGAAAGATTGAAGTCTGCCATTTGTCTCAGTTTAGCTTTCCAGCAAAGGCCAGGCAAAGAGGGCAGAGAAAACTATAGGGTCAGAGTAGGGAACACCAAGCTTGAAACCTCATCGATTGAGAATCGTGAAATCCAAGTTTAACTGACAGCACAGGTACGATTTGATCAGTCCTTGCCTCTGTTTCCCCATCTATATAATGGACACAGTGGAGGCTGATGCTACCTCCTAGTTGCAGAACTTTGGCTGTTTGAAAGCCATCTATCCATGCAAAGGGAGGCACAAGCTACAAGTCATCTCGATAATTCAGTCAAAGAAACACTTTCACTTGAAAAACCCATAGAGCTGTGGCTTGGCCCAGAATCAAGGGAGACATGGTTAGGCTTGGATTCTCCCCCTGTGAGGGAGATGTAATGAGAACACTGCAAACATCCAGAGCGTGATTCTTACCAGCAAGGTCTTCACGGCTTCCACAGACTCAGATCCCAGCTCCTCCACACACTTTTTGGATCCTTCCACCAGGTGGTCCACTGGAATCCCCAGGCTTCTCAGGATTAACCTGAGCAGACTGAAGTTGCTAAAGCTGGGTTTAGGGACTGACTCCACCACAGGCTTGACAATGGAGTTCTGGATCTCAGCAGGTTGGACAGGGGGTTTGGCTAGAAAATCTTTGAAGAAGGCAAAAGCTGCAAAACACAAAGCCACATTGTGAAACAGTGGGTATCCTGATACACGATGGTGGTGTTGTATGTTGTAATGATGAGTATTGTGCTCACAAGTATGTAACATGTGTGTTACAATAGACAGTGCTTAGTATGGATCTGGTTGGGGTTTATTATAATAGACAGAGGGAATGCCTTGGTGTTTGTTGTGGTAGACCATATGATTATATCCATTAAGCACCACCTTCCTCTCTTCTTTACAGCGATGAGTGACCATAGGTGTGTGTGTATATGTGTGTGTGTGTGTGTGTGTGTGTATACAGGGTGTCCCTAAAGTCTGCACACATGGGAAAAATGCGTATTTTGAAATATTTGGAATATTAACAGACCTTAGCCCCCTTGACTTCTTTTTCTGGAGTGTGCTAAAGGAGAAGGTATACTCAATGAAAATCACAGATGCAACACACTTGATTGAATGCATAAAAAGTGAATGTGCTAAAATTGACAGCAATGTGGAGTTATTGTGAGTTCATGTGAATCTTGCAAAGCGCATCACAAATGATGGAAATCATATTGAAGATATTATTTGTTAATATTCCAACTAAATAAAATGTTGTTGAAAATTTCATTCGGGGGCAGCTAGGTGGCGCAGTGAGTACAGCACTGGCCCTGGAGTCAGGAGGACCTGAGTTCAAATCCTGCCTCAGACACTCAACACACTTACTAGCTGTGTGACCTTGGGCAAGTCACTTAACCTCAATTGCCCTGCCTTCTCCCTCCAAAAAAAAAAAAAGAGAAAAAAAGAAAATTTCATTCATTTCATTTCTTGAAAATATGCATTTTTGCTTATGTGTCCAGTCTTTAGGAACACCCTGTATAATATATGTGTGTGTGTGTATGTATGTATATGTATATATATACATACATACATATATACATACAGATATAGATAGTCAGCTCAACAGATGAGTTGGTTAACTTTGCTTCACTAATTTTATTCTCTCTTTTTTATTTTTTCTTATGAGGAGTGGTTCTCTGGGAAGGGTAAGGAGAAGGAGTGTATAACTGGAAATGTTGAGCTGTTTCAGTTGTATCTGACTCTTTGTGACTCCATTTTGGGGTTCTCTTGGCAAAGATTCCGAAGACGTTTGCAATTTCCTTCCCCAGCTCATTTTACAGATGAGGAAACTGAGGCAAACAGGCTTAAGTGACTTGCCCAGTGTCACATAGCTAGTAAGTGACTGGGGCTAGATTTGAACTCAGGAAGATGAGTCTTCCTGGTTCTGAGCCCAGTGCCCCATCCGCTTCACTGTCTAGCTGCCTTTAATTGGAAATATAGGTGATGTCAAAACGAAAGCTATCAACAAATGTTTTAAAATAACAGACAGAATTTATGAAACAAGCAGAGAGCTGGTGTGTCTCCTCATGACCATGCCCTTTTCCCATCTTTACCTTTAACCCTGTTCCTCCACCCTCCTCCTTCACCTTCCAATTGTTATAAGATAAAAGAAATCACTGATATCTCAGGGCCTACATTAATTCTCTGACCAGTCCATTTGCTTAAAGCAACGTCAGGGATTTGCTGAGTCCAAAATTTGTTGTCATTTCCTGTCATCAAGTCTGAAGCCCTTTCTAGGCTTCCACACTGCCACTGCTAGGGGGTGGATGTATATATAGGTAAGGGTGGTGGAATAATACCTCTACTGTCAAAGGGCCCTGGGCAAGGGGTCAAGGGGGGCTCTCACAAGCTCCCACAGAAAGTCAAGCAGAAGATTGCTGGCTCTGGAAACAGAGGACCCAGGTTCAAATCCTGACTCTTAATTCCCCTTGGGCAGGCTTTGGTTTCCTCTTCTATACAATAGGAGAAGGAACTAGAAGACCACTGAGATCCCTTCCAGCTCTAGAGCTAGGATCCTATGAACTTTATCCCAATCAAGCTCAAAAAGTGACTTACCTGAGCTACTACATAGAGCCAAGACAGCCATCAGAAAGACCACAGTCAGCTTCATCCTGGAGAGGAGAGTGGGCTGGGTTCAATCTGCAGCACTCCCTGGAGTCTCTGCTGGGCTCTTCCTGTGTTCCTCAGATATATAGAGCCCCCTTCCCTTCCCGTGAAGAGGACCCTGACCACATTCTTCTGTTTGCTCAGCTATTGAGTAGATAAAAAGGTCAATTTCCCATAATCTCTGGAGAGGCAGGTGGGGCTCAGGGCCTTGGGCACTACTTAGGGATAAGAGATATGGCTTCCTCTTGGCAGCTCTTCTAGAAAATAGAGAAGGGAACAAAAGGACAGCAGGTACTTTCCTGTTCCCACCCCATCTGTGGGTGAAGCCTGACTCTTTCACACTTAAGGGGTCCATTTGAGGTTGAAGCCTAAGTCTGAAAAGTCCTCAAATTCACATGGTTCAATCAATACCAGGGATGACTCAGAGGTAAACCATGAGAACCTGCCTCAGGGAGAAATGTGAATTCAAAATCCAGGCTGGAGGAATCCTTTCCTTAGATCCCCAATGATCAAGGGTGATAGTCTCTGGGACTAGAGAGGAATGAACTCTCTCCTGGAGGTAGGTCCCAGATGGAGCACTCTGTGCATTGAAAACTGGTAATGTTTGACCCAGGGAAGAGGACTAATCAGGGGCACGTTAGTCGGCTTCAAGTATTTGAAGGAACACCACAGGGAAGAGGCTTTAGAGCCCCAGGGATGGGGAACCTGCGACCTCAAGGACACACGTGGCCTTCTAGGTCTTTGAGTGCAGCCTTTTGACTGATTCCAAGTTTTATGGAACAAATCCTTTTATTCTGTGAAGTTTGTAGACTAACGAGTTCTATGTTCCACGTTTGGGGGGGAGGTGCCAGCTCTGCCACACCAGCACTGCTCCTTCCCCAACCCCCAACCCGAACTGGGCTCAGATCTTCGGCAGGCTGTGCACCCCTGCTCTGACCCGCCACTTAATTCCTCCCACCAGGTGGGCCTGGAGCCGGAAGCAGCAGCAGCTGTAGCTGCCCCACCTCCGCTGCCCCCGGGGCTGGAAGCCGAACCGCGAACTCCTTCCACTCCCGCAGCTTTTCCCACTAACCTTCTCCGCAGTCTTTGGTGTTTGTGGGTTGAGAAGTCTCGTAACTGCCGCAGCTCACTGAATCAGGGCGCTAGGGCCCCCTCCGCTCGGCTTCTGGTCTGGATGGTCCACGCCGCTCAGGCTGGGCTCTGCTCCACTCCGTTCCCAGCTCCCAGCTCCCAGCTCCGAGCTCCGTGTGGGATAGACCTCACCCAGAGACCATCCAGGCTGTCCTGGGCTGGAGCCCTACTTCCCTCTGCTGTTTTGTGGGTTCAGCCATTGTATAATTGGTTCAGAGCCATTTTTTTAAGTTTTTGGAGGGTCTCCGTACGGAGCTCCTATTCTGTGAAGTTTGGATTCAGTCACAAGGCCTCATTTGAGAACCTGGAGGGCCACATGTGGCCTTGAGGTCACAGGTTCCCCATCCCTGCTTTATACTTTGCTCTGTGTTGTTCCAAAGGGCAGAACTGGGATCAGGAGGCAAAACTTGTTTCAGTTCAATAAAAGGGAGAACTTTCAAACTAGTATCAGAATCAGGATTTGAGAACCCCAACTAGAACGATATATGACAAGATGTTATCCAGACTCTGGCTGAAGACCTCCAAGAGGGAGAACCCACCACCTTTGGCAGTAACTTCGTAGAAGTGTGTTTGTCTAATAACAGACCAGGCTGCCTCAAATGATAGTAGACTCACTGTCTCAAGAAGTATTCAAGCAGGGTCTAGATGACTCAATACAAGCTGTCATAGAAAGGATTCTTGTGTCAGGTGGGAAGTTGCCATCAATGCCCAGTATGGTACCTTTTTGCCTTAGATACACTTAAACAGACATATCTCAGGTGCCTGATAACAGTATTTTGTGTGTTGTTCTAGTCCTTTGTGTTCACTGAACCTCTCATTCTCCTCACCATGGACCATCTGCCTATGCCCTGAAGATCCCCTTTACTACCCACATCCTGTTTGATGCTGCCTGTTGGCTTAGTATGGACTGGGCTGGGGCAGGGGTCTGGTCTCGCTGAGCTCAGTGCATGCTACTTCTGAGCTTCTGATAAAGTGGACAGCTTTCTAATCTGTTCCCCTAATGTTGCCAGGGAGCTGTGTCTCAGGTTTCCTGCTACTATCCAGAAGGCCTACAGAAGGCTTTCTACTCCCTCATTTCTAGGGGCCTAAGTTTAGGACAGGTTCAGTGAGAGGAAGGGCTAGAGTGGGCCTCAATCCCAACCTTGGAGTTAGAACAGGGCCTATCATACACCTATGAGCTTGGAGGCCAAGAGGGTACCCAGGCCCTGGACCATCTGTGCCCATGGCAATTTGGTCTCATGTCCTTTCTTTTCAGCCTCCCTCCAAAAGCAAAATGTTCCCTGAACCCTTTGGTAAGGGAGACTTTGGTGCTCCCAGCTCCCTGGGAGCAGGGTCATGGCTGGCTTTTCCCAGACTGCTCAGGAAAATGAATCATCACAGAAGTGTGAATGTGTTTGCAGGACAGCGTCCATGCCAAAACAAACACCCAACACCCCTACTAGGGCTGCAGGTGATGTGAGAATCAGTGAGTCTTTAAGGTAACAGGGATCTGAGATTTTCTTCCCATGATCCAAGAACTTCTTGAGATCTGCCCTGCCTACTTTCCTGTCTCTATTAAACAGTTTAGAGAATAGTCTACACACACATTGAGGACATCCTCAGTGAAGGTATCAGAAAAGAACAAGATGACTTTTGCAAGCAATATCTCACAGTAGACCACTTCTTCACCATCACACAATTGAGTGAAAGATGTAGACAATACAATTCCCACTGTACTTATTATTTGTTGACTAAAAATGTGATTAAGGAGAACAAAATGCCACCTTCATGGCTCTCCTCCAATGAGGCATTTCTCATGTAACCACCCAAAACATCATACAGGGAACCTTGAAAGATATGACCACAGATATTAATATAAAGCTAAGGATAAAGCAGAGGGACCTAAATCCCCAAAGGTGCTCACCAGGGTCATGGAAGAAATCCAGCATTGAGTCAAAGAGGAGGGATTTCCCCTGGATTGTGAGGTCCCCCAGAGTCTTTTCTTTGTCAATCACCTTATGCTAATTGCATCAAGTCTCAAAACATTGCAGGGCTTCCTGGATATAATCCATGACCACTGGAAAGATTATGGCCTGACTATTCATACAGGAAAAATTAAGTGGATGAAGAATGTCTGTTGTCCAAATTATATTATTTGCAGTTGAATATGTGTGCCTCTGTGTGTGTGTGTGTGTGTGTGTGTGTGTGTGTGTGTATGTAAGTGTATCTTATACAGATACTGCAGATGGACAATGAATTGGACCCAACCTTGAACAGCAGGAGGAAAGTAGAACGAATTGCCTTTGGGCAATTGCTATTACTTTAAAGACCCCAAACTTCTTGAAACAAAAGCCTACATTTTTTAATATTGATTATTCTGATATTATTGTATGGCTCCGGGACATAGAAAAGAAGCAGAAGCCAAGATTTGTCCCCTGGTACCACAAGGTAGGTCACCAGCCCTGGTAGGACCTGTCTGCCCAGAGGCTCTGAAGCTTTGGGTCCACTCTAAATCCTTCAGGACACAGAGTCTGCTATCCTGTGAGGAGAGTGCCTCAGCAGCAGAGCATGCTCCATAGTACTTTCCTCTCTAATCTGCTCCATCACCGAGGAAGATTCTGCTTTCCCTGTAAGCTCCTCCCTGCCAGTGAATGCTGCTCTGCCTGGCTTCCAGAGAGCAGGGAAAGGATGCTTTTACCTTCAGGGAGCTGATCCCTAGACTGTCCCTTCCTACAGGAAATTCTCTCTTAACCCTATACCATAGGGGTTCATAGACATAGTGAGCACTGTTAAATGAGTAACCTGTTTCCGCAGGACCTGCAAAAAAAAATGTGTAGAGAGAAGCAGCCCAGAGGATCACAGAGCTAGACCTGGAAGGGCTCTCAGAGGTCATCTAGTCCAACTCCCTTGTTTTACAGATGAGGAAATCGAGGCCCAGGCAGGTTCAATACAAGGTCACACTAGCAGCGTCAGTTTAGTCCCAAGTTCTCTGACTCCACAAACCAGTGTTCTTTTCACTGGTCCATAAGCACGGACACTGTACCACATGGTGCAGTATCGTGCTAGTCTGATCCAGTGACACTGACTCCCATGCTCATGCCAGCCCTTCTCTACCAACAGGAAGTCCTATGTTTTCCACTATATCCTCCCTGCTTAACACAGTGCCCAGAGCATCGTCGTCATTACTGTTCAGGTGTTTCAGTTGTGTCTGACTCGTCATGACCCCATTAGGGATTTTCTTAGCAAAGATACTGGAATGGTTTGCCATTTCCTTCTCCAGCTCATTTTATAAATGACAAAACTGAGACAAACAGGGTCAAGTGACTTGCCCAGGGTCTTACTGCTAGTAAATGTCTGAGGCTGAATTTGAATTCACGTCTTCCTGACTCCAAGCCCAGTGCTTTATCCCCTTCACCACCTAGCTGTCTGTAGCCTAGAATATAGCAAACACTTAAGAAATGCTTGAGGACTGACTGACCCATGATGTGACCCAAATTAACCCATGTTCTTCATGGTCTTGGAGACTAGGAATGAGATTTCAGGCAAGTTGGCAACCCAGCCAAATTCCACTATGGTGCTTCAGGATTATAGGAGCTAGAGCTGAAAGAAACCTTGGAGGTCATCTGATCCAACTCTCTCTGTAAACAGAGGAAGAAACTAAGATACACAGAGTTCATGTGACTTGGTTAAGGTCACACAACTAGTAAACAGCAAAGCTGGGATTCCAACCTGTCTTCTGATTCCAAATCAAAAACAAAACAAAAAAATCAGTGATCCATCATATTAAGTATAGAATATAATCAGTTGACTGATTTAGAGCTGGAAGAGATCTTTAAAATCTAGTCCAACCTAAAGAGGTTGTGACTCACCCAAGGTCACACAGGTAGAAAGTGGCAGAGCCAGGATTCATCCTCCACTCTCCACCCTCCACCCTCTTTCCACTGCTATGCTGATTGTAGGCAGCAAGGTGGCTCAGTGGATAAAGCTACTCATCTTCCTGAGTTCAAATCTGGCCACGCACTTTTACTAGCTGTGTGACCCTGGGCAAGTCACTTAACCCTGATTGCCTCAGTTTCCTTATATGTAAAATGAGCTGGAGAAAGAAATGGCAAACCACTCTTTGCCAAGAAAAACCTAAATGGGGTCATGAAGTTGGACATGACTAATGAACAAAATAACCACAGAGATTGTAAGATCCTTGATAAGGGAGGGAACCTCTACATTTACAAGGCAAGTCTAATACATCAATCATCTTTATGTCCTCCTAGGCTGAGCATAGAGCCCTGTGAGTGACAAATATTTAATCACTATTGAATTAAATTGAACTGGGTAAATATTTGGGCCACCTTACCCTATGTTGCCCTGAGGGATTCATCTATGGAATGAACAACGTGCACCCCTATCCCACACCCCCACTTAAATGCGCCAACCTTGGCACACAGCTATTTCCTCTTTCCTTGTTCCTGGGACATATCTGCCATCAGACGCCTCCCCCACTGACCTAGCTAACAGCCTGTACTCTTCCTAGGGCCTTCTCCAAGCTACCCTCACAGGTAAATATTGACTATGCCTCTAAAGGCACTTTGCTCCCACCATTCCCGAAAGTGCTCCTTTCTCTTAGGGATCTGGCTCCCAGTGACCTGCTACGTGGGAGCTGGCATCAGGCCAAGACAGTGACAAGCTACTCCAGGTGTCTGTTCAGGTAACCAGAGAAGAGAAGGTTGTAGCTAGGTTTGTAAGGCCAGCCTGGTGCCAGCTCAGAGAGGTCAGTCAGAGATAGGGTGCCCACAGGCAGGCAAGGAGACAAGAACACAAATTAGGGGGGCAAAACAGGAGCAGACCAACACGCATCCAGAGATCGGGTGGGCAAAGGAACCTGTAAGTCAATCAAAGGCTAAGGACCCCAAAATGGCAGGGCATTCTCAGACAGTGAGGCAGACATCACCAGCCTTGGGGGATACGGCAAATGGTAGCTCTCTCTGCACAAGTATGGAAAAGGATAAGGATGAGGTTAGGGACTGAACTTGGGATTTTACTGGTATAGGGAACTCCCAGGCAAGGAAAATCCCCTTGCCAATACAAGTCAGCTCCTTCTCTACAACTCACATGCAATCTATATAAGCTTTAGGAGCATTATCCCAGTTCCTGTTCACACCAAGCTGGGTCCCCAGAAGGCAATGCTGGCTATATTCCTACTAAAGATTTGAGGGGCAGTAAAGAGCTCCTCTTGCCTCAAGCCACCATTCTAGTGTATCCTTCCCAATATCAATCATCAGTTAATATTTCCATATATCATCGATTGACCCAATGACATACCATTGTCACATAACTAATATCGGTTAGCTTTGATGAATTGGTATTTATTGATAAGATATAGCAGGAAAAGAAGTACAAACATCTCCCTCTCCCTATCCCCTCTCAACCCAAGGGCACCCTCTCCCTCTATGACCTTGGTCCCTGGAGACAACAGGCTCAAACTCGAAGCGATTGCTACAAAGTGTTCACCCTACCAAGTTCACAGATCATCTCTGGAGGAGCTGCTCCCTTGCTGCAGCAGGACTTGGGACCACAGCTGTTGTGAAACCACTGTTATGCTGAGCCGGGCGTGTCACTGGTACCTCATTAGGCCAGGCTGCCAGCAAACTCTGCTATGGACCTAAGACCTTTTTAAGCTTGCGAGGCCACAGTTGTCTCTAGTACTCCTTTACCTAAGAACAAGAAAGAACAGACACAACAGAGAGAGAGGAAACAGGCTGAGGCTGAGCACTTACAGAATTATTCCCTGGTTGAGAACATACCTGAGGCCTCTGTCACCCAGAAGCCCACAGAGGTTCATCTCTCTCGTGTGAACACAGACAGTGAGGAAAGAGGTCCAGGTGCCCCTGGTGGGAGTCTTTTGCATGCAGACTCAGCTCCAGCTTAGCAGCCAACCCAGTGGACTTTTCTTTGCCACACAGGAAATGTGCTGGAGAACACACATGCATGCTCTGCATAAAGTGAAGAGCTGGGCCCCTCCATTCTACTCCATCATGAACTTCCAGACAGAGGTTCACTGAACATCCACATGGGCTCTGCACCAGGCATAATACCATGTGTGTTTGAAAGAGGAGATTCCCAATAGTTGGTTCTCCCTTCCTCCCATTACATAGAGACTTCAAGAGTTGCCACAATCAGAGATTAAATGGCTTGCTTAGAGCCAGTAAGTGTCAGAAGTGGGACATGGATAGGAGGAAGCCAAATTCTGAGCAAGGTAGTAAGCCTGATGCCAGTGAGGGACAGACAGGTGGGAATATCTACCTAGAAAGAAGACTATAGGG
The DNA here is from genome assembly GCF_011100635.1 of Trichosurus vulpecula. Classification (NCBI taxonomy): domain Eukaryota; kingdom Metazoa; phylum Chordata; class Mammalia; order Diprotodontia; family Phalangeridae; genus Trichosurus; species Trichosurus vulpecula. The sequence continues at coordinate 98,158,122 of NC_050575.1, forward strand.
AGAGAGCATTGACCGTGACCTTGTCGCTGCCTCTAGCCACAGTGAACTAGAGGAGAAGCTAAGAACAAGACAGGCTGGGTTATCTCCCCAAAACAACCCCCCAAAGGGGAAATGAAGTAGTTTACAAAAGATCTAATTACAGATTTATAGACCAAAAAAAAGTATATAAAGAAAAATATTAAGGGTAAATTGGAGGAGGTTTCAGAGAACATATCCAAGAGTCAGAATTGCCCAAGAAAAGAAACATTTTCTTCAACAGAGCAACAGCAAGTTATAAAAATTATGTCAAGAATTGTACAAATTGATCACCGAGACACAATCATTGGTCTGTAGAAAATCTCAGATGAAATGAAAAAGAAGGAAAGTGGGAGAAGGAAGTTCAATTGAATTCAATTCAGCAAATATTTATTACATACCTACTATGTTCCAGACACTGAGCTAGGTGCTTAGGGATATGAAGACAAAGTGAAAGGAATCTGACACAGGGAAATAGCATGTACACAGACACCACCCTTTTTCTTCATCCCTCTTTCTCTCTATATCTCTGTTTTTCAGTCCATTATCCTTGTCATTCCATCCATCTCTCTAGTCCTTTTCCCTCTGTCCTATTGTAAGGTTAATGGGGAATAAGATCTTCCCTGCCCATCAATAGGCCCCATGTGGAACCCATTAAGGGAAGTTTGCTTGCTTGCAGGAAAGCTTACACACCTTTTGTTACTTTCTAATTAGGCACTGAGCTTAAAGAGTATATACATATTGTGAGAGATGAGGTTTTGCTTTGAGGGTTCGCTTATGAGAAAGATGTTGTGATTCTCTGGTTGAGACTCAGAGTGGCTATATGTCCAGAGCTCCCTGACTCCTCAGAGGTAAAGGCTCTTTTGATTCAGTGGTGGATGTAAAGCTTTGATTCAGGCAGTAGAGCCCTGTCTGTTGGTCTTTTATTTCCCTTTTCTGTATTTCCTGTGTTTGTATATTATGTGATTAAAAAAGAAGGATTGCTGACCCCTGAAACAGCTCTTTCCTTAGTAAAGCAGATAAAAGAACCTGCACTAACAGCCATCCTGGGTGTGCCAGTGTGATTGTCGTTACACCTATTGGCCTCCATTCTTCTGTCCTTCTTCCCTTCATCCTTCTGTCCCCATCAATCTGGTATTCTGTCCCTCATCTTTTTATCCTTATCTCTTTGTTTTCCTTCCCTTCTCATTCTGCCTCCTATCTCTCTGTCCTCATCCCTTTGTTCCCATCTATCTGTCCTCCATGTTGTCGTTCATTCTACATTTTCAAAGAAGACCAATGATATCACAGGGTGATGTCTTCACTTGCTCATAAATTGGATCTAAGTGAGACAGTGTTGCATCAAGTGGTCAGCCTCACTCTCTCTTTCAGAGCCATCCAAGTCCAATGGCAAGAGAAAAGTCAAGATGATGACAATGCCCTGGGACACAGTGGATGACCTTGGCATCTTCGATGTCTCACCGAGCTCTAAGCACTCCACAACATCTGCTTCAGCCACCTTCGTGGCCATTGGAACAAATTGCCCTCATCCACCAGTTTCATAGGAGGAAGTCTTCACATGCTCAGTGTAGCCATACCCCTAACTCATCGATGGATTTGAGGCCTGTCGGCTACCCTTAACCTGGTTTAACCCATCTGCTGAGACGGTTTTACCAGACTGTGGCAGCTGCACCTGCTATAGCTTTTTAGATGCACGGCTAAGAGGTGTGTGACAGTGAACAGCAAAGGCAGATGAGCAGCCCTGAAAAGAGCTTGGCAAGCCCTCACACCAGAGGTGCTAGTCCTCCCTGAACACTCCATACATTCCCCATGTTCTGTCCCTCTAAATCCGTTCTTTTATTCCTCTGCCCCCATCCCTTTGTCTTGTTCATCGTTGTCCTCCTGTCATCCCTCTATCTCAATCTCCTTGATCTCTCTATCCTTATGTCTCTGTATTTCTGACTCCTGAGCCTCTGCCCCAATATCTCTGAGCCCCCATCTCTCTGCCCCCATCTTCCAGTCCCGTTTTTTCTCTTTCTCTCCAACCCTTCATCCAACTCTGAGGCTACGGCCACCTCAGCTGCCTCTCTGAAAATGAAAAGTGTGGCATGCATGGTCCTAAAAACATGTCAGGAAGACTCAAGCTCAGGATGAGCCATTAATGGAGACTGAGAGGGAGAGGTCAGACAGGTTGGACAAGAACCAGGAAAGTGTGGTGTCTCTGTAGCCAAGGGAGAAAAGAACCTGAAAGAGCAGAGTAGTCAGCAGAAAGTTCTGTAGAGAGGTCAGGAAGGATGGGGAGTAACCACACACAAGTGTGCCCTTCACACACACATGCACACACACACACACACACACACACACGCACACGCACACGCACACGCACACACACAAATTTACTCACTCACTCTGGATACCAGGCTTCTACCAATGCAGTCTGACGTCACTTTCAGTTGTTTGGCTTCCACATCTTCCTGCTGACTGTGCTGGAGCTTCCAGGTCTTTGTGCAGATGTGGAAATGACTTCTAGTCTGAGTGTAGTCTACTCCTTCTTTGTAAGCCCCTTTTGCACTCTCAACCCTGGGGGGTGGGGATGACGGGGGGGGGGGGGGGGGGTGGCGGGAATGAAAGACCTGTTTGCTGATTTTGACCATGAGTCACCAATAAACAAGGTTCCTTTCTCTTTGTTATTCCCACACCCAGTTCCCATCATTGAGTGTAAGCCCTACTGTCCAAATGAGGCCAGGTAGGGTAGGTCTGGAGGAACCCTGAGACAGCCTGTGCTAAATTTACAGTCTCTTAACTACCTCTGGAGGCAGGTGTCCACCCCTTTAGTAACAGTAGAGGGTGCTCTGGGATTGATCAGTAGCCACCTGGCTAGGGATGACTTAGCCCTAGGGAAGCTCAGCCCAAAGTCAGTGGGAGAAACAGACTGACCCCTCAGTTCTCTGACATTACCTTTTCTTACCTCATGAAACAGGGAAGGATGGACTGAAGTAGTCCGTGACCCTCCCCTCAGCCACCATCCTCGTCTTGTCTCTTTAGGGGTTAAATTCATTACCCAGGACAGCCTCCATTTAGCCCTGGGAAGGCAATGGTCCTATTACTTTGTGAGTGTCTAGGGACAAGATTCAGAAACACAACTGAACACTTGCCAGCTGACCTCAAAACCTTAAGTCTGAGAGACCCCTAGGTAAGTGTTGTGAACTTTGACAATGACCTAGGTGATGAATTGAATTATATTCATTGTAAGACTATGGGAATTATGCTAATGACTTTGTATTTCCACGTATGCCCTCTAGTGAAGGCAAATGTAGATATCTAGACAGCTAAGGGATGGCATAGGAATATGGGTGGAGCCTCAAAATCCATGTACCATCAGCAGGCTTCCTGATTGGACAAAAATGAGCTTGGGATTGAAGAATGGGCCAGTGAGTTCAGTCCAAGAGCTCAGGTGAGTGAATCACAAATCAGGGGTGGGTGTATCCTGAAAGGAAGATTCCTGGTGGAGTAGGGGAGAGAGGGGATGTGAGAGGAGATGATCCAATGAAGATAGATAATTCAGGCCTACGGAACCTTGGATAGGAAAAGGGGGGGTGAGTTAGGGGGATAAGCATTTATATAACATCTACTACGTGCCGGGTACTATCATGAACACTTTACAAGTATTATCTCATTTGATTCCCAGAACAAGGGAGGTACTGTTATTATCCATATTTATTTCTTTGAGGAAACTAAGACAAATAGAGGTTAAGTGATTTGCCCAAGGTCGCACAGCTAGTAAGTATCTGAGGCCAGATTTGAACCCAGCTCTTCCTGACTACACCTATTGCTCTATCCACATCTCTACCTAGCTGTCTGGGTAGTTTTCTTTTCTTACCACTTCTAGTGATTTTTCCCAGAAATATTGTGCCACCCTCATTTTCAATCTATTAGATCCTTCACAGGTGCCTCCAAAGAAGCTAATGTTTCCCCGCAATTCTTTTTTTAAATAAATTTATTTGCTTATTTTTAGTTTTTAACATTCACTTCTATAAAATCTTAAGTTCCATCTCTCCCCATTTCTCTCCTCTCATCTCCACATTCTCCCCATCTTTCTCCCCTCCAACACCCCAAGACACCATGCAAATTGAGCTTCCCCCCAATTCTTAAAAAAGCTTCCCTTGATCTGACCATCCTCATTACCTGTCATCCTGTATCTTTTCTCTCCTCAGCTAAATTCCTTTAAAAAAAGCTGCCTACACTTCCTCTCCTCTCACTCACTTCTAAACCCTCTGCAGTCTGGCCTCCAGCACCATCATTCAATTGAAACTCTTCTCTCTGAAATTCCCAATAATCTCTTAATTGTCAAATTTAATGGCCTTTCATCAATCCTCATCCTTTTTTGGCCTGTCTGCCAAATACTCTCTTTGACACCGTTGATCACTCCGCCCTCCCCTCGTGAATAGTCTCTCCTCTATGCGCTTCTGTGCCAATATTCTCTCTGGGTTCTCCTCCTAGCTGTGTGACCACTCCTTCTCAGTCTCCTTTGCTGGCTCTTCATCCATGTCCCTCCCAATAAACATGGGTGGCTCCTAACGTTCTCTCCTCATTTCTCTTCTCTTTCCCTCTGTTCTATTTCTCATGGGTTCAATTGTCATCTCTAGTCAGAAAACTCCTAGATTTATGCTAACCAAGTCCTAGTCTCTCTGTGCCATAGTCCCATATCACCACCTACCTTTTAGATGTCTCTAACTGGACATCTCCATAGGCATCTCAGACCCAACATGAACAAAACAGAACTATTCTCCTTCCCCCCAAAACCCAGCCCTCTGCTGGACTACCCTATTACTGCTGAGGGTACAACTGTCCTTCCAGTCATCCAGACTCAAACCCTTGGTATGGTCCTTGATTTCTCACTCTCACCCTGCATATCCATCCATTGCCAAATCTTATGTTCCCTTTGAAAAATCATACGCACACATGTATATATATATATATATATATATATATATATATATATATATGTATGTATGTATATGTATATGTATATACACATATATATGTATATATACACATATATATGTATATACACACAATATGTGTAAATATCAATCACCTCTCAATTCACACAATCACCACCTTGGTGCAAGCTCTCAGTGTCAGTTGCCTGGACTGTCGCAATAGGTTTCTGATTGCTCTGCCTGCCTCTAATCTGTCTCTCCTCTCCGACTTATGTTTTATTAAATAGCCAACACGACTATCTTAAAGCATAAGTCTAACCATGTCATACCTTTATTCACTGAATTCCAATGGCTCCCACTTACCTCCAGAATCAAACATAAGGTCCTCTTTTGACATTTAATGCTTATTGTAACCTAACTCCTCCCTATCATTTCTCTCTCATTATACTTTACTCTCTTCTACAAAATCTACAACCCATCTACCCAAGCCCACCTGCTATTCCTCACATATGACTCTCCATCTCCCATCTCCAGGCCTTTGTACTGGCTGTTCCCCACCCCTGGAATGCTCTCTCTACTACTCTCTGCTTAGTTTCCCTAGTTTCCTTCAAGACTCAACTCAAATTTCACCTTCTGCAAGAAGATTTTCCCAGCTGCCCAAGCTCGCTCTCTCTCTCTCTCTCTCTCTCTCTCTCTCTCTCTCTCTCTCTCTCTCTCCTTTGTCTCTGTTTCTATCTCTGTCTCTCTCCTTTGTCAGTCTGTCTCTGTTTCTCCCTGTCTCTTTGTCTCTGTCTGTCTCTGTCTCTCTGTTCTTCTCCTTCTCTACCTTCCCTCTCCCTCTCCCTCACCCTCTCCCTCTCCCTGCCCCCTCCATACCCCATCTCCCCTCCCCTCCCCTGCTCTTCTCTCTTCTCTTCTCTTCTCTTCTCTTCTCTTCTCTTCTCTTCTCTTCTCTTCTCTCTCCTCTCTTCTCCCTTCTCTCTCTCAATATTAATACATACATATATATATAATGTGCACATGCATATATTTCATGTGCATATGTAACACACACCTATATAAACATATGCATATACACATACGTATATATCACATCTCTTGTATCTATTGTTAGTATATGAATTCCTTGAAAACAGGGATTACTTTGCCTTTCTTTAAATCTCAAGTGCTTAGCATGGTGCCTAGCACATAGGGGGCTTAATAAATGTTTGTTAACTGACAGACTGACTGGCCAGCAACACTGACTAAGCATTCTTCAAATTCTTGGAGTCTGCCTTTAATCTTGAACTGAACAGGCTTGTGGCATGAAAATGGAGGATGCCAGGGAGCCATCCAAGAGAGGTCCTGGGGTCTTCAGCCACCCAATAGAGCTTCTTGACATATTCTTTCTTCTTCTTAGAAGCCCCTTCTACTTCCAGGTTAAAGGGAGACCCCAAGACCTTGGGGGACGCTGGGTCAAACATCTCTTTAAAAGGTAAGTCTCTGCCACCAAATCTTTCAGGTCTCTGTCGTTAGTGGGTGAGTCCAAAGGTGGTTTGTATAAAAAAGCCCACACCTCAGAAAACACATAGTCTGATATGAGTGGAGACAGGAAGAAGAGGGGAAAGGGGCATGTGGGTGACAGACCAGGACACCCAACAGTGCTGGCCAGGGAAGAAGAACAAATAATTAAGATTCAGAGCAGCAGATCTCAGAGAACAAGCTAGCTAAGAGACCCAGGAAGGTCCAGGAAGCTCAAGAGCCTTCAGGTAGCATTTGAAGATCTAGGAAATTTAATTAAAAGTCCATGATAAAAGAGCCCTGAAGAGGATGTTGCTCTGGGAGGCTGACAGAGTCCAAAGGCCCAGGGCTGGAACCTAGGTGCTGACATCCGTTATAGCCCTGCACTGCTCCTATTCACTGGGTCCAAACTGAGATCATTGGATTAGAAATTTAGATCCAGAAGGGGTCTTAGACATCATTTAGTCTAATCCCTTCAATTGACAGATGAAGAAACTGATTCTAAGAAAGTTAAAGAATTTGTCAAAGGTCACATGAGTGAGAAATGGCAGAACTAGGATTCCCTCAGATTCTGTGTTTCCAAGGTCAGCCATTTTTTCCTCCTGCATCTTGATGCCCTGATCAGTAGCAGTGATGATGGTTCCAAGTAGTGCCAGTCTTGCTAGAGAAACCACTCATGGGTCTCTGAGCCTGAGATCGTGGTCTTGCCTTTCCATTGTGCCCAGGACACACTTTTGACCTTGTTGAGGAAAACATAGCAACATTTCAATGCCATCCCCCCAGTTATACAGTCTTTGATTGAATACCTTCAGTAACAAAGAACTCACCACCTATCAAGACAATTCCTTTCATCATCAGATAGCTTTAATTATTTCTTGTATTGAGAAAATATCCATTTCCTTGTAACTCCTACCCATCAGTCCCAGTTCTGGCTTCTGGAGCCACAAAGAATGTCTCTTCTATACTATTGTGCCATAAGAAATGGGGATGATACGGACTTCATAACAACCTGGAAAAACCTACACGACATAATGCTGAGTGAGCAGAGCAGAGCCAGGAGAACATTATACACAACCACAGATATATGGATTCCGTGAGGACCAACCCTGACAGACTTCGCTCCTCTCAGCAACACAAGGTACAAAGACAACTCCAAAGGACTCACGATGGAGAATGCTATGTACATCCAGGGAAAGAACTATGAAGTATAAATGCAGATTGAGGCACACTTCATGCTAGCCTTCCCCCCCCCTCTTTTCCCTTTTCTCTCTTTTGTTTTTGTTTTGGGGTTGTTTTTATTTTTTTTTGGTCCTATTTCTTCTCTCGCATGATTCATTTCATTGATCACAGTTCTTCTCCATAAAAAAAAGAATGTCTATTCTATCTTCTTTGTAAGAGCTCTTCAGATCTTTGAAGACAATAGCCATGTCCCCTTCCAGTTTTTTCTTCTCCGTGTTAAACATCTCCAGCCCCTTCAGCTAGTCCCTCATTACCCTCCTTGGCCTCATCTGAATATTACAACTTGTAAATGGCTCAAATGGTGAATCCTTTTAGAAAATGAATAATGACATGCTTATTTATATATTGTATAAATTCAGGCTTGTTTGTGTTGGATTTTTTAAAATCAAGACGCACCTATGCCTACATGCGTACCGATGGCTAGGATGGACACTCTCAGAAACACACAGAATTACAGGAGGCTCAGGACTAAGCCAACATATAATCGCTCTACAACATTCCCAACAAGTGGTCATCAGGGCTTCGAAGGCCTCCAACTAGGGGGAAACAAATACTTCCTGTGGCGACCCAATTCCACTCAAATTTGGGAAATTATTTAGACTTATTTGAATTCAGAGCACGGAAGTTAGGAAGAGGCAAGATTTTTCAAAAGGGCTATTGTTAATACAATGACAGCTAGGTGGCGCAGTGGTTAGAGTGCCTGGCCTAAAACAAGGAAGACATGAATTCAAATTTGACCCCAGACTCTTATAAATGTGACCCTGGGCAAGTCACTTAGCCCTGGTTGCCTCAGTTTCCTTATCTGTAAAATGACCTGGAGAAGGAAATGGCAAACTACTCCAGTATCTCTGCCAAGAAAACCCCAAATGCTGCCCGCCTTTCCCCCTGCAAAAAAAAAAAAAAAAGGAAAACCCCAAATGGGGTCACAGAGAATCAGGCATGACTGAAAAATGACTTGACAAAATTAGTAATTCAATTGTTTCTTCCAACTTTCCAGTTGATACTTTGATGGATCCATGCTTTCACTAGTGTGGGCACTCTTACAGTAATGAGGATAACAATCCCCCTACAACTTCACATTCTATGTGATTCTCATCTATGTCTTTCCACAAATGCCTCATAGAAGATCCACCTAACACACTGAAGGCCTTCTTCTGGTGGATAGAGCCCTGGGCCATGAGTTAGGAAGATCTCAATTCAAATCTGGCCTCAGACAGCTGTTTGACTCTGAGCAAGTTACTTCATTTCTCTGTGCCTCAGTGTTCTTACCTATAAAATGGGGACCATAATAGCATCTGCCTCACTGGGATGTTGTCAGGATAAAATGATATATTTGTAAAGTCCTTTGCAAATCTTCAAGCGCCATAGAAAAGGTTGTTATTGTTGCTGTTACTACCGACGTACAACTTGGACTGTCATCTCACATTCTCATGACATGCCTTTTATGCTACTTCTCATTCACATAAGGCATGATTGGCCATTAACTGCAATCTATTAATTGCCTTTTGAATTGCTAGTAATTTTTTTCCTCTGAGATTGCATATTCCATGATTCATAACTATATAGCATCACCAGAAGACTGTTGGTATTAAAGAGTGGTTGACAGTGGTTGACAGTTTGGTATCATTGAAAAAACAGTTCATTTCTTCTACTTTTCAAATCTGGGCCCAGTTCACTGATTTTTAACTTAAATCTTATTTTTTTCAATCTGCAAAGCCTACCCTCTCCCTCCCACCCCTTTCCTCCCACAATTGAGAATGAAAGAAAAATAAAATCTCTGCTATAAACATCTATAGTCAAGCAAAACAGATTTCCACGTTGGCAATGTCTGAAAGAAAAAATAAATACACACATGTATCTCAACCTGCACTCTGCACCTCTCACCTCTCCATCAAGAAGTGAGCAGCATGTTTCATCCTGAGTCCTCTGAAATAGTGGTTGGTCATTGTATTGATCAAAATTCCTAAGATTTTCAAAGCTATTTGTCTCTACAATATTGGTGTCACTGTACATATTGTTCTACTGGCTTTGTTCACCTCACTCTGCATCAGTCATGCAAGTCTTCCAAAGTTTCTCTGAAATCATGCCCTTCTTCATTTTTATTGTACAACAGAATTCCATCAGATCCATATACTACAACCCATTCAGCCATTCTCCCATTGATGGGCACCCCCTCAGATCCTCATTCTTTAGCACCTCAAATAGATCTATAGATTTTTTTGTACATCTTTAGAGTTTGTTTTGTTTACAACCAATCCATCCCTTAATCTATTCTCCCTCTAATTTCCCCTTTCCCCCTTTCCTAGTATTTCCTTGTTGAATGAAATACATTTCCTTACCCAAATGTATTTCTATGTATCACTCCCTCCTTTGATCATTTCAGATGAAAGTAAGGTTCAAGTGCTTGCTGCTTCACATATGCACACACACACACACACACACACACACACACGCAAACTCCCATTTCTACTTATTTGTATAAACTTCTGCTTGAGCACGCTGGTTATGTGAAATAATTTTCCCTAAATTGCCTCTCCCTCCCCAACCCTCAGCATATTCCTCTTTCCCATCTTTTCTGTTTCTTTTAAGATCAATAAGACATAACAGAACCATTCCAAGGCCTTTTGTCTAATTGGCTTTGTCTATGTTCCCTGATGATGATAAGGTTCAGAGAAGGCATGTGTATCATCTGCCCTACTAGAATGCAGGCAGTTTATCCTCGTTTAGTGTTTTATGGTGGCTACCTAATGTTTAACTTTTTATGATTCTCTTGACACGTATGTTTATACCTCAAAGTTTCTATGTAGCTCTGATCTTTTCATCGGGAATACTTGGAAGTCTTCTATTTCATTAAGGGTCCAATTTTCCCTTTGTAGCATTATACTCAGTTTTGCTGGTAATTCTTGGCTGTAAGTCTATCCAGGGGTGGGGAACCTGTAGCTTCAAGGATTTGTTCTGTGAAATTTAGAATCAGTCAAAGAGCTGCACTTGAGGACCTAGAAGGCCACATGTGCCCTCAAGGCCGCAGGTTCCCCACCCTTGCTACCCTTTGCATTCTGTAATATGGTATTTTAATCTCTCAACTCCTTTTGTGGAAGTAATTGATAAATTGTGTATGATCCTACCTGTGGCTCCTCAGTACTTGAATTCTTTCTGTCTGGCTGCTTGCAGTATTTTTACCTGGAAGCTCTGGGTTTTGGCTATGATGCTCCTGGGAGAACATTATCTAAGATTCCCTTTCAGGCAATGACTGGTGAATTCTTTCTATTTCTGCTTTGTCTTCTGGGTCTAAGAAATCTGAGCAATTTTCTTTTAAGATTTCTTGAAGTGGGGCGGAGCCAAGATGGCGGCTGGTAAGCAGGGACTAGAGTGAGCTCCGAACCGAGTTCCTCCAAAAACCTATAAAAAATGGCTCTGAACCAATTCTAGAGCGGCAGAACCCACAGAACAGCAGAGGGAAGCAGGGCTCCAGCCCAGGACAGCCTGGATGGTCTCTGGGTGAGGTCTATTCCACATGGAGCTGGGAGCTGGGAGCTGGGAGCTGGGAACGGAGTGGAGCAGAGCCCAGCCTGAGCGGCGTGGACCATCCAGACCAGAAGCCGGGCGGAGGGGGCCCTAGCGCCCTGAATATGTGAGCTGCGGCAGTTACCAGACCCCTCGACCCACAAACACCAAAGACTGCGGAGAAGGTTAGTGGGAAAAGCTGCGGGAGTGGAAGGAGTTTGCATTTCGGCTTCCAGCCCCGGGGGCAGCAGAGGTGGGGCAGCTACAGTTGCTGCTGCTTCTGGCCCCAGACCCACCTGGTGGGAGGAATTAAGTGGCGGATCAGAGCAGGAGTGCAACAGCCTGCTGAAGATCTAAGCCCAGCCCGGGCTGGGGGTTCTTGGGGAAGGAGTAGTGCGGCTCGGACAGAGCTGGCACCTCCCCCCCAAACGTGGAACATAGAACTCGTTAGTCTACAAGCAGTCATACCCCGCTGAAAAACTCAAGGGTCAAGTTAGTTGGTTGGGAATATGGCCAGGCAGCGAAAACACGCCCAGATTCAGTCTCAGACTTTGGATTCTTTCTTTGGTGACAAAGGAGACCAAAACATAAAGCCTAAAGAAGACAACAAAGTCATAGAGCCTACAACAAAAGCCTCCAAGAAAAACATGATCTGGCCCCAGGCCGTAGAAGAACTCAAAAAGGATTTGGAAAAGCAAGTTAGAGAAGTAGAGGAAAAACTGGGAAGAGAAATGAGAAGGATGCGAGAAAACCATGAAAAACAAGTCAATGACTTGCTAAAGGAGACCCAGAAAAATACTGAAAAATACACTGAAGAAAACAACACCTTAAAAAACAGACTAACTCAAATGCTAAAAGAGCTCCAAAAAGCCAATGAGGAGAAGAATGCCTTGAAAGGCAGAATTAGCCAAATGGAAAAGGAGGTCCAAAAGACCACTGAAGAAAATACTACTTTAAAAATTAGATTGGAGCAAGTGGAAGCTAGTGACTTTATGAGAAATCAGAATATTATAAAACAGAACCAAAGGAATGAAAAAATGGAAGACAATGTGAACTATCTCATTGGAAAAACCACTGACCTGGAAAATAGATCCAGGAGAGATAATTTAAAAATTATTGGACTACCTGAAAGCCATGATCAAAAAAAGAGCTTAGATACCATCTTTCAAGAAATTATCAAGGAGAACTGCCCTGATATTCTAGAGCCACAGGGCAAAATAGAAATTGAAAGAATCCATCGATCGCCTCCTCAAATAGATCCCAAAAAGAAAACTCCTAGGAATATTGTCGCCAAATTCCAGAGCTCCCAGATCAAGGAGAAAATATTGCAAGCAGCCAGAAAGAAACAATTTGAGTATTGTGGAAACCCAATCAGAATAACCCAAGATCTGGCAGCTTCTACATTAAGAGATCGAAGGACTTGGAATGCGATATTCCGGAGGTCAATGGAGCTAGGATTAAAACCTAGAATCACCTACCCAGCAAAACTGAGTATCATGTTCCAAGGCAAAATATGGATTTTCAATAAAATAGAGGACTTTCAAGCTTTCTCAGTGAAAAGATCAGAACTGAATAGAAAATTTGACTTTCAAACAAAAGAATCAAGAGAAGCATGAAAAGGTAATCAAGAAATGGAAATTGCAAGGGATTTACTAAAGTTGAACTGTTTTGTTTACATTCCTACATGGAAAGATGATGTGTATGATTCATGAGTCCTCAGTATTAGGGTAGTTGAAGGGAATATGCATATATATATATATATGTATATATATATATATATATATATATATATATATAAGTGAATGTGTATGTATGTATATATCTCTGTGTATATGTATGTATGTGTATGTATGTGTATATATATGTGTGTGTGTTTATATATGTATATATATGTATATGTATATATATATATGTAAAAGAGAGAGAGCAGACACAGGGTGAGTTGAAGATGAAGGGAAGATATCTAAAAGAAATAAAATGAAATTAAGGGATGAGAGAGCAACATACTGAGAGAGGGAGATAGGGAGAGATAGAATGGGGTGGATTATCTCGAATAAAGGTGGCAAGAGGAAGCAGTTCTGTGGGAGGAGGGGAGAGGGCAGGTGAGGGGGAATGAGTGAACCTTGCTCTCATCAGATTTGGCCTGAGGGGGAATACCATACATACTCAGTTGGGTATCTCACCCCACAGGAAAGAAGAGGGAGGAAGATAAAAAAAAAATAAAAGGGAGGGGATGATGGAGGGGAGGGCAGATGGGGGTGGAGGTAATCAAAACAAACACTTTGGAAAGGGGACAGGGTCAAGGGAGAAAATTCAATAAAGCGGGATGGGTTGGGAAGGAGCAAAATGTAGTTAGCCTTTCACAACATGAGTATTGTGGAAGGGTTATACATAATGATACATGTGTGGCCTAGGTTGAATTGCTCGACTTCTTAGGGAGGCTGGGTGGGAAGGGAAGAGGGGAGAGAATTTGGAACTCAAAGTTTTAAAATCAGATGTTCAAAAAAAAAAGTTTTTGGCATGCAACTAAAAAATAAGATACACAGGCAATGGGGCGTAGAAATTTATCTTGCCCTACAAGAAAGGAAGGGAAAAGGGGATGAGAGGGGAGGGGGGTGATAGAGGGGAACAGGGCAACCAGAATATATGCCATCTTGGAGTGGGGGGGAGGGTAGAAATGGGGAGAAAATTTGTAATTCAAACTGTTGTGAAAATCAATGCTGAAAACCAAATATGTTAAATAAATAAATTTAAATTAAAAAAAAAACAAAAAAAAAGATTTCTTGAAGTAGGATGTCTAGTAGGTAGTCCAGTGATTCTTAAATTATCTTTCCTCATTCTGTTTTCCAGTTCAGTTGTTTTTATAATATGATACCTTATATTTTCTTCTTTTTTCAGTTTTTTTACTTTGTTTTATAAATCTATCTCGTGGAGTGATTTGCTTCTGTCTGGTCCACTAGAATTTTCAGGGAATTTGTTGCTTGGGGAAGGTTTTATATCTTTTTGCTAAGCTGTTAATTCCCTTTCCAATTCTTTCTTTCATAACTCTCCTTTCTTTTTAAATCTTTTTCCTCTAGCATGCTCATTTAATTTATTTTTAAAAAATTAACTTTTTTAAAAACCTCTTGCTTCATCTCTTCCAGGAACTCTAATTGAATTCATGCCCAAGCTGGGTTTTTCTCTTAGGCTTGGCTTGTAGGTGTGAAGTGATTGAGTTTGATTCTGTATCATTCTTTTACTGATCCTATTTACAAATATTTGATTTTGTTCTATAATTGATTTTGTCCTATAACTGCTTAAATCATGTTCTCTGTCTCTGAACTTATTTCAGAATTCAGCTGGTCCATAATGGTTTAGAAATCCAGTTCTTCTTGCTAATAACTCTTCTGTTCCTGCCTCAAGGAATTATGCTATCCTTGGGAGATGTGGGTGGCTATCAGGGTGTCTGGTCCAGTATTTATATGCCACCAAGCTATCCTTCAAGGATGTCTGGTTTGCTATCCAAAGAAGTCTGCGCCACTATCTTGTAGGTGGACTAAAACAATGAACAGTTCTTAGTCAGAGAGGGGAAGGAAGAGGCCTTTGCTAGCCCCTCTGCCAAACTTCCAACCAATCATATTGTTCCCCATGCCTCAGCTATGTAACCAATCATAATGACCCCATGATGTCACCTACTCTTTTTTATTCTTTGTTCTGTACTCCCCAAAACCTATAAAAGAAAACTGTCCCCCTTATTCAGAATCTTAGCTTATTGAGAAAACTGAGATCCTATTTACTGACAGATTTGTACTTTACCAATAAATTGATCATGCTTGTAACTTTGTGCTTCAGTTTACCTTATTTTAGCTGTTATAGACATTTTAGATATTTCTTCTGGGTTTGTGTCTTGTATATCCCTGTTACCATAACAGCTTTTTTGAGGGGGGGGAAGGTAGGGCAATGGGGGTTAAGTGATTTGCCCAAGGTCACACAGCTAGTAAGTATGTCAAGTGTCTGAGGCTGGATTTGAACTCAGGACCTCCTGATTCTGGGGCCGGTACTCACTGTGCAACCTAGCTGCCCCCATAACAGCTTTTTATGGTGGGATTCTTTTTGTTTGTTTGCTCATTCTTCTGGCCTAATTCCTGATTTCAGGCTCAGTATTAAGGCTGGACTCTGCCAAACTTCTGGAGGGAATGTTTGGACTAGATCTATTGCTGCTTTCTTGGGGATTTAAATGTTGTATTATTCTAGGCTCTCAAGGTCAGCTTAGCCTAGAGACCTCCAAGCTTTCAGTACTCCCAAAGTGGCCTAATCTGGGGCAGTCTGATCACTCTTCTCCCCCTGGCCTGAGCTCTGCAAATGTCTGACCTGAGTTTGGGCCTGAGTAGTAGACTGCTGCTAGATGCAGACCCCATCAGCCAGCTAGAAAGCTCTGCTGGTTCACTGGGAACTTTTGCTTGGGATTTCTGTCCCATTTATTCCTCTTCAAGCTTCAGTCTAGACTAGAAGCTGGATGAGACCCTGATTTGCTCCTCGGATGTGAACCACACCACTGACACCTGCTTCTGAATGTCCTCCTTGTTAGAGGACACAGAGTAGGGCCCAGAACCACTCCTTATCCCAGAACACCACCCCTGCATGCAGATCCCTTCCTCAGTCTGCTCTGGATCTGTAACTCAGAATTAGATAGTGAGCAATAAAGCTATCAGTTGGCACCTCTTCCCTCACCTTGAATGTGGTGCTCCACATGGGTCTGGGACTTTTTCTTGTTCTTGGGCATAGTCCCTGGGTGCTTAAATTCTTCTGGCCAGACCCCATATCTAGTGTCCACAGATCTCTCTATCTCCTTCTGCCAACTTGGGCTAGAAAAATGACTCACTGTGGTTTTTTTCTTGGATGTTCCCATCTGGATTCAGTCTGATGAATTTTCAAGATACGTTTGGAGGACTTTTGTGGAAGAGCTCAGCTATCCTTCTTCCTACGACTCTGCCTTCTTTGCTCTGTCCACCCCCCCAGTTCATTGCGTTATATCATCTCTCCAAATATTATTATTGTTAACAATTGAAATACCTCATATTTATATAACACTTTAAGGTTTCCAAAACACTTTATAAATATTTATCTTTTATCCTTACAACAACCCTGCGAGGTAAGTGCTAGCATTATTCCCAGTTTACAGAGGAGGAATTTTTTTTTGCCTAGGATCACATGGTAAATGTCTGGACTCCAGTCTTCCTGACCCCAGACCCAGCATTCCTTGCACTGTGCCACCTAGCTATTCCTTTCTGATGAACTAACTTTCAACAGGCTGCCCTTCTTTAGGAGGCAGAGTAGCACCATGGGAGGGACATAGGCTCTAGAATTAGAGGACTTTGGTTCAAATCCCATCTCTAATTCTGAGTAGCTCTGTGACCCTGGGTAAGTCACTTAAGCACCATCACCACCACCCTAGTTTTCAGTTTCCTCATGTGTAAAATGAAGTCTATGGACTAGATGGCCTCTGAGGCTGCTTCCAGCTCTTATGTATGATCTAAATTATAATTAGATGCCTTGATCTGGGCAATACATTTTCATACCTATTTTTCCAAGATGGATAGTTAGACTAATCTCTTTTATGCTGCTGTAGCTCTCAATGAGGAGGCTTTACAAAGTGCTATGGGTCAATGCCCTTAGCGAAATGTCATCCTCAAGAGTCTATTTAAAGAATCTCCCCAACAACATGGAATCCTTCTTTTGTTTGAACCTTACATGACTTACATGATACTGAAAAGCAGACATCTCTTCATGTTATACTTCACTTGATGACAATATACAGATTTAAATGCCTACAGTCAGACAAGGCAATAAACATTTATCAAGCTCTTCCTATGGATCAATCACTAAGCCCTGGGGATATCCTTACCTTCAGAGATATCATTGAAGCTTATATTCTAATGTGAAAAGACAAAACATAAAAGAGAGGGTTAAAAAGGGAGTAGGGAGGGGGAAAGGAGATGGTGCTGAAGTCCAAAAAGTCAGAAGCGTAGGCAGGAGGGGAATGAAGGTTGACTGTTCAGGGATCTCCCCAGAATAGAGGCCTCAAGAGGAACTCACCAATAGGAGAAGGGAGAAGGGGACCAGCATAGCAGAAAGAGGTTCCAGGGTGACAAAACCATAAGAACTGATGGATATTCCATGGTGAGGAGGCCCCAGGCACTGAGGGAGATACCAGGATGAGAGTAGAACTCAGGTATGATGTTGCAGTTCAGAAAGTCAGAAATCTAATATTTTCTCTAGCTAGCTGGGGGAATTGGTGAGAGAAGATTTACTAATGACTGGAGGATTGTATACAGAAGTACTACAGATGGTTTCTAGGACTGCCAAACCAAAAAAAAAAAAATTGCCAACTCTGAGGCTACATAGTAGCAAAAAACCAGCAGATGGTAGCAGAGAGCAGAGGTAGCAATGTAGGGAGTCTTGAAAAAGGGTGTTATATGACAGAGAGAAGTGAGTACCAGAGGATCCCTGTGCTGTGGAGAAAGTAGCTCACCCAATAACCTTACCAGAGGATGTCAGTGGCTCTGCAGCACCAACATTATACATTGTCTTAGGGCTGCATGTGTTCACTACACACATGACCCAGCATGTGCACTCCCTACAGGTATCTCCTCCCTCACTGGTGGAATGAGAATATGCACCCCTATGTGTATGGGAGAAATCTTTCCAGTCACTTACCTTGCTATGCTCTTTAATTAAACGTCTTTTGTTTTGAACAATGTGTCTTCTAGTTGGCTGGTAAAACACACACACTATAATGGAGGCTTTGAATGGATATTCACCTATGCCCACAGTGTATGCACTTGGACTAGATGTAGTATTCATATGAGGGAAGGGCCTCACATGTCCCCAAATATACATCAGATACCTGTTGAATGAGCACTACTTACATGCTTCATCGTGGTGAGGAAATGCTTCTAGGTTCTCAAAGATTACGCCAACAGAGTATAGGCACCTGTCATGCCCAGATGGATCATTCCCACCATCCACTGCCTTCACTTCTATTCCTGTGCTGCTGAATGCAGTTGGAGAAAATCACAAAACCTTGCTGAGTTCGCTGCAAATTTATGTAGCAATCCCAACCGGGCTCTCACTGAAGCAAGGCAATCCTGTATACCTCCTTGACTCACTATCCCACTCACCACAGCAGCTCTTCTAAACCTTTTCATCCCTCCTCAAACCTTCCATGACTCTCCTTCCCTCCACCCTCTCAGCTGAGAACCGTGCCTCATATTTCTTTAGCTGAGGCACAATATATTTTACTCCAGCCTTTTACCTTAACCCTATGTGTATCCCCCTGTTTCAGATGCGTTTCTTGTAAACAGCATATTGTAGGATTATGGTTTTTAATCCATTCTGCTATCTGCTTCTGTTTTGTGAGAATGTTCATCCCCTGCACGTTCAGGGTTATGATTTCTATCTGTGTCTTTTTCTCCATCCTAATTCCCCCTGTTTATGCTTTTATTTCTCCCTTTCCCCTTCTCCTCCCCAACAAAGTTTTGCTTTTGACCGCCGCTTTCCTCAGTTAACCCTCCCTCTTTATTCCCCTCCCTTATCTTACCGTTACCCACTTGCTACTTCTCCTCTTCCTTCTGCCCTCCCCCCTCCCTTTTTCCCCCCTTTCCCTCCCACTTCCCGTAGGACAAGTTAGATTTCTAAACTTATCAGAGTATGTTATTCCCTTCTTGAACTAGATCAGATGACAGTAAAGCTCAAATACTGCTCTTCTCCCTCCCTTCTTTCCCTCTACTATAATATGTTTTTTGCCACTTCCTTCGGTGTAATTTACCCTTTTCTACAACCTCCTTACCATTTCCCTCATAGCCCTCCCTTTATATCTCTTATTTGTATTTTATATCTTTACATCAGTTAATTTATACAGGCATTCACAACCTATGTATATCCCTTTCATTTGTCACAATAGTTGTACCATTCACAAGAATGACTTATATATGTATATGTATATATATATACATAAAAACATACATAAGATGATATAATCCCACATAAAGGTGTAAACAACCTAAACTTATTGGTTAATAATGTTTGTGGGGTTTTTCCCCCTGGTTACCTTTTTATGTCTCTCTTGAGGTTTGTATTTGGAGATCAAATTTTCCATTGAGTTCTGGCCTTTTCATCAGGAAGGTCTGGAATTCCCCTATTTCATTGAATGTCCATCGCCTTGCCTGGAAAATTATGCTTAGTTTTGCTGGGTAGTTGATCCTTGGTTGTAGTCCCAGCTCCTTTGCCCTTCGGAATATCATATTCCAATTTCTCCTGTCTTTTAATGTGGAAGCTGAGAGATCCTGCGTGATCCTGACTGTAGTTCCACGATATTTGAATTGCTTCTTTTTCGCTGCTTGCAGTATTTTCTCCTTGAGTTTATAGCTCTGAAATTTGGCTATAATATTTCTTGGTGTTTTCAGTTTGGGATCTCTTTCAGGGGGTGATCGGTGAATTCTTTCAATGACTATTTTGCCCTCTGGTTCTAGGACCTCTGGGCAGTTGTCTTTGATAATTTCTTCGAAGATACTGTCAAGGCTCCTTTTTTCATCGTGGATTTCCGGTAGACCAATAACTCTCAAATTGTCTCTCCTGGATCTATTTTCCAGGTCAGTAGTTTTGCCAATCAGATATTTCACATTTTTTTCTATTTTTTCATTCTTTACGTTTTGTTTTATTACTTCTTGATGCCTCATAGATTCATTAGCTTCTACTTGCTCAAGTCTAATTTTAAATGAGTTAGTGTTTACATTTTGCTTTTGAGCTTCCATTTTCAATTGGTTGATTTCACCTCTCAGGGTGTCCTTTTCTCTCTCTAGATTCTGAATCTCCATAGCCATTTCGCCAATCTTATTCTTTAGGGACTTTTCCATTTTTTCCATGTTTTCTTTTACCTCCCTAATTTGGTTTTTAAAATCCTCTTTTAGCTCTTCCAGCAGTGCTTTTTGGGCTGGAGACCAGATCATATTAGCTTTTGAGGTATCTGATGTATCTACCGTGTCATTGCTATCTTCTTCTATGTCGATATTTTGATCCTGCCTGTCTCCATAAAAAGAATCTATTGTCCTCGGTTTTTTTGTGTTCTTCTTCATGTTGGTTTGCCTTTTGCTGGCTTTACAACGAATTTCTATCTGTGGATCTCAGGGCTTTCTGTCCCAGCTTTCTTATTCTGGGGGTTGTGAGTCTAGAATTATAACCTTCAGTTTCCTGAGGTGTGGGGGAGGGGTCTGGCTCCCTGGCGTCTCACTCCCTGTGGGTGCTCTCCAGCACTTGCTTTTCAGCAATGGTCTCAGCTGTTTGTTGTTTGAGCTGATGACTGGCGCTTCCCCTGGGGGAGCAAGATTACGTCTGGGCTCCTGGCTTGGCCCCCTGCCGACTCTTCCCCTCTGAGACTAATGAGCTTCTAGTATTTGTCCTGTGAAGCCCCGCTACTCTCTCCTCTGTTTCAGTTCTCTTTTTTTTTCCCGAGGAATTCTCTGGGTGAGGGGGGGAGGGGTTAGAGCCGGTTACCTGGCCATTGAGTCTTTCGGAAGTTCAAGAAGCCGAGTTCCTGGGTTTTGCAAGCGTCAGGGCTGGGTGTTTTCGCGGCTGGTGGCGTTGCGCTGCCTCTCGTCGCTCCCAGAGACTGCTGTCCTGTGTTGGGAGGCCTGGGGATCTCTGCCGGTTTCAGGCGCCCAGCTTTCTCCCAGCCCGTCTCCCACGTGGATTTCCCGGCCAGCCACTTCCGCCTTGGTCTGGAGCAGCTCCGCACCGAGCACTCTCCGAGACTGCAGGTTCGTTCCTCCGGCCTTTCAAACTCTCCCGGCTTGGAAATTTGCCCCACGCAGACTGCTCGTGGTTTCTGACTCTCTCAAATCTGCTCAAATTCACTTTTTTATGGGAATCTGACAGACCTTGTGAGAGAGCTCCGGTAAGAGGCTGCCTTCATGCGGCCATCTTGGCTCCGCCCCTATAAGGGACCGTGCCTCATATTTCACTGAAGAAATTAAGGCCACTTGGGGGGCGGAGCCAAGAAGGCGGCTGGTAAGCACGGACTAGAGTGAGCTCCGTACCCGAGTCCCTCCAAAAACCTATAAAAATGGCTCTGAACCAATTCTAGAACGGCAGAACCCACAGAACAGCAGAGGGAAGCAGGGCTCCAGCCCAGGACAGCCCGGATGGTCTCTGGGTGAGCTCTATTCCACACGGAGCTGGGAGCTGGGAGCTGGGAGCTGGGAGCTGGGAGCTGGGAACGGAGTGGAGCAGAGCCCAGCCTGAGCGGCGTGGACGATCCAGTCCAGAAGCCGGGCGGAGGGGGCCCTAGCGCCCTGAATACGTGAGCAGTTACCAGACCCCTCGACCCACAAACACCAAAGACTGCGGAGAAGGTTAGTGGGAAAAGCTGCGGGAGTGGAAGGAGTTCGCGGTTCGGCTTCCAGCCCCGGGGGCAGCGGAGGTGGGGCAGCTACAGCTGTTGTTACTTCCGGCTCCAGGCCCACCTGGTGGGGGGAACTAAGTGGCGGATCACAGCAGGGGTGCACAGCCTGCCGAAGATCTGAGCCCAGTCTGGACTGGGGGTCCTTGGGGAAGGAGGAGTGCGGCTCTGACAGAGCTGGCACCTCCCCCCCAAACGTAGAACATAGAACTCTGTAATCTACAAGCAGTCATACCCCACTGAAAAACTCAAGGGTCAAGTTAGTTGGTTGGGAATATGGCCAGGACGCGAAAACGCGCCCAGATTCAGTCTCAGACTTTGGATTCTTTCTTTGGTGACAAAGAAGACCAAAACATACAGCCTAAAGAAGACAGCAAAGTCATAGAGCCTACAACCAAAGCCTCCAAGAAAAACATGAACTGGCCCCAGACCATAGAAGAACTCAAAAAGGATTTGGAAAAGCAAGTTAGAGAAGTAGAGGAAAAATTGGGAAGAGAAATAAGAAGGATGCGAGAAAACCATGAAAAACAAGTCAATGACTTGCTAAAGGAGACCCAAAAAAATACTGAAAAATACACTGAAGAAAACAACACCTTACAAAATAGACTAACTCAAATGGCAAAAGAGCTCCAAAAAGCCAATGAGGAGAAGAATTCCTTGAAAGGCAGAATTAGCCAAATGGAAAAGGAGGTCCAAAAGACCACTGAAGAAAATCTTACTTTAAAAATTAGATTGGAGCAAGTGGAAGCTAGTGACTTTATGAGAAATCAGGATATTATAAAACAGAACCAGAGGAATGAAAAAATGGAAGACAATGTGAAATATCTCCTTGGAAAAACCACTGACCTGGAAAATAGATCCAGGAGAGATAATTTAAAAATTATTGGACTACCTGAAAGCCATGATCAAAAAAAGAGCCTAGATACCATCTTTCAGGAAATTATCAAGGAGAACTGCCCTGATATTCTAGAGCCACAGGGCAAAATAGAAATTGAAAGAATCCATCGATCGCCTCCGCAAATAGATCCCAAAAAGACATCTCCTAGGAATATTGTTGCCAAATTCCAGAGCTCCCAGATCAAGGAGAAAATACTGCAAGCAGCCAGAAAGAAACAATTTGAATATTGTGGAAACCCAATCAGAATAACCCAAGACCTGGCAGCTTCTAC
The DNA here is from genome assembly GCF_011100635.1 of Trichosurus vulpecula. Taxonomy (NCBI): domain Eukaryota; kingdom Metazoa; phylum Chordata; class Mammalia; order Diprotodontia; family Phalangeridae; genus Trichosurus; species Trichosurus vulpecula. Next base: position 98,180,906 of record NC_050575.1, read on the forward strand.
ATTAAGAGATCGAAGGGCTTGGAATGCGATATTCCGGAGATCAATGGAGCTAGGATTAAAACCTAGAATCACCTACCCAGCAAAACTGAGTATCATGTTCCAAGGCAAAATATGGACTTTCAATAAAATGGAGGACTTTCAAGCTTTCTCAGTGAAAAGACCAGAACTGAATAGAAAATTTGACTTTCAAACACAAGAATCAAGAGAAGCATGAAAAGGTAATCAAGAAACGGAAATTGCAAGGGACTTACTAAAGTTGAACTGTGTTGTTTACATTCCTACATGGAAAGATGATGAGTATGATTCATGAGACCTCAGTATTAGGGTAGTTGAAGGGAATATGCATATATATATATGCATATATATATGTTTATGTATATATATAAGTGAATGTGTATGTATGCATGTATCTATGTGTATATGTATGTATGTGTATGTATGTGTATATATATATATGTAAAAGAAAGAGAGCAGACACAGGGTGAGTTGAGGATGAAGGGAAGATAGCTAAAAGAAATAAAATGAAATTAAGGGATGAGAGAGTAACTTACTGAGAGAGGGAGATAGGGAGAGATAGAATGGGGTGGATTATCTCCCATAAAGGTGGCAAGAGGAAGCAGTTCTAGGAGAGGAGGGGAGTGGGCAGGTGAGGGGGGAATGAGTGAACCTTGCTCTCATCAGATTTGGCCTGAGGGGGAATACCATACACACTCAGTTGGGTATCTTACCCCACAGGAAAGAAGAGGGAGGAAGAAAAAAAAAATAAAAGGCAGGGGGATGATGGAGTGGAGGGCAGATGGGGGTGGAGGTAATCAAAACAAACACTTTGGAAAGGGGACAGGGTCAAGGAAGAAAATTCAATAAAGCGGGATGGGTTGGGAAGGAGCAAAATGTAGTTAGCCTTTCACAACATGAATATTGTGGAAGGGTTATACATAATAATACATGTGTGGCCTAGGTTGAATTGCTCAACTTCTTAGGGAGGGTGGGTGGGAAGGGAAGAGGGAAGGGAATTTGGAACTCAAAGTTTTAAAATCAGATGTTCAAAAACAAAAAAACTTTTTGTATGCAACTAAAAAATAAGATACACAGGCAATGGGGCGTAGAAATTTATCTTGCCCTACAAGAAAGGAAGGGAAAAGGGGATGAGAGGGGAGGGGGGTGATAGAGGGGAGGGCTGACTGGGGAACAGGGCAACCAGAATATACGCCATCTTGGAGTGGGGGGGGAGGGCAGAAATGGGGAGAAAATTTGTAATTCAAACTGTTGTGAAAATCAATGCTGAAAACCAAATATGTTAAATAAATAAATTGCAAAAAAAAAAAAAAAAAAAAAAAAGAAATTAAGGCCACTTTAGGAGAGCTCTCTTTTCTCTCTTCCTTATCATCACCCAGATGCTTTCTGAAAATATCTTCTTCTTTACCCCATCTCACATGAGGAGTTGGACCTTCTCCTTGCCAAGGAGAACTCCCCTACATGTACAAGTAATCCTATTCCTTGCTATCTTCTCCGGCAGATTGCTTCCTCTATTATCCTATTATGTTCATTCTCATTTATCTTCAATCTCTCCCTGCCTACTGGCTATTTTTCCACTACTCACAAACACACCATATCCAAAAAACTCTCACTTGATTTGTCTATGTTGTTGTTCAGTCATTTGTCAATTATATCTGACTCTTCATGACCCCATTTGGGATTTTCTTAGCAAAGATACTAGAAGAGTTTGGCATTTCCTTCTCCAGCTCATTTTACAAGTGAAGAACAGAAGCAAACGGGGTTTGCACAGCTAGTGTCTGAGGCCAGATTTGAACTCAGGAAGATGTGTTTCTGACTCCAGGCCCAGCACTCTATTCACTGTGCCACCTTGTTGCCCATCTGTCTATACCTGCTATCTATATTCCAATATCTCTCCTACCTTCCATGGATAAACTCCTTTTAAAAAGCCATCCACAATCTGTACTTCCACTTTCTTTACCTTCACTCATCTGTACTCTCTGTAGTCTGACTTCTGACCTCATCTCTTAATTGCCAAATCCAATGGCTTTTACTCAGTCCTCAACCTTTTTGACCTCTGCAGGCTTTGACTCTATTGATCACTCTCTTCTCCTTGAAACTCTCTTCTCTCTAGGTTTTTATGACACTCCTCTTCCCTGGTTCTTCTCCTTCCTATCTTCACTCAGGTGGCACTCACTATATCCTAGGCACTTTTCTCTTCTCCTTCTACTATTTCACTTGATGATCTTATCATCTCCCATAGATTCAACTATCATCTCTATGCAGATAATTCTCAGACCTATTTATCTAGCCCCAACCTCTCCCCTGATCTCCAGTGTCTCATCTCCAACTACCTATTAGTCATATTGAACTATATGTCCTATAGAAATCTCAAATTTGAAGTGTCCAAAACTGAACTCTTCACCATCTACTAAGATAAGCTCAACATGCGTACATGATTTAGACATAAAGGATGATATCATAAGCAAATTAAAAGACACAGAAAAAATTACCTGTTGAATCTATGGATAAGGGAAGAGTTTATGACCAAACAAGAGATAGGGAGGATCATAGGAAGTTAAATGGATAATTCTGATCACAACAAATTAAAAAGAGTTTGCACAAATAAAACCAAATGGAGCCAAGATTAGAAGAAAAAGTAGGAAAATGGGTGGGGGAGAATTTTATAGCAAGTTTCTCTGATAAAGGCTTCATTTCTTAAGGATATAGAGAACTGAGTAAAATTTATAAAAAAATAAGAGCCATTCCCCAATTGATAAATAGTCAAAAGATATGAACTGGCAGTTTTCAGAAGAAGAAATCAAAGCTCTCAATAGTCAAATGAAAAAATGCTCTAAATCATTCATAATTAGAGAAATGCAAATTAAAAAAACTCTGAGATACCTCCTGACACTTATCAGATTGACTAACATGACAGAAAGAGAAAAGAATAAATGCTAGAGGAGATGTGGAAAAATAGGGACACTAATATACTGTTGGTGGAGTTCTAAAATGGTCCAATTATTCTGAAGAACAATTTAGGACTATGCTTAAAAGTCTATTAAAAAACCATGCATGCCCTTTGACCCAGAAATACTGTAACTATGTCTGTACTTCAAAGAGGTAAAAAGAAAAGAAAAAGGATCCATGTATGAAAAAATATGGCAACTCTTTTTTGTGGTGGCAAAGAATTGGAAACCAAGGGGATGCCTATCAATTGGACAATGATTGTACAAGTGGTGGTATATGATTGTGTCAGAATACTATTTTGCTATAAGAATTATGAAGACAATGGTTTTAGAAAAAACCTAAGAAGATTTATATGAACTGATGCAAAGTGAAGTGAGGAGAACCAGGAGAACATTGTACACAGTAACATTGTAATAACCATTAACCGTGAAAGATTTATCTACTCTGATCAATACAATGATCCATGACAATTCCGAAGGACTCATGATGAAAAATACTATCCACCTCCAGAGAGAGAACTGATGGACTCTGAAAACAGATTGAAATATCTTATTTATTTATTTATTTTTCTTGCGAAATGTTTAATGTAGAAATGTTTTCCATGACTTCATATGTATAATGGATACCATATTTCTTGCCTCTTCAATAGGTGGAAGTGGGGCGAAGGGATCAAATTTGAAACTGAAAATAAAAATTTTTAATTTAAAAATTGTACTCATTATCTTTCCTAAAAAACTGTCCCCTCTTTTAAACTTCCTTATCACTGTCAGAGCAACACCATCACACTAGTCACCCAGGCTGGTGATCTAGCTGTCATCCTTGACACCTCAGTATCACTCCCATAACCAGCTGTTGCCAAGTCCTGTCATTTCTGCCTTGATAACATGGTTTACATATACCCCCTTCTCTCCCTGATACTACCACAAACTTTTTAAAGAAAAAGAAACAGTTTAGCAACAATAACCAACACATCAAGCAGGTCTAATAGTACACAGAACAGTCCACATTTATAGCCTCATGCCTAGACTATTACAATAGCCTCTAGTCTCTCTCCACTCCAGTGTATCCTCCATTCACCTATCAAACTGATCTTCCTAGGACATAAGTCTGACCACATCAGCCCTCCCCACAACAAACACTTGTATACACACACACACACACACACACACACACACACAAAATTCCATTAGCTCCTTATTACCTCTAGAATTAAATATAAAATTCTCTGATGATTTTTAAAGTCTTCCATACTTTAGTCCCTCTCTATCTTTCCAGTCTTCTCACACTTTGCTGTCCTCCATTTTCTCCGCAATCCAGTGACACTGCCTTCCTTGCTGCTACTTGAATAAGACACTCCATCTCCCAGCTGTCCATTTTCACTGGCTGTCCCACATACCTGGAATGCTCTCTATTCATTTTCACCTCCTGGGTTTCCTTGCTTCCTTCAAGTCTCAGCTAAAATCCCACCTTCTACAGGAAGCCTTTCCTAGTCCCTTCCCTCTGAGATTACCTCCAATTTATCCTGTATATATCTTGTTTGTAAATAATTATTTGCATGTTGTCTCCTTAATTAGATTGTAAGCTCCTTGTGAACATGGACTGTTTTTGTCTTTTTTTTTGGTACCCCTCCCCAGCACTTAGCACAGTGCTTGGTACCTAGTAGGAGCATAATAAGTGCTTGTTGACTGACTTACTGGCAGGTTCTATATGACATCAACCTGATCCATACACACTCTCATATCCTCACTCAGGTTCTGCTTGCACTCTCTTTTCCTGTGCACAGACTTCTCAGAACTCAGAATCATGCCAGCAAGGCTCTATCACCATTATCATATGAACATTGGATCATCAATTTTTCTAAGAATATTTTTGTCTTTTTTTCTATCAATAAATTTCTTAAGGTATAGGTCAGTAATAAAAATAGAATAAAAGTGGTAAAAAAGATTTTTCAAATGTAAATAGTATGCATATTTTAATTACTTCTTACTGGGTATCTCTGTGCTGCTTTCCAAAAAGACTGGATGAATTCCCCATCCAACAGTATAATAGTATCCCTATTTTACCACATACATAGCTCAGCCCCAGTGAGTCTGGTTATCTCGTATCATCCTCGGTGACTGGAAAAGCTGAGCATAGACAGAGCTGGAAGGGACCTCAGAGGTCATTGAACTCCTGTTATTTACAGAGGAGGAAACTAAAGCCCAGAATGGTTAAATCACTTGTTCATGGTCAAACACATGACCTTGATATGGGAGCTTTAAGGTTTGCAAAGCACTTTACAAACATTATCTTATTTGATGCTCATAACTCTGTGAAGTGGGCACTATTGTTATCTCTGTTTTACAGATGAGGAATAAAAAGCCTAAAGAGGTAAATTGAGGTGGGACTCAAACCAAGGTCTCTGAGACTCCATGTAGACACACTCTAGCCACTAAGTCCCCACTGCCTCTGCAGAAAAAGTTCATGGCAGAGATAACCTCACCATCCTGGAAGATCTCAACAGCCCCGATGCCCTCTCTCATTAGAGGGTGGAGCCATGAACTTCCCAGCAAGCCCAGCTCCAAACATTTCATTTCTCACCTGGCTGCACTACTCTGGGACCCTTCCAACTTTTCTACCATTTCCCAACACCAGATGCCTTCTCTTCCCTCTCCTCCTGAACTCCCCCTTCCCTTTTTCTACTTCCTTTTGTTTTGTCTCCTCTCCTTAGGTTGTAAACTCCTTGAAGATCCTGGCTGTTTTATTTGTATCCCCAGCACCTGACACAGTACTTGGCACATAGTAGGCACTTAAGAAATGTTTATTGACTATTGACAGAATTTGTTGTTCAATCATTTCAGTCATGTCCAACTCATTGGGACCCCACTTGGGGTTTTCTTGGCAAAGAATGCTTTGTCATTTCCTTCTTCAGCTCAATTTGCAGATGAGGAAACTGAGTCAAACAAGGTTAAGTGACTTGTCCAGGGTCACACAGCTAGTGAGTGTCTAAGGCCGGATTTGAACTCAGAACTTTCTGACTCCAGGCCTAGCACTTTAGATGTGCCACCTAGCTGTCTATTGACAGAAAGAGATGATTAATTAAGTAAAATCTCAGAGTTGTTTTAGCTTGACTAATTATAAATTTTTTACACTTATAAAATGTGGTTGTTGATCATTTGTGGTTTTTTCCAGAATTGAATATTCGTAATCTTTAAGCACCTATCAGAGGTGCTTTATTTTCATAAATTCATATCAATTCTTTACAAACTATAGATATCAAATATCAGATTTTTTTACAGAGGAATTTGTTGAAAAAATGTCTTTCCCAGGTTGCTTCTTTCTAGTTAGTTTGTCTACACTATTTTTGTTGCATGAAATCCTTTAATTTTTATATAATTAAATTAATCTCTTATCTTACATAATTTCCTCTAAATAGCAATTTGTTAAAATTTTATTGCCTCTCAATAACTATGAAAGACAACAATTCCTATCTTCTAGTTTGATTGTTGAGTGTTTCTTTTTAATATTTTGGTAGTTGGTCCATTTAAAATTTATTGTGATATATGGTGTAAATGCTGGTCTTTTCCCTCAGTATTGATGTCCCCATGTGGAAGGGCACCAGAACCCAAAACTATACCCTTCTTGGGACTCAAGACATTAATAAAGTATATTGGCCTCTGCCAACATCAATAATATTTTTCTCTCCTCCCATAAATCTAGACTTCTTACTCCTCAGACATGTGATACGTTGGCTATATCCTCACTTTCACTTTTCCCCTTTTTTAATTTTTAAAAGATGTTTTGGTTGATGCCTTTTGTTTTTATGTCATATTTATTTCTGAATATATTCTTTCCCCTTCCCCAATCAGGAAACCTCATCTGTAATGAAGATTTTAAAGAAAAAGAAAGAGTTTAGCAAAAATACCCAATACATCAAGCAGGTCTAATACTATACATAACAGTCCACATTCATCAACCAGCTTCACCCACTTCAATTCTGTCTGCAATGAAGGGAAGGAAGAACATTTTCTCAACTTTTCTCCAGGGTCAAATTGGATCATTAGAATTACATAGAATTCAATTTTGTTTTCAGTTCTTCCTCTTCACATTGTGGTATTCATTGTGTATATTGTTTTCGTGGCTCAGCCTCCTTCACTCTATCTGTTCATATAAATCTCTTCATGTTTCTCCAATTTTATTTTCATTGTTTTTTATGACACATTAGGATCATAGATCAAGAGTTTGAAGGGACCTCGAGTCCAAACTCCTCATTTGCCATTTGAGGAAACTGAGGCTCAGAGAGGTTAAGTGCTTGCCCAAGATCACACAGATAATAAACATCACTAATATATTTTTTGCTTTTTTCTTTGTATCCCTAGAACTTAGCATAACACCTGGCACAGAGGCAGCATTTAATAAATGCTAGTTTATTGAATGATTAAGTGTGGTGTTCAAATCCAGACCCTCCAACTCCAGAGTCAGTGTTCTGTCTGCTGTACCATGCTGCTTCTTCATTTCTTATGCCATAATTTGTTTAGCTATTTCCCAGAAAATGGGCATCTACTTGGCTTCCAGATCTTTGCCACAACAAAATGGTCTGGCAACTTTTATTTTGGTATAAATATGTATATATATTTCTTCCTGTCTTTGCCTTCTTGTAGTATATGACTACATGTAGGCTCTCTGGGTCAAAACATATGAACATTTTGTTAATTTTTTTATCATAATTCCAAATTGCTTTCCAGAATGGTTGGACCAGTTCACAACTCCACCAAGAATGTATTACTCACTTTCACTTTTAAGTTGTCACTCTTCCTCTCACACCCCATTGACTTACATTCCCACCACATATTCTTTTGTCCCATGACTCACGTTCCTAATCTCTTCATTAATTTGGTCACTATGACCATAAAGCTCTGTCCATCCTCCATTTTCTGCAATCCAAGCTTTGTCACAAGCACCCAGACACCACATCTCACATCATCACACCACAAACAATCACTTAAACTAAAGGAGAATTTTGATGCTCTTAAATAAGCCCACAAGTCTGCAGTTATAGCTAACAGCTGCAGAAAATAGTGTGCCCATATTGGTCTTCCCCATACAGCTGTCTGTTTTTCAACTTGGGAATCCCCAGAGTAAAGCCAGGAATGGAATAGAATCAGCAAACTATGTGCCTTTGATTTCTGGGAAAATTCTTGAATCCATTATTAAAATGATAGTTATAGTTCAACAGTAGATGTTCACAAGGAAATGCTGATCTCCAAGAGCCAGCATAACTGCATCAAGAACAGGTCATGTCAGATTAACTTCATTTCCTATTTCGATAGGGCTACTAAAGCCATAGAACAGAGGAATGCAATAAATTTAGTTGACTAAGATTATAGCAAAGCATTTGATAAGATTTCTCATGTTATGCTTGTGGAAAAGATGGAAACATGTGGGCTAAATGATAATACAGTTAAATTTAGAACTGGTTGAATATCTGAGGTGCCAAAAAGAAGTGTCAATTTGAAGAGAAGTCTCTGGTTCAGTTCCTCTGGAATTGGTCCCTGGCCCTAATCTGTTTAACATTTTTATAAATAGATGGAATGCTTATTAGATTTACAGATGGCTCAGAACTAAGAGGGATAGATAATATGATAAAGTCAGAATCGGAAAAGATGTCAACATTCCATAACAACAGCCTGAATCAAATAAGATAAAATTTAATAAAGAGCAGTGTAGGAAGCTATACTCAGAGCAAAAGTAATTAACTTTTCAAATACTTGATGGAAGGAAGAGATGTAGTATGACAATAGTTGATGCGAGAAAGATCTGGGGATCTTAGTGGACAAGAAGTCTGATATTAATCAACAATGTGACAATAACTCCAAAATTGTGATCTTAGGCAGCATTATGAGCAACATAATGTTTAGAATACAGGAGATGATATCCTACTATCTTCTATTTTTGTTGGACCACATGTAGAATATTTTGTTCCATTCTGGGCACCACATTTTGGGAAGGATATTGATCAGTGAAAGACTATCAAAGGAGGGCAACCAAGATGAAGAATGTTCTTGAGGATCACTTGAAAGACAGTATTTGAAAGGGATTGTAGCCTAAAGAAGAGAAGACTTGGGGAATACATGGAAGTCATCTTCAAGTATTTGAAGGGCTAACATATGGAAAAGGGGTTAGAATCGTTCTTCTTCACCCCAGAGAAAAGAACTGGGAACAATTAGTTGAAGAAGCAGATTTAAATTAAATATAATTGAAAAACTTGCAAATCTGAACTATCCAAAAAATGGAATGGGCTACATCTGGAAGCAATGAGTCCCCTGTTACTAGAGATGTTTAAGTGAAGGATGAATGATCAATTATCAGGGCTATAATAGAAGGGATTCTTGGTGAGAAATAAGTTGGACTAAATGGGTTCTGAGAACCCTTCCAAACCTAGGATAATATAAATCATGGTGGTTGGTCTCAAGTTAGGGTTGTGATATGGCTTACAGATTAGGAACCAACTGAAGAGTTCTTCAGACACATAGCAAGCACCCTAAGGGACAAAGAGGTGGAGTCTTGTGATCATTTCACCAAACTGAGAAAAATTCATCATGAATTTCATTCAGAACACTGATGTGGGGTTTGAACTCTGGAGACAATATCTATTTTGTGACTGGGACAAATATAATCAAATATAATCTCATATACTGGATAATAGACACCAGAGGTACTCACCTCAACTTCCTCTATTCCTTTTCCATCCCAATTTCTAAGTTGTTTACTTCTCTGTATAGAAGTTTTCATGATTCAGAGAAGCTCTGTCATCCTAAGTGGTGCAGAGTACCTCCCTTTGGAGGGGAAGCATAGCAGAATACAGTGGTGAGGACCACTAGCTCTGGAGTTAGAATATCCAGCTTCAATTCCCATTTCTGACAGTATTTCTGTGACTCTGGGCAAGTCACCTAATTCCTCTGGGCTTCAGTTTACTTATTTGTGAAACAAAGGCATTGATGGCCTCTGAGGTCTCTTCCAGCTCTAGATCTATGATTCTATCATCCTATTAACATGCTACTGAATACCCTAGAACTGAGAATCCTGTACCTGTGGTGGATGCATGACTGATGCCCCACATGTTATTGACCTCGAGTCTTTTGCTTTTCCTAATAAATGACTCTATTGGACCTCTAGTGGTGAGTGGTTCAGTGATTTCCTTTATGCAAATACCCAAATCTAAGGATCAACAGAACTGACACACAACCAGCTTCCAAGGTTATAGTGTGAGCTGTCCCTCCCCAGACCTTCTGATGCTCTTTCTGATGAAAATATTCTTGATATACAGGTTTGAGGCTTCCAAGTCATCTATCTGCCTTTGGACTCACTGGTGCCTTGATCTTACACCATATTTTACAAGGTAACTATTTACCATCCTCTCTCATGTCCGCTTCTATGATGTGGTCACAGAGTCTCAGAGTATACATCAATTCTTTTTAGAGGGTCATGTCAATTTCTCTGCCTCATTATCTGCCATTGATGTTGGCGCACAAGCAACAATGGTCTTCATGGTATTCTATTTCCTTATGCTCATGATAAGCACTGTTTGCATTGGTAGCAAGACGATCTGGGTTCAAGTCCTTGCCCTGGCACAGGATGACTGGGTGACCTTGGGTAAGTCTCTTAACTTCTCATTGTGCCCAGGAAACTCTAAGACTATAAGTTGCATTGGTAGAGGAAGTTTCCTCAAATGGGATTGCCTATTTTAATGACACCATAGATCCAGTCAAAAATCATTATGCAACATGAGCCCTATGAAACCCTTTGGTCAGCTTTTCAAGGAAACCCTTCAAATATTCTTCCATTTAGCTACAACTTCTTTATGTCCTCTGGTTTCCTTTATAATCAACCTGGAAATAACACCATTCCTCCAGCAGTGTGGTACCTTACTGAGCACTTGGCAAAGATTGCAAAGTCAGAGCACCTGTACTTAAAAACTAATGTTTGTAGACTAATCCCTGTATGATTCTCAGCACACTCTGCCTCTTTACTGCTACTCCACCATCATTACAACTTTTCAGGAGCCAAAACCAAAACAATTCTACAAAAACCAGACAATGGAAACAATGGGAATTGTTTATGAGGCCTGGGACTTTGAATTTGGAAACCACAGGAAATCCTCAGCTCAAATCTCACCTTCTGCAGGAAAGTCTTTCTCTATGCTTCCTTCCCCCTAACCCTACTGCTAGTGCCTTCTCCTCTGAGAATACCTTCCATCCATTCTGTTTATATTTTGTATGTATCTAGTTATTTACATGTTGTCTTCCCCATTAGAATGTGAGCTCCTTGAGGACAGGGACTGTTTTTGCTTTTCTTTGTATCCCAGCACTTAATAATATCTGGCATGTAGTAGGTGCTTAATAAATGTTTGTTGCCTCACTAACTTTCCTTGGGTAAATCTCTGGTCCTTAGATGTCTCATCTGTAAAATGAAAGACTTGGACTAGTAGACCGCCAATGTCTCTTCTAGCTCTAAATCTACTAGCCCTATGATCTTGTAATTCACTCAGGACAAGTTTGTTTTGTCTCTTCAGTGTCAGCACCCTGGCCAGGGGCAATGGGAAGGCTAAGAACCCTGAGCCAAGCACTTAAAGGGACAGTGCTGAGGGACTGAGCTGCCTTACTCCTTCATGTTGGGTATGCACTGAGTGGCAAGCAGTGACGAATTTAAGGAAGCCAATAATGCAGAAGCCTGCAGAAATTTCACTTTGCCTGTGGAAGGTGAATCTGATCCAGGTGAATTTCTGGGTTCAAACAGAGAATGCACGACTACATTATTAGGATCCATGGGAGAATTCCCTGTTGTATGCATATCACTATATATCTTCCACAGTAGGTTGACACCTTGGAAGGCAGCTAGAGGAGTTATATAGTTCTATATCAATTTGTGTTTCTCTCTCCCTCAAGGTATCCTGGATGCTCTGGCTATACTTGGCACCCACTACTGTCTGTGGGTTAGTCTTCCTGTGTTAGTGAGCCTGTGATGTAAGAACTTCCTGAAACTACCTGGTACTGCATATCTAAATATATCATTTATCTGAGGTTGTGTCCCACTAATCTTGGGTGTGTTTTGAGAGCCTCCAAAATACACTGAGCTTTTAGCCAGTGCTAATGCTCTGTACTTTTCTGCCCCTCGGCTTAGCACTCATAGACCAATGCAGAGTCTTCACGCTAATAACTGTAAAGGAACCTTATTTATACCAATGGACATATGTATATGGGCACACCTTAAGAGGCATCCATAGGGTTTATTTCTATGACTCTTCAGATTGGACGATAATCAAGTCTTGTGGCCATATGATATGATGCTGGCCTGAGAGGTCATCCTAACCCCAGCACTCACTAGTGCTGGTCTTTTGTGGTCACTGACCATTATGTGTAGCACTCCTCAAATTGTCCTCATGTTGTGGCCACCCCTGTGAGAGTCACTGTTCAAAGCAGCAAGTGTTTGCTAAGGGCCTGTTATGTGCCATGAACTGTGCTAGATATTAAAGATTCAAATACAAAATTGAAACAGTCTCTACCCTCAAGAAGTTTGTATTCTACTTGGGGGAAGTACACAGATAAGTTATTACCAAATATTGGATAGGGACTTTACCTGTGACTCCATCACATTAGGAATGGTCAAATAGATAGGGGGGGAACAGTGAGAGAACTCCTAGATGAAAGGACTCCTTCCACTGAGGCTACCAAACAAGATTAAAATATAATTGAGAAACGTTTAACAAAATAAATAAAAATACAATACAACATCGATTTATGTTCATTTGTAGTTTTCTAAGTCAATATATGGACAGCTGAATGATAAAGTGGATAAAGTACTGGGCCTGAAGTCAGGAAGACTTGAGTTCAAATTTGGTCTCAGACACTTACTAGCTGTGTGACCCTGGGCAAGTTGCTTAATCCTGTTTGCCTCAGTTTCCTGATCTATAAAATGACCTGGAGAAGGAAGTGGAAATCACTCCAGTATCTTTGCCAAGAAAACCCCAAATGGGCTCTGAAAGAGTCAGACATGAATGAAATGACTCAGCAACAAAAAAGTTAACATGCAGCAGAAGGATATGTTTCCATTTGATTCTGACATCACTGGTTTAGTGGAAAGAGCATCAGACACAGTGTGATTTCACAGAACTGATGGCAAAGCATGCCTCTCATCTCTTTTTTTTTAGTTGTATGATTTTTTTGGAGGGGGGAAGGCAGGGCAATTGGTGTTAAGTGACTTGCCCAAGGTCACTGTGTCAAGTGTCTGAGGTCAGATTTGAACTCACATCCTCCTGACTCCAGAGCCAGTGCTCTACTCACTGCACCACCTAGCTGCCCTTGCCTCTCATCTTTTGGATCTTGGTGTTGCATTATGCGTGCAAAACAAGGCATGCATTTTCTGCCATATCCAAAGTGTTTTGGGGTTTTGTTTTGGGGTTTGTTTGGGTTTTTTTTTTGCTTGACTATGATTGTCACAAGGTTGAGTTCTATAAGAGGGATGTTAACATTGGAAAGTAAAAGTGATATATAAAAAAGTAGCATCAATAAAATGTAACCTTGAGAAAGTTACTTTAACCTCTCCAAGCTTCGGTTTATTAGTCTGTAAAATGAGGATAATCATACTTATACTGTCCACTCTTAATAGTTGTTATAAGGAAAGACAATGAGCTAGCCAGGCACTGTGCTAAGTGCCGCGGGTAGAAAGAAAAGCAAAATCCCTTGCACTCAATTAACTTACGTTCTAGTGGAAGAGACAAATATGAAAATAACAAAGCACATACAAGATATACAGTGTGTGGTTAGCCACTGAAGGAGCTAGGAAAGGCCTCTTACAGGTGAGATTTGAGCTGAAGGAAACCAGGAAGCAGAATCTAGGAGGGAGAGCTTTGCAGTCACGAGGGACAGCCATTTCAAAGGCACAGAGATGGAAGATGGAGCCTTACGTATGAAGGACAGCGAGTTAGGCAGTGCCGCTGGGTGTCCATCATGTAGAGTTGAACAAAATATAAAAGAATTGTCAAGGTATAAAAGGGGATGGTTATGAAGAGCTTTAAAGAGGCAGCTAGGTGGCATGGTGAAAAGAATCGGAAGTCTGGAATCAGGAAGACCTGAGTTCAAATCCATCCTCAGACACTAGCCCATGTGACCCTGAGCAAGTAATTTAACCTCCTCTTTGCCTCAGTTTCCTCAGTCATAAAATGGGAATAATAATAACACCTCCCCTCCCAGGGTTGTTGTGAGGATCAAGTGAGATAATATTGTAAATCACTTAACATAGTGCCTCATACATGCTAATTGCTTATTAAATGTTCCTTTTCCCCTTTAAATGCCAAACACAGCAGTTTATGTTTAATCTTAGACGTAAAAACCATTGCTAGGGTTTACCTAGAGGAAAGGGGTGACATGGTCAGACTCAAGCTTTAGGAAAATCACTGAGGCAGCCACGTATGGAAGAGCCCTTGGAGTGGAGTTGAGAGAGAGAGGCCAATTACAAGGCTATTGCAAAGATAGAGAGGTAGACCAATGGAACAGTCAGGACAAGAAAGAATCAGAAATAATGGAACACAATATACCAGTATTTGGTAAACTAGAAAATGTAAATTACTTAAGAAAAAACTTATTTGATAAAAATTTCATGGAAACCTGAAAAGAAATCTCACATAAATAAAGCTTAGATTAACACTTTACAACATATTCCACAAATTCTAAATGGAAACATGACCTTATATTAAATGTCGCACTACTAAAAAATTAGAAGGGGGCAGAGCCAAGATGACAGCTGGAAAGCAGGGACTTGTGTGAGCTCCCTGCCCAGGTCCCTCCAAACACCTATAAAAATGGCTCTGAACAAATTCTAGAACTGCAGAACCCATGGAATAGCAGAGGGAAGCAGGGCTCCAGCTCAGGAAAGCCTGGATGGTTGCTGGGTAAGGTTTATTGCACGGAGCTGGGGGCAGAGCCCAGCATGGGCAACACGGACCAACCAGACCAGGAGCTGGGCAGAACAGGCCCTAGAGCCCTGAATCAGTGAGCTGTGGCAGTTACCAGACTTCTCAACCCACAAACACCAAAGACAAGAGAGAAGGTTAGTGGGAAAAGCTGCTGGGACAGAGTGAAAGGAGTTCGTGGTTTGTCCACTACCCCAGGGGCAGAGGAGGTGGTGCAGTTCTGAGGCTGGTAACAGAGCTACAGCTGCAGTTGCTTCAGGCCCCAGGCCAACCTGGTGGGAGGAATTCAGTGGCAGATCTGAGCAGGAGTGCAGAGCCAGCTTAGATCTGAGTCCTGTCTGGGTTGGCAGTTCTTGGGGGAGGAGTAGTGCTGGTGTGGCAGAGCTTGCCATGTAGAAATAGCTCTGAAAACAACAGCACAGCCCCTCAAGCTTGGTACAAAGTCCTCTATACTCTACAAGCAGTAATACTCCAACAAAAAACTCCAGGGTCAAATAAGTCGGCTGGGAACATGGCCAGGCAGTGAAAATGGACTCAAATTCAGACTCAGACTTTGGCATCTTTCTTTGGTGACAAAGACCAAAACATACAGCCAGAAAAAGTCAACAAAGTCAAAGAGCTTACATCAAAAGCCTCCAAGAAAACATGAACTGGTCTCAGGCCATGGAAGAGCTCAAAAAGGATTTGGAAAAGCAAGTTAGAGAACAGAGGAAAAATTTGGAAGAGAAATAAGAGTGATGCAAGAAAACCATGAAAAACAAGTCAATGACTTGCTAAAGGAGACCCAAAAATACTGAAAAATATACTGAAGAAAATAACACCTTAAAAAAAGACTAACCCAAATGGCAAAAGAGCTCCAAAAAGCCAATGTGGAGAAAAATGCCTTGAAAGGCAGAATTAGCCAAATGGAAAAGGAGGTCCAAAAGACCACTGAAGAAAATACTACCTTAAAAATTAGATTGGAGCAAGTGGAAGCTACTGACTTTATGAGAAATCAAGATATTATAAAACAGAACCAAAGGAATGAAAAAATGGAAGACAATGTGAAATATCTCATTGGAAAACCACTGACCTGGAAAATAGATCCAGGAGAGGTAATTTTAAAATTATTGGACTACCTGAAAGCCATGATCAAAAAAAGAGCCTAGATATCATCTTTCAAGAAATTATCAAGGAGAACTGCCCTAACATTCTAGAGCCAGAGGGTAAAATAGAAGGTGAAAGAATCCACCAATCACCTCCTGAAAAAGATCCCAAAAAGAAAACTCCTAGGAATATTGTTGCCAAATTCCAGAGCTCCCAGATCAAGGAGAAAATACTGCAAGCGGCCAGAGACAAACAATTTGAGTATTGTGGAAACACAATCAGGAAAACACAAGATCTAGCACCTTCTACATTAAGGGATTGAATGGCTTGGGATATGATACTCCGGAGGTCAATGGAGCTAGGATTAAAACAAAGAATCACCTACCCAGCAAAACTGAGTATCATGCTCCAAGGCAAAATATGGGCTTTCAATAAAACAAAGGACTTTCAAGCTTTCTCAGTGAAAAGACCAGAGCTAAATAGAAAATTTGACTTTCAAACACAAGAATCAAGAGGAGCATGAAAAGGTAAACAAGAAAGAGAAATCGTAAGGGACTTACTAAAGTTGAACTGTTTTGTTTACATTCCTACATGGAAAGATGATGTGTATAATTCATGAGACCTCAGTATTAGAGTAGCTGAAGGGTATATAAATATATACAGGTATATAAATATATATATATATATATATATATATATATATATATATATATATATATATATATATATATATATAGACAGAGGGTACAAGGTGAGTTGAATATGAAGGGATGATATCTAAAAAAATTAAAATTAAATTAAGGAATGAGAGAGGAATATATTGAGAGAGGGAGAAAGGGAGAGATAGAATGGGATAAATTATCTCACATAAAATTGGCAAGAAAAAGCAGTTCTGTAGGAAGGAAAGAGGGGGCAGGTGAGGGGGAATGAGTGAATCTTGCTCTCAGCAGATTTGACCTGAGGAGGGAATAACATACACACTCAATTGGTTATCTTACCCCACAGGAAAGAAGGAGGAAGGAGATAAAAAGGGGGGATGATAGAAGGGAGGGCAGATAGGGGGAGGAGGTAATCAAAAACAAACACTTTTGAAAAGGGACAGGGTCAAGGGAGAAAACTGAATAAAGGGGGATAGGATGGGAAGGAGCAAAATATAGTTAGTCTTTCACAACATAAGTATTGTGGAATGGTTTTACATAATAATACACATGTGGCCTATGTTGAATTGCTTGCCTTCTTAGGGAGGGTGGGTGGGGAGGGAAGAGGGGAGAGAATTTGGAACTCAAAGTTTTAAAAACAGATGTTCAAAAAACATTTTTTGCATGCAACTATGAAATAAGATATGCAGGCAATGGGGCATAGAAAGCTATCTTGCCCTACAAGAAAGTAAGGGAAAAGGGGATGGGGGGGAGTGGGGTGACAGAAGGGAGGGCTGACTGAGGAACGGGGCAACCAAAATATATGCCATCTTGGAATGGGGGGAAGTGTAGAAATGGGGAGAAAATTTGTAATTTAAACTCTTATGAAAATCAATGCTGAAAACTAAAAATATTAAATAAATTAAATAAATAAAAAATGGAATAAAAGTTGGAGAAATATAAAAAAATTAGAAGACAAATAGATCACTTATCTTTTAAAGATATAGATAGGAGATGTATTTTTTGACCAAACAAGGGACAGGGGCAATTACAAAAGATAAAATAAAAAACTTTGATTACATGAAACTGAAAAGCTTCAGCACAAGAAAAATTAATGTACCTAGGATAAGAAGGGAAGTGATATGATGGAAGGAAAATTGTATCAAATTTCTCAAATAAGTGTTTGAATTCAAGATACATGACAATTAACTGGGTGTGTGTGTGATCAAAGCCATTTCCCAATGGATAAAATGGTGAAAGGATATGAACAAACATTTCTTAAAAGAAGAATTGCAATCTATTAACATCCATACTCAAGAATGCTCCAAATAACTAATAACTGGAGAAATGCACATCAAAACAGCCCTGAGATTTCTCCTTACACTGTGAAAATTGGAAAAAAAATGGCAAACTATGGGAAGTCAATGTTGGAGGGCTTATGGGGAAATAGGTGCATTGTTGGTGGAGTTGTGAATCCATAAAACAATTGTGGAAAACAATTTAAAGGTGTGCAAATAAAATGACTAAAATGCCCATACCCTTTGTCCCAGAGATTCTAGTTGTAGATTTGTGCTACAAGGAAGCCACTGATAAGAAGAATTTTTATAAGAAGAAAAATTATTATAGAAGAATTAATTATTATAGAAAATTATTATAGAAGAAGAAAGAAGAAAAATTATTATAAGAAGAAAGTCCCCATGTGCACAAAAATGTTTACAGCAGCATTTTGTGTGTGTGATAGCAAAGAATCAGAAACAAAATAGATGCCCATAATTGAAGAATGGCTAAGCAAATAAAGGATACATGAATGTAATAGGATGACTGTGCCACAATAAATGGCAAAAAGGATGAGTACAAAAAGACATGGGAAGATCTATATGAACTAATACAGAGTGAAGTAAGCAGAACCAAGAATACAATATATACAGTGACTATAATGTAAATGGGATGAGCTACCACGAAAATGCCTAAAGAGAATATTGCAAAATTACAAAGAATAAACATAACTCCAAAAAAGAGATAAGATGCTCCAATCCCATTGCAGAGGATGTCCATGAGCGTGGTACATTGCAGATGTATTAATCAGTTTTGCTTATTTGTTCTGCCTTCTTTTCATTTCTTTGTCTTTGAAAATATTATTTTCTATATGAAGTGACTCTCTGGGACCAGAAGGGAAAGGGGTATTAGGGAGATTTTGATAATGTAAAAAAAAAGAGAGAGGGAGACATCAATAAAAATTTATTTTTTTAAAATAAAAAGGATATTGCAATCATCCAGGCAAGAGGTGATGAGGGTCTGAACCAGGTAGTAATTCTATGATTGGGGAAAAGGGAATGTATATGAGAGAAGTTATAAAGGTAGGAACAAGAAAACTGGGTATATGGGATAAGATAGAATAAAGAGTTGAGGATGACTCCAAGGTTCTAAGCCAGGATGAATAGGAGGATGGCAATGCTTTCAAAAGTAGTAAGAAGGGTCAGCTAGGTGGCGCAGTAAGTAGAACACCAGCACTGGAGTCAGGAGGACCTGAGTTCAAATCCAGCCTCCAACATTTGACACATTTACTAGCTGTGTGATTTTGGGCAAGTCATTTAACCCCAATTGCCCTGCGTTCCCCCCTCCAAAAATAAACCAGTAATAGGGAAATTCAGAAGATGTCTGGGCTTGGCGGGGAAAGATACAATAAGAGTTCTGTTTTGGACATGCTTGCTGAGTTTGAAATAAGCAAAAGGCAGTTGGTGACGCAAGAATTTAACTCAGGGGAAAGACTAGGTACAGGTATGGGGAACCTGCAGCCTCGAGGGCACATGTGGCCTTCTAGGTCCTTGGGTGCAGCCTTTGGAGTGAGTCTAAGTTTTACAAAACAAATCCTTTTTTTAAGAGGACAAATCCTTTTTTAAGAGGATTTGTTCTGTGAAGTTTGGATTCAGTCAAAGGGCCTCACTTGAGGACCCAGAGGGCAACACATGGCCTCAAGGCCACAGTTTCCCCACCCCTGGACTAAGATTTGGTTACACAGAACTGGGAATCGTCTACCTAAAGAAGAACTCATTGGAGCTGATGACATCACTAAGGGGGATAGCACAGGGAGCCCAGGACAGTGCCTTGGTGAACACCCATAATTAGCTGTTATAACATAGATAAGGAGACAGAAAAGCAAACTAAAGTGTAGTTAAACAGATAGTAAGAGAATCAGGAGAGAGTGATGTCACCTTGTGGGTGCAGCTAGTGTGGGGGTAATGGCCTAAGAAACAACTGAGAGATAAAAGAAATGGAGGCTGTAGTGAGGACAAAGAACAGGGTTAGGGATTATAAGGCATGGGGAAATATGGAATGATAATAGATTATTATCAGATAAAATAATTTCAGAGTTCATGAACATGGAAGTGGAACACTTATAAGTGATGGCAAGGTCAAGAGTATGATTATCTCTGTTTGGAGCTGAGGTGAAGTAGAGGAGTAGGTCATAGGAACTCTGTAGATTGGGGAACTAGAGCGATGGGCTATGGAGAATCAGTATATATATTGAGGTCACCTAGTATCAAGGTAGGAGTTGGGGAGGAGAGGAAGATGTTAAGTCAGACACTGAGCTCATTGAGCAAGGAAGGAGAATATCTTGGGGGCGAATAGGTAACAGCCACTAAGACCTAGATTGAGTGACATGTATCTAGTGTAACCTCAAAAGAAGATAAGTTCCCAAGTGTAGTAGAAGAGAGAAAGTATGAAAGTGGCAATGGTAAATAAGGAGTATTCTTTTTTTAAAATAGTATTTTCCCCAGTTATATGTCAAGACAATTTTTACCATTCATTTTTACAAGATTTTGAGCTCCAAAGCTTTCTCCCTCCCTGCCCTCCCTTCTTCTGAAAATGGTAGGCAGTTTGATATAGTTTATGCATGTGTTATCATGCAAAAATGTTCCCATATTACTCACAGTTATAAAAGAAGAAATAGATCAAAAGGGGAAAAATACAAAAGAATGAAGTAATGCACAGTTTGGATGCCCTTTGGACATAGTTCCAAATTGCTCTCCAGAATGGTTGGATCAATTCACAACTCCACCAACAGTGCATCAGTATCCCAATTTTCCCATATCCTCTCCAGCATTTATCATTTTCAATAAGGAGTATTCTTATCCCCCTAGCATGTCCAGTGAACCAGATGGGTATGAAAGAAAGTATAACCAGTAATGAACAGGGTGATGGTGAAGAAAGAAGTGTCATCAGGAGGGAGCTAGGTCTTCATGAGTGTCAGAAGATCAAACCAAGTTTGTTAATTATGGAGCAGGCATTCCAGAAGGTACAGGAGAAGGAGCAGGCAGATCTTGAGTGGGACACTGGCATGGTAGAGTTGAGGTGGATGGAAATAAAGGAGAAGATAAATGGGGATAAAATGAGTTTGTACATCTGCAGCTGAGAATTCAAAGTCACTGGGATAGGGAGAGTACAAAGCAGTGGGAGTATGCTAACCACTGAAGAATGAATCCAGGCAGACTATCAGTGGTTGGAGAGAGGACCGATGAGGGAAGCATCTGATTAGATTTTTGGAAGTTCAACCTGAAGGATCAGCCTAGTGACTGGTGATGATGTTATGCCCATGGAAGCCCTGGAAGGCCCAACTCAAAATGGGCAGGGGTAAATGGAGGTGTGAGATCTGAATCAAGATGAGGGGTGGGTAATAAGGACTTTGTCCTAGACTGGGATGTTTAAAGAAAGCCCTGAATCCTTGTGAGCATTAAAGTGTTACAGAAGTGGAGGTTTTAGAGTTAATATGGAAGTATACAAATCCCAAAAGCTAAAGGGACCATAACTGACTGAGACGTCTCAAGGACTCAATGGAATGGCCCTGTCCAGATGGAACCTAAGACAGTTGAAAGTCAGTGATCGATTCACTTGTTATCATTGCAGACCATGAGGAGGAGGATGTATGTGCATTTGGGGAATTGAACTCTATGTGACTCATCAAAGCATTGGGAGGTAAGTCTACCAGGTCTCATTAATTAAATGACAATTGAACTTTACATTAGGCAACAGCTAGGGAAAAGGAGAAGCATTTATTAAGGCTCTACCATGTGCCAGACCCTGTAATAAGAACCTTATGAATATTATCTCACTTAATCTTCACACTAAGCCTGTGAGGTATATAATATATATATATGCATATATATATATATATTATATAATAACTGTGAGGTTATTATCCCCATTTTACAGTTGGGGGAATTGAGGCAGAGAGGGGTTAGGTGCCTTGCTCAGGACCACACAGCTAATGAGTGTCTGCAGATGGATTTGAACTTGTCTTTCTGTCTCCAGACCTCTCACTACAGGTCCAGTTCTCTAGCCACTGCACTGCCTGACTACTTTGGAAAAGGCAAAGATCAGTTCACATCTGATAATGAATACTATCGCAGATAGCCTCCTGCTGTTAGGGAATGCATCAACCAACCAACAAACATTTGTTAAGTGTGCCAGGTGTTGAGGTGTTGGGCATTGGAGATTTAAATACAAAAACAGAATAGTCACTGCCCTTAAGTACTTTGCCTTCTCCTGGGGCAAAGTCCACATAGAAGTAAAAATAATACCTATACAATAAATCAAAAGTGATTTGGGTGGGATGGTAGCACCTGGGGAGGTCGGGAAAGGCATCATGGAGGGAGCCCTTGAACTGTGCCTTGAAGGGAGCCAGGGATTCTCAGTCAAGTCAATGTTCATTTCTTAATCTGCTACGCACCAGGCACTGTGCCAAGCCCTGTGGATACAAAAACAGGACAAAAGACAATCCCTGCCCGGGGGAGCTCACAGTCTAACAGGGCTTGGGGACAGAGAAAGCATGCATGCAAGCTACCAAACAAGTGTGTACAAACAAAATGTATACAGGATAAATCGGAGGTAATCTCAGAGGGAAGGCACTAGCCTTAAGGGGGATCAGTAAGGCTTCTTGAAAGTGAGACTTTAGCTGATATTTGATGGAAGCCAGAAGATGGAGATAAGGAGAGAGAGTACCAGGCATGAGGGACAGCCTGTGAAAATGCCTGAAGTCAGGAGAAGGGAGTGTAGTGTATGAGGAGCAGCCAGGAGGCTGGTGTCACTGGAGTGCAGAGTTCATGGAGGGGAGAGATATGAGAAGACTGGAAAGATGTGGGGTGGGGGGGTCATGAGGGGCTTTGAACATCAAGTAGAGGATTTTATATTTGATCCAGGAAACAAGAAGGAGCCACTGGAGTTCACTGAATAGGAAGGTGACATGGCCAGTCCTGTGCTTTGGGCTAACAGAGTACAGGATACACTAGATTGAGGTGACTAGAAGCAGGGACGCCAACAAGCAGGTTACTGTAATAATCTAGGCATGAAATGAAGAGATTCTGCCCCAGGGAGGCAGCACTGTAAGAGGAGGGAGCTATGTATCTACAAGAGGTGTTACCGGGGTGAAAATCAACAGGACATGGCAAAGGATTTCATATGGGGCGGTGGTGGGGAGAGGGTTGAGAGAGAGAGAAAGGAACTGAGGACACAGACAAAGGTTGCCAGCCTGGGTGACAGGGAAGATTGTGATATTCTCAAAGTAACAGAGAAGTTAGGAAGATGAGGAGGACTTGAGGTGGGGGAGGGAGGCTGGAGATAATGAGTGCAGCTTTAGACATGTTGAATTTAAGATGTCTACAGGACATTCAGTTTGGAATGTCCAGTAGATGGTAGGAGATGAAAGAATGGAGATCAAGAGAGAGGTTAGGGTAGATAAACAGATCTAAGAATCATCTGCATAGAGATCCTAGTTAAATCCACTGGACTTGATGAGATCACCAAGTGAAATCATATAGAGTAAGAAGAGAGGTCAAGTCAGAGCATTGGGAAGACACCCACTATTAATGGGTGTGTTCTAGGAAGTAGAGATGAGGCAAGAGTAAATCCCAGGGATGGGAGCATCCAATGCAAAAGCACAGAGTGAGGAAATGGAATTTATGCACAAGGAACATCAAGTAAGGCAATTTGACTGAAATGTAGGGTATGTGAAGAGTGGTGTGCAATAATCCTAAAATGGTAAACTAGAGTCAAATTCTAAAGGGCTTTGAATGACAAACAAAGAAATGTACACTTTCTCTTAGGGGCAATGTGGTACAATAGAAAAGGGCATTAGATTTGGAGGCAGGACTTGCATTCAAATCCTGCCTACGTCATTATTTATATGACCTTGGACCAGTCTGGACTTCAATTTCCTTATCTGAAAAATGGGATGGTCGGACTATAAGGTCTCTTAGAGCCATCCCAGATCAAAATCTGTGTTCCTATAAGATAATAGGGAGTAATCAGAGTTTTTGCATGGGAAAGTGCTGTGACCAGATTTGTCCCGTAAGACTATCACTTATTCTTTGTGTGTAGGAGATGGATTCAAGACGGAAAAGGAAGACCAGTAAGGAGCCTACTTCAAAGGTACTTCAATGAGAGGGGCCTGAATGACGGCGGTAGCCATGTGAGTGAAGAGTAAAAGTTGGATGAGAGAGACGTTGTGGAGGAAGACTTGGCCAATGACTGAATACAGAGGTGGTAAGGGGGAATGAAAAATCGATAGAACAAAAGGCTGCTGGAGGGGTCAGGCCTGTCAGCCAATGTCAGCTGCCCCCCAGGCCAGACCGGGTCACCAAGCAAGAGAGTAGTTGTAACAGAAGCAGGGAAAATTGGAACAGGTCTCAACCCTCTTCTCAGCATTCTTTAAAATAGATTAATGGCCAGATTGCTAGGGGCTGGCCAGGCACTATGGAGACTGGAGTCCAGGTGTCTGGGAACCCTACTGTCTCCATGCATCTAACAGGCTAGACTGACCTGGGGTCCTGTCGGGAAAGATGTGCTGGTAGACAGGGCACAAAGACAACTTCTACCTGTCTTCCAGAGGCCCAAGGCTGTAAAGAAGATTCTCCACACACACTTACACCCCCACC
The DNA here is from genome assembly GCF_011100635.1 of Trichosurus vulpecula. Lineage (NCBI taxonomy): Eukaryota > Metazoa > Chordata > Mammalia > Diprotodontia > Phalangeridae > Trichosurus > Trichosurus vulpecula. The sequence goes on from NC_050575.1 coordinate 98,205,472, forward strand.
TCACCCCCAATGAGGCTGTGAAAAGAATGTAGGAATGTGCTTAAGCAAAACCATTCTGGCCCCAAGGGATGATACAAGATTAAATGGTGTGAGTTCATTCTGCTGAAGGCTCTGGTCACATTCTAGCTGTCTCTTTTAATCAGGTGAACCAAGTTCCAGAAGAACGGTGGTATCTGTATTATATCAGCATATGCTACATGTCTGTCTGAGAGCATGTAGGCCTTACACCATCACTCAGTGATGTCATGACACATGCGAAGGGGCCAGAAAAGCCGTTTGTCCATAGTGGGTACAACAGCTCAACCTTCATCCCTGGTCACAGTTGTCTCTTCAAGGCCTCTGATCACTAATCTACTGGCCCCTCAGGGGAAGCTATTGCTCCCTAAGGATGGTATCTGCCATGCTCCGTACCATAGTGGACAGAATGGTGGACTTGGAGTGAGGATATACCTGAGTTCAAAGCTTGCCTCAGACATTTACATGCTATATGACTGGGCAAATTATTTAATCTTTCTTTGCCCCATTTTCCTCATCTGTAGAGTGGGGAAATGATGGCACCTATCTCATAGGTTTGTTGTGAGGATCAAGTGAGATTACATAAGCATATACACTCACCTGTAACATCTATGGGGTGGCCACCCCTCAACCTTCTAATTGGCCCATTCCCATATTCATTTTCACCATTCTAGTTCTAGGTTAATCCAGGGCTATGTTTCAGTATTTCCTTATTATATTTAATAAATTAGATAAATGCCTTTCCCTGTAAATAGGTTGCTTATATTGATTGACTTGACCAAGGCCACACAGTAAGTTAGTGGCAAAGCCAGGCTAAAATCTAAGTCCCTTGACTCTTAGGCCACATTTTCATCCTCCTGTGGTGATGGATGATGAGAATGGGAAGGAAGAAGGAGAGGAAGGTGTGATGACAACCATTTTCCTGTCAATCAATAAGTGAGTCCTCTGCCTAGTTTATCTCCTGCTTGGGAAATATCAGGTACTCAAACATTGTGCGTGGTGGGATGTGGGGGAAGCAGAAGGGGGAAAGTTAACAGCTTCTCACATCTAAAGCTGTAAAAGAGGAAATGGTGTTGTAACTCTGGGATGGAGTCCAGCGGAATAAAGCAGTTCTGAGCCCTTTCCCTTGGACAGAGTTTGTTCCCCCAACCTGGGACAGTGACCTGGTCCCCTAATGGAAATGACAGAGGGAAATCCAAGATCTTAGTCGGACTTCCCCTTTCTCCCAGTAGGTGGCAGCTCTGAGCAGACGCTTGGTCCTGTAGGGACAGATGTAAGGACAGATGTAGGGATTTGGCTCCCTCTCCCACTCCCAAAGGCATCTATACACACACTCTACCAGCCTGCTAACACAGAGCTAAACTAGAGACTTAGACAGGTGACATCTTTGAGGAGATCCACCTGCCCTTCTCTCCTCCCTCTCCCACCATCTTTCCATCCCAGTGTTCATAGCACAGCAGCTCTTCCTCAACCAGCCTCAGGGCACCCAGGGCTGTAAGAGAGAGCACTCAACTGTCTCTTGACACCCATCCCCCAAATACTGTTCCTCTTTACCTCTGTTTTCATCTCTTTCTCTGTATGCTTATATCTGGCAATCAGAGAATTCATGGTGTTCCTAAAGTCTGGACACATAGGCAAAAATGCATATTTTCAAGAAATGAAATGAATGAAATTTTCAACATTTTATTTAATTGGAATATTAACAAATAACATCTTCAATATGATTTCCATCATTTGCATTGCAAAGGATGATGCACTTTGCAAGATTCATGTGAACTCGATGCAATAACTCCACATTGCTGTCAATTTTAGCACATTCACTCTTGGAATAGGAATGTGAAATCATATGAAGTTATTTGAAGTTGAAGATGTTATTTGTCAATATTCCAATAAAATAAAACGTTGTTGAAAATTTCAATCATTTCATTTCTTGAAAAAATGTATTTTTGCCTATGTGTCCAGACTTTAGGAACACCCTGTAGAGAGACTACATCCATTTAGCTATTTTTCTTTTTTCCTGTCTTTTCCCCTTTGTGCAATCCTTCCTTTGTCTCTCTGTCTTCCTCCTTCTCTCTTTCCCTTTCTGCCTTTGTCTCCCTCTCTCTTCTATATTTGTCACTGTCTTTTTGTCTTCTTTCCCTTCAGGACCTCCCCACTCCTTTCTCCACCAACTCGAGCTACTTCTCTGGCTGCTGTTCATTGCTCTTGGTGAGGAGAGGCAGAAGGAAGGAGGCCGGGGTACAGAGGTCAGTGGGGGCTTCCTACAGGAATCCCCCCTCCCCCCAGCCCAAGGACAGAGGGAAGGAAGAGAGGGCTGGGCTTTCTTTTTGGGTAACAACAATAAAGTGGTTTATTTTTCTGTCATTCTCTCCCCCACCCCCACTGTAGTCTGGTCCACCTCCCTTAGCCAAGCTGACCTTGATCAAGACGGACTTAAGATTAAAGAGGGCAGCTGAGCATAAGCAGGCATCCCCTCTAGAGCTAAAAAGAGTTCTTTTCTCTCCCCACCCTGCTCCCATCCCAAACCTGCTCCTCTTTCTGACTTCAGTATTTCTATCTGAAACAAAACTATTTGGTCTGTCTTCCATGTTCATAACTTTGGAGGTTATTTTCAAAACTTCCTTCTTCCTCGCTTCTCATAGCCAAACAGTCATGAAGTCCTGTCGATTCTACATCTGCAACTGCTTTTGAATCCTGCCCTTCTTCTCAGTTCCCACTGCCACATACCATCTACCTGGACTATTACAATGGCCTTCTAATAGTTACTATCTACTCGCTAATCCATCCTTCATATTGCTACCAGACTACTTTTTCCTAGACATAAACTTGGACATATTACCCCTCTGCAGGACCTTTGGATGACTGCCTATTGCCCAGCCAGCAGAGTTCAAACCTCTTTGCCTAGCATTCAATGCTCTTCACGATCTTGGACCACCTATCTTTCCTGCTTCATCTCCTATCATTTCCCAATATTCATTCCAGTCTCCACCCAAAGTAGGCTACCAACCTCCAGAGTATTTTCCCCACTCTATAATTTTGCTCCTATTTTTCTTCTTCCTGGAATGTCCTTCCTTCCCCTCCATGACATCCCTCCCCAGGTCAACTCAAATGCCATTCCATCCAGTAAACCTTCCCTGATTCCACCTATCATTATGAACCTCTCTTCCACCCATACCACATAGTGTTTTTACACTTCTCTAATGTACTTCTCATGACTAAGTATTTTACAGTAAGCCACATTTATTATCCCCCTAAGAGACTATAAGTTCCATGAGGGCAGAGACTAAGTCTTATCTAAACTTTCTATTTCCCCTAGCCTAGGGGACTCTGTGTACAGTAGTTGCTTAATACATGTTCATTGAATTGAATTAAATTGAGAAAATAGAGCAGCACACCAAGCCCAGAATCCTCTCTGTAGAGAAGGTGAAACCCAAGGAAGGGAAGGGAAACTTGGGAAATGATGAGTTCCTTGAAAACTGAGGCTCCCCACCAGGCCTGGGTTTGGGTGGGGAGGTCAAAGCTGCCTCTTTCTGGGACACTGGGCTGGACTAGCCATCCCACATTCCAGGCTCAGTGCTCAGAACAATGGAGACCCAACATCTGGAGCAAGATTCAGCAACTAGGTGTGCAGGACACACAAATTTGTGATCCCTTCCTTAGAATGTCTGAGCCTTCACTGCTTAAGCCTGCCCAGGTACCTTCTCCCAGCCTCCTTTTCACCTTCCTAATTTGACTCAGAGTTCCCAGGTAAGGGTGAGGTAGGGACTTTCCTGTTTCCTCCCATCTCCCCCCACCCCTTGCAGGTAAGTACAGTGGTTTTTCCACACAATTGGTGCTCTGGGAGGGGAAGAGTAGGAAATTCAATATTTTTATGTCACCTACTATGTACCAAGCACTGTGCTAAGCACTTTTTACAAATATTATTTCATCTGATCCTCATAACCCTATTATTATCTCTATTTTAAAGTTTAAGAAACCGAGGCAGAGGTTAAGTGACTTGCCTGCAAGGTTACATAGCTAGAAAGTGTCTGTGGCAGGATATGAACTCAGATCTTCCTGACTCCAGGCCCAGGGCTCTAACCACTGTGCCACCAGTTCCCTTCAGCTGCCTTTCTTTAATGGCAGAAGGCACAGAGGGAGGGGTTCCTTACTCCTTTATTGGGGCACACTCTTAGAGAATGAAGAGCAGCTACCAGCCCTATCTCCCCCAACCTAGGAATCCCCGTGGTATAAATCAGCTCAGCAGAGGTGGCCAGTGGCTGGGAAATAATGGGATGGGCAGAGGAAGGGATTCTCTCCACCACCAATGCAGAGGCATTTCATCTCCTTGGTCAGAATCAACAATGCAAGGAGAAATCCTCCCCAGTCTCTGCTCCCTTCCAAGTAACTGCACCAGAAAAGCTTCAACCCTTGCACGTTCCAATTCTAGAACGCTATTGGAGGGAATCACACCTTAATCCTTAACAGCTGCCCACTTAGCTGGAATTGTCAGGATAGTTTTGACTCTCCGAGGTCTAAAGGAACTCCAAGAATATCTTGGCTGGAAATGTGCAAGAAGCTTCTGCTTCAACAGTTCCAGCGATGGGGAGCTTATCACCTACAGAGGCAACCCATTGTCGGACAGCTCTGATTGAAAGGAAGGTCTTCGCCATTGGACTGAAATCTGCCTCTTGACAACTTCTTCGCTTTGCTCCTCTGGAGACAAGAACGAGTCTTCCACGTGACAGCCCTTCAAATACCTGAAGCGAAGAGAATGCATCCCACCTAAATATTTTCTTCTACCTGTAACAAAATGAACGTCACTCCTGTTACCATCTTGGCTACCCTTCTCTGGACCGTCTTCTATTTATCCATGTCCTTCCTAAAGTTTTGACAGCAGTCCTCGACCATTGCCGTCCTCTCTCCTCTTAGGTACAGGTACCAGGGCTATCTGGGCTCCGCGCCCTTGTACACTACCTGTCTCCCCGCAACTTGGGCCGGGCTGACAACCCAGGGGCAGTCCCGGCCTGGTCGGGTCCGGGAGCCAAACTCCCTCCGCCCTTTGCCCCTCCTGGCGGGAGTTCCCCACCCCGCCCCCCTCTGCCTGGACCCGACCCGCCCTCGGCCCCGCCCCGCGGCGGGCACAGGCACGTAGAGGAGAGGAGAGGACTTGACGGGACTGGACAGCCGTGCAGTGCAGCGCAGCCCAGGGCAGCGCAGCCAGCGGCGGCGCCGCACACCCAGCCTCGCCGAGCTGACGGCCGCTGGAAATGAAGAGAGGGGGCGTCTGGAGCCGGAGCCTGTGGCTGATTGTCGGTGTCCTGTGGGAGGCAGGTGAGGAGCCGCCGCGGGACGGGGTGCAGTGCAGTTGGGAATAAACGAGACAGGACGGGACGGGGCTGGACTGGACCGGACGGGATGAGATGGGGCCGGACCGGACGGGACGGGACTGGATGGACTGCTCAGTTCTACCGCCAGCTTGGCCATGGTCTTGACCGCCTTCTCGCTTATCTTGTCTCCTAGCCCGGACCTTTCGGCCATCTCTGCTCACCCCCACTTCCCACTCCATGCTTGTGCCAGGCACAGTGCCCGGGGCTGTCTCCCCTGCACTACTGCCGCCACCTCGAGCCTGGCCCAGACCCGTGCGTTCAGGCCCTCCCCGCATCCCCTCATCCCTGGCAACCCCCCAACCCCGAATGACTACTGGGAGAGTTACCCCAGCCCTGGTCCTGCGTATCCCGTCGTGGGCCAAAAGCCCATGCCCAGTTGTCCGCCAGAGGGCGCCCTGGGAGGGAAGCCGTCGCTGCCCACCATCGGTGCCCCCCGACTGGCTGGGGCAGGACTGTCCACGCGTCTTTCTCCACCGGGGCTCCGTTTTCCGTTAAGATCCCTCTGCGGCAGCAGAGTGTCGATGGCACCTGAGCCCCGAAGGCTCTAGGGCAGGAGCAGGGCAATGAGGATGTTGTTTGGAATCAGACTTTTATGCCAGAGGGAAGAGGTTGGGTACAGACAGAAAAGGCTGTGAGAGATCAGAGTCATTTGCTCTTTGCTGCAATGACACCCAGTCGGTAACATAGCTTGGATAGGCAGAGAGTATAAGGAAGGGCACCGTGGAGGGTGATAGCATGAGAGACAGTTTGGGGGATGCTCCAACAAGGCCAGAACTCAAGTTCAGGGGTCCTATGTTGAGGCTGGAAAGATAGTTTGGGGCCCCACTGTGGAGTACTTTGGGTCATGGAACCACATAATGTAAGAATGCAAAGGACTTTTAGGGATAATCTGGTCTAGCATCCTCATTGTACAGACAAGGAACCCAAAATCCAATTAAATGCCAGGCTAAGGACCTTGGACTAACCTTGTGGACAATAAAGAGTTATTGAGGATTTTTGAGGAGAGTGATGTGGTCAGATATGTACATCAAGAAGATTATAGTTAGCACATGACAATTAAAGGTAAGAGACAACTTAGAAGGCTTTTAGAAGTCAGGTGAAAGATAATGAGAACCTGAAAAGGGGAGAGGGGGGATATGGAAGGGGAAAGAAAGAGAGGAATTTGAGAGATATTGCTAGAGTAGTATCGACAGACTTTGGCCACTGATTTGTCATTCATTTCCTTTTTTAACACGTCTCTAGATAGATAGATCAGGAGATGCCATAGGCAGAGTGTCGGCAAAGCATTTAACAACTCTTTTATGCTATCCTTGTAGACCAAAAGGAGAGATATGGACTGGGAGATAATATGGTTAGGTGGATTTAGAACTGGTTGAAAGATCAGACTCAATTGATAATGACCTGTGTCAATGTGAAGTGCCACAAGACCCTGCCTCCAGCCATGTTCTGTTCACCATTGTTATAAATGATTTGGATGAAGTCAAAGAATCATAGCCACAGAAACCAAAGGACCTTAGAAATCATCTGGTACAATTTTCATGAATTTATAGAAGAAAGCATAGCAGATTGTCCAAGGCATCTATGCTTCAACACTTTGCAGATGACATGAAACTGGGAGAGATAAACACATTAGGCGATAGAATCAGGATCCAAGAAGATCTTTACAGGTCAGAATAAAGGGGCCAATCAAGTAAGATGGAATTTAATAGGGATTAATGTCAAGTCTTATGCTTGGGTTGAAACGGTTTACAAGTGCAGAACTGAAGAGATACCTAAATAACCATTGATATGGAAAAAGTGCTTGGAGTTGGAGTGGACTGTAATACAGAAAAATTATCATTGTAACAAATGTTGATACTTTAACAAATTTATTATGTAATCTGTCCTTACCCTCACCAGTCTGGAATTAGAGGAGAGGAGCCTAGTTTGAGAACTGGAAAATACTTTTGAGGCCATTTAGTGTGACTTTTTAATTTTACAGATGAAGATAGGTTAAGTGACTTGTCCAAGGCCACACAGCTAGTGAAAGGAAGAGCTGGAGTTGAATCTAGGTCCTCTGATTCCAAATTCAGCACACATTACATTGTGCCATGCTGGTTCAGATCTCATCCAGGTCCTCCCATAATCACTACTCCCCCAGTCATGCTAAAGGTCTTTTACTCTTTCGTGGCTACCATGCAACACTTAGGCTATTTGTTATCCTTTACCCTCTCTACTTGACAGTCTCCTCCTTTTCTAAACATACATATCCCTCCTTGATGAGGTCCATTGCTTCACAATGGTATGGCACTGATCTTCATTTCTCAAAGCTATGCCCTTAGAGTGTAAGCTTTTGCAGGGTGGAAGGCTTCTGTGTTTACTGTTCCAGGACCAACTTCTCTAAGTATAGTGCAGTTCCTTATGAGCATCTTAACCCCACTGGATAATGAATGTTTTGGCCATGGTCACCCAGTGTAATGTGGCAACCATCTAGCTGAGGATGGCCAGAACTTAAGGTAGAAATGGTGGCTGGACAGTGACCTGGATAAAGGAAATAACTGGCCTGATGGCCACAGATGGGATCACCAAGGAAGAGAGATTAGAGAGAAGAGGACTGGGGATGAAGCTTTGGGGATACCTCCACTCCATGGGTAGGAAGAGGAAAAGGAAATGGGGGGATAAACCTTACTTCCTGCCATTCCACATTGAAATCAAAGGCTGCTCGGTAGTTGGGGACTGTATATTGTCTAGAAAGGATTGCCCAGTGGTTCGATTGAGATGTAGGAGGGTTAGGGAAGCTCAGGATAGAGACTTGTGTTGATGCCAAAGTTTATCAGGTAGGAATATTAAAGCACACCTCAAGAACTCAGGAGGACAAGGACAGACTGACGTAGGAGGGTGGGATTTAGATTAGGTTTTGGGGTAGTGGAGGGACTAAAGATGTAGGTACTACAGAGAACCAACAGGGACTAAGATGGTTGAAGAGTGATTGTGCTCCAAAAGATGGTAAGGGGCATGTGTGTGTGTGTGTGTGTGTGTGTGTGTGTGTGTGTGTGTGTCTGTGTGTGAGAGAGAGAGAGAGAGAGAGAGAGATTAAGAGAGAGATAGAGAGAGAGAGATTGAGAGAGAGAGAGAGACTGAGAGAGACAGAGAGAGAGAGAAAGGGAGGGAGGGAGAGATTGAGAGAGTGCAGGGGAAGGTGGGAGGGGGGAGAGAGACAGAGAGAGAGAGAGAGAGAGAGAGAGAGAGAAAGTCAGGCTTCCTGGGGGAGGGGCCTAAGTTGAACAAAAAGGGAACAAACAATAATGGAGACCCCTGGGTTGGGAGAGCACTGTATCCTGACTGAGTGTCTAGAGACTCCATCTCTTCAGCTACCTTCTCAAGGAAGGGCTGAAGGTGTAAAGGTCCTACTTCCTTTCTGCTTTGCAGGGAGGGAAAAGGTTCCAATGTCAGAGCCTAGCCTTTCATTCTGGGGAGTAATATTTCCATCTTGGGCTTTTCATGAGCTGTATTGCTCTAGAAGCAGGCCCAGGATTCCAGAAATGAGTGGGGTAGGTAGCCCTAAGTAGGTTGCTGTGCCTGAGAGAATTGGGCAAGACCGTGAGAAGGGGAGCCTGAGAGAGTAAGAGCCTTGCCTATCATTCAATCAATCAACAAGCATCTTTTAAGCATCCACCGTGCTAGGCACAATGCCAGGTGCTAGGGATACAAACATAAAGGGGAAAGTATTGCCCTGGAGGAGGGGTGGGACCATATGTATCGATAAATAAATACGAAAGAAATAAAACGTAATTGGAGGCGAGAAGAAGATACTAGCAGCAAGGGACAAGAGAATCCAGGAAAGTCTTGTATAAAATATGGCATTTGAACTCAATTTTGAAGAAAACCAGGGATGCTATGAGGCAGAAAAGAAGAGTGAGTGTATTCCAGACATGAAGGATGACCTGTGCAAATGCACAGAGATGGGATAGAATGTCCTGGTTGGGGAACAGCAAGACATTTAGTCCTTCCTTTGTATCTCCAGCATTAGAGATACAATAAGCATGTAATAAATGTTTATTAAATTACTGACCACAGGGTAGGGGAAGAAAAGTAATATGTAGCATACAAAGGTTGGTTGAACCTTGTAAAGGACTTTAAAAGCCAAATAGAAGAGTTTATCTTGGATCCTAAAGGCAATAGAGAGCCACTGGGGTTAATTGAGGAGGGGGTGATATTTTCACATTTCACATGATTTGAAAAACTCACTTTGGCATCTGTGTGCAGGATATATTGGGAGTGGTACAAGATTTGAGCTAGGCTGTTGCGGTAGTCTAGGAAAGAGATGATGAACAGCTGAATCAGAGTGGTGGTTTTGTAAGTAGAAAGGAGACGTATTCGAGATATGTGGAGAAGAAACAAGATTTTCCTAAAGGCAGAAGAACTAGGCCCAAGAGAATAGGATCTAGGGCCAAAAAGTGGGGCATGCCAGAGAATGAAACCTTAGCCTCATCTGTAGATATGGAAGGAAAGCAAGACTTCATTCCAGCCAAACTAGGAATGGACATGACCAAAGCAAAGAAGTCCATGAGGTAGCCAGAAACATCTAGAAGGCTGTCTCCATCTTTGCACGAGTCATTTCCCCAGAATCTCTCTGTATTGCTACTGCTAAATGTCAACTTTTAGTGGGTAGAGAAGGAGATTGGCGACAGGGGGGAGTAAGGGCAAGGCAGAATTTTTTTCCAGACATGGTGGATGAAAGACATCATAGCATAGTGGAAACAACACTGAATTTGGAGTCAAGTGAACAGAATTTGAATCTCCCTATATGAATCTGGGCAGATTACTTAAGTCCTCTGACCATCTATTTCCTCATAGGTAAAATGGAGAATATGAAAACAGTGTGCCTTAGAGTAAGGAGGATCTGGGTTCAAGTACTGCCTCTGACTACAGTTATCCCTTGCCCATCTTGGGGGTCAGGGGGGACAGCACCCCCACAAACTGGAAAATCCGTGTAAAATTTTTTGGCCCACCCTTCATACCAGAGACAAAGTCTGAATTTTTCTTTTTCCTTTATGGAGTGTTTACAGTACTTATTGTAAAATTTGGGTTGATATAATACAATACTATAAATATACTTTATCCATTTCTGAGTTTCTAAACTTTTCCTGTGTCTGCTGGCCTTCTCATGTCATCTGCAGCTTCTGCAGAACTCCCAAAAAATTCCCCTTTAACTTCTTATGCCAACCTGCAATATACTGAAACCTCTATGGGGAAAGTCAGGATGTAGAAGGGATAACTGTACTTGTTGTGTGACCACCTGTGAGCCAATTAACCTCTCCTTGCCCCCCGGGGCAACTCTCTGGGACTGGTAGAAGGTAGTTGGAAGTTCCTCTTTGGGAGCTCCCAGCACCCATGAAATCACAGTGAGGGTATACCAGAGCCAAATCTTAAGGCCTCGTTAAATTTTCAGTGTGAGTATTCACCCCTCAAAATTGACTAAGGCTACATACAAATCAGGGTCTGATTTATTGTTTTGTTGATTGTCTAGACTTAAGATAGAGACGGACAAAATGTTAATAATGTAAATTAAACTTTTAAGTGTGTCATGGGTACTCTTTTTTTTTTGGAGATCAGGTTGTTAAACATTTACCAGTACGCCCACGGAATCATAGGTTTGGTTAAAAATTTTAAAAAGGAAGGGAGTAGGGATGCTTACAATGTAGATGTTTCATACACATTTGTTGAATTGCAAAGTTCTTTAAAAATATGAACTGATGTTATCACTCCCAAAGCTATATGCATCTTGATGCCCAAAGGCCTGGGAAGGGCTGGGGGTCCCTCACTGGGTTTCTATGCCCAGATCCCCTGTATTTAGTTACTCTTACAAAAATCAACTTCCAGTTGCCCTCAAGGCTCTTGGGTATCAGAGATCAAAAGATGATCAACTCAGGGCTGGGTGGTGGTGTGGGGGGAGGGTCGTTACGGACCTTAAAGATCATCTGCTCCAGGCCTCTCATTTTACAGATCAAGAAACTGATAGGAGGAGGTAGGAAAAGTCTTGAAAGACAGGAGGACATTTCCCAGTAGAGGGACCAGGGAAAATGGGTCTCAGGGCAGATGGAATAAATATGTCAGCTGTTCCTTGATCTTTCACCATCTTCTTATTCCGGAGTTTCCAATGCCCGTCCCTCTCATATTCTCAGTTCCAGCATTGGTATATATAAAACCTAATTGCATTAAGATGTTTGGTCCCCATCAGACTGAGATTACTCTCATCTCCCTCCACTAAGATGTCTTAAGAATGATGCTTTTGCAATCATGTCTGCCAGGTCTTTGTAACAGCAGACCCAGCAAGACTAGACTGTGTTCTTACCCACTGGGGCAGTGTGGCCTGGGCAGGGATCATGGAAGCCTAGATTTAAAGTTCAAAATGATTAGAGAGGCTATCCAATTCTGCCCTCTCATTTTATAGATGACCACACTAAGGCCCAAAGAGGTACCTTAGCCAAAGTCCCATGGGTGCCAAAAGAATTTGAACCCAAGGCTTCTGACTCCAGAGAGAGGAGAAGTCCCACCAAGCAAACCCCATCAAACTACCAGTCATCCTGTGTCACTGTTGGATAGGCTGAGCTTTGGGGAAGGGGGCTTGGAGAGTTAGGGTGTGAGTCTTATAGACTCATTTTCCCTTAAAGCCTAGCCTAGCTGAGCACCTTGGTAAACCTTGGATCTTAGGACAGTCAAATAGCATTCAGAATTAAGGAGAAAAAGACAAGAAGAGGATTAAATTTCTCTCTATACTATCTGTCCAAGGGGACCGAATTAAATAGTGCAAACAAGACTGTAAGGGACATACTTACCTACTCAAGGAAACAAACTTTTATACACTTTAAGAAAAATCCTTTATGCCCCAAAGAGTGGTATGCTGGGTACAAAGTAACCTGCCCCTTGAAGTAGTTCCCCTAAGGATTTTTACTTGACATTACTTTAGGAGTCAGTGGAGTTAGTGTCTGTACTTGTAGGATTTCAGTCTGGAGAGAATTTTAGAGACCAAATCCCTTTATTTTGCAAAAGAGGAAATTGGCACTCAAAAGGGAAATGACTTTCCCAAGGTCACACAGTCAGTGCCAGGGCAAAACTTCAATCCCAGGGTCCTCTGATTTTAAAGTAATTGTTCTTGCCCACTATACTGTGGCCACTTCTGCACTCCTTTCTAATCCTCCTGTAATGATAACTTCCCTCCACGTGGGCCTCACTGCCCGCTGGTCAGAAGGGGTGAGGCTAAGCTGTTTCTAGCTAAGGCTGCTGGATTTGCTATTCTTAGGAGTATTTGTTTCCAACTCTACCCAGGGCACCGACATTAGGAGTCCTGGGACCTTGCTGGGAGCTAGGTGAGTGTATTTACCCAAACAAAACACCACTCCATTGTCTCCAGCGGCAATTTCATCAGCTCTCTGCCTGCCTGCTGCTTAAGGGGGCAGTAGGTAGGGTCCTGAACTGGTATGTCACTGCAAATCCCAGCCTCTTGCTTGATTTAGGTGGGCTCAGGATCACAGATAAAAGTATTAAAATGGGTGTTAGGGAAACAGGGTCTGAGGTCCAGCTCTGCTACTAACTTTCTTGTGACCTTGAGCACTCTACTTGCTTTCTCTGGGCCTCAGTTTCCCCAACTGTATAATGAGAGGGTTGGGTTCCATACTCCAAGGCCCCATTCTGATAGTCTGCATCTGTCCTAAGGTGCTTTATATAGCCAGGGGCATTCTCAAGTTACAGGCTCTCGAGAGTCAGTTAAATTTTCACTGTGAACATGTATACCTCAGAAATCGGCCAATGCTACAAATTAGAGGTTGATTTATTATTTTGTTGCTTTCCTGAACTTGTGTTGGAGAAAATGTTAATAATGCAGATTGAATTTAAAAGTGTGTCATGTGGGGTTTCTTGTTTTGTTTTGGAGAGCAGCTGTTAAACATTTACCAGCAAACCTCTGCTTACAAATCTGACATTCCAAGTTCTAGATCCGAGGGTTCCTTCTAGCTCTGACAATTCTGTGCTCAGTGATTCTTTGGAACTTTAAATCATCTTCAATTCCCCTTCCTAATTTACCCTTACTTCTAAGATGTCTGTTCCTGGAGAGGCTTTCCTGGTTATCGGGGATACAAGAGCCTTTCTTTTGGGGTTCCAGGTCCATAATGGATTCAATTAAACCAAAGCACTTTACTTTGTGCTGGGTACTGGGGATATGAAGCCAAAAGTAACGTAAGTCCTGCCTTCAAGGAGCTTACCCTTTATAGGAGGAACACAATGTATACATGTATAAGTAAGCAAAAAATAAATATGGGGAGGGGCCACAGGGTAACCAAAACATGAAGAAAACATGGTCCCTGGTTCCTGTAAAGAAGCCCATGGTCTAGTTCTTTGTTAGAAAAACAAAAACCTATTGTCCTCATAGCCACCCAGGCCCCGGCTTGAATCCTGCTCAAAGAAATTCTCTGAAAATGCCACCCTTTCCTGGGGCAGTACTTCTGAACTCCTACTACCTTCAGCCTCTTGGAACTTCAAGATCTACCTCGTTTATCACCTCTTCTAAAATTGTCACCCCCATTTCCTTTTGGCATTTCTCCCTTCCACCAGAGTCACCAGCCTGTGGCTCCTAATCCTCTATGGCAAGGCCTCTGCTCTGCCCAGGACAGGATCACAGATTTAGAGCTGAAGGGACCTCCGAGGTCATCTAGTCCAAGCCCCTTATTTTCAAAGGAATAAACAGACCTAGAGAAGTTAAATGCCTTTTCCAGGTCTCCGTGGCTAGTGTCAGTACGATTTGGATTCTGGCTCTGTGATTCCATGTCTATTGCTCCTTTTACAGTACCTTACTGCCTCTTAGGTCACCTCTCTCAAATCCAAAGCCGGGACTAGGAATTCTGGCCCTGGGGGCCTTCACTCTTCTCATGAGAAGTGAGGCTGTCTAAGGTAAGACCACTCCTGTGAGTGGTTGAGGCAGATTGAAAACCAAAATCACACAATTGGAAAGGTTGAGGAAGTGGGAGGGCAGGATATTCAAAGGGGGGAGAAATTAGAGTGGAGAAGAATTTACTGGAGAGGAAAAAATAACATGGAGGTCAACAGATGACACAACAGAAGTCTGGGCACACTGGTGGGAAGTGGAGGCAATTTCTGAGTGATGGCAGGAGAGATAGAGTCTGAAAGTCAGGGTGAGAAGCTGAGAGTGTATCAAGTCCTCTTCTTGGACCTGTTCATCATCAGGTATAAGCCAATCAATCAATCAATATGCATTTATTAAACACCTACTGTGGCCATGCGGGCAGCTAGGTGGCACAGTGGATAGAGTGCCAGGCCTGGAATCAGGAAGACTCCTCTTTCTGTGTTCAAATCTGGCCTCAGACACTTACTAGTTGTGTGACCCTGGGCAAGTCACTTAACCCTGTTTGCCTCAGTTTTCTCATCTGTAAAATAAGCTGGGAAAGGGAATGTCAAAACCATTCTAGTATCTCTACCAAGAAAACCCCAAATGGGGTCACGAAAAGTCAGACAAGACTGAAATGACTGAACAACAGCAAAAAATGTGCTAGGGATGAAAGCATAAGGAATCAAACAATTCCTACTCTCAGTTTTTAAAAATGAATTTATTTTTTAGTTTAAAATTTAAAATATTTAAAATAAATATTTTTTAAAATAAGTTTATTTATTTTTGCATGCATTTATAATCTGTCCCTCCCACTGCCTCTCCTATTGAATAACAACAACAAAGTTAAAGCCCTCATAAACATTTGCTGTCCACCAAAACTAATTCCCACTCTGGCCATGCCCAAAACACACTTCTTTCTCTGTACTTTAAGCTCATCAGCCCTCTGGCAGGAGGGAGAATGGTGTGTTCCATCTTCAGTGTTCTGGACTGGTGGTTTCTCATCACATTGATCAGAGTTTTAAAGTCTTTCAAAGTTCCTTTTTTCTGGGATGATTTTTGTCATTGCATAAACTATCCTAGTTCTGCTCACTTCTCTCTCCATAAGAACAGAGGGCTCTTCCCAATTTCCTCTGAAACTGTCCATTTCATAATTTCTTACAGCATAATAATACGCCAGTACATTCTCATACCATAGTTTGTTTAATCACTCTATAATAGGAGGATATCCCCTCAATTTCCAATTTGGGCTGCCATTAAAAAGAGCTGCTATAAATGTTTTTGTACATAAAAATCCTTTCCTTCTTTCTTTCATCTCTTTGGGGTATAGGCCTAGTAGCGGTATATAGATAGCTTAGAAAAGGAGTATAGAGAGTTTAGTGACTTTTGGGGCAAAGTTCCAAATTGAAGAGCTTACATTCCAATGGAAGGGATGAATACAGAACATATGCAGCATAAATATAAAGTATATATATGCAAAATATAGTGTCCCAAAAGCCTTAACTTTAATAGCTTAAAACTGCACTAAGACTTTTGGGACACCTGTATAGACAAAAGAAATACAAGGTGGCTTGAGGAGGATACTCTAGCATTTGGGAGAATCAGGAAAGGCTTCATGAAGAAGATGGTCCTTGAGCTGCATTTTAAAGGAAGAGAGGGACTCTCTGAAGAGGAAGTAAGGAAGAAGTGCATTTTAGACATTTGGGATGGCCAGTAGAAAGGCATGGAGATGGTTGAGGGAAGGAGCAGCCAGCCTTGGAAAGGGTGCCAAAAGTCATGGTAGAGGAGGAAGCTAGGTTTCAATGATCACCAGAAAATGGTAGGAATGTGAGAGGAAGACAGTGGCTGAAGGGGAGTTTGTTAACAATAGAGATGGATTCCAAAGGAAAGGGAGGGCAGAGGAGGCTCGGGAGTGGGAAGGGATATAGCCTTCGCTATTGAGGATAAGGGTGTTGCTTATCCCACCGAGCTGGGTATCCTGTATGGTGCACATCCCAAGACCCAGCAGGAAGATCCCATGTGGTGGGCAAATGGGACCCTAGAGAGGAGTATTAGTGCCATGGGATGCTGAGGAGTGGCAGTGGAGGGTGAAGGGGTGAAGAGGCATGCAGGCCTATCTTGTAGCCAGTGCCCCTCTGGGCACTAGGAGTAGGAAGGCGTGTGCCTCTGAAGCTGGCACTTGGGGCAAAGCCCCAGCTACCTCATGCTGGTTCCCACTCTGTTCCGACCCTCATCACTTAGCTTTTTGCCTCGTTTCAACATTAGCATGTTGCTGCTCAATGAAATTGTGATTATTCTGGCCCCAGTCAGGCTACTTTAGGAAAGTAGTTCTTGACTTATGAGCCTTCCTTCTTCCCAGGGTGGCCTAAAGGGAAGAGGAAATGGAAAAGACAACCATCTCCGTCCCAGAGGTCACCAATCAGACTGGGGACATCCCAGGTTCCTCCATTGTCCTTCAGTAATCTGTTAGGCTTCTTTCATGTAGGGATTGGTGTCAATCCGCATCAGAGCTACTAGTCTTCCAACAGCTTTTCTAAATTGCTGGTTCTTTCCACTGTCTTTCTAGCCTGGTTTTCTATGACTTTCACTGGGGCCACCTGAGTTCCATTAAGGTCCTGCCCTTATCCTTGTCCTGAGATCTGGTGTTTGCTGGGTTTCATATGGTATTTCCAAGCTTTGACTGGGCTTGCTGTCTTGCCCTGACTGTCCTTCTGAGCTCTCTCTTCTCTCTGAGCCATAGCATGGGAGGTCCTCAGAACTCTGTAAATCAGGGGACATCACTAGTGAACCTGCCCCTGAAGCCCAATACAATATGTGCCAGGGCAACTGGCAGGATACATGGCTAGTGAACCCAGGTCTGGCTTCTCTCAGTTTCTAGAATGAGAAGTCATTTTGGAAAATCTGATGCTTGTTTTGTACTCTGAGCGAAACCACTGTGTCCCCATTATCTGCGGGTGGCTTATCCACCTGGTGGATTTCCCAGGACTGAGGTTGAATTCCTTCCTGTCTGCTCCCCACCCCTCTGTGGTAAGGCCCTTCCCTTTAGTCAGGCTGGGTTTGGACTGAAGAGTGAGCAAGCATAGGGTGAATGACCAGTTATTGGCAATACTTAAGAGAATTCCTGATCAGGGATGGTTAAACTACATACGTTTTGAGACCCTTTCCAGCTTGGAGATCCTATGGTTCCCTGAGGTCTTCCCCACCATTCAGGGCACAGTCTTGATGGATTCAGCCCCAGAACTCTCTGTTCATCAGTCTGACCATTCCCTACATGAAAGTGGATATGGGCAGAGATTTCTGGGGGCAGGCCTGCCATCTCTCTGTCCTGATGACTCAGCCAGCACCCAAAGGGTAATCTATTCTGATTCTGTGAGGGACTTCAAGGAGACCTGATAGAAAGAATTCCTCCCTTTGGCCATAGATGGGGGTATATGGAGCCAGTCCTCATTCTACAGAAGATGTAACTGAGGCAGAGAGAGAGAATACAACTCACTCGGGGTCACTAGGCTCTAGAATGATCATCCTGCATCCTCCACAAGGATATATGAGGTTGGGAAGGAACTTAGGCATCCCTTGGGGAAGAAGGGCCTAGAAGATTAGATGGAAAGTCTCCATGTGCCCAAGGTGGGGCAGGAGCTTTTAAATTTCCCCTCATTCTTTCCTCTGCTTCCATGAAAGACATGTTGCAGCTGGCTGGATATGAAGCTGATCTTCTGAGATCTCCCTGGTCTCCGGGGGTTGGTCCCCCTTTCAATCAATTAACAAACCTTTATTAAGTGGCTACTGTGTGCCATACCTTGAATACTCAAAAGCAAAAGGGAAATGGACCTGTCCTCAAGAAGTTTATAATCTAATGGGGAGACAACATGTACTTGCAGACATATGTACAAAACACACTCAAACTACATAAAAGTGGAAGGTAGGGAGCACAGTGGTTAGAGTGCCGGGCCTAGAGTCAGGAAGACTCATCTTCCTGAGTTCAAATCTGGACTCAGACACTACTTTTTTAAAAATTTATTTTATTTTCAATTTGTGGAATAAGACAAGCATTTTCATATTACATAGTATAATAAAAAAGATGATTGCACATGAAACTGCTAATCTATTATGTACAACTTGCTGTTTCTTTCAAATATATAATAAAGTTATGTAAATTTCTTTTTTTTCTTCCCTTCCCCCTTCCATCCCCCCCACTAGAGATGACTACCATTAGACACAAACATAGATAGATAGATATGCAAAATTATTCTGTACATATTTCTATTTATTAGTATTTTCCCTGGATGCCAATAGGGTATGTCCTTCAAAGTTCATTTGGATATTTATAATAGTCGAAATGACTTATTTGCCCAAAGTCATTCTTAAAACAATACTGCTGTTAACGTATACAACACCCTCTTGGTTCGGTCCATTTCACTCTTCATTATTTCGTCCAGGTCTCTCCATGTTTTCCTAAGATCACTGAGCTCATCATTTCTTATAGCACAGTAGTATTCCATCACAATCGTATACCACAACTTGTTCGGCCATTCCCCCAATTGATGAGCATCCCAGAAATTTCCAGTTCTTTGCCATTGCAGAGAGAGCTGCTATAAACATTTTAGAACACACGGGTTCTTTTCCCTTTTCCCTAATCATCTTTGGAAATAGACTTAATCGTAGTGGTGCTGGGTCAGAGGGTATAGGCAGTTTAATAACTATTTGGGCATAATTCTATGCATAATTAGGTTATTCTCCAAAATGTATGACCCTGGGCAAGTCACTTAACCCCATTTGCCTCAGTTTCCTCATCTGTAAAATGAGCTGGAGAAGGAAATGGCAAACTGCTCCAGTATCTTTGCCAAGAAGATGCCAAACAGGGTCACGAGGAGTCAGACACCACTGAAACACAACTGAACAACAACACGCCTTGTATGGGAAAGCACAAGCAGCTGGGGAGACCAGGCAAGGCTTCTTATACAATATGGCATTTCATTTGAGTCTTGACGGAAACCAGGGATTCCCAGAGGTAGAGATGAAGAGAGAGAACATTTCAGACATGGAGGACAGCCAATGCGAGGGAATGGCAGCAAGAGATGTTATGTTGATCGTGAGGAACAGCAAGATCAGTGTGGCTAAACTGTGGGCCATATGTGGAGGATGCAAAGGTGGGCTCAGGCTAGGCTACAAAGTGCTTTAATGACAAACAAAGGATTTCTATCTGACCTCAGAGGTTACAGAGAGCCTTTGGAGGATGTTGAGTAGAGGAAAGACACGGTGGGAGCTGAGCTTTAGAAAAATCTGTTTGTCAGCAAAGTAGAAATTTGACCAGAATGCAATGAGACCAATTAGGAGATGTCTGCAATAATCCAGGTAAGAAGGGACAAGAGCCCAAAACTAGGTAAGTGGCTGGATGAGGGGAGAGGAGAGAAGGGGATGTTTACAAAAAATGAAGGACATTGTAGAGATAGAAACCAGAAGATCTGTCAATCAAGTGGCTTTTTGGGGTGAGTGAGAGAGAGGAACTGAGGAAGACACTAAGGCTGTGAATCCAGGTGACTGAGAGGATGGTGAGGCTCTAGATAGAAATAGGGGAAGTTTAGAAGAGGATGGGTGGGTTTGGAGAAAAACTCATGAGTTCAGTTTTGGGTATGCTGAGTCTGAGCTGCCCCTCAAATCTATGTTTTTAGGTTGCTTTGCAGGACCCTTTTCTCTACTGTTTAAGATTGACCTTAGCTACTGAGGATGGGGCTTTCAGGGGTTTAACCGACCCCCCAGCCAACATCTTGGGAGATTACAGATCTCATATCTGACTGTCAAGGAGGGAGAGACACAGGGAGTGATGGGAAGAGGGGCCAAGGGGGAGATTGCACTCTCACTACCATGTGGAATTCAGAGTCATGTAGTCACTAAAAATGAGGAATTTGGGGTCTAGATGTGAGGCTTTGCTGTAAGCTGTTCATTTAATTAAAGCTCTTTGGGGTCAGCACTGTCATCCTGGTGCTCCTCGCTTGTCACACTCTTGACCCTGTGGGAAACCTGATCAGAAATGTCAAGGAGAAAAGTTATCCACGGCTAGCCTAGGTCCCTCCTGCAGCTGCTTGTCCTTTGTTCCTGGGACAGTCTGTTGTTACTTGGGATGTTTTTCTCCTCAGGGCCAGGGGTCATGCCCCTATTTCTAGTCTTTTCTTCTTAGTTCCCTCCCACATCTCTCCCTTACATACACACACACACAGACACACACACACACACACACACACACACACACACACACACACGCATACACACACTTCCCAGTGCATAAGCTCCCTTACCCTGCTTGAGAGTCTATCCCTAGGAAAGGGCAGACCAGCCTGCCAATGGGGTGAGTGCCCAGAGTCACACCAGTAAATGACCTCGTGGAATCCAGAGGAGCAAAGTGTCCTGGGCTGGGAGCCAGGGATTCCTGAGTTTAGATCCCTTTTCAGACACTGACTTCCTCTGGGGCCTCAGTTTTCCGGTCTTTGCAGTGGGGAGAAGTCTGGGGGAAGGGAAATGCTGCTATTAGTAGCAGACTTTTGGAAAACCTGTTCCATTCAGGGAAAGTATGATAAGTATGATGTCTCTAGAGACACTCACCTCACCATCTACATTTATTCAGCAACCCCTGAGCAGCTACTGTCTGCTGTGCAGGGGGTGCTGTCCTGGGCACTGAGGGCCAAAGAGACCAATAAGACATGGTCTCTGCCCTCAGGGGGTTCACAGTCTCATGAAGGGGAATAGGACTTGGACATAAATAACTACAATGCGCGGCAGGATGTGATGTGCTGTGAGTAAGAGGGGTACAAATAAAATGTCACGAGGAGCCAGGGAGAGCAGTTCCGGCTAGGGAGATGTGAAGGAGGTTGCATCTGAACTGGCCCCTGGAGAACAGCTGGCATTTTTCAGTAGGTTGGGATATTGTGAGCAAAGGTGCAGAAATCAGAAGGAACATGAAGTGTTTAAGAATAGTCTGGTTTGACCAAAGTAGAGGGTGGGTAAATGATAATAGCAGGAGATAAGGCTTGAAAAGGCAAAGTGGCTCCAGATTGTGGAGTCATGGGCGTGAAGCTGAGGAGTTTGGACATTATCCCACAAGCAGTGAGGAGCCATGAAGGGGCTCTAAGTGAGGGAGTATCATGGGGAGACCTGCAAGTTAGGAAGATTATTTTGGCAGCCGTGCAAAAGATGAATCAAAGAGAGGAGAAACTGGAGGCAGGGAGACCAGTTAGAAGGTGAGGTGAAAGGTGATGAGGACCTGAACGAAGGTGGTGGGGGTCGTCTGAGGAGACTGAAGGAGCAAGTACAAATGGCTCAAGAGGGGTAGAAGGGGAAAGATGTAGCAGTTGATTATATGGAGTGAGCAAGGGAAAGGGAAAAGTCAAGGTTGCCGCCAAGATTTCAAGCCTGAGCGAGTGAAAGACAGAAAGAGGAGCAGGTTTCAAGGGAAGATATGCTCGCTTGTAGACGTGTTGAATTTGAAGGATGCTTATGCCCACTATCTCACATACCTGTACTTAGACATACATGTACACATGTAGTTCACATAAATACACACGCCATTCAAATACATGCATATACGCATGTGGTTAATGCACATACATACACCCATGCAGGTCATATATCATGCACATGTAGCTCATGTACATACGCACATGCAGCTCGCATGCATACATGTACACATGTAGTTTGTGTGTTTGCATGATTTACAGTTCACAAAGCATCTGCCCATTCACTATTTCCTCTGATCCTAATAGCAGTCCTATGAGGCAGGCAGAGCAAGAAATATTTACCCCGCCCCCCACACACGCACACATACAAACATGTGCTTAAATATAAAATACCCTCGCAGACATATACAACTCATAGACTTGTGTGCCTGTGTGCACTTATTTATGAAATAACATCTTTATTATATACCTGCTGTGTTCCAGGCACTTCCATATAGAGACACAGATGTCGCACATATATGTGCCCTCAGACACACACACTCATACCCTCTCAGTCTGTGTGTCTTTCCCCTTGAGTACTCTTAACCTCACGATTCAGGAGCTGGGGGTGGGGGCCCGTCCCAGGAAATCTCTCCAGCTTTGGTTGTGGATGGGAGGTGGCCATTTCACATGCAGACAGAGCTGCTCTCGCACACCCAGACCCATGGTGTCTGCCCACCTCCCTGCCCATCAGCCCGGGGAGGGGGGCAGGGGGGAGCTTGAGGCCATGGTGCCCCTGCCACGTGGCCAGGGTGGGCCCAGCCCCCGAGGGCCTGGCCTGCTGAGGTCAGTGTCGGTTCATGGGAAAGGAATCGTCGGCAGCTGGAGCGGACGTCCTGCCTGCGTTTCCCCTTTTCCTGTGGCCACGGAGCGAGGGACGAACCTTATTTAGCTTTCCTGAGGCGGAAGCTGTCCCTGACTGATAACAGCTGGTAGCCCTGTGGGCCCGGGGTGGGCAGGCAGGCCTGTGGGCATCTCACCCAGGATGGGCACAAGCCCCGGTTGGGAGAAAGGAGCAAGAGAGAGGGCAGGCCTGTGGGCAGCAGCTCACCCAGGATGGGCACAAGCCCTGGATGGGAGAGAGGAGCAGAGGAGAGGATCCCCCAGACCCAAATAAGGGATGGAGAGGGGGACCCCTGAGCTCAAGATGCTGCTCCTCCACAGTCCCAGCACAAAGCCAGCCGCAGGCAGGTTAGGGATCCATGATTGTATGTATACACAGGTGTCAGAGGAGGCTGAGCACTGCAGACATTTGGGTGTGTGAATTAGTGACCTGGAAGATGGGGGCTTTTGTCATTAGCAGATAATTCCTCACTATGTTCAGGTGGGGAGCTGAGAGCTGCCTGGACAGACCTCCCTGCTGGCCTATTATAGAATCCCAGGCTCATAGATTTAGAGCTGGAAGGAACCTCAGATGTCATCCTAGTCCAACTTCTCCTTTGTATAGATGAAGAAACTGAGGCCCGAACATATAAAGTAACTTGCCCAAGTTAAGGCACGTATTAAGTTGCAGGATTTGAGCTCAGAAACTCTGACTCTAAATCCTGGGCTCTTTCCAATACCCTCCCCTTCTCTGTGGTGGAGACAGGATGGAGGAAAAGAGTAGGAAGCCACAGGAAAGCCAAAACTTGGGCTATTGGGGCAGCTAGGTGGCACAGTGAATAGAGCACCAGCCCTGGAGTCAGGAGGACCTGAGTTCAAATCTAGCCTCTGACATTTGACACACTTACTAGCTGTGTGACCTTGGGCAAGTCACTTAATCCCAATTGCCCTGCTCTCCTCCCTCCAAAAAAGAAAAAAAAACTTGGGCTGTTGGTACTCTGAACAGTTTCTGAGCCTCATAGAGTTATCTCTTAACCCTCAGCAGAGGGACTCAAATGGGCACTGATGCCCCCTGGCCTGAGCAAGTACAGATTTGGGGACATTAGAATCCATCAATTCCAACCCACTAATTTTAGGGACGATGAACTGCAACTCACATAGCCAGTAAGTAGCAAGACTGGGATTTATCTAAGTTTTCTGACACCTAATCCAGCCCGATTTACATCATGCCACACTTGCTGTCTTAGGCCTTCTCTCTGTGCAGAGCCTTTGACTCATTTCCTCTTTGTTAACTCTCAGCTGAGCTTGTGCAACCAGCACTACAGCCCTTTATCACAACGTTTCACTCTCCCTAAACCCCTCCTACCGCATCCCTGGAGGTGCAGCCGCAGCCTGTCCCTCTCCTCCTAAACCACTGCCTGGACACCCACAGCAGCAACTGCACAAATGTCATTGGGAAAATCCACCCTGCCCCCAGTATATACAACCTGAGCTCTCAGATCATTTAGTGCTTATATTATGTACCCCTCAGAGGGGCAGCTAGGCGGCCCAGGGGATAGAGCGCCAGGCCTGGAGTCAGCTCATCTTTGTGAGTTCAAATCGGCCTCAGACACTTACTAGCTGTGTGACCCTGGGCAAGTCACTTCACCCTGTTTGCCTCAGTTTCTTCATCTGTGAAACGAGCCAGAGAAGGAAATGGCAAACCCCTGCAATATCTTTGCCACAGAAAAACCCAAATGGGGTCATGAAGAGTCAGAACATGACTGAAACAACACAGCAACAAAGCCAAATAAAGTCTTATTTGGCTAACGACTGCCCCCCAATAAGAACCCTAGCATCCCTCCTTGTTTTTGGTGGAACAGAGTGAGTTGCACAGGATAAGAAATCATGGATAGGTTGAAACATATCACAGATCACACCCATTATTTTGTCTTTCCCCCCAAACCCACCTCTCTTCCCGATTTCCCTACTATTGTCAAGGGCACGACGGTCCTTCCAGCCACCCAAGTTCACAGCCTGTGTGTCATCAGTTACTAAATCTTGCTGTTTCTACCTCGACATTTCTTCCACTTGTGCCCTCTTTTCTCTTCTCACAAAACTACCAGCCTAGTTCAGGCCCTCATTGCCTGAATTACTGCAGCAGCTTTCGGACTGATCCCCTGCCTCAAGCCTCTCCCCCCATTCCAATCCATCCTTCACTCTGGTGATCTTCCCAGAGTATAGGTCTGACCACATCACTTTCCTACTAAACTCCGCCGTTGGCTATACCGAGTTCCCTATTACATTGAGAATCAAACATAATTTCACCTTCATCTCTCCCTTTTAAATTTCTATTTTTGTGTTTTATAATGTACATAATTCTTAGCACAGTGTTACATGTATGTAATTTTTAAATAAGTAAATGTATTCATATTGAGGATGCATGCTCTAAACTTTTTTGCTGAAAGGGGTACACAATCAAAAAGTTTGGGGACAACTGCACTGTGCCACACTGTCTGGCAGTCTTTTGTACTTACTTGAATCTGTGTTGTATTTACTTCTGTGTGGACGTTCTGTTCCTCCCAACAGAATGTAAATTCCTTGAAAGCAAGGACCGGTACATAATACATGCTTAGTAAATGCTAGTTGAATGAACGAATGAGAATCAATGAATTAAACTTGGGATTCTGAGATTGAACTAAGGAGAAGTACGGTGGAAAGAGTGAGAGGGCCTGGATTCAAACCTGCCTCTATCACTTAATGCCTGGGTAACCTTGGGCAAGTAACTTAACCTTTTCTGTCTCCTCTTTTTCCTGATCTTTAAAGTGAGGGCATGGATCTTGGAGGCCTCTAGCTCTGACTCTTTGCACCCATGGTTCTGTGGTTATCATATTATGCTGGTTTCCAGCTCTGAATCTTACGACTTCCCTGTTGTTGTTCAGTTGTTTTCAGTCATCTCTGACTCTTTGTGACCCTATTTGGGATTTTCTTGGCAAAGATACTTTTCCTTCTCCATTTCCTTCTCCAGCTCATTTTACAGATGAGGAAAATGAGGCAAACAGGGTTAAGTGATTTGCCCAGGGTCACAGAGCTAGTAAGTGCCTGGGGCCAGATTTGAACTCAGGAAGATGAATCTTTCTGACTCCACTCTACCCACTGTGCCATCTAGCTTCCACGACTCCCCTTCTAGAGGGAAAAAGGTTTAGCCAAAGTGAAGGCAACTCATATGTGTGTGTGTCTGTGTGTGTGTGTGTGTGTGTGTGAGAGAGAGAGAGAGAGAGAGAGAGAGAGAGAGAGAGAGAGAGAAAGAGAGAGAGAGAGAGAGAGAGAGAGAGAGAGAAATTCTATTTAGCCCCTTCATATGGAAGCAAATCTACCCCCTTTAGAAACTGATTCTCAGGGAAGGGGGTGTAGACAGATACCCTCTGCCCCGTCATTGTTCTTTTTCCTGGAATCTGGGGAAAAGCTTGATGACTAGTCATGGCCAAGCTGGAAATGCTCTGGGCAATTTGAGACTGAACTAGGGGTTTAGATTGGGCTTTGCTATTCAAAGATTCTGTCCCCCTCCTGCTCTACTTACACTGACATCCCCAAACCCCACATTAACATGCAGAGGCCTCAGGCTGCCATCCAGCATTTCAGTGGAGTTGAGAGTATAACAACATGGGGTTCCACATAATTGTAGGCTTCCCACCCTTTCCCTGCAACTACCCACTGTGATGAAAAGGCCAGTGACCCTATTTGTTTTATTTTGTCCCTGGACAGGTCCACTCCCATTCCCTGTTCATGTGTATCCCTACTTTCACACACACACACACACACACACACACACACACACACACACACACACACACACACACACACACCCCAGGTCATCTATGAACAGAACTGACTTGAAATTAGTTGAGTAAATGAGTTGGTGGCAATTATTAGGATCCCTCAAGAATGATTGGGTCAGTCCTAAGCCCAGGCCCCAACCTGAGGCCTTATTATCCCAAGCCCATAATCTAGGAAAAAGAATCTTGGGGATCCCTGGCTTCCTGGACCCAGGTGAACAATGAGGTCTGCTCTGCTTCAATGGCTCCCAGTCGAACCAGCTACCACTTCAGCCTCCCTGATACCCAGCAAAAGCCCCAGTCAAGGCATGAAGAAATGGAGAGATCTGTAAGTGATCAGGGACAACCTGGGGCCTTCCCTTCCTCCTTTCCAGCACAGAGTTGGAGGAGGGAAGGAGGGGAATGGAGCCAGAGGAAGGAAGCAGCCCAAAACTGTCTGGTATTTCCCATTTGGTGTGTGTGTGAGTGACAGGAGGATGTGGGACTCCAGGACAGACAGACCAGACACACACAGGCTTCCCAATTTCCTATTGATTTAACTTAGGGCTCTCAAGGGAGGGGAAAAGGTTTCTTCCAGGCCCTTCCCCCGCTCTGTATTTTCCCGAGGCCTTCTGACTACAGGGCCCCCACTCCTATGCACAGATCCAAGAAAGGAGGAATCACTGCCCCTCCTATAAAGTTTCAAGGACTCCTCTCCCCCAATCCTCCAGGAGTTTTTCCCAGCCCCTAGGCAGACAGAACACAACCCCCTTCATGGGGGTTCACTTCCCCATAACTAAATCTCCCTGCTTGATAATCTCCCCTCTGAGAATGAAAATCTCCCCTTAACCCAATGCTGAGGTGTTTTTAACAGGGCAGAGCCAGGCCCACCTTATATTTGCCTCACACAGTCCTAAAAAACTACAACCCCTCAGTAGGCTTTTCAGGGTTAAAGCAGAATTGAACGCTGCACCTGTGCTAAAGCTTCATCAGAAACAAGGACAGCCTGGAGTAGGGTAGAGAGAATTGGACTGAGAGTCAGAAGACCCAGGTTCAGGCTGCAGCTCTTAGATTTAATTAAATAGCCATGTGGCCTTGGAAGACTGATTTAACTTTTAAGTTTCAGTTTCCCCTCTGAAAAATGAGAGATGGTTTCTCTAAATGAGAGACTAGATGGTTTCTAATATAGTCTGATTCTCTGACCTGGTATGATGAGAGAAGGCAGACCCATCCTAGGGCAGAACTAAAGGATGTTCTTTGTTAGGAGACACCTCCAGCCTTCTTTTCAGCATTTGACTCTGGGCCCCTGAACCTTCTGGGCCCTTTAAGGTTGGTCCACTGACAGAATCAAACCTTTTACCTTAAGGAAAATGGGGAGGATGTTGTAGAGAGAGAGAAGCCTCATCTAGCCCTTACAACTTGCCCAGTCCCAGCGATGCTTACAACCCTGATGCACACAATGGACGCACCTCTTCTTCCCACCCATTAGCTCATGTGAGCTCCATCAAAATCCTCAGTGAGGTAGAGGCTGAGGATCACTAACCCCACTTGACAGATGAGGAAACCGATGCCCTGAGAAGGAAAATGCCTTGCCCAAAGTCACACGGGAAGTTGGTGGCAAAGCTAATACCAAAAGCCAGGTCTCCTGATTCCTAAGCCAACAGTCCTTCTTTTATGTAAAATGAAAATGCTAAAAATTTCTTAGTAAAAACAAGTCTCAATAAATGCCAACAACCAATTAAACAAAATAAGAAATAAAATCCCTGATAAACTCCAACCTATTTCTATTTTGATTAAGATATACAAACTTTAACCGAATAATCACACTACCGATATTTTCCCTTCAGCTTTCCCGATTCCTTTTCTGCCTACAGTATTAGGACGTTTCAGTCATGATATTGGTTTTTTGGATGTCGTTCTAGTGAATATGCATATTCTAATGTGGCCTTTTTCACTCATGTCTTTAGACATTTCTTTGTATTCCCCATGTTTGCCATTTTGATGGCACAATAAAACACCACTGTGCTGAGATTTTGATTTAATTCAACAAAATTTTCAATTATTCAGCAAGAACTTACTAAGTCCCCACTCTGCATCAGGCACTGTGCTAGGCATGGAAGTACAGGAGCAGAACAAACCAGTTCCTGCCCTCAAGGAGCTTATGTTCTACTTGGGGAAAACAGTAAGTACACAGATAAGACGATACGAAATAAATAGAAAGTGATTTTATGGGCAAAGGGGGGCCCTAAAAACTGGTAAAATTAAGAAAAGCCTCCTATAAGGATTAGGCAATTGAGTTGATCCTGGAATGAGAGTATTCTAGGCAGGGGAAGAGCCTGTACAAAACCATGGAGACAGGAGTAAGAATATAGCATTCGAGAAAATGCAAAGAAGCTGGTCTGGCTGAAACACAGGGTATGTGAGGGGGAGAAATGTGTGATCAGTCTGGAGAGAAAAGTGGAAGTCAGATTGTGAAGGACTTTAAATGACAAGCAGAGGAATTTGTATTTTATCCTAAAGGTAATCACGACTGACATTTTGTTAAGTGTCTGGACTTTTAGGTTATTTCCAGTTTCTTTTGCTACTATAAATACTGGATAAGCTGCTAGAAATATTTCCATACAGATAGGTCCTTTTCCCTCTTCAGTCAACAATGTGCTTTATGGAATAGTCCTACTAATGGGATTCATTATCCAAACAAAGGTCGTGTGGTGTAGGAGAAAAAGTATTGAATCTGAACTCAAGTGTCATCTCCTAAGCAAGCTTTTGTGAATCACTGGACCTCTCTGGGTCTCAGCTTCCTCCTCCATAAAATGAAGGAAAGAGAATTTCCTTGCGGGGTTGGGGGGGCGCAGGGGGGGCGGGGTCAGAAGACCTGAGTTAAAATCCTAGCTCTGTCACCCACTTCTTTTATAAGTCACTTAATATCTGTTAGCTCCTGTTTCCTCATTTATAACATGAAGGAAGAGTAGTGGCTTTGGAGTCAAAGGACCTGGGTTCAAATTCTGCCTCTGATGCCTACCATTGGTGTGCCCTTGACCAAGTTTTTTAACCCTGTGGCCTCAGTTTCCTCATCTGTAAAAGATTGAATTAGATGACCTCTGGGGTCCCTTCTAATTCTGTTCTATGATTGATCAGTTTTGTGGCTCAGCTCATATATCATCGGATTTCTCCCCCAAAGGATTATACCTGTTCTTACATCCACCAGCAACGTAAAAGTTTGCTCTAGCACTTTTTCCCCACCTACTACACAGTGTTGCCTCTGGACTCTAGAATTTCCAGCCCTGCCCTCCTGAGGGAGGTCTCCTCTTTGGCCCAG
Source organism: Trichosurus vulpecula (assembly GCF_011100635.1). Classification (NCBI taxonomy): domain Eukaryota; kingdom Metazoa; phylum Chordata; class Mammalia; order Diprotodontia; family Phalangeridae; genus Trichosurus; species Trichosurus vulpecula. Next base: position 98,235,156 of record NC_050575.1, read on the forward strand.
GAGGAAGGAATAGCCATGATTGGCTCAAGTCCAGGACACTTTCCCTCTCTTGGACCTCAGGCCAGATGCTACTATTGTAGGTCCGCCCTCTGCCTCCATTAAGGGTTTTATTTAATAACCCGTCCTAGTCAATGAGAAATTATCCTGTGTTCCAGTGTCTCATACACAGGTCAGGAAATACTTCCTTATGTCTTCCTTATGTCCCCATCTAGGGCAGTTTCAATCCATCTCTTCTCGGTAGAGACCAGGGAAATTGGTCTCTGCCTTCAGCACAATGACTTTCTCAATTTCACAGTTCCCCCTTCTTGCACAAAACAGCCGCTTTTCTCAGCTCTCCCTGGTCTCATCTCTCTGTCTTGACTCAAGGGCTGAGAACTTTGTGCAAGGTTGCTCTGTCCCATCCAGCTAGGATTCCGTTTTGGTTCCCAGAAAGAGGACACACCTGGGCTCTAAACAGCTCCAGGCTGTCCCCTCACACCTCCCTGCCCCCAGCTCACTGGCCTGGAATGAAGCTGAGTGTGTTCCTGATGAGGGAGGCCTCCACCCCACCTCAAGCAGGGGAGTAGGACACAGCCGTGTGGGGACCAGAGGCTGGGCGGGGACAACACAGATGGGAGAGGAGGTCTGCACGGTGACCTGGCTGACCTCTGTGTAGACACTGTCTATCCTGATGGGCTATTGCTGGCTCAGCCTCCTCCTCCCCCCAACCTAGGATAGGGAGAGGAATTGGGGAGGGAGGCATCAAGGGACAGAAGGGAAAGGAAAAAGCCGGCTGTGCCTGGCAGGATGAACAGGAAGACTGGCAGAAGGTGGGAGGGTGAGGATGAGAGAGAGCTTCCTGCTGAGGGAGCAGTGGGACAGACAGACAAAAAGAAGTGACAGGGACCCATAGAAAGGGTATGGGGTATGGCTGTAAATCCCAAAGCAGCGTAGACACAGCCAGTCCTCAGAGTCTCAGGATGTGAAGAACTACAAGGAACCATCTGGTCTTTTCCCTTAATTTGGGGCGAGATGGCCTCTAACTGTAGCATGATGGTATCTGGAAAGGGCCCTAAGTTGGGAGTCCAGAACCTTCAGTCCTTCCTTGCTAACTAGCTGTGCAATCTTGGCCAAGTCCCTCGCCCTCTCTAAGCCCCATCTGAAAAATGAAAAGGTTGTCCTGGGTGGTTTCTAACATCCCCTCAGCTCTGGTGTTCTGTGGTTGTATGGTTCTAAGTTGTCCCCAAACAATCACTCCCTATGAAAAGGACCCGTATTCATAGACCTCCCAGCTTTCTATGACCCACCGTAGGTTGCCTTCTACTAGCATAGCTCTTGAGAACTCAGGGCCAACTTCTGATCAGGATGAAACTTTAAAGGAATTTGTTAGCTGAAGAAATACTAATCATAATGACGATGCTTGCATACTTCTACAATGCTTTGTAGTTTACAAAGTGCTTCCTTTAGAACAACTTTGTGAGCTGGGTGGTATAGGTGTCATTCTCTCCATTCAAAGAAACTACGATTTAGGGAATAAACTAAGAAACTAAGATTTAGGGAAAATGGAATGACTTTCCCGTGGTCACACAACTAATTCATGACAGATCCTACATCTGAGTCTGCTTAAGGAGAGACTTCTGGGAAGGGAACTTAAAAGAGTCTTTTTCAAAACAAAAATAAATTAAACTTTTATTTATACTTTTTATTTTTTGAGCCACACTCATTTTCCAAAATATCCCTGGCGTTGTAAACAAGATCGATGCAAACTCTGATAGTGTTTACAACATTCTAGACTCATATTAATATCTGCCCCCCTACTGAGACAAGGGATATATATTTCATGAGCTCTTCCAGGGACTAAGACCAGTCATTGCAATGAATCTTATTTATTTCAGCTGCTTTTTAGTGTTGTTTTCATCTACATCATTTCCATCATTGTATATATTCTTCTGGTTCTACTTTCTTCACCCTGCATCAGTTCAGGCAAGTCCACTCATGTTTTCACAATTCCATTACATTCACATGCCTTTTTAATCCCTTTCAGGGCTGAGCAGTGGATGGTCCTGGGTCATTTTTATGTCACACTTCCTTCAAAACTTTCTTTCCTCTTTCTTGATGCTGGCTTATCAAGTTTAGGGTGGTATTTTAGTTTGTGAGTGGTTGAGAAAAGAAGGGAAAGAAATTAAGATAAAGAGAAAGAGGAGGACAAACAGGGGTAGGAGATAAGGGCTAAAGAAGCTGAGTGTGCAGATGAATGAGGTCAACTGAAGTGGAACTGTGAATTGTGAATGGTGGAAGAAAGGGAGAAGGAGAAGGAGAAGGGAAGGGGAGAAAAAATGGCAGAGGGGAAGAGGTTTGGGGACAGTTTCCTCCCTCCAGCCTCTAGATAGTACACAGATACACACACACACTATAAATATAGATATATATACACACACAATCATATACACACATGTATATTCACTTAGGGCAAATCACTTCCCTCTCTGAGTCTCAGATTCCTTGTCTATAAGATGAAGGGGGTTGGATACAATGACATTTAAAGTCTTTTGAGTAAATAGGTGGATATAGTAAACAAGTGTATACCCATGACCCTTCTAACTCTGTGTGTGTGTATATATGCATACATGGGTGTGTAGGCATCTGTATATTTTATGTGTGTGCACATGTAGGTAGATCGTGTGGATATAGATTAGATATAGATAGATATAGGCTGTTCAGAAGCTGATTATTCATAAGTGGGGGGGGGTGCCTGCACTCCATAGATGAGAGCACAACCTTCTTGGGTAATATGTTCTAGCATCTTACCCTACTAAGTGAAGTGTTCTTTCTAGTGCTGGCCTAAATCCCTCCTACTGTAATGCAATTCTTTTTCCCCTTACCTGTCTTCAGTGGGTATGGTAGAAAGAGCCCTGGTTTTGGAGTCGGAAGATCTGCATTCGCAGACTGAGTTGAAAGGGATCTCATTATGACTCTGACGCTTGATGGCTATGTGATCTTGGGCAAGTCACTTCCTCTCTGGGCCTCAGTTTCCTTATCTGTAGGATGAAGGGGTTAGACATGATAACTTCTAAGGCCCCTTAGGTAAACAGGTATACAAAGTAAACAAGTATATATTGTATATGTATGTGTATATATGTGTATATATGTGTTTATATATATACATACATATATACATATATGTGCGTATGTATGTGTGTGTATATATGTGTGTGGATAGATAGACAGACAGATAGATAGATAGATAGATAGATAGATTCCTGTGACCTTCCAACACTAAATCACTAAATCAATGATCCAGGCACTTCTCTGGTCCCTAGTTTCGTTATCTGTAAAAGTAGGGAGCAGCATGGTACAACGGAAGGATGCCGGATTTGGCATCAGAGGACCTGGGTTCAAATCCCAGTTCTATTATTTATTCCCCCTGTGGCCCTGGGAAGGTCATCTCACCTCTCTGGGCCTTAGACCCTTAAGGTCTGAAATCTTGTCAAGGGTCCCTTAAGGGCCATCTCTAGTCAGTCACAGCCTCTGCCTGAACACAGTCTTTCTCTTGACGCTTTTCGGGGTCTCAGGCTGCTTGATAATAATGACAACAAAAACAACTCATGCTTCTGGAGTATTTTATGGCAACAAAGCTCTCTCTATCTAGGGTCCCATTGGGTCCTCGCAACAGCCCTGTACAGTTGATAGGTCGGGGATTATTTTCTCCATTTTACAGATGACGGAACTGAGGCTTTTAGCAGGAAAGAGGTTTGCCCAAGGTTATATCTGAAATTAGTGGCAGGGACCCCGACTCTAAATCCTTTGATAGATTTCCATATAGAAGGGACCTTAAAGGCCATCTAACCCAATCCACTTATTTTACAAATGAGGATACTGAGTCCCAGAGAAGATACGTGATTTCTAAGAGCACAGGGGTAGTTAATGGCTTGGCCGGGATTTGAACTTAGGTCCTCTGACCCCAAATCCAGCCCTGGTCCGCCACACCACCCTGTGTCTCCGTATGGTCCGCTTAGGAGGGATCATAATTAGTGGAAGTGGCTAAGGAAATTAACCTCCTGGGGGAGTGGAGGAATGAGATGGGCCTCGAAGGACAAGTATGATTTGCTTAAAATGAGAAAGTTTGTTATTTCTCTTTGAGGCTAGGGAATCCTCTCTGTACTGTTCTCAGTTCAGTGTAGCAATTACTAAGTGCCGACCACGTGCCCAGCACCAGGCTAGGCGCTGAAGGTGATAAAAAGTCTAGGCAAAGGGGCAGCTAGGTGGACCTGAGTTCAAATTCAGCCTCAGACACCTGACACACTTACTAGCTGTGTGACCTTGGGCAAGTCATTTAACCCCAACTGCCCTGCCTTCCCCCCTGCCCCCCCAAAAAAGTCTAAGCAAGCCACATGGAACTTATATTCTAGTAAGGGGATATGTTAGACACATAGATAATCAGGTGCTCCCTCCCAGGAGAAGGCCAAATCACTGCTGCCAGAGAAGGCTTCCTGGAGGAGGCCAACAATCATAAACCTAGAGCTGGAAGAGCCATCTAGGCCACTTTCCACCCTGGATTTTACATATGAGGAAACTGAGGCCAAGGAAGACATTTGGCTTGCCCAAGATCACACAGGTAGTAGGTGCCAGGGGCACGACTTGAACCCAGGTCTTCTTAACTCAAAGTCCAGCACTCTATCCAAAACACTGAGTAGTGTTCAGCGTTGCAGCAAGCTTAAGGAAGACGACAGAAACAAGACCATCAGACTTATTGATTAGCTCGCTGGCATCTGAGAGAGTGGAATGGAGGGGATTACTGAAAGGGTGAATCCCTCATTGGTGGTGAGTAAATGGGAATGTTGAGTGTAGACGACATTTTTAAGAAGTTTGGCCGTGAAGGGGAGGAGAAAGAGAATGATAGCTGAATGGGATAGATGGGGCAAAGGGAAGGCTCTTGTAAAACTGAGAGGGTCTAAGTGTATTTGAAAGCAGCTGGGCGGTGCATGGATAGAGGGCCAGGCCTAGAGTCAGGAAGACTCCTCTTCCTGAGTTCAAATCCAGCCTCAGACACTTCCTAGCTGTGTGACCCTGGGAAAGTCACTTTACCCTGTTTGCCTCAGTTTCCTCATCTGTAAAATGAGCTGGAGAAGGAAATGGGAAACCCCTCCAGTATTTCTACCAGGAAAACCTCAAATGGGGTCACCAAGAGTCAGACACGACCAAAACAACTGATCATTGAACAGAATGTATTTGAAGTCAGGGGTACAGAATCAGTGGAAAGGGAGAGGTTGAAGAGGAAAGAGAAAGGGGTGACATCTGCTAGAATAAAATCCTTGATGGGCAGACGAGGTTCAGGATCAAAGGCATGGGTCCCTTTAAGTGAGTAGAAATGCCTCCTTCTCTAGGCCTGAGAAAGAGACTGGGGAGGCATCCTGATGCTGAGGAATTCTGAGGAGCACAGGAAGGCATTTGCATCTGATGACTTCATTCCTCCCAGTGAAGAAGGAATCTAGGTCATCTGCATAATTATGCCTGATTGGATTGGGAATCAGAGAGGGTTTAGAACTGGAGGATGGGTCTAAAAGGAAGCTCAGTGGCCATCTAGTCCTACTCTCCTGTTTCATAGGGCAGGAAACTGAAGCCCTGGGAGTTTAAGTGACTTGCCCGAAGTCACAGAGATAATAAGTATCAGGGAGGATTTGAACCCAGCTCCAGGGCTAATTCTTCCATGCCTTGCTGCTGATAATGGGCTGTCATGAAAAATAAGAGGGGATTAGTAAAAGAATGAAAGCATTGTCAGGCAGCATTGGGGTCCCAGCTGAACTTGTGCAACATTAATTGATAGTAGGTTTTCTGCTTGATTTCGTGACTTGGTCCAGCGCTGATCAGCAGTCTGGAAGCAGGGGCGGAAAAACCAGACGGGGTCAGCATTTCCCGATTTCCTAAACTGTGTCACTTAGGGGCTGTACAAGGTCAAAGGATGAATATAGACCTGCTCTGCCCATCTCGGTCCTGTGTGCTTCCCAAGGTCCAGGTGGTCTCTTCCCCTGGTAACCCCTGCCCCGATCAGCATCGGAAGGGTGCTCAGGAAATCCTGGCAGCTGAGGTAGAGGATTCTGAGGCTGGACCACTAGACCCTGTTATTCTCCAGGGAAACAGCTGGCCTGTGCCCAAGAGGGATGTTATAGAAATCACAGCCAGGAGAGGGACCTAAGGTCTTAGATCTTGGGGGCAGACAGGAGGTGAGAGAAGGATGCAGATCAGGGATTATTCCAGAGCATAAAACCATCTTGAAGGGAGCTGGGGGTGGGAGCAGGGGGGAAGGGGGAAATAAAGGATATCATCTCTCCCCATCCCCAAACCAGACACTTCCCAAGCTCCCCACAGTGGAAACAATTTGGTATAGTAGAAAGAGCACTGATTATGGAGCCAGCAGACCTGGGTTCAAATCCCACCTGGGCAAGACACTTAACTCCCTGGGCCTCATTTCCTTCTCTGTAAAATGAGAAGGTTGGACAAGATGGTCCCTGAGGTGCTTGCTATATTTATGATCCTATGATTATAATGAATACTAATTACTAGGATAAGCCTGACCAGCTTCACACAGTTCCCCAAACAGAGCTCACCTATCGGATCAGGGCATGAGGCAGGAGGTGAAGAGTGGGGAGAAGGATAGCATTAGGAAATTTGGTAGGACCCAGGTCCCTCTCCCAAAGGCTTGGGGTTGTCCCCAGGAAGAGGGACACACACAGCAGGGCTGCATACCTCTGAGGAGCAGATTATCCCATCCACATTGAGGACAGTGACTGCCTCACTGGGGCCAGGACCTGGGGACAGCAGCCTCTGGTGTGGCCCATCCGGCCTGAGCCCTCCTTCCCTTTCCTGTTGTCTGGGGGATGGTCCTGGGCAGGATACATCTGCAGGAACCCCAGGCCCAAACCTGCCCCCTGGAGCTTTTCTGTCACCTCTACCCACCCAGCAATGCCCCCTCCCCCATTTTGCCAAACAGTTGGACCAATGGATAGACAGACTGTAGAGGATTTGTCCTCTACAGGAATTTATTGTCATCCGCCCACAGTGGCGGTTTCCAAGACTCTTGGGGACCTCACCTGGGATCCTCACTTCCATCTCTGTTTTCCTCTGGGTAGGGGAAGTGCTGATCCAGCCATGTTCATGGGGGCAGTCCGTAGGTGAGATCACTCCCTGCTCTCCAAGCCAGAGTGGAAGAGAATGTGCCCAAAAGAGAGAAGAGACTAAGTGTCTACAGTCTATAACCAACCAATCAATCAACAAGCATTTATTTAGCACCTACTATGTACTAAGCCCTGTGTTAGACCATGGAGATAGAAAGACCAAAACAAAACAGTGTTTGTTCTCAGGGAGCTTATATTCTTCCAGAGGAGACAACACATACATATTCGAGCACATTAGAAATACAGATCTGCAGATAAAAGTAAGGGAAGGTGGTAGTTCTGCAAAAGGGTGTCACATTAACACTGAGTAATGGGATGAGGAGGGCACCAGCTTCTGGGGAGATTGGAAAAGTCTCAGAAGGCAGGATTGATGTTCAATGTGTAAGGAAACAAGGGGTGGGATTTAAAGAGTCAGAGGTGAGGACGAAGACCGTGCAAAGGCACAAAGATGGAAGGAAGAGAGAGATGGAGAGAGAGAGAGGAGAGAGAGAGGAGATGGAGAGAGAGAGAGAGAGGAGAGAGGGGAGAGGGAGAGAGAGAGGCAGGGGGGAGAGAGAGAGAGAGGAAGGAGGGAGAAAGAGAGGAGGGTGGGAGGGAGAGAGAGAGACAGAAAGACAGAGGGAGACAGAGATGGGGGGGGGAGAGAGACAGAGAGAGAGAGAGAGAGAGAGAGAGAGAGAGAGAGAGAGAGAGAGAGAAAGAGAGAAAGAAAGAGGGGAGAGAGAGAGATGGGAGGTGGGGGAGAGAGAGAGATGAGGGAGGGAGAGAGAGATGAGAGAGGGAAAGAGGAGGGAGGGGGGAGAGAGAAAGATGGGGGGGGGAGAGAGAGAGAGAGAGAGAGAGAGAGAGAGACAGAAACACACACAGAGAGACAGAGACAGAGAGAGAGAGAGAATGACAGAGAGGAGGGGAAGAGAGAGAGAGAGAGAGAGAGGAAAGAGAGAGAGAGAGAAAGGGAGAGAGAGAGAGAGAGAGAGAGAGAGAGAGAGAGAGAGAGAGAGAGAGAGAAGGGAGGGAGAGGGAAGAAGGGAGAGAAAAGAGAGAGAGGGGAGAGAGACAGAGACAGAGACAAAGAGAGACAGAGACAGAGCAAGACAGACAAAGAGAGAGAAACAGCAGGAAGGCCCATTTGGTTGAATTTATGAAAGGCAGTAATGTGTAATAAGGCTGGAGAGTAGGAGTAGAGAGGTTCTAAAGGCCCAACAGGCAATCCCAAGTGTCCATAAAGGCTGGCTTCCTTAGCCTTAGCAGGACTAGTCTAGTCAGCCTTGCTGGATAAGAACTCATAAGTGAGTTCTTATGTATGTTCTTATGTGAGTTCTTATCTCAGTATGGTTGGCTTCCTGTTTTTGGAGGCTTGTGTCATAGGAGTAAAGATAGAAGACACCTTAGAGTGCACCTAATCCAACTCTCATTTTACAAATGAGGAAACTTAGAGAAAGTGACTTGGCCAGGGTCACACAGCTAGTAAGTGTCAGAGGTGGGATTTGAACCCAGGTCCTCTGGCTCCAAGTCCAACTCTTCATCCACTGTGCCTGGCACCATGATGTCTCAGCCTTCCCCTGTCCTATTCCCAAACAAGCTGCCCTTGGTTATAGAGACTTAAAAATCTTTCTCCACAGGGCTGTAAGAGTTACCAGGAGGGGAGGAGCCCTCTTAGCCCTTGGTTGCTCCTGCTAGTTCCTCCCCTCCTGTCATTCTGCCCACAGCCCATCCTTCTTTCTTTCCTGCAGGAAGACCGTTTTCCCTCATTTTCTTACCCTCCCTCAACTATTACCTGTATTATTCTCAAGAGATACAGGGTCATGCATCCAAACACAAGTGGCAGCTAAGTGGCACCATAGCTCACAGAGTGCTGGGCCTGGGGTCAGGAAGACTCATCTTCCTGAGTTCAAATTCATCCTCAGACACTTATGAGCTGTGTGACCCTGGGCAAGTCACTTAACCCTGTTTGCCTCAGTTTCCTCATCTGTACAATGAGCTGGAGAAGGAAATGGAAAACTACTCCTGTATCTTTGCCAAGAAAACCCCAAATGGGGTCACAAAGAGTCAGAAATGACTGAAAATGACTGAACAACAAACCAAAACCCATCTGTGCTTCCATGAGAGACAGCACGGTCCATGGCTCTGGAATCAGTTCCCCCTCTCTGCACCTACCACCTGTGTGGCTTTGGCCAATCACTTAACTCCTCCAGGCCTCAATGTCCTCACCTGCACAATGAGAGGGATTGTACTAAGTGGCCTCAAAGGTTCCTTCCAACTCTAAGTGGATGATCCTTTGGGAACATCCCGATTCAGCCACAAATCAAATCAGTGATACCGATGCTCGCACGTACACCCTTTACTCCTGTTTCTGGGGCTTCTCCCCAGCTCCTCCTGTGCCTGCTTCTCATCCCTGTCCAGTGACCAGAAACAGCCACAGCATCTAGCTCCCCCTTAGCCCAGCTGGCATCCCTAGGTACCGGAACAGGAGGCAGGAGAATAATAGCAAGACCAGTGTCCGTCAGGGGCAGAAGAGACCACCCCAGCGAGGCTGCTTTATGAGGGGGTCAGGCAATGCCCCAGACATGTTGGGGAAGGAAGTGGTAAAACAATGGGGAAAAAAGAGGAAGCGTGCACCACATTCAAGACTGGCCTGTCTGGGGGTTGGGGCTAGCCTTGGGCCACAGGGGGAGAAAACCTGCCCCCGGGCTGGCCTCAGTCCCGGCCTAACCAGCCCTGGTACCTGCACTTTTAAAAATAATTTGTTATTTTTATTTTTCAAGTAACAAGTTGTTTTTTTAATCTGTCCCTTCCACTACCCCCACCTCCACACACATGCATCATGCATGCTCTGGGCGCGAGCACACGCACACGCGCGCGCACACACACACACACACACACACACAGGAATTAAGCAAATGATACACACAGAATAATAAATTCCCACATTAGCCACAGCCACATCCCAAAACATATGTGTCTCTCTGCATTTTAAGTTTCTGTGTCAGGACATGAGTGTCACGTTTCACCTTCACTCTTTTAGACTCATAGTTTATCATTGTATCCATAAGAATCCTACCAATCTTTCAAGTTTTTTTTCTCTAGGACGTTGTTGTCATTGTATCAATCGTTCTCGTTCTGATCACTTCACTCTGCATCAGTTCATAAAGACCTTCCCAGTTTCCTCTGAAATTGTCCATTTCATCATCGCTTAGGGCGCGGTGATATTCCACTATATCCATATGTAGTCATTTGTTCAGCTGTTCTCCAATAGGACTCCCCTTTAGTTTTCAATTTTTGGCCATCCCCCAGAAGAATTGCTATAAATATTTTTCAACATATATATCATTTTCCTCTTTCTTTGATCTCTTTGTGGTATAGGCCTAATAGTGGTAAAACTGGGTCAAAGGATACGCACAGTTTGGTGACTTTCTGGGCATGGTTCCAAATTGCCTTCCAGAGTGTCTGGACTACCTCACAGCTCCATCAGCAGTGCATTGCAGGCCTGGTTTCCCACAGCCCCTCCAACATTTGTCATTTTCCTCTTTTGTCATCTTTGCCTGTCTGATAGGTGTCAGGCAGAACTCAAAGAACGTTTTTTTCACATGACTGTTAACAGCTTGGCTTTCTTCCTTTAAAAACTGCCTATTCATATCCTTTGGCCATGTTTTTATTTGGGAATGGCTCCTGGTCTTATAAATACTTGTTCTTTTCAAATGCTGTTTTCTAAGAAGGCCATGTGGACTTGACTGGCAGAGGTGTCTTTACCCTGGTGGCACAGAGAGGACCACTCTCAATGTGACACCTGTGCCATGGGGTCATAGAGATAGAAAACTACCCCCCACTGCACAGGCACAAATCTCAGACCTCTTCTCATTATTTCCTTTTTATAAAAAAAATTCTCAATGCTTTTTAAAAAAAAATCAGTGCTGTCCCTTACCAATATTACTACCCCCATAGCCAGGAGTTTGCTCATATATATTTAACGACCACCTCCCTGGAAAAAAAATTGTATGTGTGTCATATTTTTAAGCTTAATCTGAATGATTAACATTTTCCCTGTCACTTTCTTAAATTATGACTACCAACAAAACAATAAACCAAACCCTGATTTGTGACATTTGCTGATTTCCAAAGTGTAAATGCTCACACTGAAAATTTAACAATTGGCCCTTGAGAGTCTGGGCAGCAAGGTGGCCCAGGAGGAGTCCAGAAGACTCATCTTTGTGAATTGAAATCAGTCCTCAGATACTTACTAGCAGTATGACCTTAATCACTTAATCCTGTTTGCCTCAGTTTCCTCATCTGTAAAATGAGCTGGAGAAGGAAATGGCAAACCACTCCAGTATCTTTGCTGAGAAAACCCCAAATGGGGTCATGAAGAGTTGGACACAAATGAAATGACTGAGAGCATATATGAGCTGGCGCTGGCACAGCCCTGCTTGTATCCCCTTCCTACCCCAACCCCCAATAATCTTCCCTTGTTCCAAAGAAGTACAGTTAATCAAAGCAAGCCAGGGGGGGCTCATTTCACACCTGTGGTCTGCCACCTTTCTCCCAGATGGTTTTTATCAACAATCGTATCCAGGCAACACTGGTCACCAAGCTGATCAAGTTTCTGATGTCTTTCAATGCTGTTGGAGTCATTGTATAAATTGTTTTCTTGATTCTGCTCACTTCATTCTATCACTTCATAAAAGTCTCTCTGGAGTCTTCATGCTCAGCGTTGCTGAAGGCTCAGTTGACTTTTACGACCTTCGTATCCCACTTTGTTCAACCGTTCCCCAATATTTGGACACCTATTTTGTTTCCAGTTCCCTGCTATCATACACACACACACACACACACACACACATACACAAAAGTGATGATATAAATGTTTGTACATCTGCTTTTCCTTCTATTATTAATCTGCCCAGGATGCATGGCTAATCATATCTGAGTCAAAGGCTGCCCAATATTTCTTCAGGTTTCTCACCACCTAGGTGCTTGTACTAATATCTATTGAGGTTGCGGAATGTGGGGTGAGGAGAGGGAGGATCAGAGAAGAATTGGGGATCCCAAACATACCGTTAAGCTGCCTAGCTTCTCCTCTCCTGGAAACACCATGACTTCATGTGGAAGAGAAACTTCTTTTAGTATGTTTGGTCTGAAATAGCAGAACTAAAGCCATGAAGGGAAGTTATAGGAGGGTAGATTTCTCCTAATTACAGGACAAATTTCCCCACAAATTAAAGTTTTTCAACAATGGAGTGGGTTGCTTTTGTAAAGTAGTGAGTTCTCTGTCTCTGGAAGAATTCGAGCAGAAATTAGACAGCTCTGTCAAGGAGAATATAGTGGGTAATTTTGTTCTGGGTAGGAGGTTGGATGATGTCTAATTCATTTCAAACACTTAACAAGTAGTTACTCTGTGCAAGATCCTATGCATGGCCCCTGCTCTCAGAGGGCTTACAGTCTAATAGGAAGGATATAACAGGTGCTCGAGTAAGTATAATACAAGATAGAAAGTGATAAGGGCAAAGGAGAGTCAGTCAATTAACGAGCACTTATTAAGCACTCACTCTTTTCTAGACACTGTATCAAGTTCTAGGGATACAAAGAAAAAGCAAAGACAATCCAAGCAAAGTGCTCTAAGAAATTTAAGAAGAGAGACATCTCTTTTAGTTCTAACTCAAATAGAAACAAGTTCACTAATCTATACATAAGGATCCCTGTAGGCTGCATATTGAAATAGTTTTAAAATGTAATGTTTTCTTTGTTTTACTGTATTTTTCTTTATTTTGTTAAATATTCCCCAATTACATTTTAATTTGGTTCAAGCCCATACTGGGGAGTTTGACACCTCTGCTATAGAGGCTCAGATGAGAGTGGATGAGATTGCCAAGAACAGTGAAGGAAGATGAGAACTTCAATAGACAGAGCAATGGAAGGGCAGTTCCCCTAGGCTTGGGGAACAAACCTGAGTGAATGCATTGAGTGAGTAAAGAACAGCCACTTGTCCACACTTTCTAAGGTTTCTTTCAACTCCAAATCTATGTTCTGAAGAATGAGATTAGAACAGCCAATAGTCCAGCTAGGCTAAGTACATAAAGAAGACGTATGTGAAATAAGATTGCAAAGGTAGATTGGAGCCTGTTTGTGAGGCTGAGGAGTTTGTATTTGTGTAGGCAAAGGGAAGCCTTAGTACTTCAGTGAATTCGTGATCTCATCCTTCTACCAGCGCCAACTGAAATCCATCCACGCCTTTTCATCCTGTGTGACTTGTCCATTTCCTCCCATAAATCCGCCACTGGGGGCCCACCCAGTGTGCTAATCCTTTCCGAAAGATCCCTTGATATTGTGTGGAATCCAATGAAGTACACTGTCATCCACTGGCTTTCCCTCACCCTTGTGATGGAGCTGCCTCACCTCCTTTTCTGGTAATACATTTCTTTGATGATATTTTCTATGCTATTCCTCCCACCCAAATTTGCTGGGGGGGAGGGGGTATCACCAACTACAATCCTGCTCATGAGAAGGAAGGACCACTATACTTAACCATCTCCCCACCAGATCTTAAGGACCACTGGACCTTAACATCTGCCTTTGCTGCTGAACCCCCTGGGCCACAAGGCCTTTCTATCTGCTTCTGAGCTTAACCTTCCATATACATGTTGTCCCCCATGATTAGAATGCGAGTTCTTTGAGATCAGGGACTATGTCATTTGACTATTTATATCCCCAGCACTTAGCATAGTGCTCTGCATGTAATAAGTACTCAATAAATGTTTTTCCGTTCCAAGGGAAATACAAACTATTCATTTCCACCCTTTGCTTCTGCATTAACTTTTGGGTGAAAAAGTTTTTTACCCCCAAAATGAAAATGTTGTGATTTGAATTTTCCAGAGATTGTGGCATCTACTTGTATCCATACAACATCATTGAAAGACTTGATATTTAAAAAAAAAATTGGCCTCTGTTTCAGGGAGCTGGTATGGGTCTTTAAAAGTACTGTGTCCTTTCCCAAAGGCAATCCAGCCAATCTCCTTCTCCTCTTCAGAGGACCAACGTGGCCCCACCTGTGTTTTAGGAAGATTATTTTGGCAGATTATTCTCCTTGTTGGATGAATTGAAGAGGAAAGAGTTGGGAGGCAGGGAGACATAGTAATCTAGGTGTGAAGTAATAAGCCCTAAATTAGTAGGTATGGCCATGTGAATGGAGAGAAGGGAACAGGTGGAGGAGAGGGGGTGATTATGTGGACTGGACTTGGTAACTGATTGGATGTGGAACGCAAAGGAGAGAGAGGAATCAAAGAGAACCCAAGGTCTTGAACTTGAGGGATTGGAAGGTTATTGGTACCATGAACAGCAGTAGGAAAACTAGGAGGAAGGACAGGTTTGGAGCAAAGAACATGAGTTTATAATGAGCTTGAGGTGCAGATGTAGATCCAGGTGTAGATGGCGAATTGGAGCCCCGGGGAAATTGAGGTTAGACTTACAGACTTTAGAGTCATCTCCAAAGAGGTAATGGTAGAAACCATGGGAAGGAATAATGGCCAAAGGACACATCTAGAGAAAAGAGAAGGGCTCGTAGAAGAGAGCCTTGGGTATTGCTCATGCAAGAGGATAAATAATCAGCAAAAGAGACCAAGCATGGTCAAAGAAGAAGGAGGTGTAGGAGAAGAAAGCAGTGTCACAGAAGCTAAATAAAGGAAGAGAATCGCGTAGGGGGTAGTCAACAGTATCAAAAGTTGCAGAGGTAAACAAGAATGAGGAATGAGAAAAGACCGTCAGACTAAGGCTTTAAGAGCTCAGTAGTAACTTTGAAGAATGCTTCAGTAGAGTGGTGGGATGGAACACAGATTACAGAAAGGGAGAGAGGAAGGGAAGAGAGGTGAGATAGGGACAGGAATAGAAGGGAAGGAAGGAAGAAAGGGAGAGAGGAGGAAGGGAGAGAGGGAATGAAGAGGGGAGAGATGAAAGGAGTGAGGGAGAGAAGGAAGAAAGAAAAGAAGGAAGGAAGGGAGGAAGGAAGGAAGGAGGGAAGGAAGGAGGGAGGGAGGAAGGAAAGAAGGAAGGAAGGGGAGGGAGGGAAGAAGGAAGGAAGGAGGGAAGGAAAGAAGGAAGGAAGGAGGAAGGGAAGGGAGGAGGGAAGGAAGGAAGGAGGGAAGGAAAGAAGGGAGGAAGGAAGGAGGGAGGGAGGGAGAAAGAAAAAAATGAGAAGATGAACTAGAAAGTTTCCATCCAACTCTGAAAGCCTAATTCTGTCATTATGAGTGTGGGGATTGAGGAGCACATCAGGGAACAAATGCAGTGGTCAGATGGCCCGGTGAGATGATGGCTATATCTTTCTGATGGTGGTAACTGAGGCTAACAACAGCATGATTCCATATGTCACTATTGTGACGTGTTGATGTCTATCCATCAGTACCTGCTGCCTTGGGAGTGTCACTGAGAAATGACACTTGCCCCATTCCTGCGCTCCATAGGCCTGCTCCCATCCTCCCTCAGGGCTGCATAGCAAAGGCATAGGCAGATCTGCTTCTTCTCATACATGTCAGCCACTCATCTTCATCTCCATTATCTCTACATACTGAGCTCCAGGGGAGGCAGGGGGATGTCTGGAGGTCAGCATGCACCTGCATCCCCGGGGTCCATCTTGTCACTGGAGTGTGGGGTCAGCTTGTGACTGGGTTCTCAGTCAGTCTGAGAGTCAGTGAGAAGTACACAGAGGCCTGAACTTGTGAGTCAGAAATACTTGGGTTTGAATTCAGGCTCAGACACTGGATAACCTTGGACAAGCCCCTCTTTTGCCCTGTCTTCTCATCTGTAAAGTGGAAATGATCATGGCACCCACCCACCTCACAGAATTATTGTGAAGGTCAAAGCATATAGAACATGGAAATGCTTTAATGGCCCTATCATCCTCATTACCTTTATGTGGAGTGAGGCTTTACTTCCTTAGCGTTAAATGTCCTCCAAACACTGAAGCAACCAGCCAGAAGCCTCTTTGGGAAAAGTCGATAATAGGGGCAGCTAGGTGGCACAATGGATAGAGTGCCGGACTGGAGTCAGGAGTTCAAATGTGGCCTCAGACACTTAATAGCAGTGTGACCCTGGGCAAGTCACTTAATCCCAATTACCTCAAAAAAAACGTGATACTGCCCAGACACTTGGGGTTCCCTCTGTGGGTTCAGATTCCAGTGTTACTACTTATTACCTGTGTGACTTTGGGCATGTCACTTGAGCTCTCAGACCCATAGTTTCATTCATTCAGTTAGGGGAGAGATAGTGTCATAAAGTTAATAGAACTTATCTTAAAGTCAGGAAAGATCTGGGTTCAGGTCCTGCCTTTAGCATATAATGGCTGAGTGACGCTGGCAAGTCCCTTAACCTTTCATGTCCCAGGCAACTCTTTAAGATGATGATTTTCAGATCTGCATCCATGGGTGAGGCTGGAGAGAGACCCTACACTAATGAAATCACAGAGTCCTGACCAAGCCCTGCTGCCCCTGCAAAATTAGGGAATTAGACTATATCAGTGGTGTCAAACTCAGGAACAGTGGCCAGTAAATCATAGGCAAGGATGTCTGTAGTCCACATATTATCAATATTTTATTGTATTTTTATTTACTTTGTTAAATATTTACCAATTACATTTTAATCTGGTTTGGGCCACACTTGAGAATGTTGTAAGTGGGCTACATATTTGACGTCTCTGGACTAAATGATCTTCTAGGTTCTTCCCGATCTAAATTCCATGAAGTTATGATCTCCCAATCTGAGCCTCAAACTGACTTTCCCTTTTTCCTTTTCTCTACCTCCTGCATCCCTCATCCCCAGGCCTTGTCAGCACCTATTCTATGACTCCTCCAACCCTGAACATCACAGAAGAAGAGTACGTGATTGACGTTCAGGATACCCTGGCCATCACCTGCAGGTAAAGACTCTCCCGTTAGCTCAGGCCCAGTCATCCTGACCACTTCCTCTCTTTATGAATCAGGAAGGCTGGATCTCACTGAGGGAAAGGTAGCTGGGAATCTTGAGGCATGGGGAAGGGGAATCCCAGGATTGAGCTTCCATGGAGAGATTAATGTTGGTGTGGCCTAAGGCAGAGAAGAGCATCTGGACCTCCTGGGCTCCAGAAGGGAGCATGTCTCAGCGCCTCAGGCTATCTCAGAGAAATACCCCATCCTCTTGTCTTCCAGGGAAATGGCTCCCACTTAGCCAGCCACCCACTTACTGATCCCTGTCCCCATCCCTGCCCCCCTGCTGGATGAGGTGAAGGTTCCCAGGGTGTCCCTTTCCCCTACACATAACCAAAGCTACTTCTGTTAAGGAGAAACAAACTGAGCCGAAACTAAGAGAGAGAGAAAGTTGTAAAGTTACTTGAATCCTCCAGATACTCATAGAAATGATACCTCTGGAGCTCATGGAAAGGAAATGGAGCTGGGCTCTCTAAGCCCCTCCTGAGCTCCCAACCTGGCTGCATTGATGAGCTTTCTGCTGCACAGGCTAGAAGTCTCTAGGATCTTCTGTCCCTCCAGACAGACTTCTTTCTCACACAAACTAATGTAGGCAGGCACTGAGGGTGAGGATTATGACATGGTTCAGGGAAAAGACAGCTAGCTGGCTTTGGAATCAGATAGCAGGGGTTCAAATCCTAGCTCTGGCACTTGCTGCCGATCTCAATTATTCATCAGTAAAATGAAGAATTGGACTGGATGGACCTCTGTGGTCTCTTCCAGCTCTAAATCTGTGATCTGTGACCCTAAGCTAACCAGAGGTGGGGATTTGTTGGGATTCAGTCAAAGGGCCGCACTCAAGGACCTAGAAGGCCACATGTGGCCTCGAGGCCACAGGTTCTCCACCCTTGCTTCCTTCACAGTTGCCATGGCCTGTGTCCCTGTATCCAGACCTATCTTTCTTACTCCCTCCCAACCCCTATCTGGAAGTTATTTAGAGGCTGGACCAACTGCTCCCTACCCACAGCTATTTTTGCCACTTTGTCGCATAATTGTGGGATCGTAGGTCTAGACCTGGAAGGGACCTCAGAAGCCATCAAACCCAGCCCCTTGTTTTATATATGTGGAAACTGAGGCTGAGTGATTTGCCCCTGAAATATCCAAGTGCCCCTTGAGGGTCTGTAGAACCCAGGTTAAGAACTTCTGGTCTAAGGGTTTTAACATAAGGACCAGCCAGACCTCCCAAGGAGAGTAGATGGCCCCATCAACTACCCTTTATTAAACATTTACCATGTGCCAGGCACTGTGCTAAGTGGTGGGGATACAAAGCAAGGCAAAAATACAGTCCCTGCCCTCAAGGAGCTCGTGCTGTAATGGGGCAGAAACATGCAAATGACTGTATATAAATGAGGTATATATACAGGATAAACTGGAGATGATAGAGGGGAAGCATTGGCATGAAGGGGGATTGGGAAAGGCTTCTCGCAGAAGGTGGGACTTGATTTGAAACTTGAAACTGGGAGGTGGAGAAGAAGGAGAGAGTTCCAGGCATAGGGGACAGCCAGTGAAAAGGCTCAAAGATGGGCGACGTGTGAGAGGAACTGCAAGAATGTGTGGAGAATATGTGGAGGGGATTAAAGTGTAGTTAAACAACACAGCTCCATGGTACCATAGCACACAGAGCGCTGGGTCTGGAGTCAGGAAGACTCATCTTCCTGAGTTCAAATCTCGCCTCAGACACTTACTAGCTATGTGACCCTGGACAAGTCACTTAACCCTGGTTGCCTCAGTTTCCTCATTTGTAAAATGAGCTGGAGAAGGAAATGGCAAACCAATCCAGTATCTCTGCCAATAAAATCCAAATGGGGTCAGGCAGAGTTAGGCATGCCTAAACAGCAACAAAGAACACAAAGTTTAATAAATCCCTGCTTTGCCTTCTCTGAGATGTTCAGGGATATTACAGGTCTAACAGTCCATCATTTCACTAGCTGATCCTCCTCTGGGCTGCATTTCAGTGTGCTGTGAGCCATCCCTCTGGAGACAGAATAGATCATCTTTCTTCAATTTTCATCCCACGTTCAACCAGCATTTATTAGGTGCCAGGGATGCAGAGGTAAATGAAACCAATCTCTGCCCTCAGTGAGCTGATAGACTATCAAATGTAACCTAACAAGAGATCTCTAATTTTAGAAACTTATTCAGGCACGAGGCTAGACAGGAGCTGTATGTTTCTTAGGGATTATTCTGTTGCTCTCTGTTCTTAAGGGGGAGGGGCGTCCCTTCCCTCTGAGGTAGTGAAAGCCTTGGGGGTAAGATTCTTAGATGCCCTTTAGTAAAACCTCACCAACCTCCTGCTCATAGATTCCCTGTCATCCTGAAGCATTCCTCTGCTACCTATAATTCAGTGTCCTTTTCAATCCATTCTCCCCTCAATTCTACACAAGGCCTTTCCTGACCCCCCCCGCCAGCTGCTGGTGCCTTTTTTTCCCCAAAATATCTTTTATTTATTTTGTATAGAACCATATACATACATGTGATTCCCACTCACCTCCCTTCCCCTCATAAAATGTAAGCTCCTTGGGGACAGAGACCGTTTACTATCTGTCTTTGTATCTCCAGAACCTGGCATAGTGCCTGGCACATATTGGCACTTACTCAATGCTGTAGATTGATTGATTGATTGATTCTTCATGGGAAGATATCTTTCAGAAAGAAATTCCTTCCCCCAATGAATCATTTGTTCAGCAAATATTAATTGAGCACTGACCATGTTTAGAACCTATTCTGGGCACTAGACTGGGAGAGACAAAAGATAATGAATATATGGTCTCTGTCCACAGGGAGCTCATTGGGAGGATATGCCATAGACATAGACAAATACAATATAAATTACAATTCTGTAAACATTTATTAAGCACCTACTGGGTGTAGAATAGTATGTTGCAGGAAACATAGATTGCTGGGGGATGTATAAAGTTTAGGTAAAACATGGTCCTACCTATCCACCCAATAATATTTAGTGGGGGAGATGAGATGTAAACACAGATCACAATAAAACATAATGTTACATCATAAGCAGATGGCATCTTCTAGTGGATAAAGAAAAAACCTTAGACTGGACCCAGGTGCTACCTCTGACACGCACCGGCTGTGCGACCCTGGGCGTCACTTATCCCCCCATTTCCCCAGGCAACTCTCTAAAATTATATGCTACAGGAAAGGGGCCAATCTACATAGGAGAATTTCCTTCCTGGGAATTTCCTTATACCAATGAAATCATGAGTCTGGTCCAAATAAACCTATAAGTACTTCAGAGAGTACAATGACACATCATATGCAATCGTGGGGGAAGACGGTTACTAACAAGAAGGATTGGGAAAAGTTTCATGGAGGAAGGGTCATTTAAATTGGGCTTTAAACGCCAGGTTAGGAAAAGACGTAAGGCATGTGAGCAAAGACACTGAGGTGGGAAATTTCAGGGAACAGAGGGTGGTCCAATTTAGTGTGCAATGAGGAGTGGTATACAACATGTCATCGTCTGACTTTTAAAGCCCTTCATGACTTGGCTCCAACCTACCTTTCTAGGCTTATTGTGTACGTTACTTCCCTTCTTGCCTTCTCTAGTCCAGCCAAACTGGCCTTCGTACTGTCCTCACACATGCCAGCCCATCTCCTGCCTCGGCAGTGGTGGTCCCCACCTGGGCAGCACTTCCTCCTCACCTTTGACTCGTAGAATCGCTTCTTTCCTTCCAAATTGCCCCACCTTCTACACGAAACCTTTCCTGATCTCCCCAGATGCTAGTTGACCCCCTCTTTAAACTATCTAATTTATTTCAAATTTGTTCTGTGTACCTTTATGTATGTACATACTGTTTGTTCCCTGATAAAATGTAACCTCCTTGAGGGTAGGGAGCATTCCACTTTTGTCTCTGTCTCTCCAGTGCCTAGGACAATGCCCGGCATAAAGTCAGGCCTTAATAAGTGTTTGTTGATTGGTAAATATGAAAAGGTACGATTCTCTCAGATTGGGTAGGGCCTAAAATTATATAAGGCTTGGAATGCAAAGACAAGATCAAAGTGAAATCCTCTCTTCAAATCTTCCTCCTGCCTGCTTTCTTGGGATGTCCATCCCTAGGCACTCTCTTGCCTTCTCTAGCCCCAGTGAATGGCCATCTTGTTTTCTTGAAGTAACCACCTACTTTTACTCATACCGATAGGTTTTCCTCTTCCTTGTTGCCTTTGGAATAAGACTCCTGGCCTCCCAGCTTTCTCTACCTTGTTCAGCCTCCCTCCTCCTGCTTCCACCTTTGCCTGTGCCCAGGCCCGGAAAAATCACAGCCCAGATTGTGAACTCCTTGAGGGCAGGGACTAACTTTTGCCTTTTTTATCTCAGAGTTTAGCACAATGCCTAGCATATAGTAGGTGCTTAATAAATGTTTGGTTGATTGTTTGGAGTTTCTCAGGGTTTTACCAACAAACTTGAGAAAGCTATAGAATAGCCAAGGTTAAGGAGTCAGGGAAATAAGCGATCTTCTTGGATCTTCTCTCCTATTGGAAGACGAGTAGCGCACTGGAAAGAGTCTTGGGTTCATATTCCAGTTTTGCCACTTACTGCCTGTGGGCATGAGCCTCTTTAGGCCCCAGGGTCCTCTATAAAATGAAGGCTGTGCTAGGTGGCCTCTTAGGTCCCTTCCTTAGTTTACTTCACTTCCAATAATGCTTGACCTAAATGTCCTTCACAAGATTTCAGTCACAAGGAGCCTTAATGGCCAAAAATTCCATCTATAACATACTTGTCAAGTGGTCAACTAACCTAGAAAGCTTCAAGTGAGGGGGGAACCCATTATCTCTCAAGGCAGGCCTTTCTACTTTTGGATAACTCTTAGCTTCTTCTCTGAACCCCTCTCCCCTCCCAGTCCCCATCCCCTCCTTTTTTACCCTAGCTAATTTTGCTAATTAGCACCCTCCCTTAGAGAAATACACCGTACGATGTTTCTCTACCACCTCGTAGTCCCAGTGGGGGAGATACAGGACTACACAACTACTAATAGGAGGTGGGGTGGAGAGAGGGAACCTTTGGATGTACAAAATGTTGCCTGTCTCTCAGAAGGCACCTAGGCTTACTCTCTGCATTTCAGTTGTTTCTTTTCTACATGAAGAAAGCTTTGCCACCCAGAGCTCAAGTGAATGGGTACTCAGGCCCTAACACCAGCTATTAGGAACCTTGCTGGAGAAGCCAGGCTTCTCCATCACCAGGGAGTCAGAAAGCCAAGAGAGGAGGGAAAAATATCTTACTTAGGATCTCACAGACCACCCCTGGTCCCAACGTCGTGTCCATTGGCCTGGTCCAGGAGAGCCAATTTGTTAACAATTTGACAAGTGTTGCTTTTCTGGAGTCCCTACTCCCCATCCATCTGGCTTAGAAGTCTCCATCCCCAAAGACTTTTATACAGATGCATAGTTGGTCCCTTCCAAGGCCCTAGAGCTGCCCAAGAATTTTGATACTCTCATTCCCACATTCTACAAAGGACTCCCCTGTCTACCAGAGCAGGGCACCCAGGCCAGGTGCAGCATTGCCAACCATGGCTTAGGCCTCTGGTCTCCTCAGGTAAGTGTCAGGGCTCTCTTTTCCTTACTCCCTTTGGCAGGGTCCCTTGTCTCTCCCCTTCTTCTTCCCTGCTCTTTTCATCTGATCCACCCTAAGGAAGTTGGGTCCTGGATGGTCCCTGTCACGGCACACCATAACTCCTCTCTTTTCCTCCTCTTCCTCTACCAGAGGACAGCACCCCCTGGAGTGGACGTGGCCCCGGGGCGGGGAGGAGCCCAGACAAGGTGACAAGGAGAGCAAAGCTGGGGGACCAGCAGAGGCTGGAGCTGAACAAGACTGTGAGGGCACAGATACCCGGCCCTACTGCAAGGTGCTAGTGCTGACCAGAACCCAGGCCAATGACACAGGCTCCTATACGTGCTACTACAAATACATCAAGGCCCGGATTGAGGGCACCACTGCAGTGAGCACCTATGTGTTTGTGAGAGGTGAGAACCATCCAGGGACCCCCTTGGGTGCTAACCTCAGTAGGAGGGGCAGGAGGGAGAGAGATTTGACGGAATTGGTGGAAAGGGGAGCAGTCACATCCAGACCTGAAAGGGCCTTTGAGGTCACCTAGGAGTTATAGCTAGCTTACCTTTCATAGACTTTTACAGTTTATTTGGTGTTGTCCCCCCCCCCAAAAAAAAACCCTGCGAGGTATACAGTACAAGTATATTATTCACCTTTTACAAAGAGGGACACCGAGGCTTAAAGCACCCAACAGAGCCAGGATGTGAATTTAGACCTTCGAGGGCCAAATCCAGGCATCTCTCTACTATCAGGGAGGTGCTGGGAGGGAAGCCATAGGGAGGAAAGGAGTGAGTAGCAGATGGTACGGCAGAAAGAGTGTTGAATGTAGAGTAACAAAATCTGAGTTCAAATACTGGTTCTGCTATACACTGTGTGTTTAATAAGAGCGATCACTTCACCTCCCAGAGTCTCAGTTTCACCACCTGTAAAATGGTGGAGGGCGACAGACTAGATAGTCTCTGAGATCTCCTCTTGCTCTAGGTCTATGATACAACAAGTACTTTTCCCGAAGGTTTGCTGCAAGGCCAGAGCTTTGTGTGCTGGGATGGGATAGGATGTAACAGTTGCTCCAGACTCTTCCCTGATCCTTAACATGAAAGCAACTTCTTGCCCAGAATCCAGGGCAAGAAAGCTAGGGGGGGCCTCCTGTTTTTTTCCACGCTTG
Source organism: Trichosurus vulpecula (assembly GCF_011100635.1). Classification (NCBI taxonomy): domain Eukaryota; kingdom Metazoa; phylum Chordata; class Mammalia; order Diprotodontia; family Phalangeridae; genus Trichosurus; species Trichosurus vulpecula. The sequence continues at coordinate 98,259,018 of NC_050575.1, forward strand.
TCTGTGGACACCAAATGAGCACTGAGCACTGCCCCTTCCTTGAGATCTTGGGAGCATGGCCCTCACCCCATATGTCCTGTGTGTCATCTTCAGCCAATCGTTCAGTGCTAATGACCAGGATAGCTCTCGGCACTAGTGTGTGGGTCAGCAGGTGCAGGGACGCAGCTTAGGTACAGTGTCTAGCCTAGTCTACTGAGGAAAATAGCTCCATTTGGGGTTCCCTCACTTCCAGATCTCAGTGTTCAGTCCCCTAAGCTTGGCCTTTTCCATGCCTGCCCCTGAGAAGAGTTGGTTTCTCCACCGGGTTCTCCCCCTCCACTGGTTAGAGCCTCCATTCCTCTGAACTCCCTGGACCTTGAAGATGGAAGGAAACTTTCTCTATCTCTGCAGAGCAGTCTTAACTATTCCTAAATTTCCTTCAAATGACAGTAGAAACTTGGTTGCTCCCAGGTGGAAAAATACAGGCAAAATCTGACAGAATTTTTGAATGGACAACTTCCTATGGAACAGTGTTTCCCAAGAATGGATTTTTGTATGATGGGCATCCTTTTGTATGATGGGTATGATAGAGTATAAGCACAGCTTCAAATCTCTCTAATTGTACTATCGTCCGAGCCACATTTGCTCCTCTGATCCATAGGAGTGTTCAAATCCTTTGCTAAAATCCAGGTATGTTACTATCTTACTGATCTAACAGACCATTAATCTTTTGCCAATCCCCAGCACTTAGCACAGTACCTGGCACCTACTAAGTGCTCAATAAATGCTTGTTGACTCAACAAATTTTTTTTTAAATGAGGTTAGCTTAATTATTCAACCCATGTTGGTTCCCAGTGATCCTTGAATTCTAATACTCCTAGACCATCCATTTGATAACTCTTTCTGGAATTTTTTTAAGATTTTTACATCGACCTCCCTTTTTCATAACTTCCAGACCCTTTTTTCACCCTTTTTCCAAAAATTGAGATAGCATCCAGTTGTTGCCAGTCCCATATTACTTCTCTCATTCTCTATGATTTCTTTTCTTTTTTTTCACTTCTTATTTAAATTTATTTTCATTTTTTGTTATTCCAGTCTTGACAAACACCAGTAACATGAACATTTCCTCATACAGAGGATAAGAAAAGAGTGTTGTATATAAAAATATTAATCTCTATTACATGTAACTTATTTAAACTATTAAATCCAACCATTTCAAAGCTATCTCATTCTCTTTTTTCTGTTGTGCATTTTAAAAAATGCTTCACTGATGCTTTTTATAAGTGACTGTCACTGTTACTAATCTTTTCTCAAAAAAACTTCTTCCCATCCAAAAAATTAAAAACCCTTATCTTGTAACAAATTGGCATAGTGAAAACAAATCCATAAATTAACTTAATTCAACAGTGCAAATCTCATTCTGCACCTTTAGTCCATCAGATTTCAGTCAAGAAATGAGAAGGGTGATGCTTAGTTATTAGGCTTGCTCGATCAGAGGTTGTAAGTCTTTCAAAGACCAACAAAGTTTTTTTTTAATTTTTGTTATTTATTGGTAAATAGCATTTTTTCCAATTACATGTAGCTTTCAACATTCTTTTTTTAAAAGATTTTGAGTTTCAAATTTTTTTCTCTTTCCTTTCCTCCCATCCCCCCACCTCAAGATGGCAAGCAATCTGATCTAGGTTATACATGTGCAATCATGTAAGCATATTTCCACATTAGTCACAACAGTTTTTAAAGACTTTTTTGTTTTATTTTTAGCATTTTTCACAAGGTTGAGTTCATTCTGGGACTTGCTAATCTGACATTCCTATGCCAATATTTTGCATTCATCTTTATATATATGCCCCTACTTTCCCTCTCCCTTTGCATATATCCTAAGTTATGTGATCCCTCTATACCCTTCCCCATGTTCTGCCTCTTCTGGAAAATTTATGATTGTGTCTTCAGAATTACACTTTCCAAAATCTTTAATCTCTTATGAACCATCAATTCTTTAAAAATTAATCCAAAGGCTCATAAACTAGTTTTTCTCGGAACTTTTTGAAATCTTTTTTAAAGGAAGAATATTGTATTCTCTTTCTTCATCATGATAATGCTAGGATATCATGATCACTTTCTCCCAAGTTCTTCTATTTCACAAGCCAGTGTCTTTTTGTTAATCAGAAGAATGTCCAGAGTAGGACTTCCTCCTTTTCTCTTCATCTGCTTTCTTGGACATGAACTTTTCATCATGGCAGGAATTTCTTAGACTTTCAACAGATGTCTGAGTATTTTAAGTCCCCCATCACAGTTATGTCTTGCTGCCATGCCAGGTCTGTAACCTGCTTTTAGGAAAACATCATCCACATCTGCTGTCTTGTCAGGCAGTCTGTAGCATAAGTGGTCCTATCCCAATATCAGCTCCATTTCTTTCTCCTTTCATCTAATCTGTAATAGCACAGTGCTAACCTAATAATGTTGTATCAGTATAAAATGAAAACAATCCTGGTTACTATAGTATTTATCCTGTAGCTGTCATAGCAAACCAGGGAACTCCAACCTCCCTATGTCAGTACAGAAGTGAAGCTTAGGCTATAGCAAGGCAGATCTCACCTGGAGAAAGCAGGTCTGAAAACCCAGGTACGCCCATGAAGGCCCATAGCTGATGGGGATCTGAACATGGGAATATGACCTGAGGTTTGGCATGTTATCCCTGCCCTGGACTCCCTCCCTGGCTCATTACTCATCCATCCAGCCACTCAGTCTTGTTTTTCCTCTTTCTTCTTCCTCTTCCTCCTTCCTATCCTTCCTCTTTTTCTTCTTCCTTCCTTCTCCCTCTTCTGCCTCCTCTTCTTCCTTTCCTTCCTCTATCCTGTTAAATTCTACTTCTCCTTCTGTTTCATACCCATCTTTCTCCTTATTTCTCCCTCATTCCTCTCTTTCTGCCTCTCCTCCTTTACCTTCCTCCTCAACCTTCTCTCCTTTCCCTCTTCCACTTCTTTCTTTTCTCTCCACTTCTTCCTTTCTCCTCTCTCCCTCTTCCTCGGCGGATGGCTGTCCTTGGCCTCAGACTTCGAGCAGCCCTTCATCAACAGGCCAGACACTCTCCTGGTCAGCAAGGACCATATGTGGGTACCCTGCCTGGTGTCCATCCCGGACCTCAACGTCACTCTGCATTCGGTATGAATCACCAGTCCCTTTCTTCCTGTCTCACCACCACCCCCTGTATCCCCTGACCTGCTCCAAATACCTCCTCTGTGCCCAGGGTTTCCTATCCCAGTGAATCAGAGCTGGAGGTATCTAGTGACCATTCCTGGAGAAGGGGCCCTGGCTCCAGCTGCCCCTCAGTTATGGTGGGGAGGGGAGAGGCATCCAGCCCCTGACCATCCGCCCCACCCCTAGCAAATCAGGGTGATCCGGCCAGACGGACAAGAGATCGTGTGGGATGACAGGAGGGGAATGCTGGTGCCCACGCCACTCCTCGGAGACACCTTGTTCCTCCAGTGTGAGACCATCATCCGGGACCGAACCTTCCGTTCCAACTTCTTCATCATCCATATCACTGGTATGATGGGAGCAGCCTGCTCCTGCCAGACCATACGGTATTCCCCTTTATGTCCCTCCCAGAGGGACTCGCTCCAGCCTTGGCCCTAAGCCCTTGTTTATGAGGTACCACCAGAATGAGAACCATGAAACCCTTCCCCATTCCGGAGACCAGGAAGGGAGATATCTTCTTCAATTCTGCTGGGGCTCACAGCCCTGGCACTGGTGGTATTGGATAGGGGGCTGGCAGGGAAGAGGAGGGATTAGGACCTGAGCTAGGGTTTTGAAGCCATTTTTGTATATGCGTGTGTCTGTGTGTGTGAACATTCATGCATATTGCTGTGTGTGTGTATACATGCATCTTTCTCTCTATCTGCTATGTCTGTCAAGTGTGCTATCTGTTGTGAGAGTCGTTCTGTGCTCCATTACTTTGCTATATTACTGAATCTACTGTGTTGGTATATGTTTTATGCTATTGAGTGTGTGTGTGGTGTCGTGCATGCTCTGTGTTACTGTGTTGTGTTATGTGTTTGCCTCTGTCCCCCAGGGAATGAGCTATATGACATTCAGCTGTATCCCAAGAAGGCCTTGGAGCTGCTGGTTGGGGAGAAGCTGGTCCTGAACTGTACTGTGTGGGCCGAGTTCAACTCAGGAGTCACCTTCCAGTGGGATTATCCTGGGAAGCAGGTTAGCCCCCCTCTTCCTGTCAACTTTCCATGGCCCCATGGGACCCCCTTGCTTATCCTTCTTCAAAGTGGGCTGGCCCTTCCTTGGTATGTCTCCATGGAATGGATAGGGCTCTGCTCCCCATGGCTCTATCACAACCATACCTCTCCCCCTCCCACCATGGGTCCTGGCCAGCCCCTCCCTCTGCACCTTCTATGCCCCTCCTGCCTTCCCTTTGGTAAGGAACATCCATCATCTGGGAATTCTCTTTGTTCAAGTCCTTCAGATCAGCCCATGTCCACTAATACCTTGCTCTTTAGAGTAACCCAGAGTTTCACACGGATCATAACACTGGGTCTCAGGAGGCAAAAGAGACTAAAATTAAACATTTGCTCTTCAGAGGAAAGCCCAAATGCTAATTTCTCAAGTTATAGTAATAATAATTAATAGAACTATATTCATGCTAATATAACTGATATAATCATGACTATGTCCATTGGGTATAACCCATATTGGGTTAGTTAATAATTGATAGCATATTAAATATTTTCTGATACACCTATGTTTCTATAATTAATACGATAACTAATGACTAATCATGAAGGCCAAGGTGAATAGAAGATAGAGAAGAGAGTCAGGAAGACCTGATTTCCAGTTCTGCCTCAGACACATACTGGCAGTGTGGTCCTAGCCAAGTCACTCTCTCTTTGCCCCAAACCAACTCTCTATAGTCTATGGCTATAAGTTGCAGAGTAAGCACCAGTTCACATTGGTAAAAAGAAATTTCCTCATTGGGAGTATTTTATACCAATGAAATCATAGGTCCATACTTCCCCCAAATTAATGAAAAACAATAAAGGTTCCTTACATTTCTATCATACTTTGTGGTTACAAAATGCTTACCTATCTATTATGTCATTTCACCATCACAACAGTCTTGCTAGGGCAATGATTAATATGCTTATTTTACAGGTAAAGAAACAGGGTCAGGGAAGAGGCTCAGACTTAGCAGCGTACCTTGTGCCTTCATCAAGGAAGGCTAACTCCATTACTCGCTCCCTTACTGATGAAACATTCTAAAACAAACCAAAAAACTGCCTCTCATATTATAGAACTCTAGAAATAGCCTATCCCGTGCCAACCAACACTCAGTGTGCTAGTTGGCACCACCATCGTTTTAGCACTCACCATGGAATCATAGCCTTAGATCTGAAAGAGACCTTAGAGCAAGCGAGTCTGGACCCTTTCTTTTACAGAGAAGGAAACCAAGGCACAGAAAGGTCAAATTACTTGTCCAGAGCCAACTGGTAAGCATCAGAGGCAGGATATGAACATGGGTCTTCTTGACCCAAGTCTGCTTCCCTATCCATTCATCCATGCTGCTGTTCTTCATGGTCAGGTTCCTTTTCAAAAGAGATCCTTCAATCCATGAGAAGTGTTTTTTGTGATTATTCTCCTGGCATGGCCCCCATCCCATCATGTCTGTTAAACATCTTGTTACATAGAAAGCTGAAACGGGTTTTCTCAGCAGTGCCAACCGGGCATTCTGCTTCGATGTCCCACTCATCTCCTGCTGACTGTTCATAAAGTCTGTGCTAGAGCTAGAAGAAGCCTCCCATGCCATATTGTCCAACCTCCTCATTTTACAGATGAGAACAAGGAGACAAAGTACTTTACCCAAGATTGCACAGGTGGTAGGCACCAGAGGTGATATTTGAACCTTCTAATTCTAGGGCCACAGCTCTTTCCATTAGACCACACTGCCCCCCCCCCTTCCCTCTGACTCAGCGCTATCTCTACCTCTGTCTCTCTGTCTCTCTGTTTCTATGTCTCTGTCTGTCCCTCTCTGTATGTCTCTGTGTGTGTGTCTTCCTCTCTGTCTCTTTCTGTCTCTCTTTCTCTGTCTCTTTCTATGTCTCTGTCTCTCTGTCCCCCTGTCTCTATGTCTCCCTCTCTGTCTCTCTGTCTCTTTCTGTCCCAGTCTCTCTGTCTCTGTGTGTCTCACTTTTTCTGTCTCTCTCTGTCTCTGTTTCTCTGTCTGTCTCTTTCACTGTCTCTCTGTGTCTGTCTGTCTCTCTCTCTCTCTCTCACTCTCTCTCTCTCTCTCTCTCTCTCTCTGTCTCTCTGTCTCTCTCTGTCTCTCTCTGTCTCTCTCTCTCTGTCTCTCTGTCTCTCTCTCTCTCTCTGTCTCTCTCTCTCTAACTCTCTCTCTAACTCTTGTTCTCTCTCGCTTTCCCCCCACTCAGTACTGAAAGACTCTCCTCTGCCCACCAGCGTCCTCCTTTTCTGTGTTGCCACTATCTCTGCCTTTGTAGACCTGAGACCTCCATCTTGCCCATCTCCAACCCCCAGGCCAGTGTAGCTCCCAGGGAGCCTATAAGGATTGCCTCCATCATCTCTGTTCTGTCCAGGACCCACTCCCTGACTCATTCTGTAAAGATCCTGGTGCTTTCCTGGATGACTGAGGCCTAGAGCTAGGGTTAAGCATCTCAGGCTGCAGACATGGTGTGAGAACTGAGAAAACAGAATCTCCTTAAAGGCAGACTTTCAATTTTGTCTTTGGATTCCCAGCACTGATATTCTTCCCTCCTCTAAGCCCAGGATATGACACCCAGCTCTTCTCTCTGTTGCGGACATCCATCACCAATTACTCCTTCCCAACCCCCAATCCTCCTAATCTCTCTGGGGGACAGGACATTTCTTCCCAGTGTCCTCTGTCCTGGCATTCCTCTCCTCTCCTACTCTTCCTTCTCCTCCTCCCCATCCCTTAAGCAGTAAACAGCCCCCTAGAGTGGATTTCTTAGCTTTTTACTGTGGCCAACAAAGTAGAACAGCTAGAAAAATTGAAAAACTAAGGAAAGTTACCAAGGCACCGAAGGTTGAAAATGAATGTTCTCCTTTGAACTTAGTGAGATGTCAGAGGTGCTTATCTTGATTCCTTGAAGCGCCATCATGACATCTCCCCTCCTTCTTTATCCTTATGGACCCCACCAGTTCCATGGTGCCTTTCAATTTTTCATCATTCCACAGAAACTTTTTACAAATGTCTTATTAAAATTCAAGCATATTATGTTTGTGATGCTTCCTTGATCTACCAACCAAATAATTATATCAAAAAAGGAAATGAGGTTCTTCCTGAATCTGTTCTTGATAAACTCATACCAATTTTGGTGATTATTTCTTCCCTTTCTAAATAATTACAAGTCATCCCCTTAATAACATCAAAACTATATTTTAAAGCCTATATCCTCTTCCCTTTGTAATATATGTGTATATATATATCTATATATATATAGATATATAGATATATATAGTTTTTAAAAATTTAAATATGTATGACATGTGCCCACCATCTCTGATCCTCTCTCCTTCTCCATGATTTTTCATGGATCACTTACAGTGGCTCAGCTCTTTCAATACCATAGGATACAGTTGGTTCAGGCCTAATGACTTGAACTAATTAAGGATAACTAGAAGCTCTTTTACCATTTCCTCACTTTTCTTGAGATTTACCTGCCCATAAACCTTTTTGAAAATCTATTCTTTCAATTGATAGAATCTGAATTCAGATCAAAGCATACATTTTTTTACTTTATTTTTCTTGGTTTTTTTTGGTCTGTGTTTTCTTTCACAATATAACTAATATGGAAACGTTTTGCATGACTACAAATGTATTGCTCTCCTCTCCTCTCCTCTACACTCCTCTCCTCTCCTTTTTTCTTTTCTTCTCTCCTCTCCTCCTCTCCTTGCCTCCTCAATGAAGGTGGAAGAGAAGGAAGGAGAGAATTTGGAACTCAAAATTTTTTAAAATGAATGTTAAAAGTTGTTTTAACATGTCATCGGAGAAAAAATAAAATGTTAAATAAATATATTAACAACAGCAAAAATAGAGTCAAGCGACAAATAAAAAAATTCTATTCTTTCCAATCAGAAAATCTTTTTCTTAGTAAAACAAAAGAAAATCACAATAAGCGTTAAGTAGTTCTGCCTTCTGGTCATTCACTTTCATCATCCACCCCAGTCAGTAACCATTCTATCTCTTTTTGGTTTTTCCTCTGGTTCCCTACATAACAAAAAAAGAAAAAGAAAGCTGTTTTTTGTAGCCTTAGCATTTGCCATCAGTTTCAGCTCGTTCTGAGCTTCACCGCTTTTGAGACTTTTCCTATTCATTCTCTCATTTTATTCATTCTTGTTCCCATCTCCTGGGTATTTCTTTTTTCTGAGTTGACTTCAAGATGTTGGTGCAGCCGCAATTATATTTTTAAGAAATTTGTTCTTTTTTACTGCACTGAAATCATTTGTGTTAAATTTTACTATCAAGAATTTCCCACACCTCTTGGGCCAACTTCCCTATAGAACTTTGGGCCAATAGAGTCTGTGGGAGACTCCCTTGGGAAGAGATACTGGTGGGTCATACAGTATAAGTGGCACAACAAGGACTGAATGCATACTCCTGAGGAAATCCTAGATGACCTATTTCTTAGAGATTCCTTTTTCACAAAGGACAGCTATCCTAGGCCTTCCCTGACAGCTCCCTCCTACCCAATCTAAGGGACCTCCCTCCACCACTCATCTGAGGGTAGTTGGGCTATGCAACTCCAGAGGAGAGTGAGGCTAATGACTTTGCACAGCTCTGCCTCGCTGAAACGCAATTCACTTGGCAAGTCAAGACATCGCCCTCCTGATGTCATTGGTCCTCTTCGAGAACAAAGGATGAACACCAACAACAAGGGACTACCTGGTGACCCTCTCCCCTGGAACAGAACAGGGTATCAAAGTCAGGAGAGGGGGCAGAGGCTGGATGCTGACCTCTCCTGTTCCCTCTCATTGGCAGACAGAACGAGCTGGTGCGGTGACACCCGAGCGCCGCTCCCAACAGACGCACACAGAACTATCTAGCATCCTGGTCATCCAGAACGTGACCCAACAAGACCTGGGGCAGTATGTGTGTGAAGCCAGCAACGGTGTCCAGAGCTTTAGGCAGAGCACTGAGGTCATCGTGCATGGTATGGATTTCTCGGGGGAGAGGATAGGCCCGTGGGAGCAGTATTTGGAAGAGGAGGGAAGGAAGGGAGACCCACAGAGGAGGCTTTCCCTCAGCCTCAGCCCCATCCTAACCCTTCCCCTAATAAGAACTCAGAACAGCAGGTATGCATGCTGTCCATAGCCATAAGGGCTACAAATCCCTAACCTATCCATCAATGTATGCATTCATTTACTCATTCATTCAACAGAAGCCTTTGTTAAGGCCTGTGTGTATATGTATGTATGTATATGTCTATACTCATATGTACATATACATATACACATACATATATTTATATATACACGTACATGTGTGCATGTATATATATACATATCTATATCCCTATGTTTGTGAATGACATAAAGGAATAGGTCCCTGCTTGCTAACTCAGCTTACTGACACCACTTAGTGTCTCTGTCCCACCTGCCTGCTCTGTGTTCCAGTTCTGTCATCCTCTTTGGAGATTGGCCCTGTGTCTCTATTCCATGTCTCTTCCTAGTGTCTTCAATCTATATCCATTCACAGTGACTTGGCTTTCAAGTCTACCTTCCCTGTCCAGCATCCCTGCTCTTTGCTCCTTCTCTAGGCTAGTGTTCCCATTCTTCATACTTCAACAAAGTTAAGGAGCCTACTTCTCTTTTAAGGCTGGTGAGGAATTTGATAGTCAATAAAAGTAAATTAACAAACATTTATGCACTTATGCAGAGAATTGTGTCAAGTGCTAGAAGTTTAGATAAAATATGCTCCCTGCCTTCAAGGGTCTTAGAGTATAGTGGAGAATAAGATATTCCTTCTTAGAATAGGTGGCTTTTGAGTTGGGCCTTAAAGGAATGAGTAGGAATTCATCTTTGGGAATGATCAAGGTCTTTGCCTCACTCTTATTCTCTCCATCTCACAGACAAACCCTTCATCAGTGTGGACTGGCTGAAGGGCCCAGTGATCGAGGCCACAGCAGGAGATGAGTTGGTGAAGCTTCCAGTGAAGGTGGCAGCCTACCCCCCTCCAGAGTTCCAATGGTAACCTCCTTCCCACCTCCAAAAATACCCTTTGATTCCCCCTGGTTCCCTAGCTCCTTAACCCCAGCCATACCATCACTCTTTGTGGGAACTTCCAAAGCTGGAAGGGACAGAGAGGAGATCTGAGGGGATCAGAGACAGCACTTCCTCATTGAAAGCCAAGATCAGGCAAGTAGATGGGAAGTCTTGCCCAGTAGGCATGAAAGTTAATTCTAATTGTACCTCTTTGTGCAACATAGAATATGGCAGAGCCCAGGAAAGAACAGGTTACAGATATGCTAGCCTCCTCATATCCAATCCCATATCACACTCCAACCACCTCAGATCCCAGTCTCTCATACTGCCTATGATGTTTCCTTCACCACGGAAGGTGATAGGGTCCTTCCAGGTACTTTGTCTAAACTTTGGGAGGCTGCTGCCAAATGGTCCCTGTTTGTTATAGCGTAGGTCTGAAGGGGAGCTGGACAACTGAAAGAAGGTGGTATAACTCATGCCTACTTAGCTGTGTTTTCCTACAAATATATCTCTATTAGGAAAATAACACTAACTTCTACTTTCTTCTTAGAGGCAAAATAATATTAAAAATATTAAAAGAAGTACAAACGCCTAAGTGAGATCATAGATCCCTTGAAATAAGCTTATACAGAAGCATAAGCAAATGTAGTTGTTCTATGAAAGCAGAAGGTAACCAACCACCTGCCATAACTGTTGTCAGTTAAGTCGTATCAGGTAAATTTCAAGGGCAGAGACTGCATTGTTTCTGTTCATAGTCATTTCTGGAGCTTAGCATGGAGCCTTGCATAGAGCAATCACTCGATAGAAAATGTGTTGAGTTTATAGAAGGGATTCCTGTACAGGAGGAAGGCTGGACTACTTACTGCTTAATATTAATCCTCATTTTACTGGTGAGAAAATTAAAGCATGGAGAGTTGATGTGACTTGCCCAAGGTCACTCAAGTAGTAAGTGTCAAGCTTAGAATTTGAACCTTGGTTTCCTTATTTTCCATAATAGATATGGTTGGAAGCTTGGAATAGCAAGACTGGAGACATTGAAACAGACTCTGATTTATTCAGCAGTTTTAAGAAGCTTTTCAGAAACTTGTGGCAAAATAAATTCTTATTGTACCGGATTGAAATGGTACATCAGCTACTGATTTGGCTTTTGTTTCTTTACAAGAATATGAGAGTTAAACATTCTATAATATAGCCCAGTAGAAAATTAATTAGGAAAATGGGTTTGTCTTTTATACACAAAGAATGTTTAGGCATTACTTGGATCTTGTATACACCCACAGGCCTTTTTGGCCAAGTGTTTATGTCATGGGCAGTTTATTAAGACCTAACATGGTTAAAGGTTATGTGGAATACAGAAATGACTATGGAAGGGCTTTTACGTAAACATTCAGTGTGTGCCAGGATCTGAAAATAGTGTTTACAAAGTAATGGAAAAGTGTCAAGTGGGTAGGAAGGCACAGGATGGACTAGAGAGGGCCAGGATTTTTGAAAAGAGCCTGATTCAGCCAATGAGGGAGAAAAGGCTGGTAGCCTTCCTTCAGAGGAAAGTAAATATAAGTAGAACATATAACGGTTTAGTAATGATCAAGGTACAGATTTTGTACTTAGGCGTTTGTACTTCTTTTAATATTTCACTCATGATTCTTGCTTATACTCTCCCCTAGTTCCTTCACAGAGGATCTACTCAATGTGCAGGAGGCCTTCTTCCAGGGTATTTTATATCCCATGCGTTCCATTGTAGCATTCAGGCTACCCATCAGCTAACCCTCACTCTTACTTCATGACTGGGCCACCGCTGACTTTACTGATGATACCTTTGTTTGCTCATAAGCCTTTTACTACTTCTTCCACATGGGTCTTTATTGGAAATATGTTGAAGTCCACTTGAATCCACCTTGTAGCTCTGGGACACCATAGATGTTAAAAAGATGGGAGTTTTTTACTGGAGAGCAGCTTGGTATTGGATAGTTGAAAGCACTACACAATTTCCCCATTGCAATCCAGTCTGCTCTCTTTCTCCTATTCAATGCTGTGCCCAAATGGCTGGCCTTCTGCAGTGACTGAAGATATACTCACTGATATGGAGATTCAATGGACTGCCCTTCCAAGTGCATGTCATAGTTTGGGTAATAAGCATTTTCATCCTTGCCTTCTTCCTATAGACCAAGGAGTCAGCAAACTTGGTCTGGGAGCCAAATCTAGCTCTTCACTTTTTTGTACACTACCTACCCTCTCTTACACACCCCCATTCCACCCCTGCCAGCTAAGAATTGTTTTTTTATTAAACTTTATTTTAAAATGTAAAATCTTCTTATCTGGGAGCCATACAAAAAGAGGTAAAGAGCTGGATTTGGCTCGCAGGCCAAATCATGGATTCCATCAAAGGGGCTCTTTCTTTTCATGTTCTGGAGCTTGATGCAACAAACTGCATGGTGGAGGACCTCATCATCTATGGGGAACCTCTCTTCAACCTGGACCTGCATAGAACCTCATCTGTAACAGTGGCAGACACAGCATACATCTCTTTTTATATAGCTGTACTTGTTTAATAATTAACTAGAGGGTCATTGAACAATATTTTTGTCATTGCATTTATGAAAGAATTTTATGGTCTCAAAGTATGTATGAAAGATTCCTTGTCAGAAGAGACTTGAAAGGTTGGGTTTTGCTCAACTGAATCAAAAATTTTTTTTGGTAATTTGTGAAAAAAAACCAAAGGAATCTTGTATTCTTTGCACCTTTCAGTCAACTATGTGATTGTCAGGCTGTGGTATACTGTGGAACATCGTTCAAGGAAACCTGCTTGTTCCCTTCTTATATTTTCATCAAGACTACCCTAAATATGTGCATAGATCATTCTCATAAAGATTTTGTAAAAATGAGAGAATAGGCATGTGGTTCAGCTGTTATTAGCATCCTCTTGTCCATGATTTTTTCTCATGCTTTTGAGCACCTCTCCACTCCTTAAATATCTTGTAAAAACAATCCCACAATGCTTTTCAAGAATGTACTCTCCCCAGCAAAGACTTTCCTGATGTGTCCTTATTTAGGCCAATCCAGCCACTCTTGCTGGTTCCATCTTCCTAAGAGGCATTTCCATTTCCTCACGTGGCACACTGCAGATTGAAGTGTCAGGGCCCCAATACGCTGATGCCATCATCACGATGATGAAGCAGATCATGATGGTAGTGATGCATTGGATGCAAATGGAGGCATTATGGCGATTCACTCTTTGTTGCTCTCATCTCCAGTTTCATCTTTGAATGAATGGCAAGGCAGAATGTCTAAAGGAAACTCATGTTTCATAGGTTCAAAACATTTTAAAATGAGTAATTGGCTGATACACTTTAAAAAATATGTGGTATCCTTGGAATGATGCAACTTAGTTAGTCCAGGCTTTCTGTATGTTGGTTTTTGTTTTAAGTTTTTAACTTTTGTTAAATAGGCAGTCTTACCTGGAGTCTTCCGTTATCTTTCTCCATGGTTTTGGACTGCACAGACTGCTGAATTTTATATGACGAAACATCAATAAGCAATTCTTTCTTTTCTCATAAGATAGAATCAACTTTTTCATGATGATGTCCTGAGTACACTTTGTTTAGTACCTTTGGGTGCAGCTAGGTGGTACAGTGGATAGATCACTGGTCTGGAATCAGGAAGACCTGCATTCAAATCTGGCCTTAGACTCTTACTAGCTTTGTGTCCCTGGACTAGTCACTTAACCCTGTTTGTCTCAGTTTCCTCATTTGTGAAATGAGCTGGAGAAGGCAGTGGCAAACTGCTTCAGTATCTTGATCAAGAAAACTCCAAATAGGGTCACAAAGAGTCAGACACAACAGAAATGACTTAACAACAACAGTATCTTTGGACTCTCTCTTGGGGAAAAAAGGATTTATATGTAAGATGTCTTTAGTTTCTCAAACCTGAACCACATTTTCTGACATCCTATTGGCTATCTTCACCTGTGAAGATCTTTGCATTGAAATCATTGAATATCAAACTGTAGATTGACTTAATTTTCTCATCCTTTGTACCAGATATTGATGCATAAGCAGTGTTCATCTTCACAATTGTCTTTCTTATATTCATCATCAGTGTTGTAAGGCAAGACCTCAAGTTTCCTATGAATGATGTTTCTTATTGCCTTGGGTGTGAGACAAAACCAGCGCCATCAATTCCTTTGAGTCTTCAAGAAAGCCATCTTTCCATTTAGCTGCAACTTCCTTACCTTCTGGTTCATTTACCATGAGAACAATATAGACAGTCAGCTCTTCAATTAGTAGGTCAATGGTGTGTCTTTGGCCATGACAACTCATGATGCACGTGGCTTTATTAAAGGTAATTTCTAATGGACAGTAATTGCTGGTAATTTCAGCACCTCCAGGTGCTTTCAGGGCACAGGCTTCATCATAACTTCCACTTCACCAGAAGAGCCATCCCAACTCTAACATTTGATGCAGATCTAGCCTTACTCTGTCTGAACTGTATCATACGCCCCTACTCAAAGAGTCAATCAGTTGTTGCTTCCCTTTATAGGCTGGCTTCCTCCATTAGAATGCAAGTTATCTGTCTTGCTTGTATGTATATATACAGGTTATTCTTAAAGTCTGGACACGTAGGCAAAAATGCATATTTTCAAGAAATGAAATGAAAGAAATTTTCAACAACATTTTATTTAATTGGAATATTAATAAATAACATCTTCAATTCATTTGTGATGCAAAGGTTGATGCTCTTTGCAAGATTCATGTGAACTCGATGCAATAACTCCACATTGCCGTCAATTGCCTCTGTGTCCAGACTTTAGGAACACCCTGTATAATGCTTAGCACTGTGGTTGGCATATAGTAAATACTTCATAAATGCTTTATTATACCCATTAATCAATTAGCATGGCATTTTGTAAGCACCTACTATGTGGCAGGCACTGTACTTGGTGTCAGGAATACAAAGACAAAAATAAAACTATCCTTGCCCTCAAAGAATTTACATTCATCACAGCATTCTCTAATAGCTTGGGCAACATTGGCCACCAAACCCCTTCCCCAGGCTGGGCTCTCCCCAGCTCCCAGCACCCTTCAGCAGACTCCAAAGGAGTAATCTGCCTGCGGAGTGCTGCCGGAACGACAAACTCTGAATTTTTGGCATCTAAGTGTGGACCATCCTCTGAGTGGTTCTCCCTAGCATCTCTGCCCTCATGAAGCACAGACATAACCCTTCTTCAGCCTGGCTGAGAAATATTCCCAGACCACCATCAATGAACAGGTTTCATTTTCCTGAGCATTCAGCAAATAACTCCTTCCTTACCGGAGAAGAGTTTGTTCTAGCAGGAGAATCTGAGGACAGCCAGAATGAGCTCAGTGCTTGACAAACGTTCCACAGACCTCCACAGGAACTAGATAGGACTTTAGTTGGGACTTGAACCCAGTTCCCCTGACCCGCTATGCTCTTCTCATTGCTCCTTTAAAGTCAACTCTCATTCGGAGGTCAAAGCCTGATGTGTTGGGAAGGGAAAGGAATAAATTAAGTGCCTTCTATCTGCCAGTCACTGTGCTAAACACTTTTCAAATATTATCTCATTTGATGCTCACAATAACCCTGGGAGATGGGTGCTATTCTTATCCCAATTTTACAGGTGAGGAAACTGAGACAGACAGAGATTAAGAGACTTGCTAAGGGTCATCCAACTAGAAAGCCTCTGAGGCTGGATTTGAACTCAGATCTTCCTGATTCCAGGACTGGTGCTCTCTCCACTGTGCCACCTAGTGGCCTCTGTTAAGGAGACGGTCTTACTTGTTGCTTTTATAGCTCTCCATCTGATTTAGGCCAATTACACTGGGTTCACTTCTGACCGTATCTTTTGTCTCAATTCCTATCTAGCCTTTATTCATTGAATGGGCATTGCCTCAGACAAGCTGAGACTGGGAAAGACCTTAATTTAGAAAGGCCTAGGTCACCCTGCATCCTGGGCCATTGCTAGCCTCTTGACTTTTGTCACTGGACTTCAGTGACTCTGGAGGAGAGAGTGAGGCTGCTGGCTTTGTGCTACTCTGCCTCACTTAAATCCAGTTCATTCGCAAGTCAAGGCATCATCCTCGTGATGTCACTGGGCCTCTTTGAGAACAAGGAGGAACAGCATCACCAATGTCTTGAATACCAAGGCCACCTCTATGTGCCTGAGGAAATGATGTGTGGATGAGTTGTCCCAGAGACCAGGAAATACGAGTGGATGATTCAGTGGCAGTGGCATATCCTAGTTTAAGAGGATAAGGGAGCTGCATGTGCATATCTGGGCAACCGGGATTATTGTTGGCCGCCACTTTGATGAGGCTCACTCAGACTCCTTCTGAAAAGCCCTGGCACCAATAATGGTATGATTTTGGCCAATTAACATTACCTCTCTGGGCTTCATTCATCTGTAAAATAAGGGGCTTATACTGAATAACCTCTAAGGTCCTTTTCAGCTCTCCACCTGCAATCCTCAGCCCAGTCTGGAATCAGAGCCATACTCAACATGACCCCTGCAGGAGCAAGGATGGGGCAGGGTGTGGCTCTAATACCAGCAGGTGAAGGATTGAGCTCCCTTATGCCTCCAGGTACAAGGATGGGAAGCCTGTCTCTGGGCGCCAGTCTCCACACTCAGTAGTAATCAAGGAGGTGACAGAACAGAATGCAGGCACCTATACCCTGGCATTGTGGAACAGGCAGGCTGGCCTGAGACGTGAAATCAGCTTGGAGCTGGTAGTGAACGGTATGAGCCAAGGGAGAGGGGCTGGCCCAGGCTGGCATGGGGCAAACCAGATTTGGGCAAGGGAGTGGAACTAGAGCCAGGAAAGTGGATGGTGGAAAAGGGAATAAGGGACAGGGAGAGGCTGGGATGAAGGCCAGGGCTTCAGGGAACAATGCAGTCAAGGAGAGGAAAACTAACAGGGCAGTGGAAGGAAAGGACAGTAGAAAAGGAGCTGAGGGGGGCAGGAATAGGGATTAGGCTAGGGGGTTACCATTTGATGGGGGAGCAGTAAATGCCCCAAAAGAATGTGGGTCAGAGCTACAGTCAATCTGCTCCCCCCCCCCCACACACACACACACATACTCAGGACTGAGTGGCTCCAGAGACACATCCCGACTGGTTTCTGGCAGTTCCCCTGGCCAGCCGACCCCATCCCCCACCACACACACACCCCATGACAGTGGAAGTCATAGTGCAAAAGCTGGAGATGGGCAGTGGAGGGGAGGCAGCACAAGCCACTGGGGTAGGTCTACAGGTGTCCTGGACACCTGCATCCATCTGTCTGTTCTTTTGTCCACAGTCCCTCCCCACATCCTTGAGAAGGAGGCATCCTCACCCAGCATCTACTCCCGCCACAGCCGCCAGGCCCTCACCTGTACTGTGTATGGGGCACCACCACCTGATGTCATCCAGTGGCAGTGGAGGCCCTGGACTCCCTGCAAGATGTTCTCCAGACGCAGCCTGTAGGTATCCCCTCCCGGGGCTGATTTTAGCCAATACCACATTCTTGACCCTGGCCCTGACCCTAATCTGTACCGAAGCCCCAACCCTCATCCTAACTTTTACCCTACCTAATTGTACCTTGTGGTGATCAGAGGAGACTGGGGATGAAGGACCTGAGCTGGGCCCTGAAGGGGGGATAGGATTTAAATAAATGGAGAGGTAGCAGGGAGGTCATTGAGGTAGAGAGTAAGGATATAATCATTAAAGCATGAGCCATGTTCAGAGATTGAGCAGGCTAGAATTTAAGGTATGTAAAATTGAGGAGAGGGAGATAAGGCTGAAGAGGTAGGTTGGGAGGGCCTTAAATGCCAAGCTAAAGAATTTGAATTTTGGCAAAAGAGATCCATTGAAACTTTTTTGAGCATGAGAGATTGTGATCAGAGCACTGAGAGAGAAACAGAGACAAGAGAGGGGAAGAGAGCAAGAGTGAGAAGACAGAGAGAGGGGAGAGAAAGAAAGAGGGAGAGGAGAGAGAGAGAGTAAGAGAGAGAGGAGAGCGCGAGAGACAGAGAGAGAGAGACAGAGAGAGAGAGAGAGAGGAGGCGGAGGAGGAGGAGGAGAGACGCAGAGAAAAGACAGAGAGACAGAGAGGAGAGAAAAGAGAAAGAAGAGAAGAGAAAGATAATGTAGACAGTGGGGAGAGGCTGTTACATTAGTCCAGGCGAGAGGTGACAAGGGTCTTGGTCTTCGGTGATTGTTGAGGGCAGCTGAAGGGGGGAGGCCAGCTGCCCCTGGCAGTCTTGGCAATAGGAAACCAAAGGGGTGATGAGTAGCAGTGTTGTGTCCAAGGCCAGTGAGTCCTGGCTCTGGGATGCTCCTGATTGACTTCCTTCCTGTTGTTTACGCCGATCTTCTGACTGAGTCTCTCCCCAACCAGGGCCCCTCTCCTGCTCCCTGCTGTGCCTCATCACCTTCTCGTTGGTTATCATGGGCAAGCCCCAAGGTTACCAATATAATAAATAGAAGAGCCAGGATTGGAATCCTGGTCCTGTGATGCCAGATTCCCTCTCTCATGCTTTCCTCTGACATCTGCCCTAAATGTTTGGGAAAGGAAGGGGGGGGATAAGTAGAAGCAGGGCCCAAACTGCCCAGGACTAAGTCCCTAGTGAGGCCTCGGTGGCCCAGCATTGGGATATCTTTCCTCAGCTATTGCCTCCCAAGAGCCCAAGCTCCCACCCACAAGGGCACCAAAAAGACCCCTCCATTCATGAGCTCCTTCAGAGATGACAGGCCAGAGGATGGCTCAGTCACCAGTTTGTATGCCTGGCAGCGCATCACCAATCACAACCGAACAGCTGTTTGTAGTTCTCTAGCTAGCCCTGGTCTCCATCACTCCCTCACTTGCATTCAATTCAATTTAATTATCCTCATTAAAAATACTACCCAGGGCTGAACTGGGCTAAAATGAGAGGGGTAGGGGCACCCCCTGCTTTGGAGGAGCTCACAGTCTTGGAGATAAAGGGGTGGAAATGGGGAAAAGAGGGCAGGGGCAGAGAAAAAAGCCTGCCTTCAAGGAGCTCACAGTATAGAGAAGACAGAATGAGCCAAGGCCTGCCCTCAGGAGACTTAGAGTCTGAAGGAAACAGAAAGAACAGGATTGAGCCTTGAAGGGATAATAGGGTTTGGATAGGTGAAGACACAACATTTCAGTCCAGGGAACCACATGAGCAAAGATATAGAGGGGGCAATGAACCTGGTGTGTGGGGGGAGGAAGTGTCAAGGAGCTGATGTGGAAAGGGACTTCACTGAGCCTGGTATCAGAGAGAAGACATTGAGGTTGGTGTGGAGGAGGGTCAAAGACAAGAGCCTAGCTAAGACCTGTGTTGGTTAGGTTTATTGGGGCCATACTGTAAAGGATTTATATGCCAAGATTAAGAGTTTAAACTTATTTTGTTAGGCAACAAGCAACTCTCATAGGCTGCAAAGCAGGGGCGTGGGCTAATCTTTTCAGAGTCATCACCTGTTGTCTGTACAAAGTGGATTTGAGCATCTGTGTTATGGGAGAATGAATCTGAATACACTTAGGGCTGACCACCCAAATGTGGGAAACCTTATCTTGAGAATAAAGAGAAATCAGTCTCCTCTCCTTCTCTCTGCCCCTCTTACCACCCATGCCAAGACCACCAGACATGTCATGGGCTCTGGCCTTCAAAGAGGAGAGAGGGGAGCCACCTGGCACTTTTCTCCTCTCCTGAAAGGGGTGGGACAGCCTCAAACACTGGTTTCCCCCTATTCTTTCCTGTGGAAGCACAGAAGGCAGCCAGCAGGAGGGCGGCATCAGCGGGACCGAATGCCCCAGTGTGTGGACTGGAGGGAGGTCTCGGCCCAGGATGCTGTGAACCCCATTGAGAGCCTGGACACCTGGACTGAATCTGTGGAAGGCAAAAACAAGGTGAGAACCATGCCTAGGACTGGAATCAATTAACAAGCATTTATTGAGCTTCTGCTTTGTGCCAGGCACCATGGATGGTGCTGGTGATACAAAGCCAAGAGTAAGGGCAAGGTAGCCTCTTTAGGCACTGACAGCTGCCAAAAAAGGAGGAGGCCAGAAGGAAAGCCCCCTGGCTCTAGGCTGCTCTGGCCAGTACTTAACTGCGTACCATGGCAACCTTGAGGGCCTGAGGCAGTCCTGCAGTTCACCATCACCATCACCAGCCTGCCTGAAGGTCCAAAGATCTGGGTTCTGGGGTCACTCCTACCAAATACTAGAATTTTTGTGAAAGTCAAACACCTTTGGGGGCCTCACATCCCCCATGTGCAAAGTGACCGTAATAAAATAATAATTCATTTTTATATAATGCTTTATGATTTTCTGAGCACTTTCCTCAGAATAGGCCTTTGAGGTAAGAGAAAGCTAGAAGGGATCTTAGGGGTCAATAAGTTCAACCCACTTAATTTTACAGATAAAGAAACTGAGGCCTCGATTGTTGAGTGACTTGCCCAGGGTCACCTAGCTAAATAAATGTCTAAGGCAGAATTCAAACCCAGGTCTTCCTGATTCCAAGTCAGGAATATCCATATGTATGTCTGTATATATATGTGTGTGTGTGTGTGTGTGTGTGTGTGTGTGTGTGTGTGTGTGTGTGTGTATATATATATATATATATATGAGACAGAGAGAGAGAGAGAAAGAGAGAGAGAGAGAGAGAGAGTATATGAGTATAATAACCACACTGCCTTTCCAGGCCCTCTGCTTTTTATCCCTTTAATTCTCAACCACATTCACCTCTATCTCAGGGTAAGTGTAGGTTCTTCCTGGGAGGAAATTCAAAGGAATGATTGTCTCATTCCCTCTCATCCCCTGCTTCTATGCACATGTACATGTTGCTGTGGTACTGCACTGGAGAACATTCTACTTGTGACTTTAGGGATGGAGGCCTAAGTAGGGAGGCAAGGCCCTGACTCCCTGCCCAGTGGCCAGACTCAGGCCTTACCAATTGCCTGATCTCTATTTAAAAGATTTTGTGATTTTAAGTTAGAAGAGACCTAAAGGGTCATCTAGTCCAACTCCCTCATTATGCAGATGGGGAAACTGAGGTTTATGTGACTCGTCCAAAGTCATATAGGGAGTGAGTAGCAGAGCTGTGATGCAAACCCAGGCCCTTTGAATCTAGGTCTGAGGCTTTTGCCACCTCATCTCAAAGCAGCTTCTGCTCTATCCCAGGTCCATCTTCTTAGGATGAGGAAGGAATATTAAACACTGATAGCTTCCAACCATGAATTACCCATGTATTTGAGGGAGGACCCAGGAGTTGCTGCTAAGACAAGTAGGGAGAGATATGCCTGGATGGTGCCAACTGCTCGAAGCCAGCGCCCTGCTTTCTGCCCTTAACAGTAGCTGAAGAGGATGGCTCCCCGCTCCCATCCCTCCCATCTGCCTGCTTGATCTACTCAGTGCCCCCAAGTGGGGCTTGGGCCCAGAGAGCAACACATGAGGAGGAGGGGATGGAGGCCCAGAACAACAAAGGACTCCCATTTCCTCAAGTCACTTCCTGTTTTCATACACACCTCCAAAGATGCTTCCTGTTCAAAGGCCCATCGGGAAGTGGCCTCAGGGCCAGGAGGGGGATGGGAAGGGAATAGGAGGGAAAGGGAAGGGATGGAACCTGCAGAGAGAGAGCGCCCACTCCACTGGCCATGGGTCAGGCAAAGAACTGCAGCAGACTTGACTCCATCCTGATACACTGGATGGCATCCCTCCCTCCTTCCATCCCTGCATTTTTGTTCACTGTATTTTCCCTCCTTCACTTCCCCTAACCTCCCATCCTATTTCCCATCATAGCTAAAGCATCTAACCCTTCAAGAGACCTAGACAAGGGCCTAGTCAGCCAGTCAACAAGCATTTATTAAGCATTTACAACATGCTAGTAGTACATGGGACAACTATGTGGCAAAGTGGATAGAGAGTCACACCTGGAATCAGGAAGATCCATCTTCCTGAGTTCAAATCCAAAATCAAACACTTACTATCTGTGTGACCCTGGGCAAGTAGTCACTTCACCCTGTTTGCCTCAGTTTCCTCATCTGTAAAATGAGCTGGAAAAGGAAATGGCAAACCATCCAGTATCTTTGCCAAGAAAACCCCAAATGGGGTCACAAAGAGTCAGACAGGACTGAAATGATTTAACAACAGCAGGTGCCAGCTATTATGCTAAATGCTGAGAATACAAAGAAAGGCAAAACAAAGAAAAAGTCCCTGCCATCAAGGAGAATACATTCCAACAGGGGACACTTAGTCAGGAGCTTATTGCAGTCACAATAGAAAGTGTTTTTGGAGTCAGAGGACCTGAGTTCTCACATCCTCTCTGATACTTGCTACTTCTATGACTGGAGGCGATTTACTTAACTTTTCTGGTCCTCAGTTTCCTCTTCTATAGAATGGGGATGGGGGTGGGTCTCTGGGATCCCTTTCAGCTCTCCATCTGTGATCCTGGGACTCAGTCAGCTGGCAGGACTTGGAGATGCCACAATGTTCCTAGAACTGCTCCAGAATGGTCCAGTGGCTAAAAGGACCATTCCTATAAGTACCAGAGCAGGTACAAGGTTTGGGGGGTATTTTCCCCTGGTTTGAGAATCAATAAACCTATATTCTAATCTCAACACTGCACCTGATTTACTCTGAGACCTATGACAATGACTATCAACCAGTCAATTGAACAAACAACAAGAATTTATTTTAAGGGTCTACTATGTGTTTCTGATTTATTTAATTAATATTTTTCAATTAACAAGCATTTATTTTCTCTCTTTCCCACTTCTCTCCCCACACCACTGAGAAAGAAATCAAGAAAAACAAAATCCTTTTAACAAATACACACAGTCAAGTCAAAAAAACTCCTACATTGGCCATGTCCAAAAATGTATATTGTATTCTGTGTTGTGAACCCATCGCCTCATGGTAAGGCAGTAGGTAACATGTTTCATCATCAGTCCTCTGGAATTGTAGTCAGTTATTGTGTTGGTCAGAGCTCTTAAGTGTTCCAAAGTAGTTCGCCTTTACAATGTTATTTTAATTATATAAATTGTTCTCCTGGTTCTGATGACTTCACTCCTTAGTTTGTAAGTTCAAATCTTCCTAGGTTTCTCTTTTGTCATTTTAATGATGTTCCCTTTTGTCTTTTTTTTAACATTTTTTGTCATTTTTAACAGCATTTCATTCCATTAATATCATGATAATAGCTAGCATTATCTACTGCTTTAAGATTTACAAAGCACTTTACATGTCTTCTGATTTGACCTTTACAACCACCCTTCAAGGGAGGCACCTTTCTTATCCCCTCTTTATAGATAAGGAAACTGTCAGTGGAGGTTAAAGTGACTTGCCCAGAGTCACACAATTAAGAGGTGTCTGAGACAGGATTCAAACTCAGCTGTTCCTGACTCTTCCCTTTGCCACCTGGCTGCTCCTGGTTTCTTTAAGGAAATAAAGCATGTGGGTGTTATCCCATGAGGAGAAGGGCTGGAGCCCAGGACTCCTGGAACATGATTCCTAGCACTCTGTGCTACCCCACAACCTGCTTCCTGTCCCCAGGCTATTTCTCCAGCTACTCACAAGCCATGATTAGGGGAAGGGGACATTGGTTGGAAAAAGAAATCTCAGTAGTGTGTCCTCTCCCACTCCAGACGGTGAGCAAGCTGGTGATCCAGGAGGCCAATGTCTCTGTCATGTACAAGTGTGTCACCTTCAACAAAGTGGGGCGGGATGAGCGGCTCATCTACTTCTACGTAACTAGTGAGTAAGGTGGGGAGCGCATTCGGGATATGGGGGACCCCTGTGCAAAGGTGTGGAAGGAGATGGAAGGTTGGGGAGGGGTCAATCGGCCTGAAATGGAAAGTATATGAAGGGAAGTTAAATGAGATTACTGGGGAGGTAGGGAGGGAGCGGGTTTGTAGAGGACTTTGAAAGCCAGGCTGAGGATTTGGTATTTTATCAGTCAAGCTACCAGGAGCCATTAATTTTTGAGTAGGCAAGCGACAGAAATGTCATAGAAATGTCCATTTGGCAGCTGCATGGTGGATGATTTGGAGAGGGGACAGTAGTCTAGGCAAGAGGTGATGAGGGTCTGTAGAGGCTGTGTGAGTGGAGAGAAGGGGATGGATTCATGAGCTGTTGTGAAGATAGAATCAATAAACTGGAAACTGAATGGATGGGAGAGGGGGAGGATAAGGGAGACAGGTGAGTCAAGGTTGACTCTAAAATTAAAAAGGAAGGTCCTCCTCCTCTTCCTCCTCCTCCTCTTCCTCCTCCTCCTCCTCTTCCTCCTCCTCCTCCTCTTCCTCCTCCTCCTGGTAAGGCCCTGAAACAAAATTGGGAAGTTTGGAAGAGAGATTGGGTTTGAGGGAAAATATAAGCTCTAATTTAAGACACGTTCAGTTAAGATGCCTGCAGGACATCCAAGAGTAATGCCAGAAGGTAGATGATGATGCTGAATTATAGTGCGAGTGCATGACTAAGACTTAGAAGGCCCAGGCTCTGGTTCCTGTTCAGTTACTACCCATCTATGTGACCTCAAGGAAATTAGTTCTCCTCCTCTGCAAAGTGGAGGGGGGTGGGGTATAGACTAAATGAGAGGTGTCAGACTCAAGGCCTCTGTGCACAGGCAGCCCCCAAATCTTCCAAGTAAGGCCCAAACCAGATTGAAATGTAACTGGGAGATGTTTAACAAAATAAATACAAATATAACATCGATAACGTTAATTTGTGCTTTTCTAAGTCGCAGGGATCTGTTTCTATTGGAGCTTGGACTAAATTAATTCCAAGACCCTGCCCAGTTTTATGAGAATGCTTAAATCAGTGAGACCTGAGGGTGGAGATGGAGATGGGAGGTGACACTTGAAGTCGTGAGGGTGGATGAGATTGCCAAGGCCAAAAAGAGAAAAGGAGAGAGAGACAGAGAAAGAGACAGAGAGAGACAGAAACAGAGACACAGACAGAAGAGGGCTGTGGCTGAGACGTTGGGAGATTCCTGTATTTAGACTGTGGAAGGGGTTAAGAAAAAAGTGTAAGCCGGGGAGTAATCAGAGAACAATGTCATGAAAGCCAAGGGATAAGAGGGTGTCATGAGAAAGAGGATGATGAATAATGTCAAATGGTGCAGAGGTCAAGGAGGATGAGGACTGAGAAAAAGGCCCTTGGGTTTTGTGATCCAGGCGGGCAAGGCCTCAGGGCAGCTGTGGGGATGGCAGCCCACCTGGCCCCGGGAGCCCACACATTCTTTCCTACAGCCATACCTGATGGTTTCACCATCGAGTCGGAACCATCTGAAGAGCCCGTGGAGGGCCAGGACCTGACCCTCAGCTGCAAGGCAGACAACTACACTTACGAGAATCTTCAGTGGTACCGCCTGAACCTGTCCACACTGCATGATGCTCAAGGGAACCCACTCCTGCTCGACTGCAAGAATGTGCACTTGTACGCCACCCGGCTGGAGGGCCAGCTGAGCTCCACACCAGGTTCCCGCCATGCCACCCTGCGCCTGGCCCTGCCCCGCATTGCTCCTGACGAGGAGGGCGATTATGTGTGTGAAGTGCAAGACCGGAGGAGCCATGAGAAGCACTGCCACAAGAAATACATCTCTGTGCAGGGTGAGGTGCCCCAGAGGGCAGCCGGGGCCAGAGGTCAGGGAGAGGGAGAGAAAGAGAGATATGGCACCCAGAACGAGGTGTAGCAGAACAGATGCAGTGATAGCTATAGGCTTAATCCATGACGAGAGAACTAGAGCCTCCTAGAGCTCTCTGTGGGGGTCCATTTCACAGGCCTGGGAGAATTCACTCTCTCCCCCCCAAAACACCCACAAAAAACACATAAACACATGGATGCCACCACAAATTCAAAAGGCATTTAATGAAATTCAAATCAAAAAGTATTTTATAATAGCTAATAATAATAATTGGGCAGCTAGGTGGTGCAGTGGATAGAGCACCAGGCTTAGAGTCACAAAGATCTGAGTTCAGATCTGGCCTCAGACACTCACTAGCTGTGTGACTGTGGGCAAGTCACTTAACCCCTGTTTGCCTCAGTTTCCTCATCTGTAAAATGAGCTGGAGAAGGAAACAGCAAACCACTCCAGTATCTTTGCCAAGAAAACCCCATTGACAATGGGGTCACACAGAATTGGACACAACTAAACAATAGGCCCCTGTCCTCAGGCAGCTTATATTGTAATGGAAGGAAAGCCCCCCACTCCCCCCTCACCCCACACCCCGCAACACACACATGCATACACACAGCACTGCTGTCACTGTCTTTTCTCTCTGCCCACCCCTCCTTCCCCGCCCCCCACCCCCCCAATCAAACCAGGTCTCTCTTCTTTGTCTCCTGTTGCCCCAGCTCAACATCACTCCCTCCCTGCTACCTTCTCAGGCTCTTAGCTGTGGGGGTATCCCCTGCAGCTAACCCCACACATTGCCCTTCCCCCAGCTCTGGAGGTACCCCAGCTCACACAGAACCTGACTGACCTTTCGGTGAACGTCAGTGACTCCATTGAGATGCGATGTCGGGTGGCCGGGGCCCATGTGCCAGACATTGTCTGGTACAAAGATGAGAGGCTGCTGGAGGAGGAATCAGGTATGGAGGGGCCCTGAGAGTGGGAAGGCCCTGGGAAGATCCAAAGGAAAGTCCCAGGCAGGGGACTATGATCCACAGTCCTGGCTACTCCATTCTAGGTTCTCACCCCTCTGTCTCTCTTCTTGTTTCTTGATTGTTTTCAACTCTGTGAGGGTTGGCTTCTGTCTGATGGCCTCTTTCCTAAAGGCCTCCAAGCCCACTGAGCCCACATATGGACAATGGACAATCCAATTCCTTTTTCCCTTGGTTTAGTTAGGACAAGTTGGGACTTTTTCAAAGGGAACTTTACAAAGAAACTGAAGGAAAGAAAGTAAATCCAAGAACTAGAAATCCAGTTGTGTTACAAAAGATTCCCTGTCTGTGGAGCAGCTGGCCCAGGCCCTATCATTGGGCACAGACTCACTGGGGCCACAGCCTTGTCTCAGAGACAATCCTGCCCTCAAAGCCCCTCCTTATACTCCCTCACCTTCTGTCCTCCCTAAAGAAAGAGGTTCATTCACTCCCCTCCTTAGTTAGATTGGATATTTGGTGGTTTTTTGTTAGAGGGCAAACCCAGGGGAGAAACACCAGCAAAGAGCATCCTTCAAGCCCAAAAGTACCTCCTTCATCCCCAGGGAAGGCTAGGGACAACTTCTCCTAGAAGCTGTCCGTGGATAGGGTTGAATTTAGGAAGAAATTGTTGTCACCTGGGTTGAAAAAAGGGCTACTTCAAAGGGTGTCTCTGTCCCTCATACTCAGCTAAGCCAAATGTGTGGTTTCTTTTGGCTGGAGAACATTGAATTCCATGTGGTGAATGGGCCAGAGTAGAGACCAAGGACAAGGTCTATGTGTCCTGGGTGAGGGAGATGAGGGGGAAGGGAGAAGTAACAGTATCCCTTCAGTTCCACCAAATTCAGGTCTGCTCTGAACATTGCAGGGAGGCATGATTTATCCAGCACCATCATACGAGCATATATTAGTGTGTATCCCCTTTCAACACTAAAACTTTAATTTTAACCACTATAGATGGAATCGTTCTCAAATGGAGCATATATATACATACATATTCCTAACCAATGATAATAAACATAATTTAACCTCATTTTTTAATCTCATCACTATAAACCTTAGGGACTGTGTTTGGCTGAGATACAGTGAGTTTCTCTAGGCCCCTGCCCACTGGTCTTAAGCAGTTCTCATGTCTGTTTTTATAAGGGTTTTTTTTAATAGTTTTCTCTCTTTTCCTTCACCGTAGCTATCACTTCTCACTGTTGTCGCTGTCCCTACCTCTGACTGCTCTGCCATCCTTACTCCTATATAATTTTGCTTGTCTTAATATTCTGTGAGCTGAGAAACCAGATAATGAATTGTGATAGAACTGTGTGTTAACCAAGTATAACTAGGCTCTGAATGAAGATCTCTTCTATGAGGAAAGTATTTGACTTTTCGACAATGACTTTGGCTGCTCAGATGCCTTGTTTGCTTCCTTTCTGGTGTCAAGGTTGACTGATAAGCGACTCCAGTATAAGCCATGGCCCCTGCCTTTGGAGTTCACAATCTCTGTGAGGCAACAGGATGCACATATCTGAAACCCACGACCAATTCAGTTAAATTCAATTCGACAAACATTCATTGAGCACCGCTATGTGCAGGACCCTGTGATACAGAGAATGCAAGATAGACCTTTCTTGACCTGGACCACAGTCTAGCTATCAGGGTGGAAGGAGGCTCTAAAGATTAGACGTAGCCATTATCAGTTCTGAAGGTCTCAGAGAGAGCCTTCGAGAGAATAGCAAAAGAACATATTGCTGGGTAGGGGGGAGGAGGGAGAAACTATTCTTCCCTCTCCTTCCCATCCCTAACTTCCTTCCTCTCTCTCAGGGATTGACTTGGCTGACTCCAACCAAAGACTGAGTATCCAGAGGGTGCGGGAGGAAGACGCAGGCCGATACCTGTGCAGCGTCTGCAATGCCAAGGGCTGTGTCAATTCCTCTGCCAGCGTGTCTGTGGAAGGTAGCAGATCCACAAGTGAGGGCGGGCAGCCATTTAGGACACTACCCACAGGCGGCACAGTGAATGACCCCCCAAAATATTAACGCATGTACCTCTAATGTTAGAAGAGCCCTTCTCCGTAGCACACAGGTTACACTGATGGCTTAAAGCCTCCTATGGACAGCAGTACTTGGGAGGAACAATTTTCAAATGAGGGTCAGGGGTGGGAGAATAGACAGTACTTAAGTTTTTCTTTGAGCCCCAATGTCTTCTGGTTCTGGTTGGTAGTCTTTGTAGGCCCAGCATAGACTCCGAGGACTCTGCCCAGGGTCAGGCTTTCCAACTAGATAAGATTTTCCAATCTTATTTCTCATTCTCATACTCAGGCAGAGTGATGGTTCAGTGGTAATGTGCTGATTTGAAATTAGGAAGACCTGAGTTCAAGTCTTGACTCAGATACTTATTAGCTGTCTGACTCTTGGGGCAAGTCACTTACTTTTCCTCAGGCTGTTTCCTCATCTGTAAAGTAGGGGTGATTATAGCACCTACCACTTATGGGTTTGTAGTGAGAATTAAATGAAATAAAGTATGTAACACATTTTGTAAACATTAGAGCACTATATAAATGTTTGTTATTACTACTGGTCTGGGAAAGAGACTAGGCATATGGGGCTTTTTAGAGACATCCTGGTTGCTGAGCTGCAGGGGGCACAGGAAAATGAAGGCCCTGAGCTGGGAGAATAGGTGCATCAACCCCACCTAGAGGGCTGTGGAGAAATAAGGCTGAGGCTCCTTCCTCATGGGCATACCCAGAGTCCTACCCGGGAGGGCGGGCCAGCCCTGACCTTTCCCTCACTTCCTAGGGTCTGAAGACAAAGGCAGCATGGAGATTGTCATCCTCATCGGCACCGGAGTCATTGCTGTGTTCTTCTGGATCCTCCTCATCCTCATCTTCTGCAACATGAAGCGGGTAAGTCTAAGGCGGGCCGGGGCCCCCAGGCCTGCCTTCAGCTGGCCATTCCTACCTCTGCTCAGAGGCTGCTCAGCTTGGAAGCAAGCCCAGGGTGGTGTGGCAGGTGGGCAGAGCCAGAGAAGATGCCAATGCCCTCTTCCCCTGATCATGCAGGCCTCACTGTTCCCATTAGCCTGCCAGCAGAGTGGAAGCTCCTTGCATATGGAACAATTTCATCTTTATTTTTGTGTCTACAGCACCTGGCGCACAGTAGAAAATCTACAAATACTTGTTGACTGACAGATTATTTCCTCCTGATACTGGAACTAAATGGGGCTAGCCCAGATATGATGCTACCACCAGAGACAGAGGGACTATTATCCACTCCTGCCTACCTACCTTCCCCTGGGCCTTCTGTATGCTGGCCACTCATCTCCCTCCTTCTCTGTTATTACCATCAAGTCTATTTTGCTTTGAAATTTACTTTTCCTTCCTCTGCCAAGCCTCCATTCTCCACATAGTAATTGATTCTCCTCACCCCCATCATTCTCTCTCTCTCTCTCTCTCTCTCTCTCTCTCTCCCTCCCTCCCTCCCTCACATACACATACACACACACATATTTTAAATTCTAAAAGGAAGGAAGTTGGGAACTCCTAATATAAATTGAAAAGTGATAAACAGAAAGACAGGCAGTCACACAGATAGAAACCTTCAGATAGACCACAGAAATAGGGCAGAGTCTTCCCTTTCCAGGATTCTCCGGCTTTCAGGAGAGAATCTTTCATCCTTCAGATGAGCTGGCTTCAAACACCAGCTATGACACTGATGAGCTGTGTGATCTTGGGCGAGTCACTCTGGGTCTAAGTTTGCTTATCTGTAAAATGGAGGGGCTGGACAAGATGATCTCTTTGGTGGTTGTTGTTATGAACTTGTTTCAGTTGTATCTGACTCTGTGTGACCTCATCTGGGGTTTTCTTGGCAGAGACACTGGAATGGTTCACCATTTCCTTCTCCAGCTCATTTTACAGATGAGGAAACCGAGGCAAACAGGGTTAAATGATTTGCCCAGGGTCACACAGCTAGTAAGTGTCTGAGGCCAGTTTCAAACTCTCCTTTTAGATCTGTTGCTCTAAATCTTGTGAAATTTGCCCCAATATAACTTCTACCTATATCTCCCAGCTCTGTCTTCTGGAGCCAAGCAGAAAAAGGTCGATCTTCAGATTGTCTAGGGAACAGAAGTTAGCAGGATTTAGTCTTCAGCAGTGTAGAAACAACAGATCTTAACCTCTAATTAGCAAAACTAATTAGTTAAAATTTTTCCAATTCTTAGCATAGTACTGGGTGCATAGTAGGCACTTTTTAAATGCTTCCTGATTTGTCAACTTGATTCTTACCAAATAGATGGCTGAGTGAGTTCCTCTTCTCTCCAGCCTTCCTCTGCCTCCCCATCTGTGACCTTGCCTTGGTATTCCAGGGTCTCTGTTTCCACCCCATTCCTCAACGAAGGATACACTTCATGCTACTTGTTCCATGCTCTGGGTGTGATACTTTCCCAAGGCATAAAAATGTCTAGGTGCAGCTCTGCTAATTTTCTGAAAGCCCAGATTAGATCTTATCCTCTCTTTTCTCACACAATTTTGTTGTCTCCCTATGGCCTACAAGAGAATATTAAAATAGGATCATAGATTTAGAGCTAGAGGTGGTCCCTCAGGTCCAGCACCCCCATTTTACAGATGAGGGCATTGAGGCCTAGATGGTTAAATAACTCACTAAGGTCTGTAACAGGATTTGAACCATGATGTTCTCGATTGCAAGGTTCATTACTCTATATGCTCCACTTCACTGACTCTCTAAACTCCTTTGCCTAGTTTTCAAGGCCCTGGGTACTCTGATCCCAATGTACCTTTCCAGACTAATCTCTTACTCTTTCATATAAGCTATGCTTTAGCCAAACTGGACACCCAGCCACTCCCTAGACATTGCCTGCTTCTAAAGCTTTGATCATTAGATTTCTTCTGCCTAAAATCACTAGGTGTTGTCTCAGTCAAGATATCTCTGCCCTCTGTACCCCGTACTGCACCCACCCCTAGCCGGGTCCAACTGCCCTCTGCCTCTGAGGTCCTCAGGGCCCAAGTTAGTTGCTACTCCTGAGACCCCTCTCTGACATGCTCCTTGCTTTCTCTCCACCCTCAAAGCAATCTGGATCTTGGTATAAATGATCTCATGTGAATTTTTGGTATCCATTCTTATCACTCTATGAATGCCTTCACAGTAGTGGACCCTACCATCTCCCTCTTCTAAGGAGTCTCTCCAGAAGAGTCCAGCACTGGGCCCTGAACATAGAAGGCTCAATAAACAGGGTTGAATGGTGGAGGGAAGGAGGGTTCATAGGTTCATAAAATTAAAATGGAAAAGGATCTTAGAGGCCATCTCATCTCATACCCTCATTTAAGGAAGCTAAGTGACTTGACCAAGGTCACACAGTTAGTAAGCATCAGAGGTGAGATTTGAACCCAGGTCTTCTAATTCCAAAGCCAATGCTCTTTTCACTGTTCTAGTCATCTAAAGTGCAAATTATAATATCTGTTTCTATGGCCTTAAGTGCCCATCGAGATGTTATTTTGCATAAGGCTAGCTATATTTTCATGGACCCAATTTAAAATGTTAGAAGGGGTCAGCTTCAGGGAGAAGAGAAATGATAAGACTTCCCCTGTCCCCTTCCCCCTACTCCCTGAAGCCTGCCCATGCAGACATCAAGACGGGATACCTATCCATCATCATGGACCCAGGCGAGGTGGCCCTGGAGGACCAGTGTGAATATTTGCCCTATGATTCCAGCAAATGGGAGTTTCCCCGAGAACGGCTCCATCTTGGTGAGACAAAGGGACTGTGTGGCCTCGCTAGTCCCTGGGAAGCCAGGATTCGGGAATGAATGGCAAAGCCACTGGGAAACGTGTGGCTTGTGAAATAGTGCTGGCTTGGAGGCTTTTGGTGGGAGGTGTGGGGTGGAGGAAAAGAGAGATCAGTACAGTGGTTAGTGAGGGGTTTGTGGGGAGCGGATGGGGAAAGACTTTGGAGTCCTCATCCTCCACACCTGCCTGGGGACATGTGAAATTCCTTCCATTCCTAAAGCTCATCCCGGAAATACAGACCTCTCTGTCCATTCATCCTGACCGCGCCCATCCGGGCGTGTGACCCCTGGTCCCCCAGGCACAGAGCTCCCCTTTCCCATGCCCCCCAGGAGTCTGGGACAGAGGGTCTGTAGAGCCCAGTGAGCTGTTTCCTGCTGCTTTGGTGAGGGAAGGGCTTTGAGCACCTGGAGGGAGAGGATGCTGGCTCCTTCCTCTTCCCCTCTCTCCTCTTCTGCTTTGGTCCTTCTCTTTCACCCCCAGCCCCTTCCTGTTTGGCTGAGGTTTGCCTGAGTTTTTGGCTCTGCCTTCCTCTCCAAGCTGTGGCAGGCACGCCATGGCTGACTCAGCACCACTCAGTCTTCTGACCCTGGCTCCCATGCCTGTACTCTACCATCCTGCCCTGTGCTGTCCCCTCACAGCCATCCCCCTGTGCCCCACAACCCGAGCTTGTCCCATGCTCTCTACCTCTCCTATCACATACAGCCCCCATGACCTGTTCCCTCCTTCCCCCTTTCCCTTCCCTTCCCCTCTCTCCTTCTGCCCAACAGGGAGAGTCCTGGGACATGGGGCCTTTGGGAAGGTGGTTGAAGCCTCTGCCTTTGGGATTAACAAGGGCAACAGCTGTGACACGGTGGCAGTCAAAATGCTGAAAGGTAGGCCGGCCACTGGGGCTTGTATAAGGGCGGGGAGGGCAGGCAGTTTTCACACTGTTACCTACTCTCTGGAAGTGGTGGTACAGTAGCCAGTGTTTGACTCGAAATCAGGAAGACCTGTATTCAAATGCCTCAGACACAGGCCTGGATAAGTCACAACCACTCAGGCTCAGTTTCCTCTTCTTTAAAATGGGAACAATAATACACTTTCCTCATGGGGATATTTCAAGGCTCAAATAAAACAATGTTTTGCAAACTTCAAAGTAAAAAATTTTTTTTTTGAATTTTTAAAAACCTGAAAACATTATTTAAATGTGAGGTCCTAACTAAGATGGGGAAGAAAAGGATCCTTTCCTCGGCCTTTTCCCACTGAGATGTTTTGCAAAGGAAGGGAGGCCGCAGCTCTCTGAGAAACAAGGCTTTTCTTGTGTTTCACCAAAAGACTGCCTAAGCAGCCCTGGAGGCAAAGGTCACGTGGGCCTAGGCAGACCTGGACCCGGTTTAGAGGGCTAGAGCTAGAAGTGACCTTGACGTCATCTCGCCAGGCCCTTCATTTTACAGATGAGGGACACAAGGCCCAGAGAGGTTTAAGGGATTTGCCCAAGATCCCATAGACACTAAGAGTCAGAGGCAGGATTTAAACCTACATCCGCTGACTCCAGAGTTAATGTTCTTTCCACTGAACCAGGGCTGTCAGGTGGTGACCCTGTGTGGGAAGGAGGAAGGTGACAGGATCTGTAGGACAGATCCCAGAACACAAAGGAGCCGAGCATGCATGATCCACATTCTCACACAGCTGAGGAGGGGAGGGAGGGAATCAGGGCAGACACACAGGAAGCATCTTGCACACAATTAGGATGGAAGGACAAGGAAGTAACCAATCTCTGCCACTGTCCAGGCCTAGCCCACCCTGTCCTGGGCCTGGCTCCCCAGCTACTGGGACAGACGTGGCCCCTGTCTTAGACCGTAGGCCAGCTCTGCTGCACCTGCCTGACCAAAGGGAAGAGAACCCACTCCTCTGAAGAGTCATGAATGGTATAGGACCGGGTATTCCCAGTGGGACTGGAGCCAGGGCCACCAGTGGCAGGGCCTGGCCACTGAGGAGGCCTTGCACATACACACACTTCCCTCCCCTCAGTGGGTCCTGGAGTTTGGCTGTGGCTGCTCTGGGAGGGTGAGGGTAGCTGAGCCAGGCCCCTGGGCAGAGAAGTGGAAAAGAAGTGATTGAGGCTGACTAGACCCAGGAAGCCTTCAGCTCCATGCCGTGTTTCTTTCCAGAGGGGGCTACTGCCAGTGAACACAAAGCACTGATGTCAGAGCTGAAGATTCTGATACACATTGGAAACCATCTCAATGTGGTTAATCTCCTGGGTGCCTGCACCAAGCCCAATGGTTAGTGCCAGCAAGGGGAGCCATTCGAGGTGGGGGAGGCAGGGAGTGCCAGGTACGGAGGGGGCAGCATTGAGGGGCGTAGTGCTAGACCTGAAGGGGATGATGTGAAAAGGGGGGAGTGCCAGACATGGAGGGGATGGCATGAGGGGGAAGGGAGTACCTGACATGGAAGAGGAGGCTTTGGGGGAGGGTGGAGTACCAGACATGGAGGGCATGGCATGAGGTGGGGTGCCTGATATGGAGGGGAAGGTTTTGAGGGAGGAGGAAATAACAGACATGGAAAGGGATGGCATGAGGGAGGGGTATATTATGAGGGCAGAATTTATAATTTCAAAAAGAATCATATATATGTCTGAAAGGTTCAGAACCACTGGATATAAGGAATTCTCAAAGTAGGAGGCAGAAGAATCAAAGCATATATTTAGGCTCCACAGTAACCAACCCACAAACCAGCATCCCCATTTTGATATTTTGATCAAAAGCTTCCAGGCCCAATAAGTCCGCCTCACAAGAGTAAGCAGGAGGCCACAGAGAAGCATGATGGTATAAAGCAAAATCATATACATGCTTCCCCCTATGGTAAAAAGATTACCCACTGGCCTCAAGTCCTTGTTCAGCACTCCTCAATCCACACGTAGGTCAGCTCTGCTACCGGCAGCTCCTGCTTCAGCTTCAGCTGTAGCTGTAGCTGTCTCTGGCTCCAACAGAAGCTGTTTTTAACCATCCGACTAGCAGCTTCTGCAGGGGTGTAAGGTATGCCGGGGAAAGCACAGGTTCTTTTGATCTGCTTAATCAAGGGAAGCAAGGTGAAGGGGCCGACAAGCTTACTTTAATCCAGCATTCAGTCAGTTCAGGGAAAAAACCAGCACCCCAAACTTCAGAACATTCATTTAGTTCAGGGGAAAAAGCCAAACTATTCAAGGGCACTTGTTGACTAAGTGCTAAGGAGCCCATTTTTGGTTACCAACACAAGGGGGGAGTGCCTGACATGGAGGAGGAGGCATGGGGGGGAGGGGTGCCAGACGTGGAGGGAGAAGAATTGATGGGGGTGGCTGATACAAAGGAGGAAGGGACTGGATTCCTACCCTGGTGAGCTAGCACCTCTCTGTGGTACCTGTTTTCACTGGAGGTGTCATAACATTCTCTAGGCAAAATTTTAATTCGGTTCCATTTCTTTAATGAGTGAGTCATGTTACAGGCCCTTGGCTGGAAGTTCCCACTGTCTAACTGCAGTCCTGGTCTGAGATTGTGCAAGCTGGGAAAGATTCCTTTGTTCTCTTCCCCGGCTGACTGTGGCACTGTGCTCGTCTTCACTGCCACCTGGGAAGTGGCAGATGAGCAGAGCAGCCAAAGGACAAAGTTACCTTCAGTGACCAATTAAACAATCTATCGACAAGCATTTATTAAGCATCTGTCACATGCCAGGCACCGTGCTAGGCATGGGGGATGCAAAGACAAAAAGGAAAAGTCCCTGCCTCGAGGGGCTTACAGTCTACTGAAATTAGATAACGTAAGCAAAGCATTTCTCAAACCTCAAAGAGCTATATAAATGTTATATCGTTATTCTATTGGAGAAATGAATGGTTACAAAAATATATACAGAATATATAAAATAAAGTGGAGGCAACAAACATGGACCACTTTTTCTAGGATTTTGACTGCGAAACGGAAGAGAGAGGACAACAACATGAGGGAATAGTTGGGTCAAGTGAGTGTTTTAAGGTGGGGGACCTAGCTGTGTTTGTAGGCAACAAGGAAGGAAGCAGGAGATTGGGAGAAGTTGAAGATTTGAGAAGCATTTAGAACAGGGGTAGGGAACCTGTGACCTCAAGGCCACATGTGGCCCTCTAGGTCCTCAAGTGCAGCCCTTTGAATCCAAACTTCACAGAACAAATCCCCTTAATAAAAGGATTTGTTCTGTAAAACCTGGACTCATTAAAAAGGATATACACATGACTGGCCCACATGTGGCATAGAGAGGTAACTCTCCGATCTGGGGTCTGGCCTCTGCCTTTGTGAGGAGCAAGAGGAGAACCTTGGCTGGGAACTCTCCGCTCCAATGGCCTATCTCCAAGAGGGGTATTAGAGCTACCTACCACATCTCAAGTACCGGTAGCCCAGGGGTAAGACTCCTTAGGGGTTCAGGATAACGCCACTTTCCCTGGTTATTCCAGGTGGGAAGTAGATGTGCTCTAGACCAGGAGGGTGATCATTAGCTCAGTCACCAGTCTGGCTTCCCCCGCCAAATGCTGGGAACAAAAATGACAGTCACAAATGGCTGTTAAACCCCTTCATCAAAGTAAGAATTCAACAGAAATCGGGAAGGTTATACGTGTTAGGGTAGACAGAATAGACAAGAGAATAATGAGCTCTTCAATGGAGAAACAAGATCAAAGTCTCAGCTCAACCAAGGTGATGACAATCTCTCCAAGGAAATGCACTCCTTAGCTCCTAGCAGGCTCTAGGCTTGCAGCAGCTGGGAAGCAAGAGGTTGGGGGACAGGCTCCCCTCTATGTCTGTAGCGCTGGGAACTCCCCTGGGCCAGTGGAAAGTTCAGGACTTCTCTCCACCTGTGTCTTCCAATTCCATTCTCCACTTCTCTCTTTTTCTCCAAAGTCTCTTTACACACACCCAGAAGTGTCTCAACCAATCAGGAGTCATCCCTCAATACTCTGTCACAGAGCTGTCCTTCAGGAAATCTCCCCAGGCTTAGGAAGGGAGTGGGATTACATTATTATTAATTATTATTACAGTACAGTAACTGTGACTTGTCTGTGTGTGCATGTCCCTGGCCATCTACAGATTCTTCTCCTTCTCTAGGCCTCCAACAATGATCCCTCTTCCTTACCTCCTTCTCTCTCTTTTTCTCTTTCAGGCCCTCTCATGGTGATTGTGGAATTCTGCAAATATGGGAATCTTTCCAACTACCTTCGGACCAAGAGGGAAGACTTCAGCCCTTACAGAGTAGGTGGTTTCAGCCCTTGGAGAGTGTCTGAGGGCAACTTCTCTGGCTCTGGTTGACCCTTGATGTCATGTTCTTGTAGAACCTACCATGAGGCCATTGGGCCATGGTAAATGAGCTTACAAAAAGGAATAGACAAGAGAAAATGTTAAGATAATCTCCAGAGGTGTCTTTGTCCACAGCCTTGGGCCAGGCACTCTCTTTGCTGTTAGGATGACTTGAATACCTATGGGCCCTGGGGGAATCCCGGAGAAGAGTGACCAGTATGGTGAGGGAACTTGAACCTATACTATATATAAAGATCAGATGAAGGAAACGGAGATATTTAGCCTTCAGAAAAAAAGATTCGGCAGGAGCCAAGAGGGGAGAAACATGATCACTCTCTTCAAGTACTTGAAGAGCTATCATGGGAAAAATAAAATAGATTTGTTCTGTTCGACCCCCAAAGGCAGAACTGGGAGGAATTGGGGGGAGTGGGAGGAGAAGTCTCAGAAAGGCAGGTTTCTAAAGAAAGAAAAACTCCTTACCAGAGTGAGGTTTCCAAAAGTGGCATGAGCTGGCCTGGGAGGTAGTCAGCTCCCCAGATCAAATCCCCAAACAGAGACTGGATGGGGCCACTTGGTAAGGACTCCTGTTCATGTTGGGATTGCCCTTGATGATCTTCAGGCCCCTTCTAACTTTAGGAGTCTGGGATTTAGCGGCTAGAGCCCTAGAAGCCTTAGAGAGGGAGTGTCTATTTTTCCTTGGAGGTCAACATGGCTCCAAATAAATACAGGCTGCTGTGGCACTGGAGCTCATGGAGAGGGGTCCACGCCGGCTCTGGGGCTGGGCCTCACTATAGCGCCCAGGCCTTGCCCCCAACACACACACACAGAGTCCCAAAGGGTATCAGCCTGTGGGAAGGGTGGGACAGAAGGCAGGATTGGAGATGGCCGCAGGGAGCACTTTTGGTCCAACTTCAGGTGAGTGCATTCAGCTTCCTTCATGTATGCGCATGCAGTTTGTGTGCAGAGACCCTGTTTTCTCATCTCCTTGACAAGGGTCATCTTCTTCCCTTTGCCCAGAGACTGGAAGGAGGAACATGGGAAGTGTGAAGGAGGCTGGAGCTCAGAGTGAGGATTCTCCCTCAGAAAGACAAGTCACATGGGGCCCCTGAGCATCCCTCACCCCAGGAGGAACCTGGGAGCTAAAGGTTTCTGAGCTCTATCTGGCTCATGCCCACCTCTGTTTTCCCAGGAAAAGTCCCCCAGGCTTCGAAACCAGGTCCATTCCATGGTGGAAGCTGTGAAGGCAGACAGAAGGAGTCGGACTGGGACCAGTGACAGTGCCATCTTCACCCGTTTTCTGCTGGGGAAAGGCCTTGCTTCCCGGGCCCAGCCTATCCAAGATGGTAAGGGAGCTGATTTCTCTGAAGTCCACCACTTTACCTCCTGGGCCCACAGTTCTGAGATCATCAGCATGGTGACTGCTGTTCTGTCTCTGGATCTGGAGGAGAGGCGGGCCCAGTTGCAAGAACAGAGAGAGGTGCCATCCAAAGAACAGGCAAATCGTTAGGAATAAGGGGACCAATGGACTTCTGGTCCTATAGTATGTGGGACCTAAGAGGAAATCGGAATCAGAGAACCCGGGTTTGGATCTCAACCCTGCCATTTATCACTTGTGCTAGTCAACCTCTCTGGGCCATAATTTCTTCATCTATAAAATGACTAAGTAACCTCCAAAGTCCTTCCTAGCTCTAGATCTATGGCCTTAATAGCCTCCCAGAATACTCAGTGACATCAAAGTTATTTGGCCTAATGAAAAGGTAGTCAAGGATTGGTTATCACTGATGACTGACCAAAAAGGGTCACCTTGGTTGAACTATGTTTCCTAAGTGCCACTGGACAGTAAGAAAAATATTCTGGCTTCAGAGGTTATGAATCCCTTGGAAACATGGGCTCTGCCTCTTTGGGATTAAAAAGCTAAAGTGCTTTAACAGATTGTCCCTGGAGGCAAGGAATGGATTTAATGACCTCTGGAAGCACTGAAACCTTGATTTGGATCATAGATATATAGCTGAATGTCACCTTAAAGGCCTTCTAGACCATTTTAGAGATGAAGAGCTTAGGCTTAGAGAAGTGATTTTTCAAGGTCATATC
Source organism: Trichosurus vulpecula (assembly GCF_011100635.1). Taxonomy (NCBI): domain Eukaryota; kingdom Metazoa; phylum Chordata; class Mammalia; order Diprotodontia; family Phalangeridae; genus Trichosurus; species Trichosurus vulpecula. The sequence continues at coordinate 98,299,025 of NC_050575.1, forward strand.
TGGCACTTGAACCCAAGTCCTTGGATTCAAAATCCAGTACATTTCCACCATGACATAGTTGTCCCCTATAGAAAAGCAGGAACACCCACTCCACCGGCAACACTGATCATTTGAAACTATCCCAGTGGAAATTCAAAATCTGGAGTCTCATGGCTGCTCTAACTATTCCCAGGAGGACTTAATCAATCGGGCAAACAGGCAGTCCAACAACAAGCATCCATTAAGTACTAGCTAGGAGTCAGGTATTGTGCTAGGTGCCGGAGGTACAAGACAAAATTGAGACAGTCTCTGCTTACTGTCTGTGAGGATTATCCATAGGAGGGAGGGATGGAGGGAAGGGGAGAGAGAGAGACAGAGAGAGAGAGAGAGAGACAGAGAGAGAGAGAAAGAGAGACAGAGAGAGAGACAGAGAGAGAGACAGACAGACAGACAGACAGACAGACAGAGACAGACAGACAGAGAGAGACAGAGACAGAGACAGAGAGAGACAAAGAAAGACAGAGAGAGAGACAGAGACAGACAGACAGAGACAGACAGACAGAGACAGACAGAGACAGAGAGAGAGAGAGATGCACATTACAGGGTGTCCTAAAAGTTTTATTTTAAAGTTTAACAACTTCAGAAGTATGTGTTATAAACTTGTAAAAAACAACATTTGAAAGGTTAATTATTTGTTTTTAAAATATTGATGTAAGGGCAGCTTGGTGGCACAGTGACTAGTGCAATGGCCCTGAAGTCAGGAGGGTCTGAGTTCAAATCCAGCCTCAGACACTTAATAGCTGTATGACCCTGGGCAAGTCACTTAATCCTGATGGCATCCACAAAATAAAACAAAAAAGCATATATTGATGTGTTTCTTAGTAAAATCCAATATATCCACTGTCTTATGATATTCGTTGTTCTTATCATTTTTCAACTTTGTAAAAACCTTTATCAGTTGCTACTCAGTGACAGAAAGGATTGCCTTTGTAATCCTTGTGTTTGGTTTGCCCTTCATTCTCGAAGAGGACCATGACATCAGGGAGGTGATGCCATGACATGCAAGTGAATTGCATTTAAGTGAGGGAGGGCTGCTCAGAGTCACCAGCCTCACTTTTTCCTCTGGATCCATCTGGGCCCAGTGGCAGATATAGATCAGGACCACTGGAGATGGCCCCAGATGCAGTGGGAGACCTTGGCCTTTTTAAGTTAGTCCTTAAGATCTTGGCCATAAGAGGGAATGAAATGAAAAACTAAAATTAAAAATGCATCATTAAAAATTCACACTACAAATCAGTGTAAAAAAATCAATAAACTTTTAAATGATATTTTTTGTAAGTTTGTAGCATTTATACTTCTGAAGTTATTAAAGCTTAAAACTAAACCACTCTATAGATACGAAGGCGGGGAGGGGGTAGGAAGGAACTAGCAGCTAGAGGCAACCAGAATCCTGACCCGGCTTCCCCTGGCCATGAATGACCTCTCTGAAAATGAGGAGAATTAATTCTTTTTGCAAATGCAGAGGGGGAAGCCCAGCCCGTCACACTTCAGAAGCACATAAGACAAGACTTCTAATTATTCCCTCTTTGTGCATGGTTTGAGCCGAAGAGAACGAACGTGTCCTAGGCAAGCCCCAGCAGTTTCAGACAGAGTCAGATGCATGTGTTTCTCCCGGTTTTCTCTGGACAGAGGATGACCTGTGGCAAAGCCCCCTGACCATGGAAGACCTGATCTGCTACAGCTTCCAGGTGGCCCGAGGGATGGAGTTCCTCGCTTCAAGGAAGGTAAGGAAAGGGTGGAAGCCTTGCTGACCCTTCTGAAAGAGGCTGCCTCCTGAAAAGCGTTTGGGATTCTCTGAGCAAACAGGCAAAGAGGAACAAGAATGATGACAGCAACCACTTCCATTTTGTGGGCATACCCCACTTAACATCATTTCATTTTGCAGTCACATCATTGGTACATGATAACCAACTGAAGCCCCACAAGAATGCTTTTCTGCTGCTCATTGATCGAGCTCTAAGGACCTTACAGGCTATCTGTCCAACCTCCTCATTTTATGAATAAGGAGAGGGAGGCTCAGAGGAGTCGAGTGGCTTGTCCAAGCCCACCCAGCAAGGAAGCACAGGAAGCAGATCCTTTGATTCCAGAACTAGCGTTCCCTCCACTAAACCAATCATACAACAAGACAACCATATCACTCAGTGGACTTAATTGCCCACTGAAATGTCATTTTGCCCAAGGCTGTGTTTTCATGGACCAATTAATAATGTTGGATGGATTCCATCTACCTTTTTTCTGGTACAAAGTGTTTTGTTTTCGTTGTCCTCACAGTGGCCCTCTGTGAGAGATGGGAAAAGTATTATCTCCATTTATACAGATGGGGAAACTGAGGCTCTGGGAAGTGAAATGACTTATCCAAGACCATGCAGTCAACCAGTGGGGCTCTGGGTTACCCTTAGCACTTACAGAGGGGACATCTTCCAGAGTAGATCTGGGATATGAACCCAAGTCTCCTTCAGGCAATATGATGTAGAAGTATGGGCTAATAGAAAGAGCAGAGGATTTGAAATCAGAAGATTTGGGTTTGAATTCTGGCTCTGCTGCCCACTAGTTGCATGACCTTGTGGGCAAAATCACAAATCAGTTTCCCTCCTTGGTCCTCAGTTTTCTCATGTATAAAATAAGGGTTTAAATTTTTTAATTAAGCACCTACTATGTGCCAGGCACTGTGCTAAGCACTGGGGATACAAAAAGAGGTAGCAGACAGTCCCTGCCCTCAAGGAGCTCACAGTCTAATGATTGCGTTACTAACTGGGGAGTTAGAGTAATTGATTCCTAAAGTGCTTTGCGGCTGAAAACCCTATGACTTATGATCTAAAGACTACCAGTCTGTGGTCTCCACTATCCTAAGCCTCTCACTCCAAAAAAGAAAGCAAGTGTACATTCCCTCCATGGGCAGCAGGTTGAGGAGGGCAGATTCAGAGTATAGTTGGCAGAGGCAAGGGCAGTGACATAGAGCATGGAACTATGACTTTACTGAAGACCTGATGCTCAGAGGTTCAATGAGTGCTATTAATGAATGGAAGAATATCATAGATCACAGAGTCTTAAATCGAGAGTCAGAAGGGACCTCAAAGGCCATCTATCCCAGCCCATTTTACAGTTGAGGAAACTGATGCCCAGGAGGGTGTTTTGCCCATGGTCACAGAGGAAAGGTGGAGTCAGAGGCAGGATCCAACCTAGGGCTTCGGATTCCAGACCCAGTGCCCTTTTGCCATTTCTGATGATAACAGGAATAGCAAGCCTTTATATAGCACCTAGTATGTGCCGAGCACTGTGCTAAGCTATTTATAATTATTATCTCACTTGGCCCTAACAACAACCCTGAGATGTAGGGGCTATTATTATCTCCATTTTACAAATGAGGAAACTGAGGCAAAGAGATTAAGTGACTTGCCCGGGGTCACACAACCAGTGTCTGAGGTCATATTTGAACTCAGTTCTTCCTGACTCCAAGTCTGGCACTTTATCTACTGTGCCACCTTCTCCTAGAGAAACATTGAGCTTTTTATTTGGAAATAGAAAGCCATTTCCAGAGGAGCTCATAAAGTAACTCTGATTACAAACCCCGTGCTGTTAGAATAGTTGTTAACTTTCATTCCCCAAACTAATTAAGAGGACACTGATAAACTAAAATCAGAAATGATCCAGAACCAGTGGTTTAGATATTAACTTCATTCTCTTCCCTACAGTAGCCTATAGCCAGATGGGCTAATAAGTAGTCATTGATTGACTTGAATTCCACACACTCCCCTGGTTTTCTGTCTAGCAAGAGTGAGAAAGGGCAGTAGAGAGAGATGCCAGGCACTATGAAGTACACCAAGCTGAATAAGACATCATTATCCTCAACGCAATTACCACCTTATAGCCTATGTCAGCCTCATGGCTACCCAGCCAAAGGCCCAGCTCAGCACACCCTGTATAATAGTGCCTAAACTCCTGTCCTTTTGCAATAGCGTCACTGGCAAACTGTAATTATGTGATACATTATAACATTGAGCCCTACTAAAATATTATAAAATATTATTTTATCAATATAAAATAAATATTATAAAAGATAATCACCTATTTATAACAACATTCCCATGGAACACCCCCACCCCATTCTCTCTCCTTTTCTTCTCTTTCTCTCCCCTCTCCTCCTCTCCCACACCCCACCTCTCTCCCTACCTCCCTCTCTCCCATCAGTCTCTACATTTTTGTCCCAGAACAAGTTTATGGTATAAGGAAAGGACAATATGCTTTTTTTTTTTTTACAAATGTGTATGTACATAGCCTGAGCTATGTTGGAAGTTGGTGTGGTTATGGGGTCAATGACCCATAAATTCTGGAAAGACACTTAATGGACTCAGATAGTTGGTGTATGGTCTCCCAAACATAAAAATCCCCTGAGTTCTGTCTGCCAGCTTCCTCTGTGCCCTGAGCTGGCCATGACTAACCCCACTCACCATCATTGGCCAGAGAGTCTGTCTGATCTCACTCTCCTTTCCTTCTCCAGTGCATTCACAGAGACCTGGCTGCTCGAAACATCTTGTTGTCAGAGAACAACGTGGTGAAGATCTGTGACTTTGGACTGGCCCGGGACATCTACAAAGATCCTGATTATGTCAGGAAGGGCAGTGTGAGTATGAGGCTGGGGGACCAACAAACCCAGAGATCATCATAAGGTCAGGCTTTGCAACAAAGCCTGGAGGGTACACAAAAGTTGGGAATGCACAAAGGCATGATGCCCCTTCAGGAAAAACTGGGAGACGGCTGGGGTGCATCTCACCATCTCTGTACCTGGCCACCACTGCCACCCCTTTGTGGGAAAGGAGCAGTCCTGATAACAGTGTAAACAGTAGTGTCCCCAAAGGCAAAGGAGGAGGCAGGCTCCTCCTGGAAGAGCCTATCTGGGCTCACTATACAATAAGCCTGGTTTTCAACTAGAATCAATCCATCAACAAGCATTTAGCAAATGCCTACCATTTGCCAGGCTCTGTGCTAGGCGCCGAAGACACAAAAATCAACATGAAACAGTCTCTGCCCTCAAGGAACTGACATTTTAATGGATGCCCATATACAGACAGATGTCCATATATAGGTGCCTATTTACATATGCCTATATATAGATATAGATTACACATCCACGTATAGATAGGTATATACAAAACACACGAAGAAGAAATACAGAGTGACTGTGGGGGAAGGCACCAGAGGCTGAGGGACCAGAAAGGCTTCATGCAGAAGGGAGTGCCTGAGACTTGGACAATTTGCAGCGGATTGGTGTATTTGAAGAGGCAGAGGTGAAGAAGGAAAGCTTCCCAGGTATGGAGACAGCCAATGCAAAAGCACAGAGTCAGGAGATTAAGTGTTGTGTGTGAGAAAGTCAGTCAGTATGACTACGCCATAGAGTTCACATAGAGGAGTATTATGTAATAAGGTTGAAAAGGTAGGATAGAGCCATGGAGATTTTTAAATGCCTAACAGAGAAGCTTGTATTTGCTTCTAGTGATAATAGAGGTTCACTTGAGTTTATGAGAGTAGGGGAAGAGTGAAGATAGGGACAATACGATCAGAGCCATGCTTCAGGTTGTTTGGATAACTGTGTAGTGCAGTGGAGGAAGGAGGGTCTTGAGAGACGGAGGGCAATTAAAAGGCTTCTGTAGCCAAAGAGAGAGGTGATGAGGGACCGGAATTAGAGACACATTGAGAGATGTGGAGAACAGTCCACTCCTCCTCTTTGCATCTCCAGTCAGAAGAGAAGCATTTCCCCCTCCCCTCTGCTCCCTTTTGAGCTCACAAATTTAAGCCCAGCCTGCTTAAGGGTCCGTCCCTTTATATCCCAGGCCCGGCTCCCTCTAAAGTGGATGGCACCAGAGAGCATCTTCGACAAGGTCTACACCACCCAAAGTGACGTCTGGTCCTTCGGAGTCTTGCTCTGGGAGATCTTTTCCTTAGGTAAGTGCCCAAAGTCCCAAAGGAAGAAACCAAGAGGCAGAATAAGGAGAACGTGGCTAATCACGTGGATTGTGTGGCCACAGGCCTGAGCCTTTAATAGTAATAACTAGCATTTCTAGAGAGCTTTTAAGATTTATGAGGCATCTTATATAGGTTATCTCATCAGAGCCTCACAACAACCCTGAGATATAAATGCTCTCATTATCCCCATTTTACAGATAAGGAAACTGAGCTAGAAAGAGGTTAGGTGCCTTGTCCGGGGTCACACAGCAGGAGACCCAGAGTGAACTTAAGGTAAATATAGCTAAACCTCATGAACTCAGAGGAGTCATGGAATGTGTGGCCTGGGCCTTAGCATCAACCCTTCCTTCATTGAGAGAACATGGAAAGTAGAATGTTAAAACTGGGAGAGACCCCACAGACCACCTCATCCAACCCCTTCATTTTACAGAGGGAAACAATTGGCCCAATGTCTCATAGCATGTTTGTTAGTGGAAACTGGATCGTATGTGGTGGAGTGGAATAAGCATTGGGAGCCTGGGCAAACCATTTTACCTACTTCTCTGGGTCTCCATTTCTCCTCCTGTAAAATGAGGGGTCTGGATGGACTAGACAGCCCTAAGGTCTCTTTCGGGTCTCAATCTATGATTCTGCAATCCTGCTAGTTATAAACCTATGATCCTACGACCAGACCCTAAGTCTCAGCCCGGCCCTTTTCCCTCTATAAGAAAGGGAGTAAAAATTAAAACAATTATTGGAAGGCAGCATGACGAAGTATGGATAGCTCTGCATGTGAAGCCAAAGCTTAAGTAGCAAATGAATCCCAGACTCTGCCAACTACTACCTGTGTGATTTTGGGCAAGACACCTAACCTCAAGGCCTTAGTTTCCTCAACTCTAAAACAAGCAAGTTGGCATAGATGACCTCCAAAGTCCCTTCCAGCCCTAAATCTAGGAGTCTGTGATGAACAGGGCTACAAGGAAAATCTTTAAATACTTAAGGCTCAAACTATCTTCATTTACATAAATCTAATGATACAGTAATGAAGCAGTCTCATGATTAGAGCATCTCCCAAGGGCCTTTCGGGGTCACAGTCTGAATGAATGAACTTTGGCAGCCTAGTCTGAAATAATCAGGAAAGGTAGAAAATGTGAGCAGTGTTTTTAGAATACATCACAATTCAGACTTCTCCGGCCTGTCCCTTGTTAATCCAAATTAGTGAGTTCTCTTGGCACCTCAGAGCTGCTTGGGAAGCAGAAGCACCATGGTATGGGAGGAGAGGAGTTCTGATGGCAGGGAGGAAGGGGAGTGGCAGCAAGCCCCACAGAAGAAGAGAAAGCCATATGATGCCCACTGACCTAGAGAGGAACCTTCTAGTATAGTCTTGTGTTTTGACTGCTCTTCCTACTCTCAACCACCTTTGTGTGTGGCCACCTAGGGGCCTCTCCCTACCCTGGTGTGCAGATCAATGAAGAATTCTGCCAAAGGCTGAAGGAGGGCACACGAATGAGAGCTCCAGAGTATGCCACAGCAGAAATGTGAGTTTCCCACCTTTTCCCTATCTTTCAGGAGAATTAAGCTACTGTTTAACCACATACTGAAACAAGGGAAAGAAATATGGGAAAAAATATGTATGGTTTCTCTTTGACAGCCGCCACATCATGCTAAGTTGCTGGTCAGGAGACCCCAAGGAGAGACCAGCATTCTCTGACCTGGTAGAAATCCTGGGAGATCTGCTTCAGGAAAATGTACAGCAGGTGAAACCATGTTTTTTCTGCATATCTGGAGCTGTTGGGTCCTGCCTGCCTGGGGATTGCTTTCTGAGATGAATCCCCTTTTTCACATAACTCATACTACTCCTTTCCACTTTATTAGAGGGTAGAAGAGACTGTGTTATCTTTAATCCATCAGTGCGTGGATGTACATGTAGATGTGAACGCATGTGCTCATTGATGGGCATGGGTATATGTGTGGTATACACATATGCACACGTACATGTGTCTGTGTGTCTTGTGAGTTTGTATAGTATACACGTTGATGTGAATATGCTTGCTGACCAGTGTGCATGTGTGTGCATGTGTTATGTAAGTGGCTTAATATATATTTAGGTCATTGTGTAGATGTTCATGCATGTAGATGAATGTGTTTACTTCTATGTTGCCTACAGAGAGATGGACAGTAATCTAATTACCCAGAAAAGGAGATAGCTCTTTTTTTAAGATATAGGGATCACATTAAATGCTCTTCTTTTTCTCTCTCCTTTCCTGATGTCTGTCCCTCAGCCCATCAATGTAAATAGTCTTAGCGTTTGCTCTGGTACGAAATAGGCAAAAGGTCTCATTACAGTAATCAATCAACAAGCATTTATTAAGCACCTACTTGGTTCAGAGCACTGTGCTAGGCACTGGGATTACAAAAATCAAAATAAAACAACCCCTGACAATGTGATGCCCCAGGAAGGTATTGGACAATTAGACCAAAAGCAGAGAGGAAGCAAGCAGGATGTTTTAGCGGCTCCCAGGCCTTGAGAAAGGCTGACTTCTTGACCTTGGCCTAGGACCTTCATTTGCTTTACACCTCAGATGCAGGTCTATGGATCAGACAATGTGCACAGCATCAGATGCTCCACATCCTTGACATAACCCTATACTTTCTCTTCAGGAGGGAAAGGACTACATACCCCTGAATGACTCTCAGAGCTCAGAAGATGACGGCTTCTCTCAGGGGCCTTCTGCTGCCCATCACAACCTGGATGCGGAAGAATATGACCTGAGACTCCACTGCCATAGTTTAGCAGCAAGGTCAGTTCTCTTTCTAGGGATGAGGAGATAGGATGGGGTGAGATGCAACAACACTCTAAAAACAGGCAGCTTGTGTTTTAATAAAATCCCAGAGAATAACGACAATTTCTGGGCTTTGAAAAGGTCTGAATGCCTCTAGCTCCAAGGGCCTAGTCAGTGAGTAAAAAGTGGGTCTGCACAACATACGACCTGCCTGCCAAACGATCAGGCAGCCAGTGGAAAATGTAGGGTTGCCACTGTACATTCTCCTGTTTGTTCCATGACCTGCACCAACCAGCCATCATCAGTCTGTCTCTAGTCTAACCTCTCTGCAGCTCAAAGAAATTTAGCCTATTTTAATTTTGGCCCCTATCTCCTGCCAAGTTGTGCAGATCTGGTATAAAGGAACATTTGGAGTTGGGGCATTATTTTTTATTATCTGCTCACTGGGACCCTCTGGAAACAACAGTAAGTTGACAAGCATTTATTAAGTTCCTACTGTATACCAGGCACTGTGCTAAGCAGTGGGCTTTGGAGACAGTGGACATATGTTTGAATCCCACCTGTACCACTTGTTATCTCAACAACCTTGGGCAAGTCACAGAGTCAGAATCACAAGATCTTAGAATTGAAAGAGGCCTCAAAGACCATCTAATTCAACCCAAACTTGAATAAGATCCCCCTTGAAAACTTTCTCAAGAAATGTTCATCTTCATACATAAAATTAAATAGGTGGGTTGCATGATCACCAAGGTCCATTCCATCTATAAAATCCCATCATCCTATGTCCAATGGAGACATCTCCAAGTCCACCAAAGAGATCACTATCCATCTTTCACCCCTCAATCCTCCTGCCTGCTGGAACAGTGAACATGATTTGCTTGCTTAAGAAATTATTCCAGGAGCAGAAATGCTCTGCCTTCTACTGTAAGGATGGAAAAGTGAACCCACAGAAGGTATTCCCCTACTATTCCTCTCTGGGCTGCTAGCCTTCCTTGTCCTCTTCCAGCTGCACAACTCTTTAGCTGCCAGGGGCTTACCCACAGATGGACAAGGAACAAAACGGGAGCTTTCAGGGGGTGCATTTAGTACTGTGGTCAACTTGTGTTTTCCAATAATGTCTTCAGCCTGAGAGAATGTATTTTTGTTTTAAACAGATACTATAACTGTGTATCATTTCCGAGTTGTTTGACTGGAGGGAATCAAATCAGGTGTCCATCCAGAATAAAAACCTTTGAAGAATTTCCAATGACTCATACATCATCAAAAGCACATCCGGTAAGTGGAGGCGGAGAGAAGAGAAATCGGGCTTTAGATTTATGAAGGGTCAGGAAATGCCTATTTGGAAACAGAGATAAGACCTTTCCCAGCAAACAAGTGTCTCAGAATCTGGAAATAAAGATTCAAGTCCCAAATAGCAGTAAGGAAACAGTACTGCCAACAGAGTTCCCAGACCTGCTATACAGAGTTATTTCTATTTACACAAGGCCTGCACCCCGTCCTGCTGTGGAGGTCAGGGATTACAAGGTCAACACCGCCAGCTCTGCCTTAGTCTCTCTGGAGTACTCTGAGCCCCAACAGAAGCATCCCCCTGGAAACAACAGTCTTTCAACCTGTCCCTGTGGCCTTCTCTTCTCACTCCCTTCCTGCAGAGAGGGTATCTCATTCTGGCCCCACTAATGGAGTCTACTAGTGACTAATCTTCATTTCTAAAGGATGCCTGTAGTTCAAATGATCATCCCAGACCCTCTCAGGATAGAGTCTAATGGCTCACTCAGATCAGAATTCAGTCTTGGAAAGCCATTTTCTTCTACCACAATGAATTACATCCCTAGACTAACAGCCTTCTAAAGCAGGGGGAAAGGGGAGGTGAAGAAACATTTCTATATTAACAAATAAGGGCAACAGAGAGGGGAGAGGCAGAGAATCTAGTTGGAGCTGGCCCAGGCCTTGGCGTCAGAAGACCTGGGTTGGAGTCCGCTAATGCTTATTAGGTCAGGGATAAGTCATTTCCTCTGTAAAATGGAGAGCAAATACACATCTACCTAATTCATGGAGTGATTGTGAGGAAGGAAATGTGGGCTGTTATGACAGAAAGTATCTCTCAGATAGTCTCAGAAAAAGCCTTTGTTTGGTTCTATTTGGAAGATGAGTCCTAAGCCTTTGAATAGCTCCCACCCTCCCTTGGAACCATACTATCCTGGAACCTGGCATTTGGTAGAGCTTTCTGCATCATTTATTATCTGCAGCATTTATTAAATGCCTGCTGTGTGCCAGGCACTGTGCTGAGAGCTGGGGATACAAAGAAAGGTAAAAGACAGTCCCTGCCCTCAAGGAACTCACAGTCTAATGGGAAACAACATTCAAACAGCTATCTACAAACAATCTACAGATGCCATAATTTGGAGTAAATCTCAGGGGAGTGAGGAGGGCACTAGCTTTAAAAGGGATCAGGAAAGCCTTCCTGTAGAAGGTGAGACTTTAGCTGAGACCTGCAGGATGCCAGGGAAGCTGAAAGGCAGAGATGAAGAGGGAGAATTTTCTAGGCATCCATGACAGCCAAAGAAAATGCCCCAGGTTGGCAAATGTAGTGAGGATTGTGTGAGGAATAACAAGAAGGCCAGAGTCATTCAATCATAGAGTTCATGTATCATAGGTAGAAGAAGACTGGAAAGGTAGCAGGGGGCCAGTTACGAAAAGCTTTAAAAGCTCAGAATATTTTATATTTGATCCTGGAGAGAGACTTGAGGCAGAAAGACCAACAAGCAGGCTTCTGTAATAATAGTCAGGAAAGGAAAGAAGGGAGGAAGAGAGGGAGGGAAGGAGGGAGAGAGGAATGAAGGAAGGAAGGAAGGAAGAGAGGGAGGGAGGAAAGGAAGGAAGGAAGGAAGAAAGAAAGAAAGAAAGAAAGAAAGAAAGAAAGAAAGAAAGAAAGAAAGAAAGAAAGAAAGAAAGAGAAAGGAAGGAAGGAAGAGAGGGAAGGAGGGAAGAAGGAGGAGGGAGGGAGAAAAAAGCATTCATTAAATATTTACTAAGTACAGAGCACTGTGCTAAATGATGAGGATATAAATAGAAAATCAAGACAAACCCTGTTCTCTAGGAGTTCACTTTCTAATAAGGGGACAATACATATAGCAGGCTTCAGCCACAAGTCAGATGGAAAAGTCCTGTGGTCCTTAAGGTACGAGAGCAAAGCAGATGGTAATACATTTTTATACATTTATATCCATTCCTGAGTGCCCAGTGATTTTTGTCTTTTCCGTATCTTAGCACTGATTATTTAGTATTTAATAATGGTTGCTGACTGATTGGCTGAGTGAACACTGTCTCTGGAACCCAAGGCCCCTGAGTTCAGATACCATCTCTGATACTTACTATGCTGACCTTGGGAAAGCCACTACAACTGCCTGGACCTCAGTTTCCCCTTCTGTAACTAGATAGTGTAGATCTGTGATTCTCCGGTCCTTTCATGGGATGGACATTCCTTGTCTTTCTTTCCCACTTGTACTTTTATGTAGAGTTGTTTGAGGAAACAAACGAAAACCTATAAGAAGGATGAAGCTTGCTTCCTCTTTTTCTATAGGAAAACCAAACTGATAGTGGAATGGTCTTGCCCTCTGAAGAATTTGAGAGGATAGAAAACAGACACAGAAAAGAAGGTGGATTCAGGTAACTGCAATTCACTAGCCCTGAATATGTTCTTCCTTGCCTACATCATAGTGAGTGATAGACTTCCAAGTTTGAACTACAGAGGATCCCTTCTCATTGAACATGGAGGTCCCCTCTCCAAGCATATAAAGAGGGTAACTCAATTCAGCTCAGCAATTTTTTAAAAATTAAATTTTATTCATGCTTTTTGTCTTTTCATCATGGTCACTCCCCCCTGGGCAGATCAAATCCTCCATCCCTGTGATAAAGAAAAACAAGTAAGCAAAAACATATGCTAGAGAAATCCAATATTTTGTCCTAGTAGCCCCTACCTCCCTGACATGTGGGAGGAGGTATGTTTCATTGTTTCCAGGATCTTCATTATTTTTTTCCTATTACTCAGGTCAACACAATACATTTGTTGATCTGTAGTGTATGCGATACAACACACAACAACAGACACTAACTGTGTAATGCCAAGCATTATCACTTAACTTCTCTGGGCCTGTTTCCTCATTGATACAATGAAGAATATGGGCTTTAATATCCCTTTCAGCTCTAAATCTAAGATTCTATGAAATTCAGTGATGGTAACTATGCAAGTAGAGAAAGAAAAAAGGGGGGGGGGAATGACACTGTATTTATAATGACCAAGTTTAGCATCAGAGGAAAGATAAGAAAATACAATTCTCTCCCTTCTTTGCAGAGGTGGGGAACACTGGGTATGGAACATCACATGTACTACATGAACAACTGATGTATTGTGAACTATTTCTTCCCGTTCTCTTTTATCCTTTATTACAAGGGATGGATGATTGGGTAGGAGATCAAAGGGGGGAACAGTGAGAAATAAAAGTAATATAAGCATAAGATAGTAATCCCTTCTAAAGACTTTCTTTAAAAAAAGAAAAAGACACTGATTTAAGGAGGCGAAGGAGCTGGGACATTTTCCTCTGTGTAATAGAGAGCCACTGAAGAGTTTGGGGGTTCTTTTGAGCAGATTGTTAAGGAACGTGATCACATTAAGCTGGCAGCCATGCAGAATGTGTTGGAGAAGCCAGAGAGGCTCATTTCGTGCTGACTGGCACATTCCACCATTCTCTTCAAGGGCACAGCCTTCACTTTAGTGTCAAAGAAGCTTAGATGAATCTGAACCAATCAGGAAAGTCCTCAGCTCATCTTCTCTATCTTTTTGCAGCTGTAAAGGCTCTGGCAGAAACATGGATCAGACAGGGGAGCGATTAGCCCTGAGAGGCAGATGCCGGCCATCCTACCAGATACCAACTGCCGGTCAGACATTTTATAACAGTGAATATGGAGACCTGTCAGAACCCTCTGAGGATGGCGGCTCTACCCCTCCAGGAGAGGCAGCTAGTCCCCCAGTCCTCCAAGCCTCCTTCTTCTCAGATCAGTATTAAAGAAGTGATCAGACCACAGAGACACCTGGGGGTGTGTTGGAGGGTGGGGGGAGGAGGGGTGAGGAAGGCATTGGCGGTGGAGGGAGGGGAAATGCTTAAGATCAAACTATTTGCCAGCCTAACAGATGAAACAAGATCCAGTTGTCTTTGGAGATAGTTTGAGGAAAGACCTGATAGTTGCCAAACTTCTCTGTCTTGGAGTTCTTCCTGATTTACTGTTTCCTTGGATGTTTCAATTACTCGCCTCTGGGAGTAACTTTTGCTCAGCAAAATAGAAAACAAATACCAGAAACTCTCGACGACAGCAGCACTAACACAGCATGTCCACAGCCTGAACAGACACCACAGTGTTCAGGCAGACAAGGAAGACCAGGGACCTTTCTAGACTCCAGTAAAACAAGCCAACCCTTCAGAAATTCACCAGCCCCTTCTCCATCATAATGTCCTTTTGTACATGACCCAGGGTGCTTCTCATGAGGAGATACTGCCTATAGGAGACATGGATATCTTCGTTGCTATCTTAAAATGGCAAATGAGGAATTTTTGTGATTTGGGAAAGAAAAAGACCTTTGTTTTCTGTTCTCCCTGCTAACTCATATCACAACTGGCCATCCCATACCACATGGACAGTCATCTTGGCAGTGATAAATCTGCTATTAAAAATAGCTAAATCGAGACTTGTCATGAATGTTTGCTGGAAAGAAGACAGATCCCATCCAAGGAGATGGAATTTTGCATGTGCGAATTTAGGGACAGTTTTTACCACAACTAAGAGCTTCCTTTCAATGAACTTCAGAGCAGAAACAGAGCCTGGAAAAGCATATCTAAATCCAAACAGCTATTGTAACTCAGAAACAAAATACAATTACAACATGAAAGTTTCTAACAAAAGCATTTCTAATGTAAAAAAAAGTTTTTAGTAATCCTGGGTGTAACAAAGTTTCAGGACAACTCAGCAAACAGAGTCTGTTGTAACAGAATCTGTCCTAGCAGTCAGGATACCAATAAGAACTTCACAAAATTGTCCCTCACTCACAGAGGCCCCAGCCAAGCTTCTGGCCTAATTTTCTATGGATGATGTCTTGAGCTTCATCTATTATGGTGTTCAGAAAAGTAATGCTCTAATGAGGAAACACTGTCATCTGAAACCAATGAAACTTTAGAGGCATCTGAAAGCCATCCTGAGAACCAAGACTCCACTCCCCTCTCTCTCCCTGACCTGATCTCCTCTCTCTTCCATCTCCTTATGGACCAAGGAGACCATCGCAGAATGCACACCAGGAACATCCGCAGAGAGACCTTTATAATAAACAGTCTGTGGGTTTTCTTTCATCTCCTCCAATGTCATGTGGTCTTTTCCCACCTGGAATTCCAGAACATTCCTTATCAGAAGACATTCCCTTTATCCTCCCATTCTCTCCATGCCCTAACGAGTGCTTGCAGGACAGGCTTCTGTGTATAGAACTATCTGATATCCTTCCTCTAGATTATATTTTTACTTTATAATGCATTGAATACATTTATTCTGAGTCTATAACCTTCATTGTCCGTATGTTTTCGACACTGATTGGCGACTGGTGGATTGGCCCAAGAGATCATATTTTTTTAATCACTGTCAGGGTTTGCTGGAATGGAAGCACAACTCTTCTCTGTTTAATGACGTTTAGTGACACAATGATATTCTTCTCCAAAACACATATTAAAAGTGTTAGCTCCTCTACTACTTGCAAATACTAAAATGTACTGGGGGCAGGGGGGAAATCACCTTTTAAAAACATGGTTTTTGGAAAAATGGTTTTTGAAAGTTAAGCATACTTAACTAACCAGAATGATCAATTATCATGATCAACAAAAAGTACTTACAGAGTACCTACCGTGTGCTAGGCACTGGATATATAAGGACAAAGAGCAGTGCCTGCCCTCAAGAAGCTTACTTTCTATTGGGTGAAATAACATGTATACATATAGGCATGTACAGAATACTTGGGATCAGGGAGGTCAACAAACATGTGATTTCATCAGCATAGAGAACTCACAGTGAGGAAACCCCCTCTACCAATAACAGGTATATATCTGCTCTATAATTTATAGTTGTTGCAAGACGGAAGTTAAGTCACCTGCCCAGGATCACACAATATGTGTCAGAGACAGGTCTTCCTAACCCTGAGGCCAATTCTCTATCCATTACACCAACAAATAGATTTTCCAAGATATGTGCAAAGTAGATAGGAGATGATTTTG
Source organism: Trichosurus vulpecula (assembly GCF_011100635.1). Classification (NCBI taxonomy): domain Eukaryota; kingdom Metazoa; phylum Chordata; class Mammalia; order Diprotodontia; family Phalangeridae; genus Trichosurus; species Trichosurus vulpecula. The sequence goes on from NC_050575.1 coordinate 98,315,091, forward strand.
AGCAGTGGAGTGGTTGGGAGTGGAAGGAAACACTAGCAGCTGGTAAAGGGTGAGGGGGGACAGAGATCAAGAAAGCCCTTATGATTTGAAAGCAGCCTTACTCATTCTAAAGGGTCAACGTCTGGAGTAAAATAGGAATGTCAGTCTTTTTTCTCAATACAAGCACCCCGGACATGCATGTGATACTCAAATAAAAATGTTTAAAACATACATTGCATTACAAAAGGAACACTGTCTCCATACATTTCCCCAACTCTCTGCAGCCTGAGCCACATTGCCCTGCCCTGGATACAGAATGGTTCAGCAGAAGCAAAGAAGTGGGAGCTTTGAAGCCCTGGGTCCAGATGTGCTGGTTAATGGGCAGCCCATTCATTACAACTGAAATTTATTCATTAGGCAAATACAGGCACCCAGCAGGGGGCATAGAGTACAAAACAAACCCTATCCCTGCCCCAGGGAGAACTGAAAGGTTTAAAATCTTATGGTTTTTTAGGATTCAACCACCTACCCCCAATGATAGAAATGTTAGACCTCCAGATCTTCTATACTCATCAAGGGGGATCCCATCTGGATTCATCCCATCCCATACTTCTCTGTTGTTTGTCCTTCGTTCTTGAAGAGGACCATGACATCAGGGAGGTGATGCCATGACATGCAAATGAATTGGATTTAAGTGAGGGAAGGCTGTGCAAAGTCATCAGCCTCACTTTCACCTCCAGAGCCATCAGGGCCCAGCGATGAGATATAGATCAAGTGGACTAAAGATGACCCTGCCCATACATCTCTACATCCTGAGTATACCATTCAGTATCCTGAAACTCCTAGGAGCTGTGCCAGGAAGATGGCAGATGCCTTCCACACCCAATTGCTGGAGATGAATTGGCCTGGTTATAGATAGAGAAGACAACTAAGTGAATGTCATAGGGGAAGGCGACATCACAGGATAAATTTCAAATACTTAAAAGACTGTCATGTGGGATAAGGATTAGACTAATTCTGCTTGTCCCCAGAGAACAGATCTAGAAACAAGCAGGCAAGCATTTCTTCAGCACAACACTAAGTGCTATGGATCCAAATACAAAAGTGACAGCCCAATCCTTTAAGGTTCTTGCTTTCTATGTTTCTTTCCATATGATACTTTTCTCATATCTATATGGGGGGATACAACATGCTCACAGATAAATCTGCTTAGGAAGGGGGGGAAGGGTGAACTTACAATGAGGGGAGCTAGGAAAGGCCTCTTGAAGGCAGTGGCACTACATGAGCCGAGTCTAGATGGGATCTAAGGATTCCAAGAAATGAGAATTAAAAGGGATAGAGGAGGCAAAGGCAAAGGGGAAAGAAAGCAATGGTGGGGCTAGGTGGGGAGTTGCGAAGAAGCAAATTTAGGAGTGGTAGAACAACTTCCTAACAACTTAAATAATCCCATGTGCTGCAGCTGCCTTAGGAGGCAGTAGGCTCCATATCACTGAAGTTCCTCAAGCAAAGGCTGGACGACCCCTTAACCTGTATACCTGGAAGGCATTTTTGTTCACATAACGGTTTGAATAGATGCTTTTGAGGACCCTTCCAACTCTGAAATTCTATGATTCTGCAGCAAAGAAATTAAGGCACTCAAACTTAACTTTTAAATAAGAATTCCCAGGTTTTACAATGGATGTGAGGCCAACCCAGGTGCCAATTTTTTTTCAGATTGATTTACCAGGTAAAGTAAATTTTATGACATATCTAGTAGAAGAAAGGTGCTGTTAGGTTTGCAAAAGAGAGGTTGCCCTGTCCTGGGCACCTTTCCTGGAGCAGGATACCCAAGGTGTGGTTGGGCTGGCCAGGATTACTGGGTATGATTGTACCTGTGATGCATCAGTCTTGTCCTGGATCAGGGAGCTGAGGTCAGAGGTCGTAAGGAAAAGCCTCCAGGAGAACAATTAATGGGTCCACAAGGCCCATTAGAGAGCCAAAGAACTTCTAGCCCAAGGCTCTTGATTCTATGGCTATGATTTCCCAGAGAGAAAATAATTTGCTTCAACCCCACCCTCACAGAAGAGCCCTCAGGTCCATCTCTGAGAGGGAAGCTGGCCATATTGGGGAGGAAGATGGGAGGCTGAGTGCTAGGTCTGGGCAGGCAGAAGGCCCAGGTTTGTTGGAGGAGACCCTGCTTTCCTTGGTTTCTGAGTATTCATCCAACCTAGGCCCAAGGCACTAGGAGGTCATGAAGGAGACCACAGGCTTTGAGACTTCAAGGCCCGATTCTGTCAGTGCAGGCTGGCCCTCATTCCCCTGACACAGACCTCAGATGTCTTTGTCAACTTCTGTGGTTAAGAAACAAACAAACAAAAAAGTCAGGTTATTTTTTTGTTGATAAGACTCTCCAAACTTAGCTAGGTTCCATGGTTTCACATAGATGTGTGCTCTTCTGTGTGTATAGAAATGTTCTCTTTTATGTCTAAGTTCAGAATTTTAAAAAATTTAATTAAAATTTTAAAATACAAACTTAAGCTAGGCAGGTCCTCAGAAAACAGCCACAGTAAGCCATACCCATACCTAAAACCTTTCTACCTTGGTATGTCCCCTACAAAGTGTGCTGGCCTATGTTATCACTATCTCGGGGAGCTCAGGGTCACCTCCACGACAAGATGAGAAGAACCTCAGTGACAGGAGGGCCTCTGTATTGCCTATTAGTATCATCACAGATACTGACAGTAGCAGAAACAAGCAAGCATCACTGAGACCTGCGAGGTGCCAGAAGCAATGCAAAGTGTTATGTACACGGAGGGGAAACTGTGAAGTTCTTCAGAAAGGTGATAGTATTCCTGCAGTTAAGAGAACTAGTGAAACCTGCCCTTTTTGTCTCAACTGCCTCCTGAAGTTGGTGAATTTTCGGTGAAGGGCTCACACAAGGCAGTTAGGGTTTAAAAGAGAGCAGATTCTGAACATGGTGCGACCTGTAAGGATAGGCATCTGTTGCCTCAAGTCCTCCTTCAGTTCCAGAGGTGGCAGGACAGAGTCTGCAGCTTTGTAGGTCGGGCTGTGTGTTTGCAGCCTGCCAAAAAAAACAGTGTTCCTCCTTAGAGGGAACGCTCTGTCCTTAGGTAACAGGTACAACTGGAAGAAGCCACAAGATCACAGAAGTAGAGCTAGCTCAGAGACCATCGAAGCCAACTCCCTCATTTTACAGATGAGAAAACAGAGGCTCAGATATGTTCATGGTATCATAGATCTAGAGTTAGAAAGGATCTCAGAGGCCAGCAGATCCAATCCCTTCATTTTCCAAATGATTAAAACAAGGCCCTGATATGTTAAGTGCTAAAGTTTCATAGGTAACAAGTAGCAAAGTCTAGGATTCAAACAAAAATAGTAATATTTACTTAGTGCTTTGAAGTCTGCAAAGTATTTTATATATGGTATCTTTTTTGATCCTGACAACAACTCTGTGAAGTACATGCTATTTTCCTCATTTCACAGATTGAGGAAATTAAGCCTGAAAGAGGAAGAGACTTCTTGCTGTCATAGCTAGTAATTGTCTGAGGGAGGATTTGAACCCAGCTTTCTTACTTTAACTGGAACCTCTAGCCACCAAATCACTTTGCTGCCTCCTGTCCAGTGCCTTCACATTTAACTCTTTCCATTGTGCCATACTATTCTGGAGTCGGGTTCTAATTAGAAGGGCAACTACCTTGCCACTATACAACAGACAAATTCTTGTCTTCTAGAGATCAGTGGGCCCAGGAGTAGAGGTTGTCTTGCCTGTGAATGGCTAATTGAGAAGATGCTGGTCACCTAGAGAAATTATACTGTTTAGATACAACCTTGTTTAAGTCCCACAGGGGTCTTAAGTGCCTTGCCTTGCATGTAGTTGACTCGTAGTAACTGATTGGTTGAAGAATTCTTAAAAACCGTAGGGCGAGCAGAAGTAAAGTATCTATGAGACCATCCCCTGAGCAAGCATGATCAGATAAATCACAGAACTGAAGAGCTGGGAAGGACCTAAAAACTCATCTAGCTCCACCATTAAATTGAACTAAGGCATTGGTTACCAAAGTTTTTTGGTTCCTCTAACTCCTCTCACCAATAAGAATAAAAAATGTATTGTGAACCCTGAGGTCATTTAATATGCCACTCATAATAATCCTTTAGAGTTATTCATTAAGTGCTTATAATAACTACTATGATAACTTTTGCCACCCCAAAAGCTCCAAATAAAAATTTGTTATGTAATTATTAGATGTATATTTTATATCATAATATATTTGTTATATTATATAATCATAGAATGTAAATTTTATTCTACCTGTAGTTGTGAAAACAATATAAAAATTATTATAAAATAATTATGACTATTTTATGTGAGATATCCCATAAGAATTCAAAGAAATGATCTAAGAAGACCTCATTTGGCTATAAATATTTGTTTATAGTAACATAATTGGGCAATTATTTACTGCTTATGGTGCTATTTAAGAATTTTCAGCTTGAATGCCCATGAGATTCTCAGACTATTAAGCCAGAAACCATGGAACTAGATGAACTCATTTAATTTGGGTCTTCCTACCACCAAGTCTCATGCTTCCCCATCTTCTCTACAACCTCCTTTGGGACTTTTGCATCAGAGTAATTGGAAATAAAAACATAACCCTGAGTAGAGGCCAAGATGGAAAAATGACCACACAGTTGACAGAATTCAAGAAAACTTAATGGGAAAGAAGTATTGGTGTCATTCTTTAAGAACCTATGACTTCATTGGGTGGAGTCCACCAATACCTATGGCAAGTCCTCTGCGACTTAGTGAGGGTCTTTGAGAATTGCTGTAGCTAAGAAAAAAAATTCATCCCTTCGGGAGCCAATGGGGGGTGAGTTTCTAAGCCAGCCTGTCCATGACCAAGCCTATCCTCAAAACCTGTCCAGGTTGGTTGGACCCTCTAGAGCTCGAGTTCCCCTGGTGAACTTTCTAGAATTCAGGATCACCCACACACTATTGGCATGAAAGCAAGGTATTAGGAGGGGGTTATTCTTATGATGCACATATTATACTTTACTGTATTGTGGAATTTCAAGGTTGAAAGATCCTCCTTAGAAACCATGTGGGAAAATGTGGAAAGAGTGTTAAATTTGGAGTTAGGAAGACCTAGGTTCATCTCTCACCCCAGCCACTAGTTATGTGACTCTGGGTAAGTCATTTACCATCTCTACACCTGTTTCCTCATCTCTAAAATGGACGTAATAATAGCACCTGTCTCACAGAGTTGTTGTGAAGATCAAGTGAGATAGGCACTTTGCAAAAACTCAAAGCACTCTGGATCTCAGTTTCCTCATACATAAAATGCAGGAGTAGGACTCGGCAAACTCTATAATGCTTTCCAGTGCTAACCTATGAGCTTATTATCATTTTATCTAAACTACTTATTTTATAGGCAGCTAGGTGGTGCCATAGTGCACAGAGCACTAAGCTGGAAAGAGAAAGACTCCTCTTCCTGAGTTCAAATGTGACCTCAGACACATACTAGCTGTGTGACCCTGGGGAAGTCATTTAACCCTATTTGCCTCAATTTCTTCATCTGAAAAATGAACTGGAGAAGGGAATGGCAAACCACTCCAGCATCTCTGCCAAGAAAACCCCAAATGGGGTCATGGAGAGTCGGACACAACTAAACAACACCTTATTTTATAGTAGAGGAAACTGATTCTCAGAAGGGGGAGAAGTGCCCAAGGTCATCCAGGCAGTGAGTGCCCAGCAGACATGGGCTTTCAAACATAGCCCTTCTGACTCCAAATCTAGGGCTCTGACTGCCCTAGTCTCACCCACATTGTACTTGTGAGCCTAAGGAGAGAGGTCTGTTGGGCTGTGTCTGACAGTCTCTCTCAGGGTATACTTTCAGGTCTTACTTCTATCTATAAAGCTAGAATGCCACTTCACATCCTCCCAAATAATTAAAGAATTTGTCCCAGGATCTTTCTGTCATTGACTCCCTAAGGAAGCTAGGTGGAGACTGGATAGAGCCTTTTGCTTGGAGTCAGAAACCAGAGTTCGAATCTGAGCTCTGGTCACTCACTAGTGACCACTAGTCAACCACTTCATCCCAAATGAGGTCACAAAGAGTCTAAAATGACAGAACAATATGAACTAGAGTCCAGGGGTGGGGAACCTGCAGCCATGAGGTCCTCAAATGCAGCCCTTTGATTTAATCAGGGCTAGGTTCACTATGCTAGGTTCTGAGGGTACACAGTCCTTACCCTCAAAGACCTTCAGTTTTATCAGGAGAGATGGGATTACCTATGTAAGGATATATAAAATAAATACAAAGTCATTTGGAGGAGGTGGGGGAAGGGGAGGTCCTGGGAGCCTGGGAGAATCCAGCAGTCTTAATGCCAAAAGGTGATTGCTGACTGCAGTTGAGCTTTGAAGGAAAGAGACTAGGGATTCCAAGAGGCAGAGATGGGGAGGAAGGGCATTCCATCAAATGAATCAAAGGCATTCAATGCCTGTTTGATGATGATCAAACCCACCCAGTGTTGGGCCTGGTATAGGCTCAATAAGATAAGAGGCTGTTTGATGTTTGTTTAAAGCTCAGATCTTGCAGCAAGTTCAAAAAAGTTCAACCAACTTCCCTTGCTTTGGATTTTGGTTTTGTGTGACTTAATAAGCGAGGAGGTTCCCACCCTGTTTCCAATATAAATGAAATTAAAACTTCACAACAGCTTAGCCAAACTCAACTGCTGGATTCCACCACCTGAAAAACAACAACAATAACAAAAAATACACTATTGCTATACTTTTTAAAATGTCAGCTATGAAATATGAAACTCATTTCTTTTCCCTTATTCAGATTATCCTCCTCGGGAATGCCTTCTCTTGTCCTTTCAGCCTAACTAAACCCTAGTTCTTAGCTTCTGACAACACAGTTTGGGTGGCACTTCTTTCATGAAGCCTTCCCAGACTATCCTAACCACTACTGAGCTCCCCTTCTCTGAACTCAAACAATTACAGTCTACCAGAGGTTCCCAAAGTGAGTGATATCTCCCCCTAGAGGGCTCTAAACTGACCCAGGAGGGTGATAGTGGGTACAATTGGAGGGTGTGGAATAAAAATAAAGGGGCTGTAGAAACATAAGGAAAAAAGAGAAAAGAAGAGCATCTGTTGTGTGACAGAGTTAAAGGTAGTAATTATATTATTTTCCAAATAAACACACAAAATACGAGTTATAGCTGATCAGTGGTCAAGTCCACTGACAGGTCTTAACAAGCAAGTGTTGGGCAGGCGAGTATGTTGCACATTGTCTGGAAGTCCTGCATGTATAGGCAGGAATAGGTGTGTGTAATGATTTGTTTATAATATGATACTATATGGTCACATGAAGTAATATTGCATCATCAAAATTTCAACACAGGAAAAATTTATAATAAATTATTAAATTTAAGGTATGTCATTTAAAAAAAAAACATTTTATGTCTTTTGAGATGATGCAAATTTAAAAAAAAAATGTTAAAGGGTTAAAGAAAGTAGATTTCCAGGGAGCCACTGAGTAATTTTTTTAAAGGGGGCAGTAGGCCAAATAAGTCTGGGAACTCTGAGCTATATCATACAATATGGAACTTAATTACATATCTATATCTATATCTATATCTATATGTGTGTATATGAGTATATACATGTATATTCATATATCTCCATTCTTTGCTATTGTTTCATGGATGATTTGTCTCTCTAACTAGACTATGTAATCCTTGAAGACCAATATAGGACATAGAACCATAAATTAAGAACTAGAGGGTGAGCAGAAGAGGAAACTGAGGCTCAGGTTTGACCCAGGCAGTAGTGACAGATCCAGATTTTGAACCCAGGACTCCAGACTCCAAATCCACTTATTGTGCCATGGTCCGAATGACTTTCCAGTGACTTTTGCTGTTCATATTTACTCTCGTGGAGCAAAGCACATAGCTGCGCTTTGCGGAATGAGATGCAGCATAACACAGTGGGAAGGATGCTATATCTGGAGTACAGGATCTGAGTATAAATCCTGGTTCTGTCACTTACTACCTGTGTGGATTTAGGCAAGTCGCTCAACCTCTCTGGGTTCCTCATTCGCAAAATGAGGGGATTGGACAGTATCTGGTAGACTGTAATTGTTTGAGTTCAGAGAAGGGGAGCTCAGTAGTGGTTAGGATAGTCTGGGAAGGCTTCATGAAAGAAGTGCCACCCAAACTGTGTTGTCAGAAGCTAAGAACTAGGGTTTAGTTAGGCTGAAAGGACAAGAGAAGCTCTAAATCCTTGATCCTAGGAAGAGCCTTACCCCTCCAAATATGATTTATCTGCCATCATTCTCCCTCACTCTTTCCCCATGATGTTATATGGAATGTATTTTTGACTTATGTTTTTTTTAATTAACATTGCTTCTAGTGCCCAATAGCTAACCCCTGCCCCTTTTCCATATCTAAGTTCTTATGCTTTTTTTTTTTTTTGGTAACATTTCTATTAGTTTCTGGTGACTAAAACACAAACTGGTAACTTTTTGTTTGCTTCCAAATCTATTTAAAACCACCTTTGGTGATTCATTTCTTCTTGTCTTCTTTCTCTCATCTTATAGGAGAAATTCAAACCCCCATCACCTCATGTAGCTAGTCTCCCAGGCCTGCCCTCTATGTCCCACTGCATCACAAAGTCACAACCCATATATTTGTTTTTAAAAATTAAAGTGATCTGAAGTTGATTGTGTTTCCAGAGTCTTTCTAGAAGTTCTGAGCAACCTTGAGACAATTGTAAAAACAATAAAAATAACCAGGGATTTCTCAGGGATCAGGATGCTTTTCTCAGAAGGTTCCCCCCGAGGGCACTCTGACCCCAGTGGTCATCCATGGCCTGGTCTCAAGAAGACAGAGGCCAAAGGAGCCTGGAGCTTTCTGAAAGAACAATTAAAACAAGAGTTGACATTTAGATAGCACTTTATAATTTATGAGTTACTTTCTATATAACTCGTTTGAACGGCACAGCGACTCTGGAAGGGATAACCGTTTTACGGAGGTGTAGACTGAGGCTCAGAAAGGCTTGCAACTTGCCCAGGGTCACCCACTGAACAAGTAGCAGAGACAAGATCTGAACATAGGTCTTCCTGACACAGCCCTAGAGAGCCAGGACCTAGCTGTGCTGACTCTCTAAATGGAGATGGTTCAATTTATTCACTTATAGCCTTTTCCATCATTAGTGACTCCTACAGCAGCTAGGTGATGCCATAGTGCACAGAGCACCAGGACTGGAATCAGGAAGACCCCTTTTCCCAAGTTCAAATCTGGCCTCAGACACTTACTAGCTTTGGGACCCTGAGCAAGTCACTTAACCCTGTTTGCTTCACTTTCCTCTTCTATAAGATGAGCTGGAGAAGAAAATGGCAAACCACTCCAGTATCTTGACAAGGAAACTCTAAATGGGATCAGGAAGAATCAGACACGATGTGTTCTATGAAGTTTGTATTCAGTCAAAAGGCCACACAAAAGGACTTAGAGGCCCACATGTGGCCTCAAGGCCTCGGGTTCCCCACCCCATAGGAGAACACAACATGTGCAGAGATAAGTAAATATAAGATAATTGGAGGAAAGAACCGTAACAACCACGGTGATTAGGAAAGGCTTTGAATACAAGGTGGTATCTGAGCTGGACTCTGAAGGAAACTAGAGATGCTAAGAGGGAAAGGGGAGGAGAGGGAAAATTTCAGACACAAGGGACAAACAACCTAGGCAAAGACGCAGAGGTGAGAAGATGGTATGTCGAGTTTGGGGAACAGCTGCTGGGCCAGTTTGACTGGAATGTTGAATGAAGAGGAATAATACAAAAGATATTTGAAAAGTTATCATAGAATCACAGAATAGCAGAGTTAAAGCAGAGTTGTGCTAGTAAATGTTTAACAACCAGCTCTCTGGGATAATTTTTTTAAAAAGATGTACCTTTTATTGATTTAACATTAATTTCATATTTGATAGTTTATGATTCATTTTAATTAATATTTTCTCCATCACTTTCTCAAGTCTACACAATCAACAATACAATAAATCTACCCTGATCTGTAGCCATTGCCAGTTTAGAAAATTTAACGTTTTTGGAAGCCATCTAGTCCAACCCATTCTCAAGCAATAATTCCTTCTACAGCCAACCTGGTAAGCAGTCATTAAGTCTTTGCTTGAAGGCTAAATCGAGGTGAACTCACTACCTTCCAGAGGCTGACCATTCTACTTCTGTATAGCTCTTTTTGTTAAGGAAGGTTTTGCTTTCATCAGATCTAAATCTGTCTTTTTACAGTCATTGTTCCTAATTCAAGTCTCTGAGGTCAAGCAGAACAGGTCTAAAAATCAGTTTCCACATGATATAGACCTTCAGATACTTTAAAACAACTACTGTGTGTGTATGCCCAGGTTGTCTCTTTTCCAGGCTAAACACTCCCAGTTCTTTGGACCAAGCTTCTAAAACTTCTCTATCTAGCGATAACTTCAACCACAAGAAGCATTTATTAAATCAGGAGCAGGAGCTGTTTTGGGGAGGGAGATACTAACTTTGATTTTGTTCACCTCAAATCTAAGAAGCCAGCATGATATCCAGGTGGAGATATAAATTCTTTTTTTTAAATTCTGAATTTAATAAACACCAAATACAAAGAACATTTTCATATACAAAGTAGAACAGAAAAAGAAGATTGTAGATGAAATCATGACTCTATTATGTACAACTTGGTTTTCCTTTTAAGGATATAATAAATTCAACATGTAACTTTCAAAGCTGTCCATCTTGTCTGTGCATTTTTTAAATGCTTCAGTGAACCCCTTTTCTTTCTTTTTTGGTAACCCTATTGCTAGCCTTCCCTTTCCCTCCAACCTCCCCGCTTTGTGCGCCCCCCATTTGCTGGCTCCAAAAATGTGTCTTATTCTGCACCTTGAATCCATTGTCTCTCTGTCCAAGACTACGAATTGAAGAGAAGGTACAAAACTGCATTGATAAAGTGATTTTCCTCATTCAGAAATTCTCTATACCAGTAAGATTATAAGTTCAGTCACTATTCCCTACCCTATCCTATATCTACCTCTACTGAAATCTGCTTCTGATACCTCATCATGACATGGATTTTACCCTGCTTTTTTTTTTATAGTTTTATTTTTGTATTCTGAACTTAGAACTCCTAAAAGAGCATTTCCATACACATAGCATAATAAAAAAGAGGATTGTATATGAAACCATGGATGACCATTTCATGCCACTTGCATTTTTTAAAAAGTGTATAATAAATTCTCCATATTACTTTCAAAACTATCTTGCTTGTCTATGCTTCCTTCTGATTTTCCTTCTTTTCTCTTATGTGTGTTTTTTAAAAAGTATTTTAAAAAGCATTTCAATGGTTCTTATTTTTTAATCATTGTTTAACCCTCTTTCCTTCAATTAAAAATAGTAAATGAGGGGCAGCTAGGTGGCACAGTGAGTACAGCACCGGCCCTGGAGTCAGGAGGATCTGAGTTCAAATCCGGCCTCAGACACTTGACACATGTACTAGCTGTGTGACCTTGGGCAAGTCACTTAACCCCAATTGCCCTGCCCAAAAAAAAATTAGTAAATGAGAGGGGGTGAGTGGGTACAATGCTTCGTTATAGGTGCTCTAGAAGCATGGTCCATTTCACATTGAATGGAGTTCTTAAGTCTTTCAAAGTTCTTTTTTTTTACATTGTTATTTGCTTTATATAAATTTTTCTACTGGTTCTGCTTATTTTACTCTGCATCAGTTCAGACTACCCAAAATTTTCCAAAATTATCTCTTTTATCATATGGCACAATAATATTGAATTATATTCATATATCATGATTTGCTCAGCTCTTCCCCAATTGTTGGGCATCCTCTTATAGTCTAATTCTTTACTTTTCTTTTTTACTTCTTTTAATCCTTCTTTTGGGTCAGGAAGTTTTCTTTGTTTAATGCTGTTCTCACCCTGGTATCGTCCTTCCTTTACCCACCTCCCCAACTCAGTTTTTTTCCTAAGTTTGATGCATTGTGTGTGTGTGTGTGTGTGTGTGTGTGTGTGTATGTGTGTGTTCAATCTCTTTTGTGCATTTTAGTTAGGAGTGAGGTTCCTCTAATGGCTACTTCCCTTTCTCCTTCCTCCATGTTTGTATATGTGTCTTCTCACATACCTCAATTACAAGAAACAGCGAATTTCATCTCCTCTTCCTTTCTACACTAGTGTATTCCTTTTGCCCTCCCTTCTATTTTCCCTCTTCAAACCTTCAGTTCAGAAGCAATCTATCCACAGGCCCTCTGGTTTTTCTTACACAACTCATTCCATACACTTTGAAGGCAATAAGATTCTGAAATGACATTTGTTTCTCCTTCTCCTTTAAAATGTTAGCACTACTATATCTTCAAACAGCTCTTTCCAATTGCTTGAATTAACCTAAGTGTATCTTAACTCCTGTTTTTATATTTCCAAGTTCCTACTCAGCTCTGGTCTTTTCATCAGAAATCCTTAGAAATCCTCTATTCCATTAAAAATCCAATTTTTCTCCTATAGAATTCTACTCAGCTTTACAAGGTAAGTTATTCTTAACTGTAAGCCTACCTCTTTTACCTTCTGAAATATTTTCCAAGACTGCCTCTCATTACAGTAGAAGCTGCCAGAACTTGTGTGATCCTGACTGTGGTTCCTTGGAACTTGAAGTGTTTCTTTCTGCATGCTTGCACTATTTTTTTCCTTTGATGTTGGTTGGAACACTGGATTTTGGCTATAACATTCCTAGGACTTTTCCTTTGGGGGTTCCTTTTTGTAGATAATTGGTATATTCTTTATTTTGCCTTCTGGTCCTAATAGATTTAAGCAGTTTTTATTTATGATTTCTTGAAATTTAGTGTCCACACTTTTTTCTTTTTGATCATGGTTTTCAGGGAGTCCAATGATTTTTTTTGAGACTGAGTCTCTCTATCTTGCCCAAGCTACAGCGACCAGTCACAGACCTGATCCTATTGGTGATCAGCACAAACGCATTGACCTACTCTGTCTCCAACCTGGACCTATACACCCCTCCCTAGGCAACCTCATCTCCCTTCCCCCTCTCTTCCCTCCCCCCTCTCAGGGGCTCACCATATTGGTACCAGATTCAGTGTGGATTCCCAATTGGTTTTAGCTCTAATGCAGTTCAGAACTCCTGAGCTCAAAAGATCCACTAACCTTAGCTTCCTCCAGTAGCAGGGATTATACAACTATATCACCACACCTAACCAATGACTCTTAAATAATCCAGCCTTGATATGTTTTCCAGATCCCTTAGTTTTGGTATCAGCTAGCTTATATTCTCCTTTTTTTCCTCAATCTTTTGCTTTTCTTCTAATATTTCTTGTTATCTCATAGAATGAAATGTTGATTTCTGATTAGTCTCTTTTAGTTTTCAGGGAGTGTCTCACTCGGTCAAGGCTTACCACCTTCTCTTCTAAGCTATCTAGGGCTAGATCAAAGATCCTTCTGAATTGTGAGATTCATAGCACTTCATCTTCATGCTCCGCTATGGGAACTCCGTAGAGTCCTAGGAACCTCAGAGCCCTGGGCACCTAGGCTGTCCCAGTCTAAGCACTAGTCACACTGTACTTGTTACTGACACTCCTTGAGGTTTCCAAGGTCCCTGTTGTGGGTTTCTGACAAGCCTGGGAATTTCTGACCACCCTATAGCTTCCTGATCACTTTGGGTTAGTTCTTTGCTCTTACTGACTCTGATCACAGAGCCTTGCAGGCTACACATATCTCTGGTCCATCTCCAATCACACTGAGAGGCTTGTTTGTCCGTGCTAGGCTGGCGTTGTCAGTGGTCCCCTTTACTGCCTCTTGGCTCCTGTCTGTGCAGTTCTGGGCTGGAAGAAGTTGGTACAGTTTCTCATTGGAGAATTGGGCATTCTGCCTCTGTTTAGGCAGCCATCTTGGCTGGAAGTCTGAAGGCATCAATTCAGCCAACATTAAGCACCTACGGTATCATATACTACACTAGACACTGGAGATATAAAAATAAAAACAAAACCCTCTCCAGGTAAAGAGCTCCAGTTGGCAGCACTTCCTTTGTGCACATTGGTAAGAATTATAAACAGAAATGCTCTCACCTGGGCAAATCCAGTTGGGGAGAAGGGGAAGGAGGAAAGAGTGTCAGTCACTGTTAGACTTATCAGTCAATAAGCAAGAATTAAGTGCTTCCTATGTGCCAGGTACTATAGTGAGGATACAAGGAAAAGAAAAAAATTATCCCCACCCTCAGATAGCTTACATTCTAAAGGAGACAACATGTAAACAAAAAGATACATGCAAAATGCATAAGGAGTGGATGGGAGGGTAGGGTCAGGGGGCTTGCATTATCAAAGGAGTAGTTATATCAGGAAAGGGCCCTACCCCCCAAGAGGTCACAGGAGGGTGAAAGCAGGCCCAATTAAAGTGGGCTACAGCCTTGTGACTCTACAAGAGACAGTCCTGCCACATGGCGGCTCGAGTAAGAAATCCTTGGGATGGAAATGTGGCTGTTCTTCAAGGTAGTTCAGGACAATAGAGGATTTTGAGACAGTTTGTGAACAGCAATTGCCACTGGGAGAAATCACGCTTCCCCACTTCAGATTTTGCTGCCTGGAGGCAAAAGCCCATTAAGCTGTGCCAATTACCCTCTGAATCCAGGCACAGGTCTCAAACTTCTTCTATACTTTTTACTACCATCTTAGGCTGGTCAAACCTGTTTAGCAGATCCAGAATGTTCTCTTGGCTATGTCCAAACTCAGAATGACTGAATTTCTTAGTTAGGAGGGACCTCAGGGGCCAGATAGTCCAATAGACATCTCCATAGCATACCCATCAAATATTCATACAACTTTTGTTTGAAACCCTTAAGTGAAGAAGAGTGTACTACCTCCTAAGGCAACCTATTCAAACATTAGACAGCTCAATTATGTAAACGTTTTATGTGGTTTTTTTACATAAATCAAGCCTAAACTTACCTCTATTCAAGTATCACCCCTTGTTCCTTGCTCTACCCTCTGTAGCCAAGCACAAGTAGAAACCTTCTTCCACATGACAGCTCCCAAAATACCTAGACAGCTGCCTCCCAAGTCTGGCTGATCTTAACATGGAATGAACTGGATAATATATAAATATACTAGTTGCATTTTTTTCTGGAAACTCTTCAAATTTATCAGGATCTATCCTAAAATGTGGTAGCCAGCGCAGAACACAGAACTCCAGATACAGTCAGTCTTACCAGGGAAGAGTCTACTGGGACCATTATCTCTTTATTCCTAGATACTCTGCCACTCAATGCCACCTAAGAACTCTAGTTGTCTCAGCTACCATAAAATGATGTTGATATACCCCCTTAATCTTTTTCAAATGAATTACTGTTATCCACTGCTCCTTTATCTTGCACTTCAGTGTGATTTTTTTTAATCCCAGTATAAAGCTCTACTGAATATGAAAAGGATTGACGGTGTTATTAATTCGGAAACTTCCCGTATGAGAATGCCCTCCATCTATAGAGATTAATCTATGGCTTCCTATAGCATTTCTTATAATATGATTCCTGGAACCCCTAGGAGTCCCAAGACTTTTTCTGGGGGGGGTCCTCAAAGTCAAAACCATTTTTATCATAATATTAAGATGTTTTCATTTCTAACACAGCAAATATTGATAAATATAACCAAAACCAATAATTTTTAAGAGTATAAAGGGGCCTTGAGACCAAAAACTTTGAGGCCCACCGGCTTAGGAGATAAATCTGAGCAAGTTACCTGAGATCGCAACAAAGAAGTTAAGTTACTTGCCAAGGGTCATATGACTATTAAGTATATATTTTACACAGTGGTGCTTCCAAATTATACCCATCCACAACTAGCTCATTCTCTTGGTTTTTTTGCACACCATGTATGGAATACCAAGTAATTAATATTTTGTCCACCAGTTGGATCTGTTCTTGGGCCACCAGCCCAGTTGACAATGTCAGGGACAATCAGTAGACAAACTGTTTTTCCCCATGCTGCAGTCTTCTCGATGCTCACGAGATGGCACTATAACTACATACAAATAAGATATGGATCTCCCTCTTTTCCCCTACCACCACCACCACCATCACCAAGCTCTGGATTCTATATAGAGCCACAGGTGTGACCTGGAATTTGCATTAAACTGCCCAAAACAGGAAAAATCAATTTATCTCTGTGCTCCCCTTTCTCACATTTGGAATCTCCTCTTCTCATTCATAACTAACGATTGATAAAGATTGACAATTTATTATTTTCTTAAGGACTATGTGATTTACTGGAACACAGTAAAGTAACTGTGCAATGTTAACATAGCAAAACAAAACTGTCAGGAGCTTTCAAATAGCAAGCTGCAGAAAAACCACTAGGAAGATCTATTCCTGTTCCATTTTTATTTATTTCTTCCCCCATCTCCTCCCAATCAATAGAAGGGAAGGAAGAATAAGGAAAGGGACTTAGTGAGTTTGGAACCTGCTAAGATATCCTAGGCAACCACTCAAATGAAATAAATTTAAGGGTGAGGCTCTATCATTATCCCTCCCACTTAATAGTAATTACCTTTGTTAAGTAAGGTCACTTCTTGATTGACTCAAGAACCTAACCTCTGCCTAAGTGTTAGGAATTTCCCTAACTGGAGGCTTAGAACAATTATGATTGAACCTATAACTTTTCACCTAAACTCCCTAAAGCCAAGTAGAAGGGAACCATGTAGACCTTAGGAGCCATTATATTGTCCCTATGGCTAAAAAACAAATAAATACACACATATATACATATGCATGTATATACATACATATATACGCATACATACGATATAGCAGAGTACTACATGACAGACTGGAAATGCTGGAGTTGGTTCCACTTTATCTCACCATGTCTGTAGATCACAGTATGGCCTGTCCCCTTAAACTCAAATCCGATCTGATCAGTTCCGCCCATTCTCTACCTATCCCCACTGCCTTGGGTCTACGGCACGTCAGGTCTCTGCATGGCTCTGCACAGCCTTGAGTAGGCAGAGAAATCTGAAGGGTTACAAAACCCAAAACCTCCACTAATATTATGGAAGTTGTAGTCTGTTTCCCTCAAGTGAAGGTCCCGCTTGATTTTCTGGGCAGTTTATCCACAGCAGAGCCGTTAGGGAACGTTATGGTCTAATTCCCCTCAAGTGAACTCACTTGAGTAAGCTTGGCAAAAAGCTTTCCCCACAACATAGCTAAAGTAATTAGTACAAGTAATGTTATTTCCAGTTTATAAATAGGGAACCTAAGGCCCACAGGGTTTGAATGATTTGCTGGTGGTCACTCAGTACACAGCAGAGGAAACTTGGTCTTCTGATTCTAAGATGAGTGTTCTGAAACAGAATAGGCCACTAGGTGGTGCAGTGGATAGAGCGCCAGGCCTGGAGTCAGGAAGACTTGAGCCTAAATGTGACCTCAGACTCTGGGCAAGTCATTTATCCCTGTTTGCCTCAGTTTCCTCATCTGTAAAATGAGCTGGAGAAAGAAATGGCTCCAGTACCTTTGCCAAGAAAACTCCAGACAGGGTCACAAAAAGCTGGATGTGACTGAAAAAAAAATGACTTGTCAACAAACAACAAAAATCTGAAACAGAGCCAGAATGAGCCTAGAAAGGAGCTTGGTCCCAGATGATGACATGCAGAAAGAGTAGGTACTCCACCCCACCCACCTCTCATCATCCACTGACTGATCCTCTCCCTTGTTTGGCCTCAGACTTGGCACTCCTTGGGGTTCCACGGCTATCAGTTCCCTTTGAGTGAATGAATTAATTAATTAATTAATGAATCAAAAGAGAATTGACTAAATACTTGCTATGTGCCAAGCATTATACCAAGCACCGAGGCACTTCTCCCAGCTCCCAGAGGCAGCTAGATGGCACAATAGAGAGAAAGCTGAGCCTGGAATCAGGATGACCTAAGTTCAAATCTGAGCTCAGACACTTACCAGCTGTGTGACAAATCACTTCATCTGGGCCAGCCACTTAACCTCTGCCTCAGTTCCCTCAACTGCAAAGTGGAGATACTAATAGTATATACCTACTTCACAGAGCTGTGACTATCAGATGAAGTAATACGTAAAGTGCTTAGCACACAGGAAGCTTGCTCAATAAATGCTTATTCCTCCCCCCTCAACTAGCAATAGTAGTTCACATTCCCCAGGATTTAGCTGCTTCTCCCCTAGGTAACCCTGAAGGATTGGAGTTGTCTGATACTATTGCTCATGAGCCCCAATCCCATATGTTCCTCTAATACCAATCATCAGTTAACACCCAATATAATTTAACCAATTAACATGAGGTAGTTCTTACAAAGGGATATTTACTGAGAAAGCATAGCAAGGACCAAAGCATAACCACCTCCCAAAATGGGAACTGACCTCTACTACCTTGGTCTCTGAGGAGGATGGGGTCACACTCAAAGTGGTGGCTATAAAACATTCTACCTCCAAGCTCCCTTCTTCTGGGTGTGGCATAGCCAATTATTGAGCTGCCGCCTTGCTTACAGGATACACTGTCTCAACTGCTGGCTCAGTTCACCGCTGTGTTAGATCAAACAGATGGTTCCTCAGTAATTGATGCTACTGTCTCCAACCACAGGGATTTTGATGGCTCTTTTGGCCCTTCAAAATTTAGAGTTTTAGCCCAGTTCCATTCTATCTCTACTACTCAATCAACCAAAATCAGGAAAGAATAATGCATAATCAAGACAGAAGACACAGAGATACCATATATTCACTGACACACAGCAGCTAGGTGAGAGGCAGGACCCTGGCCCCCTCACCTTACCAGGAGACTTAGAACAATTCTTGCCCTACTAAAATAGAGAAAGAGGAGACAGAGACACAGAGACAGAGATAGAAGCAGAGGCAGAGAAACAGAGACAAAGAAAGACAGAGGCAGAGACAGACCAAGTCAGTAAACCAACAGGAAATAGTCTGTTCTGAAGCCTGTTCTGAAGCAGTAAGAGAAAGGTCCCCTCCATTGCATAGTTCCAAAAACAGGCTCACCAAGCCTCCCTATTGTGGCAAGAGAATTTCTGGCTCAGGCATCTTGCGTTCACTATGATAAAAGAAAGATGATGATAGGAAAGAAACTCTGGTTCAGACTTCTTGCTACCACTATTTGAGCTCTACTGAATATGAAAAGGATTGATCATACTCAGTAGAGGTTCAGACTTCTTGCTACCACTGGAAGCTTGAAGGTCATAACACCTGCAGAATCAAGTCTGGGAAAGAAGGCATAGCTCCTGTTTTGACCGGCTGGCAAGTGTGCTTATCTGCTGCCTTCTGTTACTGTTTCCAGACATCTATAAAATTCCATTTTTTATGCTGCTTAAGTATTCACATTCTATATCAGGTTACTGAAGCTGATGCTTTGGGCTCTCTGACTTTTCATACAGATATACACACATACATAAAATCTACAGATGACTATCTCTGCATGTTGATTTGATGATTGGCTGCAGTACCTAATTAATGGATCCCCTGGATAAGTTTTGTCTCACTATGGATCGGCAGCAGGCAAAACATATTTCAAATGCTCGAAGTACTTGGCCCTCATTGACTAGGCCCATTACAACCCCAATAATGTAAAAGAGACAACTTTGAAAGATTGAAAAACTCTGATCAATGCAATAACCAATCATGACTCCAGAAGACTGGTGAAGAAGTATGTTTCCCCCCACCTCTTGAAAAACAGGAGTTAGTCTATAAATGTACATTTTCAGACATGGTCAATGTGTAAACTAATTTTACTTAACTACACTTATTTGTTACAAGAGAGGGCTTTTGTTTTTTGGGAGGGGAGAACAGCAAGGAGGAGTGGTGGCCAAAGACGGAGGTACAAAAATAGAGAGAAGAATATTAATGGAACTTTTTTTTCATTTAAATGATATTTAACAAATTCGTGTATTCAAGCCAAATTATAAAATAGAGCATTAGTTTAATGAAACTTAAGTAGATGACCAAATAAATCCGATTCTAGAATATTAGAAGTGTAAAATGGAAGGCACCTCAGATATCATCTGAAATAGTCCCCTCATTTTTAAAATATTAAATATTGAAATATCAAAAACCACAGAGAAGAGAACAGAGGAAAATTCAGACATGGACACAGACAATCAGGGCAGTGTTGGTACTACAGTGTTGAATTAAATATATTTTTAGCTATATAATAGAGATTCACCATTACATATGTCTCTTCTTCTGTTTTTTGAACAAGGAAATGTTCATATTTGTTATTGTTGGTTAACAATAATAATAAAGGATATAGAAAAATATAAATAATAATCTCTACCCATAAGAAATTTATAATTTGTTAGGAGGACAAAACATTTACATTAATACCTATAACCCAAGTTAGAAATGATCTACCTCATACTCCAGCCCTCTAGTCATAACTTCTATTGTAGTAGAGGAAGGTTAGTGACACAGTGGATAGAGAGAGCTGGACCTGGGTCAAGACAACTGAGTTCAAATCTGATCTGAGACATTTACTAGCTATGAGACCTTGGGCAAGTCACTTAATTTCTGTCTTTCTCAGTTTCATTATCAATTAAAAAATAGCACCTTCCTCCTAGGATTGTTGTAAGGATAAAATAACATTTGTAAAGCTCTTTACAAACCTTAACATGTTTTATAAGTGGTGGTGGTAGTAGTGGTAGTAGTAGTAGTAGCAGCAGCAGCAGCAGCAGCAGCAGGAAAAGGAGTAAGCAAATGGCAAGTCCCCTCAATCCTCACCATGGCTCTGTTTTAAGCTCCCCACTTCCCAGTCAGCTCTCTGATTATAGCTACCTCAAAGCATCTTGGATCCCCAGGTACAACCCTGATAATAAGGCCAGAGCTAGAGTAAGGCCTTCAGACCACATTGGCTGAAGAGTCTCCAGCCTCTGAAGCTTCAGTCTACAATATCGATCTTTTAACCAATCAAAAAGCATTGACCAAACACCGACTAGTAGGTGCTGGGGATGTAAAGACAAAAACAATAAAGTTCTTGCCCTCGAGGAGCTTACATTCTTTGGGGAGGGAAACAACAAGTATTCAAATGAATCTGTTATTTCATTCATTTGGGAGTTCCTTCCCATATGCAGATTATGACCCAACCATGCCTATTCATCCTGTGTGACTCTCACTCATGTCTAACCCAAAGTTTACCACAGGGGGTTCACCCAACACACAGAAGTTTTCTTCATTTTCCCCTTACATCCTGAGAGTGGCAGTAAAGCACTCTGGCCTTGCTACATGACCAGCCCATCTTTCTATCATATGATTCTTAGATGACATCATTTACTCCTCTTCTTCTTTGGAGTTCCTCATTGGTTATATGTTGTAGCTTGCAAGCACCCATCGTGTGCCTTTGCATTGCCTGTCTGTGTAATGTTCATTTTTAGTTTTTCAGAGATGGCATTCAAGGTCTTGCTATCATTCATCAACACTAGCAAAATGTTTGCATTGAAAAGATGGACCCTAGATGTTATGGAAAATTTCGGGTCAATAAAAGTGCTTTGCAATTTTCCAGCCTCAATCTCCTTTTCAAGTCCAGGCCCAGCTCATTTTCTATGTGTATTATCTGTCCAGATACACATACTGTTGGACAAGCACTAGAGAGTCTCTTCAGATACGTGTTGAAATCTGGGTGATGGATATTCTTCATCCATTTGGTCTTTACAGAATGAATGAGAGGCTAAAATCCTTTGAGTGACCATAAATCTCTTTGGTAAGCCCTGCAATGTCAAATACGAAATATATGGAAGGCAAATACAAAGACATTTCAGGGGGCACTAGTAACTGGAAGGGTAGAAATAGCCTAAAAGTAACCCCTTCTCTTAACCCTATTACTCTTAAGCTGACCAGCCATCTCTCTCCCTTCCTTCCCCACTGAGCTCTACTTCTCTAAAGGACAGACTTTACTTACCTCCACTTCCTCACCACACACTCTTCAGCCAGTCTGACTTCCATTCCCAACATTCTGCTGATATTATTATCTCAGTGGCCACCAATGACTTCCTAATCATTAGATATAAAGACTTTTTCTTTGTCCTCTTCCTAGCTGACTTCTCCAAAACACATGACAGTTCTTCCCAGATAACTCTCCTCCTTTGGCTTCTGTAAAAATTTTCTCTCCTGGTTCATCTCAAACCTCTCTAAACATTTCTCTTTCTATTATTTTCTTTTGGATTTTGCTGTTGCTACATAGAAATACTATTGATTTTTGTGAGGCTCATTTTCTATCCTGCTTCTTTACTAAAGCCATTGTCTCAGCTAGTTTCTTTACTGATTTTCTAGGATTTTCTAAGTAAACTATCATATCAGTGGCAAATAAGTACAGTTTTTATCTCTGTTTTGTCCACACCTTTAATTTCCTTATTTTGTCTTATTGTTTTGCTAGCATTTCTAGAACTATAGCAAATAACAGTGGGGAAAGGGATCATCTTTATTTTTGTTTTTACTGGGGTATCTAGTGTTTCTCCATTGTGGCTAATGCTAACCTTTGATTTTAGGCATAATTTTTATTATATTAAAAAAATGGCCTTTCTATGATCTGTGCTTTGCAGGGCTGTTAGCTTAAATGGGTTTCGAACTTTGTTAAAGGCTTTTCCTGTATGCAATAACATAATCATGTGTTTTCTAACCACTTCTCTATTTCCTTTGAGGTTCCTCTTCCTTCTCCTGCCCCCTGGATGAGGGTGTCTCTTAAGGCTGATGACCTTCTTCTTTTTAATTACAATTCAAAGCACATTTATTAAATGCCTAAAATATGCAAAGCATTCTCTCCCATGGAAAGCTCAGCTGATCTCATAACTTCAACTATCATCACTATACATATGACTCCCAAATCTCTTTGCTGTGCTGATCCCTCTCCTGAGTTTCAGTCACATACTTTCATGACTCTTAGATATTTCTGGCAGGGCTCCACCTGTGTTAAGTGACTCCATTACTGTCAAAGGTCTCTGGGTAGGAACAATTACTGATTTCTTACAAGATGGGAAATCAAAAACTAATCGCTTGCATCAGGTAACCGCAGCTGCCTGGTCATTAGCACACCAGTGCTTAAATACCCTCATTTCTGAAGCCCACCAATGTCCCAACCCCTTTGGTATTCAAATGTCTCTAGTCAATGATATAGAAGGGTCGCTGATCACAAGCGATCCACTGTACTTCATGGAAGGGCTACCCTCTCTTATAAAAACTCAAATCCATAAAAGGTTAGATGGGCCATTCACAAAGCTGAGCCTCGGGGTGGCACCAATTGCCAGCTGAGGCAGCTGGTTTAGGAGAATAACTCTGAGGACAAAAGAATTAGGGCCTTGATGAGCACTGTCCTCACACCAGACTCCTTTGTTTCCCAACAGCATTAGGCTCTTCAGAATGCAGATGAATTATAGCCCTTGTCTCTGCAGATCACCTCTTCCCTAGAGTCAATCAGTCAGCCACCAAACATTTTTTAAGCATTTAGTATGTGCCAGGCACTTTGCAAAGTGCTGAAGACATCAAGGAAAGCAAAGAATATGATTTCTGACCCTCAAGAATTTCACATTTTAATATGAGAAATAATTAAGTATTTCTAAGATATATAGGGTTAAACGAAAGGTAGTATCAGAGGAAAGTCTCTATCAGTGGCAAGGACTGGAAAAGATCTCCTACAGAAGATAGGAATTGATCTGAGTCTTATAGGAAGCCAGAAGGTAGACATAAGAAGGGAGAGTATTTGAGATCTGGGGGACAGTCTGGCACAGGGTCAGACTCCAGAGGGGAAGTGTGTTCAAGGACCAGCAGGAAGGTGTAGCCAGAATGGCCTTTGTTTTCTTTGAATGACTCAGCTTACCTCATTGAGCCTCTGGACACTGTGGCTTGCTCTTCCGGGGCAGGAGGCCCAAAGAGCATTCCAGGAAGCAGACAACTTCCTGTGTGATGAGTCATGGGGCTGGCTGAGGGGAGGTGTTAACGGCTACACTAGGGGGAGGGGCCAAGTCAAGAACCAATCGGCCCTGGTCGTTCAGGCGGTGCTTGATGATGTCAAAAACTCTATAAGAGGGGAGAGGACAGCTTGAAGATCCTCTTTTCCTTTTCCGGTTGGAGCCAGCGACAGTTACAGCGACAGTTACAGCGACAGTTGGAGCCAGAGGCAGTTACAGAGGCAGTTACGACAGTTACGTCAGTTACAGCCACAGCCACAGACACAGCTGAAGCAGGAGCTGCCAGTAGCAGAGCTGACCTACGGGAGGAAGCTGAACAAAGACTTCAGTCCAGTGGGTAATCTTATTACCATAGAGGGGGAAACATGATTTTGCTTTACGCAATCATGCTTCTCTGTAGCCTCCTGGTTACTCTTTCAAGGCGTACTTATTGGGCCTGGAAGCTTTTGATCAATATATCAAAATGGGGTTGCTGGTTCATGGGTTGGTTACTGTGGAGCCTAAATAAATGTTTTGATTCTTCTGCCTTCTACTTTGAGAGTTTCTTATATCCGGCGGTTCCGAACGTTTCAGACATGTTTATGATCCTCTTTGAGATTATAAACTCTGCCCTCCTATTACATTTGGCGATGAGGATGGGATCGCTAGGTATAAGATCTCTATTTAGAAGCAGAACAATTCCAGAGGAAGAGATGAATATCCCAGGATGGGAGGATCCATTTTATTCCTCCCTAGCAAAAGAATTGGCTAAAAAAGCTGGACCCTGTGAAAACTGGGAACCAAGGCTACGGAGAGGAGATCCTAGGGATTTGGAAAAGTGTTTACGAGAAGTTGGGATTCAGTCAGGGGCATCACTATCTAGGCAAAGCTGGATAGTGTTATCAGCCTACCGGCTAGTACACGAAAGATTGAGATTAAGTGAAAGACATAGGGGCACTCCTACCCCACAGGAAGAAGGGGAATCTCAGATAGCAGAAGACCAAACTGACTCAAATGAGAACTTTTCTATTAATGTGGCTAAGAGCAACAGGAGACCAAAAAAGCCCAGAGTGCATTTCAACCCAGCCCAGAAAGAGCCTGACTGCCTGCTTCGTCCTAGCCATGGTGGCAGAGGAAGTGAGTGGGGAGAGAATGAGACAATGTTAGGGGCTGAGGCACAAAACACTACTGGGGTTCAGGATGTGCCTTACACAGAGAATAGAAGATGGTTAAATGATCAGACAAGGGCTCGACCCATACAAAGGAGGAAGACAGAAACCCGAGGTGAAGATTCAGTTACAAGGGAAATTCAGGAAGATTTCTCACCGCAAGAGGTCACAGATATTTTGAGTAGATTCAGCCAAAGAATAGGAGAACCATTGATATCTTGGATGGTAAGACTCAGTGATCAAGGGGCCAGTGGAATATCAGTAGATGGGACAGACTGCATGAGATTCATAGGTATCAGCCATGATCCTCTAGTTCAACAAGCTTTTAGGGAACATCATCAGCAAGGAGATGGTGATAGCAGGACTACTCTGTTGGCATTAGCCGCTGTGGGATGCAATAAGAGATATGCTACTGATTCTATGTGGCCCACTGAGCACAGACCCTGGTATTCACTTAGAGATTGTATCATGAGACTAAAGGAGGAGGTAATGAAGACTGCCATTATGATAGGAACTGCAGACAAATATTACAATGATCCAATGGGACTGCCTCATAGGAATTTAATAATTAGGACAGCTCCCCCTGCTTATAAACAACTAATTTTGAATTTATTACTTGGAGAAGTAGGGAGCCGTCTTACAACAGTGATAAATAAGATTTTACAGTTATATGACTTAGGTGACTGGGGAAGGGATAGATCTCCTCGAGAGAGAAGAGTGAATAACCAGCAAACTTGGCGCCAAAGGAGAGTAACAAGGAAAGAAATGTTTACTGCTTTATTGAGAGCAGGGGTAGGTTTTGAAATGATAGATGGAATTCCAACCAATGAATTATATAGAATGTACAGAGATAAAGGCCTTGATAACAGGAGAAATAGGGAAATAAGAACTGCTCCTGCAAGCCCACAAGCCACTCAGACTGAAGGTGACCTTGTGTGATTAACGGATGAAAACTTGTACATTTGGGGAAAGGCTGGGAGGACAATCTTAGTCTCTATCTAGGGTGGGATCCTCTTGGCTTCCTCATTATGTTCCTTTTGAAAAGAAACATTTCCCACCTGAGTTTGGCTCTGATGTTGGATCTTTGCATAACTGAAATCTCAACCAAACTTGAGATGATTTTATTTGAAGAATTATAGTCCATACTTGTCTATTCTTTTTGTCCTTTGTTTTGGCTAACCTTGTTGCTAGTTTTGTTTCCTTCAGGCTTAAGCACCCTGCACTTTCCGGTGACTGCCTAAGCATGTAGCATTCTTGGAATTCCTGCCAGCTTGTTAAAGAAATGACTTCTGGAATGGGACTTTTTGGGGGCAGGGCCATCTCTACATCCAATTTCAGCATGAAGAAGCTATGGAAAATGAGACCTTCACCCCTCACCCCAAGATTTTGAGCCCCAATCGTTCAAGGGGGGTGGAAATGATGATAGTGTTCTGTTTACTTATTTTGTGTTATCCTTGCTGTGTTGTTTTATTGTTATGATATTATTGATCCTATGTAATGGATACAAGGATTTAGGGGTGGACATTTGAATTATTAATAATTATTTTGGGGATGATTGATTGAAGAGATTATCTTGCTGGGACCTAGGGGTGGATCACATTTGAATCGTAAACCAATATTTAGGAATGTCACCAAATGATATGTTTTGCTTTATAATGAATGATATGTTTTAGTTTCCTTTGTAATTGGATCACAATGTATGTTCTAGGATACATGGCTGATTAGATTATGTATCCTATAACAAGGGGTGGAGTGTAGCCAGAATGGCCTTTGTTTTCTTTGAATGACTCAGCTTACCTCATTGAGCCTCTGGACACTGTGGCTTGCTCTTCCGGGGCAGGAGGCCCAAAGAGCATTCCAGGAAGCAGACAACTTCCTGTGTGATGAGTCATGGGGCTGGCTGAGGGGAGGTGTTAACGGCTACACTAGGGGGAGGGGCCAAGTCAAGAACCAATCGGCCCTGGTCGTTCAGGCGGTGCTTGATGATGTCAAAAACTCTATAAGAGGGGAGAGGACAGCTTGAAGATCCTCTTTTCCTTTTCCGGTTGGAGCCAGCGACAGTTACAGCGACAGTTACAGCGACAGTTGGAGCCAGAGGCAGTTACAGAGGCAGTTACGACAGTTACGTCAGTTACAGCCACAGCCACAGACACAGCTGAAGCAGGAGCTGCCAGTAGCAGAGCTGACCTACGGGAGGAAGCTGAACAAAGACTTCAGTCCAGTGGGTAATCTTATTACCATAGAGGGGGAAACATGATTTTGCTTTACGCAATCATGCTTCTCTGTAGCCTCCTGGTTACTCTTTCAAGGCGTACTTATTGGGCCTGGAAGCTTTTGATCAATATATCAAAATGGGGTTGCTGGTTCATGGGTTGGTTACTGTGGAGCCTAAATAAATGTTTTGATTCTTCTGCCTTCTACTTTGAGAGTTTCTTATATCCGGCGGTTCCGAACGTTTCAGACATGTTTATGATCCTCTTTGAGATTATAAACTCTGCCCTCCTATTACATTTGGCGACGAGGATGGGATCGCTAGGTATAAGATCTCTATTTAGAAGCAGAACAATTCCAGAGGAAGAGATGAATATCCCAGGATGGGAGGATCCATTTTATTCCTTGTAATTATTAATTTTCATAAACAATCTCTCAGAGAAGATGTGATTGGGCTGGAATATTGCTGTGGTATAGGAAATGAGCTGGTTAACTTAGAAAAACATGGAAATATATCCAGTGTCACTAGATCATACAGTGTGTGAAGGAGAGTTAAGGTATAAGAAAACTGCAAAGGTAGGAAGAGGCCACATTGTGAAGGGCCCTAAATGCCAGACAGAAGATTTTCTATTTGGTCCTGAAGGTTAGAGGAGGCCACTGGAGTTTATCGAGTTGAGGCAGGGTGTAGGGGAAGGGAAGACCCAGTGGAGTGACATGGCTAGTCCTGTGCTTTAGGAAAATCAATCTGGACTTAGAGAACTTACCATGGAAACTTAGTAGGTCACAAATGTCTGGGATTACCCAGAGTTGTTCAAGTTACTGTGGTGTGTTTTTTTTCTTTTACTGTGACAGAATTTCTGCAGAGAAGGTGAGGGCCCTCCCAAGAGTATAAAACCCAAGGCACCATGTGAGACCCACAGACAATCAGGACAGAGAGCCTTCTGGGAAGGGGTATGCTAGAAGCAGCTTGAGCTGGCTCCTCAAAACTGCTTGTTAAATTTTCAGTGTGAACATTTATACCTCAGAAGTTAGCTAACTCCACCAATAAGGACTTTATTTATTGTTTTGTTGATTGTCTAGATTTAAAAAAGTGATAGGGGAGGGGGGCAGTGAGTAGAGCACCAGCCCTGGAGTCAGGACGACCTGAGTTCAAATCCGATCTCAGTCACTTGACACACTTACTAGCTGTGTGACCTTGGGCAAGTCACTTAACCCCAATTGTCCTGCCTTCCCTCCCCTCTTCCCCCTCCCCACAAAAAAACAAGTGATACGGAAAATGTTAATTGCACAGATTAAACTCAAAAGTGTGTTTAGTGTACTTTTTTTGGTGGGAAGAAATGATAAACATTTACCAGCACGTACCTGCTTCTGGGACTGCAGTCTGGGCCATTAGAATAGAGAGTCGGATGATGGCTGGCAGGTAGAAAGGAGGACAATGGAGATTGTGACTGGGACAGAGGAAGTGTCCAGAGGTGGGTGAGATTCAGATGGACTACAGTGGGAGCGGGAAACTGAGAGCAGACTGGGTGGACTGAGTTTGTTGAGACTTCAGTACTGGAGTGGAGAAGCCTAATTCCATTACCTGTCCGTGCCTTCCCATCCAGTTTGGTGGGAAGAAGGAGGTTACAAAAGCACCTATTTTTCCCTTCTTGGCTGCAGCCAAAGCAGCTAACATTTGCCAGTTTTATTCTTTTAATTGATTATTCTAATTTCTATGCTATTTGAAGCTAATGTTAAACAAACAAAAAATACTAGACGATTGGCTGAGTATAGTAGTGTATGCCTGTAATCCCTACTACTAAGGAGGCTGAAGTTGATGGATTACTTGAGCTCTGGAGTTCTGAGCCACAGTTCACTAAGCTGATCAGACGTCTTGTATTAAGTCCTGTACCAATATGATAAGCCCCTGGGGTGGATGTGGCTGCCTAAGGAGGAGCAAATTGGCACAAGTCAAGATTCCAATGCTGATCAGTAGTGGAGTTGGGCCTGTGAATGACCACTGGAGACCCAATGTCAAAAAACAAACAAAAACTAGATGGTCGTCTAATGTGAGTTTCTCTTACTACGAATATACAAAGCATAACTGATAGAAGCTAAATCCAACAGGGAAAGGAGCTACTTTTTCCAGTACAATCTGGGTAGGGATAGAACCAATGAGAGTGAAAGTGCTTGTTATTAATAATAATTTTCTAGAGTGCATAAATGTTTCAATCATACCCTAGACCTTTTCATGGAAAGATAGAGAATTTTGTAAGAAAATGAGCCAAAACGCCATACAGTATGGCAAGGTTGGTACAGTTGTTGCCTAAGAGTGACATTGATTTTGATGTAGCTGAGGCTACTACAGTTGTTGCTAGACCAACTTGCCATTGAAAAGCCCAAGCCCTGGCCCACACACTGCATGGGCCCTTCCTTTATTGTGGGCACCATCTCATTTGATAGATATCCTTCTCCTCCCCTACTTGGGGCTTAGAAAGTATTAAGGGAATGTTTTGGAACTTGTTAAAATAGATTTAATCAAAAGTGAAAAATAGAGAAACTACCCTGTGTATAAGCAATGTTATTCAATATAGCTTTAGACCATTTAAAATACCTAGGCAGTATAAAATAACAGAGCATATACCTGCCAAAACAGACACAGGAACTATATGAGCATAAACATAAAACACTTTTTATATAAATAAACTCGGGTCTAAATAATTGAAGTAATATTTATTGCTTATGGAGAGGTAAAGCTAATTTAATTTTTTAAATGACAATTACCAAACTAATCTATTTATTTCTAAAAAATTATCTTACTGAGTTAGCAAAAATAATAACAATGTTCATTTCAAAGAGCAAAAGGTCAGGAACTTCAAAGAAACCAAGAAAAAAGATGTAAAGGAAGCAGATTCAGAAGTATTAGACCTTTAACTATTTTATGAGGTGGAAACATTGTTAAAGTGTAAAAAGGATAATTCTGATTATTTTAAATTAAAATTTTCTTGTATAAATAAAACCAATGCAGCCAAGAATAGAAGGAATGCAGAAAATGGGGAGGCGAGGAATTTTCATAAACAATCTCTCAGAGAAGATGTGATTGGGCTGGAATATTGCTGTGGTATAGGAAATGAGCTGGTTAACTTAGAAAAACATGGAAAGACTTGGACTCATGAAGTAAGATGCTTACCCACCTTCAGATACAGATGATAGGAGGAAGTAAGCATGGTTAACTTAGAAAAACATGGAAAGACTTGGACTCATGAAGTAAGATGCTTACCCACCTTCAGATACAGATGATAGGAGGAAGTAAGCATAGTGTGTATATGTGTATATATGTCTGTGTTTATAAATATCTATGTATGTATGTGTATGTAACTCCATGCTTAATTGTAGCCTTCTTTAGGGTGGTGAGGGGTAGGAGTGGAAAAAATAAAGTAGAAAGTGCACAGCAGAGAACAAAAGAAAACCAACAAGGAAGCAAAGAAAAGCTGGGCAGGTTTGAAAACAATGTAGTATTTATTATATAGGTTTTCTTAAAATGGAAATTTATTGTTTCATACTGAATCATCTCTTATGGTCTGCTTTGTACGTGTCAATTTTTTTTCTTTTTAAAGTTGAAATAAAAAATTAAAAATAAAAAATTTTACCAAAAAGAAATTCATGGGCCCCAGGTTAAGAACTTCCAGTCTATTGAAATTAACTCCATCCTTCAAAGTAAGCTCACATACCAATTTCTTCATGAATCCTTTATTAATATACCCAAGTTAGAAGTAATCTTTCCTTCCTCGGAAGTCTCATGGCACTTGGTCTGGACTAGCTCTGTATACTGATTAATTTTCTAGTTTATATTATTGTCATTTCTATACATGTCTTATTTCCCTACTAGATTGTAGACATTTTGAACACAGGAAACGTTTCTTCATTAGTGATTATTGCAGTACTCCTAAATGGTCTCCTATATGCTTTCTCTAAACCATTTTCCTCACAGTTGCCAAACAGATGTTCCTAAAGCATAGTCTGTGACGAAAAAGCATGCTACCTACTATATGACTGAGGTGCAAACTAAGATACACATTTTTGGATATGGCCAATGAATGCACCTGTTTTGCTTGTTTATATAAATGTAATTGATATGATATGATACATGAATAAATAAAGCACAGGTCTGATCATGACAACCCCACATTCCTCCAAACAGATCTAGAAAATGTAACAGATCAAGTCCCAAAAGGGAAATCCAAGGGAAAAAATCACAAGTCATTTTCCAGCCCAGGTTTACATAGATAGGCAGAGAGATCTGTGGACACTGGATATCTAGCTAGGAACAACCATACAGAGTATTATTATAGCCCAGAGAAAGGCTATGCACTAGAGCAATTCCAAGTCCAACACCAAGCCCTTCCAGTTCTTACAAAGTGTGGAAATAGGTAGAAACTGACAATTTTGTGGCTCACATTTCAGTTCTGGGTCACAGATACAGGACAGACTGAGGAGATCTGTGCCTAGGGGTAGCAGTCCAGGGTAAGGTGTATGAGATAGTAGGAGACTAATATGAGACACTAAGCTATGTCCTGAGCCAGGAGCAACCTCAAAAGGAAGCTACAGCTGCGTATCTCTGACCCCAAAAGCAGATCAGAGTCTTGTTTCCAGCTCCAGCCCAGTTGGAAGCCTACAGAGGAATAACTAAAAATAGGAATTCCAGACTAAAGAGGGCTCAGTTCAGCCTCTCTGAACCAGAACAGCTGTCTAGCTGGCTGATAGTAGCTGAGTTAAGCAGCAGACTACTGGAACTCCAAACAGGGAAGGTTCATAGGTGTGTTGCTCAGACCCAACCCAGGACAAAAACTTACAGGACTCAAACCAGGAGGACATTGATCAGACTTTACACTAGATCATACTACTTTGGGAGCACTGGAAGCTTACAGGTCCCTTCCTGGAATAACACAATACTCAATATCTCCAAGAAAGCAGTAGCAAGGAGGACATAAGGTCAGCCCAGACATTCTTTCCTGAAGTGCATAGAGGCCAGCCTAACAAAAAAAAAGTCTAAAGTTAGGAAACAGGATGAAAGAATAAACAAAAAAAAGAATCTCACCATAAGGAGCTATTATGCTGACAAGGATACTCAAGATACAAACCAGGAAAGAGAATTACTTCAAATATCTATAAATGAAGCCTCAAGACACACATGTGCACACGCACGCACGCGCGTGCACACACACACACACACACACACACCATTGGCACAAACTGAATTAGAATTCATGGAAGGGGTGAAACAAGAGGTTTTTTTATTTAAAATATTTTAATAAATTGAGAGGACTATAGAGGAAAATTAGAAAAGAAATGAATGCCATGGAAGAGAAAATTCAAAAGGGAATTAAGAGCTGAGTGCAAAAAGTACAAAATCTTTCCGAAGTAAGAAACTCCTGAGAAATTATGATTGACCAAATAAAAGTTAATGATTCCATGAGACAACAAGAGATATTAAAACAAAGTAAAAAAGCTGGGGGAAATGGATAAAATGTCAGGTATCTCATAGGAAAAACAACTGACCTATGAAATAGACTAAGGAAAGACAACTTAAGAATCATTGAGCTACCTGAAGGCCACGACCAAAAAAAGAGCATAGACATTTCAAGAAATCATAAAAGAAAACTGTATTAGAACCAGAGGCCAAAATGAAACTGAAAATAGAAAGAATCCACTGGCCATTTCCAGAAAGAAACCCTAAAATGAAAATTCCCAGGAACATAATACCAAAATCCAGATCTTTAAGGTCAAAGAAAAATACCGCACAGTCAGAAGGAGATAATTCAAGTATGAGGAACCACAATCAGGATCACACAAGATTTAGTACATATAATAAAGGAGCAGACGGCTTGAAGAATAACTTACCAGAAATTAATTAGCATAGTCCTATAAAAGAAAAAATAGACCTTTATTGAAACAGAGGATTCCCAAGCATTCCTAAAGAAAAGGCCAGAGCTTCCTAGAAACCTTAAAGTGGAAATGCAGGAATCAAGAGAAACATAAAAAGGTAAACATAAGCAAACAAAAAAAGGTGATAAAATATTTAAATTCTAATATTGGGAGATGATTCATGTGTCCCCTCAGAACCCTATCATCATCAGGGGTCATAAAGGGAATTTAATTAAACAGAGTGCCTAGAAATGGTTCTATTATGTTTCGCTTATCTTAAAAGAAGCATGGGAAGTGACCAGAAGAAGAATACTTTGGGGGAGTGGGAAGGAAAAAGAAGAAGGATGGGGAAAATTATTTCACATAATTGGAGTGTACAAGTAAAAGTGTATACAAAAAAGGAGGAAGCAGTTGGGGGAGTATCACTTGAACCTCACTTTCATCTGAACTGGTAAAAAGAGGGAAGAATGCACACACAAAAAGCTGAATACTAAAATACATTTTGCTTAACAGAGAAACAGGATGAAAAGGGGAAAAGTAAGAGAAGGGAATAAGAGGGAGGGCAGGTCTGTAGCAATAATTTTGGCTAGCAGCTGTTGTGGGGTAAGACCAACATAAGCACAACAACAAGAAAGCTGCCAGCACAAGTTCTTTGATCTGCTTTACCAAGAAAAGCAATATTAAGGGGTTAACAATCTTCCTTTAATCCAACGTACAAATATACTCACTTAGTTCAGGAGGAAAAGCCAATAACCTGAACTTCAGAGCAAATACAAACAAGTTACAAGCATATACAATACAAACAAACCAAATCACAATTCATAGTTACAAGGAAAGCATCAACATTTGGGTTCACGAGCTGGGAGGCTCTTAGAGCAGCTGCCCAGAGTCTCCACATCAACACTCCTCCAGGAGTGAGAGCCTCAAGCCTGTTTTCTCTTTTTATACAGTCCTTAGACATCCTCCGATCGACTAGAACATCATCTGATCGACCAGAACTTAGGTACATACCATTGGCTCTGGTCTTAGCAACTCCCCTTAGGGCCCTGGGAACTTCCTGCCTCTCTCAAACTAGCAAACTAGTTTGCTAACCAGCCTGAGGCTTCACACCAAATTAGTAAAAGGGCATGGGCCTGGGGTTTAGCATCTAGTAAGACTCAATCAAAGACAATTAATTTATCATTCTAAAACAGTAAAAAAAATAGTCCCACCTTAATTAATATTACAGTAGATTAAGGTGGGCAGCTATGTAGCACAATGGATAGAGTACCAGGCTTTCAGTCAGGAAGACTCATCTTCCTAAGTTCAAATCTGGCCTCAGATACTTCCTAACTGCGTGACCCTGAGCAAGTCACTTAACCCTGTTTCCCTCAGTTTCCTCATCTGTCAAATATTGGAGAAGGAAATGGCAAATCACTCCAGTATCTTTGCCAAGAAAATCCTAAATGGGGTCACAAAGAGTCAGATATGACTGAAAAATGACTGGAAAAAAAAAGAAAAGTATCAAGGAAGGAATTAGTCCCAAGCAAAACAAACTCTAATTAAAGATGTACAAAAAATATTTGTAGCAGCTCTTTTTAGAGTGGCCAAGAATTGGAAATTGAGGGGTTGACCCTTAATTAGGGAATGGCCAAACAAGTTATGATATTTGAATGTGATGGAATACCACTGTGCTATAAGAAATGCTGAAGAGGATTGTTTCAGAGAAAACTGGGAAGATCTGCATGAACTCCTGCATAGTAAAGTTAGTAGAATCAGGAGAATAATTCATGCATTAACAACATTGTAAAAACAAACAACTTTGAGACTTAAGAACTCCGATCAGCACAATGACCAACCACAACTCCTAAGACTCACAATGAAATATGCTACCCGCTTCCTGATAGAGGAATGAACTCGGAATACGGATTGAGACATATTTTTTTGGACATGGCCCATGCCAGAATTTGTTTTGCTTGACTATACATACTTCTAACAGGATTACTGTGTTTTTCCCCTTTCATTTTCAACATGGGAAGAGGTGGGAGGAAAAGAGAACTCATTTTCATTGACTGAAAAACTAAAATGTATTTTTTTAAAGAAGCTCCAGTGGTTCCCTATTGCCTCTAAGATCAAATACAAATTCCTCTGTTTAGCATTTAAAGTCCTTAACCATCTGATTCCTATCTATTTCTATAGATATTTCATATTACTCTCCTTTACAAAATGGATACTCCAGCAAAACAGGACCAATTGCCATTTCCCACACATGACATTGCATCTATCCGCTTAAAACCTTTACGCAGATGTTCCCAAGCCTGGTGTGCTCTCCCTCCTCGTATCTGCCTCCTGAACCTCTAAAGGCTTTTATGTCTCAGTTCAAATGCTGCCATCAATAAGAAGCTTTTCATAATTCCCACAGTTGTTAGCTTTCCCTGCCCCAACCAAAAATTATTTTGCTTTTACATATCCATATACATATGAATTCCCTATCCCCTTCTTCCCAGTTGTCCCTTATCCCATCCCTACCCCCAAAACCCCCTTCCCCCAGCCCATAGAATGTAAGTTCCTCGAGGGCAGGGACTTTCATTTTCCTCATTATATCCCTAGCATACAGGCACGTGGTAGATGTTTAATAAATGCTTATTTAGTTGAATTGAATTACTTAAGGGCTTTGTATATGGTGAGTCCTTAAACTCTATTTGTTAAGTTAGTATGATTTTTCTTTCCAACCCAACTACAGCCTTCTGAGTTGGCATCAGGGAGCAATTCCCACCTTCTGCTCCAACAAGCCCAACGTGACTTGTACTCCAGGGGTTCACTTACAGGTAAGCTGCCCAAACCAGAACCTACTCTTGGGCCTACAAGGCAGTAGCTTCTCATACTGACTGCTTCCCTTCAGCTACAAATCCCAACCCACCCCCATCTCTGTCACCCCCTTCTTCTCACCTCTTTCAGATCCAGGGCTAGTTTCGGACAACCTAGCCAAAGGTCTTCTGTGACTTTGCTAAAGGGACCCTGGTAGTTCAACTCTCCCTATAATCCCCAAACCTGCTACCTCTATAATTCTGGTGTTCTGACCCTCTGTAATGCTGCTTCTTCATGGAGGTTCCCTCCCACATTCTATAAATCAAAAATCAATGAACAAGAGTATATAAGACAAGAGGCAGAGAAGTCCTCTAAGATCCTAGAGAGTGGGGGCTTCTATCAACTTGGGCAAGCCTTGCAGGGTCTCAATTTCTTCAAATGTAAAATAATGGTGGAGGTGGACTGGATGGCCTCAGAGGTCCTTTCCAGCTCTAGACCTAAGAGCTATGAATCATCTAATGCCTAAAAGGGAGTCAATCAAACTTCTTGGTGAACAGGTGAAAGCAGCAACGGACATTCCCTAGTCAGATGTTGAAAAGAAGAACCTGTTCACCTATAGCAGAGAGAATGTCAGAGCTAGAGAACAGCTTAGTTATGGTTCTAATGGATGGGACTGGGTTTTGGGAAACACTAGAGTCAGAGAACTTAACCAAATATATTCTGGCCTTAGGAACACTTCTCTTCAGGCAGTTGGGGCAGGCTGGACTCACAGGCAGCTCCTTTCCGACCTAGTCAAGTTTTTAAGGCCTCTGTGGAAGAGAAGGCACTCATAGGAGACAGATAGCCCTCCAAAATTATCCACACATTTAGATTATGAGGATGTGCCAGTAGATCTGTGGATGCTGATTGTCACCCTCAGGCCATCATGACTCGGGAAATCCTAGTTAAAGTGTCAGACCCATGCGGCAAGTGACCAAGCTTATTTATGAAGTTTTGGAAAAAGTGGTCATTCATATAGCCTCAAGCAGAGTAGAGTCAAGCAGAGACTATACATCCAGAGAGCAACAGAACAGGAGAGAATCAAGCAGGAGGCTCAGAAGGGAGCCAGCCCAGTGGGAGCAGCATGATAATGTCTTTAGATGAAATCAGTAGTCCTGCAGCGCCAGAGGCTTGACCTCTCCTTACATGTTTCCTACGTGTGTCTACTTTTCCCACAATGATGGTTCATTTATGGAAGAATGTGCTGCCACATCTATAGGAGGAATGTTTAGTCACTCCTTTCCTTAATTAAGACTGCCATTTCTTTATTTTGAACTGCGTCCTCTGGATGACCACAAAAAAACACATTACTGAGAGCTTATGAGCTATAATTTTGAGCGTATATAGCCTAAAGAGCACCTTAAACCCAGGATAGCCATCTCTAGGGGATCTGGCCTGTGAGTTGCAAATTGCCCCTCAACTCCTCAACTCTATGTCAAGAATTTGAATGCCTGTCACGTGAAAGAAGGACTAGACTTGATCTAGCTGTAAGCAGATAGCAGAACTAGGAGGGATAGTGACACTTTCAAAGGAGCAAATTTAGACTTGGTGTAAGAAAAAACTCATAATTGGAACTCTCCGAAAGTAGAATGGACTCATAAATTCCCCCAAGCAGAGGTCTTTAAGCAAGGACTAGACGACCTCTGAGATCCCTTCTAACATTAACGTTTTGCGATTTCTCCTCTTTCTTTCTGTTTTTCTCCTAGACACATCTCATCCTAACTTGTATTTGAGGTATTTGTGTGTGTGTGTATGTATATGTATATAGATATATGTGGGTACATATGTAATCTAAATAGAGGGGCTATATACATATGTGCAATATGTCATATATATGTATATAGCCCCCTCTACTTAGATGTCCTATGTACGTGTGCTCCCTGAGGTGGGGACTATGTCCATCTGTAACCTGAGTCCAGTGGAGTGCTTTACTCATAATGCTTCATTATTTTGAGGGAAATTGAAAGGAGATGAAAGGACTCCTATAGGGGGAAGAGGAGCAGAGGAGGAATAAGTGCTCTAACCAGAAATAGAAGAAATAATAACCTGAAACTAAAAGTAAGTGGTAACACTCACAACGGAGTCATCCTCTATGATTTCCCCAATTCCCTTGCTAAAGTATTGTACCATCTGGCAGTACAGAAATTAGAACCCTAGGTCAGACCCATATATCAGAAAGCCCAATATCCTGCTAACATTAGGAACTCTCGTAGAAATAAATGATAATACCTGGACAGACGAGGTATATCCCAGCATCTTAGTAAATATTTGTAGGCACGTCACAATATCTTAAAGTCAGCTAGGTAGTGCAAGGGATAGAACCTGGACCTGAAGTTAAGAAGACCTGAGTTAAAATCTAGTGTCAGACACTTACTAGCTGTATGACCCTGGGCAAGTCGATTCACCTCTATTTGCCTCAGTTTCCTTAACTGTAAAATAGGAATACTAATAGTACCTACATTCCAGGGTTACTTTGAGGATCAAATTTTACATATGTGTGTGTGTATGTGTACGTATGTATGTATACACATATATACATACATATATATATATATAATATGCACAGTGCCTGGCATGCATATAGTAGGTGCTTAATAAATGCTTGCTTCTTTCTTTGTCATTCATTGATTCTATCAAAGTCTTTTTGACAAATGGAAAGAATACCTTTTATCATAATTAAAAAGTTGCAGCCGTCCCCTATCCCCTCTAAGAATGGCACAAGGGAACCTCCAGTCAATTGCATTTTCTTTATTCCTAGACTGTAAGTAAGGTGGATTTTAGTGTAAGTAAAGTAGATTTTAGTGTGTGTAAGGTGGATTTTTGTTATTTGCTATAGTTTAGTTCCCAGGATCCATGGCCATAACAATCTCTTGTTTCCAGGTGTGAGATAGGAGTTCTCACGATCATGGTTCAAAACATCTCTACCACGTTTGCACAGCATTATATGATGATAAATAATATAAACATTCATGCTTAAATTATAAATATCTACTGCAAAAGCGCAGTGAGACATGGGATGAGGCGATATTAACTTGTGAGGCTATTGCTGGTAATATGCCTTCTTTGTTGCCCTTTAAAACAGATGGGCACTAGTCAGAGAGTAGGGAACCCTTAGGGTTGAATGCACAAGTTGGAATGCTGTGTGTGCCTTGATCGGTCCCCATCAAGGCATGGGAGGAATCTGTGTTTGCCTCAACCTACCCCCATCAAGGCTTGAGGGGATTTAAGGGAATGCACAAACTGTGCCTGTCTTGACTGACCCCATCAAGACATAGAGATAGTTGCCCCTCTTCTTGCCAGCCCCTGCAAGAAGGGTGATTAGCGAATACTGTAGGAGTTGGTGCTCTCATTTTCAGGAACCCTTGTGAGAGGACTAGACTAGAATAAAGTGAGATTATTAGCCCCTTTGAAGCTGTCTTCCTGTCTGACCAGATCAAGAGTAAATCTGTGCTAGCAGCCATCATACTGCTAGTGTTATCTATCTTACACTAGACAAAGCACCTATCCTGAATTCCTGCCTGTCTTCTTTCCGTAGAGATCTGACCTACACCACCCAAAAGAAAAACAGGCTGTTTTTCATCTCTTTCCCTTGAGCCAGTCTTAAGCAACCTGTACCCAGTGGACTCTGTCGGCTTCATCTTGGATGATCTTCCACCTCAGCACTCCTCTTAAGTGAAAGGAACCTATCTCCAGCCCTCCTGATTTCAGGTTTTTGTGATAAAAGCCCCAGAACTTAAGGGAAAATCTGACATATACATCCAGGAGAAATATAAGGCAAACACTAAAGACCTAAAATGAGAGACTCCATAAGGTCAAATTGTTTACTTCTTAGATGTGAAAATATTATCAGTTCTTTTATAACTGTCATTTATATCTGGGTAGCTTGAAAGAAAGGCTTGGGCCGAGCTGAGTACGATGGGGTGATTCTAGAAAAATAAAACTGTGTAGAGAGAGATAAAAAGGAATAATTATGATATATATATATATATATATATACACACACACATGGATATATGTGCGTGCGCGTGTGCGTGTGTGTGTGTGTGTATCTCCGTACTTAATTGTAGCCTTTTTGGGGGAAAGAAGGGAAAAAAAAGAGGGGAAAAAAGTAGAAAGCACATGGCAGAGAACAAAAAAAAACCAACAAGGGGGCAAAGAAAAGCAGGGCAGCTTTGAAAACAATATATAGTATTTATTATATAGGTTTTCTTGAAATGGAAATATATTGTTTTTTATTGAATCCTCTCCTATGGTCTGCTGTGTATACGGCAATGTTATTTTTTTCTCATTTTACATTAAAGTTTAAAATAAACAAATTTATATTTTAAAAAATTTTAAATGATACGAACAAACAGTTTTCTGAAGAAGAAATCAAAGTTATCTATAGTGACATGAAAAAAATGCTCTAAATTGCTATTGATTAGAAAAATGCATATTAAAGTAATTCTGAGGTACCACCTCATTAAAAAAAGGAACATAAAAGGGCATGAATGGGGAGTAATGTCTACATGGTAAGGCCAGAAAGGTGAGTTGGAGGCAAGTTGCGAAGGGCTTTAAATGCCAAACAGAGGAGTTCATATTTGATCCTAGAGGTGGTAAGAAGCCACTGGAACTTCTTGAGCTGGGCAGTGACACGGTCGTACCTGTACTTTAGGAATATTATGCCAGCAGTTGTCCTTGCCTCTGACATGGCATATTTTTGTAACCATGGCCAAGTCACAACCTCTGAGCCTCAGTTTCCTCACTTGTAGAACAGCAGCAATAGTACCTACATGCCTTATTGTATCTATTGTCAAGATCAAATGAAATAACATACATGCAAGACCATCTATAAATTTTTAAGTGTTATATAAACCTTCGTAGTTATCATTTGCCCATCCAATGAGATTGTATTTGAATGCAAATATGGCATCCCTTTGGCCTACGAAGAGGTTATTGCACATCCCTTTCGATGAAAGCAGGATGGCTGTGATACCGTGTTTCACTTTGACACAGGCAGGACCTGGGTTTCACGTATTTTCTAAAGGACGGGACTGGAAAAGCTGCTTGGCATACAATATCTACATAAGCTTCTAGCTCCATGACTGAACTGCTCCAGCTCACTTCTGCTCTGCGCCCATGAGAAGTTCCTGGGTGCCCAGTCCTCAGCAATTTTTACCACCGGGACATGTTTAGACCACAGCTCCCTGTAGTTACTTTACCCTAGTTTCCATCTATAGCTTTTACCTAAGGGCATGATTTCATCTCATCATAAATTAAAACTAGTTTGGCTCTTGCTCCTATTCCCAAAGGATTTCAATCAATTCCCCAAGTAGCTTGACTCAAAAGAATTATTCATTCACATGTGAATTAAACTGGATCTTAAGTATAGGAGAAACAAAATTAACAGAATCAGCTTTAAAATTTACTATCTTCCGGCGAGGCCTGAAATTTCAACTCTGCTGTGCAGTCCTCTGTGGTTGGTGCTTCCCAGGCATACTCCCTAGTCATATTGGTAGAAGGTTGCATCCCCTGGCATTTTGGCTTTCAAAATAAGGGCGCAAGGTAAACTGTCTCAGTTCATTATTTTTGCCTCCCATCTGGCAGGAGTTGCAATGACACATATGCAAAGCTGTGGCTGTATATTTCGCAAGCTGTTTACTGAAGGGCTGGCTCATTTTCAAGTGCCAAATCAGCATCTCCTCCTATAGATCTCCCAAGCTTCTCAGGCACCCCTCCTCTGGTGTCCTCTGACCTCTGGCGCCTTCTCAGGGCTACTCTCTTTTGCAACGTCCCCTTCATAGTGTGACATTGGAATGAACCCAGGAAATTGATTTTTACTATAACATCCCCTGGGCAACTCCTTGCAACACTTCCTGTTGCTCTGTAACCCCAGAGAGGTCAGGAAAATGCAAAGAGAAAAAAAATCCAGACAAGGAGAAGTTATACAAGGAAATGAATGGTTTATAATTGCTCTTGTAATACAAGATCCTCTCCTACAGGTTCAGCAGGACTAGTTTGTTAAAGTTATGAGTAAAATCCTTCAAATAATATTTCAAATGCAAAAGATTTTTTAAATTACGTGAAAGTGAAATGTTTCACTATCATTTTTAAATGTT
The DNA here is from genome assembly GCF_011100635.1 of Trichosurus vulpecula. Lineage (NCBI taxonomy): Eukaryota > Metazoa > Chordata > Mammalia > Diprotodontia > Phalangeridae > Trichosurus > Trichosurus vulpecula. Next base: position 98,357,221 of record NC_050575.1, read on the forward strand.
TCCTGGTACTTCATGCTAGCTTTTTACCTTTTGGCCTCTCTGAGGACTTTAAAAGTAACAAGCAGCACGTTCTTTAGGCATCTTCAGTCATTCAGATCAAAGAAACAAGATGGATTTGTACAGAATACATTTTCTTTCTATAATAATTTCATACGTAGTAATGACTAAGGACATAATCAGCCACAGAACAACCAACAGCTGTTGAGAACTAACTATTGCCCAGATACTCGTGCATGCACACACACACACACACACACACACACACACACACACACACAAAACAGTATGCAGAAGACATATGTATTCAAATTTTTTTAAGTCGCTAAATCAGTGCTTCTGAAATTCTGGTCCTTTCCACAAATGCAAAACTTCTTAAGCATTCACAGAACTCATCCTATCAAAAATCCATCTTAAAACTAAAAAAAAAAACTGACCCCCTCCTTCTTTCTTGCTCCCCATCCCCTGACGTACAGGAGGCTCTCCTTTGCTACCCCAAACAGAGAAATTTCTTTATCTTTTCATCTCAATTTATGGTTTGAGCTGGGAACCACAGCATTAAGTGACAAATGGATGACACAATCATTGCTTTAGGAGTTAAGGAGAGGACAGCCTTGCATAGGCAGCTAGGTGGCACAGTGAATAGTGTGCTGGGCCTGCAGTCAGGAAGACCTGAGTTCAAATCCTGCCTCAGGCACTTACTTGCTGTGTGACCCTGAGCATTAACCTCTATCTGTGTCAATTTCTGTAACCATGAGACAGGGATAACCTACCTTGCAGTGTTATTGTAAGGATAAAATGAAATAATATCTGTAAAGTGCTTAGTGCTTGGCACATATCTTATTCTTTCCTAGAAAGGAACACTAGATCTGAAATCAAAAGACTCCAATTGCCACTTCCACTAGTAAGTACTTATTAGTGATCTGAGCTTGGGAAAATCAACTTTACCATCTGAAATATGAAGGTCTTGGAGCAGAGGAATTCTAAGGTCCTTATGAGCTCCAATCAGCCCCAAATTCTAGTTCATTACTTTTTAATCAAAGTTAATGTGCAAAAAAAGCTTTAGGGAAGAAAGTCTAGGGATAAGAAGGCAGGTTAAGAAACTACTGTAATAGTTCAACTAGTCTAATTGAACTGGGATAACCACTACCCACTTCTGGTAATTCACATCGGTACATATGTTACTGCCAGAAGGAACCCAAAAAATATTTGCAAATATAAAGTTTTGGGCAAGAAACTGAAGAGCACAGGGGCACAGGTTGTGTTTTCCTCATTGCTTCCCACTGAAGGCAAAGGATACAGAAGAAAAAAAATGTATTTCCTAAGTGAACATCAAGCTAAGAAGATGATACCTGAAAATGGGATTTGAGTTTCTGGACAGCAGCTTAAAATATAGGGTTTTATTCCTAGCCAGGGATGGAGTACACCTAACAAAGGCTAGTCAGAATATATTTAGCAGATATCTCGGAAATCTAACTAAAAGATGTTTAAAATAAAAAAGGATGGACAACAAATAAAACTACTTATGTCCCCCAAGCTAGATACCACAGAGAGTAGTCACCATGAGACGCCAAGTTCACATGAAACAAAATCCAAGAACCAGTGGGAAAATCTATTGCCTCAAATGTCACAAAGTTTAGTCAACAAGAAAGAAGAACTACAGATAGTAAAGCAAAAAAAAATATATGACCTCATTGGTTTCACTGAGACTTAGTGGTATAAAATTCATGATTTAGACTGTGGCTCTGGATAGGTTAAACTTTATTCAAAAGAAACAGGAGAGATAAAAGGGGGTGAGTGGAATAATGTTATATATTAAGAATACATTCATGCAAAGAACTAAGAAGCATGGTAGAGAGTATTTCAGCAAAGATCAATAAAAGAAGAAACAGAAGTGTTTTCTTTCTTCATCAGGATATATTACAGACCCTATGGAATAAAGAAGAAATAGATGAGTTTGGGAAATAGATCATAAGCCTAGCACAGAGGCATGACAGAGGAGCTTTATGAGACTTCAATCATCTCTCTCTCTCTCTCTCTCTCTCTCTCTCTCTCTCTCTCTCTCTCTCTCTCTCTCTCTCTCTCTCTCTCCCCCCTTTCTCTCTCTTCCTTTCTTTCTCTCCCTTCCACCCCACCAGAAGCAGAGATAGCATTGATTTGGTTTAATATTATCATCCTTCAAAATATGGAAGCACCAACAAGGGAAATTATATTTTAGATCTAATTCTCACGAATAGAGAGAAAATTGTTGTTAGGGTGGCGATGATGAGAACTGTGTGGGGGAAATGATCACTCCCTTCTAGAGTTTATGATAGAGGAGGGGAAAGCTGGGTATACTTTGATATGCCCCAAATCTGGGGAGACAGAGTTCAAAGGGTTCAGAGGAATGATATTTAGGATCCCATGAACTAGAATTCAATGGGGGAAGAAAGCCCAGGAGGGATGGGAAAATCTAGAGAATTCACCTGGAAGAAAGGGGATGCCTTAGCTAACTTGGTGGTAATCCTGAGTTCCTAGATGAAAGTGAAGGGGAATTTTCATCCAGTCTCTCAAGAACTGGGCAGCCTCTCAGTAAAGGCCTCTAGAGCGGCAAAAAATTGTGTATCATCCCAATGATGGAACTCCCAAGGAGTTTAAGCTGATGGGCCAGGAAAAATTGAGTTGGTGAAGATAGAGGCTAAGTCCCCTTATCAGCTTAAGCCCCCAGGTTGCATGCAAGGGGCTTATGACCAGTTAGCTATCTTGCTACCAAATACTCACTCATGATGGGGTTTGATATCAGTGTTGGAAATGTGGATCAGATGTTCCTGGTGTTTCTCCTGATCAGAATGCTTGTTTTTACATTAGGAAGACTGCTCTGAACTTGCCTTCATATCACCTCCACTGTATGCATTGTGCTTTTCAGAAGACTGTGCATTTTATGTTTTACTATACATATTAAGCTCCTCATTCAGTGCAACTTATGCTAGGATTGATTTAATATTAATTTAGTGTTGGAAAGTTCCTTAGAAAAATTTGGGGACTGTGCCACCAGGAAATGAGATATAGTAGAAAATAGCATCTCCTTTTAAAAATTAAACTTTATTTTTTCTAATCAATGAAAATCCACCCTTTCTCCTTCCCACTCCCCCCACCCACCCACACTTTTTGAGGAAGAAAGAAAACTAAAATTTCTATTACAAATATGTATAGTCAAACAAAACAAATTCCTGCATGGGCCATGTACAAAAAAAATATGTCTCAATCTGTATTCTGAGTTTCTCACCTCTCTATCAGGAAGTGGGTAGCACATTTCATCATGAGTCCTCTGGAGTAATGGTTGGTCATTGTGTTGACCCTAAGTTCTTTCAGTTCTGTGACAGCAAGGACCCTGGCACACGCAGGATGGCCCGCTACCACGGGTTCTTTGATCTTTTCTTAAAGGAAAGGCAACTTTAAGGGGGTCAACAATCTTACTTTAATCAAACATATATAAATTATTCACTAGTTCAGGGGAAACGTCAGCACCCTGAACGTGGTAAAAATACAAGCAGAAAATATAAGCAGAGAAATTAGCACAGAGATTCAACAGACAGGGCTTCAACCGTCTGAACAAAGTAATATAACACCTACATACACCACCAGATCAGGGGAGCACAAACATCTGAGTAGTCAGGGGGCTTTTAACAAACAGCCGTCCTTCTCATAAGCAAGCCCCCAAAGCAAAATCTCACCTCAGAATATATATACACTTTTGGCTAATAGGCTCAGAGCCAGAAGGCATCACAACCCTCATGACTCAGTGCCTAATTAGCTTAGTACCAAAAGGTGTGAAAGCCTTCCTACAAGCAAGCCTCCCCCTAAGCAAGCTCCTCCTTAGGCAAGCTCCTTCCCCCATGGGCTCTATGTGACTCAGGATGTATCACAGCTGTGATTGAATACATGTGGTCATATACGCCTATTCCATTAACATTACAAGTTCCTTTGTTGTCAAATGTTGTTATTGTATGACTTGTTCTCCTAGTTCTTCTCACTTAATAACTTGTTCATTCTCCAGTTGACAAACAGCCCCTCGATTTCCCATTATTTGCCACTGCAAAAAGAATACTTATAAAAATTTTGTACATATGGATCCTTTTCCTCTTTCTTTTATCTCTTTGGGGTATAAGTTTAGTATGGTTGAGTCAAAGTTAAGGGTGAACAAGCATTTATTAAGTGTCCACTCTACTTCATCATATGCTAGACCATGTGCTACTACGTGCCAGTCACTGGGCAAGGACTTCACAAATATCTCATTTGATCCTCCTGAGTTGTGCTATTATAAGCTTCATTTTACCATTGAGGAAACTAAGGCAGAGGTTAAATGATTTGCCCAAGGTTACACAGCTAGAAAGTATCTATGGCTGGATTTGAACTCAGGTCTTCCTGACTCCAGGCCCAGCATTCTATCCACTGTACCACCCAGTTACCTCAGATATATGCACTTTAATAACTTCTGGGGCATAATTCCGAATTGTTTTCCAGAATAGCTGCAGCAGCTCAAATCTCTACCAAGAGTACATTAATGTGTTTGTTTTCCCACAGTCCCTCTAGCATTTGTCATTTTCCTTTTCTCATCAATTTTGCCAATCTGATGAGTGTAAGGTAGAACTTCAGAGTTGTTTTAATGTTCATTTCTCTAATTACTAATGGTTTAGGGAATTTTATTTAAAAATGTGGCTATTAATAGCTTTGATTTATTCCTCTGAAAACTGATTTCATCTCCTTTGACCATTTATCAATTGGGGAATGGCTCTTATTCATTTAAATTTTAATCCATTTCCTATATATCTTAGAAACTGATAGCAAAGATTTTTTTTCCAGTTATCTGCTTCCTTTCTAATTTTAGCTGCACTGGTTTTATATATGCAAAAACTTTTTAATTTTATGTAATCTAAACTTTCCATTTTTAGCTTCTGCAACCATCTCTATTCCTTGTTTGGTCATGAACTCTTCCCTTATCCAAAGATCTGAAAAGTAATTTGTTTTTGCTTCTCTAACGTGTCTATGGTACCACCATTTATGTCTAAAGATACATAGCCATTTGGAGTTTATTTTGGTATGTAATATGAAAAGTTGGTCTATACCTAGTTTCTGACAGATTGATTTCCAGTTTTTCCAACAGTTCCTGACAAATAGTAAGTTCGTACCCCACAGTTAGGATCTTTGGGCTTGCCAAACACTAGGCTACTGTGCTGGGGAAGCTAGGTGGTGCAGTGGATAGAGTGCTAGGCCTGGAGTCAGGAGGACCTGAGTTCAAATCTGTGCTCAGACACTTACTAACTGTGGGATCCAGGGTAAGACACTTAACCCTGTCTGGAACAGTTTCCTCATCTGTAAAATGATCTGGAGGAAGAAATAGCAAACATTCCTGAATCTTTGCCAAGAAACCCCCAAATGGAGTCACAGAGAGTCAGACATGACTAAACAAGGCTACTATGCTCATTTGCTTCTATATATTATGTATATAATCTATTCCACTGATTACGCTCTTTCCAAGTTGTTTTTATGACTACTGCTTCGTAATATAGTCTGAAATCTGACACTTGATGCTGTGTCGCTGCTGCCACTGCCGCAGGACGCTTGGCCCAGCCTGGCCTGGACCAGAGGGAGAGAGGGAGGAAGGAACAAGGCACAGGTGCCATTCTCTTGCCTACCATGAGCCTGGAGATTCAGTGTGAGAATCTGAGCAGTACCCGCTACACAGAGCTCCTTCCATCTATGCAATAGCATGGTGTCATCAGGCTCAATGACTGTGGCCTCATAAATGACATGTGTGCCAGCATCAGCTCTGTACTGCAGGCCAACTCATCCTTGACAGAACTCAACCTGACCAATAATGAGCTGGAAGATGTGGAGGCCCAGTTGGTACTGAAGGACCTACAGAATTCCACCTGCAAGATACAGAAACTCAGTCTTCAGAATTGCAACATTACATGCACCAACTGTGAACTGATCCCGGCAAAGTCCACTGTGGTAGATCTTCAGCTAAGTGACAACCACCTGGGTGATGAAGACATGAAGCTGCTGTGTGAAGGCCTGATGGACCCCAGATGCAGCCTGCAGAGGCTGGAGCTGGAATACTGTGAGTTCACCACAGCCAGTTGTGAAGCTCTATAGGCAGTGCTCAAGACCAAGGGCTCCCTCCAGGAGCCGACCCTGAACAACAATGAGCTGGGGGAGGTGGGTGTGGCTCTTCTCTGCCAAGGACTGATGGCCCCCACTGTGAGCTAAAGGTCTTGAAGCTAAAGAGCTGCAGAGTCACCTCTGCCAATTGCAAGGACCTTGGCACCATCTTGCAAACCAAAGAATCCATGCAGGAGCTGTGCCTGGGAGAAAACAAGATTGGAGATGCAGGGTGGAAACAGCTGTGCCAGGGGATCCTGAGCCCAACCTGCAACCTGAAGACCTTGTGGCTTTGGGAGTGTGATATCACAGCTGTGGGCTGCAGGGCCCTTGCCCAGGTCCTCAAGAGCAAACCCTGCTTGACAAAGCTGAGTCTGATCTGCAACCAGCTGGCTGACGAAGGGGCCTAAGCTGCTGTACCAGGCGCTGCTAGACCCAGGCTGCCAGCTGGAGGAGCTGTAGCTGAGGATGTGTGCCTTCACAGTGGCCAGCTGCACCAACTTCTGCACTATCCTGGAGAAGAATCAACCCCCGAAGGAGCTGCAGCTGAGCACCAACATGCTGGAAGATGCGGGCATCAAGCAAATGAGCAATGGGCTTATGCACCCCTACTGCCCAGTCTAGAGTCTGTGGCTGGGTGATTGTGAACTCTCTGATGACTGCTGTGAGACACTGGCTTCCATCCTCCTCACCAACCATACCCTGAAGGAGCTGGACCTCAGCAACAACAGGATGGGTGACATGGGCATCAGGCAGCTGGTGGCCAGCCTCAAGCAGCCCAGCTGCACCTTGTATCAATTGGTCTTGTTTGACATTTACTGGACAAAGGAGGTGGGCAATGAACTGAAGGCCTTGCAGGAGGCCAAACCCAGCCTGAGCATCATGACGTGAGGGGCTGGGCAGCCAGTCCACACTAACCTTCTGTTGTTCCTTGGGTTGTGGGCCCAGGAGGAGGAGGGCTGGTGCTGACCACACTCTCCCCTCGAGGTGCTGAGGGCTTTGGAGGGGGGACTCCCACTTATCTAATCTTTAGAATCTCAGTTGAGCTATGGTTTTAATGGCTGCCTCAAGAGAGGTACCAGGCACTTTCAATCTCATTTTTCTACCCCAAACACCAGAAACACTTCCTACTTTAATAAATGATCTTTCGAACTTAAAAAAAAAAAACCTGACACTTCTAGGACCTCTTCCTTCCCACCTTTTCTTCATTTCCCTTTATTATTGCTTTCTTTTTGGAGGGGGAAAGGCAGGGCAATTGGGGTTAAGTGACTTGCCCAAGGTCACACAGCTAGTAAGTGCATCAAGTATCTGAGGTCACATTTGATCACAGGTCCTCCTGACTCCAGGGCCAGTGCTCTACTCACTGCACCACCTAGCTGCCCCCATGTCTCTTTAGATTTATGACTTTTGCTTCTCTGAATGAATTTTATTATTTTTTCAAAGAGATCCTTTCATAGTTTGATTGGTATGACATTGACTAAGTAAATTAATTTACATACATTGTCCTTTTTATTATATTGGCTTGATCTGCCCATAAGCAATGAATATTTCTCCAGTTATTTAGATCTGTCTTTATTTGTATAAAGCGTAGTTTGATGACTGCTGCTTTATAATACCGTTTAATATCTGGTATGGCTAGATCACCTTCCCTAGCATTTCTTTTCATTAATACCCTAGATATTCTAGACCTCTTGTTCTTCCAGATGAATTTTGTTATTATTTTACCGAGCTCTGTAAAATAATTTTTTGGTAGTTCAATTGGTATGGCACTGAATAAACAAATTAAAGTAAAATTGTCATTTTTATTATATTAGCTCTGCCTAACCATGAACAGCTGATATTTTTGCATTTATTTAGATCTGACTTTATTCACATGAAAAGTGTTTCATAATTATGCTCATATAAGCCCTGGGCTTGTCTTGGCAGATAGACTACCAAATATTTTATAGTGTCTACAGTAACTTTAAATGGAATTTCTCTTTCTATCTCTTGCTGTTGGGCTTTCTTAGCAATGTATAGGGATGCTGAGGATTTATGTGGGTTTATTTTATATCCTGCAACTTTGCTAAAGTTGTTTATTATTTCAAGTAGTTTTTTACTTGATTCTCTAGGATTCTCTAAGTATATCATCATATCATCTGCAAAAAGTGATAATTTAGTTTCTTCTTTGCCTATTCTAATTCCTTCAATTTCTTTTTCTTCTCTTATTGCTACAACTAATGTTTCTAGTACCAAATTAAATAGTAGGGGTGATAATGGACATCCTTGTTTCACCCCTGATTTTATTGGGAATGCATCTAGCTTATCCCCATTACAAATAATGCTTGCTGATGGTTTTAGGTAGACGCTATTTACAATTTTAAGGAAGGCTCCATTTATTCCTATGCTTTCTAGTGTTTCTAATAGGAATGGGTGTTGTATTTTGTCAAAGGCTTTTTCTGCATCTATTGAGATGATCATATGGTTTCTGCTAGTTTTGTTGTTGATATGATCAATTACGTTGATAGTTTTCCTAATATTGAACCAGCCTTGCATTCCTGGAATAAATCCTACCTGGTCGTAGTGTATTGTTCTCATGATAAGTTGCTGCAATCTTTTTGCTAATATTTTATTTAAAATTTTTGCATCAATATTCATTAGGGAAATTGGTCTATAATTTTCTTTCTCTGTTTTGACTCTTCCTGGTTTGGGTATTAGTACAATATCTGTGTCATAAAAAGAATTTGGTAGGACTCCTTCACCTATTTTCCCAAATACTCTAAAAAGTATAGGAATTAATTGTTCTTTAAATGTTTGATAAAATTCACATGTAAAACCATCTGGCCCTGGAGATTTTTAACTAGGGAGTTCATTGATGACTTGCTCAATTTCTTTTTCTGTGATGGGGTTATTTAGGAATTTTACTTCCTCTTCTGTTAATCTGGGCAATTTATATTTTTGTAGATATTCATTCATATCCCTAAGGTTGTCAAACTTATGGGCATACAATTGAGCAAAATAATTCCTAATTATTGTTTTAATTTCCTCTCATTGGAGGTGAATTCACCCTTTTCATTTTTGATACTGGTAATTTGATTTTCTTCTTTCTTTTTTTTAATCAAATTGACCAAAGGTTTATCAATTTTATTGTTTTTTTTTTCATAAAACCAGCTCTTGGTTTTATTTATTAATTCAATGGTTTTCTTGATTTCAATTTTATTAATCTCTCCTTTGATTTTCAGTATTTCTAATTTGGTATTTAATTGGGGATTTTCAATTTGTTCTTTTTCTAGCTTTTTCAGTTGCATACCCAATTCATTGATCTCCTTTTTCTCTATTTTATTCATGAAAGCATTTAGAGATATAAAACTTCCCCTAAGAACTGCTTTTGCTGCATCCCATAAGTTTTGGTATGTTGTCTCATTATTGTCATTCTCTTGAATGAAGTTATTGTTTCTATGATTTGTTCTTTGGCCCACTCATTCTTTAGAATTAGATTATTTAGTTTCCAATTAATTTTTAGCTCATTTTTCCCTGGTTCTTTATTACAAATAATTTTTATTACATCATGATCTGAAAAGGTTGCTTTGACTACCTCTGTCTTTCTGCACTAGATTGTGAGGTTTTTATGCCCTAGTACATGGTCAGTTTTTTAATATGTGCCATATACTGCTGAGAAAAAGTATATTCCTTTTTATCCCCTTTCAGTTTTCTCCAGAAGTCTATCATATCTGCCTTTTCTAAAATTCTGTTCACCTCCTTAACTTCTTTCTTGTTTATTTTGAGGTTAGATTTATCAAGTTCAGGGAGGGTGAGGTTGAAGTCTACCATTATTATGGTTTTGCTGTTTATTTCTTCCTGTAACTCCCTTAACCTCTCCTCTAAGAATCTGCATGCCATACCACTTGGGGTATGTATGTTAAACAACGATATTGCTTCATTGTTTATGGTGCCTTTTAGCAGGATGTAGTGTCCTTCCTTATCTCTTTTAATTAGATCTATCTTTACTTTTGCTTTGTCTGAGATTAGGATTGCTACCCCTGCTTTTTTTACTTTAGCTGAAACACGATATATTCTACTCCAGCCTTTTACCTTCACCCTGTGTGTAGCCCCCGTTTCAAATGTGTTTCGTGTAAACAGCATATTGTAGGATTATAGTTTTTAATCCATTCTGCTATCCATTTCTGTTTTATAGGAGAATTCATTCCATTCACATTCACAGTTATGATTACTATCTGTGCCTTTTTCTCCATCCTATTTCCCCCCTGTTTATGCTTTTATTTCTCCCTTTCCCCTTCTACTCCTCAACAAAGTTTAAACTGTACTATAAAGCAGCAGTCATCAAAACTACCTGGTACTGGCTAAGAAACAGAGCCATGGATCAGTGGAATAGGATAGGTACACAAGATGCAGTACCCACCAACTATAGCAATCTACTCTTTGATAAATCCAAAGATTTCAGCTTCTGGGCTAAGAATTCACTATTTCACAAAAACTGCTAGGAAAAGTGGAAAATGGTAGGGCAGAAACTAAGTATAGACCAATATCTTACATCATATACCAAAATAAAGTCAAAATGGGTTCATGATTTAGGAATAAAGGCTAATATGATAAGCAATTTGGGAAAGCAAGGAATAGTTTACCTATCAGATTTATGGAAAAGCAAAGAATTCATGACACAACAAGAAATAGAGAGCATTACAAAATGCAAAATGGATAATTTTGATTATGTTAAATTGAAATGTTTTTGCACAAAAAAAGCCAATGCAACAAAGATTAGGAGGGAAGCAGAAAATTGGGAGAAAATCTTCACAACCAGTGTCTCTGATAAAGGCCTCATCTCTAAAATATACAGGGAACTGACTCAAATTTATAGGAATGCAAGTCATTCCCCAATTGAGAAATGGTCAAAGGATATGAACAGGCAGTTTTCAGAGGAAGAAATTAAAAATATCTATAGTCATATGAAAAAATGCTCGAAATCACTACTGATTAGAGAAATGCAAATTAAAACAACTCTTAGGTACCACATCTCTTCTGTCAGATTGGCTAAAATAACAAAACAGGAAAATGATAAATTCTGGAGAGGATGTGGGAAAATTGGAACACTGTTACATTGCTGGTGGAGTTGTGAAGTTATCCAGCCATTCTGGAGGGCAATTTGGAACTATGCCCAAAGGGCTATAAAAATGTTCATACCCTTTGACCCAGCAATACCACTTCTAGGGTTGTATCCCAAAAAGATCACACAAGTGGGAAAAGGACCCATATGTACAAAAATATTTATAGCAGCTCTTTTTATAGTAGCAAAGAATTGGAAATCAAGGGGATGCCCATCAATTGGGGAATGGCTAAACGAGTTGTGGTATATGAAGGTAATAGAATACTATTGTGTGATAAGAAATGGGGATGTTACAGACTTCCTAATAACATGGAAAACCTACATGATATAATGCTGAGAGGAGCAGAAACAGGAGAACATTATACACAACCACAGATATATGGATTCTGTGATGACCAACCCTAATAGACTTTGCTCTCCTCAGCAATGCAAGATGCAAGGACAACTCCAAAGGACTCATGATGGAGAGAGCTATCTACATCCAGAGAAAGAACCATGAAGTATGAATGCAGATTGAGGCACACTGTTTGCTCTCCTTTTTTTGTTTTCGCTTTTTTTTCTTTTGTTTGTTTTTGTTTTTTTTTTGGTGGGGGTTTTGTTTCTTCTTTCTCCCGATCCATTCCATTGGTCATAATTCTTCTTTACAACTTGACTATTGTGTAAATAAGTTCAATGCAAAGTTATATGTAGAAGATATGTCGAATTCCATGCCGTCTTGGGGAAGGAGGGGGAGGGGGGGAAGAAAATCTGGAACTCAAAATTATGTGGAACTGAGGGTTGTAAACTAAAAATAAAAAATCCTAATTATAAAAAAAGACTGGTTTGTAATTGTATTCATCTAGTTCCTGTGTGGGCCTTGACAAGTAAACTCCCACTTATTTTGTACTTTCTGAAGCTATTTTAAATGGAATTTCTCCATTTCTTCCTGCTGGATTTTGTTGGTAACATATAGAAATGCTGATGACTTATGTGGGTTTACTTCATATCCTGCAATTCTGATGACATTAGTTGTTTCATTTAATTTTTTATTTAACTTTCTGGGGTTCCCTAAATAAATCATCATATCATTTGGAAAAAGAGATAATTTTGTTTCCTCTTTGCCTATGCTTATCCCTTCATTTTTTTTCTTGTCATTATAATTAGCATTTCAGTAGCACTTGTTCTATGTAGATTAGGATGGTTTGTTTTTAAGAAGGCAAGGAGGTCATTTATGGGATAAACATTGATTTGGCTTCCTCGATACTAGAGGCAGAAGAGATCCATCCTATAAGGAGTTGGTGTCTGAAGTTTTGAGGAATTTCCATTGTCCTCTGGGAATACCCTTCTAACCTGGCATTACTGATTTCAAAGGTAATTATGGAGGTAAAGGCAGGGTAGCATTTTACCTGAATTAGTTTCCTTTTGAAATTTTACAAACTGTATCCTTTTTAACCTCATTTTAAATAAAGTTGTTTTTATTACATTTTACAGTCCAGTATCTCACTACATTCTAATCCCAAACCTGAATCACTGATCTGACCCAAGCTAGGCCTGGCCCAGAATAATTGCTAAAGTTCAGAATGTACTGAGGCTGCTTAAGAAAACTGAAGATAACAAAAGGGTGCTTTTTGTTTGTTTCTTTGTTTGCTTGACTATATTGGGGGAAAAGGGAAGGATAAAGAAAGACGGAAAGAAGTGCAACTTGAGATGGATGGGAACTGACAAAGCAGAGAGGATAGAGCTGTTCAATTCTTATTTATTTTTTTTCTGTCCAGAAGTATAATGGGGTGATTAGACTCAGGAGAGTCTAATCAATTTGAATTCTCTCAATCTATGTGAGAGATTCCAGGGGACTGACCTTTGCCAGAAGGGAGTAACTCCACATAGCTAGGGATGGGCATGAAAGAGACACAGGAAATATTTGATTGGTTCCCAGTTACTGGGCTTGGGTTGAAGTTGATTTATATATGAGCTAGGTGGTACGGACTCTTGTTAGGGGGGTGGGAACTCCATACTTCATGGCCTACAAGTGACTTGTGGAAATAGTCCTGGCCTTAAGACTCTTTTCTAGGGCTTCATCTCCCTTGGATGTCCAGCAAAGGAGCTAGAGGGAGTTTTTCTTCCCATCCCCTCATCCCTATCAACAATGAACTTTAGCAGAAACACATATTGGCACAGAATATATTTGCCCCAGTGAGCCTAATAATGAAGTCCCTTGATCTTGGAGTTCTGATAGCTTTTCTCTACTTTTCTGTTTTCTGAGTACATGTCAGAACTAGAAAAAAATAAACATTTCAAGCCTTAGAGGTTACCTCGTGAATAATCCTGAGCTCAAGAGCTCCTGAGTTCCAAAGTCCAGTACCAGCTGCTTTGAGAGAGATTTATTTACCAGGGTATTTCTCAAAGGATTACACCACAAACAGAGACCTAAGGCCAATTCCAGAAGATCTAGACTTGGCTATTTTTCCATGATAACTGCTATGCAATATGTTCAGATGAATGCAGGTCAGAAGTGAATGCAAAATATAAGCAGTCTCACAAAGGGTCTTTACTGCCAATGATAGGACCAAAACAGCCAACAAAGAGTTGATAAGCAAGGAGATTGTAAGAGAATATCTATTTGCTCTTGGCAAATTTGAGCCACTAGGCCAAGAGGAAGTATATCCTCAGATACAAAAAAAACTGGCAAGATGTTACTGCTGAGATACTATCAGTAATGTTTGCATGGTCACAGAACAGGAAAAGTACTGAAGGACAGGAGGGGGTCAGATGTCTTGTTTTTTAAAAAGAAAGAAATGAGTCTATAAATTATAGACTAATAAGTTTGACTTCAAATCCTGGGAAAATTCTATAATGGTTCGTTGAAGAGATGGTTAGCAAATATCTAAAAGGAAGTGGTGATCAGAAAGGAGCACAGCTTCATCATGAACAGGTCATGTCCAGGTAACCTTAGTTCCTTTTTTTTTTGGACAGTTACTCAACTGATAGAATGAATACTGTAGAAATTGTTTACCTAGATTTTAGCAAAGCATTTGATAAAATATCCCATATTATTTTTGTAGAAAAGATAAAGTAACCTGTATTAGATGATAATACGATTAGATGGATTTAGAATTTGTTGAATAGCCAGACTCAAAGAGTACTGATTAATAGTTCAATGTCAACTTGGCAGGCCTCCAATAGAGTGCACCAGGAGTCTGTGCTTGGCCTTGTGATGATTAACATTTTTATCAATGACTTAAAGAAAAAGATGGAATGCTTATCAAATTTTCAGATGATACAAATCTAGGAGAGATAGGTAATAAACTGGATAGTAGAGTCAGGATCCCAAAAGATCTTGGCAGGTCAGAGCATTTGGCCTGAATCTAGGATGATGATATTCAATAGAAATAACTGTACAATCTTGTATTGTATTTTTTAAAAAAAATCAACTACACAAGTACAAGATAAAGAAGAAAAGGTTAGACAGTAGTTCATCTGAAAAAGACCAGGAAGTCTTAGTGGACTGGAAGTTCAACAGGAGCCAATAGTGTGATATGGCCCACCAAAAAACTAATGTGAACTTGTGATGTATTTAGAAGCATTTCTTCCAGAAATAAGGTAGTGGTAGTCCCTCACAACCCTTCTGGAACAAACCCACTGTTCAGTTCTCTGTGTCAAAGATTAGGAAGGACATTGACAAGGAGAAAGGCATCCAGAAGAGGGCAACCACTATGATGAAGGGCCTTGTTTCCAACTCATTTAAGGATGGGTTGAAGAAATTAAGAATGTTTAGCTTGGAAAAGGGAAGACTAAGAAGGGGAGGAAAGGAAACAAACAGAATTTTGTTCAAGTATTTGAAGGGCTGTCATGTAGGATAAGGATTAGAGCTGTTCTGTTTGGCCCAGAGGAGAAGTAATAGAGCACAGTGGGGGTAGAAGTTTCAAGAAACAAATTTAGGCTTGATATTAGGGGTTAGCAAATAATACTTCCCAACATCTTTGAGCAGAAGTTGAATGACTGCTTGTCAGATAGCAAGGAGGCATTCTGAGTATGGTTGTACTAGATAGACACTAAAGCCTCTTCCAACTTTAAAATTCTGTGATAATGGCCTGGGCCTGGGTGGCGGTCACAGAACGGGGAGGGTGGGTATGAGACATTACAAATAATAGCAGAAGTCCCAGAAACTAGGATACCAAATATTAACAATTTAAGTGGCATTTTCCCAGAGCTTGTTGTTAAATCATCAAAGAATATATTCTCTACAGTATTATTTTTATAACAACATATTTACCATTACAACCATTAGCTTTCTGTTCTGTTTTGTTTTAAGAAAATTAATACTTTAATTTGTATTTTCAATTTTTTAGCAATCTGAAAAATAGTCCCTCTGCTTTATTTTGGGTTCCTCTGAAGAAAGGACCTAGTTTCTTGGAACACTTATACTAGTCCTAAATAAGATGCAGACAAGACAGGTATTCTGGCCAGACTCCAATTCAGGTAATTATATTCCCTTCTTCTTAACTTTTTCTTGTGATTTCAATTACATAAGTTATTTTTTCACTTCTCCCAGGCCTCTTCCACTGTTTCACTCTGCAGCTGATAGAGGATGACTGTCAGCTTTTCCTCCAGGCGTTGTTGGGTGAAGCGATCCTTACAGAGAGATAATGGGTGCCAAAAGACCATTTTTAAGGCTTCAGGGGATCCCATCTGCTCTGGGAAATTCCAATGGAACAAATTAGTACTTCTGTTTTGGAGTATACCCTAGCTTTCAGTTCCCTATCTCCCATCTAACAATTAGCACAGTATATGGGTCAGAGTTCTGTCAAAATTTGTGTATCTCCTGGTGATTAACTCAGTCATCTGCTTCACATTCATTCCCCTTATAAGTTTTCCTTCTGAAACTGTCTTCATAGAATCAAAGGACAGCGAGTTGGAAAGTATTTAGAGGTCAATCTAGTCTAACCTCTCATCCAATGCAGGTATCCTTTGTATAACATCATCTATTCCCAAGAACTTCTAGCGATCTTGTGCTCAGAATCTTAAAATGCAACCCATTACATTTTTAAATTGCTCTAATTATTGGAAGGTAATTCTTCCTTATAGAATATGCAGCTTAGTGCTCTCCCTTCCTCTCCCCAGCTCTAAGATCACACAAATCTGTTTTGTTTTATTCAGGAAGATCTCCAAAAAATAAAGCTTATGTCTAGGTTTCCAGAAATGTAACAGAGTCCTTACTACACATACACATACACAAACACATACACACACACACACACACACACACACACACACACCCTCTCTCTGGGTAACAAATGCATATCAGAAAGAGACCACTTTTTATTTTACCCCACAGAGAATAAAAAAGACACAAAGGACTCAGGATGACACAATATGTAAAGATCACAAAGTAGTCTATAAATTTCCCTAAGAAGGGAATTTAAAATGTGGTTGTGAGCAGGGTAACACCTTGATGTTCTGATGAAATCCCTCTCTTCCACAGGATTGTAAACCACCAGTGTCTCCCAAATTCATAGTGCTACTGTGTGATTCAGACTCCATCAGAAGGCAAACAGATTTTAGGGCTGTTAGACAGGCTCCTTTACTCCTATACCCTATACCACATGTAACTATAGTAACTATATAATGACTCACCACAGTAATAATATAGTTATAAAGTTACATAATAACTCACTATAGTAATCATAGAGTTATATAGTAACTTACACTAGACTAATGAGAACCAGGGGGAAGGAAAGGTTCGATCCCTTGCCTCCCCATGTTGTGACTGTGGTCCTTTGTTGATCCTCCAACTGGAGGGACCACTGGAACAGTTCTCTTTCCAACATGCACGCTATTCAGGAACTCTCTAACTCGGAGCTCCTCTTGAAACAGAGGTGCTGTCCAAGAAAGCTACCTTCTCTGGCTAGGAAGCTAAATTCTGGCATAATGTAATGATTAGAAAATCAAGATCCTTCTCCCTTTATGCATGAAGTTGGGGTTAAGGAACACATATATTCCCTTTTCAAGCTGTCTAAGCAAACATAGGTCTGCCTCTGGTATGTGCATCTGCAGGATTCTCACAATTGCCCTGGTTGCTGCCATCTTTTGGGCCAGAAAAGTCTATTTTCCATCCATTAACAGCTCCTGGTAGTGGGAAGGTAGGTACATGCACAGGCTTCTCTTAAACTGAAAGTAAGAGAGAAAGAGCAAAAAAGGAATTATTGCAGTCTGTCAGTTGTCTTTTACAGGCCACCACAGCAAGATAATTCTTCTGACCATCCTCCCCAGAGCCCTGAACAACAAATCATCTTGGGGGCAGCTCTAGTCACTGGTCTCCATAAAGAGTCAAGGGAAGGCTTCCAACTAGCCATTTTTACTTGGGGCAACCTCAGTCTCCTAGATCTAGCCAGGAACTGTGTTTTTCTTCTCATGTGCCAATGGGCATGTCCATAATCCAAAAGAGGTGCTTTCAAAAGTGCTAAGAAAAGGCTCACTCTCCTGGAATTTCATCCAGTTAGAGAACTCTTCTGATGAACCTCCCTTATAATTTATCCCTATCTAATTTACCTTGGCCCCACCCAGAAACCTAAGACACACACCCTACTGGAATGTCTGACATCTTAGACTTGTAAGCACTTACTTCATGTTGCTAGACAACTTTTAAAAACAAATACTCCAAAACAATTTTTTTAAATACCTCATGTGACTCCACATACCTCTTTTTGAGGGCCCTCTCCAGGTCACTTACAGCTTAGATCATACTACAGACAAAATGAGCAGTCTTGTTCTTTCAATGACAGCCAACTAGCAGACATACTGCTCTGGAGCTTTCATATGCTCTTGGATAGCGGGGCTTCACTCAGGGCCCCTTCAATGTATTGCAATGGCCAGCAGCTAATTTAGACACATAGCATATCAGAAAGAAACTGAAAAGCTTTCCAGATCTAGCCAGTGCTCACCTTGCCAACTGAAGCAGCCAAAGGAGATGGCATAGAGATAGGATTACAATGTGATGGAAAGAGCTGATCTAGGGAGTCAGTAGACCTGGATTTGAAGCCTGGCTCTACCACTCACTACTGCCTGTATGACCTTGGGCATCTCACTACTCTGTTCCCTGGTTTTCTCCTCCAGTTCTAAGATAAAAAGTAGTTCTTAAGTTATTCTCATTGGTCAAGTCAATTGTTAATTTTTTTTAGAACCTCTGGTTACCATTATCACCCTTATACCTAGAGAAGGGGCTTGTTTATGTGTTCCCCAAAAAGCAAAAGAGAGAGACAGAGAGAGACACAGAGAGAGTGCTTGCTTTGGTGCTGATGGGAGGACAAGCATTCTGATCTATACTCAGTATGACCTCAGTATCTAACCTCAGCCCAATTTTCTGCCTCAGTGAAGCACTTCCTGACTCTTTAGCTGAAATTTTCCTAAAGCACTTTGGCTGTCTCTTTTGTTCCTGTCACACTTTACCTTGTATTGCTATAATTATTTATGTAGACATACCTCCTTGTATTATTGTAATTATTTGTGTAGACACATCCCCTTGGTAGACCCTAAGTTCCTTGAAAGCAGGAACTTTTATTCTTTATCTTTATAGTAGGCACCTGACAAATGCTCCTAGAGTTAAATTGTCCTTTCACCCCTTCTAGAAAAGGAAGTAGAATTCACCAAAGTACTATGCCTTCTAAAATTCTTGGACCCAAGTACAAGACTTTGCTTTTATGCCTTTCACATCCCTCCAACTTTTAGCACTTTACACAGATTCCTTTATGTTGTCTCTTTTTGTCCAGGTATTGCCCCCAGAGTCACCCAGAATAAATCTATTCTCTCTTCTACATGGTATTCCTTCAAATATTTGAAGACAGCTATAATATCTAAATTCTTTTTTTTTCCCAAGTTAAACCTTCCCAGTTCTTTTAGATCTTCTTCAAATGTCAAGCTTCTAGACTCTTCATAACCTTAAGAACTGGAAGAGGTTATCCCATCCAATATCCAAATATCTATCATATTCTCAACAAGTGACCATCCAGTCAGTGTCTCTCCTTTAAGGACACTGGTAGCAGGAAACTTTTATTTCTAAACCACCCTCCGTGAGTTTCATTTGACCTGTGATTTCATCTGACTCTGAATGAAGACGTGAAAAATATTTATTACATGCTTTCTATGTGCAAAGCACTATGCTCAGTGCCAAGGATATAAACAGAAAAGCAAAACATTCCCTACACTCAGAAGAGTGGGAACTCCCTCCACCAACGAAAATCAGCAATTCATCTGTAACTTATCTAGTTGCCAGGAATAGTAAGTAGTTTAGTGACTTGCCCATGGTCATATAGCTAATTAATATGTGTCAGAGACAGGACTTAACCTAGGTCTTCCAGACTCCAAGGCCTTCCCTCTCTTCGATACTATTGTCTTTCTGGGTGCTATGATGGGATTTTTCCAAGGCTGATTAAGTTATCCATGTATGTATATTCTCTAGAAAGAAATAGCCATTATTATGGATATGTTTTGCATGATTATACATGTATAACCTATGTAGAATTGCTTGCCTTCTCAATGGGGGGAAAAGGAGAGAATTTGGAACGCAAAGTTTTAAAAACTAATGTTAAAAATAATTTTTACATGTAACTGTGGGAAAATAAAATACTAAATAAAAGTTGAGGAAAAAGGAAACGGGATAGAAGCGTGAATCCTGCTTCCTGTCCTCTATATGAGGCTCGGGTTTGTCAAGGCTTCTCTTAAAAGATGGCACCCAAAACTGAACACGGTACTGCAGAAGGGTCAAATCCCACCTTCTGCAGCAGACCTTTTCAGGTGTTCCAAGCTGCTGATACCTTCTCCTCTCTACTCTCTATGTATCTTGAATGGACCTAGTTATTGATACGTTATCTCCTCCATTAAAATGGGAACTTGAAGGTGGAGATTGTTTCTCCGGCTTTTTGTATACACAGCTCTTAGTACAGTAGCTGGTACCCGTTAGCACTAAAAGCTGCCGACTGACTCTTTTAAAAAAGGAAGTCTAGGATTGTATTAGCTTATTTGGGAGCAGGGTTATTTTGAATTCCACTGAGCTTTGGGATTAAAACCCCCAAGTCCTTTTGAGGGGAATTGAATAATCTTCCCCATCTTCGACTTTTTAAATCTCTAGTCAACATTAACAGCAAATGTTTCAATTCAACTTTTACTGGACCTTAACACCAACATTGGCAAAGACCATGGAAAAGTAGGATAAGCCATATTTGGTTGGTTGAATTGAATACACGTTTTTCACTTCAGTGAGATAAGCTGGGTTGGCAGAATGCCTGTGTGGGGCAAGAAATCCATCCAATCTGCCCTAGAACGGGGGTGGGGTGGGGTTGATGGTGAGAGTGGAGCGCTTCCCTAACTGAAGTTGGTAACTAGTGAGGGGCCACTCCACAGTGGGAAAACCATAGAATTTATAGTTGGAAAGCCCCCCACCCCATCACCTCTACATCAATGTCCTTATTTTACAAATAGGTAAACTGAAGCCCAGAGATTCATCCACTTGGCCAAGGTTAAGACTAGTAAGCACCTGAACAAAACCTTGAACGCGGAGCCTCAGGCTTCAAACTCGATATGCATTATATTACTTTATAATGAGAATTGCTGATCCTCTTCACCTCCCACCTCATATCCTAGTCTCTCCGCCCCTTCTCTTCCCTTCCATCAGGTCCCGATGCAGCTTTGAGCACCAGCAGACGATAGCTCCAAGTTAGGGCGCTTTTCTCCGATCCCTGCCCCCGCCCAAGAACCGCTCCTTTCACACGATTCCTCGTGGCTTTAGGCTAGGGTAGTTCTAGGCCACTGCGCCTGCGCGCCAGCTGTCTGCCCTTGCGGGCGGGGAGGCTCGTCTCGAGCTCCACCCCCCCTTCCCCCCTCCCCCTCCCCTGAGTCCTGCTCTCCCTGTTTCCTTTCAGGAGCCGCCTCGGGCCGGTCCTCGAGGCGCTTCAGTCGTCGGGTCAGCTGCGCAGGCCGCGCCTTAGTCCCCGCTCTTCACTCTCCCCCGCCCTCGCTTTCCTCCAAAGAATCCCGAGGGGAGGTGCTACCGCCCCGCCCCCAGAAGCACCCCGCCCTTCCCCGCCCCTCCCCTCTGCTCCCAGGCGGGTCCCGCCTTCCCGACTGGGGCGGAGCCAAACCGCGCGGAGGTGCTGGGCTGGGGCTGGGGCTGGGGCTGGAGCGGAGCGGTCTGCCAGAGTCGCCGCCGCGCCGCCCAGGGGCAGGGGGACTGAGCGAGGCGGAGCGCGGAGGGAGGAGCCACCGCCACAGCGGCCCCGCGGATTCGTCGCCCGCCTGGGCTCCATGGACCTGTCGCCGATCCGTGTCCGGGGTGCTGCGGGGGAAGCGGGCCGCCCCGGCGCGCCCTCCCCACCCTGACCGACGGGGCGGGGGAATGGGCCGGCAGCAGCCGCGCTGAGAAGCGGCCGCCCGTCCGCTGCTGCCGCCTGCCCTGCCCGGCCCGCCGACCGAGGCTCCGAGCTGCTTGCGGGCCCCGCGGGCCGCACTGACTCGCCCCGGCCTGCCCGCGGCGCGGCCTCTCCGAGCGGTTCCTCAGTCCCGGCTCGAGCCCGGGCCTCATCCCTGACCCCGTCCCAAGCCCCCGGAGCATGGCCAGCCGCTGGAGGGGGGGCCGGCGGCCTGGCCTGGTCCTCCTGGCCGTGCTGCACTGGTGCCTGTGCGCGGCTGGGGCGGACATCGCGAGCCAAGAGTACTACACGGCGCTCATCAACGTGACCGTGCACGAGCCCGGCCGGGGCGGCCCCTGGACCTTCCGCATCGACCGCGGTCGCTACGGCCTCGACTCCCCCAAGGTGGAGGTCAGGGGCCAGGTTTTGGCCCCCTTGCCGCTGCATGGAGGTAAATGGGGCAGAGGCCGGGTCTCCCTCCTTTCCTCTCCACCCCCCCCCACCCCAGCGCCTGGCACAGGTGCCTGGCATTCAGTGGGAGCCTAATAAATAGTGATTGCCTTGGCCCGGGCGCTTCATCACGTCTGGGGCTTGCAGGTGTGCTCGGGCAGAAGGCACTGGCCGAGCAGCAGACGTCAACCCCTTGCGCTGTCGAAGTGGACACCTGGCCCAAAGTCCCACGGAGCGCTTAAAACGACAGCTAGGCCCTCTCACTTGGTGGGATGGGATAGAGTGAAAAGAGCTCTGTGCTTGGAGTTAGAAGACCTGAGTTCGAGTACCAAGGTCTGCTCGGTATCAGCTGAGTGACCTTGGGCAAGTTATTGCCCTCCTTGGGGTAATAACTGTTCAAAATGAGAAGGTTGGATTGGATGATCTCTAAATTTCCCTTTCCAGCTGTGATATTCTAGGATTCTGTAAATCTGCAGTATTTGTAAGGAGTCAAAGTTAGGGCTCGGTTTCAGTTCTGTGGCTGCTTTCCAAGCTCAAGTGCTGCCAGGACTGTGAGAGCTGCCTGTGTGCAGGCAGGGACCGAGAAGACAAAGGAGGTCTTTGGAGAGAGGAGGAAAACTGTCATGATGGATGGGCTCTTAACCACATTTCAGACGCAGCAGGTCTGAAATAAGGGGCTTAATGCTCTGCTAAATTGGACCATGACGTTAGCCATTTCTTACCCTCCCATTCTTTATAAATGCTTGAGGGGTGGGTGGTGTTTGACATTTTCAGAATTGCTTTTGGCTCCTACAGCCCTCTTAAAGATTCAGTTTGATGAAATAGAGAATTATCTGGCAGGAGTTCTTTAGCCATGTCTTGTGATGCCAGGCATGCCTACCAGCCCCCACCCTTAAAAGGTATTTTGAGTAATTGTATTGTACGTAGTGCTTGCTATTCAAGCCTTTTGGCCTTATCCTGATGTTTGACTGTCATCCAGGCTGAGTGAATAATCCATAGAATCATACATCCAGCACAGCTTTCTCATTTTATTAAGGAGGTGACTGAGGGAATAAAATATTTAGGAAAAAGTTAATATCCTATTGTGTGAACCAAATATTAGAAATAGATTACTAAGAGAGTTTTTCTAGGAAAATTAAATTGCAAAGTATGGGTTATGAAGTACATACACACTTTTGAAAAGTAATGATCTAACCCAACCTCTACTTAAAGATACTGAAAAGTGTATTTTTTTTAAATTTCATTTTCATTGTCTTAAAATGAAGTAGACAATCTAGGGGGCCGAGTAACAGTTTAATAATAGTTTAAAATTCTAATGTTGATCTTTAGAGGAAATTTCTCCACAGTTGCCAGTTCTGGGAGGTAGATTTGGTTTCTTAATTTGATGTATATAGATGACATTTTATAAGGGATGGGAGGATTTTATTTTCACAGAATCACAGAAACAGTTGGAAGGAATCTCAGAGGCTATCTAGTCCAGCCCATACTCAAATATCTTCCCCACAACAGATATACAGAATTTGCGGCCATCTGGCCATTGCTGAAAGACTTTTAAAGAGGGGGAGCCCACTACCTCCCCACACAGCTTATTTCATTTTTGAGAGTTCTAATTATCCAGAAGTTTTTCCTCACATCAAACCTAAAATTGCCTCTTTTGCAAGAAGTTTCAAGTGTTAGGGAAGGAGGCAGGGAAAAGACATTTTTGTGACAACCAGCCATTCTCAGCTGACTGTTTGTAGATGGATGAATAGATGGACATGTATATACATATATCTGTGTGTATGTATGTAATATGTCAGGAGTTACTTGTATAACACTTCTAGCCAACCATAAGTAGATTGTATATTTATGCTGTTTTTGTAGTAGAAATAAAAATGGGATATTGTTAATATGACACAGATAAATACAACTAGGTAAAATTACAGTCATTGTACATTCTTTTTCAAAGTTGGTTAGGATCCTAGGCTATTTTCAGAGTTCAACCCATAACAAAACCGAAGCCTATTATCAATAATAATAAACTGAGTCCTGAGAACAGGAAGCTTTTTTCCCCTTCTTCTCAGTACAGACGCCATTTTAGGAAAAAAAATTTAAATTAGCAAATAAATTTCCTCAGCTACCTCCTTCCTTTCTGCCCTCAATACCCGGTGTCATTGTGCTGCCCTTCTAGTATGCCTCTTTAAGTGCAATATACCCACAAATCATCTTCCTCGCCTCTTCCCAGTCAATTTAGTTCAATTCAACTAACATATTAAGTGACATCTGTGTGCTATACACTGGGGGTACAAAGACACAAATAAGATAGAACTGCTGTCATTTACATTTTGCTGGGTAAATACAATCTGTACCTATATAACACAAGATTATTTGAGAAAGAAGAAAGCACTCACAGCTGAAGGCTCAGAAAACGGCTTTTAGGAGGAAATGGCACCTGAGCTGAACCTTGAAGGAAGATAAGAATTCTGAAAGACTGAGGTAAGGAAGCAGTGCACAGTACTTGAAACACAGTAAGCATTTAATAAATACTTCTTCATTTATTCTAGGGATAGTGCACAGCTTGTGCAAATTCATGAAGGCAGGAGAAGGAATGTCCAGTTTGGAAAGAGCTATTCTAGTTTGACTGGAACATAAAATGCATGAAGGGAGGAAGTTATGTGAAATAGTGCTGAGAAGGGTAGTTTGAGCCAGATTGTGGAGAGTCATAAGTTCTGGAATGAGTTTTTGTTTTATGTTAGAGCCAGCAGTGAACCGTTGAAGGATTTTGAGCAGGGGGTGTGATGTGGTCAGACCTGTACCTTAGGAAGATTATTTGGGCAGCTGTATGAGGCAGGTAGACATTACAACATTATGGAAGTTCCAGATGAGGGGACATAAGGCCCTGAAATAGAAGGTGATCCAGTGAATAGAGAGAAGAGCAGGGGTAGAAGAAGTGTTATGGAGATAGATTATACAAGATTTGGAGACTGATTGAATATGGAGAATGAGAAAGAAGAAAGAGTGACTCCAAGGTAATAACCTGAATGGCAGGAAAGATGGTGGTGGTGGTGGTCTCAATAGAAATACGGAAATTTTGGAGGCATGCTGGATTTAGCAGGGAAGATGATAAATGAATTCAGTTTTGGAAATATCATTTGAGATGTGAACAGAACACTCATGTAGTGATGCCCAGCAGTTCAAGATACGAGACGGGCATTCAGGAGAGGGATTAGGATATATAGCTTTGGGAGTCATCTGTATAGAAGTAATTGAACCCGTGCTAGTGGATGGGAAAGAGTGGTGAGAAAGATGCCAAGACAGAATCTTAGGGGTTACTCCTGCTATGGAATGGGAGGTAGATGATTATACAGTAAAGGATATTTGGGAAGGGCCATCAAAAGGGTTGAAGAACCTAAGAGAGAGTAGTGTGCTGGGGAAGCCAAGGGAGAAGAGAATATCCAGAAGGAAGGTGTGTTAGTATTAAAAGCAGAAGGGAGATTAAAAAAAAAAAAAAGATGAGGAATAAAAAGAGGCTGTCGCACTTAGCTGTCAAGATGTCTTTGGTAAGCTGTGATGGGGTTGAAACCAGGTTACAATGGATTATAGGAAGTGACTGGATGTTAAGAAAAAACACTAAGAGCATGGACTTTCTGGGAGTTTAACAGTGAAAGGGCAGAAGGCTCTAGAGGCTGTAGGCTAACTTGAGAGAATGAAGTTTGGGGTTTTTTTTTTAAATGATGGAGAGACAGACCAGAGCAGGATTATAGGTGATGAAGGTCGAAAAAGGGTGGTTACCTTGACAAGAAGTGTCACCTCTTCAGAGGTTTTGAATTGGGGAGCAGGAGAGATGAACTTAAAAATGAATGACCATGATTTTTCAGTAAAGTGAAAGAAGAGTTCTTTTTTAATAAGGGAAGCAGTGGCTTTGTTGCCTTGAGAATATTTGGAAGTAAGTGCACAGATCATGATAGAGAATTATTGAGAAAAAAGTGAAAGGATTTCTGTATATTAGTAAGACCCCAGTTGAAGTTAGCTAACATGAATTTGTAATGAATGCAGTTGGTACAGTTTTGTGATTTTCTCTAATGCAGTGTAGAAGGGCTGGTGTCAATGGTCCAAGATTGAGGGTTGGCAGAGTATGAATAGTAAAAAAGAAAGGGAACAAGACACATTAGTAGAATATAGTGCCTAGTCGATGTATGAAAACAAAAGACTTCAGAGGAGGAAAGAAGTACACTCTGGGAACAAGAAGGAATGAAGATAGAGAAGGTCCTGCTAAAACTTACTAGGAGTGAGGCAGAAGTTAAGGTGGAAGGACAAGAAGTTGTGACCAGAGGATTTTCTTTCAGTATCTTGTGATCAAAAGTTATTTTGCAGACTGATGAAATCTAAGGTGTGGCTGCCCATGTGGATGACTGATATAAAGTGAAAATGCAGTATCTGATGTTGAAGCTGATGAACTACAGTGTTTTAGGGGACCTCAGTGTGAATGTTGAAACCCCTTAATATAGGGTTTATATATATTTGAGAGAGCTGCTTCTGTGAAGAGGATCATGAGCCAGGTCCCAAACTTTTTAAGAAACCCAGTAGATAGATGACCACAACAGGAACCTTGACAGCCTGATAGAGACCCTCAAAGAAAAAGATGTTGCTGAGTGATAGCAGCAGAGAAAGGGGATAGAAGCAGCATTGGAGAGAAAGGGGTCGAACAACTCTTTCTGGACCACTATGTCCCGGCATGAGAGAACAAGCAGCTGGCACTGCGGATGGTGGTCAGGATTGAAATATCTTTCAGAGAAAGTCAGGTTTCCACAAGCTGATGAAGAGAGTTTGAACGGCAAAGTTCTAGGATGAAGAGAATTTTGTTAAGATAAAGGTGTTTCACAGGAGGATAAGGACTAAGCAGGAATAGGAAGAGAAGGGCTAAGTTGGACAGGGTAGAGGTAAAGGTAGCGGGGAAAAGATGTTTTTGCCTTGCCAGATGGGACTCTGAATCACGGGAACTAAGGGAACCAGACCATGGGAGTCTGCTAGCTATAGGACAGTTGTTCAGTCATTCCAGTCATGTCTGATTCTTTGTGACCCCTTTTGGGGTTTTCTTGGCAAAGATGCTGGAGTGGTTTGTCATTTCCTTCTCCAGCTCATTTTACAGATGAGGAAACTGAGGCAAACAGGGATAAGTGATTTGCCCAGGGTCACATAGCTAGTAAATATCTGAGACCAGATTTGAACTCAGGGAGATAAGTCTTCCTTACTCTAGGTGTGTGCCACCTAGCTGCCCTAGCTGCTATAGGACAGAAGATGTACCAATGGATTCAAATAGAGGGTGATAGGTTGATAATAGGGGAAGTTGGGAGGCCACTACTTTGGAATGATCCTCTATTGGGGCAGCCACTTTATTCTTCTCTCCCTCTCCATCATACTCTTTGAAGTGTTAACTCCTGGAACATGGTCGTTTGTCATTGTTTGTCCTTTGTTTTTGAAGAGGACCCTGACATCAGGAAGGTGATGCCATGACTTGCAGGTGAATTGGATTTAATTCAGGGGAGGGCTGTGCAAAGTCACTAGCCTCACTTTCTCCTCCAGAGCTGTCTGGGCCCAGTGGCAAGATATAGATCAGGGCTCCTGGAGATGGCCCTTGATGCAGTGGGAGACCTTGGCCATTTTAAGCTAAGGTCTTTAACAACTCTGTTTGACTGAGGCAAAGAATGGCCTCCTTTTCCTAGTCCCCCCCCAAAAATAGATTTTGATGGTGATGGAGGGCACAGTAAGTGCCACCTACACTCAGTGGTAATAATAACCTGAAGGTCTGACTAGTAGTCTTCCAATGCCCCAAAATTTTGAGCTGGGGCTCAATTCAATTTAATTCAGTAACATTAAGTACATCCTATGTGCCAAGCACTGTACTGGAGATATGAACGGTTGCTGCCCTCTAGGAACTTACAATCTGATGCAGGAAGACAACACACAAAAGAATGCTAGAAAGTAGTAGGGCACACCTGGCCCAAGAGCATCTTGTAACTTATAGAGCTGCAGATGGAAGGTCCAGATTCTGCTCTCTCTCTAAAGGGAAGTTTTGGGTGCAGTTGAGTGCTCCACCCTCCAGACCTCCAGTGGGGAGTGGGGGTGCAGTGAGAGTGAGTGGGAAGGGAAAGAGGCTGAGGGACTTGGGAAGGTGTTGAGTGTATCCAAGGCTGAATAAAACACAATGATGAGATTTTTGGTGGTCAGTTTATCCTGGGAAGGACTTCTTGTTGGGTGGAGTTCAGACCAAGCAAAACTACAGATTTAAAGTGGAGTGGCTCCAGTCCAGTTTTAGGTTATATGGTGGAAAAAGGGGTAGGTGCTGTGGCTGGAGCTTTCGTTTCCTTGATATAGCCAATCTCAGGAGGAAAGAAATCTTACAATCTTACAACCATGAGTGAATGAGCGCTTGTTCTTTAATTCTGGTTTTATAAGAGGATACCTATTAACTTCAAGTATTATATACAGTTAGAAGGGGCCTTTCAGATAATTCAGTCCAACTCACTCTACCCTTCTCTGCCCACCCTGTTTTACAAACAAATGAAGAAACAGAGGCCCAGAAAGGTTTTGATTTCTTTGGGGTCACACAAGTAAATAGTAGAACCAGGTGATAGTAAATACCAGAACCAAGATTCAAATACAGGTTCTCAGACTCTTAAATACCATTCCCAATATATTGCCTCATTAAAATGGTGGGTTCAAAGACTATAACTAAATGAATTGGAATAAATTCAGCCAGGAGAAGTCTATTTTGAGGCGAAATCACAGGTAAATCATCTTTCTTGGATTCTTTTCTCCGGGGGGGGGGGGGGGGGGGGGCAGACATTGTAATTGACCTCTACTTTTCACTGCCACTTCTTTTCCTTTGTTTCCTAACCCACAGAAAAAAAGCTACAAAGTTTTTTTTTTCCCTTGGAGCCAGGATGGAGGCTGTGAGGAGGGCAGACTGAGTGCAGATGTTTGTGATTCAGGAACTGTTTGTGATTGTAAGGCTAAAGCTATGAACTTTCCTAAAATGTAAAATGTACTATAGTCTTTTATCCTGCTGTTCTGAAAACAAATATGATGGCAAGATATCTCCTTAACCAGCAATTCATAGCTAACAAAATTCGAAAGAAAAAAAAATAAGGAAAAGTTTGTGTATTTAACCATTATTAATCGTAATTAATGAATTTCAAAATTTGAGGCAGCCTGAAATTGTTGTATGTCCTGCCCTTAGTTCTTTGTTTTCTGGAAGAAGACCAATGACATCACAAGGGTGATGTCTTAACTTGCTTAGGAATTAGATTTAAGTGAGGCAAAGCTGCTCAGAGTTCTCAGCTCACTCTCTCCCAGTGTCATCAAAGTCCAGAGTGGCAAGACAAAAGTCAAGAGGACTGGAAATGGTCTGGCATGTAGTAGATGACTTTGGCCTTTCTAAATGAAGGTCTTTTCAAGCCTCAGTTTGTCTGAGGCAGTGACCATTCAATAACTTTGTTGTTCAGTCATTTCAGTTGTGTCTGGCTCTTTATGACCCCATTTGGGGAAAGCTAGGGATTCTAGGAGACAGAGAGGTGTGGATGGATTGCATTCCATCAATGGGGCATGGTCTCTGCAAAGACACAGAGATGCGAGATACAATGTCATGAATGGAGAACAGCAAATTGGCCGGTTTGGCTGGAGAAAAGAATTCATGTAATATGAACTCAGCTTGAAAAAGTTAGTTTGGATCCAGATTATGAAGAACTTTAATGGTTAAACTAAGGAATTTATATTTTATCTTAAAGACAATGGGGAGTTACTGGAACTTCTTGACCAAGGGAGTTTAATAGTCAGATCTGGGCTTTAGAAATACCAGTTTGGCAGCTGTGTGAGGTGTGGATTAGAGAAAGAAGAGGCAAACTGCAAGGAAACCTATCAGGAGTCTGTCAATAAACATTAATCAAAAGTGCCAGGCATTGTGCGAATTGATAGGGATACAAATAGCCCCAGGGACATGACAGAGAATCCAAAGAGTACACATAGCTGGCAAGGAAATGAAGAGATGGCTAGCCTGGGCACCCTCTTTATGTAGACACTGTGAGAGGAGCTCTTCTGGACCTCCCTCAAG
Source organism: Trichosurus vulpecula (assembly GCF_011100635.1). Classification (NCBI taxonomy): domain Eukaryota; kingdom Metazoa; phylum Chordata; class Mammalia; order Diprotodontia; family Phalangeridae; genus Trichosurus; species Trichosurus vulpecula. Next base: position 98,387,381 of record NC_050575.1, read on the forward strand.
TCAGAGTACCAGGGGCAGAGGGTATTGATGAGGTGTGAATATTAGGGCTGATGTGACATGTTAAATAGAACATAATTGTACAATTTAGAATCATAGTAATTCAATTTAATTTAGTTTTATTTTTTTATTGAGGACCAGGAAGGCTAAGAAGTTTTGTATCTCACCAACAAAGTGCTTTGCACTTAAGTCACTTAAATATTTATTGAAGTGAATTGCCTCTGGTCACACAGCAGTTAGTGGCAGAGCAAAACTAGGCCCCAAGTCACCCAACTTCCGGATCAGTGTTCTTTCCCCTACACCTCCGATAAAATTTGTGCTTCTACAATGAATAGAAATGCAAGTACCATCACGTATAAAATGAAGGAGTTGGACTAGGTGATTTCTAAGGTCCCTTTCAGCTCTAAAATTATACAATTCTGGGTATGGAGTTAGTGCACAGATACTAGGAATAACTGCTTTCTATTTAATTATCTCATTCCCAAAACCAGTCTGTCTTCCTGACTTCCCTGTTTCTGTCTAGAATCACATTATCTTTCCAGTAACCCAGACTCGTAACCTCAGGCACTCTCAACTCTACATTCTCCCTCAGCCCCTGCCCTTTCATCAGCCAATCATTGCCCTTCTTATATGTTCAGCTTTCGCCACATCTCTTGCATCCATCAACTTCTCTGTTCACACACCACCCTAGTTTAGGCCTTTATTCTAACTTACCTATACCTAATTGGTCGCCTTATCTCAAATTTATCCCCTCCGTAGTCTCTCTTTCACACAGCTTCCAAAGTGAGTGATATTTCTAAGTCATAGGTCTACGTCACTCCCTTGCTCAAAAACAAAAACTCTAGAGGCTTCCCATTGCCTCTAGGATAAAATGCAGAGACCTCCCTTTGGACCTCATCATTCAACTGAAACTGCTGTCTCCAAAATTACCTGTGTTCTCTTAATTGCCAGTAACCTTATCTCAATCCTTATCCATCTTGACCTCTCTGCAGCCTTTGACATTGTCGGTCATGCTCTTTTCCTTGATATTTTCTTCTCTCTCTAGGTTTTCAAGACACTAGTCTCTGCTGGTTCTCCTTCCTTTCTGACCTCCCCCTCTCAGTCGTCTTTGCTGTATCTTCCAGGCCATGCCTGCCAACTGTGGATGTCCCATAGGGTTCTGTCCTGGGCCCTCTTCTCTTCCTGCTTTATACTTTTTCACTTGGTGATCTCATCAGCTTCTGTGGATTCAACTATCATCTCTATGCTGGTAATTCTCAAATATTCTGATCCAACCCTAACCTCTCTGCTGACCTCCAGTCTCACATCTCCCGCTGCCTGTTAGACATCTTAAATTGTATACCCAGTAGGCATTTTAAACTCTGCAGGTCCAAAACTGAATACATTCTTTCCCCTGAAACCTTCCCCTACCCTTCCAAACTTCCCTGTTACTCTTGATGGCACTAACATCCTTCTGGTCCCCCAGACTCTCAGCAAAAGCATCATTCTCAACTCCTTCCCCCTATCCAATCTGTTGCCAAAGCCTATCCATTTCACCTTTGCACTATGTCTCAAACACATCCCCCTCTCTCCACTGACACTGGCCACTACTCTAATTTGGGCCCTCATTATCTTACTCCTGGACTATTGCAATACCTCGTTGGATAGCCTGCCTGCCACAAGGGTCTTTTCATGCCAGTCTATCTTTCATCTGCCAAGGTGATGTTTTAAGGGCAAGTGTGACTGTGTCACCCCCTTCCACTCAGTAAATTTCAGTGGCTTCCTATCACCTCCAGGATCAAATACGAAATCCTCTGTTTGACATTCAAAGCCCTCTCACCTTCCCCTCCACACATATCTTTTTAGTCTTGTTACACTTACATCCTCCCCCCTCACTTTAGATCCAGTGATGTTGGCCCCCTTGTTGCTCCTTAAAGGAGACATTCCATCTCTTGCTTGGCTCCAGGCCATGTTCAATGGCTGTCCGTCATGCCTGGAATTCTCTCCATCTTTCCAATCCCTCTTGATTCTAGAGCCTTCCCTCTGTTATTATTTTCAGTTAATCCTATATATGGCTTGTTTGTACATAGTTATTTGCTTACTGATTCACCTGTTAGAATGTGAGCTCTTTGAGAGCAGGGACTGTCTTTTACCTTTCTTTGTATCCCCAGTGCTTGGCACAGTGCCTGATGCCTTGTAGTTATTTACTTAATGCTTATTGACTGATTGACTGACTGACCTTCACAATCTCTGTAGTCTACCTTTCAGGGTTTATTATACATTACTTTCCTTCATACAATCTTATGTTCCAGCCAATCTTGCCTACTTGCTATCCTTGTAAAGGATATTATACCTTTTGTCTCTGTGACTTTGACCTAGCTGTCCCCAGTGCCTAGAATGTGCTCCTACCTCAGCTTCACCTTGTAGAATCTTTTCTTTACTTCAGAATTCTGTTCAAGTTCCACCTTCTTCACGAAGACTTTGCTGATCTCCAAGTAGACTACCTACTCCTCCCAAAATTTACCTTGTGTTTATTTTGTATATACTTTATATACCTACTGTATATATTTTGTATATACATATTGTCTCCCTTGATAGAATATAAACTCCTTGAGGGCAAGTATTGTTTTAATTTTGTCTTTGTATCCCCAGTTACTAGCACACTCTCCAGGCACATTGTTAACATGATTCATAAGTGCTTGAATGCTTGTTTGTTGATTAGTTGCTTCTGTGACAACTTCAGAAACTTTGCAGTTTTCTTTGTTCTCCTTTCTATCATTCAAGAAGCATTTATTAACAGCTTGTTGTGTGCCAGGCACTGTGGTAGGTGAGGGAGGAGGTATAAATTTTAGGTAAGACTTGCATCCTTATACTTAGAGTCTTAGCAGGGGATAAGACAAACTCAAATACGTAGTATTTCCGTATTATAGCTATGTGCATTAGAGAATGCAGAACAAGGTGCATTAGATCCCTTTTTTAAACTTTATTTTCCATTTTAAAGATCTATTTTCTCTCCTTACCATCTCCCCCCTCGATTGAAAAGAAAAAGAAAACCCTTTTTAGCAAATATACATAGTAAAATAGATCTGATTCCCACATTGTCTCTGTCTAAAAATGTCTGTCTTATTCTGAATCTTGAATCCCATCCCTTTTCTGTCAGAAAGCAGGCACATGGTTCATCATTTGGATAGTTGATCTTTGCATCAATCAGAATTCTTAATCTCTTACATCTTAATCTCTATTTATCTGGTTTTGCTTACTTAACTGTGCATCTCTTCAGACAGATATATCCAGGGGTCTCCAAAACCTTCCCTTTCATCACTTTTTATGGAACAATAATATTCCATTACATTCAGGGACCATAAATTTTCAGCCATTCCCCAGTTACTAGGTACCCCCTTAATTTCCAGTACTTTGCCACTACAAAAAGGATTACTATAAATATTTTTTGACATATGGGTCCTTTTCCTCCTTCTTTGGTCTCTTTGAGGCATAGATTTAGTAAGGGTATATAGCTGTGTCAAACGGTATGTACTAGTGTCTTTGAGGGCACAGTTCCAAATTGCTTTCCAAAATGACTATATTAATTCACAGTTCCACTAGCAGTGTTAGTGTGTAGGGTCCTGAAATACCCTATAAGATTTGTCATCACACAATCTCCCCCTTTTTTGGCAACCAGTAAAAAAAAAATCAATTGGCAAAAAAAAAAGAAAAGAAAACCAATTGGTTATTGGAATACTTTTGAGAAAATGAGTGCCAAGTGGACTAGGGTAGAGTGGACAAATTTATTTGTAGTCTTCAGAGCCAACCCCGAAATCCAGGCCTAAAATTACTTTCTCAGCTTTCAAGGAAAGGGAAAAAAAAAGATTTTCTAAAGGTCAGCATGTTATGATAGCATATCTTTGTTTCCTAGCCTTAGATTGAGACTCAAATTAGGGTTATAAGTTGTCCTGTGCAAAGGCTCAAAGAAAGATCTGAGCACATCTGGGCAGGGTATTTTCTGAGTGTTCCATAGGCTAGGCCAAAGCTGTGGTTGCCACCTTCCTCTCCCTAATACATTACTTCCTTCTCCTCAGCTGTAGATGGGTTATATTAAGTTTAAGGGCAACTAAGAAGCCTGAAGAGCTGGATGGGAGGGTCCACAGTGCTGACCACAGGGAGTGCTTCTCACAGTGCTTTAGACTTGTCTTTTCAAGTTAATATGATGATAAATTCTGAATGTAAATGAGAAGGAAGATTGAAGTTCATAAGTTTATGTTAGGGTTGCAAAATATAGTAGATGTCGTGTTAAAGTTGTCAGCTTTGTAGTGGCCTGGCTCCTTGGGTTTAAGATTGTAGACTTTGTTTTGTTTGCCCTATCGTTAGGTTTCATTTGTGAAATTTTTGTTTATTTAGCTTTTTTTTTTTTTTTTTTTTTTTTGCTTAACGGAAATCTATTTTCTGTTCCTTCCAACACCCCTCCAAAAAAAAAACAAAGCAGAACCCTTATTAAAAAAATAAGCATAGTCCAGCAAAACTAATTCTCACATTGGCTATGTCAAAAAATATATAATTTGTTCTTCACCTTGAGGTCATCATCTCTCTCAGGAAGTTGGTGGCATGTTTCATCATGGATCCTCTGGAATTGTGGCACAGGTCATTGTATTGATCAGAGTTAAGAATTTTAGCCTCTCTCCTCCCACTACAAATTTAATACCCTTTACACAGGGGACTGAGTTCTACTGGGGCAGAAAAATAACCAAACCAAATTGTCTAGTAAGAGCAGTGCTAGAAGATCTGTCTGTTTTACATAGAAATACAATAAGAGGTGAAGTGTTTCCCAAGTCTGCTGCTATAAATCTGCAGGGATTATGGCCAGTAAAAATCCCCCATGCCCCAATAATTTTTTCATGTGCTTATACAATTCTATACCTGTAAAAGCATAGGTGATAAGCAAATCTGACTTTAATAATCTCTTTTATACTCAGGATTGCATTTCCACTGTTGAGGAATAGTTGTACATAATTAACCCGTTTATGCTGAAGAATTTCTAATGTATAAAACAGACCTTGCATGGAATTTTCACTTTTCCTGATTAATGTCTTTTCTTGTATTAAACTATTATCCTAAAGCATTTTAAAAGTCTCTTCTACAAAGTATATAAAATATCAGTTATGATAGAAATTATTTTTGATCGTCTCTTCATGAAAAATGATTTGTATTAGCCATCATTTAAAATCATTCTTAAGTTGCTTTTCATTATGTCATGGAGAATATCCAGCTGATAAATTTGAGTTCTAAGCATGTGAAAAACAATCAGAATCCATTTGTGATGTACAGTACCAAAGTATATATGACAGATGATAATGGACAACTATCGATGCTGAAACCTGCTGACACTGTACAATTGCCTATGGTCCTTGCATTGTACACTGAGATGTTCAGCACTGTAGGTGTACAGATGATATTGTAGCCTTCTCTTCTTGGTGAAACATTGAATAAGAAAGGGTAGTGATTTGCTATAAGAGCTTGTTTCTCTTGAGTGCCTTTTAAAACAATTTCTAATGCTAATAAAGATACTAAGAAGGTTTTTCTGTATACTTTGTATTTGAAAATAAACAGTAGATGCTTTGAAATATATAATTTTGGTATGGGTATGCTTTCATTTAGATAAGGATTTTTCCAAGGGAAATTATTTTTCTGCCATATGCATTGTTTTCTGAGCAGATCAGTAGATTTGAGCGTAATTTTGAAATAAGCCTCTTCATACTATTCCTTTCTTTCCAAATTTGATATATAAATTTCATTTAATTTCATTTAACAAATATTTGTTAAATGCCTACTATGTGCAAGATATTTTGCCTAGCTACCATGAATAGAAAGACACAAACAAGAAAGTTCCTACCCTCAAGTTAACTTAAATTCCATTAGGGTGCTATGTATGGTGTTTATGTATGAGGATAAATAAATGCAAAGTAATTTGAGGAAGGAGAAAGTACCAACAAGGGGTCATCTCAAGGAAAGTTTCTTGCAGTCAAGCCTCACTGGAGGATTATTAAAGATGAGAGGTTGTTCCCAAACACAGAAGAAAGCTTGCGTGAATTCACAGAGGGTAGGAGGTAGAAGGTCATGTTGGGAAAAAAGCTAGTCATCTAGTTTGGCTGGAATATAGAGTGTGTAAAGGTGAGTAATGTTAAATTAGGTTGGAAAAGTGGAATGAAGCAAGATTATGGAGGGCCTCATGTGTTAGGTTGTGGAGTCTATATTTCATGCTAAAGGCAACAGTGAGTCACTGAAGAGTTTTGAGCAGAGAAATGACATTCAGGTGAGGATTGTTTTGGAAACCGTGTGGAGAACTGAATGAAGAAGGAAGAAGCCAGAAGCTGAGAGACTTTTGAGGAGGTTATTAAAATGTTCCAGGTGAAAGGTGACAGGGATTTGAAGGAGGGAGATCTAGGATGGTAGCTATGAAAATAGGGAGAAAGGTAGGGACAGGAGGGATTATTTGGAGGTAGAGTTGACAAAGCTTGACAATCAATTAGATGTGGTGGAAGCAAGAGGGAAAATCTTCCAAAAGAGGGGTTGCATTCGTATTTTTAGTATATAGTAGTTAATAAGTGTAGGGAATTGGTCATCACTACAGCTTTATAATATCTGTACAGGCCTTGTGAAACAGTTTCCAGCACTGTAAATAATTAGTAATTGGCTATGTAAATCTGAGTGCAAGTGTTAGTAGTTTTTTCTACTACTTAGAATTTTGTGGGGCTTGTAGTTGTCTTTTTTTTTCTTTTTGGAAGACTAATTACTCAATTCACATTTCAATATTTAATGTTTTCTAATTGAGAATTGAATTAATATTAGAGTTTACCTATCTTTTTTTCAGGTTTATAGAAAATTGACTTTTTAAAGCATGTATCAGACCTGTCCCTACATTTATTAACTATTACATACTGTAAATGAAAATGCAATTCCTATTTTGGAAGATTTGTTTCCTTTGCTGTGTAGAAGAAACATTTATTTACATGAAATATGGTTTATTGTGACTTTTTTTTTACTTACGTATAGTTTTCTTTGAAGTATAGCCATCTGTAATCTCTTAGTATGCTATAAATTCAACAGTTTTTCAAAAACTGAATGGACCTGTCCCACCCCAACTCCAGCTCTAAGATAATACCTCAGCCTTGCAGACTGAAAATGGCTATCCTTCCCTAAGATCATCCTTAGAGTAATTATTAGACCCTTATCCCCCACCCCCAATAAAAGCTACTTATAACTGAAAACACCAAAGATGATTGAATGTATATCAAAATCAAATTGCCTAAAAGATCAGTTATGATTTCTGAAAAGACTATATATTGGACCTGCTAAGTGTGGTGTCTGTTAGACTAATTAAAATGATTTCCCATCTGAAAGTGACTGATGGTCATTCCATGAAGTATTTGTTTTTAAAAGGTGGACTTAAGTCAAATTTCAGTCAGTTGTGACAAATTTTAAGGTCAAGGACTATCTTAATTTTCTTTATCTTTGTATGTCCAGCACCTAATATAGCATAGGTGCTTAATAAATTCAGTCCATTCAATCAGCAAATATTTATTAGGTATTTACTAAAGTGCCAGGCACTTTGCTAGGTAGGTGTTGGAAATATGGTACAACAGTAAAACCATGCCTCTCTTCAAGGAACTTATATTCTATTGGGATCATACAGCATGTTCACAGATAAGTAAATGAAGGAACTAGTCAAAAGAAATACAAAATAATTGAGAGGGATACCTAACAGTTGGGGGAATCTGGAAAGGTTTCATGAAAAAGATGGTATTTGAGCTGAGCCTAGAAGGGATCTAGAGATTCCAGGAGGTAGAAGTAATATGGAAGAACATGGCAAGCACGAGGAACTAGCTGCCTGTTCCTTTGCCCAGAGATGAGAGACGGAATGTTGTAAGGGGAGAAGAGCAAATAAACCAGTTCCTGGGCTCAAGAATAGAGTAGGTGTATGGGGCTGGTGAGGGAGAATGTATAACCAAGAAGGATGGGTGGGAGCCAAATTGTGAAGGATCTTAAGTGCTGAACAGAAGTTTCTATTTTATCCTAGAGGATAAAAGAGCTGAAGCCTGTTGAACAGGGGAGTGATATGGTCAGACTTGTGCTTTACAAATATCAATGGCTTGCAACAGTGTGGAAGATGAACTTTTGGAAAGGGAAAATGTTAAAGCAGGGACCAATTGGATGATATAGGGAGAGAAGCATGGAAGATGGAAGGAGGAGATGGAAGTCCTGATTGAACTAGTGTGGTGTGTGGTGTGATCTACCCCATACTGATCTCTGATCAGTGGTGTCAAGCTCAAACAGAAATGGATTGGCAGGGGGAAGGAGGGAGAATGTATGTGTGGAAATATTGACTTAGAAAACCATAAATTACCATTATCTCTGTTGTATTGTATTTTTAATTATTTTGTTAAACATTTCCCAATGACATTTTAATCTGAGGCCCAGAGTTTGATACTTCTAAGATAGATAATAAAGAAAATGGGATAGATGACAAAGTTATTTAGGAAGTAGAATCAACAAGGCATTTGTAATTGTTGATTGAAGATTTTAAAATTGGGTACTGTCTTTGTCTGAGGAAGCTTTCATGAGCCACTATATCCATCTAGAGGGCTCCCACACCCAGTAAAAGTAATTATCCTTCTTTCAAGAGTGAGTGCTTGGTCATCTATTATTTCATTTGATTTTCCTAACTCAGTGAATTTGCCAGAGCAGGTATTATTCTTATCTTCCAGGTGAAGAAATGAAGGCTGAAAGGGTAAAAAAGATTTGCCTGGAGTCATGTGGCTAGTAAATAAATTGGGACAGCTTAAATTAGAATCCAAGACTTCTGATTCTTTGTCCTCTAGCTTAGGACTTTTGCAAATCATCTCCCTTCCCTAGACCTCAGTTTCTTCATCTTTACCACAAAGGAATTGTACTAGACCAGAGGTTCCCAAACTTATTTGACCTACCACCCCCTTTTCAAAAGAAAATTACTCAGAGCCCCTCTGGAAATCTGCTTTCTTTAACCATTTAATAGTTTTTGGGTTTTTTAAATTTGCATCATTTCAAAAAATACAGAATTTTTTTTAAAAATTCATCTTAAATTTAATAATTTATTGTAAAATTTGTGGGGTTTTTTCCCTGCACTGAAGTTTTGATGATGCTAAGCCTATCAAAGTCAGTCATCATACAATGTGGCTGTTGCTACGTGCAGTATTCTCCTCGTTCTGCTCATTTCACTCAGCATCAATTCATATAAGTCTTTCCAGGTTTTTCTGAAGTCTGCCAGCTAATCATTTCTTACAGTACAATAGTATTCCATTACATTCATATACCATGACTTGTTCAACCATTCCCCAATTAATGGGCATCGCCTCAATTTCCAATTCTTTGTCACCACAAAAAGAGCTGCTATAAATTGGGGGAGGGAGAAAAAGAAGAGAGGGAGAGGAAGATGGGAGATGGGGAAAATAATGCTTCAGTCTGCACTGAGTCCATCAGTTCTCTATCTGGAAGTAAATAGCATTTTTTATTATGAGTCCATTGGAATTGTGGTAGGTCATTGTGTTGATTAGAATTACTAAGTCTCTCGCAATATCTTTATAATATATCTTTACAACATATCTATGTCTTTACAATATTACTGTTACTGTGTAAATTATTCTCCCAGTTCTGCTCACTTCACTTTGTATCAGTGCATATAAGTTTTCCTGGGTTTTTTCTGAAACCATCCCCCTTGTCACTTCTTATAACACAATAGTATTCCATCACGTTCACATGCCATTATTTGTTCAATCATTCCCCAGCTGATAGGCATCCCCTCAGTTTCCAATTCTTTGCTACCATAAAAAGAGCTGCTATAAATATTTTTGTACATACAGATCCTTTTCCTTTTTTTTTTGATCTCTTTAGGGTATAGACTTAGTAGTGGTATTGCTGGGCAAAATATAGTAGCTTTTTGGGCATAGTTCCAAATTGCCTTACAAAATAGTTAGACTAGTTCACAGCTCCACCAACAGTGCATTAGTGTACCTATTTTCCCACATCCCCTCCAGTATTTATCATTTTCCTTTTCTGTCATCTAAGCCAATCCGAAGTGTGAGAAGTGGTACCTCAGAGTTATTTTCGTTTGCATTTCTCTAATTAGTGATTTAGAGCATTTTTTTTCATTTTTACTATTGAGAGCTTTGATTTCTCACTCTGAAAACTACCTGCTCATATTCTTTGACCATTATCATTTGGAGAATAGTTCCTATTTTTGTACATTTAGCCCTGTTCGCTATATAGTTGCTCTGTTCTCTATATAGAAATTTACTGTAAATTTACTGTAAATATTTTCCCATTTTCCTGCCTTTCTTCTAATTCTAGCCACAATGGTTTTGTTTGTGCAAAACCTTTTTAATTTTCTGTAACCAAAATTATCAAGTTTACTTCCAGTGAATCTTCTTATTTGTTATTTGGTCATGAACCCTTCTCTACATAGTTTTGACACATAAATTTCTTCCATGTTCCACCAATTTGCTTATATCGCCCTTTATGTCTAAATCACGTACCCATTTTGAGCTTATCTTGGTAGAGGATATAAGATATTGGTTTGGCAGTCTACTTTCTAGTTTCTTCAACAGTTTTTGTCAATAATCATTTTGTCCCCAACAGCTGGGATCTTTGGGTTTATCAAACACTAGATTACTGTGTTCATTTGCATCTGTGTGTTGTGTACCCAATCGGTTCTATTGATCAACCACTGTTTTTTATCCAGCATCAAATTGTTTTGATGATTATAATTTTATAATCTACTTTTGAGCTTCCTTTCCTTTTTTAATGCATTCCTTTAATATTCTTGACTTTTTGTTCTTCCAGATGAATTTTGTTTTTATTTTATTAGCTCTATAAAGTAGTTCTTTGGTAGTTTGGTATAGCACTGAATAAGTAATTTAATTTAGGTAGTATTGTTATGTGTATTATATTGGCTTGGCCCACTCATGATCAATTAATATTTCCAATTATTTAGGTCTATATTTGTGTGAAGAATGTTTTATAATTGTGTTCACATAGTTCCTGTGTATCTCTTTGCAGGTAGACTTCCGAGTATTTTGTACTGTCTATAGTTATTTTAAATGTAACTTCTCTTTCTATCTTTCTGCTGGGTTTTGTTGGTAGTTATTAGAAATGCAGATAATTTGTGTGGGTTTATTTTATATCCTACAGCTTTTCTAACATTGTTAATTGTTTTGACTGGTATTTTAGTTGAATCTCTAGAGTTCTCTTAGTAAACCATCATAGTATAATCTGCAAGAAGTGATAGTTTTATTATTGACTATGCTTATTCCTTTGATTACTTTTTCTTGCCTAATTGCTATAGCTAGCATTTCTAGTACAATATTGAATATGAATAATAGTGATTATAATAGACATCCTTGCTTCACCCTTGATCCTATTTGAAAAGGCTTCTAGTTTATCCTCATTATAGATAATGCTTGTTCTTGGTTTTAGATAGATATTACTTATTATTTTAAGAAAAGCTCCATTTCAGGGCAGCTAGGTGGCACAGTGAGTAGAGCACCGGCCCTAGAGTCAGGAGTACCTGAGTTCAAATCTGACTTCAGACACTTGACACATTTTACTAGCTGTGTGACCTTGGGCAAGTCACGTAACCCCAATTGCCCTGCCTTCCCCCTTGGAAAAAAAAGCTCCATTTATTCCTATGCTTTTTAGTGTTTTTTAACAGGAAAGGGTGTTGCATTTTGTAAAAAGCTTTTTCTGCAATAATTGAAGTAATCATGATTTTTTGTTACTTATGTGGTCAGTTATGCTTATTGTTTTCCTAATATTGAACCAGCCATGCATTCCTGGTATAAAGATAGCCTGATCATAGTATATGATCTTTTTTGATACTTTGTTGTAATCTCCTTCATAATGTTTTATTTAAAATTTTTGCATCAATATTCATTAGGGAAATTTTGTCTGTAGTTTTTTTTCTCTGTTTTTACTCTCCCTAGTTAGGTATCAAGATCATATTTGTGTCATAGAAGGAATTTGGTAGGACTCCTTCTTTACCTATTTTTTTCAAGCACATATATAGTGGAATTAATTGTTCTTTAAATATTTGGTAGAATTTGCTTGTATATCCATCTCATCCTTTTTTTGTTTGTTTTTTAGTGAGCTCATTTATTATGGCTTGCTCAATTTATTTTTCAAAGATAAGATTAAGTATTTTATTTCCTGTTCTGTTAATCTGGGCAATTTATATTTTTGTAGATGTTCATCTACTTCATTTAGATTATTAGTTTCATTGGCATATAGCTAAGCAAAATAGCTCCTAGTGATTGCTTTTATTTCATTTTCATTGGTTGTGAATTTGCCCTTTTAATTTTTGATACTGTTCATTTGATTTTCTTTTTTATATCAAATTAACCAATTAAATCATTGTCTATCTCAAAAAATTCCTAGTTTTATCTATTAGTTCAGTGGCTTTTTAAATTTCAGTTTTATTAATCTCTCCTTTGATTTCTATGTTGGTGTTTGAGGTGTTTTAATTTGTTTTTCTAGTTTCTTTTAGTTGCACACCCAATTTATTGATCTATTTTTTTCTCTCTTTTTTATGTAAGCATTTAGAGATACAATTTTCCCCTAAATACTGCTATAGATAAATTCTACACATTTTGGTTTGCTCTTTCATTGATGTCAGTCTTTAATGAAATTATTGATTGTTTCTATGATTTGTTTTTTGACCTACTCATTCTTTAGAATTAGATTAGTTGCCAATTGACTTTTAATCTATGCTTCAAAGACCCTTTTTCAAATGTAATTTTACTGCATTATGTTAAAAAAGATACATTTACTATTTCTGCTTTTTTGCATATTTGTGAGGTTTTTAATGCCACAATACAATCAATTTTTGTGTGCACAGATGATAAATACACTCCTTTCTATTTTCATTCATTATTCTTCAGAGGTCTATCATGTCTAACTTTTCTAAAATTCTCTTCATCAACACAGCCAGCCCCAGGCCTGGGCCAGCATCAGGGGGCAGCAGTGAGGCCAGCTATGCTGTAGCTACAGAGTTCAGTGAACTCAATAGGCATGAGCCCCACGATGCTGGTCCCAATCCACAGGGGCATGGGTGTGGCAGCAGCGGGCACAGGGCTCAATCAGGGGTTGGGGACAGAACAATATTGTGTCAGATGCTCTAACCCCTCAATATGCACAACCCCATACACTGTGGCTGGAACCACTGAACAGGCTGTAGAGGAGATCAGTTTAGTTCTCCTGCCCACAGAGGATGCAGAGGTGCAGGGCATAGGGCTCTTGACAGAGGTTGATCATTGGAACAGTGAAAATAAATGGCTAGATCTCATCACAGACTAATCCCTGCTGATCTCTAAATGTGACTTCATTAATTCACAACGCCAGCAGATGATTAGAATATCTCTAAATGAAGTTGATGCTATATCTTATGGAGAGTTTGAATTTGCTCCTAAATCACTGAATAAGTGAGAAGGTTTGGGGATTTGAATTCAGTGGGATAATCAAAACTATCCCTTCTTCATAAACAGATGGAATCCCTGGTCCACAGACCTGCCATATGCCACTTTTATAGAGCATCCAATGGCAGATGCTAATGAAAAGATTGCACCTCTTTGCCAATTGGAAAGCTTCAAGGCTCTATTAATTCAAGCCATCAAGAAGGCCCAGAAGGAATTCCCTTTACCGGGTTGAGCCAGTGGTGTGCTGGTCTATGAGTGTCCTTTTCTCATTGAGACCTACATGGGCTCATGTCCTTCGTCAACAATGAGGCAAAGCTAGGCTATTCTGTCAAGAGGCAAAATCAGCTTCTAAACTTGTGTATTTCACAATCCACTTGCTATAGAAATTGTCATTGAGTGTTGTGATTGTAAAGGAGATGACTTCCTGAAAGGTAAGTGGAGGACCCAGAGAATGCTTACAGGTTAAAGGATATATAATGGTTATTCATCTCTAGGGTTGTGAATAGTAAAGTGAATTACAGACTTAAGATATTGGACACTCAGCAACAATACAAGCTAAAGACAAAGGGCAAATTGAATCCAGTTGTCATTTGTATTAGCTGGTATTTTATTTTCTAATTACTCCTGTCACTTTGTCTTTAGTGTGTAGATTTTGCTTCTTTTGACATTTCCCAATACAGCTACTCTAGCATGCTCATTTAAAAAGATCAGAATGACTCCACTTACAATGTAATGTGATGTTAATCATATACAAGGAGTCTAGTGACCGTAGCCACAAATGTTTATACTTAGTGTCAATTTTAGAATTTCAAAGCTTCATTTTTTTTCCTTTTTAAAAAGCCAAATACAAGAGCAGCCAACAGATGATCCACTTTAGCTGGACTGAGTCTTTGCTTTTGTTAGTTACTGTTGTGGATGACAGTAGTTTTGTAGATGTAAGTTTGATCAGAAGTCAGACTTTTTCTAGAATGAATCTAAATTGTTACTATTTCTGATAACATAAAGGCCCAAAGAGGTTTGCCAGGGTGGGGGGATGGGGAGGATGTGAGGGAAGAGGGGTAATAACTTTAAGACAGTTTAACTGGTTTTATTAGACAATCACCTTGATAATTCTTTGAACATGATTTTATTAATATGTATGCTGTTTTTTTTATTGCTGTATGAGTATTCAAAAGGAAATTAATTCACATTGCTCTCTGAGTACTGTACTTTTTAAAGGACTCCTGTTAGACGAGCACTAAGCAGCTAATGTCTAATATGGTTATTCATGTGTATATGTAGATCAGAATACTGCCCTCATGTCATCCAAGCTTTAGTGTCCTGGTATGAATAAAATAGTCAAAGATGATAGCCTTTTGTAAATAAATTATGTGAACAGAATTATAGTTAGACTTCTTAGAAGAATGAGAATCCTGTATGCCACAAAATATAGTTTACTCTTTGTAAACTACATATTGTTTAACCAGCCTTTTGGTTTGCACGTGTATGTGTGTTTGAACACTTTGTTTTTAAACTTCACGTTTAATTGTTAGCTTGTCAGCTGACTGGCATGTGTGTGTCTGGAATGCATGTCACTGAATGTCCAAAATAGAAAGACTGTTTGAGAAACCTGTGTGTATAGCTTCTGTTTCTAATCTTGTAGTAAAAACAACTCCAATTTAAAAAATAATTCTATTCATCTCCTTAACGTTCTTGATTATCTTATAGTTAGATTTATCTAGGTCTGGGAGGAGTAAATTGAGGTTCCTCCGCTGTTAAAAGTTTTACTGTCTGTTTCCTCCTATAACTCATTTAATCCAGGAATTTAGATGTTATGCCATTTGGTACATAAATATTCAGTATTAATGTTAATACATTCATTAATTGTCTGTGGTACCTTTTAGCAAAATGTAGTTTTCCTGATTATCTCTTAGTTTTGTCTAAGATCCTGGTTACTACCCTGCCTTAATTCAGCTGAAGCATGATAGATTCTGCTCTAGCTCCTTACTTTAACTCTGCATATATGTTTCTGTTTCAAGTGTTTTATGTAAACAACATGTTAAATTTCAGATTCTAATCTGTTCTACTATCCTTTTCCATTTTATGGGTGAGTTCATCCCGTTTATATTCATAATTATGATTATTAACTGTGTATTTCCTTCTGTTTTCTTCTGTTTATCTCTCTGTCTCTTTCTCTCTGTCTTCCTCCCCCATTCTTTCTCAAAATGCTGTTTTGCTTTTGACTACTGGTCCCCTTAATCGATCTTTCCTGTTTTTCCTCCCTCCCCCCCCCCAACACTTTAATTCTTGTCGTTCCTACTTCTCTGTTGGGTAAGATAGATTTTTATATCCAGCTGAGTGTGTGTGTGTGTCTTTCTCTCTATATGTGTGTGTGTGTGTGTGTGTGTGTGTGTGTATACACACACATATACATATATATACACACATATATATGTATATTTATGTGCATATATATATTCTTCCATCCTCTAACCAATTCAAGAGAAAGTGAGGTTCAAGTGCTGCCTGCCCCCATTCTCCCTCCATTAAATTCTTTTTTGCCCCATTTATGTGAAATAATTTACCCATTCTTCCTTTCCCTTCCTCCCTCTCCCATTGCATCCTTCTTTCTCACCCTTCCATTCTTCTTTTGAGATCATCCCAATATAATAGATATACTCATTCCTTCTAAGTAGACTCCTTTTAACATCCCTAGTTATAAAATTCTGAAGGGTTACATGTGTCATTCTAATATAAACTTGTTTAATCCCTTATGATTTCTTACTCTTGTTTGACTTTTTACACTTGAGTCTTGTGTTTGAATGTCAGATTTTCTATTCAGCTTTGGTCTTTTCATCAGAAGTTTTTGAAAGACCTCTGTTTCATTAAATGACCATGTTCCCTTATCCACCCCCTCACCCACAGGATGATATTCAGTTTTGCTGAGTAAGTTATTCTTGGTTATAATCCTAGCTCCTTCTCTACCCAGAAAATCATCCAGAAGGCTTACCCTCTGCTCCTTTATAGCGGTGACTACTAAATCTTTTGTGATCCTGACTGTGGCTTAACAATATTTTAATTCTTTCTTTCTAGATGCTTGCAGTGTTTTTTTCTTGACCTAAGAGTTCTATTTTGGCTATAATATTTCTGGAAGGTTTCATTTTGGAATTTCAGGAAATGACTGGCAGATTCTTTTAATTTCTTCTTTACCCTCTGGTCCTAGGATGTCTGGTTCTAGGATACCTTTTATTATGTCTTGAAATATGATGTCTAGGCCCTTTTTTGTTCATGGCTCTCAAGTAGTCCAGTGATTCTTAAATTATCTGTCCACAATATATTTTCCAGGTCAGTTGTTTTTCTATAAGACATTTCACATTCTTCTATTTTTTCATTCTTTCGTTTTTTTAATTGTTTCTTGATAACTCATGGAGTTATTAGCGTTCACTTGGCAAATTCTAATTTTTAAGGAGATATTTTCGTAAGTTAGGTTTTATAATCTGTTTTTCCATTTGTCCAATTCTGATTTTTAAGGAATTATTTTTTCTCAGTATATTTTACCAAGCTCTTAATTTTCTTTTCATAATATTCTTACAGAGCTCTCATTTCTTTTTCCAAATTATCCTCTACTGCTCTTATTTGATTTTTAAAATCTTTTTTTTGATCTTTTTAAACTCTTACAGGAATTCTTGTGCTTCTGACCAATCTGCATTTTTCTTTGAAGCTCTGTGTGAAGATACTTTCAAGTCATTTCTTCTATGTTTGTATCTTAACACTTTTCTGTCACCATTCTAGCTTTTCATGATTAAATTCTTTTTGTTTGTTCATTTTTCCAATCTTTTTATTGACTTTCAATTTTAAGTTGTGGTAGGCTCTGTTCTCCTCTGGGGTGAGGGGAGATATCTGGCCTCAGCTTTTTTAAATGCCCTTTTGCTGCTTTCACAACTCACTCTAGGCACCTGTGAGTTTTTGGTGTTTCCAAAGTGATGTGATCCATGAAGAGATCAGTTCACTACCCTCCTGGTATGTACTCTGCAAATTCTTGACCCAGATTGAATCTTTTGGCTTATGTGTGGTTGAGTTTCCTAGACTACTGCTGGACTCAATTATAGTTGGGATGTTCTGCAGATTCAGAGCAACTGAATTTCTGGCTCCCTCTTGGTTCTGGTCTCCTGCCCTGGTTTATTCCACTGCAGGCGGGTTTATGTGTGGGGTTAAGGTTAGAACTGAGTCCCCACTCTGCTCTTGGGCTCAGAGCCACACAGCTGTGTTTCTGGAGATTGTTCCTTGCCCATGCTTCCTAGAAACCATGACTGTCCCTCCCCACCCTGGAACCATGACCTGGAACTGGGTAATGGGAAACAGAGCTGCTAGATGGCATTAATTCATGTTCCCAGTGGTAGTAAAGGGGTCCCCTGGGATCTCTTTCTATCCCTTATTGTCCGTATGTGTGGGCTGCTCCTGCTCCTCTCACCACAGCCCACTGCTGCTTTTACCTGCTGCTGCACTGCTATTCTATATTCCTAGCCAGCCCTTAGGCCTGTCTATCCTGTTATGCTGCCTTGGGCTGAAAAAATGATTCACTGTGACTTTTTCTTGGCTTTCCCAGTCCAAATTTGGTTTAGCACATTTTTTAGGTTATTGTGGAGGAGGTTGTGAAGAACTTAAGGAAAAATTGCTACCTCTCATTCTGCCATCTTGACTCCACTCTCAACCCCCATTCTATACTATGTAACTTCACCTGAGCCCTCAGTGATTCATGGAAATGCTATTCCTTTCTGATTGACTTTCTTCCGTGCTGTCTTGTCTACTCACACTACCTCTATCCTAATTCAAGCCCTCTTCAATTTATTCATTTTCCGTGGTTTACCCCTTATCCCACCTCGGTTCCAGACAGAGATGGCCGTACCCTTGACAGCACCGCCACCTGAAGGTATTCTACTTGCATGTTTATGGACTCTGAAATGTCCTTATCTGATCACAATCTGTTATCACTCCACTTCTCCCTCTGCCTTGCAAACCTCTAACTTGTTCATCATCCTCACTTGACTTCCAGTCCCTCCACCTCCACAGTTCTTTCCCAGGCAATCACTTCTGTACTAGCTACACTCTTCTCTCTTCTCAATCTTGACTACTTGGTGAATTAGTTCAACTCTATACTTTTCTCTTAAGTCTGACTCCCTATCTTATCAGTGATCTTGCCCTGTCAAGTCATAGCCTAGGATTACTCCTACCATTCACTGTCTTTGCTCCTATTTATGTGTTGCTGGACCAGATTGATGTTACATCGTGTCAGCTGGGCCCTCAGTGCTATAAAGTAATCCTTTTATACCTCCCTAATTGATTCATTATCCTGTTCATCACAGTGGCTCTTCTAAACCTTTTTATTCCTCCTAAAAAATCTCCTCCCCCCCACCATCTTAGCTGAGAACCTTGACTAATATTTCACTAAAAAAAAATTGAGAACATTCATCGCAGGTTCCTTCTTCTACCATCCTCTACTCATATCACCCAGATGCCTTCCATCACAATCTCCTCCTTCATCTTTATCTCACATGAAGAAGTGGCTCTTCTTGGAAACTCTCTACATGCAGGGGTGACCCCATTCCATCCCTCTTCTCCAGCAGGTTTCCTCCCTTTATTTTCCCTACTCATTCAGTCTCTCCCTGTTTACTGGCTGTTTCCCTACTGCCTATAAATACTCCCATGTTTCTCACATCCTCAAAAACCCTCACTTGCTTTGTTCATTCCTGCTAGCTGTCATCCCATATTCTCTCTTTTATGGCTAAATTACTTGAGAAGGCTATCTATAATAAGTGCCTCTACTTCTTTTCCTCTCACTCTTAAGTTTCTGAAATCTGGCTTATAGCCTCATTATTCAGTTGAAAATGCTGTCTTCTCAAGATTACCAGTGATTACTTAATTGTCAAATCTACTGGTCTTTTCTAAGTCTTCATATTCCTGACCTCCCTGTTGCCAGTGGCACTGTTCATCAGTCTCTTCTCCTTGATAACTCTGTTTTCTCTAGGTTTTTATGACACTGCTCTCTCTTGCTTCTGCTCCCTCTCTAACTGCTCATTCCCAATTTTCTTTGCTGGATCTTTGTTCCCCAGGGCACAGTCCTGGGTGTCCTCTTCTCATCTCATCAATCTTCATGGATTCTCTTATCATCACTATGTAGATGATTCTCACATCTATTTGTCCAGGCCTCATCTCCTCCAAATACTGTGTATTGGACCTCTCAAACACAGTATATCCCAGACTGAACTTGTTATCTTTTTCCTGAAGCCCTTCCTTTTTCTAACCCGTCAAGGGTATTATCATCCTCCCAGTCACACAGACTCTCAGGCTCAGGGTTGTCCTGGACTCTTCATCTTCTCTTACCTCCCATAACCAAGTGGTTGCCAAGGCCCATCAATTCTGCCTTGGTGACCCCTCTTATATATGCCCCCTTCTCTCTTTTGACACTGCTGCTACTCTGATATAGACTCATTCCCTCATTACTGGACTATAACAGTAGCCTTCTGATTGGTCTCCCTACCTCAAGTCTCTCCGCATTACAATATATCCATCCTTCACTCAGCTGTCAAATTGATCTTCCTAAAGCATAGATCTAGCCATTTTACCTCCCCATTCAATAAACTCCCATATTTCCCCATTACTTCAAGGATCAAATATAAAATTCTCTGTTTGGCATTCAGAGCCTTTAATTACCTGCTCCCTGCTGTTTCAGGCTTCTTATACCTTATACCACCACCACCACCTCCCCCCCCACCTCCACACACCACATATAGTCTTTAATCCAGCAGTGTTGGCCTCCTTGCTTTCGCTTGAACAAGACCTACCGTGTCCTGACTGCATTTTCACTAGCTATTTTTCATGCCTAGAATGCTTTCCCTCTTCATAGTAGTCTCCTGGCTTCCTACAAATCCCAGCTAAAAATCTCACCTTCTACAGAAAGCTTTTCCTAATCCCTCTTAATTCTAGTTCCTTCTATTTGTTAATTATTTCCTTGAGGGCAGGAACTGGTTTGGTTTTGGTTTGGGGGATTTTTTGGCCTTTCTTTATATTCTCAGTGATTAGCACTGTGTCTGGCAAATAGTACGAATTTAATAAATGCTTGTTGACTTGAATCCTTTCCCCTCATCTAGACTATTTCATAGTAGTTCATCTCCTTGCCATTAGATTCTGTATTTTCTTATCTGTCTTGATAGTTAGGTCTGACCATGTCAAACAAACATTGATGTCTATTATTTAGATCAACAGTTCTCAGTCTTTTCGATCTCAAGAGCCCTTTATACTCCTAGAAATTTTTGAGGGCCTCCCAAAGAGCTTTTGTTTATATGGTTTAAATCTATTGGTATATACTGTATTAGAAATTAAAATGTCCTAATATTATTATGAAAATAGTTTTTGCCTCACAGACTCCCTGTAAAGGTCTGGGAGACTTCCAGGGTCCTCAGACCCTACTTTGAGAGTGACCGGTTGATCTAAAGCAGGGCTGTCCAACCTTAGGTTATCTTAGGGCTGCATTAAAATAAAAATAATTATTTGAGGGTTGCACCCAGAATAAAAAATACAGTACACTAATAGAAAGTAGAGGAACGCACGTCATCAATACCGAAGGCACAAAGCAAGAAAGCAAACACAAAACAACAAAGCCACAACACAACAGTATAAAGGTAGGTGCATACTGACTAGTCTGCATCATACAGACAGAATGCATCCCATAGATTGATTGAAAATTCTGTGCGATATGTTCCATCCGTAATACTGCTTAAAAACACCAAAGAAAATTAACATCAACAAGAGTATTTATTAGGGATGGAATTAAAAAATCTAATATGCATTCCATGCAAATTATTATTTTATTTTTTCGCTCGTGAAAATTAAAACCCATAGGCGGGCCGCACAAAATTGCACTGCGGGCCACCCCGGGTCATATTTTGGACAGCCCTGATTTAAAGGATAAAAATACGAACTCTGTACCCTGGCACTACCTTTCCAGTCACATTTCATGGTGCTTTTCTTCACATAAATGTTCTAACCAAACTTGACAGCTAATTGTTCACCAATCTAATCTGGCACTTTGCTAATCTTTGCACAGGTCACCTGATTCCTCATTGCCTAAAACATTCCTTTGACATTTCTACCTGTTAGAATTCTTTCCTTTTGAATGATTGGCTTATTACAATCCAACAATGAGGGGGTCTTTTCCTGGGGAAGCAGGACATGAGATTCTCTGTAAATCCTTACTTTCTAACAATGGAGTCACAATGCCATGTGTAACAGCAGTTCGGCTAGCAGCTGTTGTGGGGTGTAAGACCCAGTAAGACCAGCAACAAGAGCTGCCAGCACAGGTTCTTTTGATCTGCTTTACTAAGGAAAGTAATGTTAAGGGGTTAACAGTCTTACTTTAATGCAACATACAAATATCATTCAGTTAGGTCAGGAGGAAAAGCCAGCACCCTGAGCTTCAGAGCAAATACAAACAAATTACAAACATACACAATATAAACAGACCAGATCACAATTCAATAGTTACCAGGAAAGCATCAACATTTGGGTTCACAAGCTGGAGGGCTCTTAACTACAGATATCCAGAGTCTCCACATCAACACTCCTCCGAGAGTGAGAGCCCCAGACAGAATGCTAACCTTTGAGCTTTTATACTCTGTTCAGGACCCAAAGGATTCACACCTTATTAGCAAAAGTTTGTGGGCCTGGGGTTTAGCATCTAGTTAGCGAAAGGGTGTGGGCCTGCGACTTTGTACCTAGTAAGGCTTAACCAAAGGCATTAGATTACTTCAGCATTTCTAAAAGAGAAAACAGTAAAAAAAAAAAAAAAGTCCTACCTTAATTACCAATACACCATGCTTGTAATAGGGGTGGCTATGAACAGATACTTTCAGCCTGGGGGCCCCCATGTTTATGAGCTATGTAGGAAGTGAACACCAAAGGAGTCTCGTTGGATTTGGGTAAACACATTCAGTTCTTTGAACACTCACCAGGAAAAACCATGGTAGTAGCAAGCAGGGGAGTAATTCAGTAACACTTTAATAAGGCATAGAGAATACAGAGGCCAAAGGCATCGGGTAGGGGATGGAGGATGGGGTGGTAGAGAGGGGTTTGGGGCTGGGGGGAGAAGACAACAGGAAGGAAAGAGGCAGAGAGAGTCACTTAGATAACCGCAGCACAGAGTGAAGAGCACCTGGGCAGCATGGACCTGTAGCAGGTGGAAGAGTGCTGGAGGGAGGGGGGCAGCTAGGTGGCACAGTGAATAGAGCCCTGGCCCTGGAGTCAGGAGGACCTGAGTTCAAATTTGGCCTCAAACATTTGACACACTTACTAGCTGTGTGACCTTGGACAAGTCACTTAACCCCAATTGCCCTGCCTTACCCCCTTCAAAAAAAAAAAAGGAGTGCTGTGGGCACAGAGGGACATGAGTTTGAGGTGCCAATTTTAAAGGATTCTGATGGTAAAGGAGACACTAATTCTTATCCATGCCATCTTAGGCTTAGTTTATTAATATGTCTACATCATCTCAAAGTTATCAGCACTACCTTAGGGTTCTCTTGTTTACATAAGGTTTTGCTGCACATGTCTAGAGCTTGTCTGCAACTTACAGACTGAGGGCAATTAGTGGAACTAAGAGGCCATCACATTGGGGCCTAGCTGACTTCCTCTGTTTTAGCACATAGTCTCAGGATGTGGCCTCAGCTAATTTATGAGGCAGTTGAAAATGGCTTCTAGGCTTTCTTAATTTATAGACAGTTTGTAAGTGACTTCTGTGTTCCCCTTTGTATTCTTATTTCCTAGTGTTGTTGCCTCATACTGAATACTTATAGACTCACTTATTGTACTAACTAGGGGTTGGGAGTGGTATTCAGGAGAACCAGAACAAGATACAATTTCCACACACCTTTCCTTAGCTACCCCCTCTCCCTTAGCATATCATCTAGTCATACTCTCTTGAAAATATTGTTTATCCCTCATATTTCTTGTACCAATTTGTATGCTTCACTGTATTAAGTACTTATTTCTGTAATAATAATAATAGAGTTGTTTCATGAATCCCATGGGCAAAGAATTCATCACCAAGTGGCCAGTTTCCCAGTGTATTTAAATATAGCTGGCATTTATATAGTGTTTTAACACAAAGCACTTTACACTTGAGCCTCATTGCAACTCTGTAAGCTAAATGTTAAAGGTATTATTCCTATTGTACAGAGGAAGAAACTGAGTTTGAGAGACTGTGACTTATTTGCCTGTGCTCCCAGATAACAAACCGAGACAGGTTTTCAACTCAGTTATTCATGACTCCAAGTCCAGCATTCTATCCCCTCTGCTATATTGCTTTTGTCCCCTCCCTACTTCCAGTTAGATTGTAAGTTCCTTGAAGACAGGCATGTGCTCTAAGATAATGTTTATCACCCTACCCATAGTAAGTATTTAATAACTCTTTGAATCAAAGTGGTATTTAAGGCATCTCAAGGATATTTTTGAATAGAAAAAGAGGTAGGCTGGTTCTGTGGTGATGAGAGACATAGGTGGACAACCTGATGCCACATTATTAAAATAATTTGTGAAAGGATGGTCTCAAGAAATTTGAATAGGTCCTCTGTAGACTGTTTATAGAAAGTCATAGATGAGAATAACAGTATGAGAAGACATGGAGAGGGTTGGGATCTGCATCAGTGTTTTACACCAATGAAATCAAGAATTTATTCAAGTTTAATTTTTAAAAGCCCAATTACAAACAGTCATAGAAATCAGTTCTTCATTTCTTCCCTCGTAGAACAAGATAAGATCATAATTCTAAGATAATATTGCTCAAAAATGGTCACATAATAAAAATAACACATGAGATTGTAGTAGAGAATACACACACACACACACACACACACACACACACACACACACACATTTCAGCAAAATAACCCAGCTTCAAGTTTTTTCCCCCAAGATTTAGTATAGTCTGTTTTAAAATGATCACATTTTTAAAAACTACCTTGACCCCAACAGGTCAACTGATATAATCTTAATATAATCTTCTGCTTTTCTTTAGTTTGACTAAGATTGAATTTCTGGAGGAAAAATCTTCAGTTTGCTTGGCAGGAAAAGGATTATAAAGCCTGTGTTTGGCTTCAGTTATGTATCAAAACCTTTCATTTAGAAAGATGAATCCTAAACCATAGGCAATGCTGAATAATTCATTTTTCACTGTCTTAACCTTTCACTGTAAAGATAATGATTTACACAAAACTGTCTTATGTACTGCCTTGGATAATTTTGACCATATTATACTATGCAAAGAATTTGAAAGAGCCTGAACTTCATTATATCTGTTATTTATTGATGTCAATAAAAGATTCAAGTGGTAAATATGAGAGCATTTTACAGAAAGAAGTGATCATTTTTAAGTATTACAAATATATTTCATATTAAAAGTTTATGAATTTAATTAATCATGTGCTTTTTGTCCTAACTTCACAAAAATTATATCTTACTACTTAAGAAAGCAGTATTTCCCAGTATGAGCGAACTACGTGCTGATTCCCATGCATGTGAAACATTTTAATGTGGGGTGTGTGTGTGTTTTCCAGTGTGGCATTGCATCATCATTTGAATGAGTTGAAAATGTCAGTGAGTAAGATTCCTCAAGCACAGATTCACTATCCTGGTAGCATATGGAGGTCTTTGAGTATTACATAAAAATCTAAGAATGTTTTAAAAGCAAGAAACCTATTTAACTTTTGGCGTATATAACACTCAGAAGATTTTCAGAAAATTATATGCTGAGTAGTCACTTTGGCCAGAAAATGATTCACTCCATTTTGTTTCTAAACTTTGACCAAATCTTTGAAATATCTTTTGTTTTTTGTTTTTTAAGTTGCAGATCATCTGGGCTGTGATCCTCAAACACGTTTCCATGTCCCACCTGACATCAAACAATGGATTGCTTTGCTGCAGAGAGGAAACTGTACATTTAAAGAGAAAATATCACGGGCAGCTTTCCACAATGCTGTTGCTGTAGTCATCTATAACAATAAATCTAATGAAGAGACAGTCACCATGACTCACCAAGGTAAATAAAAATGGAAGTGTTTTTCCCTTCAAAGGTTTTCTCTCTCTCCCTCCTCTCCAAATCATTCTCTTACCATTCTTGTTGACACCTTACCATAGTTGAAGGTACAGCATTTGTGAATTTTGAACATAATCCTCTATTTATAAATGCATATTTAGTTGTAGTTATTATTTGGTCACCACGTAGCATATATGTTTTCTTTTTTGTAGGAATTCCTTTATTTAGATCCTAAAAACTGGAAATGTTATAAATTTTAAGGCGTTTAAATTCTAAATTCTCAAGTTGGCTGAGGTTCTTAGTCTTTCCATATAGCATGCATTGTTTATTTTTTCCTATTGTAGAATCACTGCCTAGGATATTTAGTGATTACTGGATTTGGTGAGCTGCCAGTGTGGGGGAAAAAAAAGTGGTTCTTCACTAAGATCACTGTTAGAACTGATTTTCTGGTGATTTTTTTATCTCA
The DNA here is from genome assembly GCF_011100635.1 of Trichosurus vulpecula. NCBI lineage: Eukaryota > Metazoa > Chordata > Mammalia > Diprotodontia > Phalangeridae > Trichosurus > Trichosurus vulpecula. The sequence goes on from NC_050575.1 coordinate 98,413,377, forward strand.
TACTTGCAGAGTTTTATAGAATTTAAAGTTAGAAGACCTCAGATGTCATTTAGTCTGAGTCTTATTTTACAGTTGAGGAAACTGAGGCCCAAACAATTAAGTGACTTGTCCATAGTCAAATAGCAAATATTGGTTTTTAACTTATATCCTTTGATTCTGATCTAGTGCTTTTTCCACTACTTAAAGTACTTCAAAAAGATTTTTTTCAGCTATGTGGTATATAGATTGTAATTTCTTCTACTATAGAAAATGGTTTCCATTATTGTGCCAGAATATAAATGCAGGCCAACCTTCTGCTGATGAACCTCGCTGAACTGAGCGAGGCTAGTCCTCAGATAATTCACCACAAAATTCAGTGTTATCTTTAGAGAAATCTTAAACTGGAAGGTTAATAACATTAAAGGAATTGACTTTAATCAGATATTCAGATTTTGAGGCAGTTATTTGCTAAAACATAAATATCAACATTTTAGATTTCTCATACTAAATGGTGTCTTATCTTAATGGTTTGTTTAGTTTGTTGATGATGATCACAAAAAAGTGTCCATCTGCTTTAATTCCAAATTATACCACCTTGTGAATCTTTAACCCCCTTTAAATTTACAAGTGGCACTTTTCATGTGAGAGTTTGAATCAAAATTGTTCTTCAACTTAATTCTCACACTGCTTTGAGATCTATGATTTTAAAAAAAATTGTATGAGATATGCCTGCTTCATTTTAGTAATGTAGATAATGTTCCTGAAAGTATTGAGAGAAAACTAAAATGCAGAACTTTATTCCATGGCATGAAATGTCTTTTTGTTTTTGAGAATGTGACAGATGAATTGTCCAAGGCATGAATTAAGAGAAGATAGAAAAGTCAGTCAGAAAATCTTGATTGTTTCCTATAATTTTACATACTTATTTTTAGAGACTAGAGAGAAGTAGCAGCAGTAATGAAGACCCATGTATAAACTAAAAACAATTTGCTCATTCCTTGGGTTCTTGTTAATAAGCAACACATATCCTCATTTGTTTTTATCATTAGCCTGTAAGTTATTTGAATGACTAGTGTTTTTTGATACTGAGAGATGTCAGTCTTGCATATTGTCTTAACCATTAAATCAATTCCTTCAGGTATTGCCAACAAGATCCTTGTGTTTATTATTTATAGCTAGCTGTTTTGTTGTCCTTCTTCCCTCAGCCCTCTTTTTTGCCCTCTTTCTTTATTTCAAAAGTATTTAGTGCCAGACAAGCTAAATTGATTTCAGACTGTGCTCCACATCCTCCCACATCCCTCTTAGCCATCCACCAGAGTGGCCTACTGCCCAGCTACTATTTCCCTCCCACACCAGGAACAGAAACCCTCCATACCCAGACTTCCACAGGCCAAGTGCTTCCCTGAATGTTCATGTACTTAGCTGAGTTGTCCAGTTGGTGAGTGAGTGAATGAAAACTCCCTTGCCCATCATATCTAGCTAGACTCATGTTTATGTTTCACATCACATCCAACCATCCCTCAGGAAACCAGGACCTACCAGTCTTGCCATTTGCCTTTCTGTCATGATTCCTCCCTAACTTTTCTCTTACTGCTTCTTATGCTTGTTTTAGAAATAGTAATTGAATCAATGCTACTATAAAGGGTGGCAGTTGACTACCCTATGGTTCTACTCACAATCTCTGTATTTCCTGTCTTTAAACTCCCTTCCCTATACCCCAGTTCTCTGTCTGTGCATAGTATCCCCCATTAGTATATAAACTTGAAGGTAAGGGCTCTTTTGTATTTGTATCCCCAGCAACTGGCCTATACTTAGCACATAATGGACAATTACTTGTGCTTAATTCAGAAATACATTTAGTAATTCCCTTTTAGGGATTAACTACTATGTGCTAGTACCTAGTGCTTTTGATAGGCACTACGTAGGCTATACAAGAAGAATAACATCCATGTCCTCTGCTTATATTCTAGGTGCTGGAGAGGCAAAAGTAACACATGAAATTAATGGAGAAAAATTAGTGCTTAACTGGGTGCTACTGTACATAGATTCCTAAAGTGGGCAGTACTGCCCCCTGGGGGGGGGCACTAGGACAATTGGGATGGGAGGTAGTAGTAGCCTTGGGTGCAGTTGGGGGGGGGTGTTGAATAAAAATAAGGGGGCAGTGGAAGAATAAGGAAAGAAGAGAAGAAAATTTTGAAAAACTTCATATATGTTTCATCTGTTGTGTAACAGAGTTAAAGTCATAGTGATTACATTATTTTCCAAATAAACACACAAAATGCAAGTTATAACTGATCAGTGGTCAAGTTTGGCAACAGGTCTTAACAAGTAAGTGTTGTCAGGCAAATGTGTTGTGCATTGTCAGGAAGTCTAGCATGCATCATCAGGAATATGTGCTTGTAATGACTTGTTTACAATATGATACTATATGGTTATATGACACAATATTGTATCATCAAAATTTCAATGCAGGAAAAACCCACAAATTTACCATGAATTATTAAATTTAAGATGCAACATTTTTAAAAATGTTTTTATATTTTTTTAAATGATGAAAATTTCAAAAAAGAAACTGCTAAAGGGTTAAAGAAAGATTTCCAGGAGGACACTGAGTAATTTTTTTTCTTGAAAAGGGGGCAGTAAGCTATATAAATTTGGGAGCCTCTGCATAAGACAATGGGGAAGCGAGGACTTCTTGTGAATTGGATAAGTACAGAATCCTAAAACTTGAGCTGTACCTTAGAGCAGTCGTGTTAGGATAACTTCAGGTTGCATATTTTATTTCATTTTTATTTTGTTAAATATTTCTCAGTTGCATTTTAATCTGGTGTGGGCCACACTTGAGTTTTGTGGGCTGGGGATTTGACTCGTCTGCATTGAAATTATCAGAGAAGGCTTCATTGAGGAGGTAGAACTTGAGCTGGACCCCTAAAGGTGACCATGTTTGATATTGAGTCACAGAATCTGAGTCAGAAGAAAACAATCTACAGTATCCCCAATAGGAGGGTCATCCCTCTGCCCTTTACTTAAAGGCATCCAGTGATTGAGGTAATAATTGAAAATGCTTTGGTGAACACCTTGGAAATAGCTGTTTGAAATGCGAATTCCCAAACCATATTAAATATCACTTCAACTTTAGTGAATCAAGTAAGTTTACAAAATAGAGGAACCTAAGAAAGGAGAAACAACTTTGTATTCCTGAAGTTGCATTGGATAGTGAATTCATAGATCATCACATTGGTTTTCCACTGACATTTACACCTTAACATGAAAGATTTTAGAGGAGACGAGAAGAGGATCTGTGCTGACTTGTCACAAAGTGGATCCTCATGTTATCTTATTGAGAATTACATTGACTTATTGCAGATAGATTACATAGAAAATGGTACTTGGAAGCCTTTGAGATCACCTCAAGGATTTAATCCAGAATCAGAGAAGCCTCAGTCACCTCAAAACATGTTACCCAACCTGGAAAGCTCCATAGGTGCTACCTTGAGGTTATCAAAATGCTACTGTGACGCTTCCAGAAAACAATAGGGCCCAAAAAAATCACACATTTATTTTGTATTCCATCAGCGTATGAAGTGGAAACAACTGTTACCTCACTCGTAGAGCTGGTTGATTGCTTTGTAGTTTGAAAAAAATTAACATTAAAATAATTCACTGTTTTACATTTAAAAATTCATATACATTTCTTACATAAGAATTTTCACATATAGCCCTCTTCCATTAACACTGATTTAAAAGCTAGATTCTCTTCCTTACTAATGTCCTTTGGTTGAGCAAAGGACATCTTTCCTGACAGTCTCAGTGACATCATTGACAGGAAGGCAACTCATTCCGTGGTTTTGCATGTTGCCTTAGCTTAGCAGAATAAATTATTTTTAATGTCTTCTTGTGGGGAAGGGAAAGGGGAAACTACAGGGTAATGTGTTTTGTTCTGGCTCTTAGAGAGTTGAAAGTAATGTATATTTGCCTCAAATAAAAGGTTTCTTCTCTTAGATTGTACAAACTTCCCCATTTGGAAGAAATTGTGGCAAAATTTTAGCAAAAATTAAAATTTCTTTGCAGTTCTTTCTGTATCTTAGTCCTATAGAATCTATAGATATTTTCATCATTTATTTTTTAAAAAAGAAGAAAACGAAATACATACTTTAGAGAAATATACAATAAAATACATGTAGTCCACAATAATGTAATGTCTAATTCTGTATGCTGGTGTCCCAATACATTAGTGCCTCTTAGTATCCTTTTGTCTCATTTAAGAGAATAAATCAACTTCCTTACCAAGTTCCCCAGATAGAGAACCTGCTATAGATGCTTTGTTTTGTTTTTGAAGGAGGGGGAAATGACATTACACAAAGGGGTTCTTAGCTTTTTATAAGCTACCAAAAATGAAAGGATTGCAAAATATATGAAAAGATAATTACTTTTTCTCTGCTAATTAGTAATTACCTTTGTCCCATTTTCTTAAAATGAGTATGTTAAGAAAATGGATACTAGAATGATACGCTTATTGTTCATTTCATTTTATTCTTTTTTATTTTTTAGAGATAACTTGTCTTTTTACATCACCTTCATTTAAAAATATATCTTTTCCTTCCTCTATCTAGCAAGTCATTCCTTGAAATAAGTTAAAAAGAGAGGAGAAAGAAAACAGTGCAGCAAAACCAAAACCCCAGCCTTCTCTGCCACTATGTGCGATATTCCATCCCCATAGTTCCCTACATCCTTGTTTCTGACTTTCAAAAAAAAATTTCTTCATTTCTTAAACGAACAGAATCTGATATTTATTCATAACATTACTATGCTATGATAATGTGCCAAAGCTCTAGAACCAAACGGTAAGTAAAGTTTTAGGTATGTTCTGCCTGAAGCTCCAGGTGGTATCACGTCACTTGAACCTTACTTAGTGGTGTGGCAGATGCATAGCTGGCAAGTTATAGTTTAAAAAAAAAAAAGCTTGAGAATCAGAAAACCTTGGTTCAAGTCCCAGTTCTGTTATTTACTTGTAAAATCTCAACTCTTTGGGCTTCATTTACTTCACCTGCAAAATAATGTCTTTGGACTATCTGTAACATTCCTTTCAGCTTCAATATTTTCTGTTTCTCTGATTCTCACATTTGTAGGTGACATGAAGCTGAAGGTTGCTTACTTGTTCAATAACAGAATCTTAGTAGTAATCATGAATGATAGACTGTCCCTAAGAACATGAAATTTTATAAGAAGAATGGGAAGGAGAGAGAGCGAGCATTTACTACATTCTTATTTATATGCCAAGCACTACTCTAAGCATGGTAGATACCAAAAAAAAAAAAAAAAGGTTAAACAGTCCTCGCCCTCAAAGACCTTATGTCCTAATGGAGGGAAACAATATATAAAGGCTGGCATGGGGGGTGGTGCAACATGGCAGGGAGGGCTTCAGGAAACACATGAAGTGGATTGGTTTGAATGTCCAAGGAGAGCTGTGGAGGCCTAAAACTTAGTAAGGTAAAGCCAGAGCTGACCCAAGAGAGTTCTGAGGACAATTTTCTTGTGGGAAGGAACTGGAGGAGATAGCCCAAGTGGAAAGGATGCAGCTAGAGAGGTTTAGGAGTGTCACGGAGGCCTGGATAAAGATAAAACCCAAAACTTCAGTTCAAATTGTTTTCGTTATATCTGATAGATGCAGAGTGTTAGGGATTTTTTTTTTACATATGGAATAAGTCAGCCTTAATACTCTGTCTAAGCCTGTAAGGAAAAATGTCAGATTAAAAGTAGCCAATACAGCCTTCCCTTTTTAATATTTCCCTCAAGTCTTAAAAAGCAGGGGGCAGGGGAGAGGTGAATCTTTGCGCATACAGGAAGTAGTACTTCATTTATTATTATTGGTTAAACTCCCAAAGATATTTGGGATCTATTTATTGATGAGGCTTCAGAGGCAACTATGAGAACACAGTTAGTGTCCTTGCAAATTCATGTAACATACTGTCCGATCCTGAGCCTCATATTATAGGGATGTTATTAGCAAGGTATGGACAGCTAGGTGGTGTAGTGGATAGAGTACCAGGTCTAGAATCAGGAAGACTCAAGTTCAAATTTGCCGACAAACACTTCCTAGCTTTGTGACCCTGGGCAAGTCATTTAACTGTTTGTCTCAGTTTCCTCATGTATAAAATGAGCTGGAGAAGGAAATGGCAAACCACTCCAGTATCTTTGCCAAGAAAACCCCAAATGGGGTCACAAAGAGTCAGACACGATTGAACAACAACAAAAATCAGCAAAGTATATTGCTGCCATTGCCAAAAATGTTTTTGGAATTCGTGTATGGAAATTTCTGCCAGAAGGAGAATCATTTTTATTTATAGTCACATTTCTTCTTCAACCCAACCCAAAAGGGTCCATGTTGCTCACCCAACATATTCATCACACTTGGCTAAAAAATGCATTTTGACTATTTTTTTTAAATGAAGATTTTTCCACCACTGAGGGATATTGAAGGAATTTGTGGCCAGACTTTCCAGGTAGTTAAAAATAGCTAGCAATTATATAACTCTTTACAATTTACAAAATGCTTCACATGTTATCTCATTTGACACAGTAATCATATGAGATAGGTACTGTTGTTATCCCCACTTTACAGATTAGGAAATTGAGGCTCAGGGACATTAATTAACTTACTGTGGTTAGTAAATGTCTAAGAAAGCACTCAAACTTGAATCTTCATGATTCCAAGTCCAACACACTATCCGCTGTGCCCCCAGGGGGTGTTAAAATTGGTTTAAGTAATAGCAGCATTATTAAATTAATTCCCCCAAGAATATTCTCTTAAAAGGGACAGCACTCATTTGAAATAATAAGTACTGAGATGGTTATTAAATAATCAGTGTAGTAACTTCACATCTATTGTCTCAAATCAGGGAGTTGCCAGAAATCCCCATTCCCTTTGTAGTTAATGACCCCTCCTGGTAGCTTTGCTAGAAACATGAGAAGCCTGCTAAAAAAACTCCCAGAATTGAGAATTTATTTATTGCTCAGTCTCTATTTGTTTGTCAGTACATTGGATTAATTTTGTCATAGCATGCAAGTAGTTAGGTTGCAAGCATCAATCCCTAAGGTGTTTAAATGAGTATTAATTGCAGTGGCAAAATCATTAGGAATTTTTTCAGTCTGGTCCCAGAAGCACTCTGAACTGTTTTCATCTAAGCAGACAGTGGAATTTCATTTGCCAGCAAGACTCACATTGGAGTTTACTGTTTAGGATTAATAATGTTAGTATTCCCACCTACACAGAGGGAAAGAAAACAGAAGTCAGGAAAAACAATACTCGTATCATTTCAGGACATTCAAAATTTGTAAGTCTAGCAGAACAAGAAATTCATTATTTAAATAATTCAGTATCAGAAAAAAAAAAGCCATAAACTCCAGTGGGGAGTTGGAAGACCAGGACCACATAGATTTATATATGAATTCTATCAAACATTTAAGGAAATATTAATTCCAGTATTACGTAAACTGCGAACACTGGAAAGAAGAGAGCTTTTCAAACCTTTTCTGTGATACAGATACTCTCTTTATACCTACAGACCTCAACCATATATCAGGCATGTAGAGTTGGTTTACTCTAAGGAAAACTGTAGACATATAGGCCATGTCAATAATAAAAATCGTGTTATCAATTTTTTGATGAAGGAGCTTTTAAACAAAATCCAACATCCATTTCTGTTTTTTAAAAATTAGAAAATTTAGGAATAAATGACCTGTCCTTAATCTGGGTAGGTAGAACCTATCAAAAACCAAGAGCCAACATTATATGCAGTAGATAATAAACTAGAGGCTTTTTTAGTAAGATCAAGGATAAAGCAAAAATAACATAATGGTTTATATAGAGAACTCAAAAAAATTAACAAGAGATTAATAGAAACAACTTCAGCAAGGTTATAGGGTATTTTTTAAAAACCACATAAATCATCATCGGTTCTTTCTATTACCAGCAAAACATAGCAGGAATAGTTAAAAGTGAAATTCCATTCAAAATAACTGCAGAATGGACTATTTGGGAACCTATCTACCAAGAAACACATAGAAATTACTTGAAAAAAAATTATAAAATTCTCCATATAGAAACAGATCTCGGTAATTAGAGAAACATTAATGTCACATGAATAAGCCATGCCAATAAAAGAAACCTAAGTATCTAAAGTAATTTACTTATTCAGTGCCTTATTGATCAAATTTGTTGTTGTTTTAGTCATTTTTCAGTCATATCCAAGTCTTCATGACCCTGTTTGGGGTTTTCTTGGCAAGGATAGAAGAATGGTTTGCCATTTCTCTCTTCAGCTCATTTTACAATTGAGGAAACTGAGACCAGCAGAGTTAAGTGACTTGCTCATTGTCACACAGCTAGTTAAATGAGGCTGGATTTGAACTCAGGAAGATGAGTCTTCTGGACTGCAGGCCTGGTACTCTATCCACTGGGCCACCTAAGCAGCTGTCAATCAAATTGCCAAGGCATTACTTTGTAGAGTTAGAAAAAAGTGACAGAATTCATCTGGAGGAACAAAAGATCAAGGATCTCAAAGGAAATACCATAAGAAAAGTGTGAAGGAAAGGAGCATAATAGTACCAGATCCCAAACAATTCCACAAGGCAGTAACAGTCAAAGCTATTTGGTATTGATTTTAAAAATAAATCAGATTATATAACGTATAGAAAAATAAATTTTATTTTTAGTTTAGTGCCATATAGTTTAAACCCTAAGATGCCAACTCCCAGGGTAATGTCTCAATTTTCAACAAATCTGCTGGAAAAATTAGAAAGTAGTCTGGCAGAAATTAGGTCCAGGGGTGGGGAACCTTCAGCCTCAAGGCCACCTGTGGTTTTCTAGGTCATCACTCTAACCCTAAATGCGCCTCTGATTCTAACCCTAAATGTTCTGTAAAATGTGGCCACACCCAAGGACCTTAGAAGGCCACATGTGGCCTCGAGGCCGCAGGTTCTCCAACCCCCGGATAGATCATCATTCACACCACATACCAAGATAAGCTCCAAACTGGTACATTACTTAGTTGTAAAGGATCACATCTTTAAAAAGCAAGGAAGTACCATTCATAGCTATGAATAGAAGGGGATATCATGACCAAACAAGGAATAGAGAATCACAAAACATAAAATGGGCAATTTTAAAAATTAAAAAGGTTTTGCTCGAATAAAACCACATTTAAAATTAGGAAGGAAAACAGCTAACTGGGGGGAAATCTTTATGAAACTTTTTTTGATAAAGGTCTTTTCATCCTTGTTTTTGTGCATTTATAAGGATGTTTTTTTGTCTTCATACATGGTCAGTTTTTGTAAAGGTGCTAAGTACAATTAAGAAATATGTGTATTTCATTCTGCTGTCATTCATTCAAATAAGATGATAGTTATAATACATTTACACAGTACCTAGGATGTAGTAAATGCTTGAGAAATGTTTGTTCAATAACTGTGCAAGGTCTATGATATGTAACTTTTCTAAAATTCTGTTGAAGTTTCTAAATTCTGGTTTTTGTTGTTGTCAGAGCAGCCTAAGTATGAAAGGGCTAGATTGAGATCCCCTACTATCATAGTTCTGCTGTCAATTTCTCCCTATAATTTAGGTTTTTCTTTGATTATTTAGATGCTGTGCTATTGGTGAATATGTTAAGTATTGATACTAATTTTCTATGGTACCTTTTAGCATATAATTTCTCAATATAATTTCCCTGTCTGGCTCTTTTAATTGAGTTTATTTTTGCTGATTTCTAATTGCTTCTACTGGCCCTTTTTTTTTAGTTCAGCTGAAGATTTTACTTTAGCCACTTAATTTAACTGTGTGAACTTTTTAATGTGTAAAGTGTATTTTTTTATAAATAATATATTATTGGATTCTGCTTTCTAATCTGTTCTGCTACCCTTTTGTTTTATGAGTGAGTTTACCCCACTCAGTCAATTCTTCTTCTTGTTCATCATGTTTTTCCCTCCATCCTATTCTTTTCCCTTCTTTTTATGCTCTTTGCTCCCTGACCCCTCCTTACAAAGGGAGAGGTAAGAGAAGAGATGCAATCTGTTTTTGCTTCCCAGCTCTTTACCTGCCCAGAGTTTAAACACATAAATACATTTCTTTCTTTCCTTTTAAACACCTCTTCATAATCCACCCTTAGGGGCTAGAGTTTGTTTTGCTTTTGATTAATTCCTTCCTAAATATGCCTTCCTTCTTATTTCCCCTTCCCCCTCCATAATCACTCCTATTTGCCTGCTGAGTTTTATGTATTTCTCTACCCAACTTTGTGTGGGTATTCTACTTTCCTTTGATCAGTTCAGATGTAAGTCAGGTTTAATTGTCACCTGTTCCCACATCTTCCTCCTTGTTTGTATAGTTATGTACTTGTATACCTCAGTTATCTGTATACCTCAGTCCTCCCCTTCTTCTTAGTGTATTCCTTTTTCCCTCCCTTTTCTTCTTTTAAGGTCATCAAAACAGTACAGTGATTCTTAGGCACTTAAGTATGTAATTCTTTCAATAATCCTTATTCCATTAGGATTCTGAAGGGACATTTGTTTTATTTCCTCATACTAGAATACAAACACTTATCTTTGTTTTGTTCCTTCCAGTTGCTCACTTAAATTTACCTTTTTATGTTTCTCTTGACTTCCTTGTATTTAAAAGTTTCTACTCAGTTCCAATCTTTTCCTAAGGAATAATTGGAAGTCCTTGATTTCATTAAAGTTCTGTTTTCCCTCCTGTAAGATTATATTCAGTTTTACTGGGTAAGTTATTATTGGTTATAAGTCTATATGTCTTTTGCCTTTTGGAATGCTGTGTTCCAAGGTCTCTACTCCCTTTAAAGTGGTAACTGCTAAATCATATGTGATCATGATTTTCCCTCTTTGTTACTTGAATTCTTTATTTCTGGCTTATTGAAGTCTCCGACCTAAGTGCTCTGGATTTCGTCGGTGATATATCTGGGAAGTTTTCATTTGGGGATTTATTTCCTGAAGTGATTGGTAGATTCTTACTGTTTTCACTTTGGCCTCTGGTTTAATAAATGTGTCCATTTTCTTTTATGATTTCTTGAAATATGATGTCCAACCTCTTTTCTTGGTCATGACTTTCAGATAGTCCAATGATTCTTAAATTATTTTCCTTGATCTGTTTTGTAGATTATTTGTTTTTTTATATGACCTACCTTACATTTTCCTCCTTTTTTCAGTCGTTTGACTTTGTTTTAATATTTCTTATTGGCTCATGGAGTCATTAAGTTTTCTTAGACCCATTTTAATTTTCAGGGACACTGTTTCTTGGGTGAGTTTTTATACTTTCTGTTTTAAGCCCTTAATTGTCCTTTTTAGAGCTTTCATTTGCAAACAGATGATGATAATGATGATGTTGATGGTGATGATGAAATATAACCTTTACAGAGCAGCAAAGAACATTTGAGGGAAACACAATGTAGGAAACTTAGCATGACATCTAACTAGATTAGTCTGAGATCATTTATAGATGAAACCTGAAGGAGGACACCAGACAGACTTAAAATAGATATGCCAAAGAATTGGGAACTGAAGCAGAAGCCCATCAATTGGGGAATGGTTAAACAAATTATATTATATGAAGGTGATATAATACTATTGTGCTGTAAGAAATGGTGAGGGGACTGGTTTCAGAAAAATGTAAAAAGGCTTATATGAACTGATGCAGATTAAAGTGAGCAGAACCAGGAAAATAATTTATATAGTAACAGCAGTAGTGTAAAGATAATCACCTTTGACTTAATAACTCTGATTGATCCAATCAGTGGCCAACCACAGTTCCAAAGGACTCATGATGAAACATTCCATCCCCTTCTCAACAAAGAGCAGATGGACTCAGAGTGCAGGTTAATGCATATTTTCCTCTTTTTCTTTCTTTTTTTGGGGGGGGGGTAGAGTTAATGTGGAAATTTGTTTTCTATAACTATACATATTTGTAATGAGTTTTGTTTTTCTTGCCAAATATAAAATTGAATTTAAAAAAGAAATAGCTATGCTAGCATTTCTCTATTTCTTATTGGTAACAGTAATGGAGCCATCATACTTGGACTCAGACTTTCAGTGGTATGTATACCATCTGCTAACTGTCTATGGCAGTGAAGAAGATGAACCCAGGAAAAGTAGCTGGACCTGAACAAATTACAGAAGACTGTTCTGGAGGAAATACTTTAAAAGTTACTTTGAGATCAATTTTCAAGATGTTTTAAAGGGGAGAGAATATTCCCACAGAATGGAAAAACTGTTTTTACCTATTCCTTCTCTTTCCCATCACTACAGCCACCACCAAAAAAAAATAGAGAAAACTTTTAAAAGGAGTATTTTGATTAACTGGCTAAAAGGTACGAAAAATATAACATCTCATTTTGTCTATTGTTTGTGGATTTTAAAAGATTTTTCGACCTAGGACAAAATGTGGCTTCAAAGACTCCTTAAAAAGAACCACAAATATGTTCAAATAATACCAAAGTCTGTGACAGGTGTGATTAGGGAGACAACCTGCAGAGAAATAACACTAAACAAGTCATAAAACAGGAAGACATATGCTCAACTAAGGGGTTTGCCAGTATCTCAGAAGCTCTCATGCAGAGTCCAAACAGAAGGATTCTGTATTTACAATGACATTTTTCCACATGCTCCTATTTGCAGATGATTTTAAAATTGATATGATTGCTACTGTAATCAAAGAATCACAAAATTCCATGGGACCTAGTTGGAAGATCACCTAGACCAAGAATTACCTGAACAGTATTTATTTCTAGACCATTCCTAAGAAGTGATCATCTGCCCTCTGCTTGAAGACCTCCAATGATGAGCTTACCATCTCATTCAATTAGAATTTTTTTCTTATATTGAGTAGGAATCTCCCTCTACAACATTTACCTAGTATTTTTTTTCTGAATAATATGTATTCCCAGTTCTTTCAACCAGTCATCATCAGGCATCGTTTGAGTCTTCTCGGTGTCATCTTTGTCCTTTTCTGACCCCTCTCCAGCTTGCTTATATTCTTCCTAAAATGTGTTACCTATAACTGAACACCTTTTTCTATGAGTCTCACCAAGGCTGAACGCAGAATACAAAATACCTTCCTCAACCCATCCTTGATGGATGGTTTTATGGCCCCTATTTAAACATGTCTTTTTTAGGGAGTTCATTATATAGCATCCCATTCTACTTTTGGATAGCTCTAAAAAAATTCATTGGCTCATAGATTTAGAGCTAGATGGAACTCTAGTTTATATTTAGCCAAAATCTGGCAACCTTTTACTTCTTCTGCTACTCCCCATTATTGTTCCTAATTATGCCCTCTGAAGCTAAACAGAATGACCTCTTGCTCTTGCGTATGATAGTCTTTAAATATTTAAAAATATTACCTTTGCCCTATGCCTCAAAGGGTTTTTAGCAGTGGTTAAACATCACTTTAAAGAAGAATTAGAAACAAAAAAATTATTGGCCATGTTTGCTCTGTTGAGCCAATGAACTTTTTATTTTGGTGAGTGCCAATAAAACATCCTTACTAAGGAGCAATCCAATATGATCCTATTTAACCTTATTTATTACCAAAATTATCAAAGAAGTTTTAATTTCAGAACTGTCATATTTTACTGTTAGAATTGAAAAAATTACTTTGTAGCTACTCAAATATGGTGGATCATGGTGGTTTTAATAATGCACATAGAGTTTGACTTTGTAATGTTTCTAAGTATTTCATTCCCTGAGGTAACATGTTCAAATTTTCTGCTCTAAAATAGAGCTCAGAGCCATAAAAGGTAACAACTATTTCCAGTCTTCACTAAAATCATATTTTCCTTATGTGGCTGTTAGTGTAGCCCCTCACAAGGCCCAATTACCATATATTTCCCCCTTTTCCTCAGAACTAAGAAATAACCTATATAGGTATTATTTTCTAAGGTGAATCACTGTGAAACAGACCGTTTTACTTTCTTTTACCAGTGTAGTTAATAGTACTGAAAAGTCTTATAATTGTAATCTGTGGAAGTCCAGATGCACTCTGTTGTACCCACATGATCCCTGATTCTTTTCCTCTTTCTTGAAGTTACAGACTGAACCATACAGAGTTAAAATTCTCTCATTCCTAAAGGGGCAGTATCCTACTAGAACATTATAAAATGATGAGTTAAATGGATTTTAAAATAATATTTTTGTGAGTGGTCATAAAGGAAAAGTTGTCTTGGAGTTAATTACTTCATTTTTTGAATCTGCATTCCCAGTCCCAGTGCTTGTTGATTGATTTAGTAGAGAGGTAAGACAAAAAAAAAATACTTGCTCTGAAGGAATGTTTATTCTGTTGACTGGAAGAGACAATGTTTACATCTGTGTGTGTATATGTATTCGTATATACTATGTACATACAATATACATAAAAACAGACACAAGGTAACCTTGGATGACTCCATGCAAAAAGATAGTCACCCCTTGCAGTGAGACTTGAAGGACGGGAGGAATTCTAAGACATGGAAGAGAAGAGAGAACATTTTGGGGCATAAGGGTCAGCCAGTACAAAGACATGGAAAAGGAGATGGAGTGTTGTGAGAAACAATAAGTTCCAGATCAGTATGGCTAGATCATAGAATGTGGGAAGGGAAGTAATGCATAAGACTGAAGGGTTAGAAACAGGACAGATAAAAGTTTGTTTAATCCTAGAAGTAATAAAGAAACATTGGAGTCATGTTGAGTGGGAGGATGATATTGTCAGTTTTAGGAAAATCACTTTGGCAGTTGTATAGAGAATAACGTTGAGTGGGGAAAGACTTTTGAGGCAAAGAGACCAATCAAAAGTGTATTGGAATAGCCCAGGTAAGAGATTATGAGGGCCTGAACTCAAGTAGTGGGGCTGTGTTAAAGTGTAGAGAAGGGGATGATTGTGAAATTTTGTGTCAATAGAAACAATATGGTTTGGCAATTGATTGGATTTGTGAGGTAAGTGAAAATGAGGTATCAAAGATGAAACCAAGATTGTGAATCTGGGTGACTAGAGGGTTGTGGTACCCTTGACAGAAATAGGAAAGTTCAGAAGAGAGTTGGGTTTGAGGAAGGGGGGACAGGGTTTAAAGATAGTTTGAGATGCCTGCAGGTCATCCAGTTAAAAATATCTAATAGGAAGCTAGTGGTTCAGAACTAAGGTTCAGAAGAGACACTTAGGGGTAAGTACATCAGGTAGCTAAGACCCCCTTCTATGCCTTCAGTTCACCACCTGCTACTCATATCCCAGTGGATATCTAGGAGCCCAGCGAGAGAAGATCCCAGAAAACCCTGTCCCTTTCCCACTCCAGTTCCCTCTGTCCAGTTTCCGTCAGGTTCTGTACATCCCCTCCTGGCTGGATGATGACCTCTTCCCCTTATCCTATCCTTAGAAAAGATAACCAAGAGATTGTGCTTCATTCCAGCCTTCTGGAGTGCTACCCAATTCCCAGCAGTTTTGTGTTGGGGATACTGGCCCCTTACATTGCTTAGATAAGGAAGGAATCATTAATTGCAGTCCTTGCAGTAAAGATGATAGACCACTAGACCTTATTTGCCCTGATGTTGTGCTCTCAGGACCTCAGGTATTGCCATCCACCCAGTCTGACAGTGAACCCCAAAAACCATTAGTCCTTTCCATCTTCCATGACACTACCGCATACATATTGCCATTTCCACTTGGAATGTGAGCTGCTTGAAAGCAGAGACTGTCGTACTTTTCTATTTGTACCTCCATTATTTAGCACAGCAGTTAGCACATAGTAAACCCCAAATAAATGATTCTTTATTCATATTCATATTCATCTGGGAGTCATCTGTGTAAAGACGATAAATGATTCAGTGGAAACTAGTAAGGTCATCAAATGAGAGATTATAGAAAAGAAAAGAGAACTCCACACAGAGCCTTGGGGTGCACCCATAGTTAGTGGGTGTGACATGGATGATGATAATCCACTTAGGGAAACTTTGACCGATCAGATATATGGGAGGAAAACTAAAAGCAGTGTCATGAAAACCCAGTGGGGAGAGGTTAGTCACCAGTGTCAAATGCTGCAGAGAAGTCAAGTAGGATAAAGATTGAGAAAAAGATTATTAGATTTGGCAATTAAGAGCTTCTTAATAACTGTGGAGAAATTTGTTATGATGAGGTCAGAAGCTAGATCACAAAGGATTTAGACAGCACAACAGGTAATAAATTAACTTGTTCAAATTTTATTCTTTAAAAGTTGGAGGAAAGTTGCATTTTGGACCTGATTCTAACCAATAAGGAAAAACTAGTTACCCAGAGTATAATTCATCTGAGTCCAGTGGAGAAGTGGCCACACCATCTTAGAATTAAGGACAGATGAGGGAAAAAATATGTATAGCATAATGTTGACTAATGCCTTGGGTTAAAAAATAATAAATCAGGCCTGTAGGTTCACTGACATAGGTAACTTCCAGTAAGGAAACTTCCCTATACCAGCTCATTTGACTCCTGCTCTACAGTCTTAGAGAGTTGCTTAGAGACACTGAGGGTTATATTACTTGCCCAGGATTTAAATGGACAGTATCTTTCAGAGACAGGACCAGAATCTAGGTCTTCCTGGCTATAAAGCTGACTCTCTATCCTAAAAGAGATAGAGATGCCTTTTATTTTAAATTAAATGTTTATTAAAATCTCAATGTTGAACCTCAATATAACCAACTAAACTTGCTTAGTAACTATTGACATAGATTGATTAATTGCAGCATTAAAAGTGTCCTAATTTTTCAGTCACTCTAAATCCTCATCAGATGTCTTTGTATTTTTTTTCCTCATTCACTCTCTCACCTATATGGTTGTGGTTAGTGTGTATGCCAGTCTTCTGGTTCTCCTTTGTATTTTACAGGCTTTTTCAGTTCTAGTTGCATTTTAATACTTTGCTACATTGAGGTATCATACCTCAATTTATTTAACCATTCTGTTATTGTACTTTTAAGTTGTTTCCAGTTTGAGTTACATGTATTTTTGCTATAAAAATTTCTGAAAAGATACCAAAATCAGAAAGATAACAAACACTTTTGAGGTGTGTTTCCCAAGATTAATTATGGGGTTAATCAGTATAATTTTTTTATAATTTTTGCTATGTACTACAGAATTACTCTTGAAAAAGATTCTACAAGTTTACGTTTCTACCAATAATGAATAAATACCTGTTCTTCCATAATCCTACCAGCTTTGAGTTTCCCTGCTTTTGATTATTTTTGCTTATTTGTTGGGATATAGTATTATCTCAGAATTGTTTTAGTTTTCATCTCTCTGATGAAGTTTAGTGGTTTTTTTAACTTTTGGTTTTATTGATGTATTTTGGGATTAAGTACAAGTTATATACATTAACAGATTATTCCTGCTTCATAAGAGGTTTCTTGTAATAAATCAAGATAGATAGTAAAACAAATCTTATAGTGACCTCTCTAAAAGTTCATGCCACATTCCACATCTATAGCACCCCCACCTCTCTTTTTTAATAAACAGAAATCTGTTTTTCTCCTTCCCCCCCCCACTGAAAAAGAAAGAAGAAAAAAAATTCATTTAACAAATAGGCATTCTCAAGCAAAATGCATTTTCCCAGTGAGTATACACAAATGTGTGTGTGTGTGTGTGTGTATGCGCTTTAGATCCTTCACTTAATGGCATGTTTCATCATCAGTCCTCTGAAATTATCAATGGTTTTCATATTGATCATAATTCTTATAGCTTTCAAAGTTGTTTTTAACAATTTTATTGTCATTATATAAATTGTTCTCCTGCTTCTACTCATTTCACTTTTTATTGGTTTATAAAAGTCCTTAAAGTTATTAATTTTCATAATATTGATGTTATTATATAAATTGTCCTATTTCTGTTCACTTCACTCCAAATCAGTTGACATAAATCTTTCCATGTCTTTTTCTTATTTCTTACAGCACAGTAGTACTCTATCACATTTGTATGTTACAGCATATTCAGCTATTCCTCAATTGTTGGGCATCCTATTAGTTTCCAGTTTTTTTTTTACCCCACAAAGAGATCTGCTATAAGTACTTTTGTACATACAGGACATTTTCCTTTCTATGATCTCTTTTAGGTCTAGCAGCGGTGTGTTTGATTCAAAGGACATGCACTGTTTAGAAACTTTCGTATATAATTTAATGGTTATACCCATTCACAGGTCTACCAAGAGTTCATCAGTGCGCCTATTTCTCCACAGTCCTCCAAAACTTATCATTCTCCTTTTATGTCATCTTTTCCATGGATGTGAGAAAGTCTCTCAGAATTGCTTTAATTTATATTTCTCTAGTTAATAACGATTTGGAGCATTTTTTTTCATATGACCATAGAGAATATGTGTTTCTTCAAACTGCCTCTTCATATCCTTAAGCTATTTATCAATTCAAAAGTGGCTTTTGTTCTTATAAATTTGAATGATTTCCTTAAATATTTTGCAATTGAGACCTTATCAGAAAAACTTGCCACAAAGATTTTTTTTTTAGCTAATTGGAATTTTGGTAAGCTACCAGACCAAACTCCCTCATTATTTAACAACCTCCCACCCAGTCATACCCTCCCTATGCCAGTGATTCTGAACCCCTGGTGTCATTAATCGAACCCTGTTCTCCATGCTCCTTTATCCTCATCCTCCTCAACTCAGCTCTCTCAACATCCCACTCTAAAGCTGCCCACCCCTTCCATTGTGTTTTTTATAATGCTTCCTCCATAGGTAACAAACTTAGTTTCATCTTAAATTTTTTCCTTTCACCTTCTTTACATTTTCGGACTCTTCATTGAGACCTGGCTCTCTCCTGATGACACAGCCTCCCTCATCACTTTTTTGAGCTTTGGTTGCACTTTGACTCATTCCCTTCCCCACACTCCATCATTTAATTTGCTTACGAAGAAGGGAGGAGGAATAGGTGTTGAAATCAGTACTACTTTAGAATATGACCTGTTTGTAAAATCTTGCCAAATGATGGATACTTATTATATGGAGACATATTTATGCAAATTAATTTGGGGAATATTATAATTTTTACTGTTAATCTTACCTATCCATGAATAATGAATATCTCTCCATTTAACTATGTCCTCTTTTATTTTGGTCATTATAGTTTTATAGTCGTCCTTAAACAGGTTCTGTATGTTCCTGGGGAAGTTAATTTCCAAATATTTGATAGTTTCTATTGTTATTGTAAAAAAGAACTTTTTTATACTGTTGTCTTAATCTTAATTAAAAGTAAATAAGAATGTGCTTGATTTTATGGTTTAATCATGTATACTACAACTTGCTGAACTCATCTATTTTCTCCTTTAATATTTTGGTTGAGCTAATTGAATTTCTAGAAAAATCGTCATGTTATTTGCAGGTAATGATATTTTTAACCTTTTGCTTCATATGTTAATCTCCTGAATATCTTTTTCTTGGCGTACTATGGAAAATTTCTAATACTATGTCAAACAAAAAAGTGAGAATGAGCAGCTTTGCTTTGTACCTGCTTTTAGTGAGAACACTTTTAGTATTTTCCATTGCATGTTATGGTGGCTCTTGGCTTAAAAGAGATTTATCTTTTATGTGTCGAAGAAAAAATCTCTTGATAACTATAATTTTTCATCATTAATATTCACATTTTGCTAAAAGGCTTTTTCAACATTTATCGATATAAATCATATGCAATTTTTAAAGGGGTGTTTTTTTGTTTGTCTTAAGTTGTTAGGGTGTTTTTTCCTTTTTAAATATTGGCAGTTCCAATGTTGATCTAGCTTTGATTGCCTTAAGCCCTGCTTGGTCATAATTGATAAATTTCCTAATGTTTGCTGTATTCCTTTGGCTAATATTTGTTATTAGTGTTTTTGTATCTATGTTCATTAGGGAAAATAGTTCATAATTTTCAGTGTAATATTATTTGGTTTTAAAATTAACCAAACTTACATATTTCTTAAAAAGTGCTGGGGAATAATCTGTCTTATTTATGAATAACTTATAATAGCAATTATTTGTGCTTGTAAAGTTTGAAAGAATTTTTCTGTGAATTCATCTAGGCCAAATGTGTCTTAGGAATAATTTTTTGAAGATTTAGGTTGTTAATCAACATGATATTTTGTTCCTCCAATAGTATATCCATTCTTATTGGTGATTGAAAAAATATCTCACACTTAAAATAGTCAAGTTCAAATTTATAGCCGATCTAAAAACTGTAATTCTTAACACCTTAACTCACTTTTCCACCACTCCACCATCTTCACTGCAGAAGAAGGCTGCAACATGACTGAGGACCATTTTGTATTTTCTTTGAGAAAAAGAATACAATAGAGAATACAACAGTCTGTAAAGAATTAAAACTTAATAGTATTCAGAGGGTAATAAAGTGACCCAAGGTATGTGTGTGAGTGGGTTACAACATGTAACCAATGAAGAATTTTGAAGAATAGAAGTAAAAAATTCCATCAAGGAAAGGTATAATAAGAAGAGAAGATGGGCATGTCACAAGACGAGAGTAGGCAATGCCTGATGGACAGTCACACTGACATCATTTTGATGTCAGAGAAAAAGCAAGAAAAGCCTGAAGGCTTTTTCTGAAGGCACACTGAGTGGACTGCTGTATAGCAAACTTATGGGAAGACACGGACAAGACTCACAGGGAGTTGTTTGCAAACTGTATCAGTCCTTGGCACTGTTGAATGACTCAACATCAGAATCTGATGTATTTATCAGTAGAAGTGTGACACTAACGAGATATGTGATCTTCCGTTTTGCTGCAGCAACCTAATAATAAGTGGCCTTCACTTTTCACACAAATAAAGTCAGATCTAAACAACTGGAAAAATATCAGTTGCTCATGGGTAAGGTTGAGCTAATATAATAAAAATGACAATTCTACCTAAATTAAATTACTTATTCAGTGGCATACCAATCAAACTACCAGCAATTATTTGTAGAGCTAGAAGAAACAATAACAAAATTCATCTAGAAAAACAAAAGGTCCAGAATATCAAGAGAGTTAATGGAAAGAAATGCAAGGGAAGGTGGTCTAGCTGTACCAGATCTTAAATTGTATTGTAAAGCAGCAATCATCAATACTTGGTACTGGCTAAGAAACAGAGAGGTGGATCTGTGGAATAGCTTAGGCACACAACTAACAACTGTGGAATAGCTTAGGCCAATGACTATAGCAGTCTACTATTTGATAAACCCAAAGACTGCCGCTTCTGGCATAAGAGCTCACTATTTAACAAAAACTGTTGGGAAAACTGGAAAATAGTATGGCAGAAACTAGCCATAGATCACCATCTTATACCCTATACAGAGATAAAGTCAAAATGGATACATGATTTAGATATAAATACTGATACCTTAAGCAAACTAGGAAAGCAAGGAATAGTTTACTTGTCAGATCTATGGAAAAGGGAAGAATTTATGACCAAACAAGAGATAGAGAACATTATGAAATGCAAAGTGGATGATTTCGATTACATTAAATTGAAAAGTTTTTGCACAAACAAAGCCAATGCAACCAAGATTAGAAGAGAAGCAGAAAGCCGGGAAACAATTTTTACAGCCAGCGTCTCTGATAAAGGCTTCATTACTCAAATATATAGAGAACTGAGTCAAATTTATAGGAATACAAGTCATTCCCCAATTGATAAATGGTCAAAGGATATGAACAGGCAGTTTTAAGAGGAAGAAATTAAACATATCTATAATCATATGAAAAATGCTCTAAATCACTGTTGGTTAGAGAAATACAAATCAAAATTACTCTGAGATACCACATCACCTATCAGATTGGCTAACATGACAAAACAGGAAAATGGTAAATGTTGGATTGCATGTGGGAAAATTGGAATACTAATGCATTGTTGGTGGGGTTGTGAATTGATCCAACCATTCTGAAGAGCAATTTGGAACTACGCCCAAAGGGCTATAAAATTGCGCATACCCTTTCTGTATCCCAAAGAGATCATAAAAACGGGAAAAGGACCCACATGTACAAAAATATTTATAGCAGCTCTTTTTGTGGTGGCAAAGAATTGGAAATTGAGGGCATGTCCATCAGTTGGGGAATGGCTAAACAAGTTGTGGTATGTGAATGTAACGGAATACTATTTTGTTATGAGAAATGATGAACAGGAAGACTTCAGAAAAACCTGGAAAGACTATGTGAACTGATGAAGAGTGAATTGAGCAAAACCAAGAGAACATTCTACACAGTAACAGCCACAGTGCGTGATGACCGACTTTGATAGACTTAACTCTTCTCAGCAATGCAAGGACCTGAAACAGTTCCAAAGGACTTATGATGGAAAATGCCATTCACATCCAGAAAAAGAAATATAGAGTCTGAATGCAGATGGAAGCAGACTATTTTGTTTTGTTTTATGTTTTTCTTTCTCATGGTTCCTCTAATTTGTTCTAATTTTTCTATTCAACATGACTAATGTTAAAATATGTTTAATAGGAATGTACATAAAGAGCCTATATTGGATTGCTTGCTGTCTTGGGGAGGGGGAGGGAATGGAGTGGGAGAAAATTTAAAACTTGTGGAAGTGAATGTTGAAAATTAAAAATAAATAAATTGTTTTTAAAAAAAATGATGAGCAGGCAGACTTCAGAAAAACCTGGAAAGACTTATATGCACTAATGCAGAGTGAAATTAGCAGAATCCAGAGAACATTGTACATAATCACAGCCACATTGTGCAATGACTGACCTTGACAGACTTAGCCCTTCTCAGCAATGCAAGGATCTAAAACAACTCCAAAAAACTAACAATGGAAAATGCTATCCACATCCAGAGAAAGAACTTTGGAGTCTGAATGCAGATGGAAGCGTACTATTTGCTCTCCTTTTCTTTTGTTGTTTTGTTCTTTTTCATGGTTTCTCCCATTAGTTCTAACTCTTCTTTACATCATGACTAATGTGAAAATATGTTTAATATGAATGTATTAGTAGAGCCTATATCAGACTGCACCCCATGAGGAGAGGGTGGGGAAAAATTCAAAACTCAAAATTTTATGGAAGTGAATGTTAAAAACTAAAACTTAATTAATTTTAAAAGTAAAAAAAATAATTATTGGGCATTTCCATTTGATTTACAGCTAAATCTCCTGTAGCTATTATTTCTCCCTATTAGAATGTGGGCTCATGGGGCAGCTAGGTGGTGCAGTGAGTAGAGCACTGGCCCTGGAGTCAGGAGGACCCGAGTTCAAACCCAGCCTCAGACACTTGACATATGTACTAGCTGTGTGACCTTGGGCAAGTCACTTAACCCCAACTGCCCTGCCAAAAACAAAACAAAAAAAAAGAATGTGGGCTCATGAGAGCCAGAGCTGTCTTGTTTTTGTATTTGTGTTTCTAGAGTTTAGCATAGTATTTGGCACACTTAATAAATGCTTTTTCATTCATTCATCATTGAAGGGAATTCCTAAATCAGTAAGATCACAGATCTATTTGAATATCTTATTCTTCCTCATAGATTGGTCTGGTTAAAATTTTAATTTCCTTTTGTGTCAGTTTGGGCAGTTTATGTTTTTCTAAATAGTCATCTATTTCATTGAAATTCTATATCTTGTTAAAATATATATATATACATGCATATAAATTTCCCTAATATTCTTGATTCTGTTCTATTTTTCTCCCTTTTCATTTATAATTTTGTCAACTTAATTTTTTCTTTCCTTTTGAAAAATTAAATTTGCTAATAGCTTGTCAGTTTGGTTGTTCTTAAAAAAAATTCTGCATTTTCTTGTTCTTTCCTCCTCCATTACATTTCTTTCTAATCTTTCCTTCATAATCTATTTACTTTCCTTTGAATTGCTTTGTTTCCTTTTTCAAGGCTGTCAGTATAAACTTAATATATAGTTTTCTGTTTCTAGGCATTTAGCAATATAAACTTGTCTCTAAGAACATTGGCTGCATCCTATGAGCTTTGAGATATATGGTATTGCTGTTGTCTTTTAAATATTCTGTTATTTTTCTCATTTTAAAAATTCAGTCATTATTCAGTTGTTTTTCAGTTTCCATAGAGTTTTATAAATTTCTTTCTTGGTCATTTTGTTGCATTTGTATTAAGGTCTAAAAATACAGTGTAAATATTTCTCTTTTTTGAATTCATGTAGGGCTTCTCCATGGTCTTGTATTGATCATCTTTGTGGGCCTTCCATGTATACTTGAAAAGAATCTATGTTCCCTGCTCTCCCATTTTATTTTTTCTGTATATCTATCTAACTTTTTAAGTAAGCCGTTCAGTTCTCTGACTTCTTTATTAATCATTTTGTGTATTTTTTCACATTTGATAGAGTGTTGAAATCCCTGGCTATTATATTTGTTTTTTTCTTGTTAAATGCTATTAATTTTTCATATATAAATTTAAATATTGAATTGTTTCATGCCTGTAAATTGTTACATATTATGTATTTTTCTTTTTACCATTATGAAACGCCTTTGTTTTCTCATTAAAATTTTCTGCCTTGAATTCCATTTTATTGGATATCATTGCTGCCACCCTTGCTTTTTTTTTAAATTTGCAGTTGAAGCATGATATAATTTATTCCAAACTCTTAAGTTTAATTGCAGATTTCTGTATTTTATAATACCCATAAGCAATATATTGATAGGTTTTGTCTCCTGAACCATTCTGTACATCTTTTTCTTTTGACAAATGATTCGTGATTATTTTAATCAATAGGTTTTTTTTTACCATTTTCTTATTTATAGAAGTATAATCTATCTTAATCAACTTTCAACTATAATAACTAGTGACAAAAACTTTATATTTTTTAAACTATTGATTCTTTCGTACTCTCCCTGAGGTTAAATACTAGTTCTTCTCTCTGGGCCAGTCCCATTACTGGTGCAAATGAATCTGATGAACTGTGCACAAGAAGTGGGGTAGAATGGGGTGTGAAAAGAAACAAGAATCTTTTGTCCCTGCCCCATGCCCTAAAGTGATACAGCAGAGAAGTAGGAGGAGATTCAGGCATGAAAGTGTAGAGAAGTGCCCCACATGCCAGATTTAGCTCCAGGGCTATGAGACACTGCCCTTGGCTCCCTAGGGAGCTGCTGCCATTTCAGTCCCTCCCTGTGGTCAGGTGATTATCTTTACTTTTCTGTGTTTCTGTTTGTTGCTTCTGTCATTATGCTTAGTGGGATATTGAGAAGCTTGCTTGGCATTTCATGATAATGAAGAGGTTTCAAGAATAGACTCACCGGACTTTCTTACTGATCCTTACTGGAGGTCCTTACTAGATTTTGAGAGTGACTTTCAGAGATTTCAGTGCTTTCGGGGTCTCAGTTTCCCCATTTGTAAAATGGGAGGGGAGGTGTACTAATTACCTTTGATGTACCTTTTAACCCTAGATCAGTTCTATAGAAAAAGGGTAGGCTTCATGGCCCAAAACAGGGAGCACTTTGCTGGAGAGGAACAGAAAGTTATCAAGAACAAAATTCTTACAGCCCAAAGAAAGAGGGACAAGAAAAGGGAACACTAGTTGTATCATAGACAAATTTAGATGGATAAAAAGATCTTTTAAGAAAATAACAGTTAATTTAAGAATAAACATGAGAGTGGCAGCTAGGTGGCACAGTGAGTAGAGCATCAGCCCTGGAGTCAGGAGTACCTGAGTTCAAATTTGGCCTCAGACATTTGACACATTTACTAGCTGTGTGACCTTGGGCAGGTCACTTAACTCTAGTTGCCCTGCCTTCCCCCCTGCAAAAAAAAAAAGAATAAACATGATAAAGTGGCACAATCCTGTAATCATAATATCAAGAATACTAAAGACCAGAATGGGCTGAATTTTACATGCTGACTGCTCAGAACATGAAGGGCTTTTAATAGACTATGATAGAACCAAAAGGAAAGAGGACTTCTGCTTGTGATGAATCAAACATGGAAAGTTGTACAACAGAGAGAAGACAACGTGGCTTAACTATTTTTTAATTGTGTTATTAACTATAATCAATAGCTACATCCTTACAAGACCCTCACTCAGTCTGAGATATCCCTGTCAACTCTTGTCATATCTCTCCTTCCCTTTGTGGCTGAATTCTTTGAGAAAGCTTTCTCTGCTCAGTGACTCTACCTTTGCTCTCATTACCTTTTAAACCCGATGCAGTTTGGCTTCTGACTTCATCATTCAGCTGAAACCACCTCTTCAAAGTAACCAATGATCTCTTAATTGCCAAATCCAATGGCTTTTTCTCAATCCTTATCCTTTTTTAATTTGCTACAGCATTTTACACTATTGATTTCCCTCTTCTCTAGGTTTTCATTACACTGCTCTATGCTGGTTCTCCTTCTTTTTGTCTGACTGCTCCTTCATCGTCTCCTTTGTGAGTTCTCATCCATGTTATTCCAACTAACCAAGAGTATCCTCCAAGGCTCTCTTCTGGCTCTTCTTCTCTTCTTGCTCTATTTTATTTCACTTACTGATTTTATCAGCTCCTCTGGATTCATTTATCACTTCAGTGCAGATGATTTCCAGATCATCTAGCTCTAGTTTCTCTCCTCAGCTACAATGTCATATCAATTTGTGTCTTTCCGACATTTTGAACTGGGTGTCCCATAGGCATCTCAGACTCAACATGTCCAAAAAAGAACTCAGTATCTTTTCCCTTAGACCTCCCCTCTTTAGAATTTCCCTATTTCTGTCAAGGACAATGCTGTCTTTCTAGTTACCAAGTTCTGCAATTTGAGAGTCATATTTGATTCCTCACTCTAATTCACCCCCCATATCCATTTTATTGTCTCTGCTTTCATAATATTTTCTACATATATCCTCTCCATTCACATAACCATCTCTCTCATTTATTCCTTCATCATCCATTACCTGTACTATTGAAAAAAAACCTTCTAATTAGTTTTCCCTGCCTTCACTTCATCCTCCATATAGCTGCCAGAGTGATTTTTTCTAAAGCACAAGTCTTACCATTTCACTTCACTACTCTATAATCTCCAGTAGTTCCCTGTTACCTCCAAGATCAATTAAAAGGTTCTTTGGCATGGGAGCTCCTCATAACTGACCTTTTCTTCCTTTTCTAGTCACCTTACACTTTACACCCCCTCCATACGTTGCTCTGAGTATAATTCTATTTAGGGGCAAATGGATCTTTAATGGAATAGAGGACTTTTCCAGAATTTCTGTTGAAAGGACCAGAACTGAGTAGGAAGTGAAATGCAAATATAAGAATCAAGGAAAACCTAGACTGGTAAATTCATTTGAATAATCAGAAGGAGCTGTTTGATGATGTTACACTAACATTCTAATAAGAGAAGAATCAAGTATCCCTTCAAAATCTAAATGTATTGAGGGAGTAAATTTTAAAAAGGCAGTCTTGAGGGGTGGATTATGTTCTTAGGGATTGAAGAGGGGAAAGAAGAAATACAAGGAAGACAAGAAAGTATACATTAGTGTATTTCCTTTTGACTATACATATTTGTTATAAGAGTTTTGTTTTTCTTTTTCAGTTAGAGGAGGGGAAAAGAAGGAAGACAAATTTTTAATTAATTGAAAAAGTAAAATTAATTTAAAATTAAAATGAGTATTTGGGGTATCTTGGAGACTTTTGTAGAAGTTCTTGACCAGAGGCTCTTTGGCCATCTGGTGAAGCCTATGGACCTATTCTCAGGATATTCTTTTTATATTCTTTTTAAATACATAAAATAAAATACATAGGATTATGAAGGAGACTAATTATACTGAGATGCAGCTATCTTTTTTAAGTTCATAGACTTCAGATTAAGAACCCCTGGTGTCTAGACTATTGTTTGGTCTAAGAGAGCAGAACTAAGACCAGTAAATATGAGTTACAGATAATTAGATTTCAACTGAATATAAGGCAATACTTCCTAGCAGTTAGAGCTGTCTGAAAGTAGAATGGGCTGCTTCAGTAAACAGTAGCTTCCCCATTGCTGTAGGTCTTGAGTGGAAGATTCATTGCTGCTTGTTGAAGATAATTTAGAGGAGATGCCTAGTTGAGTTTGGATTGTACTAAATGACCTCTGAGGTCCCTTCCCACTCTGATACTGTGATTCTAGCCTGGAGTATTATTTCTCCTAAAACTGGGCCATGATTCTAGTGGTCCAGGACAGTTTGGCTCCAGAGTCCAGTTGACAAGAGTTTCCTTGATGAGTTCAGTGCTCTATACCTGCCATGGACTTAATTACTCTCAGGGGTTTCTAAATACTCTTCCTGTCTTTCCCTTCAGTTACTCTCTTTGGTAGCAAATATAAAACTGCCTCTTGATAGTAGAATACACTAATCACAGTTTCAGTTCTTTTGAATGTTAAACTATAAAGGGTGACAGCAAATGGCCGAGTAATTTAAATTCCTCTTGTTTATTTTATAACTTGATGTTGCATCTAGATGTCAGCTCAGTGACACATCTTTTTATATTGCAGGAACTGGAGATATTGTTGCTGTGATGATTACAGAATTGAGGGGTAAGGACATTTTGAGTTATCTGGAGAAGAACATCTCTGTACAAATGACAATAGCTGTTGGGACTCGTATACCAGCAAAGAACTTCAGCCGTGGTTCTCTAGTCTTCGTGTCAATATCCTTTATTGTTTTGATGATTATTTCTTCAGCATGGCTGATATTTTACTTCATACAGAAGATCAGGTACACAAATGCCCGGGACAGGAACCAGGTGAGCTGCCAGTTCTGTACAAGATTAATGCTTAAGAGCAGTATTCCATGTAAACATGTTATTTTACAAAGAATACTAAATTTTTTTACTTCTGTTTTTAAACTTAAAACTGGGCTCCAATTGTTCTGCATCTGTAACTGAAAAAAATTCAGAATCTACCTATTTTTAAAGGATGCTGATACTTAAAAAGAAATATTTCAACAAATTAGAAAGTATAATAGTCACTGATTAATTTCTGGATGAAAATAATAATTTGATTCTTAAGTATAACTTATCTTCACTTTAGTACTTTGAGTTCCATGAATTCATCAGTGTGCAGATTCCCTCCACCAGTGCAGATTGCAACTCCTGAATACATTAATCCGTCTTTCTGAGTTGTTGTAACCAAAAATTCATTACTTGGTAGCCAGTATTTTGATAATGAGCCTCATTGCACTTAGGTTCCTCCACAGATTAGACATAGTGCATCATTGAGCATACCTTCAAAGCTTTTCCAACTTGATAGGACCTTTCAGAGTTTGCGTTTCATTGGTACAGCCCTTAAGAACCCAGGGTCCCTTTATGCCATAGAAATGTGTGGAAGCAGGATTTAGTGCAGAGGTAGCTAGCTAGCCAGACAAACAAATAGGATTAACACATTTAGAAAAGTGCTCTGACTTAATTTTTTACCATTCCTCAGCTGAACTATTATATGTTATAATTTATGTAAATTTATGTTGAGGTTGGTTTATCAATTCTCATGAAATTCAATCAACTAAAGATTGGAAAATAAATGCTAATGTATATGAAGGAAGTAGTTTATACCAAACACAACAAGCATTTCTCACTTAGTATTGGGTATTGGTGTTGAAATTGATCATTAATCGGTTGATCACGCTACACTAGAAATTAATTTGGAAAGAAAAACATTTGTTGCTGCGAACTGATAAATAAATTTGCCCTCCTTATTAAGGAGATACAGCCTTATATAAATCCATTCAGAGGTCAACAGAAAATACCTTTGTGCCTAGAGAAATACCTGTTAATCTGGTTATTTATCTGGGTTTTATCATTATGGGGAATTCATGGTATAGAGACTTTCTCAACTGATGAAGATTTTTTAAAATCAAGCATTTATTTTATTTTTAAAATAGGTTTTTATTGCTGTCTTTTGTTTTTAAGATGCTTTGATTTTCCCCTTGTATCCTGCCTTTTTCCTCCTCCAAGAGCGTCATCCCTTATTACAAAGAATTTTTTTTAAGGAAAAGAAAAATTTCAGTAAAACCTATTAATACATTGAAAAAAATCTGACATTATATGCAGTGTTCCACAGCCATGGACACCCCTTTGTAAAAACATGAAGGGAGTTGTCTTCTCCTACTTCTTCCTTGTCACCAAGCTTCTTCTTCATAATTTTGCAGCATTCTTTTTTTATTGTTTTGTAGTTGTTGTCCTTTCCATTTACATTGTTGTAGTCACTGTGATATTTTTCCCTAGTTTATCTATTTCACTCCGCATCAGTTCATGTAGATCTTTTCATATTTCTCTGTGTTTATCACATTCATTATTTCTTACAGCACAGTAATATTCCATTACATTCACTTACTGTAGTTTGTTTAGCCAGTCCTTAATTGATGGACACATCATAAAGATTTTTTTTAACCCTTCTATAGTCTGAAGAGGCACTGAGAGTTTACGTGACCTCTCCATGGTCACACAGCCAGTATACATCTCATATCTTCCTTTCAGAATCCAAGGCTGGTCCTTATGATACAGTAACAGTGTTAATTTTAATATGAAGCTGAAATTTCAAAGAAACAAGCCACCCAGGTTATATTTATTTGCAGGGTATAATTTCCTTGACATCAAAGCATTTTGTAAACCTTAAAGTACTCTATAAGTTTAACCTATTAAGATTCCTATTAAATAACTTGCATTAGTCTTGAGTTCTGAATCTACAAGGATGTTAATAGATCAACAGCTCTTAGAATTTATCATTAAAAATAATTTACGGATTCATTATAAAAATTAACCTCATAGTCTTATCTAGCTCCATATTAAGTCTAGACATGATGATTTGACCTTCAAGTAATTACTAAATTAAAACATGGCAAATTTTCATTGATTTAAGGTTGGGTCATGCAAAGCACTTGCTGCTTCTCCTTTCTTTGTTGGCTACCTTTTAGCCTTATAATGAAAAAAAAAGATCAAATTTTATAGAATATTAGAGCTGGAAAGGCTCAGAAATAATCTAGTCTAACTCCTTCATTGTACAGACAAGGGAAATGAAGTTAAGAATAACTTACAGAAATTTATACCACCAGTAAGGGCTAGTCAGGACTTGAACCCAGGTCTTTGGACTTCAGATCTTACTACTATATCAACAATTAAATTTAACAAACATATCAAGCATGAAGTTAAGAATAACTTACAGGAATTCATACCACCAGTAAGGGCTAGAGGCAGGACTTGAACCCAGGTCTTTGGACTCCAGATCTTACTACTATATCAACAATTAAATTTAACAAACATGTATCAAGTAATTTCTATGTGCAAAATGCGGGAGATTCAAAAACAAATAAAAATAATCTTCCTGACAAGTACTTGTGTCCTATCGGAGAATACAAATGCAGACAGAAAATTAAATATAAGATAATTTCAGGAGAAATCAAGCAGTAATCATTTATTGCATGCTTACTATGTGCCAGGCACTGTTAGGTACTGAGGATACAAAGACAAAAAAAAAAAAAACAGTACCTGCCCTCCAGGAGCTTATATTTTACTGGGGAGAAAACATCTATACAAATAAGCATATATGAAGTCAATTACAAGGTAATTTTTAAGTGGAGGAAGGAGGAGCACTAGTACCTGAGAGGATCAGGAAAGGCCTCAGGAAGATGTTATTTGAGCAAGCCTCTAAAAAGCTAAGGTGAGGTGGGAGTGAATCAGACACTAACAACTGGAGAGATCAGAAGAGGCTTTGTGGCATCATGAAGGAGTATCTGGGGAAGAGGGAGTGTTGGGCAGAGACATCCTTTGCAATGGTAAGAAGGTAGAGATGAGACTGTTGAGTCCAGGTAGCAGAGGTGGAGTCTAGGTCCTCAAGTGCAGCCCTTTGACTGAATCCAAACTTCATAGAACAAATCCCCTTAATAAAAGGATTTGTTCTGTAAAACTTGGACTCAGTCAAAAAGCCCCACCCAAGGACTTAAAAGGCCACATGTGGCCTTGAGGCTGCAGGTTCCCCACCTCTGGAGGGAATACTAAGAAGGACAGTTTGATTGAAGCATTGAATGTGGAAAAGGGAGTGATGTGACTTCATCCTGGATGGGTGGCTTGGAACCAGATTGTAGAGGGTTTTTACATAACAGATTGAGGCATCTGCATTTTGTCTTGTAGGCAAGGAGATCCTCAAGGTTTTTGATCGGAGGAATAACATCAGTGGACCTTTGATTTAGGACACTTGTTTTGACAGTTTTGTGGAGGATAGCTTCAGATAAAGAATAGACTTTGAAACAGGGAGACCTGTCAGGAGGATGTTGCAGTAGTCCAGGCAGGACCAGACTTGGGTTCATGACTGAATGGAAGAAGGGAACATGTAAGGTGCCATAGAGGTAGAATCAACAAGGCTTAGAATGGGAGAGGAGAAGAGTAGAGTCAAAGATGACTTTGAGGTTACAAATTTGAGTGATTTGACAGGATGACGGTGTCCTCAATAGAAATAGGAAAGTTTGGAGGATGAATTGGTTTAGAGGGAAAGATGAATTCTGTTTTTAGACATATTCGAGATATTTGAGATGAGGGTTTGAGATATTTGGAGATATTCGACAGGCTTGTTGGAGTTGTAAAGCTGAGGTTCAGAAATAAGATTAGGGCTGGATATATAAACTTGGTATTCATATATAAGAGTAATCGAACCCATGGGAATTGCTGATATCACCAATAGAAGAGACTAGGGCAGAGGACAGAGTTTTGGGGAACACCCAGAGTTAAGGAATGGGACTTGAATGATGATCCAATGGAAGGATCAGTCAGACAGGTAAGAGGGACCGGTGGAGTCAAGAGAGCTAAGTGGAAGCCACCATTTTTGCTGAGCTCTCCCAACACACCCTTTGCAGAACAACCTAAAAATGTATCAAATCAAATTCTGATTAAGAAAAGCCAGGAAGAAAGTCACAGTGAGTTATTTTTCCAGCCCAGGAATACAGACAGTTCTATAAACACTAGGGTGATGGGGTTTGGCCAGGAGCACAGAGTAGCAGAACAGCAGCACATGGTAGTAACAGAAGGCTGTGGTGGAAGCAGCCCATCACCATGGCTGAACACATGGACAGAAAGAGATCCTAAAGGACCCCTGTACTAGCATTGGGAGCAGGAATGGGTGTCAACTGTCACTCTGTCACCCACTATCCAGTTCTAGGACAGAGAGGAATGGTTGTAGTTGCAAGGGAGCAGGGGCCTTGTCTATTTAAGGAGCAAGGTATGAGTCACAGAAACATAATTGTGTGGCTCTGAGCCCAAGAGCAGAGTGGGGACTCAGTTCTAACCTTAACCCAACACATAAACGTGCAGTGGAATAAACTGGGACAGGAAACCAAAACCGAGGGGGAACCAGTAGTTCAGTAGCAGCCTATGGAAACTCAATAATACACCATCCAAAAGACCCAGACAAGGTCAGGAATTTACAGAGTGCGGATCAGGAGAGCCGTGAACAGACCTCTCTCAGGATCATACCACTTTGGAAGCACCAGAAACTTACAGGCTGCCAGACTAAGTTGTAAAAGCAGCAAAAGGACATAAAAGAACCTCAGACCAGAAACCTCCCCTCTGTCCCCAGAGGTGAGCAGATTCCAACATAGTGTAAAGTCAGAAGCCGATAAGTAGACTAGAAAAATGAGGGGGAAAATGACCATAAAAGACAGTTACTGTGGAGACAAGGAAGCTTAAGACACATGGACAAAGACAATGACTTAAAAACATCTACAGACAAAACCTCGAAGAAAAATGTAGATTGGACACAAGCCCAAGAAGAATTCCTGGAAGTGTTGAAGAGGTTGTTGTTTTTTTTTTTTTTTTTTAAAAAAAAAGCAAAATAAATGCTTTTTTAAAATCAAGAATAATAGAGGGATAAATTGGGAAAACAAATGACAGCTTTGCAAGAAAATTATGAAAAGAAAATTACAACCTGGTAAAAGTAGTACAAAAATACTGAAGAAAATAATTCCTTAAAAATCAGAATTGGCCCAAAGGTAAAAGAGGTACAAAAAAATACTGAAGAAATTAACCCCTTTAAAAATTGAAATTGACCAGATGTAACAGAGGGTATAGACAGGAAAGAAGAGAACCAAGAAAGAATAGTGTCAGGGAAGCCAGAGAATATCTAGAAAGAAGAGGTACTCAGCAGTGCCAGAAGCAGTAGACAAGTCAGGAAGGGCGAAGGCCTGATAAAACTGAATCAGATTTAGCAATAGAATATTGGTAACCTTTCAGCAAACAATTTTAGTAGAGTGGTATGTTCAGAAGTCACATTGATAACAGTTATAGTAAAAGTTATTGATTATGAGCCCCCAAACTGATTTCTTTCCCTTTCTAAGGCCAGCGAGAGCTAAACTGCTTTAAGAATCCAAACTGTTATGACCCTTAAGAAAATAAGGCTGTTTTTGTCTAATTTGTTACATCATTTAGATTCAGGCAGCTCCCATGCTATTAGTTGAAGAGTAAGCTTAATACGATGGAAAGACAACTTGATAAAACCTCATAAGGCTTAGGTTCTACTATTGGCTCTGCTTTTTACTAATCAAAAGCCCAGAGAAACTTACTTAATATCTCTGAGCCTCAGTTTTCCTCATCTACGAAATGAGGATAACATCCATTCCCTGTCTGCCTCATAAAACTCTTTTGAGAGTCAGATCAACTGAAGTAATGGATGTGAAAGCTTAAAATGCCGTACAAACTTAAATGTTTCTTTTTTCTCATGCTCTCTAATAATAGTAATTAAGCCTGGGGTGTAAGTGAAAGCCCCTGGAACCCATGTACTTCCAGAAATAATGTGCCCTTCAGGAACTTCTGCCTTGCATCATCAGTGGTGAATAACTGTCTCTTCTTGGATGCTGTGTGAGGAAACTCTCAGCTGTGCCTCACTGTTTTTCCTTCTCACTCTTGGACCCCAAGGGCTTTATAGAGGAAGTGCCCCCAAACCATGCCCCATCCCCTGCAGTTCTGGAACCATGAACTACAATATGATCAAATCACCTCTCCCATTTTTCCTGGATGGAGTGTGTCAGGCTACTTACCCCAGAGCCCCTTTCACTTTTCCCTATAACTTTGTGGACCAAAATGCCCCTCTTCCTTCTGTCCCATTCCACTATGTGTGATTTCTCCTTCTCCCCCTTAGAATGTAAGCTCTTTGAAGAAAAGGACTTTGTTTGCTTTTGTATTTGTGTCACCAGTACTTACCATGTGATAAGCATTTTAGCACATGGTAAGCATTTAATGTTTTTTCATTCATTCTCCAGTCTAATAACTGTGTCCAAAAAAAGGGGGAAAAAATTGGTTAAGTCTGGAATAACCTGTCCAAGCTTAACCCTGGCTCTCTACTTCCCTTTTAAATTTTATATTATTTTCAATTCTGAATTTAAACACCAAAAAAAGAGCATTGCCATATATATAGCATAACACAAAAAAAGGATTGTAGGTGAAACTATGAATATCTTTTTCATATTGTTTGTTTCATATTGTATGTTATTTCCACACATTACTTTCAAAACTGTGCTGCTGGTCTTTGCTTCCTTCTGAACTTCCTTTTGTTGTCTTCTTTGCATTTTTTAAAAAATATTTCAGTGGTTCTTTTTTGGGGGGAGGGCATGGGAACATCACTATTGGTAACCTCCCCTACCTCCAATTAAAAAACCTAGAGCAAAAAAAGCCCTTGTAAAAAATATGAATGGTCAAGAAATCCATAAGTAAACCTGTCCAAAAAAGTATGTCTCATTCTTCGAGTCCATCACCCTTCTGTCATGAAATGAGTAGCATGTTTCATCATGAGTCCTTTGGAGACATGGTTAGTCATTGCATTGACCAGAATTCTTAATTCGCTCAAAAAAATTTGACAATATTATTGTGCTTATACAAGTTGTTCTCCTTGTTCTGCTCACTTTACTTTATCAGTTTATAGTACCTAGAATTCTCAGGCTTCTGTCATTTTTTTTAGAGTATAGTAATATTCCATTATATTCACATATCGCAGTTCAGCTGTTCCCCAAATTATGCATAGTCACTTAGATTATTGTTCTTTTCTTGCTCCCCCCTCCCTCAGTCAGGATCAGGTAGTTTCTTTTGTTTGCAGTTATTCCCTCACGCACTTTTCCTTTTTAAATTTTCAGAAACCTTTAATCATTCCTTTAAACATAGAGTCTAGGAAAAATCAATACAGTTACTATTAGAAGAGAAATAGTTAACTAGGAAAAAGTCTTTTGATGTAGATTTCTCTGATAAATGTCTCATTACCAAGATCTGTAAGAAGTTGATTCCATTTTAAAGAGTAAGAACCATTTCCCATTTGATGTGTGGTGAAAGGATGTGAAGAGGCAGTTCTCAAAGATAATATCAATCACCACATGAAAAAAATGCTCCAAATCACTGTAGAGAAATGCACATTAAAGCAACTCTGAAGTCCCACCTCACATCCGTCAGTTTGGCAAAGTTGACAAAAAGGGAAAATGATAAATATTGGAGGGGCTACGGGAAAACAGGCACATTGATGCCCTTCTGGTAGAGCTGTGAATTGTATCTACTCCTGAAAACATTGTGGAACTGTGTCCTCAATGTCACCAAACTGAGTACCATTCGACCAAGCAGCACCTTTACTAACTAGGCTTGTGTGCCAAACTGCTTAAAGAAAGAAGAAAAAGACCTATCTGTACAAAATTATTTATTGCAGCTTTTTGAAGTAGCATGGAACTGGAAATTAAAGGTGTACCTATCATTTGGGGAATATCTGAATAAATTATGGTATATGAATATAATAGAATGCTACTGTGCCATAAAAATGACAAAAGGAATGGATTCAGATAAACCTGGGAAGACTTTAGTGAATTGATGCTTCAGAGTCAGGAGAGCAGAACCAGGAAAATTTG
This sequence comes from Trichosurus vulpecula, assembly GCF_011100635.1. Lineage (NCBI taxonomy): Eukaryota > Metazoa > Chordata > Mammalia > Diprotodontia > Phalangeridae > Trichosurus > Trichosurus vulpecula. The sequence continues at coordinate 98,450,128 of NC_050575.1, forward strand.
TGCAATAATAACCTTGTAGAATTTAAGATGAAGGCAAATTTGTTAACTATAGCGCAGGCATTCCAGAGAGCACGGTGAAACAGATGGGTAGATCTGGTAAGAGATATTTGGAGGGTTGGGTTGATGGGAATGGGAGTAAGAGAAGAGGCAATAGGGGATGGGGAACAAGGTTTATACAGAGATAACCAGAGGGGTCAGAATCACTGGGATGGAGAGAGTATGATAGAAGTATTCTAACCACAAAGGAATGAATCCTGACAGAGTAATCAGTGGTTGGTGAAGGGTCTGTTAAAAGAGGCAGGTGATTACTTTTCAAGGCCCTTCTTTGATATCTAAACTCAGGGCAAGTCATGATATGATGTCCTGGGAGGCCCAACTCAGAGCAGACAGATACAGCCTGGGAGAGTACAGACAGGAGGTAGGAACTGGCAATTTGAGGTAGGTGTGATCCTGGGATGGCCACTAGATCACCCTGGAGCAAAAATAAAGGCCCTAAGCAGGTGACCTGGATGCAGAGCTGATGCAGGGTTCTCTGGGAAGTCTCAGGGGTAAAGACTGAGGCTAGAAGTGATACTGTAAAATAAAATTAGGAAGGTGAATTGAATCCAGATTATATAGGGCTTTTTACATACCAAGCAAAGACATCTGTGTCTTACCCATTGGTGTAATAGTGTCACTTAAGGTTTTGAACATGGTATGTATTGTCTGACCCATGTATTTTAGCAACATGGTTTGGAGAGGGGAAAGACTAGAGTCAGGGAAACCAAATAGGCTCTTATACCAATTCACTTAAAAAGTGATGAAAGCCTAAATTAGGGTGGTAGCAGTGCAAGCGTATAAAAGGAGGTGGATATGAGAATTATTGTGGGGGTGTAGTCATGAAGAGATTTTTTGGGGAAACTAACAGACAGCATAAAGATAAGTTTTAATATAGATCCCAGCCAAAATCAAGTCTAAATAGCCATGTCTAAGCTCTCATGTGGTGGTTAGATTTGAACTTGTATTCTGAGTAGCTTCATCAATCTGCCCAAAAAGTGACACTTAACATTAAATAGAAAGATATGTTCTCCCATAGTATTCCATAATCTTGGCAGTCAGCTTAGAAATAAAGGCTAGTCAAAATGAACTGCATTTCACAAGATAGGTATAGTAAATGGATAAAAAGATACCCAAGCAGGCAGTGCTTTGTTCCTAGATACTTCATTGGTTATGGCAGATTAAAATATATCCTAAATTTGTCACAGAAATCAGAAACTATTTTTAATGCCCATTTTAATCATTTATCTATAAAAAATGTGTATTTTGTTTTTTTTTCTTTACAATAGATAAATACTCATTAGAAGTAGGTTGGGGGAGGTGCTTTTTCTTTTGGTTAGAAAAGTTAAAGACCTTAGACTCTCTTGGATTTATTTTTAGGTACTACTAAAAGTTCTTTTGTGATGCCTCATCATGACATGGAGATAACCCTGAGTTCTCAAGAGGCTATTCCAATGGAGCACAAGATCTAACAGGGTCTACCAAATATGAAAGTCTTAAAAATATTGTCTCAGTGATGGATTGGTGTGTGTCTGTCATCCAAACACAGCTAGGTTCAGAGACTCTCCTTACTAGACTGGTTACCAGGTGATAAACCTTTTTGGCCATGAAAGTTCCCATTATGACTATCTACTGAGGCATGGAGGGGGTTGTGTTTTACTATACTGCGTATACTTTGCTCCTGACTCCCATCAGCTTGGGATGGAGAATTTGGGTAACTTAATTCTAATTCTACGAAGAAGAGTGGGGAGCTTTAATTCCATAGAATCATTCCCTGAAAGTAAATTTACTAGGAGCAGAGGTGGAAATTTTGTCTTAACAGTAGAAGCCCAAAACAGTGAGTGGGATGCAGTCAATCCCAAGGAGCTTTGGAAAAACTTCATGGTTTGTCCCAGGAGTCTGTCATTCTGTGATAGTACTTTAATTAGCACTCAGTGTGGTGCCTGTGGATGATGAAGGATTAAATATAATTGCCATCTGGTGCAGGCCACAAAAGTACAGAATTTATTTTAGGGTATTTGCTTTGCAACCAATTGTAGATTCGTTTGAAAGCCCTACCACTCTGCTGCAAAGTAATTTTATGACCTTTTCCCCTCCTTTAGTTTTTCCAAAGGTCAGAAGAAAGATGATGAAATTTTTATGTGGTTTAAAAAGCTTAGCTTATCAAAGTTTAATGAGAAAGTGGCAGCAGCTAGACTCTGTTTAATACACTTGGGTATTGTAAAGGAGAAGCCAGGACTGTTAGCAGTGGGAGAAGTGAGTTCAAAGCTAGACTTCCCCTGACAAAATGTCATTGTGAAGAGATTTTTTTAATACCAAATCTACTGCAAAATGAAATTCGGGGGGAAGAGAGTCAAGAAAAACACATAAAGGTACTGCAGCCCAGTTGAGAATGGAAAGCATTTTGTATGTGATAGAAGGAGAGTAGAAATAACAGATTTTGGTGATTTAGTTCATTGTTCAGGTTGAATGTTCTGCTGTTCTTATAGGAACATTGGAAAGCTTTGTGATAAAGATTTCGAAATTTATCATAGATCAGATAGTGGCTGAAGTAAAATTGAATGTCTCTAAGTAATTTGTTTTCCTAATTTTAGATATAAAGATGAATAGTATGTGTATTTTTATAGAAATTTGTTTCAGTTTTCTAAAAATTTTCATTTTTTTCTACTTATTTGTGAATTATTTATGATTTGTTTTTGGTATCTTCCTTCCTAAAGAATCCCAAAGCATCCCTTGGTATAGAGAAATAAATCTCTTCTCTGTTGTTGAGGCAGTATCAAAGCCTGCACTTTTAATTTCCCCATTAACGAAAGTGATTTTTAAATCCTGGTTTTGAATAAATATTTTTCAAATATACTTAAACAGAACTTTCAAGCATATTTGGTAAGGCTAGGACATGACACACAGGGGGGTGTGTGCGTGTGTGTGTGTGTGTGTGTGGTATTCAGAGAATTTAGAAATGAGCCTGCAACTCACTGAAATAGAATCAGTTTTTCTTATGTGAAGAAATGGGGAGAATTCCTTTGAAAACGGGCTTTTTATATCAGAGGGTAGGAAGAAAACATTTTCTTATTCTCATTAGGGGAAATTCCAAATGGAAAGCATATAGCTAATCATCCCTTGAAAACCCCTGGAAATTTTGGCTTCTTTCTTGTGTGAGGCAATTAGATAATACTGGGTTCAGTTCCATTCAACTAATATTTCTTAAGTTCTTGTTTTCAGTCTCCATTCTTCAAAACTGCCTGATTAATCCTCCTAAAAACATGCTTCCCTTTTCAGACTTTCAGTGACTCCTTATTGCTCATAGAATAAAATCCACACTCCTTTGTCTTACACTTAAGGCTCTCCCCATCTTCCCTTTCCAGCCTTAGCACCCAACACCGCTCCCCTTCATGTTGCCCGTGTCTAACCAAACTGAGATAATCACTATCCTCCTTTAGCATAACCCATGTTTTCCTGACTTTATGTTTGCACAGGCTGTTTCCTGTTTAGTCATATTTCAATCATATCTGACTCTTCGTGATCTTATTTGGGGTTTCCTTAACAAAGATACTGGAGTGATTTGCCATTTCCTTCTCCAGCTCATTTTACAGTTGAGGAAACTAAGAGAAACAGGGTTAAATGACTTGGCCAGGGTTGCACAGCTAATAATAGTCTGAAACTAGATTTGAACTCACAAAGATAGGTCTTCCTGACCCCAGGCCCATCCGTTGCACCACCTACCACTTAGTTGCCCCTCATATATAATAGGTAGTATCAAAACATTTGTTGATTGACTGATAAGAATAATTTACCCCACCCAAAGATTCCTCTCCTACATTTATATATTCAGTTTGATTTTTACTTTTGGCATGAAAAAGTATATTTGGTTTTGTTACTTGGGGATGTGTAGATTTTTAGCTGTTTGAAAGTCATTGAGTTTACATTCGTCATAAAGTATTTTACCTGCTTCTATGTTGCTTTATAACACTAGGAGAATCAGGTGCATCAACTGATACAAAAAAAAGTTTTTATAATTTGTATTATTTCTCCTATCTGTGCAAATGTACTCTAAGTACAAATAATTACAGATATTATGATTTTATATATCATATATTAGTATATTGTTAATTCTAGTTAATATATTTAATATGTAATGTGTTACATATTAATCTATATTATATATTATAATTTTACTTTGAAATAAATTTCATCCTACCTCTATTTCTTTGCCTTATGGATAAAAAGAATCCATTATATCAATTGACACAATTTGATCCTTCCCGGTATTCTTAAATTCTGGTCCTTCTATAATTCTTATCTGGTTATTTGATGTCCATATATATGTCTTATCTCTAAAATTCCACTGTGAGCTACCCAAGCAAAGAGGTTTTATTTTCTTTTTTTGTCCTCTTCATTAGCCTCTAAAATGATAGTCTGCAGAAAGTAGGTGCTAAATAAATTCTTAGTGAGTAAACAAGGGTCTACAGTACTATCAATTGCAGTTCATTCTTTCAAATAAATATTTTGTAGATAACTATTAGGTACAAAGTGAGCTGCACATTAAGAAAAATGTCAAAGAGCAATCAATAAGCATTTATTAGTACCATCGTAATAATAATGATGATAAGATTAATAAACTAATACTCACAGCGCTTACTATGTGCCAGGCACTGTGCTAAGCACTTTATAGTTATCTTATTTGATTCCCTACCTCAACCCTACGAGGTATGTATTCTCCTCATTTTATTGTTGAGGAAACTGAAGCAAACAGGTTAAATGACTTTCCCAGGGCCACCCAGGTAATAATATCTGAGGTCAGACTTGAACTTAGATCTTCCTGACAAAGAACCCTGACTCGGAATCAGAGGACTGGAGGTCAAATTCTGCCACTGGCAGTTACTGTCTTTATGACCTTGGGCCTACTAGTCAGTTAACCTTCCTAGGTCTCAGTTTATTCATCTGTAAAATGAGGGCTTTTGTCAGTCTCTGAGACCTTCCCAGCTCTGAACTATGATCCTATGTGATAGGCAATATGCGGGTTACTAGCAATGCAGTACAAAGACTAAAATGGGAAAGCTCCTTCCCTCCCATTATATCAGAGAAGACATGTTCATGTAAAAGTAGATACAAAATAAATTAAGATACAGACACACTAGAAGGAGGGGAAATGTCAAAGTTCATGTAAGAAGATCACCTGCATAGCACATCACTAGTTGTTTAAAAAGGAGAAAAACTACTTCCTACATACCTAATTATATGTGTATACACACACTCCCATACATACACACATGCACACACACACATTCTGTTTCTGAGCTGCTAACACAATGTCTGTTCCATTCGCAACGACCTTTCTCTCTCTCTCCTATGAACCATCTGGTAAATAGCCATTCTAAATTAGTTTAAAACAAATTGTTACTACTGCAGTAAGCATTTGGAGTAATCTAAGTGTTTTTCTTCCTATTTAAAAATAAATTTAGTTTTTATAGCTAACATAAGATAATCTTTATTGATAGTGCAGCTTTGTTAAGTTTAATATTTTCTGACTGCTAAAATCAACATTCCTTCCTACAGTAATGCATATTAAATATTCTCTATCCTACAACATCAGTCAATCACATATAGAATGTTTTAACTAAAGTATTCATGTTGATGACCCTTCAAACACCCTGGCCTCCAACTTCACCTATCAGCCCCCAAGACCTCCATCTCCATTCAGCCACTCAAAGGAATGGTCATACCTTAACCTCATTGTCACCTAAAACTTTTGAACCTACTTTCTGCCTTCCTTTTAAACCTGTTCTTTGTCCTCATAATCCCCTAATTCTCACCTGTTCTCCCATTCCATCACCTCTGTTCTGGCCTCACTTTCTTCCTTTTAGTCTTTACCATTTTAACAAGTCACTGTTGTCTAACCTTGATTTCCTTGTCTTCTTATCCTTCTTCAGTTTACTCTCTACCAGTCTTCAGTCCTGGGTTTCTCACACCTTCCGTCTTCTCCACTCACTCCCAAGTAGCTGAATGAAGCTGCTAGAGGAAATCGTGGTATCATGCCAGTTGGGTCCACTAAAAATTCATGTTGGCTTTTGTAACTACAGTGTTGCTAGCAGCTGTTGTTGGGGTGAAAGACCAACAACAAAAGCACACAGGAAGGCTGCTAGCACAGGTTCTTTGATCTGCTTTTCTAAGGAAAGCAACTTTAAAGGGTTAACAATCTCACTTTAATTAAACATACATATACCATTCACGTAGTTCACGGGGGAAAGCCAGCACCGCTGAAGTTCAGACTTCAAATGCAAACAGAAATTACAAGCAAATATTATATAAATAGAGCAAATAAACACAAATCAGCAGACAGGCTTCTAGTTGTCTGTCCAAGCAATACTGAAACAGTTACCAGAGAGAAAAGCACCAACATCTGGGTTTTTATAGCCGAGGTGGGGGCTGCTTCAACGACTTACCCAGAGTCTCCTCGCCAATACTCTTTCAGTGAGTGTGCCCCAAACAAAATGCTAATCTCAGAGATTATATATCCTTCTTCAGGGTCAGAGAGCCTCACATCTCTCGAGGGTTTCACACCCCTCATGACCTAACTAGCAAAAGGTTGTGGGCATTCCTACAAACAAAGGCAAGACTCAATCAAAGATTGCCTTAGTGCTGAGAAGCATTCCAAAACAAAAGACAACAAAAAGTCCCATTTTGCTTGCCATTGCAGCTATCCACACTGGACTCTTACTGCTAGATGACAGTCATCTTATTTGTCTCTATCACATTCCCCAGAAGAACTGGGGAATCCAGTACTTCTCTTCAGACCTCTAGTATCTTCCTTAGCCTCCCTACTCATCAGATGACTTTGTTTCCTTCTTTACTGAAAAAAGAGGTTTTCATGGTCTTCCAGTTTCAAGACATTTACCTGTCCTTTTCTTCTGTGCTTTTGTCTCAGGATGAGGTAACCCTTTCTTTTTCCAAGGCTAACTTCTCTCCTTATGTCCTTGATCCCATCCCTTCCTGTCTCATTCAGGAGCTTGCCCCATTGATCTTTCCCTCTCTCCTTCTTATCTTCATTCTCTTCCTATTAACTAGCTCCTTCACTGCTGCCATGTCTGCTTAGAAAGTCTTTTTCCAGCACTGCCATTCACTTCCACCAAAACTAACTAACCTGATTCTGCTACTCTACCGACATTGCTCTCTGAAATGTTGCCAATAATTTTTCTGCCTTCATCCTTGTCCTTTTTATAGATTCAACTCGCTTAACTACCTCCTCCTCCTGGATATGCTTCTTCCCTTGATTTCTGTGACAGTGTTCTCTTTCTTGGTTCTCCTACCTTCCTAACCATTCTTCAGGTTTTCAGAGATTTTTTTGCTAGTTCAGTCAATCCACATGCATTTATTAAGAGCTTACTAAGAGCCAAGTATTATACTACTCACTAGAAATACAAAGGAAACAAAAACAATCCCTGCCTTCCAGAAGCTTTCATTCTAACAGGGGAAGCACCATGTATATTAAATAGAAACATCCAGGATACATTCAGTATAGATGGAAAGTAATCTTAGAGGGAAAGAGATTAGCAGCTAAGGGAACCAAGAGAGATCTGCAGAAGGTAATATTTGAGGTAATTCTTAAAGGAAGTTAGAAAATTCTAAGAGACAGTGGTGAAAAGGATATTCTAGGAATGAGTGACAGCCAAGGCAAAAACACAGACAGGAGAATGGTATGTTTCATATAAGGAGCAGCAAGCAAATAGGCCAACACGGCCAAACTGTACAGTATTATAGAAAGAAGAGGTGATATGTAAGAAGATCAGAAAAATAGGAAGAGACCAGGTTGTAAAGAGCTTTAAATGACAAACAGAAGAATTTACATTTGACCCTAGAAGTAACATGAAGCCACAAGAGTTTGAGTAGAGGGGTAACATGATCAGACCTGTGCTTAGAAAAAAATCACTTTAGCACATAGGTGGAGGGTGTATTGGAGTAGGGAGAGACTTGCAGAGGGAAAGCCAATTAGAAAATTAATACCAAGTCAAAGCAACAGTTGATGAGAATGTGAGTTATGGTGGTAGCTGTATGAGCGTAGAAAAGGGGACATAAATGAGACATGTTATAAAGGTAAAGATGACAAGATTTGACAACTGATTGGATTTGCAGAGTGAGAATAAAAGTTGAGGATGATGCCAAAGTTGCAAAACTCGGTGATTGAGAAGATAGTGATGCTGTTGACAGTAATAAGGAATTTTGAAAGAGGGATAGGTTTGGTGAGGGGGGAGGAGAATAAAGAGTTCTGTTTTGCACACATTGAGTTTGAGCTGCCTGTGGGACATCATGTGCAAAATCTTCACTAAGTACTTGTGTACTAGAGCTGAGAAGAGAGACTAAGACTTAATATACAGATCTAACAGTCTTCTTCTTAGAAATGGTAGCTGAAGCCATGGAAAGTAAGATCACCAAGTAAGATAATATACACAGCAAATATTGCTCAGGACAGAAATTTGGAAGACACCCATAGCTATCAGGCATGACAGCAAAGGAGACTGTAAAAGAGTCAAACCAAGAGAAAATGGTGTCATGAGAACCCAGAAAGGAGAGAGATTATCCAGGAAAGAAGTTTACCTACAGTGCCAAATGCAAGGTAAAAAAGAATGAAAGTTGAGAAATATATTAGATTTGGTGATTAAGAGATCTTTGGAAATTTTGGAGAGAACAGCTTCAGTTAAATAATGGATTTGGAAGCCAGATTGCAGAGGACTTAGCATAGAGTGAGAGAAGAGGAAGAGAAGGCCCCAAGGGTTCTCTTTCAAGGAGTTGAACAGAGAAGGCAAAGAAAGATATGGATTGGTAGCTAGTGGAAATGGTAGAATCTAGTTTTTAAGAAAGGAGACGTGAGCATCTTTATAGTCCTTAAGGAAAAAGCCAATAGATAAGGAGAGATTGAAGATTAGAGAAAGAGTGGGGGCAGTCTGCTAGAAAAGATAGAAGAAGTTCATAAGGATGCATGCAGAGAGGTTAGCATTGACAGGGACTAGGGCCACTTCCTCATCAGAGACTGGAATGAAGGAGGAATGAGTAGGGGATTGGGCCAAAGGAATATGAGATAAGGAGAAAGGTAGAAGAGAGAGTTCTTGGATCTTGTCTATGCCATCCTAATTTGGGGGGAAGGGTAAAATATGAAACTTGGTCCTCTATTGAGAAGCCTGGGGGAGGAGTGCTGTGAAAGGCTCAAGTAGAGAAGGTTTGAAACAGATGCTTCAGTGAATGAGATGGAGAATTGGTTAAGAAGAAATTGAAGCATTTCCTTTTACCACTGATGGCCCAGTTGAGATTAGATAGCATAAATCTTGCAAAGATCTACCGACCCAGTCAGTGTGGTTTTGTAACTTCATTCAGCAATATGTAAATAGGAGCAAAGGATGTGGATAATGGGAATAATTCAGGGTTAAGGTTTGGCAAGAATATGGGTAAGGAATTCAAGAGTAGAACATACTGTAGAGTTAAACTGGTGTTGATATCAAGGTTGAAGAGAAGAATGTATCTAGTACAGGGAGGTCTGGGAAAGTATTGAGAGGTAAAGAGATTGAAGGTCATAGTGAATATGAAGAACAGGTTTAGTGGCCCAGCACAAAAAGATGGAATGGTAAAAGACTGTGATGACATAAAGGAATTTTGAAGTTCTTAAATATAGAAGTGGAACACTTTGGGGTGATGGTAGGATCAAGGGTGTGACTATCCTTGTGTGGAGTAGAAGTGGAATGGAGGTTATAGGAGTTGAGTAGATTGAGGAACTGGGAAGTTAGGATATTCGAAGGAACCTCCCTATGTCTGTTGAAGACCCTAATATTATGGCAAGAATTGAGATAAAGAGGGAAGAATTTCTGGGGGCAGGGGGGGTTATGGAGAGGGTGTTTGTTGTCTGTTGTTAATGACCACCAGCATCTGGACTGGAAGATAAATTTGCATAGCGTGAACCTCATGGAAGAGATTACTGAACAATAGTGGTAGAAGTGTGCGGAAGTACAATAATGAGCAAGGAGTATCCTGACTCCCCAACCATAATCAATGAGTTCAAGGCCGGGAGAGAAAGTACATCCCTTACTGGAAAGGCTTGCTAGAGATGCAGTATCCTCCAGAGGGAGAGGGAGCCAGGTATTAGTGAGTGACAGAAGATGGAAGGACCAAGAATGGGGTTCAACATAAGAGGAAGTTTACTTATTGAGCAGGCATTCTTGAGGACACAGTACAGGGGGTGAGCACATCTGGAGCAGAACATTGTCAAGGGTTGTGGTGGATAGGAATGAAAGAACAGATAGCAAAAGTTAGGGAGTAGGATTCTTTGGCAGTTAGGGGTTATTATCACGGGATGGGGAAGGAGGGATAAGAGTATGATAACTATTACGAGTTAATTCTAGGCAGAATATCAGTAGATAAGGAGAATTTCACCAAAGGCAGGTATTAGAAGATTCAAGGTTCCAACCTCATGAAAGCCAATGTGTCTGTGTTTTGGGGGGCCTCAGGAAGCCTACTTCATGGCAGGCCTGAACAGGAGAAAGTGTGTTCCAGGGAGTCTCATATGCTGGTCAGGAGCTGGCATGTTCCAAGGTCACCATCTATATATCCTCCCTTTAAAAATGTATGTCCCTCAGGGCCCTGTCCTCTTCCCTCTACACTTTGGTAATCTTCTTTCGTTAAGTTCCATTATCATCTCTACAAGGTGACTCTGAGGGGTGTGTATGTGTGTGAGTATGTGTATGTGTATATGTATGTGTATTCGTGCATACACATGCAAGTGTGTGTGTGCATGTGTGTGTATGTAAAATCCCTCATCCCTCTAAACTCTGTTCCCGCAGCTCCACCTGCATAGCTTGCGTACTTTGCCAACAGCGTAATACTCCGCATTTATTGTTGATAGTACCTCCATCAGGTCTAAATCTTAAGTTTTACCTTTGATTCTTCCCTCTCTCATCCCCCCATAGCCAGTCACTTTGTAAGCCCTTGAGAGTCTGCCTTCATGACATCCCCATGTATCCATCCCTATCTTTCTACTCCAGTTGATAACTATTGTATTTCAGGCTTTCATAACCTCTCACCCACATTATTATCATAGCCTCCTCATTGGTGTCCCTTCAGTCTCTCTCCAAACCATCATTGACATAGCTTCCAAAATTACTTTCCTAAGGCACCATGTCCTTCCCATGCTCAAATAGCTTCACTGTCTCTCAATTACCTCATGAATAAAATAAAAGCTTCTTATTTAAGATCCTAAATTTATTACTCTATTTATTAGTCCTTATTTGAGTGAGGCCCTTTGTTCTATGAAGTTTGGATTCAGTCAAAGGGCTGCACTCGAGGACCTAGAGGGCCACATGTGGCCTCAAGCCGCAGGTTTTCCACCCTGGTCTGAAGTGCTAGACTTAGCATCAACCTACATCTACACTTTTATTCATTATGTTCTCTCATCTAATCTATTTCAATCAAACTATATCCTACTAGCTATTCCCCAAACTAGACATGTCATCACTGGCATGCATGTATTTCCACAATATGTCTCCCAGTGCTTGGAACGTAATTGCTTCCTTAAAAATTCCTTATCTTCCATCAACACTTGACATAGATGCTACCTTTTCTAATCCCCTTGGCTGAAAGTGTTCTGGTCCTCATCAGCTATTCCTAGGATACTTTGTCTATATTTCTCTTTTTCGAATTTATCCAATTCTGTGAAAGCCTAGTTAATATTCTTTATATAGTTGTGTACCTGTGATCTAGGCAATTGAGAAGCTCATGTTTTCTAGCACAAAGGCAATATAGATAAGTGGAATAATAGAGCACTGGACCTAGAGTCAGGAAAACCAGAATTCAAATCCAGCTTTAGACACTAGTTGTGTGATCCTGTGTAAGTCATTTAACCTCTCTTTGCCTCAGTTTCTCCATTTGTAAAATGAAGATAACATCTATCTACCAGGGTTGTTGTGAGAAATAAATAAGGCAATATTTGTAAAGTACTTTGCAAACGTTGAAGCAATATATAAGTGCTAGCTATTTTTATTAGAGTAGAAATAGATTGAGTGGAATAAATACTTAGAAGATAAATAATTGTTATATATAACGAAATAGAGTAGGTTAGGTAAAATAGAATCATGTGGCTCTGAATTGTTCAGGGAAGGTTCCCTGGAGTGATATGGAATGGCAGAAGAAGGCAGGAGACAGTGATCTGTGAGTAATAAATTTAGCTCAAAATCAGAAGAAGGAAAAAATGGATTCTTTGGGAGGATAGGAGTATAGCAGAAATGTAGATAAGGGAGGACCATGGCCTCCCTTTATAGTAGAATGTCCATTTGATAGTATTTTCAAATTAGAAAGTAAATTTCAGGTTAGAGAGATTATCTACATAAACATAGTTAAACCCCTAAGAGTAGATGATCTCTTTCAGAAGGATTGGTATAAAGGCTCCTGGACAATATCCAATGTGTAAGGTCATAAGAAACTGACAAAAAAAAAGATTAGAAAAATTGGAAAGGAACCCAGGGGAGGACAGTACTACAGAAAAGTGAAACAAGTGTGATTGTTCAGATGAGAATGATTGATGTGCTCACTGCATCTTGGGAGCTCAAAAAAATGTTATTAGAGAAAGGGCTTATACAGTTTTTAGAAATCAGAGAGTGGAGGTAGTTTCCAGTGAGAAAGAATCTGAGTGTTAGGAATTTCATTTTACTAAAACAAGGTTTATTTATGTAATAATGATTAGTGTCACCATTTTGCGTGAAAGTAAATAAAATTCATGGAGTTTATGATGGTGTTAGTAGTTCTTGTAATATCAAAAAAAGTATATTACATGGCATGGTATTTTGAATCCAAAAAAAAAAATCCAGACAGACCTATATGCAGCGGTAACTCTTTGACACTTGATTCTCTTAATAATGCCATTGAAATTTTGACTTCTTTGGAACGTCTAATGTCACAGCAGTGCTGGACAAGTGATCTGTTCTGCCACAGTTGCTGTCTGTCTTCAGCTGGCTCCTACAATCTGGCTGCTGCCCATTTCTAAATTTGGAACCCTTTTAGGAATCTTCTACTCCAAGACCTGAATGATGTGGCAGAGAAAATAAGGCAGGATATTAGTACCTGAACAAATTAAATTATTTAAAAGAAAAAATTTTTGAAGCCTTGATATTTTAATACCTGCTTTTTCTTTTCAATTTTTATAGCGTCGCCTTGGAGATGCAGCCAAGAAAGCCATCAGCAAATTGACGACGAGAACAGTAAAGAAGGGTGATAAGGTATGATATGAAGGAATTTTACAATGTCAAATAATAAATGAAAATTGATTTTGTTTTGGTGTATAAAAATACTTCTGTTATGGTTTTAATTTGATTTGCTATATGTTTTGTTTTGTTTTTTGAGGGGGGAAGGGAGGGCAATTGGTTAAGTGACTTGCCCAAGGTCACACAGCTAGTAAGTATGTCAAGTATCTGAGGCAACATTTGAACTCAAGTCCTCCTAACTCCAGGGCCGGTGCTCTACAAATATCCCTTTCAAGCCCTGACTCCATTGTGTCATTCAGAAACTTTCTGTAGAAGTCTCTAGCTCTCCCAAAGGATAAATTCTGTTGCCGTTTTGTTGTTACTATTCAGTCGTTTCTCAGTCATGTCTGACTCTTCATGACCCGATTAGGGTTTTTCTTAATAAAGATACTGGAGCGGTTTGCCATTTCCTTCTCCAACTCATTTTACAGATGAGGAAACTAAAACAAACAGGGTTAAGCGACTTGCCCAAACAGCTGAGAATTGTCTAAGGCCAGATTTGAACACATGAAGATGAGTCTTCTTGACTCCACTGCACCACCTAGCTGCCATTAGTATCATTGAAATGGCCTTAGCCTGCTCTGATTCCTTTTTTTTTTCCAAGTAGAGTTAGCTTTCCTTCTGCTAAAGTTTGATATTCTTTTTAAAATAATTATAATGGTAGAATTGTTGGGCAGATGGGAAAACTTAATTCTCTTCCTGACTGCTTCAAACCATGTCAGAGTTTATGTTATGATCTTCTTCCCTACCATTGAAAGGAGGGAACTGCTTAGACGTTCTTCAGGTCTGGGCTTGGTAGTAAAGCCTAAGGTTGGGTTTCCTTACAGGTTCACTTCTGTGAATCAAGTTCTTAGTTTGCTCACGTAAGCCCAGGGGGGTATATAGACAACTGAAGGCCCTTCAGAGCTCTTCACTCTTCCACATAGCATGTAAAGCCGGAAACTTCAAAGAACAGTATCAAAGTTATAGTTGCAAAGGCTAAATTCCACTACCAAAAAAATGTAGAAACTACCTATAATCCCAATTAAATGTGCCACAGTAATACATTAGCTTCTAATGCCCCTAAAAACTGTTGACTTGATCTGGCCCAAGTATATATTCACTGTTAACAAAAAGCATTCCTTTGTTGATATAGGGAATCAAACATATCTAACTTTATCACAGATTTAGACCTGAAAGGGGTCATCTAGTCCAACCCCCTAATTATGGAGATGAGGAACTGAGGCCCAGAGTCAAAGCAGAGCCAGGATTCAGTCAAATCATCCGATTCTCAGATCTAGCACTTTTCTTCTATATCATGTTGTATTCCAGAAGTCTAGAAAGGGGTGGAAGGTCAAAGAATTTCTGGAAATAGAAATGAGAAGGATGAGTTTAGGTCCTAGGGCAGAGGTGGCAGTGGGGTGGAGGGGGCAGATAGAAAGCTAGAAGGCCCTTGCTACAATGAAGCATTTCATTGTAAAAGCGTATTTTTGTAGATGATGACATTGTAAAAAATAAGGTAGTCCCACAAGGCAGCTGCATCTTGATGCTCTTCTGCAGTAGGCTGGTCCCAAAGAGCAGTGGGACTTGTTATAATCAAGTATCCATTTTATCCACAAATATTTAAAATAAAAAATTCATTATCACAGAGTGATTTCCATGAGGCAGCCTAGTTGAATTTCAGAAAAGGGTCGTTTTGTCTGGAATTTCAGTTAGAAACTGCAGTTCAGTGATCTTTTAGCCTAAATATACATATATATATATATATATATATCCATCATCTGGTAGGCATCATGTTCTTGAGAAACTTATTCTCTAGATAGATGATCATAATAACATCTAATACTATATCGTGCTTTATTTATAAAATGTTTTACATGCATAATCGTTTACCCTTGCAACCATCTTGTGAAGGAAGAAATAAATCATATATTATACCACTCTCTAGATTGTATAGATGAAGCAGCTGAGGCTCAGCAAAGTTAAATGACTTGCCCATGGCTACACACCAGTAAGCATAAGAGATGGGATTTGAACCCAGGTAGTCTTGACTCCAAACCCAGTGCTATCCGCTATGCACTTAATATGGTGAAAAAAGTGCTCATTATTTTATAGTCATCGTGCATGAGAAAACTAGAGGTCCATTTTAAGGTAGCATATAAATAAACATTTAGTGTATATCATATAATTATGCTGAGGGAATTCAGTACAAAAAGATACAGTGGAAACATTCCTGAAAGAAGAGGTCTTGAATCTTAGAGAATATTTTAACTTGTTAACCTGAAGTTTAAAATATGCCATTAATTTCTATTTTAATGAACTGTTTATTTGACTATTTTAATTTTTCCACCTAAAAAAAGCCACTTGTACTCCTCTTTAATTTGGCTTAACATATTTGAAGTACAGGCATACTACATATGAAAAAGAAATATTTTGAAATATAGAAATACTTATCCTATACTGTTAGTACTATGATATGTTATACCTTATACTTCCTTTTCCTCTACTAGAAATTGTTCTTAATGTTAATTTATACCAAAATTCTTAAGTAAATTGCAGATTTACCTTGTTACAGAGTGAGTGAGTGAGTGTGTGTGTGTGTGTGTGTGTGTGTGTGTGTAAAAGATCTTGGAACATTGAAATTTATAAACAAATGTGCCATTTTTATTCTAAATTTTGTATTTGTATGTATTCCAAATTTTCTTCATTTTATAATTTTACTTAAGTTTAATCGAAACAAAAACATGACTTAATAAACAAAACTTGTCATAATAACTTGTTGTAGCTTCTATGAGTGAAAGCTAATAAGAATATAGCATTTTTTTATTTGGAATCTTTGTATCCCCAGTACCCAGTGACAAATAAAAAACATTTAATAAAATCCTTTATTAAATTGAATGATTCAGACTGGGTTGATTTGAAGTCGCAACCTTGCCTCAATTTGAAAGAAATATCTTCTAAAGGGACACTATACTCAAACTTGAAATAGGTATCTCCTATCTTAGTAGGGAAAATTATTTCCAGATACTCCAAAGGTGCCCATTACGTGTAGACAGTTCATCCTCATCCATTCATTAAAGTATGTTCTCCCCCAAGAATTTCTGATTGCTTTCACTTTACTATATGAATTTGAAAGTTAAAAAAAAACTTCATTTCTTGCAACTCATATTCTATAATTCAGATTAATTCATACTGTATTCCCCTCTAATTCCAATTGATAACATTTTATTACTTCCAATCATGGCTCTGGCACTTTCTGTCTCTGTGGCTTTGGGTGAGTCCCTTTACTCCTCTGGACCTCAGTTTCCATGTTCCTGTAAACTATGAATTGGACAATTGATCCTCAAGGACTGCCTCAATAGGGCTCCACAAGAAGGTGGCACAGTATACTGGAATACACACTGGCTCTTGAGTCAGAGGATTTGAATGTAAATTCTGCCTCTTTGTGACCTTGGGCAAGCCACTTAACCTGCCTGGACCTGAGTTTCTTTGTCTTTAAAGAAATTATGCAAATTGAAGCAAATCTGAGGTTCAACTCACATTATATAAACATTATAGCGGAATGGATGAACAAGTTGTGGTATATGATTGTGATGGAATACTATTGTGCTATAAGAAATGATGAGCAGGATGCTTTCAGAAAAACCTGGAAAACTTATATGAACTGATGGAAGGTGAAATGAGCAGAACCAGGAGAACATTGTACACAGTAATAGCAATATTGTATGATGATCAGCTGTGAATGACTTAGCTATTCTCAGCAATTCAATGATCCAAAACAGTTCCGAAGGAGTTAGGATGAAAAATGTTGTCCACCTCCAGAGAAAGAACTGATGGCATATGAATACAAATTGAAGCATATTTTTTTTGCTTTATTATTCTTGGGGGGGATGGGGGTTTGGTCTTTGTTTTCTTTTGCAGCATGGCTAATATGGAAATGTTTTACATGACTACATGTATATAGTCTGTATAAATTGCTTGCCTTCTCAAGGAGAGGGAAGCCAGTGGAGAGAGGGAGAAAATTTGAAACTCAAAATTTTACACGTAATTGAGAAAAAAATTAACTTTAAATTTTAAAAAGAAAACAATAAACATTGGAGAGGCTGTGGGAAAACATGAACACTGAGGCACTGTTGATGGAGTTGTGAATTGTTCCATTTATTCTGAAACTATGCCCCAAAAGTCACTAAACTCTTTGACCCAACTATACTACTCATAGGCCTATACTCCCAGAATATAAAAGAAACAGGTAAAGGGCCCATGTGTACAAATTTAGTGTCTGATCTTTTTATGTAGCAAAAAACTGGAAATCAAGGGGGGTGTCTACCCACTAGAAAATGGTTAAACAAACTATAGCATATAAATGTAATGGAGAATATTATTATTCTGTAAGAAATTAATAATGGGCAATTTCAGAGGAAACTGAGAAGATCTGTTTGAACAAATGCAGAGTGAAGTGAGCAGAAACAAGAGAACAATTTGTACAATGACAGTAACATAATTTTTAAAAAAAACTTTAGAATTCTGATCAATGCCATAACAAACAACAATTACAGAGTTGAAATACAGTACCCACTTCCTGAGAGAGAGATGATGGATTCAAAGACCATACATGTTTTGACATGGCCAATGAGTGGATTGGATTCATTTGACTGTATATTTCTATGAGATAGGAGGGGGGTGTGGCTTATTTAGGGGGAAGGAAGTGGGAGGAAAAGAAAATAAATATAATTAAATTTTTAAAAACTTGTATAACCCAGTGAACTAAGAGGATAATTTCCATAACAACAACTTTGTCAAGTCAGACTGTGAAAAACTTAACTCTGATCAGTGCTATGGTCAACTATAGTTCCAGAGAGGATCTGTGCTACCCACCTCTTGACAGCATACTCTTTTTGCTTTATTATTTTTTGGAGGGGGGGGGTTGGTCTTTATTAGACTCAAGATGTAGAATGAGACTTGTTTTTGGAGTTGGCCAGGGCTGGAATGTTTTACCTAACTATGCATATTTGTTACAAGGGTTTTATTTTGTTTTTCCAGTAAAACAATAGGAGGTGGGAGGGAGAAATAAATAAATGCCTTGTTATTCGAAAAAAAATTAATAAAGTGAGAGGATTGAGGTTAAAGGATTTAAGAGATCTCTTCAGCTCTAAATCTATGAATCTATGTTCCTGTAGTTTTCAGTATTACTAGTCAAATAATTATACTTTGTATCTGCCTCTCTCTGGAAAACATTTTGTCTCATATTCAAATTGAACAAGAATTTCTTAAATACCTGCTATGTACAGATTACTGTCATTGTCTGAGGTGATTCAGTCAGCTGTAACCTCTCCTGTTCAGACCATACCTGAAGTTCAATTCTGGGTGCTACATTTTAGGAAAAATATTGACAAAATGAAGTAGATCCAGAAGAAGGGAAACTAAGATGGTGAGAGGACCAGAGAACATATCAAATGCTAGCATGTAATATTTGTTGAAAGATCTAGGGATGTTTATCCTGAAAAAGAAAAGTCCGAGGGGGGACATTAGCAAGTGAAAAAAAATAAAAGCTTTTATTAAGCACTATATGCTAGGCACTGTGCCAGGTGCTGGGAATACACATATAAAAATGGAACAGTTCCTGCCTTCAAGGAGTTTATATTATTTTTCTTTAGTTTAATTTTTACTTTCAGATCCAAATTCTCCCTCCCTTCACCCATCCACCACCCATTGAATAGGCAAAAAATACACTGCCCATTATACATATGAAGTCATGCAAAACATATTTCCACATTAGTCGCACTGCAATGAATACATAAATCAATGGACAGATAAATAAATGGGTGAATAAATAGTGTAAGAAAAGTCAAGTTAAAAAATATGCTTCAATTTGCACTCAGAGTTCATCACTTTTCTTTTGAGAGATGGACAGCATTTTTCATCATGAGTCCTTTGAATTGTATGGTCATATGTATTGAATGGTCATGGATCATTGTATTGATCAGAGTAGCTAGTCCTTTCTCAATTGATTATCATCACAACATCTCTATTACTGTGTACAGTATACTAGGAGTTTATATTCTAATAGGGAGAGACAACGCATAAAAGGGAGTGTGAAGGCCAAGTAAGGGAATTTTGGAATGAGAAGTCACAGAGATGGTGAGTTGATCCATAAGGTAGCTGATTGATACACCCTTTCCAGAATCACTGGCTTTATTGATTTGATAGCTGTGCCCAGAGCAAGAGATAGAAATGGGGGTAGAGAGTGTCTCTTTCAACTCTGAGACGATGTGATCTTCCACCATCAGTATTTCTCTCCGTCTGTCTCTCCACAAATATGTGCCATCTTTTACTGCTCCCCGAGGCAATCATGTTTGGCAGAACAAGAACCCATACTGAATGGAAGATTAGAACAGACAGATTTGTGTCCAGTCAGCCAGGCTGTATTTTATGAGGGAGAGAGTCAGGCCCTCTCTGCCTCTTTTCTTGGTCCCATCCCAAGCATGAGGTGAGGATGATTTAAAGTGCTGTTGGGAGGAATCAGTAGGAAGGAAGGAATTCAAGAGATGGGAAAGGGAAAGCATTGACAGGCTTGGTTTAATGGTTGAAAAGAGGCATAAAGGAGAAAGAAAGATCAAAGATTATTTCAAACCTGGTTGACCAAGAGAATCATGGTGCCATGATATAAATAGACATTTCCATTAGAGAAATTAATTTGTGGAAAAGTCAGTTAATGGTCTAGTGTTTAGTTTTAGATAAGTAGAGTAAATGCTGGTAGGAAATCCAAGAGAATGCATCTACTAAGTAGTTGTAAATCTTAATTTGGGAATGTGGTCAGGACTGGAGATATTGATATGGGAGTTATTCACAGAAAAGTAACCATTGATGCCATAGAAATGAGAGAGAGTGAAAAGAAGTCCTAGATCAAGACTTTGGAAAACACCTACATCTATAGGGCAGGAATGGGAGGAGATACTGGCCAAGTAAATAGAAGGAAAAACAGTCAGCAAGTTAGAAGCCCCGAGAAAGTGCAGCCAAAGTCGGGGTTTAGTAGGAAGGTTAATAGTATCAGATTCTGTAGTGGCGTTGTTGAAGGTGAAGACGGAGAAAAATTCAGTAGATTTGATGTTAATTTGGTATTAGTGATCTAGAGAGTAGTTTCATTACTATGATGGAAGCAGAAGCCAGACAAGGGTTAAAGGAGTTGAGATTGTTTAAGGAAGTGGAGCCAATAAACGGAAAAAATTATTTAGAAAAAAAATGATGGTGAAGGAATGGTGATTGTGATTTTAATCTTTTTTATAGCATCTTATTTCATAACCAGCTTGCACACTTTATAGCCACTAGAGAATCCTGTCTGCTCATAACAGTGTCTCCTTCATTGCTAATGTAATCTCAGCACCTTATTTCTTGCTTTTGTGCTGCTTGTTTCAGGAAACTGACCCAGACTTTGATCATTGTGCTGTATGCATAGAGAGCTACAAGCAAAACGATATCGTCCGAATTCTGCCCTGCAAGTAAGCCCTTGCTTGACCTGTTGTGGAAGTCAGTTTTGTTTTCCAATTAAAAATACTTTTGAGATTGTAGACTATGAAATGTTAAGGCTGAAAGGGATCTTTAACACCATTTATTTAGTCCAGCCCCCTGCCCCCAACCCCTTTTTACAGATGGTTCGTAGAGAGGCGAAATGTTTTGCCTAGGATCATAACCAGTTAGTGGCAATGCCAAGATTCAATTTCCTGTTTTCATTTTGAAAGGTTCTTTTTAGAGTGGATGTTTTGTCTCACCTTTAAGGATCTAATTGGTGCATTTGTACAAAAAAATTTTAAGTGCCTACTATGACATTTAAGGAAGACAGTGTAGTACAATGCCTTGAGCAAGTCGCTTAACTTTCTGGGCCTCTACTTCCTCATCTGTAAAAAGAGAGGAGTGAAGCTAAATGTGTTCTGAGATACCTTCCAGCTCCAAGTCTGTGATCCTATCTATGATCTTCAAAATGTTCATGGACTTAATTCAAAGTTTAGGTAAAACCAAGTCTGTTTTCCTCAAGGAGGTTTACATGACAAAATACGTAAACAGATAAATATGATAAAATTAGAAGTGCCTAAGAAGGATACAAAATGTTGGGAGTTCATGACTGAAAAATTACTTTCAGCTGAGATCAGAGATTTCCTAGAGAAAGTAGCTTGGAGCTAGGTCTTGAAAGATGAATAATGTGTCCACAAGTAGAAATGAAAAGATGGAGAAGTGGGAAAATATGGGATAGGTTTGGAGGTTGGTGAATATTATAGTTTACATCAGAGAATAAAGTGTTTGTGATTCAGAAGATAGAAGATGTTTTGTAAATCTTAAAGTTCTGTGTAAGTTAGTCTTTTTTCAAAGGGATTAATATGACATAAACCATACTGTAAGAGAATAGGTTGAAGGAACTTCTCCAGGATAAACATCCTGGAGAAGAAAAGACTTAGAAGGACATGAAAACTAACTTCAGGTGTTTGAAGGGATGCCAAATAGAAAAGGTATTAGAATCATGCCACCTGGGCCTCGAGGATAAACTTTTAGTGTTATATATAGTAGCTAAGTGTTAGAAAAAACCTAAAAGGCCATCTAGTCCAACCCACATCTGATCAAGATCCCTTCTACATCACTTCCAACAAATCATCGTCTAACCTCTGCTTGAAGACCTCCAGCAATGGAGGATTTCTCCCCTAAGTCAGCCCATTTTACTTTTAGATAGTTTTAATTGTTAGAATGCTTTTCCTTACATGAAATCTAAAGTTTTAATTTTCACCCATTATTCATAGTTCTTCCTTCTGGGGTCAAGAACAAGTATAATCCCTCTTTTATATGACAACCGTTCAAGTCTTCCCAAGTCATCTCTTTTCTAGGCCGAATGTCCCCAGTTCCTTTAACCAATCCTCATTTAACATTTCCAGTCTATCTCAGCTTTCCCTTAGCTGGAGAAGCTTCAGGTTGCCCTAAAATGTGGTTCCCAGAACAAACATAGCCCTCCAGATGTAGCCTAACCAGGACAAAGTATAATGAAACAATTAACCTCCCTTGACTCTGCTTCTCTGGATGCAGCCTGGTATGTCATTAGCTTCTTTGGCTGCCATGTCATATAAATGAGCCATGTAGAGTTTATGATCTACTAAAAAGATCGATTTCACAGGAACTATTCATTAACTATATTTCCCCCACCTAACAATTATAACACTAATTTTTTTTAACCCAAGTATAGAACTTTAAATTTATCCTGCCTAAATTTCATTTTATTTGCTATAACCTAGCATTCTGGGTTGTTGAAGTCTTTTTGGACCCTGATTCTGTCATCCATTCTGTTGGCTACCCCTCCCAATTTTGTGTCATCTGAATATTTGACAAGTATGCCTTTATGGCTTCATCTGAGTAATTAACCAAAATGTTGAATGGTACAGGGCCAAGGATAGATCTTTGAGTCACACCATTAGCAACTTCTTTCTGATTATATGCCAACCTATTAGGACTCCTTTTTTAAAATTAAAAATCCACCTTCTCTTTATCCCACTTCCCTCCGCCATTGATAAAGAAAAACAAAACCCTCGTAACAAATATATGTAATAATCGTTACTCCTTTATCCAGTATCAAATCTACTCAACTCTACTATCTAATATCAAAAACAACAGACCTGGAAAACAAATGAAGGCAAAATAATTTAAGAACCATTGGGTAGCCTAGTTCCCAGGATTATGTCTGCAAGTCAGGATTCCCGATCCAGAGACAATGGCCCTGATGGAATGGACCCTGATGGTGTCGTCGAGAGTCACTGGAGTGAGATTGTGGATAGCTTTGATGATATGAACCTCTCAGAATCTCTTCTTCATGGTATATATGCCTGTGGTTTTGAGAAGCCATCTGCTATTCAGCAATGTGCAATTTTTCCTTGTATCAAGGGTTATGATGTGATTCCTCAAGCCGAGTCTGGGACCGGGAAGACTGCTACCTTTGCCATTTCCATTTCGCAACAGATTGAGCTGGACTTAAAGGCCACACAGGCCTTGGTTTTGTCACCCACTAGAGAGCTAGCTCAGCAGATCCAAGAGGTGGTGATGGCCCTGGGAGACTACATGGGTGCCTCGTGCCGTGCCTGCATTGGAGGAACAAATGTTAGGGCTGAGGTTCAGAAGTTGCAGATGGAAGCTCCCCACATCATTGTTGGCACCCCAGGCCGTGTCTTTGACATGCTTAACCAGCGATACTTATCTCCTAAATACATCAAGATGTTTGTTCTGGATGGAGCAGATGAAATGTTGAGTTGTGGTTTTAAGGACCAGATCTATGACATATTCCAGAAACCCAGGGGCAACACTCAGGTGGTGCTCTTGTCAGCCACCATGTCCTCATATGTGCTAAAAGTGACCAAGAAGTTTATGAGGGATCCCATCAGGATTCTAGTCAAGAAGGAGGAGTTGACATTGGAAGGCGTTCGTCAGTTTTACAAATAATGTGGAGCGAGAGGAGTAGAAGCTAGATACCTTGTGTGATCTGTATGAAACGCTGTTACCCAAGCGGCTATCTTCATCAATACCTGCCGAAAGGTGGATTGGCTCACTGAGAAAATGCATGCCCATGACTTTACTGTCTCTGCAATGCACGGAGATATGGACCAAAAAGAACGTGATGTAATCATGAGGGAGTTTCACTCAGGTTCCAGTTGGGTGCTTATTACCACTGACCTATTGGCTAGAGGCATTGATGTTCAGCAAGTGTCCTTGGTTATTAATTATGACCTTCCCACCAACCGGGAGAATTATATTCATAGAATTGGCCGTGGTGGGTGCTTCGGCCGTAAAGGCATGGCCATCAACATGGTGACAGGAAGACAAGAGGATTCTTCGAGACATCGAGACCTTCTATAATACCTCCATTGAGGAGATGCCTCTCAATGTGGCTGACCTCATCTGAGAGGCTTCCCCACCTGATTTAACCCAGGGCCCTGCTCTCTGGGATGGGGGGATAGGGAGCTGGCTGGGAGCAGGGAACAAGGGATGGACACCTTTGTCATTTTTTCCTTTTTTTTTTTTTTGACTTTGAATAAATGTCAGTTTTTGAGGCAAAAGGAACTGTGAACCTTAGACACCCTTTTCTTTGGGGCAGATTTATGCCCTTGGTGCCGTTACCTCCCCCAACTTCTTCCCCTACTCCAGAACACTAATCCAACCCCTCACTGTTTCAAGCCAGTCTGTCCTCCATTCCCAGCAGCCAAATACCGCCTGCCCCACCAAAAGGTAGTTGAGAGGCCATGACTGGCCACTCTACCCCCATCCCTGTCCATGGACAAAATTTGGGGGGGGTCTGCCCCCCACCACTATGAGGCTGAAATAACTCATTGGGTTGGCTTGTCTCCTCTTCCCCCCTCCCCCACCCAGGTAAAGGGAGCAGGAGAGAGAAAGTAGTCATTTTACGTTGTTTTGTATAGTATTTATTGATTCAGGAAAGAAACCACAAAATTCTGAATAAAATTACTTGGAAACTGGAAAAAAAAAGAATTAAGTGTCTCTTCAGAACCTGAATGTTTTCAAAGGGTATTGATAAAATCAAATAACAAAAATTAAGGTCTTAGGGTTGGATAAATTCTGTCCTGAGGGTTTGGGGAAGAGAGAGAGTAAAGAAAGGAATTTGGGGGTGTGAAAAGAAGGAAAAGCATGTTATTTCTCAAAATTGGAGAGAGGGAGAGAAAGAGGAATGTACAAAACAGTGAAGGGATAAGGGGAGTAAGCACTTTTATCTGAAACAGGCAACAAAGGATTGAGCACTCATTCATAAATAGTTTGGCATAAAATTACATCAAGTTCAGTGGGGAAACAAAAGGGATGGGAAAGGAGGAAAGGGAGGAAGGATAATATTAGGGAAGGAATAGTCACAAGTAAAACAGACTTCCTGATTTTGAAGGAAAGGGATTAAAAGCAGTAAAAAGAAAAAAATATATTGCAAAGAACTAGAGTCTAAAGGAGTGTTTCAGATTCCTCTTAGACAGGGAATGCCTAAACAAATTGTGGTATGTGAATGTAATAGAATATTATTGTGCCATAAGAAATGATAAAAGACAATTTCAGGGAATCATGAGTAATGTGAACAGATGCACAAGGAAGCGAGCAAAACCAGAAGAACAATTTATACAAGAACAACATAGTATAGGAAAACAATACAGTGATTGGCAGTGTCTGCAGAGTATCTATGATGACATGCACTGCTTACCTCCTGACAAAGAGATGATGGACACAAGGTGCAGAAAAAGATGTACATTTTTAGTCATGGTACTGTGGGGATTCATTTTGTTTTACCGTGTTTATTTGTTATGAGGGCTTTTTCTTCTTTTTTCTCTTGTTTTTTAAAGGTAGGGTAGGGCCAGGGAAGAAAGGTTAGCAGTGGCGATGCCAGGAAGAAAACCATCATCACATTTTTTCAATGCATAAAAGACAATAAAAGGAAGTTCAAGAGGAATCACAGACAAGCAGGACAGTTTTGAAATTAATGTGAAGAATTTATCCTATATGTATTTTTAAAAGCAAGCTTTATGAAGTGGAGATTGATGATTTCATATCAGATTCTCTTTTTGTCTTTTGTTTTGCATATGGAAATGTTCTTTTTGGTGTTTAAGTTCAGAATACATTTTCTTTTCAATTATCTTAAGACTATAAATGGAAAAGCATCAAGCGCTTAGTATGTACAGAGTATTTTTGCTAAGCTCTGGGAATACAGATAGAAAAGCAAGATGGTCGCTCCTGTCATGGAGCTCACATTCCAATTAGAGAAGGTAACACATATTGGATGTTTTAACTGCAGATCAAATGGTGAGGCCCCATGGTCATTAGGGTGCAGCAGCAAAGTAGATGATAATTTATCTTCCCTAATGTTATGTCCATTAATAAAGCTATCAGCTTCTGATGTTGAATCACTTGCCAGTGGCAAGAACTTTGGTGATGAGAACTTGCTTTTCTGGCTCTTCAGTAGCTATGGCTACTAAGAAAATGGGAGGTGCAGCACCTGCAGAGGAAGTTACCAGGTTGTAGCCTCACAAGAGTTACTTCCTTTGACTATGGCTTTGGGGTCCAGACTGGAAGCAGAGCTGGTAGTCTGTGGCGCTACTGCTCCTAGGGCTCTTGGGCTCACCTGCCCATCCGTGGCAGTTCAGTGGTTGGTGGTATTGGGAGCACGGAGGTTGAACCCTTTCTCTGTAAGGTTTGTTCCCCTTGATAATGCCTTCAAGAGCTAAACTGGAAACAGGGTCATTGGTTTGTTGGGCATTACAATTGCAGGGGCTATTGGGCTCAGGGCCTTGGGCTGTCTACATCAGTGTCTGAGAAGTGATAGTCAAGGTGATTTGACCTGCCTGGCATGTAGCACCTCCTGTCTCTCCCTCAAAATTCCTTGCCACTTCATCTAGACTGGCTTCTCTGTTCCAAAAGTGTCAGTAGTTGGTACTGGTAGATGGATCTCCTCATGATGGCTGCTGGGGCTGGGCTTGAAGCAGTAAGTAGTAGTAGTTTGCCAGGCCCTTTTATCCCCTAGGCCTTGGTGCCTTGGGCTATATCCAGCAAGGACTGAGAGAAGGCAGGTGGTGGTTGCAGTGATTTGAACAATCTGGCACATGCTAGCTGCTTCCCATCCCTCACCTCTGGTGACTTGCTGCTTCAGCTAGCTAGTGGGCCTGCCTCATCAGCATTAGTCAACAGTTGATTCTAGTAGTGGTGGAGATTGTGGGCCCCTTTTCTACAAGGAGGAACTATAGGACTTTGTCCTGACCCAAAGATATTCTTCAGAATTTTTCTTTAGTAAACCCCTAACGCTGCTATTCTTGAGACTTGCCTCTTGCTCCAAAAAGGAACAAAAAAGTTAACTGTATATTTAATTATTTGATTTCTGGTTATCAATGTTTAATTCTATATGATTGCTGTAATAAGATTCTTTTTTATTTAACAGGCATGTTTTTCACAAGTCCTGTGTGGACCCCTGGCTTAGTGAACATTGTACTTGTCCTATGTGCAAACTGAACATTTTGAAGGCTTTGGGAATTATGGTATGTTTCTTAATGGATTCTTGTATTCAGAGTCTTTTCTATATTTAACATAGTAATTTATATTTGTGTAGTAC
Organism: Trichosurus vulpecula; assembly: GCF_011100635.1. Taxonomy (NCBI): domain Eukaryota; kingdom Metazoa; phylum Chordata; class Mammalia; order Diprotodontia; family Phalangeridae; genus Trichosurus; species Trichosurus vulpecula. The sequence goes on from NC_050575.1 coordinate 98,477,530, forward strand.
TTTAAAAGTTCTCCACATGCATTAACTCAATTTAAATACAGTAGTTATGATATTTTTTGGAAACAAGATAAATAGCATACCAGGAAACTCCAGAGTTACTTGATAAATTCATTTAATATCCCTAAGTTTTTGAAGATCTTGATCCATCAAAGAATGGAAAATAGCATGTTTATCTCATAACTGCACAATTAGATTTGCATAGCACTTTTCTTCCAAGGAGCTTAAAACTCTTGTTGATCTCATGATACTCACAGAAGGGCATTGATACTATTATGTCCATTTGAAGAAAAAAAGGGTGGGAATGCCTGAAATATAGAATGGGGAAATGTGACTTTCTTAAATCTGACATCAAGAAAAAAGTAAAACTGGAACAAAGATACAAGTTTTGGTGAGTGTTTTCCAAAGAATGGGTAATAAGCAAGATGAACTTTAAGTAAGAAGGCATCACTTGAGATTTGATGGGATGAAATCTATGACTGAAACATGGTGCTGAGTTGATATATATATACATATGTATAGACATATATTATCGATATATGTCTATACATACACATGTGTGTCTGTGTATGTGTGTATGTACATATATACACTTCATTCAAAAGAAACCTGTTAAAGTTGGGGTATGGGTATAGTAGCATTGTATGTTAAGAAGATGTACTCATATGAGAAAATCTAGGAACCAAAGCAGGAGCCTTGGGGGAATAGGGGAAAATCCTTGTTTAAATATCAATAGAATCAGAAACAGAAGTGATATTGTCGTCAGTGTATACTATAGACCAGAGGTATCAAAGTCACAGCCCACAGGGATCCTTTTTTTTTTTTTTTGAGTTTGACTTCACTGCTATAGACCACTCAGACTGAAAAGGGAAATAGATAAAGTTGAGGAGCGTGACAAACCTAGCACAGGAGAATAATAGAGTAATGGTAGGGGACTTCAGTTATGCAGACATCTGTTCAAAGTATCCCTACAAAAATCATTGCAGCCTGATTTGACTTCTTGATAATTTCATCCTTCAAAAGTCAGAGTAACCAAGAAGGGGAGCTTTTATTCAAGATGAACTGGCTATTGGTATAATGATGGGAGCCATAGAAGCAAGTAACCACTGCACCTTAGAATTTGTGCAAGAAGAGAGGAAAGCCAAGAATAGTCTAATATATAATCTAGATTTGGAAAGAGAAGATTTTAACAGGTTCACAGAGGTAATAAATGGAATCCTGTGGACTAAAATTCTATAGGAGAAACCAATCCAAGAGTATGAATAGGAAGCTTTCAACTACGAAATTCTGAAGACAAGAAGAAAAGCAATTCTGATGAGAACAGAAAGGGGGAGTTATCTCAGACACCAATGTGGATGTACAGGGAACTCATCAACAACTTACAATGGTATGCAAATTACTTGGCACAAGCAGTAATTTTGATACGGTTTCATTTTGTAAAAGCAACAGTCATGCATATTTGCTTCTACTGATACCAGGTTGTCATAGGACATTTGTCCCTGACCAAGTGAAACAAGATTGAGATGATTTTCCTACTTTCAGTTAAGTGCTGGATTTTGTGCCACTGATTTCCTGATTTTAACTCTTTAATTTTTTTTTTTGGAGGTAATCCAGGTTAGTGTCTTGCCCAGGGTCACACAGCTAATAATATCTGAGGCTGGATTTTAACTCATGTCCTCCTGACTCCAGTGCCAGTGCTCTATTCACTGTACCACCTAGCTACTCCAACTCTTTGATTTTAAAGATTGGATATTATTCCAAGGAAACTTGCAGAAGTTGTAGCTTTTTAAAGAGCACACTTCATTGGTTGTTAGAGGTATTGCAATGGCTGTTGGTATGAGGAAGTCAAGTGTTTCAAGGATCATTCAAGCCCGTCATTTTTACTCAAACATTTTAAAGGAAAGTATGGTCAAAAATGAAAAACGGAGCCAATAAATGACAAACTATTGCTGTAAAAAAATTAAACCTCAGAATACAAGCAAAAATCTTTGGGAGGACATAGCAATTGGAGCGGTTGTTACTGATTCCTTTTCAATGTCACATAGGCTTATTGAAGTTGGAAAAACAACAAAGAAGACTCGTAAAACAGCTGCAACCATTACTCTGAAGAAAAAAAATGTTGGTCCTAGATAAGACAATACAAAGATGAGAGTCCTGAAGTTTGGGAAAAAGGTCATTTTTACTGATAAAATTTACTTTTTTTAAAATTCAAGGCTCTTATGACAAATTGCTGTCATAAGAAATCTAGGTGAATCTTTAAGAGCTGGTCATTTTCATCATACTGTATAACATCCACCCAAAAATTCCTTTGGGAATTTTTTTTTTGCTTCCAGTGGGTCTATAAGTACTGTTTCCAGTTAAATATAATGATATACTGAGAAGCAGGATTATTTTAGAAATTCCCAAATGGAGATAGAATGCAGCAACACAGCCTTGCACCATGACATGTCATGAAAGGTTAAGAAATGTATGTAAGAGATGGAGATAAACGTGCTTTAGTGGCCAGGGATTTAAACCACTTTGGATATCTGTGGGATTTAATCAAGGCTAGACTTGGGAAAATGAACTATTCATCAAAAATATGCTTACTATCCCCAGTGTTGTAAGTGTGATTTCATGATAAAGAATTAAAGAGTGTGTGTTAAAGTCTTGTGAATGCAGTGCCAAATATAAGTAAATTTAGTTATTTTACTTTCTCCCAATTAATTCATACACCACTGTGGGTTGAAAAATATAGGTACAGAAGATGAAAGCAAAGGCAGGTTGAAGATAGAAGTATGACATGGTTCTGAAAGAATGGTGTCTGGAGTGCCATTGCTCAGAATGACTCGAGACTGGCAAGGAAAGATAGGAATAACAAAATTGGCAGGGGAGGGTAACTAGGGGGAAAAGGATCAAAGAAGAGGTAGAATTGCTGCTTGGGATGGAATGATGACAACAGATGGAGAGAAAACAACTTTGCTTGTTTTCAAGGAAAATGATGGTTGGACTGGAAAGGACAAAAATGGGTAATAATAGTTAAATGACTGAAATATGGAAATATTAAGAGAGCCACTAGCAGCCCTTGATGAATTCACCTGTCTTGTATCCAATGAACTACAGTAGGGTTACTGCAAGCTTTGGCAGACATGATTGCTAAGCTGTGATATGAGCTTTGAAACATCTTGGAGAGCTGTGGATAGTAGTGGTGCCAGAGGATTGGAAAAAAACAATGTCTCAATGAAGAGAAAATGAAATCTACAAACCATTAGAGAGCTAGTTTAACTCTGATTCTTGAGAGGATCCTAGTATATTTCATTAAAGGGATAGTGAACATCCAGATGAGGACGAGCTGATTACAAGAAGCCAGCGTTAACAGTCGTGCCAGACTAGCCTGATTTTTTTTTTTTACTATCAGATTATTGTGGTACAAGCAAGACTTTTCTCATGTTAACAGTCAGGTTATTCAGTATTTATTTCCTCCAGCTGCTCAGTCTTGTTTGTCGGGTAGGAATCCATCTCTTGTAACATCTGTGGAAATCCATTGGCCAGTTGTGCAGGCTTTTCAAGTTTGTACAGAGCAATAAATTTATTTTTCTTAAGTATAGAACAAGTCAAACAGGATTTTCTTGTTTGTAACACAGGAAACATTTTTGTATGCTGAGTTAGACCACAGTCAGCATATAGACATAAAGCAGTAAATAAAATGGGAAGACAGATTTTAGGTACAGGTAACCCATTATTTGAAAAATGCTGTAAATACAGTTTATCTAGATTTTTAGCAAAGCATTCTTCGAAGTCTGTTGTGCTTTTCTCATGAACATGATGAAGTGATGTGACCTAGACAATATGGTTAGGTGGAATAAGTGGACACAAAAAGCAGCTATTAATGGTTTGACATAACCTTGGAAGAAAGTCTCTGGTGGAGAGCTTAGCCCTAAGCTGGTGAACATTTTATCAGTAACTTGAGGAGTAAAAGAAAAAGGTTTTGGTACGTAGAAATTGTGACAAACCTGCACAATTGTATTTAAAAGCATTATGTAGAGAATTCTGATATTAAATTACTTATGCATGAACCTTCTTAGCAGAACCCACAGTCCTATAAACAGACAGGGTTGCTGCAAGGGAAATGTTAAAGAGACAAAGAACTGTTTCAGCAGGTATGGGAAGGTGTAGTAATTGAGAAGGCAATATCCAAGAAATGGGACAGTAAAAATACTCATGGCCTCAAGTGTCTGTACACAGAGTTTAGGTGATTGAACTAGAAATCTTAGTAAAAGGAGCTGAAATTCATTCTCACAGGTATCGCTGAACCTTGGTAGGGTATGATTTCATCAGTAAAATCTGGCAATCAAAGGGAGTACTTTATTTAAAGGAAACGTAATTAAATGAAAGCAATAATAGAATAGTATCGTATGTCAAGAAGACAGACTCTTGCAAGAAAATTCATAAACTAAAAAAGGAAAAGGACCATGGGAAACATTTGCATAAATATAAGTGGGGGGAGAAATAGAACCAACATTGCAGTAAAAGTATACCTCAGGCCACCTGACCAGAAGGAGAACAGGGATGAGTTCAGGGAACATCACAAATAAGGAGGCATGATAGTAGCAGCAAGAACCTGCCACTAATCTTCTGTCGAAAATCTCATTTTGCTTTTTAAAAAAAAATTGAATTGTCTATAAATTCTTATCAATTTATTTTTTAAAGAAGACATGACTTGGAAAACCACTATTCTGACCAACAAATTTACTGATTTCCAGAAGAGAAATAATGAAAAATTCACAAGGAAGCAACTACACCATCTTAACATTCATGATAAATAAAGAGGGGAATGCCAAGCATCTGGCTTTCACCTAGGTTGTAGAAGGATATGTGAATACATAGTTATTAGGTAACTATGCTGAGTGTTGGGGATACAAAGAAAGCAAGATAATTTCTGCCCTTAAGGAGCTTATATTCTAATGATGAAGAGAACACATATAGAAGAACAAGAGTTGGAAAGCAAAAATGAAGGGGGTGGGCATCATGGCTTGGAGATAACCAAGAAGTGATATAATAGGCCCAAGACCCAGTAAGATAAAGTAAAAGCTTACCAATCAGTGCCCAGGGTCCTGACCAGTCTGAAAGGGGAGGAAGCTGGAGATTAAGAGACTTCCTGGCAGCAAGATGCCAGGAAGCAGAGCAATAGACCCGAGACCTGATAAGATGAGATGAAAGCTTACCAGAGCCCAGGGTTCCAAGGGCACAGGTATGAATTCTGGTGGAAGCAGGCAGTGTGGCTTGGGGATGGCCAGGAAGTGGCAATTTCAGAGAGTTCAGATAGGATCCTGTGTCCTAAAATTCTGTCAAAATTGGCTCAAGAGGGATATTCTTAAGAACAAAATTCTGATGAAACAAACAGATGGATCTGAGGAAGAAAATGGTGAGTTGCCTAAGAGATATGTGTGACTACAGCAAGAACTGATCAACCAGTACAGTTCTGAAAAGTGTGTATAGAAAATGAATGCATGGACAGAAAACTAAGGATTTATTAACCAGTAGCATAGTTTTCTACAAATATTAAGAATGCCAAAGCCCAGAAGAAGTTAAGATTTGCAATGAATATTAAGGACAACAAAAAGGGCTCTATGGGGGGGAGGGGGTAGAAAGAAAAGCAAAAAGAAAATTAGGATGACTATGGAAGATGACCACAAATGAGGGAGAAAAGGCAATGGAGCATATAAAATAAAAATGTTAACAAGGAATTGAAAGTACCTGGTTGACCTCAGTGCACTTAGGTCATCAGAATCAGATAAAGCATACCTCAGAGAAGTGAAAACTTGTGGATGTATGATTGTTGAGCCACTAGAGATGATCTTTTTAAAATTGTCACAATACTTTAAAAGTGTACTGTTTTTTAAATGATGAAATGGATTCTTCAAACCAGGGGCTGGTGATTTAACTGTAATTCCTCCCAAAATTCTAAAATGTATTATTGAAGAATAGTTTGTGAGTACTCGGAAAGGAATTGAAAATCATTAAGAACTAGCTTGAGTTCATTAAATACATGTCATGCCCAACTGAACCTCATTCCCTTTCTTGGCAAGATTACTAGATTTAGGTGAATATCTTAGACATAGGATTCCTAGATTTCCGTGAGATCTGACAGGATGGCATGGTATTCTTGTGGGTAAAATGGAAAGATGTAAACTGAAAATAGAATTAGATCAGTTGACTCTGCCAAAAATCGTAATTGATGGATTGAAGTCAGTGGAGATCTTTAGTGAAATGCTCCAGGAATCTATCTATTCTCGACCCACCTCTATTCAACCTATTAATCAGTGATCTGGATAAATATATAGTTGAAATACCTGCTAAGCTTTCAGATGATAGGCAGCTTGATAGGGGATTCCTAACACATCAAATGACAGATCTAGAAAGATATTTTTAGATTATTTGCATGATAGGCTAAATCCAATAAGATGAAAATTAATAGAGATTAATGTAAAATGATAAGATTGGGTCTAAAAAAATCAATTGCATGGGTACCAGATGGAGTAGACAGTTTTTGTAAAATTTACTTCAGAAATTTCCTGGACTACGAGCTCAGTAGGAAACAACAGTGATAATGATAACAGTCCATTTACATAGCGCTTTATGGTTTGGAAGGCACTTTACACATATATTAGTGCATTTGATCCTCACAACAACCCTGTAAGGCAGCTTCTGCAGGCGTTGCTATCCCTGTTCTAAAGATTAAGAAACTGATGCTCAGAAAGCACGTTCACACAGTTCATTAGCATCAAGGGAAGGATTCGCCCCCAGGTCTCGCCTGACTCCAAGCTCAGCATCTTCCCACTCCACTCCCTTGGCTTTTTCTCACTCAGAATTCTTTTTCACATTATGATTTTTGTTTTGGACGGTTGTCTGTCTAAACATCCTAAATGAATCATTGCTTTAAATCTACATTATTAAAGAAATAATATAATGATTTTGAATAGTTTAAATAACACTTTATTATTCACTACCAAACTAAATGATTTAGCCAAATTAGCATAATTCACATCAGGTTTCAGCTGTGTAATGAAGACTCTAGCTTCTTTTTATCTGGGTCAGAACTCTAGTTCTGTTCCCCAAAAAAGTCTGTAACCATCTTATAAAGGTATAATAACTAATTTTATCAGTACTGCAGTGCATAATGATGTTACTTTGTAGTAATGTGCCTTCATTGAAATTTTTTAGGTCTTTTAAAAGAATTCATTATTTTGAAAGCTCTCTTAGGGAAAAGAATGAGGAAAACATGAAAAAAAGTTGGTGGGAGAATATTTTTCCCACGAGATAACTTAGAAACTGATTCTCTAAAACCCTGTTTAAGATTTATTTTTAATCTTATTATTTTATTCATATTCATAAGAATAAATATATGTAATTTTTAATCTGAAAATATTTTTCAGCCAAATTTGCCATGTACTGATAATGTAGCTTTTGACATGGAAAGGCTTACCAGAAGCCAAGCTGCTAATCGAAGATCAGCACTTGGTGACCTTGCCAGTGACAGCTCCCTTGGCCTTGAGCCACTGCGCACTTCGGGGATGTCTCAACTTCCTCAGGATGGGGAGCTCACTCCTCGAACAGGAGAAATCAACATTGCAGTAACAAGTAAGTGGTAATCTTTCACTTAAAGTGCTGAGTGCTTTTCCTTCACTGTTCAGGAACCTCAGCTTAACATAGCACAGCCCTGCAAGACAATTCAGGTATCCATGGGGGTTCTTGAGTACATATCTCTGTGTCTTCCACCTCTTGAGGAATTTTTAGATGCTTTTGTTGAAACAGATCATCTGTATATGCTTTGCATAACAAGTTATTTTAAGACTCACGTGAATCTATGGGGAATGAGTTTTGAGTCTATACAAAAATTAATTGTGGCAGTGTTGACTGTAGGAGTCTTAGTTGTCCCTAACAATCATTGGTTTATGAATATGAGGAAGAGTGAATGATGTAGAGGAAATAATGATAGACTTAGTGAAAAGGCCTGAAGGCAGGTCCCAGCTCTACCACATGTCAACCTTGGGCAACTCACTTTTCTGAACCTCAGTTTCCTTACCTATCAGTGGAAAGATTGATACCTTGTCTTCCTACCTCACAGGGCTGTTGTGAGGGTCAAATGAGTTAATGTGTATTGTGAGTGCTTTAGAAGCTATAAAGTTCTACATATATATGAATAGTTGAGGTTTTGAAATCATAATTTCTCAAAAAGAAATTGTGAAAAACATTATTAAAACTAAAAATGACTTCAGGATATCACCAGCCTCCCTTTTTTCAGGTACAGTCTATAACTATCATAATATAAATATTAGCATTGGTACCTCAGATTTCCAAAAATGAATTTTAAAGAAGACCCAGCAGTAAAGATTTGAATCTAGACTTTGAACTTATGTGATATGAGTTCTCAGTATCTTTGGGAATTGTTAGCAAAGTCTTTGTTGTTTCTTGCTTTGATATTTTTATGCTAATTTATTTTCCTTCCTTTCTTTCTTTTCGACTTGATGTTGAAGTCTCCAAATGGGAAGATTTAAAGTGGTACAAGTCCCTTAGCAATGAACTCTTTGATCCAGCTCTGTAAAAGACCCTCTCAAGAGAAAAAGGAAGGGCAGTCTGCTAGGCAGCTAAGCAGAGCTGAGTGCAGTTTCTCAGTTTCCTAAATGTTAGCAAGGTGGTCACAGCCACAAGCAGATTTTCAGAGAATAGCAAAGCATTTGGTTTTGACATCACAAAAAACTTATCCATGTCTCTAGGCAGCCACTTTCCTACCCCACTCCTTACACATCATTTTTGTGAACAACTTTTACTTCCCTCTGCATATTTCATAATATGCCCCTGTATGTTGAGTGCACTTTTTTCAATCAGAAGTGTTGCTCCTTTTGGTCTGTCAGCATAGTATGTGATGAGAAAGCATTGCTTTTGTAGGAATAAAGCAAAGCCTTTTTTTATTAAACTATCCAGATCCATAAGGCATGTGCATTTGATTTAGTAACATGTCTCACTATAAATTCTTACTAAAAACCTAGTTCCAGGGTTTTTTTTACTACCACTATCATTTTGTAGTATCATTACCAAATATTGATGCATCCTTTATTCATCCATCACAAAGTACAGGAGCAGGACTTAGTTTTTATCACAAACTACTAGCTTATTGGATTGGGGTTTTTTTAAGTTTCTTATATTATCATATGCAGGGTTTTTTTAAGTCTAGATTTTTTATGCCACTGGTCCAACAGCAATAAAGAAGACAAAGGTTTATCCAAAAGTCTGTGGCTTTGTAGGCAGTGCTTTTTCATGAAATCATTCTCTGCAGGATAGGGATGAAATATGCTCATGGTTCAGTGTGGTGCTGCCATCAAACAAACATATTAAGATACAGCTGCAAATTTGCTTTATCTGGGCTGATTTTTTAGTACACTTGTGCCCCACAAATGAGTATAGTTCATTCAGAATCTAGTAACTTAAACAGAATCAAACTCTTAAAAACTATATGTTTTACATATGCAAAAGTCATTTAAAAAGTTCTTAATTTCCTTGGTGTTATTAAATACTACTGTTTCATTTTTAAGACTATCAGGTTAGCTTTTCCTAGTTTCAAAATTAACTAGTGAAAAAATTGGAATTAGCAATTCACCAAAACTTTATTAATTCACTTTACTGATTTGGAATACATATCATATTGGCTTCAAACAAATTACAACAAGAGCTAAGCCGTCATTTTCCTTTCTGTGGAGTCTATTAAGCAGTTTAATAACATAAACAAAAATTTTGAGAGAATGTTTAAATTGTTTAACCAAAAAAGTTATGAATGTCATTCAATACCATAGAACCAACTTATACCTACAAACAATTGATATTCTTATCCCAATTTTCCATTTACTTTCCATTCATTAGAACAGGAGGCTCCAAGGAGCCATATACCAAGCAACATCTTTTCAACCCAGGCCCAATAATGTATGTCCTTAAACATAATAAAGCATTATTTCTTTAAGAGAATGTCATGCTTGAAACTTTTTACTGATTTGGACTGGCTCTCCTCTGCTATCCTCTAGATGTATAGTGAGGTTCTGCTGTATAGGAATATTAGAATGTCATTTCAATAAAATGCAAAATTTCACAAGATCAAGAAAAATGTTAAATGGCTTAAAGAAAATCCTTCTCACACCTTGGTTGTCTGGACAACTCTGTGGTCATATACGGGTGGTTTTCATTTTTTTTTAATATTTACATGCTGTCTTTCAGGCTATCTGCCTTATCAGTTTCTGCTTCCTATAACAAAAAAAAATCTTCACCAAAATAATCAGGATGAATGACAACTGCTTTTGATGAAACACCAACATGTTATGTTGGTTTTGTTCAATAGTGTGAATGTGTGCATAAGGAGGGGAAAATGATAGAGATTGTCATATTGTCATCATGAAAACTAAGGAAAGTTCAGGCTACAGACTTCCTGGAGTCTCCATGGACCACGCTCGTGGGAATTGTTCTTCTCTGCAGCTAAAGGCTTCTCTGAGTGGGGGTGACTGCGTGGAGTTTTCACACCGAAGAAGGGGAAAAGTCGGAAACTTGGCTGGACACTTTGACTTAGTTGTAATTAACAAAAAAAATCTCTTTTTACATTTCTCACTTCACACTGTTTGGTGACTACATCCTTCTCACAAACTTCGGGGTGTTGGCAGACAGAAATGGCTGGGCCTTGCTTTCCTTTTCCCCTTGTGTTTCTCACCACAACTTCTTCCAATTAGTAACTCTCTGGCAAACTTCCTTCTGCTACACTTCTTTGTGCCAGTCATGGCTTACACCTGCGTTGCCTCCACCAATGGCATTTGAGAGAAATATTGACATCGATTTGACATAAGCCTTCTCCCTCGAGTGATTGCCTCCCTTTCCTTTGTCAACAGAAGAATGGTTTATTATTGCCAGTTTTGGCCTCCTCAGCGCCTTCACTCTCTGCTACATGATCATCAGAGCCACTGCTAGCTTGAAAGCTAACGAGTAAGTAATGACTGTTCAGTTTGTGTTCTTCTGGTTTACATTTTTGGGTGACAAGAAAATTATGGATGATTTTTTTTAAGATTGAGAAAACAGGTTTTCATAACACAAGCACCATTTTCAAAATGATGCCAGTGGCACCATATCTAATAAAACTGTGATGAGTATAGTTCATAAGTCAGTAATTCAGGAGACTTGGTATGACAATTAATGAGGTTAAGACCTAATGGTTTTTGTTGACCACAACCTTATTGTGAGCCAACAATGTGATGATGCAGCAGCCAAAAAATAACTAATGCTTTTCGTGTATTGCATTACTAGAAGACAAGCAAGGAAATGACAGAATGCCTCTGCAGTGGTTATGGGGGCGGGGAGGTGGGTCTTTGATTAATGTCACTTGAGGAATAGGCGAGGGAATTAAAGATGTGTTGCCTAGAGAAGTTGAGGCAACAAGCATATATTAAGTGCCTAGTACATGCCAGGCACTGTGTGCTTAAGTGCTGGGGACACAAAGGCAGAAAATCCCTCCTGTCAAGGAGCTCACAGTCTGATAGTAATGGGAACGTGCAAACAGCTGTATATGAGTAGGCTGTGTACAGGATAGATTGGAGATCTTCAACAGAGGGAAGGCACTGCCATTAGGGGAGTCAGGAAAGAATTCTTGTCCAAAGTGGAGTTTTAGCTGAGACTTGAAGGACACTAGGGAAACCAGGAGATGAACATGACTAAGGGAGCACAAGATAATCTTGAAATACTTAAAGGTCCCTCATCAGCATGAGGGAGGGATTATGCACATTTTATTTACCTCTGGAGTATAGAACTGAGAACAGTTTGTGAGATAGGAGAAGGAGTGCTGGATTTGCAGTTAAAAGATCCGAGTTAGGATTGCTGCTCTGCCACTTGCTGTCTTTGACCTTGTTGATCCTTATCCTTATAATATCCTATAAATAATCCTATAACTTTGGACTAGATGATCAGTAAGTTCTCTTCCACCCCTAAATTTAGATAGATTGAACAATCATTTAGTACGTGCTCTGCGCCAGTTGCCATGTATAAGTACTGGGTATAAGCAGGCAAGCAAGACAACCTCTGTCCTCGAGGAGCTTACATTCTAATGGGGAAGATAGCCCACAAAAAGGATCTAGAAGGTGGCTAGTAGGGAACAAGGCAGAAGGGTAACATATGGGGCATGGCAGGCAGACTGCTCCAAGGGGAATGGAGGCCTGTGTCTTGGCAAAATAAGACAAAGGTTTACTTCTATTAGAGTCGGGGATCTCAGGGATGGAATCAGGGGTGGAATGGAGGCAAGCCCCAGCAAGATAAGGCAAAGGTCCCCCCTCAGAGCTGGGGGTCTCTAAAATGGGAATAATACCTATAGAACAACCTACTTCACAGGGTGGTTGTGGGGCTCAGATGCAATCACATCTGTAACAGCTGGTGCAAACTTTATAGGGCTAAGTGTCTTGGACTTAAGTAGAAACTGTCAGAGGTGTTGTAAATGTGTGTGTGTGTGTGTGTGTGTGTGTGTGTGTGTGTGTGTTGGGTGGGAAGTCAAATTAGAATTTCTTTTAAGTTTCTTCCAGTTCTGAGATACTATGATTTTCCAAGAGCTGTCTTCCCCAGTAACAAGAGGCTATTTTTATTTTATTTGGTGTGATTAGTGGTATGCTATATAAACTATTATCAACATCCATGTGACTCATTTATAAATGAAAGCCACTTTGGGCATTGCACAGCATTTGCCCCATATTGATTAGGATAAAAACTAATTTCTCTGAATTTTAGTTAGCTGTGCCCTAATCCCCCTTCATTGTTTACATTCAAACAGCTAAGTAGATTAATTAGATTTGAGAATGTCATCCTGCTTTAGCAATCAGGAAGATAAGCCTCCTCCTCTCTACTCATTGACCTGGTTTTATTCTTTCGACTAAAAATAGGCTTAAGCAGTTGAACTTGGTGGCTCTCTGTAACGTTTAGAAGGAAAATTGTCTTTAGTTATGTCAAAACCGAAATTGCTATTTGGTAGGGATCTTCCGACATTTAAGCAGACTATCTTAAATAAGATCCAGCAACTCAATTAATTTGTTTATTTTGAATTACATATGAAACTAACACATAAGCTGGGCAGGCTCCACAAGATGTCATTTTAGTTAAAATCAGACATTTCACAGTAGCCATACTGAAGGTTTCTTATAGATAAGGCAAGTTACAAGTCAGGAACACTTGCTTTTTAAAACATCCTTCAAACTAAGGTTATCTCTTTACCATTGTGTGGTACAGAACTCCCAGATCTTAACCACATAATTGTACAAGTACGTAAGGATTTGAGCCTTTTTCCTAAGTAAAGCTTTCGGTTTACTTTCAGGTACCCCTTCTGCCTACACATGCTAAAATAGACTAGTCTTTTGTTTGAGTAAGGATTCTGTCTAGACTTAAAATAACAGCATGAAAACAGTGCCTACCCCATGTCTGGTATCCAAAGCATACTGTCTTTGCCCTGAGAAGTAAAGGACTGTCTGCACATTTGTTGATATATAAGTGTCAGTCTAACAGATATAGTAGCTGTTCATTTTTATAAATCCTCCCAGATCAATTTACGTTTTGAATTAAATGATTAGAAACCAGTCTCCACAAAGGGCCTACTTAGCTGGACTGTTATGGGATAGATGACCCTGGGTTCTCAAATGAGATTATATAAAGCGCTTTGCAAACTGTAATGTTGATTATTATGATTCTCAACATCTATGACAGGACAGTCCAAATTCTGTCAAGTTTTGAAAGCTTTTCATGCAGGTCTAGTTATAAGCTTTGTTACTCAAAGACCAGCTCATTTAAAATGGACACACCAGAGGTTTTGCCATCAGATTTTTTCAACTGCTACAACCAGCAAAGCCTGTGTGGCAAGTTGTAAAGGGGTAGCATCTTACATAAACATACACATAAACAACTTCATTGAGTTACTATGAGAATCAAACATTTGAGCAGTGTTACTATCTTTTATAAAACTCATCAAAGACCTTCTCTGGTATGTTATCTAATGTCTCTATATCAGAACCCCCCTGGCAAACTTAAGTTTAGTTCCAGGAAAAGTTTATATGCATTCAAATGTATTCTTTTGTAAGAACAAATAATGCCCATTGTGTTTCCCTTTTTATCTTGTTTAATGCCCAGCAATAGAAATTATCTTAAGTGCTGTCTGGGTTCCTCTTAGATCATCAGAAATTAAAATACTTTACCATAGAAGAGAATAGAATTCATTTTCCTTTTTCAGTAGCACTATCAGACCAGTAGCTTGGGGAAAACATTTAACAAACAGTGTACCTTGATTTCAGCAGAGTGTTTGACAGAATTATTAGAGCATCGTGAGGTCAGTGACAGTAATAATGGCTGACTTTTATACAGCACTTGAAGGTTTGCAAAGACTTTTGCATACAACATCTCTTTTTGAGCCTCACAACAACCTTGTAAGCCTAGGTACTACTGGTATTGTTATCCCAATTTTACAGATGAAGAAACTAAAACTTAGATTAGGTGTCTTGTTCATGGTTACAGAGTTAGTGGTCAAAGTGAGGAGGACAGCTTGGTTCTTTGTAACTGGTTAAAGGACTGAACACAGAAAGTATCAGTATCACCCTGGAGGTGGGGCTCTACCTTCATCTTTCCCTGTCCAATTCAACATTTTTATCAACTATTTGGGTGGAGAAATAGAACCCTCTGTTACAAATTCAATATTTAGATCCCCATTATTAAGCACCTGGTTAGAAATGACATTAGCAATTCATTTAATAAAATAAAAATCATATACAGCTTTCACCTAGCTGCCAAACGTGTTCATTTTATTGACCACCTATGTCAGAAATCTTCCTCTGATTTTGAAACTATTGGCCTTGGTAGTGACATACTTAACCGAGGTAGCTTAATGATAGGATTCAAGCACAGGAATATAAGGTAAATACACATGATTATTAGAAATCAGGACTCCAGAAGGAAAGATTAAGCATTCCATCTCCAAAGACAGTTGTTAGGGGTGTTTTCCCCTGGCTTCAGGATTTAATGATCACAATGCTTGATAAGTAGTAATGGCTGCATTTGTATTGTGCTCTAAAATCTGCAGGATGTTTTACATGTATTACCTCATTTGGCCCTTGCGGCGACCCACAGAGGCAGCTGCTGTTGTTGTCTCCAGCTGAAAGAGGAGGAAACTGGTTAAATGATTTGCTCAGTGTCCCAAAACTAAGAGTCAGGATTTGAATTCAGATCTTCTCATTCCAAATCCAGCATGCTGTCCACTGAACACTCCAAGCTTATCAGCCCTCATGTTCTTTTGGTTCCTCTTAGAAAATAGAGATTTTTTTAAAAATAAATACTTTAATTATTAATCCTCTTTATGTGAGACTGATTGCCTCATGAGAGGCACCCTACCATAGTGAATCCAAGGACCAGCCTTAAAGTCAAGTCCCAGGACAACTAGGTGTAGAGCACTGGCCCTGAAGTCAGGAGGACCTGAGTTCAAATCCAGCCTCAGACACTTGACACACTTACTTAGCTGTGTGACCTTGGGCAAGTCACTTAACCCCAATTGCCGTGCATTCCCCCTTGCAAAAAAAAAAAAAAAGTCAAGTCCCACCCCTGACACAGATTGTCTGTGTGACCCTGGGCAAGTCAGAAGAATAGAAGCTATAGAAGAGCAGCCAGAGTGCATCAATGGGAAGTTTCCACACCTGTGAGTACACAGGTCTGGACCAAAAAGGAAAAATTTCCTTCTGTGTAAATAGGAAGGGGGAGAAGATTAGACCTCCAATATCCATTCCAATTTGAAGATTCTGTGATTACACACACGTGCATAAACACAAAAACAGTATGACCTTCTCTCTTCTAGTCATGGAGAAGCAAATGGATAATCATTTCCCTCTGCTCACTTGCCCACAGAGAAGATCATATATGTAAAAGCACTTTAAAGAGTATGGAATACTGTGAACATATTGGGTGATATTAAAAGCCTCATCATAATGATTCAGGCATCCTAAGGTTGACTTGATAACTCTCCCAACACAGGCTCAGATGTGGAGGAGGTAAGGTCAGGAATTGACTGCCTCTTTTACATATAGAACCTTCTCTACATGTAGAAAAGTTTATAGAATATAATCCTTTTAAAACACTCAGCTTCTTTTATGGCCCATAAAAACCATGTGATCACTTTTCAAGCACTTTGAAATCATTCAGCGAAAGAGAATCCCTTCTTCTGTGTACGTGATAACAAGATGGGAGTAAAGGGTAATATTGTTCAATAATCAAATAGTAGTTGTCCTTCCTTGGCCACCCAAACTATAACAGACTGTTCCGAAACACCTTAAACGTTATAGCTACATTACTCATTTTTCATTTTAAAGCAGTATCGTAATGGAGGAAGTTTACAAATTTCCATCCTTACTTTAAAAAGTATTCAAATACTAACATTTAGTCAGACAGAAAACATCGCCCTCTTTGGCATTTTTCTTCATCATCCTTCTCAGAAAGGAGAGGAGTAGCATAAATCATGGCAAAGCATAAATGGAGGAATTAATGAATTAAGGTTTTATTTTTGTTAAATTTCAACATATTACTCTGCCAGGCCCTGTGCTAAGTACTATGTTATTATACAAAGATAAATGAAACCATCCTTTCACTTTAAGAACTTAGTAGAGGGGTTAAGACAAGTATTCAAATAACTAATAGTAAAAGTCAAAATTTGTTGAATGCTTTAAGAGAGGTACAAAGTGTTAAAGACGGTTCAGAGGAATCAGAGAGATCACATTCATGGCCTTGAAGGCTGGATAGGATATTCATGGTGATAGGGCATTCCAGACAAAAGAAATAACATGTGAGCCGAAGCCCAAGACATGTTCAGAGAGCACCAGTTTGGTTGGACCCCAGAGTGTGTAGGGGAGGATTGGGAGATGAGTCTGAGGACATGTTTTAGGGTCAGAGTACAGTAAACCTTAAATGCCAGGTCGAGGGGCTTAGACATTGTCCTGTAGTCAGCGATTTGCCAGGGAAGGGTTGTTAATAGGAAAGTGATGAAATTAGAACTGGGCTTTAAAACGTGAACAGTAATGAAACACATAGCAAGTGCTTGTGCCAAGTGGTTATCGTGGACTGACTTCCGTCATCCCCTTGCCTTTTCAACATTAGCATGAGCATCAGCTTGGGAAGCTTTTCTAAGGGTGTTTTAAACTCTACACTGAGCTCTGGCTGTGGAATAGTTATAGGGGAACTTTGTATGTCTAGAAATTTGTTTGCCACTCAAACCATTCAAATCTTAACCCACTGTTCTTGATCAGCAAGTGTTCATCTCAGGACATATAGTATAAATGATGGGAACATGGAACAAAACATATTCTGTGCAGGAAAGTATATTCTAAGTTATGGGAAATGTTGCTATATTTATAAAATTCATAATCATATTCATAATCCCTGAGGAAATCTTTGAAGTATATTAAAGCTACTAAAGAACTGGGCTTCAGACCCAGAGGTAATCATTTGCTAAGAAATGCTGGCAGTTAATGGTATTATCAGGTAGTACCAGAAAAACACACACACACACCTCTTAGCATTAATTCTTTTCTCACTTTTAGCTTGGGCAATTTCTGTTATTTTAATTGTTGTTAGCCACTCTTTGACTAATCCTTGTCTTCTGTCCCTCTCTCCTTTCGTCCCACAGAGCAGAATGGTTTTGAAGGAAGAAGTGGTTTCTGACAGCTTTGGAGAGAGAATCTATTTTTATGCGCATCATTTACCAAACATGCCACACAAGCATTTATTTTTAGTACATTTTATTTTTTCATAAAATTGCTAATGCCAAAGCTTTGTATTAAAATAAATAATAAAATAAAACTCCTGCTGTTGGATGTTCTTTTACTCACCTTTTTTGAGATATTGCAGTGTCAAAAATTACATTACTAATTCAGTTTGTCTGTGAAAGAATGCATATATTACCATCTTAGGAGACCATCTACACCGCCATTTAGTGCCCTTTCACTTTTACCTTGTCCTAAGTATGACTCAAAGAAATGGTGACTCTGTAACAGAAATTTCCAGCTGTGTACAATGTTTTGTCATACTTGTTTCTGCAGTTTCACTATTCAAGAAAATGAAGGTTTTACCATGTCTGATGTGGAACCATTTTGTATCCATTCTCATACCAATAGATGCAACATTGGGGAAACTTCTTGGTGATTAAAAGAGTTGAAATATTCCCAGTTTCATAGAACCTCAGTTGGAAAACATTTTGGAGGCCATCTAGCCCAACCTGACCTCCCTAAAATTTCCTTCTAAAGCATCCACAACAAGTGGTCATTCAGCCTTCCCTTCTATTCTATTGAATTACATACTTGTGTGGAAATCAATACAGTCAGTGATGGGGCTTAGTAGTTCTTATTACATGCCAACCAGGAAAATGCTGATGGACCATCTTGAATTCATTTGACTGTATAATACGAATGGAATCAAGAGTTCTTCCATTTGCATCCATCACCACAGAAAATTGGCACTATCGCTTTGTCCTCTGAAGTATTGTCAGTAGCAAACTGACTTCTTCCTACACCTGGTTTTACTTCCATGGAAAGCCAAGGTGTTATTCCCTTTACTGTTCCCTCCTACACCACCATCTGGAGAACTGAAGTGTTTTCTTTTCATTATAAGTTATAAAACCAAATCTCAGTAAGGTAACTTATTGATAAAAATAACAATGATATTTAGTGATATCACCAGAGAAAGATTAACATTTCCCTTTTCACAGTATTTCAAGTATTTGTGCCTGAATTTTAGAATCTGAGCAGAGGATAAGAGGTAAACAAGTTAGCCTTTAAATATGGTTGGCCTGTCTTCAGGTCTGAGCATAAAACTTCAGTGCTGTAGATGTAAGACATAAGTCTTATTAATATGGGATTACTTTACCTACTTCATGGCTACAGAATTGGCTACAGTAATTGAACCTGTTATTTGTGACTTTGAATGGGAAAATGAAGGATCTTTCCCAAGGTTACACAAATAATGCTGGTTTTGGAATCCAGGAACCAGAGTTCAGATCCCAGCATTGCCACTTACTATGTGGTTTTTGTACAAGTCACAACCGCTCTGGGCCTCACTTATTCCATCTGTGAAATGGAGATGAACTAGATTAATGGTGTCAAACTCCAATAGAAACATCCCTATAGCAGCATATCAACTTAGAAAACCACAAATTAACACTCTCTGTTATATTGAATATTTATTTTGTTAAACATCTTCCAATTGCATTTTAATCTGTACCTGACACTTTAGAGACCTTCCCCCCCCATTCCCAGTGAGTTTGACACCTCTGCACTAGATGACCTCCAAAGTCCCTACAAGCTCCTAAATCCATGTGTCTCCAGGTACTTGGACTCCAAACCTAGTGCTCTTTCCAGTACACCACAGCTGCTTCTTGGTTTTTTTTAATGTGTTATCAAGCTTTTAGTTTTTGCTTATTCTAATTTTCAGGTAGCCAAGAAAACTTTTTGGGAGATAGAATCTAATTTTTAAAATGTAATGGAGATAGATTTTTGGAATTGGCACCATGGGAATTCCGGACAGCAGCCAAAATCTACATCCAAATACTGTTGCTTAATTCAGAACAGATGAGATGCCATCAGTTGAGAAGGCAGCCTTATAATTAGAACCAAAATGTGTGAGGTTCAATAATTATTAACATTTTTAAGTGAGAGAATTAAACATCAGTTTAACACAATGAAATTGTTTCTGATCTGAAGGCTCAGCTTGTAGAGACTTTCACCTAGCACATTTTAAGACTAGATGCTTGCAAAGTGCAGTGTTTTAAAAATGAATAGTCTTTCCCAGGAAAGAGTGCTCTTGCATGGTGTGCCTATGCTGAGAAATTGTAATGTTATTCATACAGGGTTTACAGGAGGAAAAAGTTCATTTTATCCCAACCAGTAGCTTCAGATAATTAAAGTGAATCAGGAGAGGATGAAGTGTCATTTCTCTAACAAATGAATTCACTTATCAGGGCAGAGTACTATGCCAAGTGATGGTGGAGTTACAAAAATAATTAGGATATGGGCCTTACACTAATGGGTTTGATAGCCTGGTAATGAGATTGTGAACATAGAGGTTTAAAATCACATTAAGAAAATACAGTAATGATTTCTTAGCTTGTATGCAGCTAAAAATGCGTGGCTCTTCTAGGGCCCAGATCATCAACTCTGAGGTCATCCAGTCCAGCTGGACAGGAATACCTCTAGAGCAGAGGCGGCAAACATGCAATTAAAATGCAATTGGGAAATATTTAACAAATAAAAATACAACAAAACATAGCATTACATTTAAAACTAAGTGAATATGTGGCTGCAGGGATCCTCGTGAATGGAGTGGGGGCCCATTTCTAGCTGAGTTTGACACGTCTGCCCTACAGCATCCATAACAAGTAGGCATGCGCCTTTCAGTTGAAGTCTTGAGCAGATGGCAGATCTGCCATGTCTTAAGGCCTTTCCACTTTTAAACAGCTATAATTTTTGGGAAGATTTTCCCTACCAACTTGACATCTTCCCCTCTGCAGTTTATGCCATGGCTTCTAGAACTCCCCACCAGAGCTAAACAAAACCATCTCCAGTAGTAGAATAGAAAGATTGCTGGATTTGGAGGCAGAGGACCTGGGTTCAAATCTGGGTGAGCCACTTAATACCTATGTAATTTTGGACAAGTTACTTAAACTCTCTAGGCCTCATGTTTAAAAAGATGGAGGTTGGACTAAATGACCTCAAAGGTCTCTAAATCTACAATCCTTTTTCTAAATGACAACCCTTCAGGTTGTTAGCAATCATGTTATCTTCCCCCCAAGGCTTCATTTCAGACCAGACATGACAAATTCTTTTAACCAATCCTTTTAAATTTTTTTTTTGATCTGTAGGCATTTCTTCATCTAAAATGAGAGTGTCCTACCCTACTTCACAGAATTGTAAGAAAAACACTTTGTAAACCTTAAATCACATAGAAATGTGAGTTACTGTTATTTTTGCCAGCTTCAGCTTGTTCTGAACTTTGGTGGATAAGGATCAAGAACTGAACCTTTCAGTCTCAGCAAAAAGAAAAAAGAAAGGCACCCGTAGGAAGTCATGCTCTGAAAGTTGACCAGGAGAATAAAATATGTGTTTGTTTGGCCAATCATAAAATATTTGGCTGTGCAGCCAATCAACAAGTTAAATACCTGCAAGATAGTGCTACCATCACCACCACCCCTAGATGGGGCCTAAATCGCCCCCTAACCACAGGGCTTCACAAAAAAAGGCCCAAACTAGGCCTCTGTTTAAGAGGAGAACGTTGATTTTCAAATGTCAGTTATTTTAGCTGCCATGTTTCAGGCCAAGTCCCTAGAACGTTGGACCCAAACCACGTTATACCTAAGCAGATATAACTGTGCACCTCATGTGGGCTTAGATGGACTCCAAGAGCACCAAAAGACACATGGCATTTTGAAAGTGCAGGAGAGTCTACGACTTCAGTCAAAGCAATAATGGGGGAAAGACCCTCATGTCAAATACGAACAAGATTCCCACAAAGGAAGGGACTTTTAAACGGAACAGACCCCTTGTGTTTAGTTAGGGATTGGGGAAATGTGAAAGTTTTCTTCAGCCAGTTGATTTCAGTTGACTCAAACCTCCGAAAATCCTTGTGTCCTTTATAAGCTACCCTATTTCATTGTAGGTTTTGGTTATCAGGAATATACCTAAGGTGCCAAAATAGAAAATCTCCAGGAAAATATCTGAAGAGAAGATGAGGTAGATGACGTTCTTTTCAGTTTTCTTGCTTTCTTCAGCAAAGAGTAAAGGGTAGGATATGTAGGATCTTCATAAAGTCCTTGAGCTGTTTTTGGATGTTAATTCCTCATGTTTTAGGTTGGATAAATGCATAGCAATGCTATGACAGATTCTGGATGGGAACTGTTCTCCCATTGGATGCGAACTTCAGTCTTGCTTACAGTTTGCATTATCAACTATGGTAGCCATTTTCTTTTCATCTGAGAGTCTGAAGTAAGAAAATGATATGTACAACTAGTGGTTTCATTGTCCCAAATTTGTAATAAATACCATTTATAGATTGTCTATCAGGACCCCTGCATCTAAATGATTAAAAGTTTAAAATGGCCCATTGCTTTTGTGAAGATGCTAAATTCTCAAAATAGCCAATGTATTGAAGCACTATATGGCATATAATCTGGTGACTTAATCATACTTGCACATTGTATACTTGCGGCCTTACTAACCTCATGATTTTTATTGTAAGTTCCAGATTTTACAGTTCTATAAAGCTTAAGTTACTAAAGATAAACCAAGCATGAAATCTTCAGTTTGATCTGTACTCATTCCAGCATTTTCTTGGACCTAAAAATAGTCTGCGCTTCCTGATAAAACCTCTTTTTATCTACTTGCTCCATCCTGGAGAAATAGAAGGAAATGATTTTCTTCTCATACACATGAACTGTGCCCAATTAGAAGATTACAGTAAGGGTTACTAAATCTTCATGGTTAGACTTTCAGAAGTTGAGCATGCCAAAATAAATAAAAGTCTTGAGAGATGTATGTCGATCCTAGCTTTGGTCCTCACCAACTAGTATTTACAACTGGTAGTGAATCCTATAGGAGCTTACCACTCTACCTTGGGGTGTAAGTGCCTTAGTAGACATAGCCAAGATGTACCTTATACTTGGAGCCAGCTCCAAAAGCTATACGTGATATGTTCGGATTTACTCCAGATTTTTGTCTGATGACCTCTCAGACGTTAACAAAAATGACTTGCACATGAGAAATAATGTTAGATGATGTTATGAAGGCTGTGTATGGCCAGAAAAGGAGGTAGAAGGGCGAAAGTGAAAAATGACAGCCTGACTACTATACTGGTATCAATAAAATAATACAAGAATCAGAGGAAGACCTTCAGCACATTGAGTGGTCCTTTGGTGGAAAATTTATAGAAATATATGAACAGGAAATGCACAGAATGATGTTATATGCATCGGTGAAGTGACTGCCCACCCTGATGAGATTGCACATCCCTCAAACTAGACGTCTCAAAGGGCTAAAACAGTTTGATGTTTCTGTCATGATTGGAAAAAGACAATCTACCTTTGTAGACTTTTAAAGGTTGAAGGAGTCATTGTTAAGCATTTAATTCTTCATCACATTCAGTACTAAATATACTAAGTAATATATGCATGGAAATGTCATTTTCCCCTTGATATCGCCAATGGAAACTATATTTTTTAATAAAAGGGCAAGTGTCTTGAGACCATGTTTGGGGTCATAGTATGCAGTCTCCCAGTCTAGGCTAGGAGAAAAAATGGTTCATGCACAGGGATAATTCTGATAGAACTAAAAGAGAGGCACCATGACTTTAAACTCAGTTGAAGAGCTTCTTCTCAGTTCTGCATAAACTCATTCAGTAACCTGAAGAACAGAAAATACAGAACAAAACTGGTGCTAGAAGCAATGATGAGCTAGAGTAACGACACACTCCTGTGAATGCCAGCTACCAGGGAGGCTGATGCTGGCAGATCTCTTTGAGTGTAGGAGTTCTTAGCTTGGTGGGTGCTGCTGATCAGGTGTCTGCACTAAGTTCAGCAGCCCCCAATTGAGCCTCCAAAGCAGCAGACCACTGGGTTGCCCAATGAGAGGCAGACCAGCCCAGGTCAGAAACAGAGCGGGTCAAGACTCCCATGCCAGTCACTGATGGGATTGGGCCCTTGAGTAGCTCTACACTTCCAGCCTTGGCAAGATAGAGACACCTAGTCTTTAAAAAAAATAATAATGATAAAAAGAGCCAATGTTGGTGTTCCCACTCACCCAGTTGTTAGAACAACAGATACTATGTTAGTCCCAATGTCTCCTTTGAAGTATGTTGAGAATTGCTACTTGGTGAAACAAAAATATATGTGTTACACTTTACATCATCTGCGTATTCCAGAAAAGGTGTGTGAGTGAACCTTATTTATGAGTTGACTTGTGTTAAAGACACTAGACAAGCTTGCTGTTTAAAGGGATGTAAGGGTAAATCTTTTTGTAAAGTTGAATGGTCACCCCCTGACTTACTGATTTTAGCATGTCATTTACTTCAAGGATCTGTGATTCAGTCAATGTAATCACTCTCTCCTCCAGCAGTCCTTCTGTGCGTTAGCAGACAGGCTTTGTGTGCCTGTCATAAGTGTATCAGGTGTGCTTATACTGTATTGGTGTAGATAGGTTCTGTGTTGTCCCCATGTGAAAAGCAACTGAAATGGATATTTGAACTAACATAATGGTTCAGCAGAAAATATTTCTCTTTCTCCCCCCTGACCTTGTGACATTTATGCCTAATTCCTGATCAAGTCTTTGTGCTCTGCTTTTGTTTACTTTTTAGGTGGGCACTTCTTTCATCGGAACTCTCTGTCCCCTCGAAGCTTGGTTTACGAGAGCGAATTCTCCATGATTGAGCCTTCCTTGGACATGTATGATGACAACAAAACCTGAAGAAAGCTTGATATTTGGGGTCACTCTTTTGTTGGTTTCTGATCATTCTTCCTTTATATTCTTCTGTTGGTGTCTTGTCCTGGAGGAGGAGCTGCTGCACTTCCCACGTGGGGGTTGGGTTTCCAGGCTAAAATCCAAAGTTCCCCCAAGATGGGACTACCCTGCAACAATGCACCATCGCACATTGCCCTTCCAAGGTCGTCCAATCTCACAAGAGGAGTGAGCTACATCTGGATACAAGAAGCTTAGCCCTGGCTCCCCAGGGTTCATTGTGTACTGAAGATGTCTTTTTTTTTTTTAATAAGCATGTACTGCTCTGTGTGAGTGGAGTTTGCCTTTCTAATAGTCCTTGTGATCGAGTTCCATTGTGTGCCCAAGTCTACCAGGTGATGTTTTTTTTTCAGTTAAGAGGATCATGAGCTGCTGCCCAGATCTCCCTCCATTCTCTCTCTCTGGGATGAGGCCTCTTTCTGAAAGGACTAAGGAAAGGGCATGTACCTTTGTCCTTGCCACGTGACTGACCATCTATGATGGGTGGTGGCAGTGGGTGCCAGCAAGGAAGAATAGAGTCATCCACATGTCCATTTTCCAACTTCCATTTTTGAGCATGAAGTCACTTTTACAGTCACTGGAATGTCACTCCAGCTGTGCCTGCCAGCCCACATTCTAAGGGAGATGGGGCAAACATCCCTGTTCTTTTTGGTTGGTTCCTGAGTACTCAAATCTCATGCAGGATGAGCGATGGTTAGCTGATTCTTTTCACTGTGGAGTTAAACCATCCCATTCTCTGGTGTGACACCAAATGAATACCACTCCCTGGTCTGGTTTGGTATAACAACAGTCTCCCTCCTGCCAGTCCTAATAATGAGAATGAAGACAGCAAAGGAGGATGAACAGGGAAGCTTACATGTAGACATATAGAAAGGAGGCATCTTGTCTTTTTGTCCAGCAGGAGAAAAAGGAAATGCTCTTTTGAAGCAAAAACAGTAAGGTTAGAGGCAAGAAAGATATGTATGTGTGTATTTGACACATAACTGCCAGCATCCTTTGATGAGCGAATCAACCCTACATATCTATGCACCTTTTGCTATAATAGTTTAATCTGCTTCTCCATTTTAATCAAATTACTGTATGGGAAGTTACAAATGCTTTTGTATCATTATGTGAATGAAAATTTGAATATCTGTACATCTTGACTTAGTTCTAACAAGGAACCCAAAGAAAGGACTCCTCTGCCTGAGATACTTTTATGGGATCTGTAGAGCATAAATTGAAGAGGGGTACTTGCTGTTTTTCCATATGCAACCAGTCATTTCTAGCATGTGTCCTACTCTATATAATATGTTGAGGCTGTGACTTAAACACTAATGAAACCCTCTGTTTCAACCAAAACCCTTGGTGAAGTGAAGTGATGCTCTTTAGTAAAAGAGCCTTCCCTGACCCAATTCTGTATCTCCTCTCCACAGTTTGAGGCTGGAGCAGGGCAGACTTTTAAGGAATTAACAGCTTCAGGGTTTGTTTGTTTTTTACCTTTACTGAGCTAGGTGTGGTCTGATGTTTTTTGTTTGGTTTTCTCCCTTTCTTTTTATTACAGCCCTTATACTGTAGAAATATTTTTGATAAACTGAGTTTTAAATGAAACACGGTTTTGGCAAGAGAAGCTTGACCTTGTGGGTGGCCAGTTTCAGAGCAAAGGCAACAACAAGCCTAGCTCAGTTATAGGGAGGGGGTGAGGGAGACCAGCCATTCAGTTTCACTTTTCCTGGGTCCTTCCTGGGCAGGGAAGACAGCTATTCATTCAGTTTCTCAGTAATTGTTGGCTATGCAGTACCTAGGGAGCTCTTTCAGGAGAGCTATTTAGACTAACCTCTAATTTCCAACTGAGCCTCAGTTTTGTGAAAATGGTGGCCATCTTTCTATGCAGACGCATTAAGAGATATTAAATTCTTCATTCAAGAGATGGACCTGAAAAAGTCAACAATGAATACATGTAACTAAAAGGTGTTATTCTTGACTTCAAGAAATTCCTTGGACTAAAGGAACTCTTGCCCAGGGAAAACTCAATTGCCATTCACATCACTGGACTGGATGCCTCATCACCACTCCCTGTGGAACAGATTACTGTGAGTAGAGCAGAGCTGGGCATGGTTTCCTCTCCAGGAGTTGGATTTGCCCATCTAGGACTCTTCTCTGGTTCTGCAGTGTTACCAAATTGGCTCTTGTATCACCAGCAGAGTGGCTATCAACAGAAAATGCATCCATCTTATTTAAGAATTTCCTTCAAGAAAATTAGTCGTGCTTGGAGAAAGGAAAGGAATTCAAATGAGGGTGGTGGAGGGGAAGCTTTTTAAGAAATAGACTAACTCCAGTAATCCCTCATTTTTACCACATTCTCTGGACCCCATTTTCCCAGGGACAGTCAGGATCCAAGTGTGCCTCATCATCAGATAGTCGGCCACCAGGTAATGATTTTTTTTTCAGCCTCAGCCATCCATGAAGACCCTCTCTATTAATGTGTAAATAGGTTTCAGACAGCATTGGTGGAGAGGGATGGGTTACCCACCCTGATGAAATTGCCACTCCCTTTAAGTATTAAAGTATTCTGAACTGTAGTATCCCCTGAGCCAGGGCTAACTGCAAAGCTGCTTCCTCCTCTGGTGTTCAGTGGCTCCAGTACTATGGCCCAATGGGCATAATATATTGGGATTAAGCCATGCAACAGGTGCTTATCAGGGGAGCCAGTAAATGAGTTGCTGAGTCTCAGTAGCTTCCTGAGGAAGAAGCTACCTTGGAGCCCTTTCTGATGCCCTTTCTCTGTTTCTGTACCACCTGGTACAGCTCCTGGGTACTTTGAACAGTTACAGAGGGATTCAACAGCTGAATCAAGAAATTGGTTAAAGGGATAGGACATTCCACAGATAAAGAGGATATGTTTCTTGTCAGCAAACACTATTTTTGCAAATCCCAAGGCTGCCTGCTATATTTATAAGGCTCCCAGTGGTGTTAGTGGAGTTAGCTTTTTCTTCCCAAATTAGAAAATTCATTCCCTCAGGAACTTCTTAAGAGAGAAACAAGCTACTGTTGCTTTTATTCTTTTTGAATTATGTTAACCACAAAATGCAATCATCTGAATATGTTGGTGGGATTGTCAACCAAATGCATTGACAAGTATGACCAACTTCATTCTTTTGAAGGGAAGAATTGGCTGTTTTCAATTAGCTGTTTCCCATCTGCTTTATAAGAATTTAATTCTGTCCTGTTTGTATGGTCTTCTTACATTTGAGATGTTACATTGACTGTAATCAGTATTTATTGGTGGTCCTACATGAATCTTATCACTAGACATCTCTGTTCTCCAGGCAGCTATTTCTAATGCAGAGAAGCAGGGAGGTCCCATGGTCTGGGGATGGGTCTTGCTGTTCTCCCTCAGCCTTCTGTTGATTCCAAGGCCAGATCATTTACAACTAACTGCAGTGACTGCATTTGATTTAGGATTCCCTAAATCAGATTCATCGGTCCAGTTTGCAATCCCAGACCCATTTTTGGCCAATCGAGAAACCTAGTGATTTATTTAATCTTGTGAGTGCCACAGCATTCTTAATCACTGACAACTTCCTTTCTCCCTAAGCCACATGGAAAGCAAATAAATTCAAAACAGGTAAAGACGGGAATTCCATCTCCTCCAAAATAATACAAAGATTAAGCCCTTCCATTATATGCTTACAGATATTAGACCATGACCCAAACATAGAAATAATTCACATTCTATAGTACTTTAAAGTTTATAAAGCACTTTCTTCACAACAATCCTGTAAGATAAGTAGTTTTAAGTATGGTTATGCCATTGTCTAGATGAGGAAACAATCTCAGGAGTAAAGTGATTTGCCTAGGGTCACAGAGCCAGAGAATGTTTGAGCCTAGACTTAAACCCAGGCTCTTGACCCTAATAATAGGTTCTTTCCAGCACAACTGACTAACTGGTCCCCATGAGCTACTTGCGTATATATATATTTCATCCCCAAAGTGCAGCATGCATGGTATTGGGGGAAAAGTCCTGAACTTGGAGTAAGAAGTACAAAATCCAAGCTCTACTACTTACTCTCTGCATGACATTAGGCAGACACTTAGCCTCTCTGAGCTTCTTGTTCCTCCTTTATAAAAATGCTAACAAGAATCTCCCTGTTGTCTGTTTTAGAGAAAATATAATGCATAGACCAGTAGATGTGCTTACTATCTCTGCAGGAATTCTCCAAAGCAACCTCTGTCTGTTAGGGAGAGAAACCTAAGCCTTTGAAAATGGTAGCATCCTTCCCTAGAAATCCAGTGACGGTATTTGAAGCCCCACAGGGCCAGATATTATTAAGATGTGTGAATGATTGAACTCAAAGCCCACTCAATCCTTAGAGAAAACACATGCTAAATACAAATTCTAATAATAATAACTGGTGGGTGGTGTTTTAAAGATTACAAAAGGCATATGTATGTGCATACATATATACACATATATATGCATACATATATGTATATGCCATTTGAAACTCAAAGTCCGTGAGGTGGTTACTACAAATATTACTGTCCCTGTTTTGCAGATGAGAAAACGAGGCTAAAAGAAGTTAAGTGACTTGCCCAGGGTCACACAACTAGTAAATGCCAGGGTTCTTCCTCAGAGGAGGTTGGCTTTAATTAAAAAAAAAAAGACAAAGGCCTTCCACTTTCTGATGACATGGACTTCAGCTGCCTTGAGAATGAAGTTGTTTTCCCCCTTCTTTTGTATTTACTCAGTATCTTAAAATCAACTAGCTCTTGAACAAGTCAGGTCAGGTACACAGCCATGAGAAAGTCTGTGAAAGAGAGGCTGGAAACTGCTTCTTAGACCATAAACATCCCTGTGACGTTTGTTGATTGCATAGCCTACTGCAAATAGTAAATGCTTAATAAATGCTTGTTGAATGTTGAATTAATATGAGTGGGGTTAGGACTAATTTCCTGTATAACAAGTAATGATAAATTACGCGATGACAGAGAGTGCTTTTAGATTTTCAAAGCACTTTTCTCCTCTAAGGGAAGTACTACAAGTGTTTTTATCCCCAGGGGCAGAAAAAAAAAATGATTTGCCCAAGGCCAGATGGCAGTGAGTGTCCAATCTGGGATTTGAACCAGTATCCCCTGACTTCGAGTCCAGGGTGTTTGCCACTACACGTACTGCCTCTGGAGAGAACCGAGAAGGTTCCAGTGGGCGTTGTGGGCAAAGTGGCAATAGAATACAGACCAAAACAAAATGGGTTGGGGAGAGAGAAAAGGAAGCTCTGTCTCAGCGTTTGGGTAGTGGAATTGTCTTTTCCTGACTTGTGAAACAGCAGAAAGGAGAGAGGAAAGTGAAGTCCACCAAATTCTCCAGTCTTTGTGCATGGATACGTAACTTACTCAGTAATCTTGGGTTCTGTCCCCATGTCTTTGCCATTAACTTGCCATGTGGCATGTCACTTAACTCCCTCAGCCTTACCTACATTCCCCGCCATGTGAGGTCAGCCATCCTTGTATTAGGAAGAGGTTGATGAGATGCTCTGGAAAAGGGGAGGTAGACGCACAGGTCAATTCAAGAAAGCCATCTTTCTCTAGTCTGACCTAGACATTGCCCTTTGGGGAATCATACTTTCCTGAGGCGGCAATAAATCCTTGACATGGCACCCTCTGCACATCCTCATGTTTCTCAAGAGGTTCAGAAAGGAGCACCGTTTTCCTTCAGGTAGTTACAGGCACCTACAGTGGCATCTAGTTCTTCAGTAGAGAAAACCAGCTGGCTCTGCCAGCAGGTCTTTTGTTAACCATGTGCACTTTCTATGTGGAATTTCCACCACTCTGACATTGGCCTTGTATACTGTCTCCTAATCTGTGTATATCCCAGACTTTGTCTCACCTTCTGCTCCCAGACACTGGGTGCCCCTTCCTGCCTATCTCCTTTGGGAACACCAATCCTCATTCTGTGATCTGGGATTGATTGAAGGTATTGCTTTTCATCCAGTAAGCCCTTATAGCATTGAATAGCATTGAGCTTGATTATTCCAAGTTGTTACCAACCTGATTTGTGAATCCATCCTGTATGGCTCAGGTCCTCACGCTTCTCTCCACTCTTAACCCAACACAGGGATAAATTTAAAGCATGAATATATGAATCTCTGAGAAAAACCAAAGGTCTCTTCCTCTGGCCCTAGCATAGCACGAGGGGCAGATTGTACAAATGAGCTGTGAGCGATCTTTTGTGGGTGCTTTGCTTTCATAATCAGTCCCCCCCACACCCTTTTCATTCTGTATCCAGGAATAATATTAGGAAATGCTTAAAACAGGCAGGGCCAGGACCTTTGCAGAGAGAGAAGAAAACGTTCCATTTGATCCGAATTCTCCAGGCCACAGTTTCCTGATGGACATGGCTTTCTGTGCTCTCAGATCAGTAATGCTGGCATGGTACAAACTGACACATCCCTGATCAATGCACCACTTTGCTTGCTAGGCAAGAGTGTGTGTGTCAGGAAGGGAAGGATCAATGACCTTGGTGGGACTTAATTAGCTTTGTCTCAAGCTCAGCAAGGCCATTCACCAGCTCCTAAAGACTTTTATGATCATCTTTTCTAAACCCCAGCATTCTTTCTAAATCAGCTGCTTGGGAGCCAGAGACAGTTTTAGTGAATTCTCAAGAGCTATTTTTACATAATTAACAGGATGCAAGAGCTCTTTCTGCTTTCCCTGCTTTCTGCGCTGGCCACCTCCTTCCTCTGACTTTGATTTAGGCCTAGAGGAAGTCAGCATGTGCCCCACCAGGACATTACCAGTGGCTGAACAACTCGGCCCAAGAGGCACCACAAACAATCGAATGACACCAGGTAGACCCCTAAATGGCAGAATCCTTTCTACTAAGCAAGCATCTTTTTATAGCCTGGACACAAGCAAATGACTACACACCCAAGATTTATGCACCATCATGATCCAGTGCCACAGCTCTGCCTTTGGTGTGGGGTAGATGAGGCTGAAGGGCTGTATCGTGGGCTGTCGGGCTAGAAAAAGTAGGTGAGACAGGGCCTCGGTCTGGCCATCCAGCACTGGCAAGTTTTGGTGGTAACTTCAACTCTCTGGCTTCTAAGATGTTCTTTAGGGGTAGGGATGTGATTTTCAGGGAATAGGGCTATCCTGCACAAATGTTGGTTAGGCTGAGTCTCAGAACATCACCCTCTCTTCAGCATAGAGTGGTCACTGCCCTAGCTAAAGGTGGGGAGGGGGAGGAGGAAGAGACAGAATAGGGGAAAAATGACTCCAAAAAGTAAACTATTAGTCATATAAAGAGGTAAAAAGATCTATTGCCCAGAGTAGAAAAAAAAATTCCCCACTGACAACCTTGAAAATTGTAACCACAAATTCATTAGGATGAGCTCACATCTAAAGTGCCCCAAGGTCATGCCATGATGAGCCCCTGGCCATCAGGATTTATGTGAAATACTAAATCCACCTATTGGAGCTTTGGGTCAGAAAAGACCTGCTGCTCTAGGTCACCAATAACTATGCACAAAGTCTAAGAAGGTGAGAGACAAAGAATATTTTTCTACAATAGCACAGGAAACTCTTGGGAAGAGGAGAGGGATCTTTCCAATAATCCTCAACATGGAAAGCAGCATGTCGACTTTGTCGTAAGAGATGAGAGTCAAGATTCTATGCATTTGAAGCCGTATTTACTCTAGAATAGATGGAGACAGGAACAATAGGTGTCCTATACTAAAAAACATAAGGTTGACAGCTGGATAAAATGAGAAGGGCATTGCCTTGTATCGAGATGGCACCTGCAAGGAAGTTGTGGGAGCCCTTGGGAAACATAGTTTGACAGCAGCAAAACTCGGTGCACATGTTTTGATGTCAGTATAATACAGTAGTGACATTCTGTGGTATATGCCGACAGGTGTATACCCGTGGGTTTGGGTTTGCTAATGTAATACATTTCAATAAAAACCTACTGAAAACCTACTGGTGCCTGATTATGTCCAGTGTTTCACACAGGGGTGTGAGGGGAGAAGTAAGGGGGTTAGCCCGTTTGCAGAATGCACCGACTGACACAGCCCAGGGGACTGGTATCTCTGTACTCGAGTCCTTGGCTATTTCCATCCTGCTCTGGAGCTCTTAAAAAAATACTCTGGGATCTGCAGCCTAGAGATGGAGTGAGAGCCTTTGTCAGATCATCTGGGTGACTGTTCCTGATCTTGAATCTTTTCTACTGAAGTGTCTCAGAAGTTAGGAGGACCCCCGGAGCTGATCACTTTAGATCTTCCATACTAAAAATAGATTTATGCCTGCCAAACTTTCTTCACAGGGGCCATGGGAGATGGGCCAGTCAGGAATCACCACCTCCACCTTACGGCCAATGAAGCAGGCTCAGACAGAAGTGACTTAGCAAGATTTTGAGCACCTGGTAGAACTGAGATTTGGTCTCAAGTCTTCTGATGCTAAGGCCAAGGCTCTTTCCTCCCCAGTAAGGAAAAGGGCAGATGTTTGTCGATTTCTTTAACTCCAGTCAAGAGGCAGTGTAGTGGATAAAGAGCCACCCTTGGAGTCAGAAAAGCTAGAGTTTGAGTCCCAACTCTGATACGAGTGTGTGTGTGTGCCAGCTATGTAACTCTTCAGTGCCTCAGACAACTCACATGTTCTCTGTTACAAAGGAGGTGCCAATCTGCACCAGTAGAGGGAAATTCCTCTCTGGAAGTTCCCTACCCCAATGAAATCATAGATCTGAATGTACTATCGAGAGAGGCCTCTCACTAGTCTCTACCCTATTCATTTAAGTCATTCTTCCCATGATTCTCTCCCACCCCACCACCACCCTTAGCCCAAAATACCACCCCTTCTTCCTCCCAAGATCCATCAGCCTGTCTCTGTGCTCCTTTACCCTCTGCTTTCCTGTCCACTTCTGGTTTCCTCTGGATTTCATGCTCATCAAAACCTGAGTTTGACCCAGATGGAGAGTCCCAAAGGCAAAGGAATAGACATACCCTCCTGACCTAATACAGAGACAGTGCGTCTTATAGACCTGAGCAAGAAAGAAGGGAGACAGAATGTAT
Organism: Trichosurus vulpecula; assembly: GCF_011100635.1. Classification (NCBI taxonomy): domain Eukaryota; kingdom Metazoa; phylum Chordata; class Mammalia; order Diprotodontia; family Phalangeridae; genus Trichosurus; species Trichosurus vulpecula. Next base: position 98,511,134 of record NC_050575.1, read on the forward strand.
GCTAAACTCGTGGCTCTGTTTATGATCCTGAATTTTCCATTTCTGTGGCTCAGACAAGCTACTGGCCTACTTAAACTCCATGACTGACCCCCATCTGTCAGATGGGCATAATCATATTGGCCTCTGCCTAGTTGGCTGCCTAATTACTCTCAGCAGCTACCACCCTGCTAGATGTCTCTGGCCTCTTCTCCCATGTTCCCTGGTTCTGATGTGAAAAATTCTAATTTTCCTTCAGTTCAGATGAGACATGGTTCCCTGTTGTTCATTCTGGAAAACTGAACTCTTTGGGTCCCATTTGGGGTTGTCTTGGCAAAGATACTGGGGGGGCGTTGCTATTTCTTTCTCCAGCTCATTTAACAGATGAGGAAACTGAGGCAAACAGGGTTAAGGGACTTGCCCAGGTCACACAGCTAGTAAGTGTCTGAAGCCAGATTCGAACGCAAGAAGGTAAATCTTCCTGACCCAAGGCCCAGTGCTCTGTGCACTCTGGCACCACCAAGCTGCCCTGCACCACCTAGCTGCTCAGGGTTCCCTGCCCAGGAATGCATTTGGTAAGAGGGTGTGTGTGTGTGTATGTGTGTGTATATAATATATATATACACATACACACATATACTTATATACATATAAATGTACATATATGGATATACATATATATGTGTGTATATATGTTAGAGGAGGGAACTTGGTATGATGGAAAGAACATTTTGTTTTTTTAAGTTAAAGGAAGTGGTTCTTCCTCTTACTACCTGTGTAACCTTGGACAAGTCATTCAACCCCTTTGAGCCTCATTTTCCTCATCTGTAAAGCAAGGGGTTGAACCAGATGACTTAAGGGTTCCATATGAAAGTGGGCATAGCTGGAAATCCATTCCATCTTTAACCTGGCTGTGGATCATTAGGTGAACCCCACGGAGGAGGAAGCAGTTGTGGCAAATCCCTTAACTCCTGCTGCTAGTGGGGCCAACCTGCTCCCTGGGCTGGGACAATGAGGAGAGGAGGGATGGGGGAGTGTTGGCTCAGACCTCCTCTCTTCTCCCTCCCTCTTGGTGCCCATCCAACCTGATGTTTATAGAAGTGATGGAAGGGTCCCTCAACCTGTCAAAGTTTGAATGACAAGTAGATACAGAGCCCTGCTGAGACACAAGCAGAAGTTTCTCCAGGCCTTAGTCCTCATAGCTAGGTGACTCAACAGATAGAGCATTGGACCTGGAATTAGGAAAACCTGAATTCAAATCTGGCCTCAGACATTTACTAGTTGTATAACCCGTCATTTAACTTCTGCCTGCCTCAGTTTCCCCAGCCATAATACGTAGATGATACCAGCAGTTGTGAGGATCAAATACAATATTTGTAAAGTACTTTGCAAACCTTAGGGTGCTTTATATATGCTACTTATCATTATTACAATCCTTGAGGAAATAGGCCAACTACAAATGAACATTACCATCTGCATTTGTATTCCCAAGCCGGGCTATTCAGCTTTTCAGACATAATTGTACCTCAATTAAACAGCAAAGGATACCAGTTATTATTTGGATCAGGAGATTGGAGGGGTGGAAGGTGGAATCTGGGCCTATGGTTCCACTTATTTTAGGAACTCCCGGTCTGGAAATATCCTCCACCTCTGCAGTCTCAAGTTGTTGCCAGAGACACTCAGAAATTAAGTTTATTTTCTACCAGCACACAACTAGCATATTTCTGAGGTAGGTCTTGACTCCAAAGCTGACCTTCTATCCACCTGGACAGGAAAATACAGAGAGGCAGTGGCCAGGGTGGGGGTGGAGGTGGGGTGGGGTGGTAGTGAATAGATGATGGGCCTTCAAGTCAGGAAGGGCTTAGTTCAAATTCTTCCTGAGTCACTTCCTAGCAGTATGAACCTTGGTAAGACATTTAAATTCTCCGAGCCTCAATTTACTCAATCATAAAACAGAGATTGACCTAAAGAATTGTTGTAAGAATCAAATGAAATAATGTATGTAAAGTATTTTGCAAATCTTAGAGTGCCATACAAAATGCAGTTATCACTGTTATTAATTTCTTGCTTCAAAAAGGCAGCTGCATACCTTTTTGACAGCCTGAGGATACTCAGTTATCACTGGGGTTTCAAAGAAAGAACCACACCAAACTGGTACTTGTCTAGAAGAGTAAGAAAGGGCAAAAGCAGGAGGAAACGTCGGAAGCCCCGAAGAACACGGTCAGAGCTATTCATCTTCAGGCGGATACAAACTTCAGATCTTAAAAATCCTCTGAAAAAGATGCCAGGGGCCAAAGGGTCCTTGCTTCCCAGGAGTACAGTTCTTCCACAGAAAAAGGAGATGTGGGTTGTACTAGGCAGGGACCTGGACTTTTTTTGAAAGAGCCAGCAGACCCGGTTAGTGAGAACAAAGTTCCAAAGGATGACAAAACAATAAAAGATCAGACAACCAAGAATGCCAAACTGAAGTAGCATGCTGAGTTTCTTTTATCTTAAGATGAAAGATTGAGGAGAGAAAACAGGCAACCCAAAGCTAAAAGTGCTAGACTCCAAAATGCCCTGATTGAAAAGGGATTGTACGGTAGAAAAGAGCTCTGGGTTGAGGTCAGAGGACCCAGGTTCAAATCCTTACTTCCTGTATGACCCCATAGGCAAAGCTGTTTAATCAATTTTACCTCAGGTTCCTTATCTACAAAATGGTGAGATGGTGGACTAGATGACCTCTGAGGTCCTTTCTAGTTCTAGATCTATGATTTTGTGACCTCAGATGCCAGCTAATCTAATGCCCCGCCTTTTACAGATGAAGGAACTGAGGCTCCAGGAGGTTAAAAGACTTGTACAAGGTCACACAGGTAATAAGTGTAAGAGGTGGCATACAAACCCACCAGCATCACTGGAGTGACTTTTTGTCCTCAAGGAATTTAATCAAAATGGCTCACATTTCTATAGTGTTTTAAGGAATGTTTCCCTTCTTGTCAACAAGTTCAGCGTCACCAGAGCATAGATAAATAAGAAAATTTAAATTATGAAGCCAGAAATTGCTATGACATCCTCAGCCGGCCAGAAGTGTACAGCGAATGCAGGGAAAACCGAAGGCACTGCAATTCCTAGTCTTCCTTCCTCACTTTCCATCTCAGAATTTCCCCTCCTGGTGCTCCAGGATGGTCCAAAAGGCCTCTGACCTCCCTTTGGTCAAACGGAAGGTCGCTGAGAGGAGGTAATACAACTGTTAACGCAGAAAAATAGAAAACCTCCAGGCTAGCCATGAGCCAAGACGGGATACCATAAGAACAAGTAACATCACAATGTGGAGAGCAGGCACTGTGAAACATACTGCACATCTAACTAACTGACTAATGTTAAGAATTTTTTATTATTTTTTGAGGGGTCCAGACCTTGATTTCATTATTATACTGAAATCCTGGTAAGAAAGCTTCCTCTACCCATGTGGACTGGCACCTTTTCTGCCACTCACAGTCTTACAGTTGCCTGGGACGCTAGGAGGTTTAAATTACTTGACCAGGGGTCACATAGCTTCAAAAGTGGGATTTGAACTCAGAGCTTACTGTCTCCAAGACTCACACTGACCAGTGGTGGGATTCAGTCGGTTCACACCTTTTTGGTAGAATGGGTACCCAATTTTAGATTTAGTTCCCCGAATCAGTTGTTAGTGGGGGCGGGACCTGCACCTTCCATGTCAGCGGCAGGGGCAGCGCCTCGGCTGGGGTTCTCCGGGTCTTAATTCATTTGAATTCCACCACTGACTCTACCCCCTTATACCACTGCCTCTCCTTGGCAAACATTAAGGAAACAGAGTTTGTATTTGCCCTGAAGCCAAATGACTACCTAGAATGCCTTTTTCCAGCAACATTTATTTTCTTTCCCTTAACTTTGGGTCTGAGTGGCGGCACAGATGACAGAGACAGGGAAACATTCTGAGTCAGGAAGAAGGCTGGAGTTCAAATGCTGCCTTTAGCACGGCTGGGGACCAAGAGTTAAGTCATTGAGCTTTTCAGTGACCCAAGCAACGAACATTGGGAGTTAAAAACAGCCGGAGTCTGGGCAGGTAGTTTGCACCCAGGAGTTCCCACTTTGCCAGTGAATGGATCTGGATATCCCCCTAACTCCTTACAAAACAAACCTCAGGGTTATGCTGTTTAATAATTGTAAGGCCACAAAGGATAAAGACAAACCTAATTAGTACAGGAGCCCAAAGGCTGCCTTGCATCTGAAGGATACTTTCTATCATTCACAGAACCGTTTTCATTTTCTTATGCACAGTTTGTTAATTCACGTAAAGCGTGTAAGGTATGCCCCTGCACAGATGAACCTCTGTGGCACCTTGTTATTCCTAACATAAGGAAAACCTCAAGAATATCAGGAAAAAATGTTGAAATTCCAGCTTCTTGGGGGAGAACATACCATCATAGATCATAGCAATCATAAACCTAGAGTTAGAAAGGATTTCAGAGGACGTCTACTTCAAGTTTCTCAATTTACAGCTGAGGAAGCCGAAGCCAAGGGCCCTTAAGTGACTCTCTCAAGGTCACACAGGTGGTGTGCCACAAAGGTATTTATTCCTACTCTTTTAAAATTGCCAATTTACATGATGAATCAAGGTGCAATAGATGTTTGGGGGTTTTTGGTTGATGAATAAACATATTTTGCGTGTCATTTATTTTTTTCTCATTGTCTTTGTTCATTCTTTAATTAACAAAAATTTATTGAGTGACTTCGATGTGCAAGGCACTGGGGAAAACACAAAGATGGCAACCAGATAGTTGTAGATATCTTCACACCACACGGCATCATATGCAAACATTTATTAAAGCTATGAACAGTACAAAGAATACAGAAAGCAAATAATTACAATAGACACACATTATAAAAAGAGACATTATTACTTAAGTTTCACAAAACAAATATAATTTAGCTTATAAAGAATGTGGTATTATCATTCCACCATAGCAGCATTATTTAGTTTTTTACAACGAACACATACAATAGCTACGCTCCTGAAATAGAATCACGTTACATACACTACAGATCACTAAAGAAACCCTTTTGTAAATCATATTATTATAATGCAAAAAGCTACTTTCTAATCTTAGCTGGCCTAAATTCAGATATTCATTTTTAGAAGTTTTGAGAAAAATGAGATGTTGTCTGAAATCTCTTTAAAGACAGGAAACCGTCACACTGAATATATTTTATATATATACATATGTACATCCATATATACACACACATATATACATATACGTGTATATATATAGATTCAACTGAGTCAAAACATTTACATTAAGTCTATCTTTTAGATATTATGCTATTAATCTGCTCCTCCTATTAGGGAAATTTTTCACCTCAGCTAATCACCTCAGACAGTCTCTATTTTACAAGAAAATTGTAAAAAGCATTCCAAAAGAAGTGGCACCATAGTTATGACAAATTTTGGGGCTCCTGGTTCCCACATCTGTTCCCACTTACATAGTATTCAAAGCTTCCAGTAAAATAACCAAGTTCAAGAATGCAAAAATGCTGCATAATAGCAGCATGCCTATAAGCTATCTTTATACTTTCCAGCACATAGTATCATATCCTGTTCTTCCAACACAAAACATGCGCACAAACATATACACACAAACTTTCAAAGAATCATGATTATAGTATACGAGCACCATGTACTTTAAGAAAATCAAGTAACTGATACCAAGGCAGAATTGTACATTAATTTGCTACTAAAAAGCCTTACAACACTTTCCTTTCTTCCAAAAGGCTTCAGTGGCTCATGACTGACCATTTTGAAGTCTGTTCCATGCAAATTTGGATGTATGGGTTCTTTTCATGAAAGAAATGTATGAACTGTACCTTTGATTCTACCCCTGCAAATAAGGCATTTTCTTAGAAAAGGAGCACATTCTTTGCATACTACCAGATGACCATAAGGAATAAATACAGTAGAAACTTCTTTGTCCATACAAACTTTACACGTTCTTTCTTCCTGTAATCTCCTAAATTGTTCTTCCATAGGAAGACCTGAAACATCTTCTTGCAGGTCATTTAAAACAAAAAACCAAGACATTATCCTTTTGTCTTTAGCAGCTCATGAATAGAAATAGTCTAGAATTGCATTGAAAAAAACCCCATGCCCCAAAACAATTATGATAGTAACATCAAAGATCACTGGTCACAGATCACCATAACAGATATGATAATAATGAAAAAGTTTGAAACATTGTGAGAATTACCAAAATGTGCCACAGAGATATGATGTGAGCCCCTGCTGTTAGAAAGATGGAACAAGCTAGACTTGCTCAATGCAGGGTTGCCACAAACCTTCAATTTGTAAAGAAAAAATGTAATATCCGTGAAATGCAATGAAGCAGGGTGCAATAAAATGAAAAAAGAAAAAAGAAAAAACCCTACATGCCACCCTTAGATGTATGAAGAAAAATGAAATGACTACCATGAAGGGCCACACCAGTATTTAGCATGGAGCAACAGTGGCATGTCCATGGGCACTTGCCCCTCATCTCCTTGTTATCCTTTAGGGAAGTTTACCGGGGACACTCAATTGATCAATCAACCCCTGTTACACTGTGATAGGGCCTTGACAGAGGAAACTCCCAAATGAGGAAACCCCCTCTACCAATCCAAGTCAGCACCCTCTTTGCAACTTTTAATCTTACAGAGTTAACTGGGGCACAGAGATGTTAAGTGACTTGCCCAGGGTCACACAGAAGGTGTCACAGAGAATGAACTTGAACCCAGCTCTTCCTGGCTCCAAGGATAGCTCTTTATTCTCTTGCCTCTCCCCTGAAAGAAATATTGCTATTAGAAACATGGACTTTTATTTCAGGGAGAAGCTTAGAGTCACTAAAAGCTCTAGCAGTTTCCCAAAGACAGCCCAGTCCTAATCTCTCTGTTTAATTCTGGGCCCAGTACACTGTCCATTTGTGTCTGTCCAAGATATATACACACAATGATTACAAGTCTGAAAATAAATAGCAACAAAACAGATTTTAAAATATAGGATTACAGACTTAAAGCTGAAAGGTGCTTCAAAAGATCATCTAGTCCAACTCCCTCATTTTACAGATAAGAAAACTGAGGCTTAGAGAGAAGCTTTTAGCCAAGTTCACCCAGGCGGCAAATCAAGGATTCAAGTCAAATTTATCACCCTCTCCAATGGACCAGACTGTCCACTAGACAACATTGGTATGAGCTGATGAAGCACACACTCATCCTTTCTTTTTTTAATAGTGTTTTATTTTTCCATTAAATGTAAAAAACAACTTTAACATTCATTTTTTATAAAATTTTGAGTTCCAAATTTTCTCCCCTCCTCCCTATCCTAAAATGGTAATTTGATATAGGTCATATATGTGTAATCATGTAAAACCTACTTCCATACTAGAAACGTTGTGAAAAAAGAAACAATTTGCAAAATAATTACAATTTGTAAAAGGAAAAAAGTACAAAAAATAAAGTGAAAATAGTATGCTTGAATGTGTATTCAGACTGCAACAGTTCTTTGGATGTGGATAGCATTTGCCATCATGATTTTTTTCAAATTGTCTTGGATCATTGTTACTGAGAAGAATTAAATCAGTCATAGTTGATCATTGTATAATGTTGCTAATTACTAGGTACAATGGTCTTCTGGTTCTGCTCATTTCCCTTTGCATCAGTTCATGTATGTCTTTCCAGGTTTTTCTGAAATCAACCTGTTCCTCATTTCTTGTAACACAATAGCATTCCATCACAATCATGTACCACAACTTGTTCAGCTATTCCCCAATTAATGACCATCCCCTCAGTTTCCAGTTCTTTGCCATCACAGAAAGAGCTGCTACAAATACTTTTGAACATGTAGGACCTTTCCCCTTTTTTATGATTTCTTTGACACCCATCCTTTCTTGTAACAGCTGGAAATCTAATAAAATATGATTGCCTATATCATTAGTCATGGTTACTCTTGCATGTTGTTTTCAGGGATAGCACATTTCAGGGGATTTAATAGACAGTATGCTCGAGGTTTGAATGACTGATGAATTACAATTCATCAATATAATTTTTGATGTGTTGTTCTTATTGACAGAGACAGGAAAATGGAGAGGAAGGCTGAGTCTTGAGGGATGAGAAGCTCAATTTTCAACGTGTTTAGTTGGAGTTCCCAGTGGGACCTGAAGGTAGAATTCTTAGAGCTTAACCAACATTTATTAAGCCCCAACTATGTGCAAGATGAGTGGCAGGGAGTTGGAAGAAAAGAACTGGAGGTTGTAGCTAGGATTATGGATCTGGAAGTCATCTGCCCACAGGTGATAGTTGAAGTGCATGAGATCTTGGAAGCAGACAGGGCAGAGAGAGAAGAAAGCCTAAGCATAGTTTAGGGGGAGAAGAATGAAAATAATTCAGTGAAGGAGAGAGAGAAGAAGTAACTGGGGAGTGAGGAAGAAAGAGAATTTGGCAACCTCCCAGTCCTGAGATTGAATGGGCCTCTGAGTTCCAAACCTAAAAGCAAACAATTTGGGGTTGGTTCAGTAATTGTCTCTATCCTCATCCTCTTCTTTGTGTCCTCAAGCTGGGACAAGGGGACAAAAAGTAGAGTCAGCCTGCTTTCTTGAATTTATCAGTGAAAGAATACAACTCAGCACACGTTAATTAAGCACCTACTCTATACCAGGCACTGTAGACAGGAAGATGAAAACGAAATAGTCTATGACCTTAAGGAACTTAAAGTGCACTGAGCAAGAGAACATCGCGTGTACACAGATGAAAATCTCCATGCTTTGGTTGGTTGGTGGCTGTCCTTCGTTCTCCAAAATGACATCACTCTATGCTTCAACCAAGAGGATGATGCCAGAGACTGAAGAGGACTCAAACTCCAGGGGGGTTTCACTTGAACTGGGAGCAATGATGTGGTCCTTTCAGTCTGATGGGAGCCACTCCTGCCCAGGCACCAGCACTACCCTCTGAGAGAAAATGTCAGATATCGTCCCTGACGTCAGCACCCCCGGTGACTAACCCACTGAAGCTTGGGACTGGAGGGTTTCTGTTTAGCTCGCCAGCCAGAAGCAGGGAGCTCTCTTTTCCCCGAGACACTCTGAGAGCGAGTGCTAGGGAATGTCTTTCAGAAAAGATGCGCATGGCTTCACAAGTATAATCATATCAAATTGCTTGCCTTCGCAAGGATGGGGAGGGGCAGGAGGCAGGGAAAGAATTTGGAACTCAAAATTTTACAAACGCTAAAATTATTTTAAATGTAATTGAGTAATATTTAACTAAATAAAAATGTATTTTAAAAATAAAATAATATGGATAATTTTAAGAGCATTTGAAAACCAGGAGAAGAGAGGTGAGAGGAGCTAAAGATAGAAACCCTTAGTCTTAATCCTAGACTTCCTTTTCATTCAGCAAATGTACTGTAGTCTACATATGAGCTAATAATCCTTTCAGATCACTAAAAATGCGGAATAGGATGGAGACAAAGAAGTATAGATTAATACCACGAACGAATTCGTTTCCGTGGGCGTAACAGGAAGGTGCTGGTAAATGATGAACGACTTGGCTAGGGGGCGGGGGGGGTCCCCTTCTAAATTTAATCTGCATTATGAACATTTTCTGCACCGCTTTCGTCAAAACAGTCAAGCCCTAATTTGTAGCATTTGCTGACTTACCACGTGCTCACACTGAAAATTTAACAATCTGCTCCCTATTCAAGCTGCGGACCGTCGCTGTACCAACCCAGCCTGAATCCCCGAGGAGCCAAAGGTAGGTCCTGTCCACGCCTGCTCAAAGGAATTGACCTACCGGTCCTGCTACTGCCTGTGTAGAGGACGAGCTCCAGACTAGCCTAGGTTCGGAGTGCCATCTGGTGGCACATTCAGAGATTGCACCCTGAGTAGCTACCCCAGACCTTTATACGCCAATATAAAACAAATGCAACTGTGGACGGATGAGAGCGTTCTTCTTTTGTTGTTGATCAGTCATTTCAGTCATTTTCAATTCTTCATGGCCCCATTTTGGATTTTCTTGGCAAAGATCCTAGAGTGGTTTGCCATTTCCTTCTCCAGATCATTTTACAGGTAAGGAAACTGAGGCAAACAGTTAAATGACTTGCTCAGGGTCACACAGCTAATAAGTATTTGAGGCCAGGTTTGAACTCAGGTCTTCCTGTCTCCAGGCCTGGCACTTTATCCACTGCACCACTTAGCTGACCCAAAGTAGTGTTCAGTTGTGTTCGATTCTTCTTGACCCCATGGACCCGGATTCAATAATCATCTCTACACCAATACTATCTGTAGTGGAGACTGCAGTATGGTGGGGAAAGCACCAGCCTGGAGTCAGAGGACCAGTGTTCGGACCCCACTCCCTGAGTCCTTGGGCAAGTCACTTAACGTCCCTGGGCCTCAGGCTCATATGTTAAAGGAGGACAGTGGCCTCAATTCTCTCTGAGGTCCCTTCTAGCTCTCAATCTAGGATCTCTCACTTAACCTCTCAGTGCCCCCAAGGAACTCCCTAAGAGCATTTGCAGAGCTTCATTGGGAAAGGGAGTTCCCTCCTGGGAATTTACCTATACCAACGAAATCTCAAATCCAGAAGAGGAGGAGGAAGAGGAGAAGGAGGAGGAAAAGGAGGATGAGGAAGAGGAGGAGGAGGAGGAGGAGGAAGAGGAGGAGGAGGAGAAAGAAGAAGAAAGCCAAAGCTTGCCTGGAGTTAAGTGAATTTTGTGAATGAGAGACTGGAGATGGGAGAAGAGTTTACAACACTGACCAGGTTACCATGAAGCTAAAGATACCATGCTCTCAGCATATGGGTTGGTGAGAGTCTTGGAAAACATAGGTGTCATTTCCTCCACACGTGGGTCAGCTCTTGGCACTATAACCCAAGAATGTGAATGTAAAGGGAGAAGGAGAAGGAAGGGTGGAACTTGGAAGAGGATGGGCTATGCATTTGAACTTATAGACAAGCAATAAGAAGTTGAGCCCTCAAAGAGACTCTGCTCAGAAAACAAGGGCAATCACTGAAATACAGCAAGCGAGGGTGTAGGTAAAAGTCAGCCGCAGTGTGCCACTGGAGGTCTAGACTGAAAGGACAGACACGCCTTTGGACTAATGGGAGAGAGAAGGTGGCATAGACTAGGCAGGGCAGGGCTCGCTCATAAAGAAGTTACAAATGTACAAATAAGAGACACAGCAAAGTTAATCTCTAGCCAGGGGACCCTGAAGTCAATTTGTAAACTGCAGCTCAAAGGGAGGGTTAGGAAATAAATGTGAGTGGCTTGGAAAGAGATTCTTTCCTTAAGCAAGCTTCTTTCCGCCCCCCCCCCCATCACAAGACTCTAAGCCCACACGTAAGCCCTGGCCAGCATTCCAGGCATGGGAAACCGGTCTGGCTGCCACCTGGTCTGACTTAGAGGAGAAACAAACAGGTGGGAAGCTGCTGTGGCAAGACAGAGGGCTTGACTGCTGCTGCTGCCTCCTAAGGGAGAAAACAGCATAGTTTGCCTCTCACCATCAAAGCGGACCATATCAACATTCCTCGATTGAAGTGGCTTCCATTTACCGCAGTGGAGGGGGGCGGGGCAGGGTGCTGCACGATTTGCAGACAAAAAAATACTAGGGGTGAGAGAAAAGGAATCAAGAAAGATCAAGGGGAGAAAAGGGTGAGAATACTGAATTTCTATGTTCTGACACTAATTCCTCAAAGGGATGTGGAAATTCAGAGTACAAGAGCCCCCAAGTCAGTTATTTAGCTGCACAAGGTTGGGCCCAGATGTATAGTCTGGGTCTTTGTCCTATTCTCCGGGTCAGGCAGATTCCTGTGTGTGGCAGCCTCCAGTGGGCTTAGACCTCTAACCTCTACTCTCCCTAGAAGGTTGGGTCCCCAGAGGGCAGTTGATTATTTCTCCCTTCAAGGTTCTAGGCCTTGAGGCCACATGTGACCTTCTAGGTCCTTGGGTGCAACTGAGTCCAAATTTTACCAGACAAATCCTTTTATTCAGGGGATTTGTTCTGTGAAGTTTGGATTCAGTCAAAGGTAGGTACTTGCAGACCTAAAGGGCCACATGTGGCCTCGAGGCCACAGGTTCCCCACCCCTGTCTAGGGGTGACCTTAAAGAGTTGGGGTTTTTATTATTGTTGCTCATGAGCCTCCATCCACTGTCATCTTCCCCATATCAACAGACCAGCTGGTATCCATTAGCATTTAAAAAGTTGTATTTATTGAAAAGGTACAGAAAGGTACAGATTATTTTTTAATCCCCTAAATCAGAGTTAAGCTGGTTTGTGGGGTCAGATTTAAAGTATCTTACTAGTGAGACAAATGTGTAGAGAGCACATGGTGCTGAAGGGTACCCCACAGCTCCTGGTTCTGGGATCCTTTTCTCACTTGGAAAACTCCCCACCAAGTTCACTTTGGAACACGGCATTGGCAGTGGATGAGTCACTTCCTTGCTCAGCTATAGTGGCTCCTTCCAGGGCTCAGTGTGTTAGCTGATAAGTCAGTGGACTGCTCCTCAAGGCCACTGGATGCAATGGTCTCTGTCACCCATTCCAGGTTCTGATGGCTCTTCTGACCTTCAAAAAGCTGCTACAAAGGCTTCATCTCCCGATGTGCATGTAGGAAAGAATAGGTAGGAAAAGAGATAAAATAAACCAAGGCAGTTCATAGACCCTGGAGGCCAGGTGGGAGATCAGGTCTGCTACTCCTCTCCCTCTCTCAGGTCCTTGTCATCTTTGATCTCTTTGAGACCTCAGTTTTCTCAGTAAAGGAAGAGGCAAAGTCCTCAGCTGAGTAAAAGGGGAGAGGGAAGTGGGGAGGCTTGAAGAGGGAAGGTTTGTAAGAGCTTCTTTGAAACATAAGCTAAGGAATCATTTCAGGACGATTAAAGGACTGCCTGGCTGCAGTAAGTACCCTTTCACAAGCGGACAACAGGAGTTTATAATGTGCCCAATCACCATAATTGTATTGAATCCTCAAGCTCTATGCAGCAGACTGTGAGTAGAAGTAGAGAAGGTGGATTGAGGAAGCAATCCAGGGCCAAGGTTTGGCAAGCGATGCCAAGAGAGCTAGAGATCTGAAAGCAGAGGGTGGTGTAGAGTTGAAATGGATAACTATAGGGTTGAAATGGGAAAGGAAGGAAAGTGAAGTCAGAGCAGCGCTAACAGCCTGAGAAAGTACTGAGAGACTGGAGGGATTAGACATCCATATGAGGGTGAAGGATAGGTTTAGAAAGAGTGAGGCAGAGGGAAATTACAATCAGATAGAGGATTGGCAAAGTCTCTAATTTTAAGGAAGTGGCACATCTGTGAGATCCGTTATATGACCATTCCTCTGTGTGGCTAAGGTAGAGTCAAGGAGCAGATGATGGGATTTAAGGAGGCTGAGGAATTGAGAGGTTAGGGAATCAAAAGAAGCATCAATGTGAATGTAGATGTGCCCTAGTATAAGGGCAAAAGTTGGGAAGAAGACAATGATCAAGAAAGATAAGAAAGTCAGAGGACCTGGGTTAAAACCTCACCCCTGACACTAGCAACATGAGTTTGGGCAAGTCTCTGGGCCTGTTTCCTCATCGGAAGATGGCAGGCTAAAAATAGATATCTCATAGGTCCCTCCCAGCTCTCTATCTTTGATTTATGACTATTTACCTCAGTTGTGGAGAAAAGAATGATAAAAGGTTTTTGCATAACAAAAAGTAACGCATGGAGAATAAAAAGATAGAAAAGATTGAGAAAATGTAACTAATATTTATACTAAAAAGTAGATTCTCAAAATCTATAAGAAATTGACACAAAGTTACTAACTGGTCATCAAATCATAGTATTTAGAGCTGGTAGGGATCTTGGAGCTCACCCACCTCATTGCTTTAAAAATGTGGAGAGTTAAGTCCAGAGCACTTTGTCCAAGACCACACAAGTAAGAACTCAAATTGAAATCCTCTAGTCCTCAGCTCCTCAGATGCTTACTAGCTACGTGACCCTAGGCAAGTCACTTACCCCTGTTTGCCTCAGTCCCTCATCTGTAAAATGAGCTGGAGAAGGAAATAGCAACCCACTCCGGTATTTTTGCCAAGAAAATCCCAAATGGAGTCACAAAAAGTTGGATATGACTGAAAAATGACTGAACAAAAAAAGACAGAGAGGATCAGGGAAGGTAAAATGGATCGTTTCAATTACATGAAATAAAAAGGTTTGTACAAACAAAATCAATGCAGTCAAAATTAAAAAGAAAGCAGAAAATGGAGGGGGAGGAGAAGGAGAGAATTACAGCAAGTTTCTCTGATAAAGGCTTCATTTCTCAAATACATAGGGAACTGAGCTAAGTTTATAGAAATAATATCCTTTTCCCAACTGACAAATAGTCAAGAAACATGAACAGGCAGTTTTCAGAAGAAGAAATTAAAATTATCAACAGTCATATAAAAAATGGTCTCCATCACTAATAGAGAAATACAAATTAAAACAACTCTGAGGTACCACCTCACTACTATCAGATTAACTAACATGACAGAAAAGGAAAATGACAAATGCTGGAGGGGATGTGGAATAGCAGAGACACTAAAGCGCTGTTGGTGGAGTTGTGAACTGGTCTGACCATTCTGGAGAACAATTTGGAGCTGTACTCAAAGCCTATATATATAGATGTGCATGTATGTATATGTATATGTATATGTGTATAAATGTATACGTATACATATATATGTACTCAAAGTTTTATATATAAAACTGTACATGCCTTTTGACTCAGCAATACTACTACTAGGTCTATATCCTAAAAAGATCAAAAGGAAGGGAAAAATTCATATGTGTAAAAATATGTATCTTTTTTGTGGTAGCAAAGAATTGGAAATTGAGAGGCTGCCCATCAATTGGAGAATGGCTGAACAAGTTGTGGTATATGATTGTGATGGAATTGCTATTATGCAATAAGAAATGACAAGCAGGATGGTTTCAGAAAAACTTGAGAAGACTTACATGAACTGATGCAAAATGAAGTAAGCAAAACATTATACATAGTAACAGCAATATTGCAACGATGATCAAATGTGAAAAGACTTTGCTACAATGATCTCAAACAGCTCCAAAGGATACATCATGAAAAGTCCTATCCTACAGAAAGAATTGATGAACTCTGAGTATTGACTTAAGCATATTGGGTTTTTTTTTTCACTTTATTTCCTTGCTGCTTTTTTTTACAACATGGATAATATGGAAATGTCTTGCATGACTTCACATGTATAATGAGTATCATATTGTTTGTCTTCTCAATAAATGGGAGAAGGGAATGAGGGACAGAAAGAATTTGGAACTCAAAATTTTAAAATGAATGTAAAAAACATAACACTTTGCCGCTAAAAATAAAACACAGAAAACAATAGGACAATATCGGATGAGTTTTTAAAAAAAAAGCAGATCATGCCCTTTGACCCCAGTCATCCCACATCTGAAACAGCACCCTAAGTATCTTATTAATAAGAGGAGAGATAATTACCCATGTGTATAATAATATTCATAGTGGCTTTACTTGTAATAGCAAAGCACTAGAAACAGCCCATATAATTCATAATTATTTATTTTAATTTTTTAGTTAACAAAGCATTCTAAAATTTTAATCTCTCTCCTACTCCCTCCCATATTGAGAAAATTTTTTAAAATAACATAAAACAAAACTGAACACATAACTACATAGTCTGGCAAAACAAATTCCCACATGCTAGCCAATTTACAATATTATCAATTAAATGGAATCTTATTCTACCACCCCCATACTCATTGCCTTCACTGCCTCTCTTCTCACTCACATCTCAAACCTCTGCAGTCTGGCTTCTGACCCTATCACCCAACTGAAACTTAATCTCCAACTTTACCAATGCTCTTCTCATTGTCAAATTCCAGTCTTTTCTCCATCCTCATCCTTCTTGACTTTTCTGCAGTATTTGTCACTCTCGACTAATCTCTTCTCCTGAAGACTTTCTCTGAGTTTCTGAGACACTGCTCTCTCTTGGTTCTCCTACCTGTCTAACCATGCCTTCTCTGGTTCCTTTACTCTCTCATCATCCATATGCCACCCCCTAACTTGGGTGTACTCCAGCACTCAATCCAGTACCCTCTTCTCTCTCTCTACTTTTTCACTCAATGATCTCATCAGCTCCCATGGGTTTAAATATTGCCTCTATTTGGTTGACTCTGAGATGTCGACATCAATCCCTCCGTGGTCTGCAATTTAGTCTCTCTCCCGAGCTCCATTCCCTCATCTCTAACTACCTATTGGACATTTTGAATTGGATGTCCTATAAGCCTCTCAAATTCAAAATGACAAAAACAAAACACATCTTTATCCACTAACCAATCCCTTTTCCAAGTTTCCTTGTTTCTGGAGAGAACACCACCATTCTTCCAATCACACAGATTGGCAAATTCAGGGTTATGAACCTGGATTCCCCTTGCTCTTCCTCACCCAACACCTTTAATCAGCTGACAAATCTTGCTGTTTCTATCTCTCCCTCTATCTCTAGAAACAGAAAGGTAGCACAGCGTATGTAGCACTGGGCCTGGAGACAGGAAGATCTGAGTTCAAATATGACCTCAGATCCTTACTGAAGATATGACCCTGGACAAGTCACTTGACTTCTGTTTACCTCAGTTTCCTCAACTGCAAAATAGAGATAATAATAGTACCTACCTCCCAAAGTTGCTTATAAGGATCAGATAAAATATATTTCCCTGGCACATAGTAGGCACTTGATAAATACCTGTTTCCTTCCTCTACAACTTCTCTTAAACAGATTCCTTTATTTCTCCTCACACAGCTGCCCCCCAATTTAGGCCCTCATCATCTCTTGCCTGGACTGTAATGATGGCTTCCTCATTGGTCTCCGTGCCTCAAGTCTCTCCCCACAGCAATCTCTCCTTCCACTGTTGCCAAAGTACCACCCTTAAGCACAGGGGGCCATCTCCTGTCGGCCTGGAACCAGAGAGCTCAGGAGAAGAAAGTGAGGCTGGTGACTTTGCATAGCCCTGCCTCACTTAAATCCAATTCACTTGCGTGTCATGACATCACCTCCCTGATGTCATAGTCCTCTTCAAGAACAAAGGACAAACAACAACCTTGAGCATAGATCTGACCACATCACTCCTACTAAATCAACTCTAGTAATTACCTATCACAGCATTCAAAACTTTTCACAAGCTGGTCCTAACCTACCTTTCCAATCCTTTTAGTCAGTCAATCAACAAGTATTTATTAAATGCTTTCTATGTGCCAGGTACTGGACGAAGTGCCAGGGATGTGAAGAAAGGCAAAAACACAGTCCCTGCCCTCAAGGAGCTCCCATTCTAACAGGGGAGACAAGTAAATAACTAGGTACATAAAAAGATATATGCAAAGTAGATGGAAGTTAATCTCAGAGGGGAAGGTGCTGAGGGGAAAGAGATTGAGAAAAGACTCTTGCAGAACGTGGGATTTGAGCTGAGACTTGAAGGAAGCTAGTGAAACTAAGAGGCAGAAGTGAAGAGAGAGGGCCCTCCTGGTATGGAGGACTGCCCCAGCCAGTGCAAAAGGCATATTGAGGAAAGATGATGTGCTGTCTTCTAGGAACAGCAAAGCCAATGTAGATGGATCATAGAGTATGTTTTTGGACTAAAGTGTAAAAAGGTTGGGAAGGCCAGAAGGGGATCAGTTATAAAGAGCTTTAAATTACAAAGAGAGGGATTTTATATTTGATCCTGGAGATAATAGGGAGCCACTGAAGCTTATGGAATAGAGGGGTGGCATAGTCAGACCTGAACTTTGGGAAAATCACTGGCAGCAGACTGAAGTGAAGAGATACTTGAGGCATGGAGAACAATAAAAAAAAAAACTATTGCAATAGTCTAGGTTAGAGGTGTGGAATTTTAAAAACAAAACACCAAAAAAAAACAAGATTTAATAACTGATTGGCTCTTTTGATAAGGAAATGTCAGAAGTCAAGGATGACATACCAAGGTTGTAAGCCTGGTGACTAGCAATGCCCAAAACAACAACAGGGACATTGGAGAGAAAAGACTGTATAGAAGGAGAGCTAATAAATTCTGTTTTGAATGCATTAAAATTAAGATGCCTATAGGATGTCGAGTTCAAGATGTCCAAAAGACAGTTGGTATTGTATGACTATAGCTCAGAAGAGAAACAAGGGCTGGATGTATACATCTGGGAATCATCAGCATAGAGAAGATAATTGAATCCATAGGAACTGATGGAATCACCAAGTTAAATAGTATTGAGCGGAAAAAGAAGAGGGCCTAGGACAGAATCTTGGGAGATACTCTGTAGTCTTTCGTGCACTCAACAATCCAACCAAACTGGTCTTCTTACTCAGACACAATATTCTGTCTCCATCCCTCCTCTCCTCATGTTGTCTGTCTTCCATGCCTGAAACACATCCCATCCTCACCTCCAACTCTCAGAATACCTAGTTTCCTTCAAGTTCAAGTATGACCTTGTATCATCATTTAATGGTTTTGGAAGGTTGGTTTGGATTTGGGACTTTTTTAAGCCAATCATATCTAATGCTATGTTTATTTTAAAGTGAAACCTTCTGTAATAAGAACAATGATAGTTTCTTTATTTCAAAATTCTTAATACAGAAATACAAGATATCTAATAACTAGACGACTCTCTTATACTAAGTGGTTGAAAGATCGAAAGAGTTGCCCATTGGACTAAGTAGTTGAAAGATCGAAAGAGTTGCCCATTCGCAAAATAGCCCTAGGGATCATCTAGGGTCCTGAAAAGATAATACGACACAACCACCTATTCTTATCATTAAGGAATTAACTGAACCCCCTAGAGACAAAGAGGAAAAACAGCATGAAGAGTCAGTCAAGTGGGTTCCAAGAAAATCTGTTTGTCCACTGTAAATAGACTGTAAGAACTGAATTAAATAGCTCAGAAAAGGATGGGTTTAATGAGGAGAAAACTATGTTTGTACCCACCAAAGGACTAAGGAATTCAACCAAGTATTTTCTGATTGGAGGAGGAGTTGTGCCCACGTAAGAGGAGAGCTGAATCCAAAGGCTGCCCTTTTCCTGCCCAATACTCAACACAGAATTTCTCTAGATATCCTGAAAACAATGATAGCCATCCTGGGCCATCCACAAACCCAAGACTGGTACTGCAGGTGAGTGGGCTTGAACTTATCAAGGGTAGAGAGCTGCCATTTGGCCAATTACCAAACTAATTTATAATGTTCAATTCCACAGTCATTTGTTAAATGATAGCTAGGCACCAGGCACTGTGCTAAGCACCAAGAATACAAAGACAAAAATGAAATGTATCTTTGCCTTTGAGAGGCTTATGTTCTACTGGAGGGAAATAGCATGTACACTGACATGTACATGCAAAATAAAGTAATGGGGGGAAGAATCAGGAAAAGCCTCTTGTAAGAAGTGGCACTTGAGCTAAATCCTAGGGTAATTTAGAGATTCCAAGGGGTCGAGGTAAGGAGGAAGAGCAGCATTCCAGGCATGGGGGAAAGGCCTGAGGGAAGGCACTGAGGCCAGAGGATGGAATGCCATGTGCTGAGGACAGTCAGGAGGCCAATCTGTCCAGCACACAGAGTGCCTGAGGGGAAAATTATATGAAATCACCCTGAAGTCAGATTGTGAAGGACTTTAAATACCAAATATAGTTTACCACAGCAGCAATAAGGAGCCACTAAAATTCTTGAACAGAAGAAGGACATGGTCAGACCAGTCCCTGAGGTAGTTGTGTGTGGAGGAAAGATATAAAAGGGCAGAGACTGGAGGTCAGGGGGACCATAAGGAGGCTATCAAACAATCTGGGTGAGAGGTGAGGACAGATTGATCTATGGGGTTACCATACAAATGGAAAGAAGACTACGAATTTGAGAGATGTCTTGAAGGCAAAATCAACAAGCTTTGGCACTTGTTTAGATACAGTGGGAAGCAACCTGTTCAAGTTGATTCTGAGGTTGCAAACCTGGGTGTCTAGTTCTATTTTAGACATCTTGAGTTTGAGGTGCTTATGGTAGGGAGCCAGCTTAAACCAGTTTGCCAGAGCCAATTGTTAAATTTTCAGTGTGAACATTTATACCTCAAAAATTGGCAAATGCTACAAATCAGGACTTAAATTGTTGTTTTATTGATTGCCTAGACTTAAGAAAGTGACGGAGAAGCAATGCCACTATTAGGTCTATATCCCAAAGAGATCATAAAAAACAGAAAATGACCCACACGTACAAAAATATTTATAGCAGCTCTTTTTGTGGTGGCAAAGAATTAGAAATGGAGAGGATGTCCATCAACTGGGGAATGACTGAACAAGTTGTGGTATATGAATGTAATGGAATACTATTGTGCTATAAGAAATAATGAGCAGACAGATTTCAGAAAAACCTGGAAAGACTTATGTGAACTGATGCTGAGCGAAGTGAGCAGAACCAGGAGAACGCTGTACACACTATCAGCAACATTGTGCGATGAACAACTTTGATGGACTTAGCTATTCTTAGTAATAAAATGATCTAAGACAATTCCAAAAGATTCATGATGGAAAATGCTATCCACATCCAGAGAAAGAACTATGGCATCTGAATAAAAATCTAAGCATACTATTTTTTCTCTTTTTTTTCTCTCTTGTGGTTTTTCCCTTTTGTTCTGATTCTTCTTTCACAACATGACTAAGGTGGAAATATATTTAATATGATTGTACATGTATAACCTGTATCAGATTGCTTGCCATCTTGGGGAAGGGGAGGGAGGGAGAAAAAAACTTGGAACTCAAAATCTTATAAAAGTGAATGTTGAAAACTATCTTTACATGTAATTGGAAAAAATAAAATTTTATTAAGCAGAAAAAATTTTTTTAAAAGAAAGTGATGGAGAAAATATTGATAATGCTGATTAAACTTAAAGGTGCGTTGTACATACATTTTTTTGAGAGAGTCAGTTGTTAAACATTTGCCAGTACATCCCTGCCTATGGAATATCCATTTGGAAATGTTGTGAAGCCAATTAGTAAGTGAAAGATCTCCCACCCGCCCAGTCCCCCCCATTGAATAGGCTTCAGGTGGGGCCAACAAAGGGAAGTCTGATTAGAGACAGGCCCACACCCTTTTACTAATTAGATGTGAGGCCCCAGGCTAGTTAGCAAACTAGTTCGCTAGTTTGAGAGAGACTTGGAGCCCTAAGGGGAGTTGCTAAGACCAGAGCCAATGGTATGTGCCTGAATTCTAGTCAATCAGATGACAGCCAGGACTGTATAAAAAGAAAGATGATTTTTACTTTTCTCCAGACCAAGTAGATGATGTAACTCTTTCTTGGGTACCCTAACCTTTGTCTTTACCTTCTACCCATTTCCTCTTTAGAGCTTAAGCAACTATTGAGAAATAATCAAAGAGCGTTCAAGGAACATCGAATACCAACTCATATAGTTACCGGCAAATTACTAGAGGCCTCACATTTAGTCAAGTCTTCGTTGTAGTACCTGTAATTTTGTGTCTATGTAATTGTTACATGCTCTGTCGAATGAAACAAATGTATACCAAAATGATACCTGAAGTTTTCACAGCCTACACTTAAAATATGTCAGACCTTAGGGCCGAATGAATGACAAATCATTATAAAAGATCCTCCATATTACCTATAGGCCCGGTTCTCCCATCCCCCAGCTCCTGCAAGATCTTTAAACTCTATGGCTTGCAATAAAGAATCAGACATTCCTTTCCAACTAGGAGACTGAGAAGCCCCTCTCTGAGACTGCACCTCTCAGACATTCCTCTCTGACTGATAGGCCTAAACAAAAAATTGAATACACTCTCGAACAAAGGAGAGGAAATATTTCTGAAGATGCTTTTTGAGGACCTAGCCAGTTCTCAAAAAGCAAAATGACTGACAGGATCTTCCCCTCCCAAGGGGAGTGGCTACCCTCTCTGGGGGAGAACATCCAGGACAGTAAGCAGTCTCCCCTCTCTGGCGGGAAAAACTTTCTTTGTTCAGCTCCTTATAAAAGTCACCACGTGGGGCACTTACATTGGGATCTCATCCACGGGAAGGACACTTCGCCTGGGAACCACCTTCCTTTCTGGGGCCTTGATCAAGCTGAGCTATGTAAATCAGGATCCCCTCAGCTTTGAGAGGATCAAGTGCTGGAGTTCCCCCAGGAGGTGATGAATCTATGTCATCTGTGTCTTTGTCTTTGTTGTGTTAACTGTGTTTGTTAGAGTATTTCCCGTCTTTCAACAAAAACTATATTCTGTGGGGAGTGTGCCTTTTTGCCAATGCGAATCCAAATCTGAACCTAACTTAGCTTAATCGAACAACAGGAGATGAAATGTTGTAAATAAGGAACAATAAGGCCTCAAGTGGAAGAAGTGGAATGATATAATAACCCTGGAAAGGTAGGCTACTTTTATGCATTCCTAGAACTCACCCTCTCCTTACAAACTCTTTAATTCAACAAACAGTTCATCAACCACCTCCTATATGCAAGGTATAGTTGAGATCCTCTTTCTTCAAGACCCTGCTGAGGTCAATTTTCTTCAAAGAAATCTTCCCTGATCTCCTTCCAGCTAAAAGTGATCTCCTCTCATTTCAGCTTTCCTAGAGCATGTTGTCTGATCTCTCTTTTCCCCCATCATACACATTTGTCTATACAACACGAAGGCTCCTAATAGGCTGTAAATTTCTTGGGAAGTGCTATTTTTCATCCCTGCATTCACAGATAAAGCATAGCACCCTGTACACAGTAGGTGCTTAATAAATGTGTGTTGAATCCAGTGGAATTTCATTGTGGAAGGCAAAGCTCAGAGCCCAGGGAAGGACCCCAAGATCTCACCCCCCTCAGACACATCTATCTGGGAGCACAAGCTGTCTATGCACTCACTGTTCCCTGACCTGGTGAGGGAAGAGGGAGGAAAGGGAGGGAGGATAGGAGACAAAGGAGGGGGAACGGGGAGGAGCTGGGAAAAGGTAGAATGTGGAAAGGAGAGAGAAGAGGAAGGAGAAAGGAGGGGAGACAAGGGAGGGAGAGGGGAAGGGGGAAAAGGAGGGAGGGGAAAGAGAGAAGAATGGAAGGAGGGGAAAGAGGAGGGAGAACAGGAGCCAGAGAAGGGTGAAGGGGGAGGAGCTGGGGAAAGGTGGAATGTAGAAAGGAGAGAGAAGAGGAAGGAGAATGGAGGGAAGAGGGGAGACAAGGAAGGGAGAGGGGAAGCGGGGGAGGGGGTAAAGGAGGAGGGGAAGGGGAAAAGAAGGGAGGGGAAGGGAAGAAGGAAAAAGAGAAGAGAAGGAGGGGAAAGAGGAGGGAGGAGAACAGGAGCCAGAGAAGGGGGAAGGGGGAGGAACTGGGGAAAGGTAGAACGTGGAAAGAAGGAGAGAAAAGAGAAAGGAGGGAAAAGGGGAGACAAGGGAGGGGGAGGCGAAGCGGGGGAAGGGGTTAAAGGGGGAGGGGAGAAGGAAGAAGAGAAGGGAGGGAGGGGAAAGAAGAGAAGGGGCACAGGGACGGGGGAAGAGAAGAGGTAAGAGGGGATGGAGGAAGAAGGAGGGGAAGGGAAGGGGAGAAAGGGGAGTGGGGGAGAGCCCGGGGGCGGGCGGGAGGGAAGAGCTGGCACAGTTAGCGAGGCCCGGGCTGCGGGGTCCGGGCTGCGGGGCCGGCCCGGCTCGCTGGGGCTGGGGCGCCTCGGGGGGCCGCCAGGGGGCGCTGTGCGGGCGCTGGGCCCCGGGCTCCGGTGGCCCTCCCCGCCGGGCTCCGCTCTGCTGCGCTCGCCCTCGCTCGCTCGCTCGCACTCTCGCTCGCTCTCCGTCGCGCTCGCTCCCGCGCTCTTTCCTGTGCTCCCTCCCGCTCCGCTTCCGCTTTCTTGGGGAGCTGGGCCCGGCCCGAGCCCGACGGCTCCTGCTGCTTCGGGGAGCCCGTGGGGCTCCGGGCTGGCAGGATGTGGCTGAGCCCGGAGGAGGTGCTGGTGGCGAATGCGCTGTGGGTGACGGAGCGCGCCAACCCCTTCTTCCTGCTGCAGCGGCGCCGCGGCCACGGCAAGGGCGGCGGCCTCACGGGTGAGGGCCGGGGCAGCTGGGCGGCGGAAGGGGAAGCCCTGGGCCGGGGACGCCCTGGGCCGGGGACGCACCGGCCGAGGAGGGGTCAGGGGGCCTCCAGGGATGGGGGGAGGGGCGAGGACCAGAGGCCTGGAGGGGTGCTGGGAGGGGGCGGGGCCCGGCAACATCTGGCGACCCGCTGGGGCAGCTGGAGGGGGTGAGGCTGGTGCGGGGTCCCTGGATCCTTCGGAAAAGGGGGGCTGCCCTCGCTGTACTCCCCATACCGCCCCGGCAGAATCGAGGGCTGCAAACTTGCTTAGAGATCGTGCTGTGTGTGCATCCTGCTGGTTGTACTGATGGGGAAACTGAGCCCCGGAGAGGGCACTTAGCGCAAGCAGGTCCTGGCCGCAGACAGCCCCAAACCGAGGCCTCCAGACTCCTCTCCCCGAGCTCTGCCTTTGATACCACTGTGACCCAGGATTTCCTCTCCCCTCCTGGTCCTGGGATACAACCAGACCCCCCTGTTTGTTTCCGGTTTTGTGGCTATAACCCTCCCCCCATAAAAAGGCTGGGTGCCCCCTGGATCTAGAGAGGAGCGGAGGTTCCTGGGCTATGTGATGCCCCAGGTACATTCCCGATGGAAATTTTTTATAGTTTTCTGTCTCTTCCTCTTAGTCAGCTGATGTCAAGGGTATCCGCCAGTACCATCCGCCCCGAAGGCTTAGCCTGGTAATGAGAATCAGGGGAGGAACTTGAACTTTGTGAAAATTCGGGGCTAGTCCCTGGAAATATTGAAGTGTTAGCTCCAGAACCTAGGCAGATTTCAGACCAGCTAATTGCATTCCACTCCCTGAAATTCTCTCTACCGATTTGTTTGACTTTAGCTCCTGCTAAACTTTTGGTTCAAAATCAGTTGGTTGGAATGTTAGACCAGTGAATTTCTAGTTCCAGGCTAAAGGGATTGAGTTTTGTTGAACCGCTTTTTCCAGTGCCCTGTACATTGGGGTACATTGGAGGTGGAGAGAGAGTGGGAAAGTGCTCCAATCATCTCTACTCATCCAGTTAGTTGTTGGTGATGACCTTGAATCTCACATAGCTCTTTGCTTCAATCTCTCTTGTACAGTTTTTAACAATTTGTCCTCTCATACAACTAGGTCTTAGCTAAACTTTCCCTAATACACAAGTGCCTAAGAAATGATTTGTTAGAGAATTAAATAATGAAGTGAATGCTGATGGGTATCTCAGAAGTGCTTTGGGAGCCTTTAGAAGTTAAGGTAATACAGCTAGGTCCCAGTCACTATGAATATTAAGTCCAATGAAGTGGTCACATTGAAATTTTCATTGTATATTTCCATTGGGCTGGAACCAGTGACCATATTTTATATATAATTATAACTTTGAACATTCACATTCAAATAATACGACCACTTCACAGGATTCATTATTCATCCTGGTTGTGTAAGCAGTACATGCTTCCATGCCAGTATTACAGGAAAAGGGAAGACTAGTCAATTATAGATATAACAAATGAAGACTAGAGAGAAGAGGTTATGACTCTATAAAGTGGTTATATAGTGAGAAACACAGTACATTTAACACTCCCACTTTTCCAGAGGTCAGACATCTAGAATTCTCAAATATATGAAATATACCCCCAGCCAGAAATAAGCAAAGACCTTCAGATCAGCATCATGTACTTTGTGCCTCACTCAGATGAACCATCTGGCCTTCCTCCTCCAATATCTTTATCCTGGATGCGCTCTTGTCATCATATTCCTGCATGACCTTTATTGAAAGCCTGATTCCTCCCAGAAGTCTTCCTTCTTTGTTCATAATGACCTTTTAACACCTCGTGGTATTTTGTTTTTCAGCTCTTTGATGAATTTAGATCATATTACATATTACAGTTGCCTGTGCCTTTTCCCCATACTAGGCTATGAAGGCAGAGGTATATTTTATCTAAACTGTGTCCCATACCCAACAGAGTACTCTCAGTGCACTAGGCTCTTAAAGTAGTGAATGAATGCTTACATGGTGTGAGAATAGTAGCTAGTGGGAGCACAAAGACTGTGGTGATATGTAACAGTGAGAAGAGATAGCTGATAGCCAGGAAGAGACAGAAAAAGACAGCTCAACACAGTCCAAAGCCATTTGGCATAGCAGAAAGCTCCATACACTTCAGTAGTCCTCGGGGGAATGATTTCATTACAGTTACAGCATAGTCATTGGCATTCATGATGATAACCCTTAGTCATTGAGAAAGGACTAATTTTTATGCAAAATTATACATAAATCATTGTGTACTCTTCAAAGGTTGTGCTCAATATTCTCTGTTTAAGAAAGCAAGGATATATTTCCTGCATTTTAGAACATTTCTATCCATAATGTTTAAAGTAAAGCAAGTTTGGACAATTAAAGGAATAAGACTTGGTAATCTAGAAAATTAATTTCTGTAGAAACCCAAACTCAGGTCCTAGGTAAGTGCTAGAATAATAAATTATCACTACGCTAATTTGTGTTTGAAGCATGGTTGGGAAAAACTGGCTACTTGTACCTTTATGAAGTCACCAAATTTTAAATAGATAAGTACAGAAATATAACAAAAAGAAATATTGGTCTTCTTACAGGGAAGCATGCTTCCTTCTTCTCAGCAGAGAAATGGACTGTAACTGGGAAATAAAGTATTTATCATCAAATATCAGCAATATGTTGACTTGTTTTGTTTGTCTTGTACTTCAGTACAAGGGAAAGGTCTATAGTGATAGAAGGGATAAAGTGGTTGTAGGGAGGGGCAAGCTAGGTGGTGTATTGAGTAGAGCACCAGCCCTGGAGTCAAGAGGACCCAAGTTCGAATGTGGCCTCAGACACTTGACACATGTACTAGCTGTGTGACCTTGGGCAAGTCAACCCCAATTGCCTTGCTTTCCCCCCTCCAAGAAAAAAAAAAACGAGGGTACACAGAATAATTGGAAAGTGATTTTGATGTCAGAAGGGTTGATTTGGGAATTTTTTTGGTATTTGGGAAAAAAGTTTAGAGGAATAGGAGTCATTTAGAAAGGGCTAGAAGGTGCCTTATGTCTCTAAATATAAGTGAGAGTTGTACAGAATGAGAAACAGTGGATGTCAGTCATTTGAGCTGTACCTAAGTCAAACACTTACAATGTGTCAGGCACTGTGCTAAATGAAGATACAAAAATGGGGCAAAAACACAGCCCCTGCCCTCAGAGAGTTCACATTCTGTTAGGGAGACAACATGCAAGTAGCTACATACTTACCAGATATAGATAGTATAAATGGAAGGGAATCTCAGAGGGAAGGAACTAGCAGCAGGGGCAACCAGGAAAAGCCTCCTGCAGAAGGTGGGATTTGAGCCGAGTCTTAAGGGAAACCAGGAGACAGAGGTGAGGAGCAAGGGCATTGCAGACCTAGGGGTAGCTAGAGAAGACGTAGAGTTGGGAGATGGGGTGTTGTATGTGTGGAAGAGCAAGGAGGCCAGTGTAGATCGTAGAGGGTGTGGAGGGGAGTAAAGTGTAAAAAGACCGAAAAGGTTGGAAGGGTCCAGGAGGACCTTACCATTTTCTACAAAAGGAAGATTTTCCTGGCTCCAGGGGTTCAGTTACATTGAAATGAAACCTGAAAGAAGCTAAAGAAGAATGGCCCTCCTTTGAGACTTTGAAATAGAAAATGACGGCTATTTGTCCTGATTACCTGGGCCACGGGACAGGTAGTAATTAATGTATATTTGTACAGCAGTTTGTAGTTCACAGAGTGCCTTAGTACATGTTATCTCATTTGATCCTTCCTGTTCTTTCAGCCCATGAAATCAGGCCATCTGTAGCAGCATTTGATGTAGCTGGAGCAGGGACATTGACCAATTAAATCCCCAGTCACATTTCTCTCTGCTTCATTTCCCAGGTCTTCTCGTGGGAACACTGGATGTTGTCTTGGATTCCAGTGCCAGAGTTGCCCCTTATCGAATCCTTCACCAGACCCAGGACTCTCAGATCTACTGGGCCGTTGCCTGTGGTAGGTCCTCGTGCTTCTGCTTTTCTCACCTCATCAAAACTTGCATCGGGCATAGCTCAGAGAGGGACCTGAACATTTACGTGCCAATTTTCTCAAGTCCAGGCGCCAAAAAAATGGAGGGACAGTGACATCCTTTATCAGGGAAGTTGAACCCAGGGCTGCTCTCAACAAGAATTTCAGACATTTTGAGCTTCTCCTAGCAAGAATGTACCCCAGAACATGTGACTGTCTTCCAGTCTCAGCAAATGCAGGCACCCAGAGCCATCAGGTTCAGTAACCTCCTTGAGATTTTGATGCTGTCCAGGAGAAGTGGGCTTTGGTATTTTTAGAGTTCTTGTTCTAACCACTTCCTTTCTTCACTGCTGTTCCTTACATTTTTCTTTTGCCCTCTCATAGGGAGTAACCCCAAGCCTTTCATGGGAAATGAGGTAGAGAACCTGTGGTTTAGGCATAGCATGCCAGGGCTTACATCTGATAGAGTCATGTATAACTGTGAAGCATCATGGTTTCTTTAGCGTTAGCTGAGTAACAGCCTAAGCTTCAAAGCCCAAGGTACGGAATCAGGGCTCTGGCCCTTTTGGCAAAGAAGGGTCCAAAAAAAGAGACTAGCACTGGACTTTACCCCAAGGTCCAGAAAGGGGGTCTTGGTACAATGTTCCTTAGGAAATAAGTACCCTGGAAGCCAAGCTCATCTACAGTAAGACATTTGGATCAGAAACCTCCACAGTATCCCAGAAGTCTGTCTATCAGTTGGGTGTTTGTAACTCAAGAAGTTTTTTTCACCTATAGAAACAGATGTAATGTGGTGGTTAGGTTTCCAATTCAGTCCACAAAAGCCTCTTTACCCAGAATGTCCACTATGTTAATTGTCCTCTAGAACCCACAATATATAAGTTCCTTTGGGAGAAGACTTTCTGAGTTCTGACTTGATATGCCAGGGATATATCTTTCCCAATCACAGTGACGAAACCAACCTCCCAACACACACACACACACACACACACACACACACACACACACACACACCCTCTTTCTGACTTCCAACACTGGCCCAAGTCTCTCTGGGACTCGCTTGGTCTGGCAGAGAATCAGGGATAGGGCAGAAGTCCTGAGGCAAGGCAAAAAGGGAGGTGTTAAAATAAGGCTCGGTCTGTTAGCACTTACAGTGTTCCTTAAAGCTTAGGTGAAAACTGGGGAGTGGAAATAGAAACCAAGTATCCTGGAAGCAATGCCAGCCAAACTCATCTGCATTAAGGCAGATCAAAGTTAGATCAAAACCCTCTGATCCAGAGGAGATGGTAGGGGCTGGGCCAAACCAGGTCCAACCTGCTGTTGAGCTGGCAGTTCCAGGTGAAATGTCTAGAAACAAAAAATCCAGGTAGTAATTCTAGGAGAGTGTAATTCACATATAATCTAGATCCTCTTTCTGCTGAAGACTGTCTTATCATTAATGGTTTTTCTTGCACTCAAATAGATATGTGACCTCCTCAATTTGGATGCTTTCCCAACTATGCAGATCACAATATATATTTGCTTGCCCATCCTGTTCAACTCTTGTTCCTGTTTTCCCCTATGTTCTTCACCCAATTTGCTGGAGGCCTTGCATATTGTCTCCTGAGTAACCTCAGGACATCATCCCCCTGTCAATTCTTGTGTAGCTCATCTTCTCTTCTTATCAAACATATACCTGTTGACATCTTTTACTCTATTCTGACCAGTTCGGCTGTGATTTATAGTCCTTGCGTCCTCTTTTCTCCTAGGTCGTCACTGCTGCTTTGATCTCACTTTCTTTGCAAAGTCTTGGTCTTAAAGTTGACCAGTTAAACCATGAACCATCCTCTGTCCTTGAATCTCTTGCACACTTTTCTTGCCATCATTCATACCAGCTAGTTGTCAATCCTGGGAGCCCCACCTTCCCTGCTTCCATTCCAGTGCTGCTAAAGGCTGCTGGAAAGCAGCACTCAGTAGCCATTTGAGTCCTCTCTAAACTCATAATGTCTAGTCTCCACTGAGCTCTCACACCTGTAAGGCACACCTTCTATTCTTCCCTGATTGACTTTCCTTGTCATTGCAGCAGCTGCTCCAAATCTTTTCAAATCCCCCATGGTCCTTCCTTCCCCCCAGCTTCTATACATGACTTCACTTTATGGAGAAAAATTGGCCATTCCGTCATAACTTCCCTCTTCTCCCTTACCCTGTACATCAAAAGCCCCCTACATCTTCACCCTCTCCTCCTTTTTTCCCACTCCTTATTTTCCAGATTGACTCCTCTACTTGTGCCCTTGATCTCTTCTTCAGTTTCTTCCTTTCCACTGGATCCTTCCCTGTTGTCTACAGATATACTAAGGTGTCCTGTGTTGTTTAAAAAGGTGGGGGGGTGAGCAGCTAAGTGGCACAGTGAGTAGAGCATCGGCCCTGGAGTCAGGAGGACCTGAGTTCAAATCTGGCCTCAGATACTTGACACATGTACTAGCTGTGTGACCTTGGGCAAGTCACTTAACCCCAATTGCCCTGCCCAAAAAAAAAAGGTGGGGGGACACCTTCATTTGATACTGCTGTCCTCTCAAATTGTCTTCTCTTTCTTCCTACCAAATACTTTCCCCCTTGACTTCTCTCCCACCTATCTGACCTCCTTTTCAGTTACCTTTAGCAATTCATTGTTCAGCTCCCATCCTTTAAATGTGTATTTCCTCATGTCTCTGTCCTGGACTATCTTGTTATCTTTCTTGGTCATTCCTCTGGGCTCAATTATCATCTCTATTCAGATGACGCTAAACTTGCCTTTTCCCTTTCATAGTATCGCTCAAGTTCATCTCCTTCTCTCTACACACATGGCCATATCCCTAGTTCAAGTCATCATCACCTCTAGATTATGTCAGTAATCTCCCCATTGGTCTCCCCTTTTCCATTCTCTCCCTTCTCCAATCCGTCCTGCAAACAGCTGCCAAAATAATTTTCTTGAGACTCAGATCTGACTCTGTCATTCCCCTGCTCAAAAATCCCTAGTGACTCCCTATTGGGTCCAGTTAAAACAAAAACTCTAGCCTGACATTGAAGGCCCTTCACAAACGCTCCAATCTGCCTTCTCAGTTTTGTATATTAAAATATCAGCTACTGTTTTTGTCATATGGTATCCTCCAACAGAACACAAACTCCTTGATGAAAGGAACAATTTTAGTGGTGTCCTCAGGTACCTTGTACATAGTGGGTGCTTAATAAGTGTTCTTCTAATTAAATAGAATTTGTTATATACTGTAGTATGGCAGTTTCCCAATCATCTGACATGGGTTTTTTTTTGTTTTTGTTCTTATGATTATTGCTATGGATATTTATGTACAGAAGCATTTTTTTCCCCTGTCAATGGCATCTTTAGGACATAGCCCTTATAGTGGAATCACTAAATCAGAGAACTTGGTAGTTCTTATTGTATAATGCCATTTTGTTTTCCAAAAAGATTGTATCATTTCATAACTTCACTAGCAGAATAAGAGTGTGCTTATTTTTCCACAGCCCTATGAGCATTACATTTTACCTTTTAACTGTCCTCAGTTTAATGTGTATTTCCTAAGGCTTCTTATCACTTGTATGTACAGAGACTTCTGCCTTAATTTTTGGAATGGGAAATGGTTCCTAATTTTCCTCTTCAAATGAGCTTAAAAGATTGATGTGTTGATGGGTTTTTTTTTCTTTTTTTACTTCCCCAAACCACCTAGGTTCTTCCCGTAAGGAGATAACAAAACATTGGGAATGGCTGGAAACTAACTTGCTACAGACGTTGTCCATCTTTGAGAATGAAGAAGATATCACTACCTTTGTCAAGGGCAAGATACACGTAAGGAACACTTGCTTAGCATCATTGTGTGCTTGCAGACCTCCACCCACCTACTCTGCCACTTCTGTGACAGCGAGTCATATAACTTTAGTGGCAAACCCCAGTCCTGGGGAGCTTACTGTCTCTTAAGACAGCCATTTCATTGTTGGACATCTTGGTCATTAGAAATTTCTTCTTTTTAGTTAATTGAAATCTGCTTCCATGTGACATCCTTCTTAGTTCTGTTTATCTGATCTCCTTTATTTTTAACCTTCTCAGGATACTGGATGTGGAATGTGGATACTTTTGACTGTTTTTTTCTGGGCAAACAACTTTTGGTTATTAAGGAAACCTAGTGAAATTTACCATCCTTCTCATTTCTAGTTTCCCATTGAATTACTGCATGTTTTATTCACTTCAGCCATATTTAGGTAGAAAAAAGATGACTGAAATCTGCATAGTTTACCTAATTATAACAAATGACTATTCATTTGAACACAATACTTTTTTAAACTATTATACATTGAGTAAGTTCAAACAACAGCTGCAATAGGGACAGGTAGGTGGGGAAGCCCTGGATCTGGAGAGGCTCAGAGCAGCAGATGGATCTAGTGGTATCACTTGTAACTCAGGGCTAGGGAGAGCCATCAGATTCTATTCATCCAGCTTCTTCTTCCTCTATTCCCCAACCTTTGAAGCTCAAGGTGTGTAAAAAAGTGTTCTGTCTCAAGTTGCTCAAGATTCTTCATTAGCTACCCTAGTATGGTAGCAGGCTCCCAATTTTCATATTTTAGAACCAACTTCTTAAAGTAACAAATATCACTTTTGCTTGACAGAATTTTTATTTTTTAGGGTCCAGCTTTGTTGGATCAATGTAAAATGAAACCACTAGCCCATAATTCTTAGTGAGGCACACTAGTTTTCTTAGCTTCCTTCTCCTAGAGAAGTCAGGTTATATCCAACTATCTTCCTTGTGGCTGAGTGCCTAGAGAAGGCCCCAGGGCAGCAGTGCATGACTTGATCAGTTCACTCACAAAATCAATAAACATTTAAGCTCTTTCTGTCTACAGAAAGCTATTCTGGGAGCTATGAGGAGATTCAGAGTTTAAATATAAGAGAGCTCCTGCTCTCATGGAACTTAAACCTGGTGGAAGATGGGACATACATAAATAATTGCAATACACAATAGTACATAAGCACATTAGAGAGGTACTGAAATGCTTTGTGACCGTCAGGAGGAAATTTTCATTGCTGACCACTCAGGGAAATTTTCCTGGTAGAATGTGGCATTTGATTGTGGCTTTAAAGAATATCCAAGAATTCAGTAGGTACGAAAAAGAAGAAGAGGACATTTCAGGCATAGGGAGCAGCATGAGCAAAGGGTAAAGAAATTGCTGTTCAAGGGGTGTAGAATAGTTTAATTTGGCTCAAAAATAGAATACACAGCAGGGAATAGGAGAGCTTAGGCTTTGCCAAATTATAGAGGCCCTTGAATTTAATGCAAAGAAATTTGGTGGATGCTAGAGACACAGAAGATTTTTGAGCAGTGACATGGCTAGACTGTGCATGAGGAAGGTGATTCTGGTAGTAGAATTGGGGGTGGGGGGAGGAGTGGAGGTGAAGAGACCAGCCAAGAGAATATTGTGATAATCCAGGCAGGTGATAATGAAGCTCAGTTTGGGATTGGTAACAGTGGAAACAGAGAAGAAAAAAGAGACATTTTCTAGAGATGAAGTCAACAGGATTTGGCAACTAAGTGGATAGTGACTAGAGGGAAGAGTCAAAGATATTACTCCAAAGTTTTGAAAACATAGTAGCTTGGATGAATGATGTTACCATAGTCAGAAATAGTGAAATCATGAGGGAAAGCCACTTTAGAAGAAAAGATTGCTGGCTTGATTTTAAACATGTCCATTTTGACCTACTAACAGGACATCCGGATGGATAGGCCCTATAGACAGTCTAAGTGTGGGGCTGGAGATAAAGATTTTAGAATCATCTACATAATTAATAGCCGTGGAAATTGATAAGATCACTAAGGGAGGGGCTGTAGAAAGAGAAGAGGGCTAAAGACCGCACTTTGTGGAACACTCACCTTAAGGGATGGAAAAAGATCAGGAGACAGGATTAGGATCCTCCTAATAGGTTATCCCTTCTGCCTTTCTTTATTAAAAATGGAGCTAGGGAGCAGTGAAGGAGACAGCAGGGTGATCCTGGTATCATTAGTAGCAATAAAAAGGATGTGTGTTCTGGGCTTCCAAGCAACCTGGGAGGCTATTAGCTCTGGATTGACTTTAGCTTGAATTATTAGTGTCACTTTGGTTTTGCTAACATCCTCTATCTAATTCTTTCATTTGGTCAATGAGCATCCTTCCTGTTGGCAGATCATTGCACTTAACGTTTCTTAATCATAAATTCTAAATTAAATTTCCTTTCTTAATTCCTTTATTGTTTTAGGAACCTAAATGGTTCCTCTTGCCTTTTTCCTTATTCATCTTACATAGGAGTCCTCATCTCCATTCTCTGTTCTCCACTCCAGGGCATCATTGCTGAAGAAAATAAGAATCTGCAGCCTCAAGGAGATGAGGATCCAGGAAAATTCAAAGAGGCAGAACTAAAGATGCGAAAACAGTTTGGAATGCCCGAAGTAGAGAAGCTGGTCAATTACTATTCCTGCAGCTACTGGAAAGGACGAGTGCCCAGGCAGGGATGGCTGTACCTGACTGTCAACCACCTTTGTTTCTACTCCTTCCTTTTGGGCAAAGAAGGTAAGCTTTTATGGTCCAGGAGCCTGATCTAGCCCAAAGAAGCCACACACCACGGAGTAGGGATTTTGAGTTCTTCCCTTGCCAGGGCTTCAGTTCACATTCAGTGACTCCATATTGTGAGCCATTCTTGAGTCACACTGTCACTTATTTCTTCTGTTGATTTTTTTACTTTGTCTCTCAAAGCTGTTTGAATTGGTGTTTCTTTGTTTGGTGGTTCTCAGTAACCTTGGTGGTCCAGTGGGTGGATGTAACTGAGTTGGAGAAGAATGCCACCCTGCTATTCCCTGAGTGCATCAAAGTTAACACCAGGGACAAGGAGCTGTACTTCTCCATGTTCCTCAACATCAATGAGACCTTCAAGCTTATGGAGCAATTGGCCAATATTGCCATGCGGCAACTGCTGGACAATGAAGGCTTCCTGGAGGACAAGTCCCTCCCCAAGCCTGTTAGGCCTCTTAAAAACATCTCAGCCTTAAAAAGGTATGTCTCTTTTCACTTAAGAGAAACAGATAAATGATGCAAAGCAATTGGAGGCTTGGAGGCTCAGCGCAGTCATTGTCCTAATCCAATTTATAGTTGTGTGTGGGACTCTTCCTGTATTGTTCTGGATGAATGAATGAAAAAGCATTTATTGGGGCAACTAGGTGGCTCAGTGAATAGAGCACAGGCCCTGGAGTCAGGAGGACCTGAGTTCAAATCCAGCCTCAGACACTTCACACCTACTAGCTGTGTGACCTTGGGCAAATCATTTAACCCCAATTCCTTGCCTTGTCAGTGTGTTCCCTCAAAAAAAAGAAAGAAAGAAAAAAAGTAAAAGCATCTATTGATTACCTACCATGTGCCACGCATTTTGCTAGGCACTGGGATACAAATACAAAAGTGAGCCAGTCCCTGCCTTCAAGGACCTCATATGGTAATGAGGAACACAACACATATTAAGGAATGGTGGTCAGGGATGGGAACTTTGATCTGGGGAATTACAGGGATAACAAGCAGATCCATAAAGCAGTCTGTTTATGGCTCTTTCTAGCCATAAAATTGATTTAATTACTGTTCTAGAGCAAGAAGTGGAAAGGTAGAGGGGAAGAAGGATCAGTATGTGTGGGTGCGTCAGGCAAATGGGACAAGATGTACAAGGGTTGGCCACATGGAATGAAATGCATGGTTTGAGGCCAGCAAGATATGGTGGGTTAGGTGAGTTTGCATTTACTAATTCACCGATCAGGACCACTCAGCCCTGAAGCAGAGCTCCACAGAAGCTCAGGTTTTGCCACCCTCTCTAGTCCTTTTCCCACATTGAGCTACAGATCTGAGAGTGCTCCTGTTGCAGTTTGGAATATGATGATGTGTATAGATCTAAACCATGGACCTTTGGGTCACAACTCACTGAAGATCTCTGATTTTAGACTTCATGATTATAATAGGGCTTGTCAAAGTTTGAACCTTCCAAATTCCAGAAAAGAGCTAGCCTTCGGGATGCAGGACTATCCATCCATATTGATCTGCCAAGAGAAGTGTCCAAAATTCGAACACTATAAGGAAGGCAGGAGATATGTGCCAATTATCTTAATTAGGAGTAGGGTTCCCCCTTCCTTTCACTCTTTATTCCCAAGGAAAATGGGTCTCCTAAAAAAAATAATTTTTTAAAGTTACTTTTTAACCCGAATAAGAGATTAAAGTTCCAGTCTTCTCACTTATACATATGAATTGTATTTGTCCCAATCAGACAAATGGCAGTTCATGTTGCCCCCTGCTGCAGATGGATACAGTATAGCTCCTACTAGGTGATACTACTTAAACTGAACATAACATCATTGCTAACACTTGGCCCATGTACTTTGGTTTCTCTCTTCTGCTTTCAGAGATCTGGATGCCAGGGCCAAAAATGAATGCTACCGGGCAACTTTCCGGTTGCCAAAGGATGAACGGCTGGACGGACACACTGACTGTACCTTATGGACCCCATTCAATAAGATGCATATCCCTGGCCAGATGTTCATCTCCAACAATTATATTTGCTTTGCCAGTAAAGAAGAAGAGGCTTGTTATCTCATAATACCACTGAGAGAGGTGAAGAATTATTTCAGTTTGAGTATTAATATTCAAGGTCAGCAATCACATTATTATGGTGGTAGCCAAGATGGTGGAAAGAGCATTTGTTTAGGAGTTGAGAGACTTGAGTTCTCTTTCTGACTAACTACTTTGGCCCTTACTTGACTTCTTTCTGTCTCATCTATCAAATGTAGTTAAATCTATCTGGCCTTTATAGTTCTAGGTGGCATTTGGAGGTTCATGTAGGGCAATGGAAGAAGAAAACATGTTGGGTGGGAAGAACTTGTAAAGGTCTTTTTTTGGAAATGACAGGAGATAGTCTTTTAATTGCCATACGATGTTTGCTGTTAGTCATACTGTGTGGAATACGCCCCAGGGAGCATCACTTGGGTCAGGGGATCAGATCATTTCATGGGTTTCAGCAGTTCACCGTGTATCAAGGACTTTCTTTTCCTGTTGGATGATAATTCCATGACTTTCAGGAGGACCCATTGTGAAGGACAAGAACAACTGTTCTGTGTCTGAGAGATTAGACCATAAAAAAGAGACACACCAACTAATCCTCTGGTCCTGGGCTCTGTTTCAAGACATCACAGTAATTGAGAGTTTTAGAGCAAGATTTGGGATAGTAACTTCAAGGGCCCAACAAGACTTGCAAGTCATTAATTGTATAGGAAGCCCCTGGAGAGCTTTGACTACAAGTTACTACTTAAATGCAAAATATTGTAGTAACTATTCATTTCTTGTTTAGTTGTTTCAGTTGTGTCTGACTTTGTGACCCCTTTGGGCGGTTTTATTGACAAAGATACTGGAGCGGTTTGACCTTTCCTTCTCCAGCTCATCTTCCAGATGAGGAAACTGAGGCAAACAGGGTTAAGTGACTTGCCCAGAGTCACACAGCTAGTGTCTGTAGCCAGATTTGGACTCAGGTCTTTCTGTCTCCAGGCCTGGCACTCTATCCACTGTGCCACTTATCTACCCCAGTAACTATTCATAAATAATGGCAATAAGACTTGACTTTTATTCCAGTTTATAGCAGAAAAAAGATAAATTTTGTTTAAAACATGCACTAGTTAGACATGGGAATCTTTTGATTCTTTTGCAAATATAAATAAATGAGACTGGTTTCTGCAAGCCTCAACATGAATTAAAAGCATTTATTAAGCACTGTCCATGTGCCAGGCATTGTGCTATGTGCTAGAAATAGAAAAGAGAAAGAAAAGTCCCTACCCTCAAGCAACTTGTCTTCTGTTGAGGAAAACAAAAATGTGTAGAGATAACCAAAATAAACACTGAATATATAGAAAATTAGCTCAAAAGGGAAGGAATTAGCTGCTGAGGGAACAAGGCAAGGCCTCCTGTAGAAGGTTGCACTTGACACTTAGTCTTAAAGGAGGCCAGGGATTCTAAGAGACAGAAATAAAGATGGAGAACATTCCAGGCATGGGGAACAGTCAAATGGAATAAGAACCCATCTAGTTTCCTGTCTTCAGGTGTGGAAACATCGATGGGGCCACACCTTGGTTGCCTCTGAGATATAGTCTTCAACATGGACTTGCTTCTCAGGGGAAATTTCATGCAAGAAGACAGCTTCCAAGTTTAATCTATTTTGAGAAAAGGGGAGACTCGGAAACTCCTGATCACGTACATGTGTCTTTAATAGTCAGTTCTTGGGTATGTTTGGCTTCTGTCGTAGCTCAAGGGAGAATCATGGAACAAATGCCTCTTTTTTTGCAGGTGACAGTGGTTGAAAAAGCTGACAGCTCCAGCGTGTTACCAAGCCCACTGTCTATTAGCACCAAAAGTAAAATGACCTTCTTGTTTGCCAATCTGAAGGACCGGGATTTTTTGGTCCAGAGAATCTCCGATTTCCTTCAGAAAACATCAGCTAAGAAGCCACGTGCTGGCAGCAGAGAGAAGGCTGGAGTCACGGATCCAACACCAGGGGAGGTGAGATGGAAGGAACATTTGACATGTATTAAAAGAAATTTTTCATAGTTATTGAATAAAGTTCTTATTTTCACTGTTCTTAATTTAAGAAGCAGGAAAGTTGAACTTTTCACTTTTTTCTCTCCTTAAAAATCATACCTTAGATAAGTTGCTTTTTAAACTGTATGGGGCCTTCATTTTTTTTTTCTGAAGATCGCTGGCCCTTAGTCAAAAAATGGTTCTCCACTCCTCACCTGTTTGTCAAATTCTAAATCATTCAAAGGCATTGAAGGTACCTCCATCAAGGGGCCTCATTCCAACTTTATCTTCCATAATCTTCAATATGTACTTTGTGCTCTCAGTCCAGGATACTCTTCTGACTCTACTATTTCTCTTTTGTTCATGATATTTTCTACACATCAAGTGAAAAAGAAGAATACACTAGTGTGAAAAGGAGAAAAGTAGATGGAACTTGTTATTTTTCATAGCTGTACTTAACAAAAATGTGCAAATATGGAGGAAGGGGTGGGAGAGTGGCTGTCATATAAACCTCACTTTTATCTGAAACAGGCAAAGAAGGATTGAACACATATTACAGACACACAAAGAGTTTGGTACAGAAACACATAAAACTAAAAGGGAAATGAGGGGGGACAAGAAGGAGATGTTAAGAGGTAAGATAATATCAAGGAGCAGATAGCTGAAAGCAGAACAAACTTCACGATCTGGAAGGGAAGATTACAAGGAGAAAAAAGAAAAGAAACTAGAATCTGTGGAAATGCATTAGATTGCCTGTTAAAAAGATAGGCATTTGGGGAATGGCTGAACAATATATGAGTGGAATGGAATACTATTGCACCAGAAGAAATGACAAAAGAGACAATTTCAGAGTATTGTGGCTACTATGAATTGAGGCAGAGTGAAATGAGCAGAAACAGAAGAACAGTTTATATAAAGAAGACAACATTGTGAAGAAAAACAACTTTGAAAGAATTAAGACCTCTAATCAAAGCAGTGACCAACCTATATCTCTGGAGGACATGTGGTGAAATGTTATCCATCTCCTAACAGGTGATGGACACGTGGCTCAGAAAGATTTATATTTTTAAAATATGGCCCCTATAAACATGACTACCCTAATTTGTTGTGAGATTGTTTTTCTTTATTTCTTTCATTTGGCATGAGGGGGAGTTGAGGAATGGAATGTTAACAAAAGTAAGATCCCCAAAAAAGGCTATTAAAACATTATTAAAATTGGTTTCAGAGAAACCTGGGAAGACTTGTATGAACTGATGCAAAGTGAAGTGAGCAGAACCAGGAGAACAAGTTATACAATAGCTATAGTGTAAAGACAAGACAACTTGGAAAAATTTGAGAACTCTGATAAATACAATGACCAACCACAAAGCCAGAGTA
Source organism: Trichosurus vulpecula (assembly GCF_011100635.1). Lineage (NCBI taxonomy): Eukaryota > Metazoa > Chordata > Mammalia > Diprotodontia > Phalangeridae > Trichosurus > Trichosurus vulpecula. The sequence continues at coordinate 98,551,141 of NC_050575.1, forward strand.
CTCAAGATGGAACATGCTACTCACCTCCTGACAGAGAGCCAGTGGGCTATAAATTGAGACAGTTTTTAAGGGTCGAGGATGATCAAAGCAGGAATTTGTTTTGCTTGACTCTACATTTTGTAACAGAGGTTTTGTTTTTCTTGCTTTCTTAAATGGGAGGAAGGGAGAGGAAAAAAATGAGAATCTTAAAATAAAATTTCATTTTTAAAAAAAATATTAAGTACAAAGAAAAGGATGTTCATAAGAAAGTAATATGTAGAATTTATTATGTTTTTTAAAAAATAACAAGCAGTATGAAATAGATCAGTAGTTGCATAGAGAACCTTCTTTTTTGATTCTGTGTATACAGAAATGCCTTTTTAATTTATGTTTGATTTTAGAATAAAAAAATAAGATTTAAAAAGTGAAGGGTACACTATCAGTGTCTGGCCCTTGGAGAATGAAGTCTTTGACTAGCCAATGCAATCAGGCTAACAGATAAATTGGGAAACCATTTTAACCTGCTTTTTCTTTTCCTCAGGAGAGCAGTGATCTGCTTGCTAGCCCATCCTCCACCCTCAGCAGTCAACTCACCTCCTTCTTGGAGGAGGCTCCAACTGCTTCTCATGGACTTCTCAAACTTTTTCAGAAAAACTCATCCACAGAGTTTCTTGGACCCAAGGGGGTAAGACTTTCTCTATTATGATTAAGAGATCCAAAGTTTGAATGAATGTTGGATTCTCAAGAGAGGAAGAAGCCAATAATATCACTGGGCACAGGCACATGTGTGGGCTCCTTCCCCCCTGTGCCACTAGCATTTCTCTACCAAAACCCACAAGGCCCTGATGTACCCACCCAAACCAGAGACTGAAAATTAGGCAGAATTGTCCTCTGGTTGGAGGTGTGAAGAAAAAGTCTCTGGGAAATAAATGGAAACCAGTTTATTTCAGTGGACATGATATAACAGAAAGAGACAGTCTCAGGGCTATTGTACTTCTCATTAATTCGCCATAAGTCATAAGGAGTTGAAGTCAATGTCTCCTTTCAGCTTGCTAAGCACTTATATTTTTTGACTATAAGGGTTTTGCAATTTGAGAGAGATGGTCAGTGTTTCATGGGTGATTTATTTAGCGATGAAAGAGGTTTTCTGTGTATATAGCTTTGGCCTGGCATGTTTACATAAGCTGTCTGGAGTTCACAATTACAAACAACACTCTTTTTTCTAAGGCAAAGGAGAAGATGAAAGAAGAATCTTGGAATATTCACTTCTTTGAGTATGGACGTGGCATGTGCATGTATCGTACAGCAAAGACCCGGGAGCTGGTCTTAAAGGGGATCCCTGAGAGCCTCCGTGGAGAACTCTGGCTCCTGTTCTCAGGTGAGCTGCTCTCTCACCACTGCCACACCACTGGAGTTCCCTTCCTCTCAGGGAGTCCTTTAAGGCAGAACATCTGCTTTCTGCTACAAGGTAACTCCACTGGAATGTGAAATGGATTAGGGAGAAGGCCGCCTCGTACACCAGGTTCATGTGGTGGGCCTGCATTCCTCACTGCTCTTTATTGCTTAAGTCTTAGTAGCTCTTGGAGGTCTGGAACCTAATAAAGTAGATGCTACAGAGTGAAATGGAACTTTGCCTTTACTTGAAATTGATCCCCCAATCTCTTATTTTCTGTAAACTCTCCAGCCTAGAGTTTTATTGAACCCCTAGGCATAAACTCTTCTGAGAATGTCAGCGAGTGCTGTGTGTATTCTACTGCAGGAGCCTGGAATGAGATGGTGACCCACCCTGGATACTATGCTGAGCTAGTGGAGAAATCCATGGGCAAGCAAAGTCTTGCCGCCGAGGAAATTGAGAGAGATCTGCACCGTTCCATGCCTGAACATCCAGCCTTCCAGAACGCAATGGGTATCGCTGCCCTCCGGAGAGTGCTAACTGCATATGCTTTCCGAAACCCAACAATTGGGTACTGCCAGGTTAGACACCACCAGTTTGACAGCAGGGATGGCTAGACCTAGAAAGACTCCAGGGCATCTATGTAGTTAGTGCCAAAGTTCGTGGAAGCAGGCAGCCCCCGACAAGATTTAGACAGGATTGGGTGTGTCCCAATACAGAGAAGGAATAGAAAAACAAATTCTAGTGATTGCTCTTGTCCCTCATATTAGAGTTTTATCTTTCACACGTTTCTGGTTTGGACTGAGTGTCTTTAGTCATAGTAAATAGTAAATGGAGGTTTCTCATTTGCTTCCACAAACATGAAGGGCCCGTTGTGTATTCAATCCTGAGCCAGGTCTTGGGGCAGAGTGGCCTTGCTTTCCCTGCTGAGGATGGACTGATACAGCCAGTGGCTTGAAATAGGAGCTCCCAGTTTCCAATGTTGTTTGTTTTCTGTGCCTTCTCGCGTCTGTCATGGCCGGATGGTTCACAGGCTATGAACATTGTGACGTCCGTGCTGCTTCTGTACGGCAATGAGGAAGAGGCTTTCTGGCTGCTGGTGGCGCTCTGTGAGAGGATGCTGCCCGACTACTACAACACCAGGGTGGTAGGTGAGTTGGCCCAAAACTGTCCCTGAGACTCGGGGAGTCAAGCTATCTTGTTACTGAACAAGAAGGAAAGCACAAGTATCTTAAAAGGAAAGACATTATTGGGACAAAAGAGGTTTACTTTGAGAGACAACATGTTATGAATAATAAGAGCCAAAGGATTTAGATCTGAATTCTAATTCTGCTTCTGAAACTTTCTGGCCAGCTATTCATCCACAAATTATTCACCTCTTTGAGCTTCAGTATCTTTATCCATCGAACGGGGACATTAATCTCTGCCCTGCTTTTCTCGTGGGCTCCTAGAAGAAGAAGAATGCTGAAAACCACAGAAACCTCATACAGATGTCAGGGTGCCCATTGTAGCAATCCCTCCATCCATATTATAGTGCTTTAAAGAGCTCTGATTTCACCGGCGTTGGAGTTCCCCCTATAGATCACACTCCTCTCGGACTTAGCCTTCAGGAGTTTCTGTGGTGGAACAATTCATCACCCTGTGGCCGGTCTCGGAACTTAACTCAGCTGGTCCTTGGGTGACAGACAGTTTGTCATCACACCCATCCTCGAAGCCTTTCCCGGGTAATAGATCCTGCCCGAGCTTAAATCCGCTAGCCGAGCCCCTGAAAACCCAGGGTGTCCTCCGTACTACAGTGAGGCATCAAAGGAAGACACTAGTGATGGAATCCCCCTCCAAAGTACCTAACAGAATTCCGGATAGACACAGAGTACCCTTAGTTAGCCCCTCATGTAAGCAGCTGTTGATGAAAGTGGTCACATACAAACTCCACTTTTTAGAACTAGGGACTAATGAGGTCTAAGTTTCCACCAGCCTAAAAACTGAATTCTTACATTGGACATTCCGAAAATGACCCTGGAAGGCAGGTGTTCAAAGATGAGGAAACTGAGGCAAGCAGAAGTGAAGTGACTTGCTCAGGGTCACACAGCTAGTGTCTGAGACCAGGTGTGAACTTTGGACTCCAGGCCCGGTGCTCTAGCCACTGCACCGCCCAGGTGCCACTAGGGACTGAATTGTTATCTTCTTTTCTCTTTTAGAGTTTTAGGAGAAGATGAGTGTTTGTACCAAAGAAAGAAAAGAGTATGGGCAAGGAAGGAAGCCATTTTTCTGTTACTGTCAATCAGGGATTGTAGTAAAGGGGCCCCAAACTAGTGGGCTTTTATTCCATTATAATAAGTTATAAATGATTTGGCTAAAAATCTGTGCCAGGGTAAGAACAGCCGTAACCCAGGTCACAGAGAAGATGAAGGATACCCTGGCTCACCGAAAGCTTCCTCTTCTTCCCCTTCAGGTGCGCTTGTGGACCAAGGCATCTTTGAAGAGCTCACAAGGGAATTCTTGCCCCAGCTCTCGGAGAAGATGCAGGACCTAGGGGTTATTTCCACCATCTCCCTCTCCTGGTTTCTTACTCTCTTCCTCAGCGTCATGCCTTTTGAAAGCGCCGTGGTCATCGTCGACTGTTTCTTCTACGAGGGGATCAAGCTCATTTTGCAGGTCTCCTTGGCCATCCTGGATGCCAACATGGAGCAGCTGTTGAATTGCAGTGACGAAGGTGAAGCCATGACAGTTCTGGGCAGGTGATTCACGGTTCCCCTATCATTTGACTAGCCCATCAGTCTTATGAAGCATGCTGCCCTCCTCATAGGCGTGCAGAGAATGCACATTTTCAGACATGGCCAGTAGGTTGATATGTTTTGTTCATTGATCCTTCTAAATAATGATACTATGATAACTGCTTGATGGCAGGACAAAATTAAGTGGGGTGGACTAGATGATCTCTGACAGCTCTTTCATCTGTAACACTTTATGGTTCTTTAAGTTGTTTTCTGATACTCCTTAGGCCCCACACTTGCCCAAGTAGGCTGCTATTATGAGAGCAAACCATTGGGCAAGAGGAGTATCTTTTAGGGTAACATAGCCTTGTCCAGCCTCAGTCATTCGTTCAGCAAACATTGATTAAGTATCTACTGTGCAGAACACAAACCAGGCAGTAAGGAGGATGCAGGGTTTAGGCAAGGCACAGTCCCTGCCTTTGTGTAGCTGACGGGAGGGGTAAAGACCAAAAAGTAAATAACAAATACTTAGTATCACATAATAAGGGAAGTGTAGATAAAATGCTATGTGAGGTCAAAAGGGGAAGGTCATTACTGGTGGGGGAACCAGGGAAGGTTTCCTGGATGGACAGGGAGTTAAAGGTTGCAGAGGGAGATGGAGGACATTCCAAGCATGAGGAATAGCAAGAGCAAAGGCCAAAAATGGGAGAAGGTAAGGCCTATTGGGGAGATGGGGCAGAGAGTAATCTAGTTGGGACGGCACATATCATGTACAGGGGAAATGATCAGACATGGGTAGCATCAGTTTGTGGAGAACCTTGACTACCTGGTATATTAGGTGGCAGCAGTAGGAAGTAGAGAGGAGGGGCAGGAGGGAGCACCAGCCACTCTTCTTCATCTAGATACTATTCCAGCTTGACTCTCCAGCTCCTCAGTGAAACAGCACCTGGGTGAGGGGAGATATATGGAGTAAGGGAGAGTGAAGAGTTAAGTGTGACAATGAGGTGGTTACCCTGGGTGAATGGAAGGATGGTACTGCCTTGAGAGTAATGGGATAGTTTGGAAAAGGGATGAATTTAGAGGAAAGATAACAAGTCATGTTTTAGACATGATGAGTTTGAGGTGCCTATGAGACATCCAGTTGAAATATCTATTAGGGCTCAGGAGAGAAATTAGCAAAGACTAAAAGTCATCCAGTCCTTGGAGTGAAAAGGAATATGGTATGTGAAACCTCAAATTTCCTTGGATATATAGATCTATAGAAATGGTATTAGTATTAAATCCATGAGAGCTGGTGAGGTAACCAGGAGTATATAGCGAAAGAAGAGAAGTCCCACGGTAGATCCTTGGGCTACAACCATAGTAAGGGGGCAGGATGTGAAGGATGATTTCCTTCAGCAAAGGAACCTGAAAATAAGCAGACAGGTCAGTCAACAAGCATTTAATTTGTGCCATTCACTGCACTATACAGTGGGAATACCAAGAAAGGCAAAAAGATAATCCCTCCCCTCAAGAGTCTCATGTTCTAATGGGAGAGACAACATGCACAAAAATTGTATGTGTGAGGTATAAGTGTAAGTAGAAAGTGAGCCCCGAAGGAAGACACTAGCAGCTGGGGCAGTAAGAGCAGGACTGTTAAAGGACTCTTGCTGAAGGTGAGATTTGAGTTGAGGCTTGAAGGAAGCCAGGAGATGGAGGTGAGGAGGGAGAATATTCCAGGCATGGCCAAGGAAAAGGCATCAAGTGAGGGGATGGAATATATGTGAGGAACAGCAGGGAGGCAGGGCTGGAAAGGTAGAAGGAAGCTAGGTTATAAAGAGATTTAAAAGCCGCAAGAGGACTTTATATTTGACACTGGAATTTATAGAGGGGGCAAAGGTGACCTGGTTAGACTTGTGCTTTTGGAAAACCACCTTGGCAGCAGAGAGGAGGGGGAAAGAGAGCAGCATCATGACGACCCAGGAAGGAAATGCTTTCCAGGAGAAGAGAGCCAGTAGTGTCAGATGCCACAAAGAGGTCGAGTAGGATGAGGATTGAGAAGATTCCATTAGATTTAACAATCAAGAAATCCTTGGTAACTCTGGAAAGAGTGGTGTCAATTGAGCACTGATGTTGAAAGCCAGGCTGGAATGAGTTAAAAAAAAGTGGGTGGGAGGAAAGGAAGTAGAAGCAAGGAGTATTGATAGCTTTTTCCAGCTCTTTGGCAATGAACAGAGCCTAAGAGGATGGAGGGGCCAAGTGAGTTGTTTGTGTTTTTTTTTTCTTTAAAGAAGGGACTTGGGTATGTTTGTAAATGACAGGAAAAAAAGCAGATCGGGAAAGGTTGAAGAGTGGGGCAAAGAAAGATTGTGGGGGCAGTCGGCTGGTGAAGGAAGGAAAAGAGGAGATTCAAAGGATGTGTAAAGGTACTGATCTTGGCAAGGAAATGGGCCTCCTCTTTATCAGGGGTTGGAAGAAGGAGAAGAGAATAGATGATTGTATCAAGGGTATAGAGTCAGTGAAAGAAGAGGGCACTGGTGGCAAATGGCTTCTTTCACAATAAAAGTATGAGGCCAGGCCTCAAGTGTGAGGTTTGAGGGGAGAACAGAGGGTTTGGGACAGCTACTTTTGAGAGCAGAGTGAACACTTGGTAGAGTAAAAAGATGGCTTTGCTGCAGGGAGGGCATGGTTAAGATTAAATGACGTAAGTTTGTAGTGGACTTGGCACAGTTGCATGACGCCTTCCAGCTGCGTCCAGTAGTGTGTGTCACCGTCTCCCAGCAACCAAGTCTTGAGTCTTGCTAAGGCCTTGTTAAGTCCTTGCTGGCCTTGCCAGAAGTGGCAATTTACTTCTGGATTGCTGTTTGCTTCCAAGTTGAGTGCAGATAGGTGGCCTCTGTCCAAGTTGTGTATATCATCCCTACCTTTGTCATCACAGAGACAAAGCAGCCAGGGTTCCTTGAGCCAAAAGGTTGAACAAGGAAATCAGACTAAGGGATTTCCTTTTAGGGCAAATGGAGCTAAACTAGAGTTACAGACTATTTGTTGCATCTTAAATTTCTAAGAGTATCATGAAGCATTGGAATTCTCTGACTCAGAAGGAAGATGTCTCCAACCCAGTGAAGGGCTCCCAGTAGTCTCCTTGAACGCGTACGTTTCATGAGCATATATGAAAAATAAGTGAGTAGCCAAAGACAGGCCCCCAAAGGAGCTTTTTCTATTTGATTTTGCCTACTTCTTATTCTCACTCACTGTTTTCTAAACTGATAAATGTTTTCCTCCTTCTTAATCACAGATACCTGGATAATGTGGTGAATAAGCAAAGTGTTTCTCCCCCTATCCCACACCTACACGCCTTACTTACCAGTGGGGATGAGCCTCCTCCCGAAATCGATATTTTTGAACTCTTGAAAACATCTTATGAGGTCAGGAATCACTCTAGGTTTGACTTTATTTAGCAGTTGTACATGCACCCTGATTAACTGACTTGGATGTTGGCATACGGGTCCTGACATGCTTTTATCTGGAGGTATTTAATTGACTTTTTTTCCTTTTCTAGAAATATAGCAGTTTAAGAGGAGATGACATTGAACAAATGCGGTTTAAGCAAAGACTGAAAGTCATCCAGTCCTTGGAGGACACAGCAAAAAGGAGTGTGGTATGTGGAACCTCAGATTTCATGCAGAAGTTTTCACCTTTGCTGATGTTGTTTTTAGGAATTCTGCCTTTCTAGAATTTTCCTAGAGTGTTCTCTGCTCAGGTAGAGGGAACTGCTGATCACTGGAATCACCACTGATGATTTAGCTCTGATTAGTTCACAACCGGATGGCTAATAAGCTGGGCCAATTATTGGCATTTCCAAATGACCTCAGTTGCCAGACTGAGGCCAGAAACAACTGTGCCTCTTCACAGAGCAGTAAACTTGAGTTTGGTTTCTACCACTCTGTTGGGGTGAGCAGGTACAGGCCTGCCTTCTGAAGGAACTGTGACGAGCACTTGTAGTCTTTGATACTGCTGTCATCCTTCTTTGGGCTTGAGAGCAGTAGAGGAGACCACTACCTGTTTTCTGTACGTGCTGTGGTGAGGGGTTACTCTGTGAGTAGTCAGTCATTCGTGTCTCAACATTTTTTCATTCTTGGAGGTAACATAGAAAGAATTAGGAAATTCTGATTTAAAACATATTGCTTTGTTAGCTTTGGGGACCCAACCTCCCCTTTTTGAAGAGGGATACAAGAAGCTTCTAGCCATTTTCGTTTCATTTACCATACTTTGATGTGAAAGTCCGTTGGAGATGTCTGTTTCATTTGGCTCTGCCATATACTTAGATTTCCTACCCAGGTATTAATCCACATCTGTCTTTCCTACACACACACAGACACATCCCTCTTACGTTATACCCGCATCTGGGGATGAAAATGTCTTGTATTTTCTAAAAGGTTTTCATTTTTACCATTTTAGAACCATATGATTCTGCCCACTTTAAGCTCAATAAATTCATTCTCCTCTTTACCTCAAGGTCCGAGCTATATCTAGTGACATTGGCTTTTCCATGGAAGAGTTAGAAGAACTTTACATGGTGTTTAAGGTAGGATTCTGGAATGGACATTGCATATTCCATCCTTGTGGACTCTGAAAGTGAATTTTCCTGGTTTTCTTCATCAAATCTACTTTCACAAAGTAGAGCAGCTGAGAGGCCTTCTGCAAAAGGAAAGATTCTCTTAGAGGATTCCTGCTGGTCATCAGGTGCCCTGGCCAGCTGTCCATTTACTGCACATCTTTCTACTTTAGTTCACTTCATGTTATACATGAGCCTAAATTTGATGAACCTTAGTAATTCCTTAGCTCTCTTCTCCTACCTCCCTATTCCCACTGCTTTCCTTTAACTGTCTGCCTACAGCCAGACAAAAGTGACTATACTAAGACAATATAGGGGTAAACAAGGATGACATTTAGCTCAGATATTTGTTTTTGTCCCTAGATCCCCAGGGGTCCTGGGGTCCATGAACTTGGGGTTTTTTTAATACACATTTTGATAACTATATTTCAGCATAATTGGTTTTCTTTGTAATGTATGTATTTTATTTTATGTTTTTAAAAACTTTTCAAGAATGGGTCCGTAAGTTTCAGCAGACTGCCAGAGGGGCCCATGGTACAAAAAAGGTTAAGAGTCTGTGCTCTGAAGCAGTACAAAGATTTCAGTTCAGTAAACCCCTCCTTCTACTCGTAGGCCAAATACCTGATGAGCTGTTACTGGGGAAATAACCGCATGGCAGCCATTCGCAGGGACCAGAGCCTCCCCTATCTGGAGCAGTACAGAATCGATGGGAACCAGTTCAGGGAACTCTTTGTCGGCCTGACCCCCTGGGCCTGTGGCTCTCACACTCCAGTGCTGGCCGGACGGATGTTCAGACTTCTGGATGAAAACAAGGACTCTCTCATCAACTTCAAGGAGTTTGTGACGGGGATGAGTAAGTGTCTTTAGGGCTTACTTGCTCTCCCAGATCTGTTAATATGTAATAAATCACAGAGCTGGTAAGAATCCTTATTTTGTCTAAATTTCTTGTTACATGGTTGAAAATGAAGCGTAGAAAAGAGAGTGGTGAGTTAGTAACAATTGCTAGGAATGGAAACTAGGTTCTCCACTGGTTCTGCACGTTCCACCAAGGTTCTTCGTTCAGGCCCCAGTGAGAGAGTGTGGGAATAATGCTAATGAGGCTGCCACCTTGTACTTGAATAGTTACTAGTCTCTCAAGAAGCCCAGAGTGCCCTGGGCTGGCCAGCTAAATCTCACGGGAGCTGGTAGAGGACAAGGCAGGATAGAGAATCCTGCCACCAGACACGCTTCCTTGAAATGATGGCTGCACCCTATTGTGCTTTTCTGAATTCTGCCTGATGATGTCTCTCAATTAATCGGGATAACATCACCTTCCTTTTCTAAATAGGTGGAATGTATCATGGAGACCTAACAGAGAAGCTTAAGGTTCTTTACAAGCTACATCTTCCTCCAGGTAGGAGAACTCCGTGCTTACTTCTACCCAAATGGAGGCCCCTGCTATGAGAGCCCATGCTAAGTTTTTTCTAAGTGCCTTGTAGCTCTCTGCTTGAGGCCCTACTGAATGTTTCGAGAGCCTGTAATTGCAAGGTGGCTAGAACGTTGGAATGTAAAGAAAACGGGGCAGCTATGTGGTGCAGTGAGTAGAGCATTGGCCCTGGAGTCAGGAGGACCTGAGTTCAAATGTGACCTCAGACGCTTGACACACTTACTAGTTGTGTGACCATGGGCAAGTCACTTAACCCCAATTGCCCTGCCTTCCCCCCTCAAAAAAAAAATACAGTAAAGAAAAGGGCCTTCAGATCTGTTTCACATTGGTGCAAGAGGAGGAGGCACAAAGCAACTTTCTTCCTAGACAAGAATTCATTTAGCTCTATTCAGCAGCCTCATAAGATCCCAGGCAGGGAAGAAAGTCTCCATGGTCTGGAGGGCCCAGGGCATCCCCCATCTTTGAGGCAGTGAATTGTGAAATGACAGTGAAGACAGACTAGCTTCGAGGGAGAAGTGAGTTTTGTGTTGAAGTACTTTGGCTGTCTTGTAGGCCAGGTGAGGTTCTGTGAAAGGGTGTGCTTTTTGCTGTCCTAGGTCTCAGGCCACTCTTTGAATGTCGCATTCACTGTAGAGTCCATCTGGATGAGACTGTCCCTGTGCTGGGCAGTCAGTCTGTACCCCCAGTGCTTCCTCCTACAGCCACCACAAACCTTTTCAGCTGGCTCAGACTACCTTCAGGTTCTTCTTAAGCGAGCTAATACATACACTCCCCAGTTTATTTAAACATAAATTTAAAAGGGAGGGGACTGCATAGCTGTTTGTCACCACTTAGAATGTTGATGACACCAGTCTTAAATCCCTTCCTGTCCACCGTGACTCTGACAACCTTGTTGCAATGTAATACATCATAAGGCAACATGGTATACTGAAAAGAGCCTGGATTTGTAGTAAGAAGACTTGGAAGCCACTCCCGGTTCTGTCATTCATTAGCTCTGTAACCCTAAATGAGTCACTTCCCCTCGCTGAGCCTCAGATGCCTGAACTGTAAGATTCGGGTGATAATACTTGCATTGCCTACCTTACAGAATTGTGCATAACTTCAATTTAATGATACAGTTTAGCAGACATTGATTATGAGTCTAGGAAACTGAGTATGTGAGAAATAATCAAATTATACAAATTATACAAATAATACAAAGGTGGCCTAGAGCTGGAAGGTAAAGGTCTGTATATGTGAAGCTAGGCGGTTTGTGTTTTATTCTAGAGCCACTACAGAGCTGCTGGAGGATCTTGGGGAGGGCAGTGGTATAGCCAGCCCTGTCCTTGACAAAGGGGAAACGCTGGAGGCAGGGAAGTTCATTAGGAGCCTGTAGCAGTAATGCAGGCTTGCTATGATGAGGGCCTGAAGAAGATGCTGTGGGAAGTGGAGAAGAGGAGCCTGGTGCTCCTTGTGGAGGGAGAGTCAGTAAGACATGGCAGCCTATTGGTTCTGTGGGGGAGGAGAGTCAAGGAAGATCCCAAGGTCGGGATCCTGGGCAAGTGGAAGAATAGCGTTGTCTGCCAAAGAGTCAGAGAAGCTAGGAGAGGTAGGTGTAAGGGAAAGATTGCAAGTTCTGTCAGTAGGACATTCAGGTAGAGGTATCAGACAGGCAATAAGGTAGTAGGATTAGATATGTACACTTGGGAGTTATCTGCATAACAATAATAATTGACCCCTGAAAGCTGATGAGATCACACAGACTGGAGTACCCCGGGCAGAGCCTCAGGAAGCACCCATTCTTAGGGTGTGGAATATGGGGATGATCCTGCAAAAGAGATGGAGAAGGTGTGGTCAGACAAGAGGATCAAGGGAGAGCAGCGGCATGAAAGCAAAGGGGGTAGAGTCATAATTAGGCTGCAGGAGATCAGGTGGGTAAGCAGGGTCATAAGGTACAGAGAAGTTCAGAAGAATGAGGACAGTAAAAAGGCCACAGGGTTTGGCAGTTGGGAGATCATTGGCGACCTCAGAGAGAATAGGTACGGTCAAGCATCAGGCTCAGAAGCAGGTGGGGAGCACGTGAGAAGTGGAAGATGAGGAATTGGAGGCAACAAACATAGACAGCTTTTTTCTAGGAATTTGGCTCCAAGAGGAAGGATACACACAGCAGGGAAAGGAAGCATAGCAAAAGTTGCAGATTATAGCAGGAAGTCAGAAGATGAATATGACAGGCTTCCAGAGGAGAAAGGAGGGGATGGGATCCAAGGCACAAGTAGGTAAGGACTTCCCTGGCAAGGAGAAAGGCCACCTCTTTGTTCATTGGTTCTTTTGTTTTGAGGTGGTTCAAGACTAGCCACAGTGGTCTTCTCCTTGTCATGAGGAAGATAAGGGAGGAGCTCAGCCTTTCCTCTCCTCTTGTAAGCTGCTAGAAGACCATGCCAGGATGTGTTTTCTCAGTTCAGTTTCTTAATTGATGGTGTTGAAAATGACCATGATAACCATAGAAACAGGAGTGCTGAGGTGACTGCTCCATTCTTCCCTCTCTCCTTCCCCCCTTGTCTTGCTCTTTCTGCCCAGCCCTGAGCACAGAGGAAGCGGAGTCAGCTCTGGAGGCGGCACACTACTTCCCAGAAGACCTCTCAGCGGAAGGTAAGGAAAGCAGAAAAGGGCCAAGTCACGGGCCTTAGTTGGGCTCTGAGTGGCATGTGAGATGTTTTCATCAGTTCTATCCCTCAGAGGGAGGCAAGGCTCCCCATCAGCCTGTCAGGCCTTGGGTGCTGCTGCTACCTGCATTGTCCCCCTCCCTGGGGAATAAGGAACTTTCCTATGAAAACAAGCCTCCCCACTAGGAGGAGCTACTTGCCAGGGCACATGCCCATATGTTGTCAGGAGACTCCAGAAAGATGCACTGTAGGCAAAACCGGCCTTTCCTGCTTCAGTGGTTTGCATAAGAAGCTCATTGGCATTTCTATTCCTGTTTTCTTAACTTCGGATTCTTCGGTGTCTCTGTGTATTCCCTGAATTTTTCTTCTTCCTTCCATCCCCTCTCTTCCCTCCTGGACGCTTCAGTATCTCCTTTTGTCTCAGACCTGGATCTCTTCCTGCACTGTGAGACTCCAGGTCAGTCCCAGGCAGAGTGCTGCCTCCTCGTGCTAAGAACACAAATCCCTAAAGAAACATTATCATTGTCAGTCTTTCCTGTAGGTTTATCACATCAGAGTTTTCCATGGCCCATCTATCTAGCATGTAATGTTCTTGGTGCTTGAGCCTTTCTGATGCATGGTGAGAGAGGAAATGTGGCCTAGTGAGATTAAGCTGGATTCAGAAGTGAGGAGCTATAAACTCTTAATACACACTTTATTGCCAAAGGCAATAGAAAGTAACCTTTAACACCCTAATTTTCCCATCTGCAAAGTGGATATAATGATGTGGTCTCATAGGGAAATGGGGTGGAATAATTGGAAATGGTAAAACACTCTTTACTTCAGTTCAACAAGCATTTATTAGCACCTACTGTATTCTGCTGTGCTAGCTGCTAGGGATACTTAAGATTGTTATTTATGGCAGCCAGCAGCCACACAGATTGACTGGTAAAATAACAAGGCAGCTTGCATGACATTGGGACACACCTGATTTGAATGATTTGCTTAAATATGAATTTTGAGTTTGAAAGGCCATCCTAAGTAGACAGACTAGAGCAGTCTTTTTCACATCATTTTCAACTAGTAGAGGGAGAAGAGAAGCCCACTACTTGCTCTCCCTTCCTGTACCACTGTCTTAGCCAAGTCAACAGGGGTAGAATATTTGGTTGGCCTGCATTTATCCAGTTTAGTACTAGTTCTCAGAGTTAGCTTTTGCTAGCCACAGTCTGCTCCTGGCACAGACTTAAGGAAATAAATTGCCTCAGAAACCTGAAACTTTAATACCAGACACATGTGCTAAGCCATAGACTAGAAGGAGGCTGAAGCTGGAAGGGACCTTAGAGATCATCTTGTCTACCCCCACGTTTTATAAAGAAGTCGGATGACTTGCCAGTGGTCACATAGCTAGTAAGTAGAACTGAGGTGGACACTCAGGTGCTTGGACTCTGAGTCCAGTATTTTGGCTGCACTGCCAGCCATTCAACAAGCCTTTATTGCTGTGTAGCTGTATCAGTCAGGATATTCATGCAGGTTGAATTGGCAGGTGAAATTTCCTTGAGCTTCAGCCTTACCAACAGAGCGTTGGTTTTCCTAGGAAGCCCATTTCCCGCCTGAGACCATGTCATCCCATGGCCTCTTTGGTCCTTCACATATGCAAGTATAGCATGATTTTCTTTCTCCTGAGAACCTTTTGCAGAAGTAATATTTTCCCTGAGCTTCGGGAGTTCTTCCTAAGGTTGGGCATAAGGACAAAAGAAGAAAGATGGTGGCAAGGAGAGGTAGGGATACAATGGAAATTACAAAGGGTGAAGTAGGGGAAATACAGAGTTAACAAAATGGGTCCAGTTCTGCAAGAAGAATACTGAACTAAACTTTCAAATAATTTTCAAAAATAAGTTTTTCTGAAAATAAATTTTCCAGAAATAATTTTCTAAAATAAATTTCAGATTTCTCATTTTCTATCTTAATGGTAGAAATATATTCTGTGACTGTCTTCTTTCTGGTTGCTTAGAAGCTGCATCTCCTGAAGAAAAAGAAGGAAGTGGAAGTGGAGACTTCAAAGATAAAAGAGGTAATGTAGAATATTGTCACATATGACCTATTAATACCAGTGTGATAGGTACATTTCCCTCTCATGCACACACTCTCACACACACTCTCACCTTTCCTTGTACCCTATTGTCCTCCCAGTAATAAGTGAAAAAAAGACACAATTGAAAGACACGTGGAAAGTACTAGACCTTTTTGAGTCCTGACGTATAGGCCTCTCCCTGTTAAATGGACCTTGCTTAGCTTCCAGCCTATGATAATTTTTAGAGTTCCTTCAGTTTACCATGGAAGTAATTTTTGTATCCTATGGAAGCTCTGGCTTGTCTGTTTTTTCCTTTCTTTGCAGAAGAGAAGGGGGCCAACTCCCCAGACTACAGGTACTACCTTCAGATGTGGGCCAGTGAGAAAGAGTCCAAGAAAGAAACTATTAAGGATCTTCCCAAAATGAGCCAGGTATGAAAGTCAAAGAAGAAGTAGAAGAGACAGAGTACACGTTTAAGACAGGCTTTTTGATTAAGAAGGACGGTAGTTGTCTCTTTGGAGGTCTGAGGTTACCATGATCTTCATGGGCTCAGTTCCTTGCTCGGTGAAATGAGGGGCTTGTACTAGCTGGCCTGGTCAGACTAAATAGCCTTATCTAACCCTACCATCCTATAGTGAAAAGCCTCTGAAGTTCTTGGGAAAATGCCAGATGAGATTAAATGTCCTAACATTTAGTAACTCACCATGCCCCTATCGAGCCATGTGGTTTTCCTCCCATACCTTTTCCAAACTGAGGTCTTCTGGCCTCCCTGCCACTAGATTGAGTGTTCCATACTGTGTTCCAGACGTAACTCTGGCCTTCTAAGTCACATTCCTTTCTAATACTAATTATTCCAGGGTATACTTTTCACTTATTCCTTAGGAATATGTTATGGTATAGTTTTAAATGTGGAACCCTCAAGTACAACAACCTGTGTACCCACTCTTCTCTTTCCTCTCCTCTCCCTCCCACCCCAAACAAAATTTTACTGCCTTTGCTAAGTGGATACCTCTTGGGGAAGCAGAAGGCAGGCTATCCCCTTCTTCTGTTTATAGCTTTTAAGGCTCTTCTGGTGCCAATTAAATAATGGCCCTGATTGCCTGGGGTCTTCCTAAGGGGTTATTGCATTCCTGTGACTTTATCATGACACTTACACCGTGGTATGGATTACTCTTGGCTAGCAGGTGTTGGAAATGGAAGGAATGAAAGTGAAAGGTTTCTCTGAGGGCATGGGAATGTTTCTTTTTGTTCTCCTGCCTTTTAAGACCCTCCTAAGCTGCCATTCTACCCCCTGTTCCAGCCCGGCTGTTACAGGACAGTTTTGGCATAGAACCAGGCTAGACAGCTTGAAATGCCTGCCAGGGAGGCATCATTTTCACCCTCTTGGGCCAGACCAACAACAATCACATGTTTCCTAATGTGGAGTCATCATGAGTCTTACTGCTCAAATCAATCCTAAGACACAAAAACAGCCACAAGCATTAGCCCTCTGCACTACAGAAAGGTTTTAAGGTTTCCTTCTTAAGTAACAGAGATCCAGAATCTGAAATACCGGTATTCATACAGTATGCTAATGATACCACAGCAGGCGTCTCTTTTCTCCTACCCTCTCTCTCTGATGGCTCTGCTGAGATCCCAAGAGTGAGTGATGTTGGCAGCCAGGACCAGCTAAGTGGGTTTTTTCCACCAGTGTGGTTGCCTTGGTTGCCTGCTTTGATAGATAGGGCACACATACTTTGATGTCCATATCTTTAAAGAGCAATATTCTCTTTTTTTTAATGTTTGTTTGATGCTCTTTAATTTTTAGATCACTGTCACTTCCCAGGAACTCCACACTCCCTAGTCCCCATGCTCCTGTCATAGATAGTGCCCCCCATGACCTCCCATGTAACAAAAAAGCAGAGCAAAATATGGGCACATCTGACAGTGACAACGCGAGCCTTGTTCCACACCTGCAATCCACCCAGATCTCTGATGAGAGGTTTCCTTGTCCTCATCGGTGCTCTGAAGTCACAGCTGGTCAGTGCATTGATCAGAGTGCTGAAGTCTTTCAGGATTGTTTACATTATTGTGGTCATCCTATAATTAAGAACAGCATTTTCCATTTTCTACAGAGAGATAATGTGGCATAATAGATGGAAAGCTGACCTCAGAAGGAGGAAGACCTGGGTTCCTATAACCCTGAGCAAGTCACTTTACCCCTCGGTGGTCCCAGATAATTTTCTTAAGGTCCCAATTCGCAGAGCAGACAACAGTCTGCATTGGCATAAGGAATTTACTCAGTAGGAGTTCTCTATAGCAATTAAATAACAGGTCCAGTCCAAAAAAAATACATATTACCTTTACTGAGTTCTCTGTCCTTACTTAACTTGGCAAGGCTATGTAATTCTAATACTAATGATAGCTCACACCTTTCTGATACTTTAAGGTTTACCAAAGTGACAGCATTGAGCTTGTTGCTGTTTCATTCTCTGACCCAGGGTCTCTTCTTTTATCTTCCCCTGCATAAAAGGAACAGTTTATTGAATTGTGCAAGACCCTTTATAATATGTTCAGCGAGGACCCAGTAGAACAGGAGCTGTATCATGCCATCGCCACTGTGGCCAGCCTCCTTCTCCGCATTGGAGAAGTGGGCAAGAAATTCTCCAGCCGGCCCCACAAAAAGCCAGAGGGCAATGAGCAGGACTTGACAAGTGAGGAAGAGTCTCTCCCATCAGAACACAGACAGAGCTCAGCTGGGGAGCAGCATTCCCCCGTGGACCCAGAACATAAAGCTGGGGGAGACACACAGTCTGGAAAGACACTGCGGGAAAACCAGCTTGTAAGTGAGGAAGGGCGAGGAGAAGGGCAAGGCTCTCCCTCCCAGCTGTTGTCCGATGATGAAACCAAAGACGACATGTCTATGTCTTCCTATTCCATGGTGAGCACCAGCTCCCTGCAGTGTGAAGACATTGCTGATGATACCGTGCTGGTGGGGGGTGAAGCAGGCAGTCCTGCCTCCAGGTATGGCAGCACCATTGATACTGATTGGTCCATATCCTTTGAGCAGATCTTGGCTTCCATACTTACAGAGACTGCACTGGTGAACTTCTTTGAAAAAAAGGTGGATATTGGCCTGAAGATCAAGGATCAGAAGAAGGTGGAAAGGCAGTTTAGCTCATCCAGTGACTATGAACTTTCCTCCATTTCAGGCTGACCCTCACGTGAGCGAACAGTAAGGTTTTAGAAGGTAAATGGGTGAGAATTGGACCATTGTGGAGCAAGGTGGGAGAATCTTTTCTTATTTTAACAAACAAGCCCAGAATTCTCTACCACATCAGTGACAGGCATAATTGAAAAGGGAGGGCTTTTCCCAAGTGGCTAATCAATATAGACACCTTACTTCTCTGACCAAAATTATTTGGGGCATGGAGAAGTAAAACTGCTGTAATCTTTACTGCTATCAGAAACTCCTGTTGCCCAAGGCTCAGAGAACCACACAGCAAATTATGCATGTCTGCCCCTGCTTGTATAATTTTCAGGAGTTATTATTAAAGCAGTGTTCGTTTGGGGTGCAGCTGCCCTCTCTATACCCTGCCTTCACAGGTTCCTGGGTGATTTTGCACAGAGGATGAAGCTTAGTAGGAAACTGTCCCCTCCCTTGGCCACCTGCCTCTAAGCCACCACACTATGGAAATTCCTACAGGGCACTGGCCTCTGAAGGCAGACTCCCATTTGTCCCTATGCTACAGGTTACTGCCTCAGTCTGCAGTTCCTGGTTTCAGTGACCTACAGGTACAGCTCTGGTTGTACTATCACTTAGCCTTTTGCCAGGAGATAGGTTTTGGTTTTAACCCTTCATATGTGAGTTAGGTGCTAAAATCATCGATCCCTTCAGGTTGCTCTGTAGGGAGGGCAGAGCTCACTGAGGTTGAAGCCTGGAGGGAAGGTGGAAAGGAAATTTTTTAAAGCAGGCCTCCAGACTGGGGGACATAATTACTGCTGCTTTCATTATTATCCATTTCATTTCTTTCACTATTAACATTTTTAAAAGCACCAGATCTTTCTTGGTATATCTTATTTTAGTCATTTACGTTTGCTTAAAAGTGAATCACTGTTCAGTGCCTACCTAATAACATGCCCTGAAAGGAGAGTCCCTCCCAATATGTGGTATGGACGCCCAGAGACAACATGCTTCAGCAGCTTCCAGAACAACATCCAAAGAGGTTGCTTCTCTGGGGCTGCTGGGAGCTAAGCCTACTACAAAAGGAATCCCTGCCCTGTAGGCCCCTCTAGGGGAGAAGGAAGTTCTGCAGAGAGCTGAAATGGGTTCTGAGCAGGGGCTGTGTCGTTCCAGCTTACACAGGCTCCTCCTAAGCTCTTCAGTGACTGGCTAAGACTTGGTGCTCTCCCTCACCTGGAAGGAAGGGGACAGACCACGGAACTTCTGTTCCCCTTCCTCCAGAGCCAGGCATGGAGAGGGAGGGAGGGAGGGAAAAGGCTGTGCTCTGGTTTAGCCCACTACAAAAGGTACCCATGTGAGAAAGTTTTGGAAGGCAGGAAAAAAAGTCTTCAGTGTAGGGCCCTCCATGGTCTTTCCCCAGAGAGGGATGCCACCCCTTGGTGTCCTTGGCTTCTTACTTCTGCCTCCTCAGCTACGGCCAGAAACCCTCCTGCTTTTTACTAAATGTTGTAACTTATTGTAATTGATTTTAAAATAAAAATACTCTACATGGTCTTACTCTTTCCAGCCTGATCTGTCATGTCATCAGTGAAAGAAGTGAAAACAAAGGTTGGGGCCTTGTCTCAGCTACACACATCTGGAAACCTGTCTCCAAATAATCCTTCCTTCTGTCAGGTCCCAATCTTGGGTCCTGTCTCCTGCTTCCCACTTCCTCCTCTCCATCCCTCATCCAGTTCCACATCATTCTTCATCCTCTTTTTCTGTGTGTACATAGGCCAGGGGAGCCTGACCTTAATCAAGCTGTTGTATAGACAAGCTTTATATGAAGCCTGAACCTGTGCCACCACCAAGAACCAGCGGCTTGGCTGCCATCAGTTGAAGCCTCCTTCCCTTCGGCCCCTCCCTAGCTGTCAGAAGCCTTCTACAATCAGCTAGAAAACAGCAACAGCAAAGTTTCCTTCACACTAACAATGTAATCAGAACCTAGAGGCCAGTGTGGCCACAAGCCTCTACAGACTTTCTGTTCCTTCTGGCCAACAAAGTCTTACCTCCTGATCCTCTAACCCCCGTGATTCAAAGCTGTCAATGCCCAGTCAAAAACTGCTGCCTCTTGCTATCCTTTCTCATTCATCCATATCCAGAGCAGCCTTCCATCTTACCATTCCCTTCTGCCCTCCCCTTCCCTGGGCTAGAACCTGGAACCCCTGTTCTAAGGAATTCTCCACTCAAGATCTCTTCCTCTCATTTTCTGGCATGGACAGAAATACGGCTTTCTAGAGAAGACATCAACAGTTAATCGACACTTCTCATACCCATCCCTCACATAGAAAAGTGCACACTTGCTTTTCAGCACCTTAGTCCAGGGTACAAGCCTTACCTTTGCCATCATCACTCGGCACCTTCTACTTTGTGGTTCTTCCTTTTCATCATTATTCCTTATCCGTATCTGTATTCTAACAATCTTCAAGTCTCTTCATCCTCTCTCAATGAGGGCGGTACCTGATTCACAGTCATCTTCTCCACCTCAACTACTCCTTTAGCCTGGGTGACTTCACATTCATGTTGGCAGCCCTAAAATGCTGGCCTCTCAGCTCATCAACTCGCACCACCTCCATCTCCACTTCCAACTACATTAGACCTCACTATCCACCAAGACTATTCCACCTTCAAGATTTTGAACTCTGAAATGCCCTTCTCTAATCATAGTCTATCTTTAACACCTCATCCACTGCCTTATCCATCCACTCTACAGAAACTTCTTTCCAAGATCACTCCTTAATTAATAAATTCAATAGCATTTTTCTCAAGCCTTCTCATCAACTTTTTTGTAGCATCAGCCCTGTTAATCACCCCCTCTTCCTAGATATTTTCTCCCCATGATGCTGCTTGCTTGCTTTTTAGAAGGAAGGTATGCTTCTACTTCCTAAGAGTGGTTGTTCCACAAGTCTGTCCTGGGCCTTCATTTTCTGTACCAGGGTTCTTAACCTGGGGTCCATGAACCTTTTTTTAAAAACATTTTGATAACTATTTCAATATTATTTTCCTTTCTAATTTTGTATCTTTTATGCATTTAGAAACATTCTGAGAAGGGGTCCATAGGCTTCACCAGAAGGCCAAAGAGGTCCGTCACATACACATACATACACAAATTTTTTCTCTATATACTCTCCATGAGTGAATTCATGTTTCCCATGGATTCAAGTATTACCTCCACCAAACTGACTCCCATATCTGTATTTTCATCCTTAATCTCCCTTTTGCATCTCTTATCATATGTCCTACTGACATCTAAAACTCAATTTGTCCCAAATTCACCATCTTCTCCAAAAAAGCTATCCCCTCCCAACTTCTTATTTCTGTTTTTCTATCTATGGAACTGTCATCCTCTCAGCTCCCATTCATCCAAACACAAAACTACTCCCAGGTTCAAGGTACTCTATGAACCCACTCTCTCTAACCTATAGCTCAAAAGCCTCCATTGCTATGCTTATCTTTAATAGTCAGTCAGTAGACATAATTAGTTTAAAGCAAAAGCATACTGAGAGGCATGGATGGCAGGATAGTTACAAAACGTTCTATAAACCTGGTGTATGCTCTCTCACAAACACACACCACATTATAGGAAAGGATGAACATACACTTAGAAGATGTTAGTAGGAAAGAATGCGTTTTGGAAATGTGTCCAAGGCCACTCGGAGCTCTGGCACCATAGACCCAATGTCCCTTTTCATAGTATCTTCATGTTGCTCCTTGGTGCAGCATCCATGTTGGTCATTCAGATGGGCTTTCTGGTCGTTCCTCTCTTTAGCTCAATTCCTTACTTCCAAGGCTATCTCTCTTCTTCATTCATAAAGTCATGTAAGTTTTCAAAGCTGTCTCTCGCCTCAACTCAACTGCTTTCTAGAGTCAGTGGCCTACTTTTTAAAGGCCTATCTTTGGTTATTTAGTGGCTGACTGGAATTTTTGATCTGAGAATTTCACATGTAGTGTAACCTTACCTTTCCACTTTATTATACTTCAACACCTCATTGTCTATGTTACTTCCCCCATCTAATGACATTTCATGAATTTCCAGGGGCAGGAAGTCAGCTGATCAGAGGCTTCCCAATGAACTCCACCACCACTGCATGTAAAATGAGCCTAATCTATACTTCCCCAGGGGATAATTTGTAGTAGAAAGAAAATTGTGCCTAAGTCAGAGGACCTGATTTTGCAACGAGGTTCAGGCACAGACTCATCTCTGTGACCTGGGCAAGCCCATTTCACCTTATCTCAGCCTCAGTTTCCTGATCTTTAAAATGAGGGAGTTGGACAATGACTAACCTCCAGAGGACCGATGATAAAGCATGGTACTCACCTGAAAGAAATATAAGGGACTCAGGTTGCAGAATGAGACATTTTTTGGACATTGGAAATTGATGCACTAATATTTTTTGCATATTTATTTTTCTTTTATTCCAATGGGGAGGGGGAAGGAAATAAAACAGATTTTTGTCCGTTGGGAAAAAAAAACTTAATTTTTTTTTAAATGAGGGGGCTGAACTAGATGGCCTCTAGGGTCCCTTCCAGCTCTAACTCTTTTCCCAAGCTCCACGGACAGCTGGAAACTTTAACACAAGCCTCTAGCCCAGTTAGTAGTGCTGAAGGCACTGAGATGGGATGGCTCTGCGCTCTACAGCTGGGTGAGCGCCCCGCGCAGCCGCAGCTCCAACCCCGGCCGAGCCTCCCCTGGGTTCAGCTCCTGAGAGCGGACCCCGCTGATCATAGAGACGAGCGCCAGGACCTCCCGACCCGGCTACAGAGTCTTCAGAGTTCTGCGCAGGCGCCGTGGTCCTGCGCTCGGCGTTTCTGGGAATTCTGGTTGTTCCGCTCCATTCGGAGGGACGCGCTGGTCATCCTGGCAGGCCTGGACCTGTATCCTCCGACCCGTCACCTCCGACCTTCCCACTCCGGCGCACTTCCCGAACCTTGAGAAAAACCCGCGTCCCCCACCCCCTCCCCCATTCCCGGCGCCTTTGAGCGACGGGCCTTGCGCCAGTGACCCGGGGGAGGGGGCCTCCTCTGGTGGCGGGCTTATAATGACGGTCATGCTTGGGGGTCACACAGAGAGCTTTCAAGTTTTACCGGGCAAGGATCCTCTTAATTCTGAAAGTCTCATGGGGGGTGGGGGTGGGGTTATAATGAGGAGATGACAGCTGAGATTCCACCATTGTGGCTGGATGGGTGAAAAAGCATTTCTTCTTTTTTCCTCAAGCTTTGAGATGTTCTTGATCAGAAAGCTAACTTTGTATCAGCCATTCCCAAAGTAATAGGGGCAGTACCAAGAAGGCTGACCCTCCCTCCCAGCCTTTCTAGTGGTGGCTTAAACCTTAGCCAAAGACATATTCAAGTTGAAGCTTTGGGTACAAGAGTTCCAATATAGGAACCTGATTTTGAGGTTTTTTCCTACACTTCTTCCCTCTCTCCCCACTCCCTGTTTAAACAGTTTTCTTAAAAAGTAGCCAGATTGTTTACAGTTTCTTAAGCTGCCAACTCATTTGGGATCTTTTAAATTTTGACTAAGTAAAATAACTAACTAGTCAGTATATTTCACTTTGAAAAAGTGACTACTGCCCAGGAACAATAAATGTTTGTATTTTTTAAAGGTTCTCTAAGATTGTGTTGTATCTATATACTTAATGAGTGGTTGTTTCTATTTGATGAATACTTTGCCTTTTTACAAAATTGTTTGAATGGTTATTGCTTCTTGGACTAAAGAAGCAGAAATGTTTTTATAACTTGTCTTAGGAATTTTGTCTTGTTTATAAAGTCAAGGTTTTCCTAGCCCTTTGGATATAAAAATAAGGGTTACTGTTAGTTTATATTGGAACCTTTTTGTTATATAAACATTTGTAATAGCTTATTGATTGAAAATCAGTTCTTAGTCCCTTAAAGTGGTATCCATTTCCTTTCCATTTGTTTCAAGCTGTTTCCTCCCCTTTTTTGAAGCTGCTTCATTGTTAATATAGTATATAGACTGTTAGGAATTCAAACATTGGATTTAACTAATTTTCTACAGTTGTCTCCCCTTACCCATACAATTCATCTCTTTTAACTTTAAAAATTTTTTTTACAAGTTTCAAAATTAGGTACTACTAATACTGATTTATAAAGATAAGAAAATCTTCATATAAGCTTATTTTTTATATCATTTTCTAGTGAAAATCTGCATTGGTTGTCATTGGTCTGTTATAGTGATTATTGTGCTACATTATATCGTACACAGAATTAACAACTGCTGAAATTTTAAATCCTGGCAATTAGAGTGGGTGAAATGAAGCTGCATTTAGCTACAGCTAACAAGAAATGATGTGATTGCAACTACAGTAAGTATACTGTACCAAAGAAATCTGTAATAATGTAGAATCCCATATGAACATTCTAATAAACCTCCTTATTTTTTGCAATAATTGTGCCAGTACTTTCAGTGATATTACTTAAACATATATAGTGCCAGGCCATTTATTCTCAGATGGAAATTTATATTAAAACCAAAAATATTTCTAATCTTTTATTTAAGTAAAAGATGACTTGCCGTAAATTAATAGGTGAAAACTATTCCACAGATCTTTTAGTTGTAGTAACTGCTTATAGCAGTAAACTCAGTTTTGTAAAAATTGACATTAAGTGAAATCTGAAAACTTTGTGCCTAACAATGACTGTTACTTGAGGTAAGTAGGATTTGGCAGGAATATTAGAAATCTTGTCAGTAAGAGGCAATGAATGTGAAGGAGATCTTGATTATTGAATAAAGTTTTATCTTTCCTCAAAAAAAAAAAATAGACAGCCAGCAAGGGGCAGCTAGGTGGCACAGTGAGTCAGGAAGACCTGAGTTCAAATGCAGCCTCAGACACTTGACACACTTACTAGCTGTGTGACCTTGGGCAAGTCACTTAACCCCAATTGCCCTGCCTTCCCCCCTCAAAAAAATAAATAAATAAAAGACAGCCAGCAAAATGAGATGCATATTTATTCTGTACCAAGTCCAAACCCTTTACTATGCCATCCTCCCATCACCCTGAATAAGAAGTAAATGCCACTGCCCTCCCCTTTTAAGTTATATGTTAAGGTGCAGACATTTTTTAAAAATTACTGTTTAGGGAAAAAAATAAAAATAAAAAAATTTTAAAAATTTTAAAAAAATTACTGTTTAGGGGAGAGAGGAGGAGAAAATTTAAAGCTTACGGAAGTGAATGTTGAAAACTAAAAATAAATTAATAAATTTGGAAAAAATTGCTGTTTAAGAGTTTGTTACTCCCCTTATGTTTTCATAGATGAATTATTGTCATCTATATCGCTGTTTGCGTAGTAACCTTTTATTTGAGGTTATACTATAAGAGACAATGTCCATAAAAAAACAAATTACTTAAGTCAAGAAATTGTTGTGGTGGTTGTCTAGTCATGCCCAATTCTTTGTGATTCCATTTGGGGTTTTCTTGGCCAACAGACAGCTTTGCAGTTTCCTTTTCCAGCCCATTTTACAAATGAGGAACTGAGGCAAACAAGGTTAAGGGACTTTCCCAGGGTCACACAGCTAGTAAGTGTCTGAGGCAGATTTGAACTCATGAAGATGAATCTTCCTGATTCTAAGCCCAACCTAAGTCAAGAAGGCCTGTTTTCAAACCCTGCCTCAAACAACTTTCTCTGTGACCCTAAGAAGCAAAACCACTTAGTCTCTCTCAATTTATTTTCTCCTGTATTAAATGGATTTAAAGGAAATATGCACCTCACAGAATTGTGAGGATCAAATGAGATAATGCGTAATGGTATTTTTCAGGCCTTCAGTTCTACATAATCAGGAGCTGCTTCAGCCAAATTATGCATGGCTGATACAACTAATCAAAGGCACAGCCATTTGACCCACTGCTTATTTTACAAGATAAGCCATTTTGGTTCTATAGTTGGGAAGTTGTGATTCTTAAACTTTATTGGAACTAGACCTGGTCTAGGTGAACTGAGAAGTAGAAAGAGGAGAAGAAGGAGAAGGAGGAGGAGGAAGAAAAAGAGGAGGAGGAAGAAGAAGAGAGAGAGAAGGCAGGAAGGAGGAAGGTATTACAAGAAGACTACAATGCAGCTGTGATGGGTCGGGGGTCACCTAGATAATATGATCTCTCCCCAGCCAGGAACCCAGGGTCACAAGAAGTATTGAAGTACCAAGGTTAAAGGTAGAGAGCAGAACACAGAAGCATGGCAGAGAGATGGCCAGAGTGGTGGTTCTGAAGGCACCTAGATATGGTGAACTCTCACTACCATAAGGTGTCTGCATAGCCCTAATGCTCAACAAGGCTCAAAAGTAAGTGGACCCTGAGCTCAGCTGTAGGGCTTCAGTGATTTTAGATGGCTCCCTTCTCCTGATCTCAGTAGTAACTATATGCAAATGGTCAAAGGATATGAACAGGTGGTTTTCAGAGGAAGAAATTAAAGCTATCTATAGTCATATTTTTAAAAGTGCTCTAAAATACTATGGACTAGAGAAATGCAAATCAAAACAATTCTAAGGTACCACATCATACCTATCAAATTGGCTAACATTACAAAACAGGAAAACGATAAATATTGGAGAAGATGTGGGAAAATTGGAACACTAATGCATTGTTGGTGGAGTTGTGAACTGATCCCACCATTCTGGAGAGTAATTTGGAACTATGCACAAAGGGCTATAAAATTGTGCATACCCTTTGACCCAGCAATACCACTTCTAGGTCTGTATCCCAAAGAAATCATAAAAAAAAGGGAAAAGGAATCACAGGTACAAAAATATTTATGGCAGCTTGGGACAGCTAGGAGGCCCTGGAGTCAGGAGGACTTGAGTTCAAATTTGACCACAGACATTTGACACACTTATTAGCTGTGTGACCTTGGGCAAGTCGCTTAACCCCAATTGCCCTGCCTTCCCTTCTCCAAAATATATATATGTATGTATATATATATATATATATATTTATAGCAGCTCTTTTTGTGGTGGCAAAGAATTGGAAATTGAGGGGATGTCCATCAATTGGGGAATGGCTGAACAAGTTGTGGTATATGAATGTAATGGAATGCTATTGTGCTATAAGAAATGAGGAGCAGATGGACTTCAGAAAAACCTGGAAAGACTTGCATGAACTGATGAAGAGTGAATTGAGCAAAACCAAGAGAACATTGTATAGAGTAACAGCCACATTGTGCAAGGACCAGCTTTGATAGACTTAGCTCGTCTTAGCAATGCAAGGATCTAAGACGACTCCAAAAGACTCATGATGGAAAATGCCATCCACATCCAGAGAGAGAATTACGGAGTCTGAATGCAGATGGAAGCAGACTATTTGCTCTCCTTTTCTTTTGTCGTTTTGTTTGATTTCTTCTTCCTCGTGGTTCCTCCCATTATTTCTAATTCTTCTTTTACATCATGACTAATGTGAAAATAGGTTTAATATGAATGTATAAGGAGAGTCTATATCAGATTGCATGCCATCTTGGGGAGGGAGGAAGAGAGAGCGGAGGAGAAAATACAAAACTCAGAATCTTATGGAAGTGAACGTGAAAGCTAAAAAAAATTAATTATATAAAAAATAGTAACTATATCCAATTTGCAGAATGTTTGCCATTTCTGTGTCTGCACCATGTTTGCAGGGTGTTGCCCATTGCTCGTCTGCTCCACAAAGGATGCTTTCATTGAGAGAATGGTAATAGTCTAGTGACCCACAGCCAGCAAATTGCTCAGCATGTCTGACTTTTTAAGCAAAAATTCATGTTTGTTTAGTTGTTAGACTTGGACCACTCTAAGACCTTGATTGTTTTCCCACCACTGAAAGTCTCTGTCTTCTCAGAATGCACTTTTCATTCCATGTCCCAGAGTCCATAGGGAATATTTGGCTTCTGCATTACTAAAAAGACCCACACAGGGAAATTATTCTTTATATCAAAGCATAGAACTAATTCCAAAGTTTTCTCCAAAAGAAAATGCTTCCTTACTTCTGCTCTTGGTGTTAATTTTTCCCCCTTTCTGTCCATCTCATCACAATGAGAAGTGAAAGATAGGACTCATCTTAGTTGCCATTCCTGGCCCTGGCTCAGTGCCCTTGGGTGTATTTATCACTTGATATCACTTGAGTTACCCTGTCATCCTTGTCATTCTTACTATTTATTACTACTCTCGCTGAGTTGGCTGCTTAGCTACTGCATTCCTACTCCAACAAAAGCCTGAAGTTCACACCAGACCCAATAATGACCAAGAAATCCAGTGAGAAACTGAAGCATAGACCTCTTCCACTACAGAACTATAAAAGAAGTTTAGCCAGAAGACCAAGAGTAATAGGAAAGTAGCCAGCACTGTCAGAGTAGCCTTTGACCATGATCAGAGACAACCAAAGAAATGTATAACCTGCAAGGTTCTATGTCCTAAGGTTCCAAAAAGTCAACAAGCATTTAAGTATCTACTGTGTGCCAAGAATGTATGAACCCTAGCCCAAAAACCCAGTACAGGAACTAAAGCTGGAGAGATGAGTAAATCAAAGACAAGACTGACCAGTATCCCAAATCATTTCAAATCTTCAAAAAGAAGAAAGTAACACTGTCACAACGGGACAGTGAGGTGCGAATGACAAAGAAATGGACTTTCCACAAGGATTACAAGAATACCTAAAAGAAATGAACAAAGAAATTTAAAATGAAATAAAAACTCTCAAGGAAAGAATTGGAAAGGGGAGGGGGAAGCTTAGAAGAAAAAATGGTAGACCTTACCCAAGTAGCAAACTTTTTAAAACTGCTTGCCAGCCATAGATATACCTGAGGCTACTGGGGGCAGAGGTGTGAACTACAAATTGGAATTCAGGGACCAAGTAGTCCTCAGTTCTTTAGGTATCTGCTCAGCTAGAAGCTGTGGACTCGACCTGAACAAGAGCCAGACCTTGTATGAACAGTCCATGCCTATGGTTTTCGAAGCCCTCATCACCTGGGGCCAAAAGCAGGAAGAATCAAATCCCCTGAAATAACCAAGATTCAGAAAGCAGCGAAGTCAGGGTTTGTCACCATCCAGAAAAGCCCCTTGAGAGGCACTGACTCAGACTATTCTCTGTTTCCCACGTGTTCCATCACAGAATTTAATGGATAAGTTAAAGATGACATTGCCACTTTACTTTTTTGTTTCAAAATCACATTTTTTTCAACCTGTCCATTCTTTTAACAAGCAACCTAATACAAAACCAGAATGGCTGAATAACAAATTCATGTTAAATAAATTCAACTGGGTCCTCATTGTTGCACTACAACTCTTTTTCTTCATCTCAGATTGAATTACTATTAAAAGACCAGCCAAGATAATGGAGTAGCAGAAGGTAATAACAGCCCAGCTCCCCCACCACAGCCCCTCCCCAAAGATCTATAAAATGCACCAGACCTAAGTCCTGAATGGGAAATCCAAGAAAAAAATCACAGGGAATCATTTTCCATCACAGAGAGGAGAGGTAGACAAACAGTGAGGTCTTCAAACCATGAAGGTAGGGTCTAGCTGGAAGTGGGCCACACAGAGCCTTCCAGAACAGGAACTGAATTAAAAGCTTGTCAGAAGCTTTGCATCAGGGCCAGAATAGGTACCTAGGCACAGGAGGACTCCGGACCTTGTGCAAGGAGCCGGAATAGATACTGACTGGCAACTCTGTTGTTCAGTGCCCAGTTCTGGGAGACATACCTATTGTACACTGAGTAACCTATACCTGGGGCTATCAGTCCAGGTACAGGGAGCAGCCATAGGCCTTAGGCTGTTTACTTAGGGAAGAGTCAGTACTGAGGTGTGAGAGGGTCACAGGTGAGGAGATACTGAGAAAGAATATAAGTTCTCAGAAGTTCATAACTCAAGCAGTTTATTACTCACAAGCATTCAAGAGTGTGGCTTCCTTACCCTTCAGGCCTTTGGGGCACAGGAAAATGGTGGTTTAGGGGGCAGCTAGGTGGCACAGTGAGTAGAGCACTAGCCCTGCAATCAGGAGGACCTGAGTTCAAATGTGGCCTCAGACACTTGACACACTTAGTAGCTGTGTGACCTTGGGTAAGTCACTTAACCCCAATTGCCCTGCCTTCCCCCCCTCCAAAAAAAATTGGTGGTTTGGGCATATAGCAGGATAGATACCTAGATCAAGAGCCCAGACAGATCTTTTGGGTTTCTGCCTTTGTATCTGGTTGTTGTTGCCGAGCAAATTCACAGGAACTGAGTGGGAAGGGAAGCTAAAGAACAGTCAACCAGTGGCTAGTCCAGGCTGCAAGTCCTCCATTATCAATCACAAGGAAACTGTGATCAGTAAAGTTTGCTAACCTTACATAATAAACTGATAGTTTGCTAACCTTGCATTCCTAATCCTAAATTTAGCTGACAAGCCAGTTGTTGGGTACATAGGAACTTCCCGTCCTACAGGCAGTTCATCGAGTGATCAAACATGGAGTCACTTCTGTCAACTAGGGCTTAGAAATAGGACAATATTCATAAGAAGAGAGGTGCAGTTGGGTGGCTGTGACCCAGGAATAGTCCAAGCTGAAGCAAAATAACCAAAGGCAAGAAGGGGAGGAAAGGGGAGCCTGAAATTCTATCACTCTGAACCTGCAGAGCACTACAGCTGGCTGACAGTGTCCGAGTTCAGCAGCCCTCCAAGGAGTTCCAACCAGGGGAACATCCACAGTTGTTTTACTTGAACCCAAACTCAGGTCAGGAACTGGCAGAGCTCAGACCAGAAGGCAGCATTCAGACTTTTTCCTGGATCAAACTAATTTGAATGCACTAAAAGCTTACAGATACCTGAGCCATGATTTTTTTTTAAAGGCCCAGACATAATAATGTATTCTAAGCTCTGTACTCCTTTATACTGGTGACTGCTAAAACATATATGATCTCAATTTTGGCTCTTTGGTATTTGAATTCATTCTTTCAGGATCCTTGAAGTATTTTTCTTTGACGTAGAAGCTCTGGAGTTTGACTATTATGCAGGAGATGACTAGTAAACTCTATTTTCATTTTGAGTGTATTGGAACCCATATGCAGAGAATTTTCTCTTTGATCCTAAGAAACCTGGGCAGTTTTATTTTGTGATTCCTTGAAATATGATGCCTGGGCCTTTTTTTTTTTTTAAATCATGGCTTTCAGATAGTTCAGCAATTCTTAAATAATCTCTCCTTCTTCTGTTTTCCAAGTCAGTTGCTTTTGATATGAGAGACCTAACAGTCTATTTTATCAGTCTTTTAACCCCCAGAAGGGTTCATGAAGAGTGAGACCTGACTGAACAACAGTAAGAAGAAAAACAAAATAAAGGAATAAGGAAATTAAACTATCTCCATTTGCAGATGACACGATTATATGTCTTATCTAGACAATCTCAGATATAGACTAATCAAAGTTGTTTAATTCATTAAAGTTAAATAATTAACAAAAGGAGTTAGCTTTAAATTAGATAACTTCAATAAAATAGCAGGATATAGGAACAACTTCAAAAATTATTTGCATATCTCTAAAACCAAGGAAACCAAGAGAAACTGATGAAGATATACCCTTTACAGTAATGTAGCTCAGTGCTTGCACTCGTCTTTTTATCTTTACTGATAGCATATAGAAATTGCCTGGGAAAATGATTTACAGAAAGAAATAGAGCAGACATTATGAGCCTTTCCATGGGAAACATGATTGCCTCCACTTTCTCCATCAGAGAAAAGAGAATGAAACAGGCCTACTTTTAAGTTCAACCTGGGGCAGTGACTCACACAATAGGATAAGAAGATGCTATCTGTACTTTGTGCTGTCTCTCTTTTTTTCATTATTCTCATTTTCTGACCTTTTAACTGAAATTTCCGGGGTGAGATAGATATACTGATGATTGAGAGACAGGCAGTAATGACTTAAGTTCAGGGACTCTGAAGCACATGATGAAGCCAGAGAAGAACTGCAAAGAAAGGAAATATACAGAATTGCTGAGAATTGCCACCTATTTTGAGTTATGTTTGACTGTTCAGTGTAAGTGGAAGCCGTGTGACATTTTTTGCTTACTTTTGCCTCCCTTAAGCGTTCAGGAAGGCAGCATGTCCCTGAATCAGTTATCCAGCAAGGGACTTAAATAAAAGCTATCTCTGAGTCAAGTACTGAAGTGGTGGTATGCCATGTTGGGGGCCGGGAAAAGCCTGGACATTTCTGGCTTAAGTGCTCTGTAGTGGCTAGTGGAGGTACTGAAGTTTATTAGATAGATAGTAGCTATCCCTTGAACATGCACCAGAGTGAAAGAAGGGGCTTAAGACAGTAGCTCTAGTAGAGAGAGAGACACAAAGAGGCTAATTCAGATATTGATTAAATCAGTTGATTAAAATCCCTGGAATTCATAACTAGTCCAGTGACATGCTTTATC
Organism: Trichosurus vulpecula; assembly: GCF_011100635.1. Lineage (NCBI taxonomy): Eukaryota > Metazoa > Chordata > Mammalia > Diprotodontia > Phalangeridae > Trichosurus > Trichosurus vulpecula. Next base: position 98,583,501 of record NC_050575.1, read on the forward strand.
CCTTGAATGGGTGAAGAGGGTAGCAGTGAGCTCCCAAAGTGTCACAACAGCAATAACAAAACATAGTAAATATTCATAAGACATACAAGAGATCTATATGAAGACAATTCCAAAGTTACTTTTGACAAATCACAAAAAATAACTGAATGAATATATCTATCTCCTGCTCATGGATTGGTTGAACAAATATTGTAAAAATTCCAATTCTTATATTAAGTCATAGATTTAATGCATTTCCAATCAAGATATCTGTAGCTTATTTAAAAAAAATCAAAGTCACAACTAAATTCACATGCAGAAGCATATAGGCAAGAATGTTTTTTTTTAAAAAAACATAAAACGGAGAACAGCTGAAAGGAGATTCACTCTACCATTGGTCCCCAAGTCCTGGGATTTCACATCCTAAATATATCCTTAGAATTAAAAAGGATCTAGCTGTAGAAAGAGATTCACAGCTGTTCTATTTGTTTTCTCTGTTTGTTTTGTTTTGTTTTCTCTTGGCAAACAGAATTCATTTGGAGTTTTACTACAGAAGTGTACCAATTTACATACAAGATATCTAAAACTGAGAATGTAGTCTTTTTAAAAAAAAAGATGTTTTAAAAATTCTGAACTTAATACTCAATAAAATGAGCATTTCTATATTACAGATTAAGTGGATGGTACCTGAAACTTCTGATCTCTATTATGAACAGCTTGCTTTTCTAGTAAAGTCAACATGTAACTTTTAAAGTTTTCAAATGCATCTGTGATTCTTTTGGGCCTTCCTCCTAACCTTTTCTTTGAATTATTTAAAAAAAAAAGCTATGTGTTATTTTATTAATCTGTCTCTTCTATTCCTGTCCTCCTCATTTGAGGACTTTTTCTTAATCCCTCAATACATACAGGCATAGTCTGGCAAAATAAATTTCCCCATTCGTGATGTCTAAAAATCTATGTCTTTGCATTTTAAATTTGTCACTTCTGTGGCAGGAGGTGAGCAGCATGTTTTTTCTTCATTCTTTTGTACTCATGATTTATTTTCTGTTAATCAGATTTCTAAAATCTTTAAAGTTGTTCTTTTCTATAATGTTGCTATCATTGTACAAATTGTGCTCCTAGTTCTGTTCACTTAGTTCTGCACAGCTTTGTAAAAACTATCCCGGTTTCTTCTGAAACTCTTTATTTCACCATATGTTCATATAACATGATTTGTTTCCCATTGTGGGGACAACCTCTTAGTTTTTGTTATTCAGTCATGTCTAATTCTTTGTGACACTATTTGGGGTTTTCTTGGCAGAGATACTAGAGTAGTTTTCTACTTCTTTTTCCAGACCATTTTACAGATGAGTAAACTGAGGCAAACAGGGTTAAATGACTTGCTAGTGAGTGTCTGAGGCCAGATTTGAATTCAGGAAGATGAGGCTTTCTGAGGCCAGGTCTGGCATTCTATCCATTGTGCCACCTCGCTGCCCTTGGTTTTCATGTCTTATTGCTATTGCTAAGATTTCTTAGAAATCTAGTCCAGGTTTCTACCTATTTTCATGGAATTTCTCTTTGTTTCTTCATTGCCTATAATGCTAGCTCGTGGCTTCAATCAATAATCTTATCACATTAAGGAAACGTTCTTCTGTTGCTAGTATAATGGGCACCATCCTCTCCTCCCCTTACCCATTCCCCAACATACTTGAAGGTTCAGGCAACTACCATGAAAGTGTTGGAGAGCCAGCATATGAATCACCACTGAAGGGTTTGCACTGTGAGATGATGAAGAGGCCCATTATTGGTTGCAGAACCAGAGAAGCTAATGACTCAATGGGTGTATACAACAGAGTGGTCCATTCCCTTACCTGTCTCCTCTTTTCTGATTGCAGATAACTCAGGACTCTTTTGAGCAGCATTTTGAGTTGGGAGGGGGAAGCTGCCTTCATGTGCCAATGAGCACATGGCATATAAAACACATGTCAGCATCTCAGCATTACCAGAGAAGAGCCAGAGACACTATAGCCTAAAGGACTCTGTGTGCTGAGGCATCAGAAGCAGAGGGCCCTGTAAGAAGAAGCCCATGAAAAAAGCCCCAGGGTGATTGTAAAGTAACAGCAGGAGTCCTTGGGGAGCAGCAGTCACCAGAGCAACATAGCAATAATCAAACCAAAATAGCTGATGTGCTCAGAGTTCCAAGGTCCCCAGCATTCTGTCCTGAGGTTCCTCAGAGAGCTCTAAACTTCCAAAATCCAGGGGGGGTCTAACTCATGGAAATGAAGGTCAGATGCAAAAAACAGATGAAGCAAAGCCAAGCACCTCATTCAGAAGCAGAGGAGGAGAAGGAGCCTGGCCCTGAAGCTCTAATTATGGAATTAAAAATGAAGAGATTAAAAATCAAAGAAAACATCGACCAATGATTTAGCCAAGGAATAAAGGTCTTCCTGCTAACTAAAATAGACCAAAACAGAAATGAATGACTCAATGAAACAGAAAGAAATATTAAAACAAAAGCAAAAACTTGAAAAGGTAGAAGAAAATGTAAGATACCTAATATGAAAAGCAACTAACTGACTGGGAAAACAGGCTAAGGCGAAAGAGTTTAAGGATCATTGTACTCCCTAAAAACCATATTAAAAAAACCCTGGATAGCTTTTTCAAGAAATCAAATGAAAGCTGCACAGATCTATTAGAACCGAAGGGCAAAATGAAGATAGAATCCACTGATGACTTCCAATTAATTGAAAAAGTCCCAAAAAAGTCATAGTCAAAATCCAGAGCTTCCATATCAAAGAAAAAATTACAAGCATATAGAAAGAAGCAATTCAAGTACCCAGATGCTACAGTCAGCATCACATAAGATCTGGCAACTGATACTGTTAACCAGAGGAGTTCTTGGAAAACAATATTCCAAAAGGTAAAAGAGGCTTACTACCAAAAATAACATACTTTGCAAATCTGGGTACAATCCTACAGGACACATAAAAAGAGTATTCCAAAATACAAAATGGATCTTTAATGGAAAACATAGCTGATAAAAAGACCAGAGCTGAGTAGGAACTTTGAAATACAAATGCAAGAAATCAGAGAAACCTGAAGAGATAAATTGATTTGAGCAACTGGAAGAAACTATATGATGATGTATTCTAATAGAGGAAGAAGAACTGTGTCCCTTCAGAGCCCTAATATTTTCAGAGGGTATTAAGGAATATAGCCAATACAGGAATTTATTTTGCTTGATGACCAATATTTGTAAAAAAAAAAAAAAAAAAAAAAAAAGGATTTTGTTTTTCTTTTTTTCCCCAGTGGGGAAAAGGTGAGAACAGAGAGTTCATATTGAGGGTGTGGGGAAAAGGGAAGTAATTGAAATAAATAAAAAGTTAATAATGGGTACTGAAGACATTAAATAAGAAAAACAATTCTAGGAATTAAATTGATTCTGTCCTAAGGGTTTGAATAAAGAAACGAGAAAAGAGGGGGCAGCTAGGTGGTGCAGTGAGTAGAGTACCAGCCCTTGAGTCAGGAGGACCTGAGTTCAAATTTGACCTCAGACACTTGACACATTTACTAGCTGTGTGACCTTGGGCAAGTCACTTGACCCCAATTGCCCTGTTTTCTCCCCTGCAAAAAAAAAAAAGAGAGAGAAAGGAGATAAAAGGGGGACTATATTAGTGTAGAAAGGAGGAAGAAGGGGATGGAACTTGCTATTTCTCATAAGAAGAGTATTCCAAAATACAAACATCAAGGAAAGAAGGGGGATAGGGCATCAGATGAACCTCACTCTTAACTGAAATGGTCAAAGAAGGGTTGAGCATATACACACATATGTACACACACACGTACACAAAATCTAATGCAGAAATACATCAAACTCAACAGAGAAACAAGCACGGATAGGGAGTAGAACTGAAGAGGAAGGATAATGCCACGGAGGGAATAATCACAAACAAAACAAACTACCTGATGGGGAAAGGAGGGGAGAGAACCTAAGGGCTGCCTTAGATTCCTTTGTAGACAGCTGCAGAATGGCTAAACATGGTGCGGTATATAAATGTAATGGAATATTATTGAGCTACAAGAAATGATGAAAAAAGAGATGACTTCAGAGAATGCTGGGTAGCGTAAACTGATGCAAAATGAGCAGAGCCAGGAGAACAATTTATAAAAAAGACAGCAAAATTGTGGAGAAAAAAAAACAAGTGAAAGACTAGAGAACTCTGATTGATGCAATGACCAACCATTTTTCCAGCAATCCTATGATAAAACATATTATCCACTTTCTGCCAGTGAGGTCATGAACACAAGGTGCAGAGAGAGACACATTTGTGGACTTGGCCCCTGTGTGGAATCATTTTGCTTGAGTGTGCTTATATATTAACAAGGCTTTTTTGTATCTCTCCAACTATGCTTATTTTTTACAAAGGTTAATTTTTTTCCCTTTTTCTTTCAAAGTTTTTGATTGGAGGAGGGGGGGAGCTAGTAAAAGTCATGAGAAACAAAAAAGGGGGCCATTGTAATGCTTTTTAAAAATACACAGAAGAGGAAAAGATCAAATACTATTAAAATAAAATAAAATACACAGAGGAGAAAAGAAGGAAACTTATAGATGAGCATGGAAGTTTTGAAAGTAATATGTGAGTTTGATAATACTTTTTAAAAAGCAAATGATGAAATGGAGATTCACAATCTCATGAAGAATTCACTGTGTGTGTTCAAAATTGAAATGCTTTTTGTAAGTCCAGAATTAAAAAAAAAAGAGAGACCCAGAAGAAGGCCACCAATATATTGAGTCTATCTTCTGTAGGTAATGCAGGAGAAAATACAGTAGACAAGAATAACACGGGATGAGGAATGAACGGATTCTAATCTTCACTTACTGAAGGAATGCCCATTTTGATGAGATAATACATCTGCTGACATATTGCACTATTTATTGCATTTTGATTCATAAAAGTAAGATGCAAAATTTCTGCTTCTCTAATGCAGGACAATTTTGTGACCCAGCCTGAGATCAATTTTTTCCATGTTAACGTGGATTTGAATAATAGCAATAACATATATTCTGTTTTTTTCTTGAAAGATAGTGATCTGTCCTTTATAAATTTCATGCAAATATTTGGTAAATATGTATTTTTTTTCAAATTGTTATGGTCCAGTTTTGAATTTTTTGTTGTTGCATGGCCATATTTGACCCTTCATGACCCCACTTGGGGTTTTTTTGGCAAAGATACTGGAGTGCTTTGCCATTTCCTTCTCCAGCTCATTTTACAGATGAGGAAACTGAGGCAAACGGAGTTAAATGACTTGCCCAGGGTCGCACAGCTAGTAAGTGTCTGAGACCAGATTTAAACTCAGGAAAATAAGTCTTTCTCACTCAGCAGGACTGGCCCTCTATCCATTGTGGCACCTCGTTGCCCCTAATTTCAAATAGTACCTTTGAAACATAATGTGGTCAATTAGCCTAAGTCTTTTGTTGAAGAAAAAGCATTAATACTGTACTCTATGTTTTAAGGCACATGTTTCCCAGAAATCATTTTTTATTTAATTTAACAGCCAAGCATTTCTAGTTTAGAGGGAGATGTGCAAACTGGCATAATCCCTCCACCCTTGTGTGGTTGGACTTGTCTCTCAAACCCAGGATAATTTGAGGTAATACTTATAGAGGCTACTAGGTGGTGCAATGGACAGAGTACTGGGCTTGGAGTCAGGAAGACCTGAATTCAAATGAAGCCTCAGCGCTTTCTAACTGTGACCCTGGGCAAGTCACTAAACCCCTGTATGCCTCAGTTTCCTCATCTGTAAAATAGGGATAATAACAGCACCTGCCTCCCAGGGTTGTGAGGAGAAAATAATTGTAAAGCTCTTAGCTTAGTACCTGGCACATTGGTAAGTGCTATATAAATATTAGCTATCCTTAGTATAATATATAGGAATCTTGAACAAGGAAATAATACAATTAATATTTATTATATATTAATATAAATATATTCATAATATAATATTTAATTAATATTAATTAAAATATTATTAATAATAATATTATAATAGGAATCTTAAACAAGGAAATACATTTAAATCCTGTTCGGGGTTACCTGTCCAGAATAGTCATTACTCAATTCCTTCCTTCACTATTAATTGTAATTATATTAATTGTAATCATATTAATAGTAATATGAATTACTCAGTTCACTTCGTTCTTCAAGGATTTCCAGGGTTCCTTCCTAGTGATCAATATCTCCGTCTTTCCAGAATAGAGAAAGTTGGGTCATAGCTCAGTTGCTTCAGAGACTAGGAAAGGCAAGCATTTTGTTAAGAAACCCACCTAAGGAGAGAAGTCTGGAAGAGGTTTTTAGGCAAGAGAAATATTTCTAGAGGAATGGGAAAAGATTTTTTAATATGCTTCCACACTCTTAATTGGATTTAACTGTGTTCAGTATCGTCAGTGCCGCTCCGCCTTTTCTTGAGTTAGCAATTCCATGATACATTTTGGTTCAACTTGTCCATTCAAAGCTATGTAAGCCCTACAGGAAAGAAAGGGGGAAGGGGACCAGAGAAGTGGGGGGGGGGGGGGTGCAGTGATAGAAGGGAGGGCAGATTGGGGGAGGAGGTGATCAGAAGCAAACACGTTTGAGGAGGGACAGGGTGAAAGGATAGAATAAAATAAACAGGGGGCAGGAGAGGATGGAGGGAAATATAGTTAATCTTTTACAACATGATTATTATGGGAATGTTTTACGTGACTACACATGTATAACCTATATGGAATTGCTTGCCTTCTCCATGGGGGAGGGGAGGAAGGGAGAGAATTTGGAGCTCAAGGTTTTAAAAACGAATGTTAAAATTGTTTTTTACATGTAACTGGGTGAAAATTAAAATACCAAATAAAAGTTGGGGGGAAAAAAGCTAACGTAAGCCCTTACTACATTATGTGTTATTTGTTGCTAAACATATCGGATGATTTTTAATCCAAATTCTAACCTTTTATCCTCCTTCTAAGGAGTTCAGCCCATTTACATTTACCATCCTAGTTGTTACTTATCTTTCCTTCTACTGTTCTGTTAATAAATTTTAATAATTACTGATAGGAATTTCTTTTACTCTAGATTTGCCTTTTATCAAAAGTGTCTGATCCCAAGATCAGCTTGCCCTCCTCTTCTCAGCTAGGTGGGGCAGGAAGATCTGAGTTCAAATGCGGCCTCAAAACATTTAATAGCTGTGGGACCCGGGGAAATCACTTAAACTGTTTGCCTCAGTTTCCTCGTCTGTAAAATAGGGATAATAACAGCACCTATCTCACAGGGTTGTTGTGAGGATCAGATAAAATATGTGTAAGATGCCTAGCACATAGTAGGAGCTTGCTTATTCCCTTTCTCCTCTCCACTCTCTTTCTTTCACCTTTGAACCTTGCTGTATTTAGTTAACAACAGCTTGTCTTATAAGGGTATGGAATTGTTCTACGAACCTATCTTTTTTAGGGAGAAGGTCTCCTTTCCAAAAGCTGCTTTGAAATGTCTGCTTTTCCTGTGAATCATTAAAAAGTCTGTGGATTAGGGAATGCCCAATTTTTGACCTTCATATTGCATGCTTAATATTGCTAGGAAGCTGATTTGGAGTTCATGATCGATGCTTCTCGATTTTCTTGAATAGATGACTAGAGAACAATGTTCAGAGTCTTCCTTTTCACTGAATGTTCTGTGATGTCCGTAATTCTGAGCTTGCTGTGTCTTGACCTCTCCTCCAAATCTGTCACATGCAGCTATGTGGTTTCCAACCTCCCTTCCAGTTGTTTCCTGAGCCTGTTTTTCCACTTCCTCTCTGGGATGACCACAGCTCATTTTGACAGCATTGTCTGCTGATTGCTTCTGTTGGATTTTTCAGACGATTTTTGTTATATTTTTCATACGTATCACTTTTCTTAGGTTGTTCTTTCTACTTGTTGTAAGCTCTTCTCCTTCTTCATGATTTTCTTGCTAGTTTTAATTCTCTCAAAGTGTCCTTTGGGAATTTCATAGATTTCCCATTTCTTTCCATAACTATGGGAATATGGAAATACTTCATATCCCTGTATTTAGAACTATGGAACTCCAATCCCCTTTATCTTACAGATGAGGAAACTGATCCCTAAGAAAGGATGAGATTCACCCCAAGGTCACATGAATAATAAAATAACGAAGCCAGAATTTTAACCCAGAAATTTAAGCCCTTTTCGCTATACAATTCCAAACTTCCCTAGTTACTCATATCTCTTTTCCATGCTCATTTTTGAGGTACATTTTAATTTTGTGTGAATCTCGACTCGTTTTTGCTCAGTTGTGTTGAAGGGGACATTTCATTATTTCATTCTGAAGTGCCAGCTCCTTTGCTGCCTAAATTTTCCCTTTAAGAGTCATCACCTTCCCTAGATGGCTGCCTTTCTTCACCTGGTATTTTGTTTGCACCTGTCACCTTAAGGGAGGAGTCTTTCTTTTTTATACTACCCATCTCTTCTCACAAAGCCTTACATATACCATGGGGCCATCGAAAGTCATCCTGACCTAAGTCTTGCCCCCTAGACTCCAATGACTCTGGAGGAGAGAATGAGGTTGATGACTTTGCACAGCTCTGTCTCACTTAAATCCAGTTCATTAAGACATCTCCCTCCTGACATCATTGGTCCTCTTAGAGAATGAAGAACAATAATCTGTGAGGAGTAGCAGCTGCCCCTCTGGGGGACCCAACAGGCTAGCTCTGCTTGGGCACTGCTACTCCTCCTCTTCCTCCTCCTCCTTCTCCCTCTCCTTCCTCTGTCCGCGTGGGGTGTCACCCATGGAGGTCCTCTGTGCAAAGGAACTTAAATTTTGGTCACTTATACTTCTCAAGGAATCTTGGAGTTTGGGGGCTGGACTATTTGTCTTCCCTACTTATTCTGATGTTTTTTTTTTTAAGCTGGGACAGTTAACTTTCATCTCAGGTAGTTTTCTTTATGATTTATTTTCCACTACAATTTCTTAAAATAATAGCTCTGAAAAACCTGGCCATTGGGATTCAAATGGAGCTACTAGCCTATGCCTCAAACCCAAATCACTCAGGCTCTCACTAATTGGACAGTGATAGGCCCCAGCCCAAGCCTCACTTGCTCACTTTTTAAATTTTGATGGCTCAGAGTGAATGCAAATAGTAATTGTTTCTGTTGTGGCCAAGGGTTTTCCCCTCCCAGATTGTTTTGTAAAGGCAAAGTAGAGCATCTCTTACCTCAGTTCTTACCTAGCCTTTAATGAGTGTTGCCTCAAACAAAAGAAACCTGAGAAAGACCTTAGCTTTAAAAGGCCAGGGCTTCTCACTGCATCCTGGGCCATCTCTGGTCATTTTGGCCTATGTTCTGCCATTGGACTCTGGACTGTCTGGAGGAGAGAAAGGCTGATGATTCTGCACAGCCCTGCCTCACTTAAATCCAATTCACTCCAAGTCAAACATCACCCACCTGATGTCATTGGTCCTCTCCAAGAATGAAGGATGAACACATACACCATAATAGGTGCCTGTCTAGTGAATTTAAAGCATGGATATAGGTGGGTGCTTACTAATGGCATCCAAGATTCTTGAGGCTAATAAGCAAACTGGTTAGTTTTTTTGCCTCTCCTATGGCTAGCATAGTGGCAAACCTGTCTGTATTTTTCCTAAATTGACCTGAATTTTTAAATACAAGCACATTATGTATATGCTGACTCTCGTTCAGCCTTTTTTAAGGACCAATGAACTGAGGGATGATGTATTGATTTGCACATGAATAGGATTTAAGTGAGGCAGAGTTGCACCGTTATCAGCCTCACTCTCGTTCAGAGTCATTTAATTCCAATGGCAAGACAAAAGTCAGGCCATGGCCTGGGATGCAGTGGATGACTTTTGGGCATTTGGATGTCTGACCAAGCTGAGCTCCACAATGCTTGTTTCTGTGGCCTTCACGGCCTCTGGAATTGTTCTCATGCGCCCTCCACCAGGGGAAGTCTTTACATGCTTGGGGCAGATACAACCAAAGGGTTTGAGGCCTATTGGTTACCCTCAAGCCATTTGCAGAGTTTTACCCGGGTGTGGATGCTGTGCATGCCACAGCTTCTTGGAACCACAGGGGACCTGGGTTAATCAAGCAGACACCAAAGGTGGCAAGCTCTCAGAGGTGTTGGTCCTCCTTACATACACCACATAATAGCAGCTACCTTTCAAGAAGCAAAGACTTCTATCCCTTGTCTCTGCATGACGGAATATCAGATACCCCTACCTATTACGACTGGGATGCTGCTGCTCTGTACATCCCCGAGTCCTCTCTCAGCGATTTGGCTGTATGATGCTGTAACCAGGGTGGAAAGCCCAGTGTTCCCCAGCTTCTTTTTCTGATACTCCCCTCCCCCCAGGACCTTGGGGACCTCTTCTGTCAAAAGCTTTTTCCCCTAGCTGTCCAAACTAAAGCCTTGACTAGTAACAAAAATTCCATGCTGTGATTTATTCTCAAATAGACTGAGGCTTCTTTCTGAAGTTCCAAAGACTTGGTTAAGCCAAAGGGGACAAACCTGTGTTGTTGTAAAACCCAATTAAAACTGTTTGTCATTGAAGAGAGCCTTAAGTTCTCTTAGCAGGGAGAGACATAGACAAGCAGGGTAGTTTTGGAACTACCCAGTTAATTTAACATTAAGATTCATGGTGTCATAATATTATTCACTTTATTCCTTGTGGAAACATCCATAACTAAAAATTGAATCTAAAACAAACATAATCTTTCAATTTGTGAAAAATAATCCTAACAAAAGCTGTGTCCAAATATTTGTGCCCCCATTGCCAGCCCCATCCTTCCCCCGCTCCCAACCCTGCCACATGTGATTTTGTGCATCATGGTCGTAAGGGGATAGGGACGTCTATGAGGGCAGGGATTGTATTATCTAAATTTTTTACCTCCCCCAGTGATAAGAACTCAGTAAAGGCTGAATAAATGTTTATTGAATGAATGGCAATGGATACAGCAATTTTTTCCACCAGAAGAAAGCAACATTAGTTCTTCACAAGTTGCAGAAACGATTACAGAGGTGCAAAGTAACACCACTTAATTTTAAGACAACCAACATGAACATGAGCTCTCTTGCACCAGATTAAGGGAACATGGAAACAAAGCACTAGGGAAACCTGCCCTTTACTTTGCCTTCATGCCCTCCTCCCTCCTCTTTACAATATTGTTCCTTCACAAAATGGTGAAGGGATGCCTGAGGTGAGCTAGGTCATCCTTTGTTTCCTGCCTCCCCCCTTGAAACAATGGCACGATGGTGGGAGGTGCGCTGGTGCTAACAAGCCTAAGCAAAAAGTGAACTGATATGGTTTCCAACATGACAACACAGAACTAAGAACTTTCGCAAAGATGAGCTTAATTTCCACAGAAGCTGGGACTGAGACGGGTCAGTGCGGTTACGGGACAGAAAAGTGAGGTGAGGGAGTTCTCAGAGCGGGAACTCTCTTATGGATGAGGAGGGTGCTTGGAATACTGGATGGCATCGAGAGCGGCCCCGATGTCATAGTTCTTGGTCTGCAGGAGTCTGGTGAGCCAGCCGCCCTCATCAGAGAAGCCCATGGACAGCATCTGCGAGAGGGATTCGATCAAACATGGGTCTGCTTCTGCCAAAGACAAGGAAGGTCATGAAGAGTCAGGCCCAGGTGCACAGACTGGTCACACTCGGCCCTGGCTACCTGCACCTAGGACATCTGGGTCACCTACTCCATCTTAACGCGTATTGCTGTCTGGCTAGACTTCCCAGTTAAAGATTTCAAACTACCCTCTAGAGGGGAGTCTTATCCACAGTTAACAACACAGACCTATCTAAGGCAGGCACTTAGGAGAGGAGATGGGACACCCCAAAACAAAGTACTCCGAGTTACTGAAACCACTTGCCTGGTGGAAGATGTGGGTATAAGGCAGCTTCCCTGAGCCCTGTGGGTCCCTCCTGAGAATGGTCCATGGAGTTTGAACCACCTGTTTCTGGCATTTGTAGGGACTGAAGTTCACCTGTGGAAGGATCCACTTCTTTCGAAGACAAGTGAGTCCAGTCATCATCTCCTCCCGAACCAGTCTCTGCCTGTTCCTGTGAGGAGAGGAGAGAAACCAGGCATGACTAAAGTGTGAAGCTGGGGCAGCTAACAGCAAGTTGGCCAGAGATGCTAGCTGTCATGGCTTTTTGGTTGAGATGTATGACGAACCACCCTCAAGAGCCAGTAATTCTTGCCTTCACTGAGTTTTATTCTAAGACTTTCTCAGCTAGAATTAAAGTTTTCAAAGAGACCAAATTATCCTAAGATGCTCACTAGGATAGAAATGCCCAAATTTGTAATATATGTCAATTAGGAGGATAAAAGCAAGCTCAGGGTGGTCTCAGCTTACTTGGGCTGTTGGGCTCTCATCCACTTGCATGGAAGACTCTACAATCACCTTCTCCATCTGCTCAGAGAGGGCCGCCATTTCCATCTCGGCGCTCTGGGGGTCTGTTTGGCTCTGGCTGGATGAGGAGGTGCCTGGCTGAGGACTGCCCTTGTCCTCACTGTTGGACTGGGAGAAGGGTGGAGTCACCTTGCTTCTCTTTCCACCGTGCTCTACATCGATGTCAACATCAATACCTGAAAGACCAGGAGTGCGTTACAGCAACCACAGGCATCACAAAGGAGCTGAATGCCAATGGAAACTAGTCGAGGATATTCTAGAGGCAAAGAGTTTATGATTGTTGTTAACTGACTTATTAGCATTTGTTAAGCACCTGATATTGGGTAGGGGGCAGCTAGTGACACAGTGAATAGACCCCAGACACTTACTGGCTGTGTGACCCTGGGCAAGTCACTTTGCCTCAGTTTCCTCCTCTGCAAAATGAGCTGGAGAAGGCGATGGCAAGCCATTCCAATGTCTTTGCAAAGAAAACCCCCAATAGAGCCACGGAAGAGTCAGACACAAATTCAAGTGACTCAACGAAAACTGGAGTAAGCCTGAGGAAAAAAATTCTAACAGTCTCTTTTCCCTCAATCAGGAAAAATCAAAGGCTGATTTTTCCTCACAATCTTGGGACTAAAAGAAAGGAAAATACACATCCCTCCACTCAGGTGGAAGAGTAAGGGTGAGGAATATTGCAAATAGCACAGCCTTGTCATCCTCTGGTTAAACTATTTTCTTATTACAAAGGAGGGTTCAATGTTGGGGTTGGGGAGATAGCATACCACAAGACATTATTCAAACTGGTAAGAGAAGACACACTGGGCATTATTCAGAGCACCACCAATGCAAACCAGTAACTTGCTACTTTGCATTCGTTTAAGGGAGGAAAGAAAAACAAACCAGGTGATTTTTAAACACCTCTCCAGGACAAGGCAAAATAAAATCCTGCTGTAGGCTTTAACAAAAGTTCAAACTCCTCCTTCTGATCTATGCAGCCCACATATAGGCTCTATGCACTCATACAAAAAGCTAACTACCCATTCACCTTCAAATGAAAATCTCCACAAGATTGGTTAAATGAGTTAAAACCACTAAAGGAATGAATGAGAAATCTGCTGGGACCTGGTCCTCAGCTCTACTTCCAGCCTCTCCCAAGCTTGCTCTCTCCCTTCTCCACCTCAAAGCTGTGAAACAAAGCTCCACTGTTAATGTAATAATGCCTGGTGACAGCTTCCATAGAGGCCTTGAGAAGTGGCCCCCAGAGGCAACCAGGAAGCATCTCATTCCTCTTGCTAGAGGTGCAAAAGGGCTTACATGGTTTCATTGAAACACACATCCATCAGGCATTTATTAGGTTCCAATTATGTGCTTTCTCCATCTAGGAGTTCCCTATATTAGTGATATCATAGGTCTAATCCCTATCTCTAACTATGTGCCATCCCTACTATGTGCTAGGACCCACAGTGCTCAGAGCACCAGGCCTGCAATCAGGAAGACTCATCTTTCTGAATTCAAATCTGGCCTCAGGCACTTACTAGCTGCATGACTCTGGGCAAGTCACTCAATTCTGTTTGCCTCAGTTTCCTCGCCTGTAAAATGAGCTGGAGAAGGAAATGGCAAACCACTACATTATCTTTGTCAAGTAAACCCTAAATGGGGTCACGGAGTCAGAACACAACTGAAACACTGAACAACCATATGTTAAGTGCTGGTAATGTAGAGACCAAAGCCAAGCGTTCCCTTCTGTCAGGGAGCTTATGAGCTGTAAGGGACCTCAGAGGCCAAGGGGCAGGAGTCTGCTGTTTGCTCTGGTTATCACCAGAGGGCTGACAACTATCTCTCTTTTCTGGAACACAATGCCCAAGATTCCCTTATTATCAAGTTCCTACCTTAATCCTTAATAAACTGAAAGGCTGATTAAGACATTCTTACCTAGGGAAAAGGAAATCCGGTTTGGTTTAAGAACCACCCGGAGAATAAACCAAAAAACTCTGTAGCACTCCAAATAAATCCTACATTCTAGATGTGAGGGCTCAGGACTCACTCCTCTTAAAAGGCCTACTTAATCGAGGTGACCAAGGCTGGGATTATCAATTTTTTTTGTGAGCAGGCTTCACCTGAATCTTCCCCTGGGAGACTGAGGAGCTGAGATTTTCTATGTAGGCCTAAGAACTACTTCTAAAGGTCCCTATTCACTCATGAATTCTGACATTAAAAGGTTGCAGAATCAAAGATTTAGAGCTTACCTCCCAATTTCTCAGTAGGCCCCTATCCTGTGAGAAAATTTTCTCTTGTTGCAGAAGACATTCTCTTATCAGAGCAGACAGGGTGCCTGGCCCAAAGACTCTCCCTCCCACCAGATGCCCAAGATCCTCGCCTCTGACATCTCCCCCTCAATGTCTGGTACACTCCCTACACTTTCCCATCCATAGTTCCCAAAGACATCTGGACCCTTAGCATCCTTGGCATTCCTTTCCCATGCCCCTTTTCCATATATACACCCCAGCACCATTCTCAGTCTCTCCCAGGTTCCCTTAAGGACCTTGCCTGCTTTTACTAAAGCATTACAATAAACTTTTTGCCACTTGACTAAGAGAATGCTTGAGTGTGTGAATTCATTCCAGGCAACCCTGCCTTGGCAATACCTCTATTTTTACAGATGAGCAATCTAAGGTCCACACAGGTTAAATAACATAAAAAGAGCCCCTACCTCATGGGATTGTTTTGAGGATCAAAGGAAGTAACATAATACTTGTTTCTTTCCTTCCTACCTTGTTAAATGACTTTCCTATTAAGTGACTGAAGGAGGATTAGAATCCAGATCCAGCACTTTACACCCACTGTAGCACACTGCTTTTTCCAACCTGGTAACTTTCCAACACTGGCTCAATTTCTCAATCAAATCTCTATCACTGACTACAAAGACCCAAGCAGCCCTCACCACTGTACATAAATTCATAAAAATAACCTGGGCTTCTGAGGAAGGCTCTTTGGAGGGAAGCCCAAGATCTTTTCACTATTACTAGAATCCTTCTCATCACAGCAGCCCACCCAGCCTCTGGAATAAACTGATGCCCTCTCCCTCTTATCAGGAGAGCCGCCTTCTCTCATGAGGGGCTGTAGCCACAGCACTACTGAAGACCCAGAAAAGGAATTTCTTGCCACCAAAGTCCCTGGCACTGCCAAATGGTGCAACGTCAGGAACTGATGATTTTATCGGTGGAAATGACATTAAAGCAGCAGCACTGGGGCAGGTAGGTGGCGTAGTGGATAGAGCACCAGCCCTGGAATCAGGAGGACCCCGAGTTCAAATCTGACACTTACTAGATGTGTGACCTTGGGCAAGTCACTTAACCCCAATTGCCCCCCAAAAGGCAATTAGTATTACCACCAGTGGCTCCCTATCCATCTGTTTGAAGTTAAAACCTTCCATGTTGCCACCTCCATTTAAACGTGAGCGCCTTGTGAGCAGGGACTATCTTATTTTTCCATTGGTATCCTCAGTGCTTGGGGCACACAATAAGTGCTTAAAAATGCTTTTTTTTCCCCATTCAATTCATTTCATTCCCCAAGAAAGCCTGAGAGTTACCAAGCAGGACAAAGTGCAGACTTGTGATTTCATTAGCACAGGGAACTAGGGTGAGCACACTCCCTCTAGCAAGGCATCCTTAGTCTCAGAATTGTCTGCAATACCAAGAGAAGTGCTTTGCCCAGTACGTAGAAGAGGCGGGACCTCAGAGGGCCTAAAACCTTTTCTGACAGCTGAGGCTTGACTAGAGTTCAAAGTCTGTCTCAAAACGATGGGCCCACCCTACTGGACTTTAACCTTCTATGAAGGGTCCCCAAATTCCTCTCTATGTCCTGCTAAGGAAGAAGAGGTGGCCATCACCAGGAGGCTCGATGCCTTTCAAAGTGAATGTACTTGGCACTGAGGGCTAGGCACCAACGCTCCCCCCTCTGCAGCAGTGTCTGATTAAATTCTCCCAAGGGAAATCAAGGGCCAAAGGGTCAAGCTAAAAGAATTGCCTGAACTGGCTCACCCTGGTGCCTTAGAACCAGAGAGAGGAGGATCTGGTCTCTGCAAATGGCTGACACGCAGTGACTTCCTCAGCAACAGCTCATCCAGTAACTTGGCCTAGAAATGAACTGAAATGGCTCTGGCCCCTGTGAATGGCTGATATGCTATTTCCCCAGTAGCAGCTCATCAAGAACTTGGCCTAGAAATGAAGGAGTTGAAATCTTGGTATTGCTCCCAGGCTGGCGATTCTCAAACATTTTGTGTGTCCTGGACCCCTCTGGTAGTCTGGTGAAGCATACGAACCGCTTCTCAGAATGTTTTTAAATGCACAGGTTTACAACGGAAAATATTATGTTAAAATAGTTATTATGAAATTTTTAAAAACAGAAGTTCACAAGCCTCAGGTTTAGAACCACTGCCTGCCTGTGGTAGTTACATAAGATTGCAGAGAATTTGTCAGACCACGATCTGGATCTGGAAGACACTTTGAAGGACGTCTAATCCACCATGTCAAATTCATACCCAAGAGACATATCAAATCAACCAACACTTATTAAGCACCTATTATATGCTAGGCACTGTACCATGATACAAAGGCATGAAAAGGAGAACTGAGTTCATTTTAAGGCTCTAACATTTAAAACGGTGAGACAAGGTCAGGGGAGAATCTTTTCTCTCCAGGCCATTTCAAAATCTTCATTTGTCAAATGAGATGGTTGAATCCAAGAAAACCTCTCAGCTCCTGCCATAAAAATATGACCCTTCAGCCTTCTCCCAAGGTCACAAACCCATCACGACGGTCTTCAATTCTCATCTAATGTTCTTTCTAGTATGTTCACTGTCTCTCATGATCACAAGCTATAGCTGGAGGCATGGAATTAGGTGGTTAACTTCAGGGGCCAAGTCCCCAGCTGACTCCTTTGTCCTTCAGTGGTATGATGAAAAAAACAAAAGCCCACCAATGGCTCTGGAATCAGAGGCCCTACGTCCAAACTCCTCTGATACTCAACAGCTATGCAACCTGGGGCAAGTTACCTACCCTCCGTGAGGATCAGTGAACTTAATTACGGTAATTAGAAAGCCTAAGGTCCACTCCAGCTCTAATCCAATGGTTGTGCAGGAATTTAGTACAAGACTCACAAACCGCCCAACTTTAAAGAAGGTACCGCCATGCTGAACTCAAAGGAGAGTGACCACGGTGTTCTCCAGCCCAAGAAAATTCTAAACTCATGAGTAATGGAAAACTACACATGTTGGAAAATTGGGACACCCATAGACGGTGGGTGGAGTTGTGACCTGATCTAACCATTGTGGACAGCACTTGTGGAACTATGCCCAAAAAGCTGTAAAACTGCATACCCCTTTGATCCAGCAACACCACTACTCGGTTTATACCCCAAAGAGGGTATAGGAAAAAGGACCCACGTGTACAAAAATACTTATAGCAGCTCTTTTTGTGGTGGCCAAGAATTGGAAATTAAAGAGAGGCTTGTCGACAGGGGGAGTGACTGAACAAGTTGGGGTACATAAATATAATGAAATACTACTGCGCTAGTAATAAACGATCAACAGGCGGGCTTCAGAAAAACAGACTTAATATGAACCGATGTGAAGTGAGCAGAACCAGGAGAACACTGTACCCAGTATCAACAATACTGTATGATGACCAGCTATGAGTGCCTTATTCTCAGCAATACCATGGCCTAAGACTAAGGATCCCAAAGGACTCATGATGAAAAATGAGCTGATGGTGTCTGAACATAGACCAAAGCATACTCCTTTTCATTTTTTGTTCGAGTTTTCTTTCACAAAATGACCTAATATGGAAATGTTTTACATGATGTATATTATAACCTACTGCTTACTGTCCTGGAAGAAGGGAGGGAAAAAAGAGGGATACAGTTTGGAACTCAAAACCTTCAATTTTCTTTTTCTTTTTAAAAAAAGAGTATTAAAAATGGCTTTCATATACGGTTGGGGAAAAAAATAAAATGGTATGGGGCAGCTAGGTGGTGCAGTGCTAGTTTCTGGTGTCAAATGAAGGGCTGGACTAGATGGCCTGTAAAGTCCCATCCTTCTCTAAATCTATGATCTCATTCATCAGGCAAATTATATACACTATGCCCTGGTTCAAATCAGTAGGCAACAAACATTTCAGCTGCCAACAGAAACGCCATAACTTCTGAGCAAGGGTTTAAAGTTATGTCCTTGACTTTTGACAGCTGATAGAAGACTCCTTGTCTTCTACAAAACTAGTTATTGCCCATGGTTAACCAACACTCTGTTATTCTAGGAAAAGACATCTCAAGATGAATCTGCCTGCTTTCATGAGAGGCGAGTAAATCAAACATTTTCACATTAGCCAGGAGATTAAAGAGCTGAATCCAGTACCCACCTCCACAGGCACCTGTGGAGCTCTTTTTATTTGGCTTTAGGTCAATCAGCAGCCTCATGTTATATTTACAAGCTGCCTCAACTCCTTTAATTGGAAGTTAGCTAGATATATATCCCAAATAATTTAAAATAAAGGTCACATACCCAGAGGGCTAAGGGCAGCCGCCACACTTTCACCTACATTCTGCAGGAAGGTAACATTGGGATCCTGCTGTGTACTGGTACTAGCTGAAGCATTTAAAACAAAAGAGTGAGAGCCAATGAGTAAAAATGAATGTATTCAATTCTATTTCCAGAAGACCATGAACTAAGCCAAATGCTTTTCCTCCCTCCTCCCCTGCTAAACCCAGGTAGGTTAGGGTTATGACAATTCTAAAAGCAAAGCAAGAACCCAAAGCCATTCAACCTTGTTCCGCTCCTGGATTGGGGGGAGTCCCACAAGCTTCTGCCTGTGGAGGATGATGATGCATGTGAGGAGGGAATCCCCAGCCTGGCATCCACCCAAAAGGGGGGAAAGGCCCATGTCTCATCTTCTGAAACCAACGTCGGCGGGACATCCACTGGAAGAAATCATACACAGATTAGAGGATTACGGGTAAGCACCCACCCAGCCCTCCTACAACTCAGTGACATACATTCTGATCAATGACCCCTCCCCCCACTCAAATTACCTTTCGTTTACTTTGTATATACTTATTTATGCATATCATATCTTTCTTGAGAAACTATAATCTCCTTGATGGCAAGGACTCTCTCTTATCTGCATCACCACCACTTAGCACAGTGTATGGTACATAGGTGCCTAATGTTCACTGAATTGAATGTATACACACACATGTACATGTTATATACACACCCACATCATATGTATCTCCTTTGATAGACTGCAAGGTCCCTGAGGGCAAGAACTATTTCACTTTTGTCTATCTCCAGCACCTATCATAATAGCTCACAGAGTAAATACTTAATGTTTATTTATGACCTGCCCAAGACCACTCAAGCTAGTAGGGCCCCAACTCCAGCCCTCTCTCCACTACAACAAACTGCTTTTCCCTATAAATGGGAAGAAAATACAGGATTCAAATAGCATTAGATAATGTGAGGGGTAGGCTGGTACCAAGCTGGGCAAAGGCCTTGAAGGCCAGGCTCAATTTCACCCGGCAGGCAATGGCTTTTAGAGGGGGGGGCGGAGGCAGGGAGGTGGTGATGGATTATAAGGCCTTACTTTCTTTCCATGATGCTTTCCTCTCACCTCAGGCAGGTGGGGGTTGAAGGGATTCTGAAACACAATCATGTTATGCTCTTTGTGAAGACCTTTGCCCTCGCAGGTGCTGCAGAGGTCATAGTCAGGGCAGATGGTACACTTGAAGCGACTACCCACCACTGGCCCATTGCAGCCATCACAAATGACGTTGGGATGCACCATGTCCACGGGAATCTCCTGGGCACAGGGGGGACGATGGTCCCGATGCTCTCGCTTACATTCCTTCTTTTCTGTAAGGGGGAGTGAGAAAGATGATTTCAGCTTGCCACTTGAGAAGATGCTGGCCACATGGCTTTGGCAGCAGATGGCTGCACAGGCCAAGTAAGTTACTTAAACAGAAGGCAACATTCCTATGCAGCAAGAGATAAGGAGAATAGAGAAGTAAAGGAAGACTTACATCAACTGACGCAGAGTGAAGTAATACGGAGGACCAGGAAAACAGTCTGCCTGGTGCTGACCACATGAAGAGAAAGAAAACAGAAACAACCACCACCCACCCGACCAAATGCTGTGTAATTTCTAATACAGCCTGAGCTCAGGAGAGTTGAGAAATGGGGTTCCCTCCCCTCTTTGCAGAGACCAGGGGTGTAAAATACTAAATACACCATCAGACCTGGCTAACAGTACTAAATTGGTTTGGGTGATGCTTTTTGTTTTTTATCTTTTTTGATTTCTTGTGGGTAGGAGATCCCCCCCAAAAAACAAGAAAGTAAAAAAAAGATATTAATAAAAGATTTTTTTTAAATCATTTAAGCTGTTAAAGGTGCTCACTATTCTTGCTCTCACTCAGACCTCATCAACCCTGTGTCTCTCAGACTAACCCTAGAATTTAATTACAGGACTGAAGACAGAAGGATTGTTTTCCCAACAGACCGACCCCCCCCCCACTCCCCAGGACTCCTCAGGAGAACAGAGCCCCAGGAGCCCCAGAGGTAGTTTGTGCCTTAGTGAACTAAGGCCTGGCAACTGGCTTTATTCAAAGCCTGAGGGAACCTCATTAACAGGATGGTCACAAACCAGCTGTCTTTGGTTTAAAAAAAAAAAAAAGATAGCCAAAAAGGGAAATTTTTCAAGAGAGACCTCAAATATAATCCCAGCCTTTAAAAGTATCTCTGGGATCCACCTGTGCCAGTTAGTCCCAGGAACACTTAGTTCCGACAAAGCCAAAAGTAGAATAGAGAGAAGAGCCAAAAAGGAACTGGCTACCTTTTCTATTAAAAATGCGTGAACGAGGAAGAAAGAGAGCAGGCCAAATTCCCCAAAGCAGCAGGCAGCTGTCTTTGCAATCACAAATAGCACCTGACTCACAGTCCCTTCAAAGGGATTGGAGCCTGGCTTCTATTTTTATTGCTGTGATTCCACCTCCCTCCGGGCCACTATCCTCAGAGGTCCCCTTACAGGTAATAATCATAATGATTAAGAATTAAGAAATTACTTCCATTTCTAGAGCGCTTTCAAAAGAGCTTTTCGCAGAAGGCGCACCTTTCGAGGTCAGTGCTGCAAGTATTATTAGTCCCATCTTACAGACGGGAAAACTGAGGGCAAAGAAACAAGTTTCCAATCCGGGGCTCTCCCATTCTAAGCCCAGCCTGCACTGTCAATGCCTGTCAGAAATGAGAATCCTGCTTTAACTGAAGCCCATTCCCACCTTTAATGTAAATGCGGAAGAGGTTGTCTTTAATGTAGCGCATCCCCATGCTCAGCTCATCATCACTGGAGAAGGCGATCAGGTCCCCATCTTCATCTAGATGTTAAAATAAGTAAAAATGAAAGACAACGTTAAAGTCAGTAACAGTATTTGCATAGGATTTCCTATTTTCTGATTGTCTCCTGACACAAGCTAGCTATCTAACCTCCTGAAACTAGCCATCTATCTCTCTGTAACCAGAGGCCAAGGTCATGGGCCATCCTCTCTCCTCCATGTCCAGACTACATACCCAGTAATCCCAGCCACCCACATAACACACATGGTGGTTGGAATTTTTGCCTGGAAAAATTCCTCTCTCCTGCCCTAGAGGCTGAAAATGGATTAACTTTAAACAGGGTCTAGGACTAAAGAGGATCACAGTGGCAACTTCTGTTTACATAGATGGGTTTTTCCATCCATCATCTCATTTGAGCCTTGCAGTAACTCCAGGAGGTGGGCAGTACAAGTATCACTGACCCCATGTTACCCATGGAGAATCCAATGTTCTGCCAAATTAAATTGACTTACTAAAAAGGTCAGACGAGTAGTGCCTGACAAGAGTCAAGAATCAAACCCATGTATTCTGACACACCCCTGGCCCCCTTCAGTTCAGGTTTTTTTCCACTATATGCTCCATGGGCATTATTTTAATGAAACAGAAGAGAAAAGCAGACCTGGGGATGTTGTTGGCATCTAGCTAACAGTGAATGAGTGGTGGGAACTTTGAAAAGGGGTGCCAAGAGTCAGACTGGATCCACTAAGTGGGGGAAACTCTGCTGGAGAGAGCTTACTCTGGAGAAGGAAGCATGACAACTAGCATTTATGTAGGGCTTTGCATAATTTTTCTTCCTTTTATTGTCACAAACCACCCTTGGAGGTAGGTGCTATTATTTTCCCGTTTTACAGAAGAAGAAACTGAGGCAGGTTAAATGACTCGCCCAGAGTCACAGAGCTAGTCAACCCACTTCCCCCTACTCAATAAACTCCAGCGGCTCCCTGTTGACCTCAGGATCCAATCTGAACTCAGATCTTCTGGGTGCAAGCCCACTGGCTGCCTGAGGAAATCAACGACTACAAAAGTCTTTGTTCTGGGTCTTTGAAGTCATTTTTTCCAGGAAAACCCCCTTCCCTGCCCTCACCTCCTACAAAAAGTCAGAAGTGAGACCTTCTCTACCTCACTTTATAATCTCACTTCTCTATCGGCGCATCTACTTCCTCTCCTCAACCCCATCATTCCACCCAAGCTGCTCTCTCCAAAGTTACTAGTTGCCTTTTTGCCATCCTCATTCTCCCTGACCTCCCTGGTCACTCTCTCCCTTGACCCTCTCTTCTAGGTTTTCAGGACACCACCCTCTCCTGGTTCTCCTCCTACCCCTCTGACTGCTCCTTCTGTCTCCTTTCCTGGATCTTCCTCAAGATCCCAGCCTTTCCTCACGGGGTCCCTCAGGGTCCTGTCCTGGACTCCATTCTCTCCTCCCCCAGCTCCCGAGGATCTGATGACCATCTCTATGCTAAGACCTCCACTTTCTTATCTCCACCTGCCTTTCAGACATCTTGAACTGGACGTCTAGCAGACATTTAAAACTCAGTAAGAGTCCAAAGTCTGAAACAATGTTTCCCCCTAAATCCCGCCGCTCCTACAGCTGGGGCAACACCCTCACGGGTTCACAAGCCAGCCCAGAACTCCTCCCCGTCTCTCACCCCACATCCAAGATGTTGCCAAGGCTCGTCAGTTTCATCTTTTTGCAACATCTCTCCAGATTCCCACGCCCACCAGGTGCAGGCCCTCATCACCTCACGCTCACTGCAGTAGCGGGGAGGGGGGGGGGTGGCGGGGGGTGGGGGGAGGGGAGGTTGGCGGGGGGTGGGGGGGGGTGGGGAGGTTGGCGGGGGGTGGGGGGGGAGGGGAGGTTGGCGGGGGGTGGGGGGGAGGGGAGGTTGGCGGGGGGTGGGGGGGAGGGGAGGTTGGCGGGGGGTGAGGGGGGGAGGGGAGGTTGGCGGGGGGTGGGGGGGAGGGGAGGTTGGCGGGGGGGTGGGGGGGAGGGGAGGTTGGCGGGGGGTGAGGGGGGGAGGGGAGGTTGGCGGGGGGGGGGGGTGGGGGGGGAGGGGAGGTTGGCGGGGGGTGGGGGGGGGGTCTGCCAGCTTCGCATCTCTCCTCATTCCAATCTGTCCTCCATTTTCCTAAGTTCAGGTCATATCACTGGTCAACCCAACCTCCCCCTACTCAATAAATTCCAGCGGCTCCCTATGGCCTTCTAGATCAGAAACAAAACACTCTGCTTGGCACTCAAGCCCTTCCCAACCTTTCCAGTCTTCTCACACCTTACCCCCCCCACAGGTACTCGTTCTGATCGAGGGACACGGGTCTCCTGGCTGTTCTACTAAATTCAACTCTCAGCGTTTTCTCTGGCTGTCCCCCATGCCCAGGAAGTTCTCCCTCTGGTATTGACTGAGCTCCCTGGCTTCCTTTAAATCCCCACTAAGATCCCACCTTCTTACAGGAAGCCTCCCCCACCCCCTCCAAATTCTAGTGCCTTCCCACTGTGCATTATTTCCTATTTCTTCTGAACACAGCTTGCTTTGTACAGCTCCATGACCATGCAGTCTCCCCCATTACTGCGAGCTCCTTGAGGGCAGAGTGTACATGGAGTTCAGGTGCTTAAAGACAGACCCATTTAAACCAGTCTCCTTCCAATCTCCACGGCATGATCTGAGTGCGAGCCCTTCCTGTCTATCCCCCTGGAGGGGGGGGGCCTGGCCTATCCTACCTCTTGGCTATACAAAGATTAGCTAGTTCGAGGGATTCGTCTAACGTTATTTTACAAATTAGTTTAGAGCCGGTGAGTCATAAAATGGTCACAAGCTCTGGAAACTTCTGCCCTGGGCAGACCACAATAGCCAAGGAATAAAATTGGGGGGGGTGGGGGGCGGGGCACAGCAGCCCAAACAGTAAAAAGGCACCTAGGCCGGGCACGCATTGTGGGCTGGATCCGGCTCTAAGCTGAGGCAGTCACAACACAGGGCAGGTAGGCTGCCGGCCCAAGCCAAGGCTACACAGTAACAACAGCTAACATTTACGGAGCAGTTATCATCTCATCTGATCCTCACAAGCACCCTGGGAGGTTGGCCCTATGCTTATCTCCATTTTACAGATGAGGAAACTGAGGCAAAGAGATGAAGTGACTCCCCCAGGGTCACACAGCTAGTAATAAGTTTCTGAGGCGGAATTTGAACTCATTCCTGACTCCCCCCGACCGTAAGAGCTTTTCTAAGCCTGGGGGCAGTCGAGGACGCGAAGCCACAGGGCCACGAGTCTCCAGAGAGGAGATCTGTCCTCGAAGTTATGCAAACTCCAACCCCTGTGAAGGTTTTCCCGGATCCCACCGATTCTCCTCCTCAAAACACTTAATCCTTGCTTATTTGTGCACATATTTATATAAAAAACTTATATACGTAACACGCTGTTATATACAGAACTACATCGACGCGGCTGGTGGTATGTGTACGTATATGTAACATTTATATTCACATACGTTATTTATATTCCTGCATGTACACACACACATGTATATGTATAAAATACAAACACGCATATATACACCATAGTCCTACCCCAAATAATAAATTGCTTGGGGGCGTGAGGACTATTCAGTCTTCCTAGCTATCTCCACAAGGCCTTGCACACCATAGGTGCTTAATAAATGCTGGCTGCTTTAAGGGGAAGGCAGGCCACAGATACCAAGCCCGGAGCGCAGCGGGCGGAAGCCGCTCCGGGCGAGCACGAGCGCCTAGGTAAACTGAGGCCTCGGCTCCGGGCCCAGCCTCGGCAGTTTCGCCTGCGTCACAGCCCACGGGGTCCGGTTACGTAAGGCCGGCTGTGAGTGGCCCGGCGCCAGGTAAACAAGCCGCAGGGTCGGGTCCGGTCAAAGTCGAGTCCGAGTCCGGGCCCAGCGGCCCAGCCTCCCCGCACGCTCCCCTCCCCGCCCCGCTCCGCCCGCGGCGCCCCCGGCCTCCCCGCACGGCCTGCGGCCCTCGCCCCCCCCCCCCGGGCCCCGCCCTCACCGCGGTAGTACGCCTGGAAGCCGGCGGGCCGCAGCGCCGGGAACACTTCGGCGACGCGCCGGAGCAGCTGGTCGCAGCGGCCCGGGCCGTCGAGCGGCTCCATGGTGAAGCGGCGGATCTCCCGGGCCGCGTCCTCCTTGCCCATCAGGTAGGCTTTCACGGTGAGGGGCTCCATCGTTAACGCCGGCCGCGGGCTGTACGACACACTCGATCTGGGACCCGAACACCCCGACAGCGACGGCAGCAGCGAGTCCACGGGCGTTGGAAGAACGCGTCTGGCGTGGGGCGGCCCCGCTCAGACCTTATACACGACGCCCGGAGTCTCCGCCCGAGCTGGGGCGGAGCCGGGAGCAGCGGATTACCTCCCCCACTCCCGCCCACGCCCGTGCCCCGGGCCCGC
This sequence comes from Trichosurus vulpecula, assembly GCF_011100635.1. Lineage (NCBI taxonomy): Eukaryota > Metazoa > Chordata > Mammalia > Diprotodontia > Phalangeridae > Trichosurus > Trichosurus vulpecula. Next base: position 98,609,720 of record NC_050575.1, read on the forward strand.
CCTCCCTCCTCGTGGGCGTCCTTCCCCCTCCCCCACCCCCTCCTCCCACACACCCCTGTACACAGTGCACGCACACCCTCGGAAGTGGATCCTGCATCCACTGCAAAGATAAACATTGGGGGGGAAGCCTGGGGGGAGCTGCCCTTTTCTATCCCCCTGTAAATAGTACCAGAGGTGGGCAAAATGACCTTTTGGGGGAAGAGAAGTTAGAAACGGGTCGCTGTGTCCCTGGGGAGGTATTAGAGTGGGGGCGGGGCCGAGGAGTGTCATATGTGGACGGAGATGTAATTGGGGGGGGTCTCACTGTCCCTGGGAAGTATCCCAAGAGGCTTCATAGGAGTATATGGGAGGGATCAGAGAAGGGAGGATCATTTTGCCCCTGAAAAGGAGTGGGGTATCACAGGAGGCGAGCTTTTTTGAGGGGTGAGGGCTACATGTGCCTATCGGGATGGCAGGGTTTCGAAGAAGTGTAAGGGAGAAGATGAGTGTCCTGGGAAGGAAGGGGGTGATTCAGGTCCTAGGAGAGGTTTCACAAAGTGGGGGTGGGAACGTAGGTATATGGTGTAGAGGGCAGTCGGGAGGGGAGGTCTCTGTACCTGCAGAGACACTCATTTGGAAGGGCCCTTTAAACATCCAGAAATAGCCGAGCCCTGGCTCTCCCTTAAGGCCCCGAGCTCTGGGGAGGGAGGCCCTGGAACTGGGAGAAACGAGGGTCTGTCTCCTTGCCCCACCATCCCCCAGCACGCAGGAGGGTGGGGGGATAGGGCATGAAGAGTTTGGTGAACAGACCTCTTCAGTCGTGCTGCACGGCTCCGGACACGGAGGGATTTTCCCAGACTCGATCTTGACCTGACCGAGCATGACTCAGCAGCGTGCCTGGCTGGACCAGACTCCCTTTGGGGCTTGTGAGCTCCTCGCATGCTTCTCACTCCCTACTCCCCCTAGTCCCCAAAGTGGCCCAGCTGCCTGCTAAGGCGCTGTCAGAGCAGAGGGCATCCCGAGCTCTCCTTGCTAGCCCTGACTGGCGGGCAGCCAAGAGGGAGAAATTGGCCCAGTGGCCTTTTCTGAGGGCCAGAGCTCTGGGGCAAGTTAGGTAAATGGGGCTGGCGATTCTTGATTTGTCCCTCTTTGTTAAATTTGGGAATTCTGATCTTCCTCCGACTCCAAGAGCCACTTGCTGTCTACGTAGAAATTAAACTATAATGCAAACAAAATACAAATTATATATTATAATAACTATTCAATACAATATAAATTAGTGCCTCCCACATAGTAGATACTTTAAAAAATGTTTATTGATTGAATTACTCTTCCCCTAGTCATCCATCCCCCAGGGTCTAGCCACCAAGTCATGCCATTGTCCCCTGAGGCTTGTGGTACTGGGCTCTTTACGTCTTTATCCAGAAGGAGGCCCAGGATAAGGACTGAGCTCTTCAATTCTTTCTTATCGTTGTTTTTCTGACTCTTTGTTATCCCCTTTGAGGTTTTCTTGACAAAGATACTGGACTAGTTTGTTATTTCCTTCTCCACCTCTTTTTATAAATGAGGAAACTGAGACAAACAGGGTTAAGTGACTTGCCCAGGGTCACACAGCTAGTGTCTGAAGTTAGATTTGAACTCAGGTCATCCTGATTCCAGGCTGGCTCTTTATCTCTGTGCCACCTTGCTGCCCTCCGAAGTTCTCCATCTCTTTCAAAACTTGACTCAAGATACAGTCTACATGAAACCTCTTCCATCTCCCCCAGTTTCTTGTGCCCTCCTCTCAAAACTTACATCATATTTATTTTGTTTATATTTTTGTATGTACATACTGCCCCTCCCCCACCTCCACTGTAAGCTGCTCCTTGAGGGCAGGGATTATTTCCTTTTTGTCTTTGTATTCCTAATGTATAACACAGCCTCAGGCCAATAATAAGCCCTTAACAAATGCCTTTTGGTTGGTCCATAGGCTTGGGGCCTCTGCCCTTTCATTCAGGAGTGACATAAGCATCTGGTTTTAGGGAACAAAACATCTTATTGCCTGAAATCTGGTGAGTTTCACTGGACCAAGAGAGAAAAAGGGTTTGATGAGCATTGTCAGTGAGACCAGGCTTGTTTGGATCCAGTCCTGAGGACGATTGGGTTGTGGGCTCATTTCTATGATTCTTTGTCACTGGGAGTTCTCTTGGGTAGGATTTTCTCAGGTACGGGGTGAAGTGCATAGAGCTCAGGGCCTGTAGTCAGGAATTCCTGAGGCAACTCTGGTCTCTGACACTTACTAACCGTGTTACCTTGCACAAGTGATTTAACCTCAGCTTCAGCTTCCTCAACTGTAAAATGTGAATAATAACAAGCCCTAGTTCCCAGGATTATTATGAGGATCAAATAGATCATATTTGTAAAGCACTTCGCACGTGCCAGGCACATAGTAGGCCCTGTATACATTCTTATTCCCTTCCCTATCTGTTAGCTACTGCAGGTTCTCCTTTTCTAGTCCTCTGCTCAGGAAGTTTATCAAATGGGGCATTTTAGACAAGATTAAGACTTATGTCACTCCCCTACTCAGTTACCCCCAGGGACTTGCTATTACCTCTAGCTTCAAGTATAAACTCCTCAGTTTAGCTCTTAAAACCCTTCAAAACCCGGCCCAATCTTTCCTGATTCACTGGACATTGACTGGCCTTTGCCCAGGTGTGTTCCACACCCAGAATGCACTCCCTCGTCATCTGTGCCTCTTGGAGCCTCTAGTTTCCTTAGAAGCTTGGCGAGTGCCTCCCCGTGAAATTTTGTATGTGCTTCAATCTAGACCTGTCTTCCCTTCTAGAATGTAAGCTTCCTGAAGGCCAGGAACTTCACTTTTTATCTTAGCCTCCGCCCCTAGCCCAGGGCCTGGCACCCGGTGGAGGCTTAATAAATACTTATTGATTGATTAATGGCTGCAGAGTTTGTCAGACATCATCTTACTTGGTCCTCCTAACGACTGTGGTAGACACTGTGGGTACCATTTTGTCTTTTTTATTGATGAGAAACTGAGGCTCAGAAGAAAGGGAACAGGAAGGAGATGGTGGGGAGTAGAAGGTGACGATGAGTCCAGGATCAAGGTCAGCCAGCTACTTAGAAATGAGGCAGCAAGGCGGTGGAAAATTAATTCTGGTTGGGGGTGGGGCACAGAACTTTCTAGAGAGCCCCAGAAACTTGGGTGGGAGGGAGGGGAAGGTGGATAGCCCTACTTTCACCTATTCAGTTACTTTGGCCACACCCCTTCCTCTTGAGTATTGCCAGCCAGGCCTGGCCCAGCCCCATCCAGTACTTTCTCCCGGAGGTAGGAAGGATTCTGCTCCTTGGCCCTTGGAGTGTGGGTAAGGATGACTCAATGAGTTCCCAGTCTTGTCAGAGTTCTCCAGCCAGGGCCATAAGCCAGTAGCATCACCTGCCAACCACCCCCCCCAACCCCATCAGCTGTAAGGCTCATAAGCTGGAATTTAGAGCTGGAGGGGGCCTTGGAGGCCCAGTCCTCTGGGTGAAAGGTTGTAGCCTCCATCCTCCACCAAGAGCTGACCGACTGACGGACAGATACCAAGTTAGGGTCGTAGAATTAGAATGGGAACAAACCTCAGAGGTCATGTAAGCCAACCTCATTTTACAGACAAGGAAACCAAAGCCCACACAGGTTTTGTGACTCGCCTATTAAGTGACATTATATTTATTACTACTACTGTGACTACCACCACTACTACCACTACTGCTACTGCTACTATACCCCGGGGTCACACAAGCAGTAAGAGCAGTGCCAGGAATGAAGCATACCCTCCAAATCTGACTCTGTCTCTCTTTCCAATGAACCACGGTGGCTTCTTTCACTATAGGGGCAAGAGCTGCTCTTTACTGTTGGGGTCTGGCTTAGGTTTGGTGGGAGGTGGGGAAAATGGGTCAGAGTGAGATCTCCCATCCCAGGGAGTGCGGGGGGGGGGGGGGGGGGGGGGGGCCGGTAACCTGGGAACTGAGCTTGGGTTGGGTCTGGATGAGAAAGTCAGGATCCAAGGGGCCCAGAAATCCTCACACCGTTCCTAATCTGTTCTTGAACGCTCTCTCTCATATATATGTATGTGCGTGTGTGCGCGTGTGTATATATACATACACATATAACATGTAAATACATGTGGATACACACATGTACATGTAGTAATAATAGCATTTATAGGGCACATTAAGGTTTGCGAAGTGCATTACGAATGTTATCTAATTTGATTTTCACGACAACCCTGGGAGGTGGGTGCCATAATTATACCCATTTTGCTAAAGAAGAAGCTGAGGCAGGTCAGAGGTGGAATGACTTGCCCAGGGTCATGTAGCCAGCAAGTGTCTAAGACCCGATTTGGAGCCTGGTTTTCCTGACTCCAGGTCCGCTGTGCCAAACTCTCTCAGCCTCAATTTCCTCATTTGTAAAATCGGAGTGATATTGTGCCTGCCCCGGAGCAGGGTGGTTGTGAAGATCAAATCAAATGAGATAACACACACAAAGCTCTTTGCAAACCTTGAAGTGCTCTATAAATGCTAGCAATTAATAATAGTTAATTATTAATAATAAGTTGTAGTGAGCTGGTGCCAATAGGCAGAGCACTGGACTCGAGGTCAGGAAGATGTGAGTTCAGTCTGGCCTCAGACACTTGCTGGCTATGTGCTGAGTCCTCAAGGGTCGCCTGCCTCAGTTTCCTCAGGTGTAAAAGAGGGATAATAATAGCACCTACCTCCCAGGGTGGTGATGAGAGCCAAATGAGATATTTGTAAAGCATTTGGCACATAGTAGGTGCTTAATAAATGCTTGCTTTTCTCCTCTGCTTTCTCAGAGGGTTATGGTGAGGATCAAATGAAATAATACATATAAGGCTCTCTTCGGGCCTTAAGGGACTCTGTAAATGTCACTGGCCCTAATTCCACTAGATCCAGAATAAAGTTTGTAAACACGGCAGCATGGAAATCCCCAGGAAGGGCCTTTGTCCTCCTCCTCCTCCCTTCCCGGACTGATTAGAGTCAGGTGGCAGTGACTCACCGAGTCTCATGAGCTGTGGGCAGTTCTCAGGGGCGGGCTCTGGCAATCAGATAACAACCTTGGAACCCGGAGACCAGAGAATCTGTCTTACCGACAGCCCATATGCACAGTCTCTGACTGTCCCGGGCCCAGGACCCTCATCCCCTACCCAAGAGCCAAGCCTGCTCTTGGCTCGGGCTTTCAGCTAGCTTCTTAGGGGACTTTGTTCCTGACCTAGAGAGACTGGTGTCTCTCTCAAAGTTTTCTCTTCCCCTTTGTGAATTAAGCTGAGGCTGAAAGCTGAGTAAGTCAGCTAGCATTAATTAAGCATCTTCTATGTGCCAGGCACATAAGCACACAGCCCCCCCCAAAACTGAAGATTCCCCTGTTAGGACAACTTAAATCCCACAAAGCAACGGGCATTTGGTTTTCATTTAGTCAGAAACTGGGCTTAGAGCCCTTGGCACTATGGTGGTCTCCTCCCTCTTGGGGGTGGATAGATGCCCTAGGAGAGAATCCAGAGGCTCAGTCTAAGTATTGGGGTGGCTCAGGCTGGGGGCCAGGGTTCGAATAGGAAAATTTGCAGATACCTAAGGCTCTAGGTCTCAGCCCTAGCCATAGCCAGACTGGCTGAAACTGGGCAGAGAGACCAGGGCCTTCTCCCACTGGCTCCCAAGAGTTGTACCTGCCCAGCAGAGGAAGGGAGAGCTGGGCTGGACTTGGAGGAGCCACTGGCACACAGACTTCCAGGACTGAGCCGGTGGCTTGTCCTGGAGTCCAAGGGGAGACTTTCTACACACATAAGAAATAGCTGAATAGTCTTCAAAAGACCATCTGGCCAAGATCAGCGGGGTGGAGTCCAAGGGAAACCCTTTGGCAAAGACAGTCCCCAGGAGTCCTGAATTTTGATGGCAGTGTGTGGGGGCAGGAGTAGGGCATTACATAAAATGAAAGTCCTGACTCCTTGGAAAATGGAACCAAAATTGTCTCAGACTCCGAGCATAGTACCACAACCAGGCCAATTTAGCCAGCCCCTGCCCAGTGGCAGGGCCAGGCCCAAGGAGATGAAGAGGTTAGGGCAGGAGGTATGTTTGTAAGAAATTAATTTCTAAGCCTTTCCCCACCCCCGCCCAGGCTTTCATAGTACTTTTATAATCCCACAATCCAGTGATTAATACATAATGCCTATTATGTGTCTGGCCCAGGCCGGTCCTCATAAAATAAAAAATGAAACAATTCCTGCCCATGAGCAGTTTACATCTGAATCTTGCCTCTGATACCTACTGTGTGACCCTTAGGGAAGGCACTTAAGCTCCATCCGATTCAGTCTCCTCATTTGTAAAGTGGGCATAATGATAGCACCCATCTGAAAGGGTTGTAATGAGAATCTAAGAAGACAGATAATTTGTGCAAAGTGCTTTGCAAACTTTAAAGTACTATATAAATTCGAGCTGTTGTCTTCTATTGAGGGTTGTCTCCTTTATCATGAACATAACAAACAGCCATTTCAGTATACAAAGAGATACAGAACAGGAGGGTTGCGTATGAAACCATAAACTTCTATCATGTACAATTTTAAAATATGTATTAAATGTAACAGGATATTGCTGTGACATTATGAGAAGGCCCTTCCCCTCCCCTTTGCTGAGATGAGAGAGACTCTGGGTGTGTAGTACTGCCTGGGTTAGACTTTTTTGATGTGTTAATTAGTTTTGCTGAAATGGTTTGTTTTCTCTGGCTTTTTTTGGGCGGGGGGGGAGGGGGGGGGGGGGGGGGGGCGCTTTAAATGATAGTTCTCTGGAACGGGGAAAGGCTAAAGATTCTTTAGGAAATCGGCAGCTTGTGTGTTTGTCCTTTGTTCTCAAAGAGGACTAGGTGGCACAGTGGATTGAGTTCTAGGCCTGGAGTCAGATCTCTATTTTCCTGCGTTCAAATCCGGTCTCAGACATATAATAGTTGTGTGACCCTGGGCAAGTCACTGAACCCTGTTTGCTTCTGTTTACTCATCTATAAAACGAGCTGGAGAAGGAAATGGCAAACCAGAATCTATAAGGCTAAGAAAATCCCACATGGAGTCACAAAGAGTCCCACTCTGCTGACCAACAGTAGACATAGGGTTGTAAAGCACCTCATAACCCTAAAATGCTAGATAAATGAGATCTATTATTATTATCCCAAGTGCTCCCTCAAATTTTATTCTTTAAATTGTTTGAAATGAACCCTCATCTAGGTAAGGCTAAAAAGGGAAAGAGCTTAAAAAGAATGGGCCTTATCAGTCTCCCTGGAGGGAGGGGCAGTTACCTGGAGATATCTGTGGATGTGGGAACCAGATAATTATTGAAAAGAGTGGGAGGAAGTAGAAAATTGATGACCCGGAAAACCTCTTGACACCTGGAACCTGGGAAGAGGTAAAATAGGCCAAGGTCCAGAGTTCACTGATATCTTATCAGCCATCTCCATCCCTCCAAGGCTGAGCCCTAAACGTCTTGCTTTGCCTCATTCAAACATTTTCTTTTATTTTTCCTATCGGTGGGCATCTGACCTTAGGCCTCCAGGAAAGGCCTGCCTCGCCCTCCCCCACCCCTGGAATGGAGGTGACCTGAGGTCCATGAACAAAATCTTTGACAGGTTCTGTCATGCTGGAGAGGTTTCTGTGGTCCAGGCCCAGACAGCCTGTTGTCGGGCAGTCAGCCCAAGCACTTATCCTCAATTGGTTGGCCTTTAGCCTTGGTACAGAATCTCTCCTGCAATCCAGGTCTGCATTACCAATTAATTACCTGCTCAATAGTCTGTCCCATCGGCTTCTCAAACTGAACATGTCCAAAACAAAACTTATTGTCTCCCGCCTCCTCCATTTGTTTTTATGTCATCTACCTTTCCCAAATGGATTCCCTTATAACGAAGAAAAAGAAAACCAACACATCTAAAAAGATTTTTACATTATATGTAGGATTTCTTTTTCTCTTTCTTTGAGGTAACTGGGGTTAAGTGACTTGCCTAGAGTCACACAGCTAGTAAGTGTCTGAAGCCAGATCTGAACTCAGGTTCCTCCTGACTCCAGGGCCAGGTGTCACCTTGCTGCCCCTCTATATAGCATTTCACACCTTTTTCTCCTACCTCTGCAAAGAAATGAGAGAGGGTACCTCTTTTTAGCTCTTCTTTGAGGCCAAGTTTGGTCATTATAATTTCACAGCATTATTCTATTGTTTGATATACATTTAATAAAAAAATACATAATAAAAGTTCATAGTTTCATATGTAATCCTCTTTTACTAAAAAAAAGTCACTGAAGTTCACAGCCTAAGATTCGTTCTCAACTTTTTAAATTCAACTTTATTTTTTTTAATTAACAAGCATTTATTTTCACTTCCCCCACCCCACCAAGAAAAAAGAATAACAAAACTCTTATAGTAACAAATACCTGTGGTCAAGCAAACAAATTCCCACATTGGCCATTTCCCGAGAATGTGTGTCTCATTCTATGTATTAATTCTTTACCTTCTCTGCCAGGAGATGGGCAGCTTTCTTCATCAGTAGTCCTCCAGAATCATAGTTGGTCACTGAATTGATCGAGTTTCCTAAGCCTTTCAAAGTTCTTTGTCTTTCCATATTGTTGTTATTACATAGATTGTTCTCTTGATTCTGTTTTCTTCCTTCTGTATTAGTTCATGTAAATCTCCCCAGGTTTCTCTGAAACTATCCTCTGTTTTTTACAGCACAATAGATTCATTATATTTCTATGCTATAGTTTGTTCAGCTGTTCCTGGTTGATGGGCACACACACACTCGCGCACACATACACACACGCATGCACACACACGCACACACACACACACCCCTGCTGTCAATATTTTTATAAATGGGGTCCTTTTTCTCTTTCTTCCATCTCTGTGAGGATTCCTCTTCCACTTTTCCCTTTCCCTTGCCCTTTCCCTCTAATCCAATCAGTTTCCAAGTCTTATTGATTTGACCTCCACAGTATCCTAAGCATCTCCCTGTCTCTCCAGTCATATTAGTTAATTATCACCTTAATTCAAATCCTTATCCCTTCTTACTTGGACTGTTACAGTGGGCTCCTAATTGACTTCCCTTTCTGGTCTCTCCTCTCTCTAGTCCGTCTTCCACACAGCTGCCAAAATATCTTCCTTCAATGCAAGTCTGACTCCCCTGCTCAACAATCATTAGCGGTTCCCTATTGCCGGGAGGATAAAATATAAATGTTTCATTTTTAAAGATCTTGAGTATGTGACTTTGGTTGAATTTTGCAGACTCATTTCACATTATTTCCTCTCACAAACTCTATGTTTCAAATGTGTAATTTCAATAATAAATCTGACTTCCTTTTTGTTCTCCTATAGTAGTCCTGCCCTATAGGAATCCCATCTCCTATTTCCATACTTTTTGTACAAGCTGTTTGGTCTTCTGCATCCAGGACATTCTGTTTCCTAACTCTGAGCCTTTGCCCTCTAGCAAGATGACCCCCATGCCTGAAATTCTCTCCCTTCTCTTCTGCGCCTCCTAGAATGTTTAGCTTAGGCCCAGTTCAGTTGCCACCTTCCACAAAAGGCATTGCTTAATTCCTCCACTTGTTGGTGCTTTCTTCTGAAATTACTTATCTGAGTACCTGTCATTTTATTCTTTGTTTTGTATTCCTTCCACCTCGAAGAGTTTCTTGTGACATAGTAAATACTTAATAAATATTTGTTGAATTAAATAGAGTTGGCCAAGACAATTCCAAAGGTTCATGGTCAAAAATGCTGTCTACCTCCAGAGAAAGAACTTGATGGACTTTAAATGCAGATCAGAGAATACTATTTTTCACTTTCTGTATTTTTTCATGTTTTTTTCCCTTTGGATTTGTGTCTTCTTTCATAATCTGACTAACGTGGTAATATTTTTGCATGATTGAACATCCATAACCTATATCAAATTATTTACCAGCTCAGGGAAGGGGAAGGTGAGGGAAAGAGAAAATTTGGAACTCTAAATTTTTAAGAAGTGAATGTTAAAATTTTTCTTTACATGTAAATGGGAAAAAATAAATTTTTTTTTAAATAGTTATTGGGCTTCAGTTGTCCCCTTGTGCTTTAAAATGATGACAGTGGAATAGGGGAAAAGGAGAATGTCAATTCACTTAACTTGGTATTCCAAGTGAGAACTTTGTCCAGTAGCCAGTGAGTCAGCGTATTACTGCAGGGAACTAACCAGATTGAGAGAAATGATTATTAATAACCAGTGATCTGGTGAGATCCAGAGTTCCCCTTTTTTTGATTAACCTCATTTCAAAACCTCAGTCTCTGAATATTGAACTAACCCTCCATCTGACCCCACTCAATCTTACAGGGAATCTCCAGTCCAAGGTGAATCCCACTCATCCTCTTGTCTAGATTGCCCAAGACTAGGGGTGGTGTGGGTATAGGGATAGACTCTTATCTCCTTAAGTGACGTTGATGTCACTCTTAGCCTCTCATTGGAGTTAGCTCACTTCTCTTTGTGAAGTCTTCCCCTCATTAATTGTTAACCAATCAGAGCTGATTGCAATCTGCTAGAATACCTCTGGTCCAAGGGCATATAAACCTCAAGAAGTGTCCATGCTTCCTCTTGGACCATCAAAGAGGATTGGGAGAGCTTTTTGTCAATCGTTTGCTAGCTGTGATTGATAAAATTGATTATAATTTACCCCAAAATTTTGTCTCTAGAAATTATTTTAAACGTCACAGTTGTGGTTGTGTGGTTTGCCTTTCCTGCTTAAAGAGGACCATGACATCAGGAAGATGATGACATGACTTGCAATTGACTTTGATTTGAGTGAGGGAGGGCTGTGCAAGGTCACCAGCCTCCCTTTCTCCTCCAGAGCCATCTGGGTCCAGTGACCATATATCAAGATCAGGATGACTGGGGATGGTCCAGGATGCAGTGGAATTCCTTGGCCCCTCTGAGTGAGGCAATGCCCATTAAAACATGTACATGTGGGTCCTTTTCCCTTTTTTATGATCTCTTCAAGGTACAGACCTAGTAGTAATATTGCTGGGTCAAAGGGTATACACAATTTTATAGCCCTTTGGGGCACAGTTCTAAATTGTTCTCCAGAATGATTGGATTGGTTCACAACTCCACCAACAGTGTATTATTGTCACTCTTTTTCCATTTTCTTTTTCTATCATATTAGCCAACTTGATAGGTGTGAGGTGGTACCTCAGTCGTTTTAATTTGCATTTCTGTAATCAATGGTGATTTAGAGCATTTTTTCATATGACTATAGATAGCTTTGACTTCTTCTGAAAACTGCTTGTTCATATCTTCTGACCATTTATCAATTGTGTTCTTATAAATTTGACTCAGTTCTCTATATATTTGAAAAATGAGGCCTTTGTCAGGGAAACTTGCTGTAAAAATTTTCCCCCAGTTTCCTGCTTTTGTTCTAATCTTGGCTGCATTGGTTTTTGGGGGGCAAAACCTTTTTAATGTAATCAAAATTATTATTCCTTGCAATTTCAACCACTTCAAGTGGGAAATAAAACAAAGAAAGCACACTGATACACGTTATTACCATTTCCTGCGGTAGTTTCACTATCATAAAATAATCACCATGATAAGGAGGCCAATGGAGCCCCAAAACTTTGGCCAGGATTTATGTCGAGTCACGGACAAGAGGATGAGCAAAGATGAGAAGGCATAGAAGGGTTGAAGTCTGCACCACTGGGAGGAATATCCACCTTGATGGGATCACATTCTTTGAGGAATTGAGTAAGTATTGAATATGATCCTAGACCACTACATAGTTCTGACATAATTTTATTTGAGGATTGGACTAAGGGGCTTACCCCTCCAAAAAGAGTCAGCCCTTGGTTTGAGGGGTAAGTAGGCAAGTCCAGGCAGTGGAGCCTATCCTAGAGGTGGCTGGGAACTTACAATTTGAATGTGACTGTTGGCATGGTTCGTGGAGGTAGCACTCAGGAAATGCTATTGGACTGTGTTCGTGCTATACATATACATATATACATATACATATACACATATATATGTATATGTATATATGTATATTTATCCCACAACCCCATTGCAAATACAACCACCCCTGAAAACCTGCCCTAACTGACCTAGCCCTCAGAGATCTCTCCCTTCTCTGAGTTTCTAGAATTCCTATTGTCAGTTTCACTCTTTGGCTTTGGGTCCCATTCAGCTTCATCCTTTTAGTTGATCAATTCAGTTTAACTGACATTTGTGAAGCTATCTGTGTCTGGCACTATGTTATGCCCTGAGGATACAGAGAAGGGTAATGGGTGTAGATTGGCCTATGAAGTCAGACACAGATATCCCCTGCATACTTCCAATCCAAGAGACCACATGGAAGCTCGAGGTGATTGAGGGGCTGTTACTGCTTGATGAAGAAAAATCTTCTCATGGGCTACGGACCCAAAAGAAAAGATGACTCAGGGATTGCTGAATTGGAACTGAACAGGTACACTGAAGGACCAAACTGGCCTTCAGCTTTCTCTTTCTTTTTCAGCTGTAAGGAGGCATAGCTACAGTGAGCTACATCTGAGAATCTGGGGGTGGAATGGGGAAGGGAGGCTGCCTCTGTCTCCCATCCCCTGCCATGGTGATTGTGAACCAATGGCTGCCTCTGTCTCTTTGTTCTTTCCTGAGCTTAGGCAAATTAATATACTAAGATACAAGCATTTAGGTGACCTTATAAGTTTGGGAGTCCCCAAGGTTCTACTGGTGACCAGAGGCAATAACAGTGGCCGCCCCCAGCCATAGTAGCTGAATCTGCTGCAGACAGAAAGGCAGTAGCCTCAAGGATCACGACCCCTTACACCACAGAAGTCTTCGGTTATATAACGAACGGGCTTCAGAGAGACAATGACCCTAACAGTCAGAGAGAGTTGCACCTCAGAGGAACTTCATGAGGAATCCACAAAGGGAAAAAAAAGATTTCCTCTTTAGTAGTGGTCAGTTCCCTTTTTACTCTATGTGCATACTGTACATAACTGCTCAGTTTGGACACCTTAGAACATCATCTCCCTAGTGGCTTGCTCCCCTTCCTCCCCCCCTTCAACTTTCTTTTGTGGGTTATCTTCACTCATTAGATTGTCAGCTCCTTGAGGTCAGGGACTGTCTTTCTTTTTCTTTTTCCAGCTTAGATGACTCTGGAGGAGACTTTTCACAACCCAGTCTCACTTAAATCCAGTTTATTTGCGAGTCAAGACGTTGCTTTCCTGATGTCATTGGTCCTCTTTGAAAATGAAGGCGAAACAACAATCTGTAAGTAGTAATAGTTGCCCCATAGGGACCTAAGTGGCCAATTCCAGTTGGGCAATGCTGCTCCTTCCTTCCTTCCTTCCTTCCTTCCTTCCAGGGAATCATACTCTTACATGTGAGTGCTCTGCCCAAAGGAATAGAAATTTCTTGAAATAGAGCTCTGGAAAACCAGGCTTTGATCAAATCCGTTGGGATTCAAATGGAGCTACTTGACTATGCCTTAAACCCAAATCACGGCAGGGAGGGGGAGGGGGGTGAAGAATGGGGAGGAGGCTGTCATTGACTGGCCAATAATAGGTTCCAGCCCAAGTCTCAGTTGGTCATTGCAGTTTCTGTTCTTGCTGGAAACCCTGAGGGTCTTCCCCTCCCAGACTGATTTTTTCTTTTTTCTTTTTCTTTCTTTGAGTGGGTAAAAAAGGCCATCTTCTGCCTCATTTCCAACCTAGCCTTAAATCACTGAATGGGTGTTAACCTCAGACAAACTAAGACCCAGGAAAGAAAAAGGCCAAGGTCTCCCACCTCCAGTTTTCCTGACCTGTGTCTTACCACTGGACTCAGATGACTCTGGAGGAGACAGTGAGGCTGATGACTTTGCACAGCTCCGGCTCACTTAAATCCGGTTCACTTTCAAGGAGAGACGTCACCTTCCTGAGATCTTTGGGCCTCTTTGAGAATGAAGGACAAACAACAGCAAATTGTACACATTCTTTATCTATATTTGCACATGCCTGTTGTCAAAGATACTTCTCCTGGCCTTACCCTATTTTTACTTTAGAATGGGTCTTTTCCTGAACCTGAATGGGTCACCTTGACCTCTAGTAACTTTTTTCTGCCCCAGTTGAGTGGCAGATCATGGAAAGTATACTTACTACATGTGTTTTCTCTATTCCTAGTATTTTGAACAAGCTGGAAGATAGAACAATCTCACTTTAATCAAACACACATATATCATTCACTTAGTTCAGGATAGAGCATAACATTCGTACTAGGCGTCATGCACTATGCTAAATTTACCCAAATAGGTTTACATGTGAAGACCTTTACACAAAACTTAAGTAAACTTATATCATGTGGAAGCATATTAAAAACTTCCTGTTTAGTTTCTCTAGAAGCATGAAGAAGTAATATTTCTCTTTTCTAAAAAATCCTTTTCAAAGTGCCTCTTGTCCCGTTAAGAATATTGCTTTCCCAATAATCATCAAAATGATTTTTTTCTGTTGCTTAGGAATTAGAGGGGTTGATTTGTAGACTAGATCATAGAAGCAAGAGATCCCAGTAGCCTAGTGTTTGATAAACCAAAAGATTCCAGCTACCGGGAAAAGAATACACTATTTGGCAAAAACTGTTGAGAAAACTGGATGGCAAGTTAGCAGAAGCTTAGCATAGGCCAACATCTCACATTATTGGCAACATAAGCTCCAAAATGGATACATGATGGTAACAACCATGTTGCTAGCAGCTGCTGTGGGGGTGTAAGACCAATAACACCAGCACACAGGACAGCTGCCAGCACAAGTTCTTTGATCAGCTTTTCTAAGGAAAGAAACTTTAAGGGGTTTACAATCTCACTTTAATCAAATACACATTTATCATTCACTTAGTTCAGGAGGAAAAGCCAGCACCTGAACTTCAAAGAAAATACAAACAGGAATTATAAGCATACATCGTATAAACAGAGTAAATAACACACAGAGACCAAGGGAGGCCTCATATCTGTCTGACCAAAGAATTACATAGTTACCAGAGAGAGAGAAAGGCACCAACATCTGGGTTTTTGAGGCTGGGGTGGGGGTGGGGGGGTGAGGTAGATATGGGGGGGCTCCAGCAGCTACCCAGAGTCTCATCAAAACACAGGACAATCTTCCAGTGAGTAAGAGCCTCAAAGCAAAATGCTAACCTCTTGAGTATATATTCCCTTCTTAGGGCCCAAAGATGTCAAACCTAATCAGCAAAAGGATGTGAGCCTGGGACTTCACACCTACTTAGCAAAAGGGTCAAAGGCACTTTATTACTTTAGCATTCTAAAAGAGAAAACAGTAAAAAAAAAAAGATCCACCTTAATTACCAATACGATGACTTAGACATACAGGATAATATCTCTAGCTTTAAAAGAAAATGGCTTGGATTTTAGAATAATGTTAAATTAAGATTTTTTTTTGTGGCAGTCTTGTTCCTGAGATGCAGAGTATACTATTTATATTTTTCTTCAACTAATATTTTAATTAATTACTACTTTCCAAATTTTTTTCTTAATATTCTTTGTAGGATGAGAATTCTGCAAAAGACTTAGGTAGCAAGTACTCCTCTAGGGATTCCAAACTGTGAGTGTGAATGCCAGTGAGAGTGGAGTAGAATGAGCCCAGAGGGCACCCTACAGACAGAAACAGAAACAATCCCTTCCTTCTTGGAACTTACTGTTCTATGCGAAGAAATACTATATGTACCCAAGTAAGTATAGTACAAAAAAAATTGAGGCACACTAACAACTGGGGGCATCAGGGAGGATTCATAGGAGAGGTAGGACCTGAGTTGAATCTTAAAGAAGAGAAAGATTCTGCAAGTCGGAGATGAAGAGTTAGTACATGCTTGTATTTGTATCCTTAGTGCTTAGCGCGGTGTATGACGCCTAGCAAGGCTGTAGGAAATTCTCTAGCTCCATCTCTGTAGGTCTATCACTTATATAGTCTATCAACTATCCTTTCTCTGTGTACCATTTATCTAGTACCCATCATTGATCTATTATTATCTTCCTATCATTTATCTAATCTATTATCTCTCATTTATTGAGCTACTATTTATCTATCTGCTATCTGTCATTTATCTTTCTGTCAATCATGTATCTGATCTATCATCACTTATCTAGCTGCCATTTGTCTATCTTTCTATCATCTATCTCTCACCTATCTGCCATTTGTCTACTTATCTATCATTTATTCATCTAGCTGTCAGTTATCTATTCTATCTGTCTGTCTTCTAGGCGTGGGAAATGCTTGTGTGAAAACATGGAGGTGGGAAATGAGTCATTTGGGGAAATGGAAAGGAATTTAGGTTGGCTGCGATGTTGCATTCATACAGGGGAGCAGGATGAAATGAGGAGGTGGCAGAAGCCACACTTTTCATAGATTTAAAGCTAGAAGGGAGCTTAGAGGACATTGAATCCAAAGGAAACTAACGAGGTTGTGACTTTCCCTGGTTTCCTTCAAGAATCAATTCAAATCCTACCTTCTGCCAGAGGCCTTTCCTGCCAAGATCCCCACCTCCATGCTACTGCTATCCCTCTGAGACCACGTACAATTTAGCCTGACCATATCTTGTATGTACCTAGCCTTCTGTCTGTTGTCTTCCCCATTAGACTATGAGCTCCTTAAGGGTGGGGACCGTTCCTTTCTTTGGATCCTCCGCACTTAGCCTAATGCCTGACACGTAGAAAGTGCTTGACAAATGTTTGGTGGGTGACCCGGAGCAGCTGGGTGGTACAGTGAGTAGAGCACCGGCCCTGGAGTCAGGAGGACCTGAGTTCAAATCCAGCCTCAGGCACTTGACACACTTACTAGCTGTGTAACCTTGGACAAGTCACTTAACCCTAATTGCCCTGCCTACCCCCCTCCAAAAAAAAAATTTGTTGACTTGACTTGACTTGGTCAGATTCGTAGGTAAGAGTCTGAGGTGAGAACTGAATGGGAATCTTCCTAATTTGGAGTATGGAATTGCCGGATTGAGGACTTTGCAATTTTTCCTGTGGGCAATAGGGTCTGAGCAGACCTGAGCCTTAGAAAGAATACTGTGGTAGCTTCGTGGTGGAAGATGGATTGCAGAGATGAAAGCCTAGAAGCAGGAAGACTGACTGAGATTTTTATCTCTCTAAGCAGAAATGCTTAGATTAGAATTAGTTTAATTTAATAAAATTATTTCTGGCAGGTTTGCATCCTCAACATGGAGCACAGTCTCCATTGTCTGCAGGCCTCTCTGCTTCGCTTGGCTGAGCTGGGCAAGAAGCTTTAATGACTCACTCTGATTTTTCTCTTCTTAAATTTCCCGATGAGAACACAGTCTGCTCCCTCTTCCAGATCTTTGTGGAATAGCTCTGTAATATTTCTTCCCGCCATTTTGACTGGTCTTCCCCACGAGAACCTTGTTAAGAAGATGAGAGACGATTCTTGATTAGGTCTTGGAGACTGAGACAGTTGTCTAGTTTAGAGCTGGGGTCAAGTTTCAGTGCCTGAGGCCACCCCCAAGATTATTTGGTTTTCTAACGTTATTGCCTAAGGAACTCTGGGCTGGCTTAGAGAAGTGAGTGAGGTGAAAGACTGCCCTCATTCCTGTTCACCTTTCCCTTGCTGGGAAGCAGATCAGAGAGCAGTCGGGCAGACCTGGTTTGGGGGCAGGGAGGAAACCTGTCCATGAACCCAGAGCACACGGGAGTCACACGTGCTCGACCACAGGTTTCTCACCTACTTGGCCCAATAAGAATGCTCCTGATAGAGGAGGCACCCGGCCTAAGAGGTCAGCACCTGAGGCTTTAGCAGAATATTTTGTGAAAACACATAGGAGCTCCGTGTGCTTGCCTTTGAGGCCCGAGACAAGGGCTCATGGACAACGTAGCCTTAGTTGTGGAGGAGAGAAGTGTCTTACTTAGGCAGCATGGTGCACAGTGCCTGGGACAGAGTCTGCAGTTAATAAACATTAGTGGTTGGTGGGGCTCAAGTCCCACGACTCCAAGTTCAGAGTTTTTCTCACTGTTCGGCCACTTGAACTTGATGGTCCCATGGAGAAGGAGGGAGGAATACTACGAGAGAAAGATCAAAGAGGAAGGAGGGGTTGGTAACCAGTACAAGAGGATTTAGGGATAGTAAGGGGAAGGGAGGGCAGAGAGGAGCTGATGAGCGACTAAACTGTCTTGGATGGAGAGAAGAGTGTGGGAAGACATGGCAGGGGAAAGGGCTTTTGCCTTTGAGAAACAGGGACTCTTAAATCAGTGGGATCAGGGAAGCAGAAGCTATATACTTGTTACCACAGATACCAGTTAGCTGGGCCCTTTATATTCCAAGGTCCTGTGCTGACAGAAGATGGTATTGGCACCATGGACGCTCTCTAAATATCAGAGACCCAGAGAAGAGGTGGATGGCAAGGAGTCTGGACCAAATTCATCCATAACACTGACCAAGTAGTTGTACTTAGAGGCTGTGGGGGGATCAGGCACTATGCTAAGTGCTTCACAATCGTTCAATCCTTACAACAACTCCGGGAAGTATCATTATCCTCATTTTTACAGATGAAGAAACTGAGGCAAACAGAGGTTAAATGTCTTGCCCAGGATCGTGCAGCTAGTAAGTGCTTACATTTGGATTCAAAATAGCTCTTTCTGAATTTAGCCTCGGGCTTAGGATATCTTTTCCCGTATACTGTAAATGTCTAGTATGTGGGTGGGAAACCCCCCACAGACTCAAGGCCATGCCACATGTGACCCTCTAGGTCCTCAAGTGAGGCCCCAGGATTCCCCCAGGATTTGTTCTGTGAAGTTTGGATTCAGTCAAAGGGCTGCACTTGAGGACCTAGAGGGCCACATGTGGAGTTGAGGTCACAGGTTCTCCACCCCTACAGTATCTCCACTATTCAGTCAGTCCAGGGGTCTTTAATTCTCCTAGCTCTAGCATAGGTCCTCAGTGAAGGACCTCAGAAAATGTTTCCATACTGAGTGGCCAGGCCAAATCAAAGGTCTTCTCTCAAAATGGTGACAGTAGAACTGACTGGTTCCCTCTGGGTTCCCTTCGTGCCACCTCTGCCCTTTGGACAAAAGCCTGGAAAATTTGCCCTTTAAAAAAAAATGCCCCACAGGCAAGGAAGACCTTGACATTTTAAATGACTTTTAGCCTCTACAAGGAAACACTGGATTTGTCATCAAAGTTACTGTGCTGCTTCCTCTATAACCATGGGAGAGTCACACAACCTCTTAAAATTTCAGTTTCTTTTTTTGTAAAACACAGCGATTGGGCCAAGTGATTTCCAAGGTCCCTTCCAGTTCTAAATCTTAGGCTATGATTAATCCTCTGACTTTCCCACAGAGTTCATCAGCGCCCTCCTTCCTATATGTTGGTGCATGTGATCTAATCACCTGCCTGTCTTACACATCGCACAACCCTGCTTGTTCTTTCTAGAACAATCTGGAACGATCTAGAATGATCAGTGTTTTGTAAGGTGGCCAGCCAATTGGGATTCCAAGTCCTTGTGACATTTTTTAGAGGTCCTTTCCCCCACACTCCAAAAGGGAGAAGCATGGTGTCTTGTATGTGGTGGGCATTTAATAAATTCTTATTGAACTGAATTAAGTTGAAGCCATCTTGGCTGGATGGGTCACTCTGGAGCAAAGGCAGGCCTATCTGAGATATCAATGGATGGTCCAGCCCAACAGCAGGAGTGGGGCCCTAAAGAGTGAGCTCCTGCCAGTCCTGCAGTGGTTAGAATCACCTGGAATTGAACATAGCATAGTGCCAATATGTATGATCTGTGTGTCTGAACAATAGTGTGCGTGACCCACCTTTCTTTGCCACAGAGGGCCTAGGGTCCCTGCACCGGTATATACAGACCCATTCACCCGATGACACAGGGGTAACAAAAAGATGCAACGTCCAAAGAAAATCAGGGGGCCTGGAACATACCACCCTTTTTCTCACACGCGTAATGACAATAATAATATTTCTATAAATGCTCTAAAAATGTAAAGTTCCTTATACCCATCACCTCATGTGAGCCTCACCAAAATCCCGTGAAATAGATCTTATCGCTTTTTTTTGCAGGTGAAGAAAAGGGCCTCAAAGATTCCTGAATCCAAGTCCCTGCTGAAGGCTGAAATCCCCAATATAATCTTCCTGATGGGAGGGTCACGTAGCTCTGCCCAAACTCCTACACCACCAGGGAGCTCACCACTTCCTAAGGTGGCTTTAAGTGTTAGAAAGTCCTTCCTCATACTGAGCTGGAAGCTGCCTTCCCTGACCTCAGGAGTCACACAGAACTGTCCTCATGGCAGTTCTTTAGATGGAAATTCACCTTTCTATGATACATTCAGGCTGAAAGGAGGAGCAGTAGACTATTACGGAAATGTTTTCCATGACTACACACGTATAACCTCTGTAGGACTGCTTGCCTTCCAATGGGAGTGGGGGGTGGGGAGGGAGGAAGGGTGAGAATTGGGAACTCAAATGTTAAAAATTGTTTTACATGTAATTGGGAAAAAAAATACTAATTATACCCATTTTACAAATGAGAAACCTGAGGCTCAGAGAGTTGAAATAACTTGCCTAAGTATCAGAGGCAGAATTTGAACCCAGGGCTCCCTGACTCCAAGTCCAGCATTCTAAAGTTCCTTTCCTACTCAGCTTAGGCTTCCTATACACCTGGCCCTGAGCCAGCCAAGGAGAAGGAAGAGGAGGGGGAGGGGAAGGGGGAAGTAGGGAGGAGGGAAAGGGGGAGAGGGAGGAGGGGAAGGGGGAGGAAGAAGGGGAGGTAGGGGGAGAGGAGGAGGAGGGAGGAGGAGGGGAGAAAAGAGGAGGGGGAGGGCAGGGAAGAGGAGAAAAGTACCAATAAGGATAAACTCCACCTTCTGTTTCTTCATCCATAAAGTGAGTGGGTTGTACTCATAGCCCTTGAGGTCCCCTCTGGCTGGAGGTCTATGATCTAATGATCTCATGACTTGGCCCAGATTTCCAGATAAAAACTCTGGTTCCGAAGAAGAATGCCAGACTCATAGACATGTGCCCCCACGCAGAACACATGGCACATGGCCTGCTCAGTGCTATAATAGAAGATACGGCACAAGATTCTTTTTTTTTTTCAAAGAATAAATTTTACTGATGCTTTTTATTTTTTACGTTAGTCATTTCTGGAAATACTTTTCCCTCTCCCCTTCCAACCTGAGCCTTCCCCTTGTAACAGAAAAGCCCCAGGTGACTGAGCCTGCCAGTGTTTACAAGGTTCTGCCCTTGGAGTCAGTCACCCATCTCTCTGGCGAAGGTTCTAGCATGTGGATAATTGGTGAAGAAGGGGGGCACACAGTCAGGAAATAAAGTCTGATGGAGTTCAGAGAAGAGAGTGCTCCCCAGAGAATCTTGGGCTGCTCGCCTGGTCCCACAGGTGGAGTGTGAACTGTGCTCTCGCTCTCACTCTCACCCCAAGAGTGACACATAATGCTTCCTAAGCCGATCCTCCCCACGTATACATGCTCCCAGGGCAGACCAGCACCGGCCCAGGACGGGCACGGAAGATGTGGAAGCAGAGGACCCAGATTCAGCTCCTGCTTCTGGCATTTACTACCTGTCTGAACTCAGGCAGGGGCTGAGCCCCTCTCTCTCCTCCACCCGTTTCTCCAGTTTCTTCAGTTTCCTTAAGATGATTGGGTTGGAGTAGATGTTCTCTCCCTTAGCTGAACCCCCTTAGCTCTAGACATAAGTTTGGTTTGTGGTATGTAAATGTCAGCTATGAGGGTAGAGAGAGAGAGAGGAGACACAGAGAGACACAGAGAGAAGAGTGGGGAGAGGAGAGAGAGAGAGAGGGAAGAGAGAGAGAGAAGGGGGGGAGAGGGGAGAGACACACACACACACACAGAGAAGGGTGGGGAGAGGAGAGAGAGAGAAGAGTGGGGAGAGGAGAGAGAGAGAGGGAAGAGAGAGAGAGAGAGAAGGGGGGGAGAGGAGAGAGAGACACACAGAGAGAGAAGGGTGGGGAGAGGAGAGACAGAGAGAGAAGGGTGGGGAGAAGAGAGAGGGAAGAGACACAGAGAGAGAGGGAAGAGAGAGAGACAGAGAGAGAAGGGGGGGAGAGGAGAGAGACACACAGAGAGAATAGGGAGAGAGAGAGAAGGGTGGGGAGAGGAGAGAGAGCCAGGTAGCTTATACCTAACTGTGTGGAAGGAACAAATCTAGGAACAACAGTAGTAAACATACAATGCCTTACAAAGTGTTTTACATGTTTTCTCTCATTTGCAGACTGTTGCAGGTAAAAACCTTGTGAGGTGAACATTCTTAAGAGTTAAGTTACATTTACACTCCAAGACTTCAGCGCATTTTACCGATGAGGAGACAATTATCCGTGGATGTTAACTGACCTGCCAGTGATTACACAGATATAGAAAGGGATGCACACATTATATATACATACAAATACATATGTGTATACACATATATACATACACACATCTATGTTGTTCCGTTGTGCAGATGTGTTCAGCTCTTTGTGACCCCATACGCAGTTTTCTTGGCAAAGAGAATAGAGTGGTTTGCCATTTCCTTCTCCAGTGGACTAAGACAAACAGAAGTTAAGTGACTTGCCCAGGGTCACACAGCTAGCACATGCCTGAGGCTGGATTTTAACTCGGGTCTTCCTGAGTCCTGAACATTGGCCCTAAAGTCAAGAGGACCTGAGTTCAAATCTGACCTTAGATACTCACTAGCTGTGTGACCCTGGGCAAGTCACTTAATTCTGTTTGCCTCAGTTTCCTCATCTGTAAAATGATCTGGAGAAGAAAATGGCGAACCACTCCAGTATCCTTGGTAAGAAAACCCCAAATGGGGTCACGAAGAGTCAGACACGACCGAAATGACTTAGCAACAACTTCCTGACCCCGGGGCAATCACTCTATCCACTGAGTCATTTAGCTGCCTCCAGATACATGTATACATCTATGTACATGCACACACACACATCCTCTAAGAGGCAAAATTCAATCCCAGCTCCCTCACCCCCAGTTCAGGGTTCTTTCCACTATACTTGAGCCCTAGCCCTTTTCCTCCTCCATACTACCCTTGTCTCTATCATGCTCCCCACCCAGGAGGAGTCACAGGGTAGCTGGGACTACCCAGGAAGGGGAAAATTGCAGGCTGGGGATCTCTGCTTCATCCGGTGAACATCTGTCTGGAGCTGTGAACACAGCTGGAAACTCATTCCTAAAGATCTTCCCCTTCCCCCATGCTGGGCTGCCAAGGCCTGGACACCTTCCTCCTATCCTTCTGCCTGTTTTGAGTTCAGAGAGACAAACATGGCAGGGAACCAGCTAGCCAGCGCAGACTTAACCTCAGGGTCCTGATGCTCAGGAATGAGGCCTGACTGGGATGGCAGCATTTCAGTGAGTGCCCGCCTTTCTCTTGGCCTTGAGCTGTATCTGCTATAAGCTGAGGTTGGGGCGACTAGAAGCAGGGGATCCTTCACTAGGCTCTGGAAAGGTAGAGAAGGCTGACGAGCAGGGTTTAAGGGAAGAAGACATCCTTTCCCACTCCCTTTCTCCAGCTGCTTCCAGCTGCCTAAAATACCATTGCTTCGGACCCTATGACCCTATCCTGCCCAGCCTGTGGAGCCAATGGGGAGTGTCTGTTCAGGAGTGTCAGGGAAAGAATGAAAAAGAACTAGGCAAGAGAAGAGACTTGTGCAAACAAACACATACACAAGGAAACACATGGGCCAGCTCTGGCCACTACCAAGCTGCTGTGCATAAGCATGACCAGCAGGGGGCGCAAGCCACCGGCTCTGGACCCACATCTGCGCACCCTGCCTGGGGACTCCCCTTTCCCATCCTAGCTGGTTACTTCTGGCTGGGTTCAGTTTGTCCTGTCCGGAGAGGTGGGGACATCACGGATTTGCCCCTCCTGCCCTGTTTAGTCAGGTTTGGCTTCCCGACAGCCTCCTCCGAGCGGCCAAAGGTCTGGCGGTCTCTTACAAAAGGTTTGCCCTTCCCTGGATTTCAGGGGTCCGCCGGGCGTCTCCTCCTCCTCTGGGAAGGTCACTGGGAGTGGGAGGGAGGAGGGAGTGGGTGTGTAGGAGCATCTGAAAAGCAGTCCTTGTGTGGCTATATGGGGGAGAGTTCCAAGGTGAATGCCCCCCCCCCCAACTGGGAAATCTTCCTTTGCTCTTCGTCCCCCAAGGCTGGGATTGCATTCCCTGGGGGCTCACTGAGGGGGAGAAGCCGGTATCCATTGGACCCAGAGAACCCAAGTGATTTGCAGCTTCCTGTTCGTACCTCACCTCCCTCCAGCACCTGTAGAAGGCCCTAAGGATTCTTCATCAGACACTCACCGCCAAAAAGATCAATACATCAACAAGCATTTTTTAGGCATCTACTATAGATATGTGGGATACAGAGACAAAAAATAAAGAGTCCCTGCTCTAAAGGAGTCCGTATTCCATTGGGGTAGACAACATGGACATACAGACAGACATATTTATGTATATATGCACTCCACTATCCCACCAATTGAAGAAAGAAAAAAAAATCTTTATAACAAATATCCATTGTCAAGCCAAACAAATTCCCCCATTGGCTCATTCAGCACCCTGTTAGGGGGTTTTAAGATAGAGTGCGCCTGCTAAAGGCTTCAATTTTCTCAGTAAGAAAATAAATATTAATTAATGAATGGATGTCTATGCACAATAAATAGAAGGTAGTTTAATGCAAGAGGAAGGAGGGGAGGAGGGCACTGGCACTAGTGTGGGAGAATCAAGAAAGATTTCTTGCAGAAGCTGCTCTAAGGAAGTGAAGAAGTCTGGGAAACAAATGTGAGGAGCAACTACCTCCCCCAAGGCTGGGATTGCATTCCCTGACCTGGAGGCTCGCTGAAGGGGAGAAGCCAGAATCCACTTAAACCCAAGAATCCAAGCCCTGATTGCCAGCTTCCTGTTCCTTACCTCACCTTCGCAGCACCTGTAGAATGCCCTACAGATTACTGGAGTACAATTGCTCCAAAAGCACAGAGATAGGAGATGGGAAATGGAATGTCCCTTACAAGGAATAGCAAGAAAGCAAATTTAGGGCTAGATCCTGGACTCTGCATGAAAGTAGGTAAAGTTAGAGAGATAGGTTGAAATTAGTTTGTGAAGGGCAAATAAGGGTTTATATTTGATGCTAGAGAAAACTGTAATTTCTTGAGTAGGGGATCAACATGGTCAGATTTAGGCTTAAGGATTATCCTTTTGGCAAGTGTGAGAGAATGAATTGGAGTTGGGGAGAGGCTTGAGGCCCAGAAACAAATGAAAAGATGGGGACTATTGCAGTAGATCAGGGAGGACAAATGAGGGTTTGAATTAAGGTGTTACCTGTGTGAGTAGTGAGAAGAAGAGATGCGGAGAGAGAAACAGCAAGATTTGGCAACTGATTCTATATATAGGGTGTGAGAGACTAAGGAGGAAAATAACACTGAGGTTACAAATCTGAGAGACAGGAAGAGGGGTGTTTGGAAGAGGAGGGGGTTTGGGGAAAGATATTGTGTTCTGTTTTAGACATGCTGAGTTTTTGATGTCTATGGAACATACAGTTTTAAATGCCAAATTGTGATGCCAGACCAGTGCTCAAGAGAGAGACTAGGGCTGGATCTATATAAGATCTGGGAATCATATTCATGGAGATGATAAATGAACCAATAGGAGCAAATGAGATCAGCAAGTGAGAACGTAGGAAGAAAAGAGAGTCCAGGGTAGAACCTTGGGGGATACTCATAATTAGTGGGTTTGACGTGGATGAAGATCCAACAAAGGAGGCAAAGAAGGATCAGAAAAGTAGAGAGAGAGAGACAGAGAGAAAGACAGAGAGAGGAAGAGGGGAGAGACAAAGAAAAAAGGAGAGAGGGGGAGAGAAGAGAGAGACAGAGAGAAGGGGGGGGAAAGAGAGAGAGAGAGAATGAGAATGTGAAAACCCAGAGAAGAGACTAGCCAGGAAAAGATGATAAACAATGTCAAATGTAGCAGAGAAGTAAAGAAGGATGAGGACTAAGAAAAGGCCATCAAATCTGACAATTAAAATATTGTTGATAACTTAAGAGAGTTTGGAGTGATAAGGTCAGAAGTCAGGTTGCAAAAGGAGGAGGAGTGAGTGAAAAGGGAGGAAGAGAAGGCAGAGTAGATAGCTTTTTCTGGGTGGTTGGCTGAGAAAAGAGGAAAGGGGGCGTGTGACAGAAGGGAGGGCATATTGGGGGAGGGGGTAGTCAGAAGCAAAACACTTTTGAGGAGGGTCAGGGTGAAAGTAGAGAGAGAATAGAATAAACAGGGCAAGGAAATAGAATGGAGGGAAATACATTTAGCAATCATAACTGAAAAAATTTTGAAGCAAGTTTCTTTGATAAAGGCCTCATTTCTCAAATATACAGAGTACGGAGTCAAAATTATAAAAATAGGAGCCATTCCCCAATTGATAAGTGATCAAGAGATATGAAGTAATCCAAACTATCTATAGTCATATGAGAAGCTGTTCTAAATTGCTATTGATTGGAAGAATGCAAATTGAAACAATTCTGAGGCACTACCTCATACCCATTAGACAGGCTAATAGAATGGAAAAGAATGACCAATGTTGGAGGGGATGTGGAAAAAATGAGACATTAATGCATTGTTGGTGGAGTTTTGAACTGATTTAATCATTCTTTTTCTTTTGTTTGCTTCTGTTTTGTTTCTTCTTTCTCATGGTTCATTCCCTTGGTTATAGTTCTTCTTTACAACTTGACTACTGTGAAAATATATCTAGTATGAAGGTACACATAGAACCTATGTCAGATTCCATGCTGTCTTGGGTGGGGAGGGGGGAAGAAAGGGAGAGGCAGAAAAATTGAAACTCAAAAACTTGAGGAACTGAATGTTGTAAACTAAAACTAAAACTAAATAATAATAAAAAAGATTTAACCATTCTTTACAGCAATTTGGAACTATGCCCAAAGGGCTATAAAGCCATGTATACCCTTTGACCTTGCACTGCCACTACTAAGTCTGTCTCCAAAGAGAGATTTTTAAAAAGGGGAAAGGATGTATATACACAGAAATATTTTTATCATCTCTTTTCTGGTGGCAGGGAGTTGGAAAATGGGAGGATGCCCATCCATTGGGGAATGGCTGAACAAGTTATGGTATGAGATTATGATGGAATACTATTGTACCGTAAGAAATGATGAGCTGGACGCCCTCAGAAAAACCTGGAAAGACTTAAATGAGCTGATGCAAAGTAAAATGTACTGTGTGCAAGGTAACAGCAATATTGTAAGATGGTCAGCTGTGAATGACTTAGCTACTCTCAGCAATACAACCATCCAAGACAACTCTGAAGGACTTAGGATGAAAAATGCTATCCATCCCCAGAGAAAGAACTGACGGTATCTGAATACAGACCGAAGCATACTTTTTTTACTTTCTTTATTTTTCTTGAGGCTTTTTTTTTGGTCTATGTTTTCATTCACAACATGATTAATGTGGAAATGTATTTTGCATGACTACACATGTATAACCTATATAAGAATTGTTTGCCTTCTCCGTGAGGGGGGCGAAGGAGGAGGAAATGAGAGAATTTAGAACACAAAGTTTTAAGAACAAATGCTAAAAATTGATTTTACATGTAATTGGGGAAAAATAAAATACTAAATAAATTTTAAAAAAAAGAGGTTAGACAGGACAATAGCTTGAGGGGATGGCAGGATCTCGTGAAGATTTTTTTAAGGCTAGGAGAGGCTTTGCATGTTTGATGACTTCAGGGAAGGAATGAGTAGATTAGTAGAGATTGCAGATTGGAGGTCAGGGAATGAATCTGCAGGAGAGCCTGGGAAGGAATGGGATCAAGGGCACACATCAAGGGATTATGGGCCTTGGCAAGGAGGAAGGCCATATCATTTTCAGAAATTTTAGTAAAGGAAGAGATGTCCAGGGTTTAAAACATTTTTGTTGTTGTCTTACTCTGAACCTTCTATCACCAAATATAAAAAGTAAAATAGAAAAAAAAAAGGATCCTACATAAATCTGTGACTACCTATTATATACAACTTTCTTTTCCTTTTAAGGATTATACATTCAACATGTAATTTTCAAAGCTCTACTGCTTCTCTCTGTTTCCTTCTGGCCTTCCTTCTGTTCTCTTCTGAAAAGATGTTTCGATGATCCTCTTTTCTTTTTTTTTCCTTTTTTTTGGGCAATCATATCACAAGCTTCCTCTGCTTCTAACTGCCCCTCCCCTCAGGGGAAAAAAAAACCAACTTAAAACAAGAACTAAATCCTTGTAACAAATGTGGACAGTAAAATGACAGATTCCCATATTAGCTGAGCCGTATCTGAAAATATATGTCTCGTTCTGTCAGGGAGCTTTGAGATGAGAAGAATAGGAGAATACTGAGCTCCCATCAAATGGCCTCAATTTTCAAAGTAAAATAAGAGGTGAGGTCTTCAGCTGAAAGGGTGGAAAAAGAGGGAGACGCGGAATGTTGGAAGAGAGAAAAGATTTAGAACAATCTCTGCGGGGAATGAGATAGGAAATCATGTAGGAAGGACTAATTGATGGGGGAGGGCCCAGTTGAGGTTAAATAATACAAATTTATAGTGGATCCAGTCAGCTCAATTGTCTGATTTCCTCCAGTTCTATCCATCAACACCTGAGTAGGTGGCAGTGATCCAGGATTGAGTTTTTGGTAAGGCATGGGAGTCCATAGGACAGGGGAGTAAGGGATTTGAAAGAGTCACTATGCAACTGAACTAGTTAGCATCAGCCCTGGAGTCAGGAGGACCTGATTTCAAATCTGGCCTCAGACACTGGACACTTACTAGCTGTGTGACCTTGGGCAAGTCACTTAATCCTAATTGCCTTGCCTTTCCCCCTCCAAAAAAAAAAATGAAAAACTTTATATACTCAGAGTTTTGAAGTGTTTAATAAATACTCTTTAAATTTAAAAAAATATGGGGAAAATGAATTCAAAGTACAGGTAGCTGCCTGATGAAGTACTAAAGGGTAGAAGGACTGGAGATTAAGAAGAGGGTGGGGAATAGGTTTCAGGAGGAGATCATCCACTATTCAATGCCTTATTCTTCCCAGGTTTTTCTAGACCATTCCTTTGATACTGTTCCTCTACCATTCCCTACTCTCCACCCCCAAATCTTTCTGCTCCAGCATCAGCCAGGACTCTCCCACTTTCCTTAAGACTATATAGCCCTGTTGCCCCCTTACTTCTTTTTTTCATCTTTTTTTAAAAACAATATTTTAATTTTTTCCAGTTATATGTAAAAACAATTTTTAGCATACATTTTTACAAAATTTTGAGTTACAAATTTTTCTCCCTCCATTTCCTCCCCTCTTCCTAAAATGGTAAGCAATTTGATATAGGTTATATATATATATTATATATGCAATCATGTAAAACATATTTCCATATTAATCACAGTTGTGAAAGAAGAAACAGACCAAACGGGGAGAAAAAAATCACTAAAAAAATAAAGTGAAAATAGTATGCTTCTATCTGCATTCAGACTCCATCATCTCTTTCTATGGAGGTGGATAGCATTTTCCATCATGAGTCCTTTGTAATTTGTCTTAGATCACTATCACTATTTTATTGCTGACAGGAGCTAAGTTATTCATAGATGATCATCACATAATGTTACTGTGTACAATGTTCTGGTTCTGCTCACTTCACTCAGCATCAGTTCATAGTTTTTCTGAAATCCTCCTGCTCATCATTTCTTATACCACAATAGTATTCCACGACACTCATATACCACAACTTGTTCAGCCATTCCCCAATTGAGGGGCATACCTTCAATTTTCAATTCTTTGCCACTATACAAAGATCCGTTATAAATATTTTTGTACGTTTAGGTCCTTTCCTCTTTTTTATGATCTCTCTGGGTTACAGACCCATCCCCTTACTCCTTGAACTCCATTTGCTTCCATCTACTACCACCTTGGACCTCTTCATCACCCCTTTGAGATCCAAATCTGCCATCTTTCAGAGTCCTTAACCTCTCTGTCTTTTCTTATTCTATGACTCATTGACCTTGATGCCAACCCAAGCCCTTGGGTATAATTGGTACTGTTTCTAGCATTTAAGATATTGGAGCCTTCTTATAGCCACTAGTCATCTTTTAATTGCTCTTTGGCTAATCTAAAGTTTTGCTTTTTTCTGAAATTGAATTCTGTGGTTTATAGCCTTATAGTAACACAGGGAGAATACTTGTGTTAAAGAGATAGACCAGTGCATTGCCCATCTCCAGTGTCTGTACGAGATCAGTGTACTGATGGAGTAACTTGATCAATTTCCAATCTACTTGCATGTCATCATATAGGTAACAGACATTCTTCATCCACTCTATTTCTCTTGTGTGGATGGCTAGGCCAATTTCTTTAAAGAGGATCTCACTCAAGAGGCCTTCTAGTGTTCTAGGGCTCCATGTTATCAGTGCAATGTTACCTGCAAACAGGAAACTCTTGCTGTCAATACAGGATCCCTCTTCTAATTGACTGTGCAGAATATCCACCAGGACAGTGACGAACATATGGTAAACATATGTCTTTCTGTTTTATGCTTCAATGGATGTTGATAATCAGCAGATTATTGAATAACGTTATCTTCTTGGCTACATCTGTCATGGAATATTGTCTAGTTTTAAAATATGTATGGAAGATACCTTTTTTATGAGGTATGTTTATTTTCATTTTAAGTTTTATTTTATTCCAACGAATCAGATGGTTTTTAGTAATCAACAGACAAGAGACAATGTGATCTTATATTCTTTATGTTTTTCAGTTTTATGATAATTAAGAAGTGGTTTCCTGTAGAAAATCATTTGTGAAAGGCAACTAGGTGACATAGTGGAGAGAGTGCCAGGCCTGAAGTCAAGAAGGCTCATCTTCCTGAGTTCAAATCTGGCCTCAGACATCTACTAGCTGTGTGACCCTGGGCCAGTCACTTAACCCTGTTTGCCTCAGTTTTCTCATCTGTAAAATGAGCTGAAGAAGGACATGGCAAACCACTCCAGTATCTTTGCCAAGAAAACCCCAAGAAAAGAGTCAGACACAACCGAAATGACTGAACAACAACAACTTGTTCCCTTCTCCCATTTTCATCAATGATATCCTTGATGGGAGCATAGACCAGTCTCACAAAGATTTTACAGAGATGAGAAAGAAGGAAGATGGATTGGTGGTTTTGTATATTTTCTTGGTTGTTGGTTTGTTTCTTTTTAAATAAAAGTATTCTCTCTGATTTTCCTATTCTTTTGGCATCTTTTAGGTGTTGATATATCTTGAAATTGATTCCTGACTATTTTAAAAATTGTGTTGTCAGAAGCACAGGCTTTTTCCTGTATCTACTTGGTCAGGCCCAGCCAAATTTCCTGACTTCATTGCTACTTTTTCACATAGTCCATTGGGTGCAGAGTCTAAATGTGGTAGTTTTCCCAACAGCAGTGATGAGAAAAGATCTCTATGCAAATAGCAGAAGAGCTGTCCCATTTTGTGTCTACTCAGTTTCCTCCTTTCCTTTGGAATGCCTGCTCCCATAAACTTGCTTTCATCTTAAATCTTGTCCTGTCCCATTCCTTCCATCTTCTGGCTCTCACTGAGAGCTGGCGCCTTCCAGA
Source organism: Trichosurus vulpecula (assembly GCF_011100635.1). NCBI lineage: Eukaryota > Metazoa > Chordata > Mammalia > Diprotodontia > Phalangeridae > Trichosurus > Trichosurus vulpecula. The sequence goes on from NC_050575.1 coordinate 98,641,350, forward strand.
GGACACAGCTTCTCTGGCCTCCTTTTCAAGCACTGGCTGTACTTTCACTCATTCCTCTGGAATTACTGGTTGAGGTGGGGGAGTTGGAAAATTCCTTGTTCTCCATTGCCATGTACATGTTCTCTCTCTACCAGTATCACTCAGTAATGTCACTTCCTTTGAGATACCACCCAATCAAAATTCTAGTAGCTGCTGTCTATGTACCTCCATGACACTCCTCTTCTTTCTCTCCTCCTCCACTTCTGCCCTCATACTAGGAGACTTCACTATGCATACTGATACTCCCTTAAACACCCTCACAGTTCCTCAATTTACTCGTTTCACATGACCAGTCTTCCACCCTATCTCGGTCACATGCAAAGATGTTACCCTTATCTCACCCACAGATGTACCACTTCCATGTTCATGAACTCTGAAATCCCCTTATCTAATCACAATCTGTTCTCATTTCAGTTGTACCTCTGCCTTCCAACCTCAAACCCGGTTATTCATCTACACTGTGACCTCTGATCCTTCCATCCTGCAGTTCTCTCCCAGTCCCTAGCTACACTCTCCTCCTTCCCCATTTTGATCCTTTGGTGAATCAGTTCAACTCTATTACTTCCTTTTTCTCTTGAGTCTTTTAACCGATTATCCTATGATTGATCTTGCCCTACCAAACCCCAGCCCTTAGATCACTATCACTATCTGTGCCTTCGCTTCTATACATGTGCTGTTGAACAAAACTGGAGAAAACCATGAAGCCATGCTGACTAGGCGACTATAAATTTATGTTACATACTCCAGTTGGGCTCTCACTGCTGCAAGGCACTCTTTTGACACTTCCCTTATTAACTCACTACCCCCTTCTCCAGAATCCTTCCTCAAACCTTCCATGGCTCCCCTTCCTCCACCTTCTCAGCAGAGAACCTTGCCTAATATGTTACTGAAAAAAATTAAGGGCATTCACTGAGCGCTCTCTCTTCTCCTCTCTTCCTCCAGATGCCTTCTGTCATTAGCATCCTTCTTCATTCCTATTTCACACGAAGAAATGGCCCTTCTGCTTGCCAAGGCACATACTTCTACATGTAAAAGTGAACCTAGTCTACCCCATCTTCTCCAGCAGATTGCCTCTTCTATCATCCCCACTTTCTTACTTATCTTCAGCTCTGTCTTCCAACTGATTCCTTATTGCCTACAAATATGCCCATGTCTCCCAGTCCTCAAAAAATTTTCACTTGATCTATCCATCCCCACTAGGTATCATCCTGTCTCTCCTGCTTTTCATAGTTAAACTTGAGAAGGACACCTACAATAGGTGCCTCTACTACCTTTCCTTTCACTTTCTTAACTCTCTACATTCTGGCTTCCAACCTTTTCATTCAACTAAAATTGTTCTCTCCAAAATATTATCTCTTACTTGCTAAATCTTACCTACCTTTTCTTAATCTTCATCCTTCTTGACCTTTCTGCAGGCCCCCCCCCCCGCCTTCTTTTTCATACTCTTTGTAGGTTTTTGTGACTCTACTCTCTCCTGGTTCTTGTCTTATCTATCTGACTGCTCCTTGGTCTTCTTTGCTGGATCCTCATCCAGGTAATGTTCGTGAATAGGCTCTGTCTTAAGCCCTTTTCTCTTCTCCCTCTATACTATTTCACTTTGATGATCTCATCAGCTCCATTGATTTCAGTTATCATTTCTATGTACAGGGTGTTCCTAAAGTTTGTACACACAGGAAATGTGGAGTTATTGCATCGAGTTCATGTGAATCTTGCAAAGCGCATCAACCTTTGCATCACAAATGATGGAAATCATATTGAAGATGTTATTTGTTAATATTCCAATTAAATAAAAATTTCATTTATTTCATTTCTTGAAAATATGCATTTTTTCCTATATGTCCAGACTTTAGGAATACCCTGTCGATACTCTTAGATCTGCTTGTCCAGACTTAACCTCTCTCCTGACCTCTAGTCTAGCATTCCTAACTGTCGACTGGATGGACATCTTGAACCGTATATCCCATAGAGATCTCAAATTCAACATGAATAAAATTGAAATGATCTTTCCCCTCAAATCCTCCTGTCTTCCTAACTTCCCTATTACTGCTGAGTAACTCCTCCCAGTTACCTGGGCTTATAACCTAGGTGTCATCCTCAATACCTCCTTATCTCTCACCTTCCCCTTCCCTGTTGTCTCTCCGTTAAATTGTGAGACACTTGACAGAAGGTACTGTCTTTTACCTTTCTTTGAATCTCCAGCACTTAGCACAGTGCCTTGTACATAGTAGGCACATAACAACCATTTATTGATTCACTGACTTCCATTTTATTGACAGATACTCTCAGAATGATCTAGCATAGCCGGGTAGACTGCCAAATTCTGTATAGACTTATCTTCCCCTCTATTGTTTCTCACTATTTTGTGAATCGATTCTGCTTCTATTCTTCAGTCCTACCCCTCCATAATATTTTACAAATAAGTTTGTGTTCTTTTGTGCATTTATGCATTTACAAATGAGTCGGTACTCCCCTTGGCTGCCACGTCTCTCCATTCGGTAAAATGTTCAAGCATTTACTGGTTGAGGTGGTTTCTAGGCTCTTTTGGCCTCCTTGCTGTGAACGTTTTATACCAATTAAACTTGTCATCTTCATCTTTAGTGCCACTACTTTTGTCTATTTCCCGTTTTTGCAGTCGATAGCTTGTTTGCACAGATCTCGTTGGAGCAGCTGTAATTGCATGCAGAGTCATTCCCTCATTTTTATCCCTTCTTCTAAATTGTTATTGATTTTGACCTTTGCTCCAAACATTCGATGATCTAACTGCGCACAGAGACAGCTGATTTGGAAATGACTCCGTGTCAGTAAACAGTCATTTCCTGTCTCTTAAGATAGAGTCAATTTATTTTTCATGAAGCCATTTGATGGCTACTATTTCCATGTGTTCTCTTTTCTTTTTCTAATCTTTTTAATATCTTTTGTTTATATATTGCCTTAATTTCTTTTATTTAAAAAAATTTTTAAATTACCAAGCATTTAAAAAACTAATCTGTTCCTCCTATTTCCTTCCCCTCACATGGATAACATTTAACACTCCTCCCCCTCCCCAAATGAAGCCTCCAATATATGGTTATATAGTTGGGCCCAACAAATTCTCACATAAGTCGTGTTGGAAGAAAAATGTAAACTCTCTCTGAATTGTAGGTTCATCACCTCTTTGTCAGGAGGTAAACGATGAACACCTTCACTTCTGAATATATTCTCCTCTCCCTCCCCCTCCAGCTAGTCATCCCTTATAATATAGATTAAAAGAGAAAAAAAGAGCTCTAGCAAACCCAACCAACACATCCACCATGCCTGACAGTGTATGAAATATCTACACCCATAGTCTCCCACTGCAGCCAACAAGGGAGGGAACTGACCTTTAAAGAAACATTTCCTGATATATAAAAGGGAAGTGACTGAGCTGGGCTCTTTTGTTTCTTGAAGCAGTATTTATTTTCCAATATATTTCTCATTATCCTCTCCGGTGCCCAGCTCTGTAACTCTGGGTCACTTTGATGGTCTGATTTCTCAGCTGGGCAGTCCAGCTGGGCTAGGGAAAAAGTTACAAAACCCCCCTAGCTGCTTAAGTCTGCTACAAATCCGTTCCCTCTAAACCCAGCTGAGCCCTGCACGATTGCTCCAAATCCTTTTATTCATCCCTTGGTGTCTCTCTCATTTCCCACAGTTCCTGTACCCAAATATTATGGCCAACGGGTCAGTATTTTACCTGCTTAAGGAGGTTTTTATTACAGAAGAAACTGGTTGCTTCTTACTAATGTCTCACGGTATGATGTTTTTTGCTTTATTGTTGCTTAATTTTGACTTTGCTGAGTCTAGTTCTAAACCTTTTCCTCTCTCCTTTTAGTGATTTGTTCATTCACTAATTCAGTAAGGATTTATTAAGTAGCTATTATGTGCCAGGTACTGGAGATACAAAGATTAAAAAAAGGAACCGTCCCTGCCATCGAGGAGCTAGGTATGATATGAATAGTGTCTGACTTGTAATCAGGAAGACCTGAGTTCAAATCCTGCTTCAGATACTAGTTATATGATCCTGGAAAAGTCACTTAAACTCTTGTGACTTAGTTTCCTCATTTGTCAAATGGGAATGATAATAATTGCTCCTATCTCACAGAGTTGGTATGAGGATCAAATGAGAGAACGCATGTAAAGTGCTTTGCAAACTTTAAAGTGCTGGTTACTATAATACTATAATAATTACTGGTTACTATAATAAATGCTGGGTACTATAATTATTGTATTATCACATGACACGATTTATGAGATGATGATGATGATGGTGATGATCTTACGATCTTTTGATCCACAAACGCTCAGTTGTTCCGCCCATTTCCCCTCAGATCCATTGGATGACCTCACCTCTTCATTTTGACACTTTGAAAGATTGATGACTTGACATTCTCTTCTTTAGAACAGTCACATCTCCTCTAAATCTTAGGAGACAGCTCTTCATGAGTCGTTGAGGGAAAAAAGAAATGAAATCACCTGGGTGGTTACTTACAGTTCTGGACACCGGCCTTTCCAGACATAGCTAAACTGATACTTGAACGACAGAGCACAGGCAGCTGCTGGCCCTTACTGAAAGCCTTTGCGTCCTGGCGGGTGCTTCTAGAGCACGCTCTCAGCTCCCACTGACCTTTCAGCTATCGGGTCATCTTTAAGCTACCGGAGGCATCTGGGAAAGACTTAAGTGGATAGAACAAAAGCAGGCTTACATAAGAGGTCAAAACCCAAGATAAGTAAGGAGATGAGATCACTGATTCAGAGCTGTCGGGGACCCTGGAGACCCTTGAATCCAACTCTTCTGTTTTACAGATGAGGAAACTGAGTGAGACTCAGGGAGAATAATGATTGGCCCATGGTCAGAGGCAGGAACTGAACACAGTTCATCTAAACCCAAAGTCTTTATTTTTTCCCCCGTTCAGTATTCTTCCCTCTACCAAAAGAACACTTGTCTCGGCTCTCTGGGGATGAGTTCAAGTCACTAGGCCTGGATGAATTACCTCCCATGGCACAGCCTGGAAGCAGCTGTGACTGCTGAGCCAATGTTAATGATGTTTGAAAGATTGTGGAAAATGGGACAGGCATTAAAGGATTGGAGAAAGGCGAATGTCTCAATTTTCTTTGCTATTTTTTTAATTTTCAAAGATAAATTTTATTTTGGCATATTCTACAAATTTAATGTATTCAAAATCAAATACCCTACAATGCATAATGCCCTCAGACACTTAAGTAAAACTAAAAGAGAGATTGCAACTAAGAATACACATGACCTTGTTCATTAGCTGTTTACCTGTCAAAAGATAGGATGGTATGCTTTATAAGTTAATACCAATCTTGTCCACATTTTTATCTGAATTTTGTTGCCATTTAGTTTTTATATACAGTTGTGATAATCATATATTTTTAGAGGATCCGATTTTTCCTGTTGGAGGCAGTTGGGATTAAGTGACTTGCACAGGGTCACACAGCTAGTAAGTGTCTGAGGTCACATTTGAACTCAGGTCCTTCTGATTCCAGAGCCAGTATATTATCAGCTGTACCGCCTAGATGGCCTAGAGGATCCAGTTTTTCAAAAACAGGGAAGAAAGTTAGCAGAATCTTTGAACTACAGGCCAGCAATATTGACTCTGATTCCTTTTCTAAATCTAGAATATTCTATAAATAGGATGGTTAGTAAGAAGGGAAGGCAGTGATCACTAAGAGCTAGCATGGTTTCATCAAGAACAGGTCATACCAGACTAGTTTTATTTCGCTTTTTCACAGGGTTAACAGACTGGCAAATCAGGGGACTGCTCTAAACAGTGCTTGCCTAGATTTCAGCAGATTGTTGTTTGTCCTTCCTTCTCAAAGAAGACCAGTGACTTCAGGAAAGTAATGACTTGAAGGCGAACTGGACTTGAGTGAGGCAGGGTTCTGCAACATCACCAGCCTCATGCCATCCTCTAGAGAGCCATGTAGATCCAGTGGCAACATATAGATCAGGACCACTGAAGACGGCCCTAGACGTAGCGTGAGACCTTGGCCTTTTTAAGCTAAGGCCTTTCCGTGTCTCAGTTTGTCTGAGGCCACACCCATTCGGTGATTAAGGCTAGGTAAGAAATGAGGCCAAAAATGGCTTCTTTTACCTACTCAAAGAAAAAATCAATCTGGGAGGGGACAAGGTACTGGCAAAGTCTCTTATGCTGGCTTTGTGGACAACATGAAGTGTTGTGGGCTAGCCGATAATACAGGTAGGTCATTTGGAACTGGTTAAATGACTAGACCCAAAGAGTAGTCATTAATGGTCTGATGTCAACATGGAGGGAGATCTCTAGTGGAATTCTTCAGAGTTCTCTTCTTGTTCAGCTTTTTAATCAGTGACTTGTATGAAGGCATAGGTGACAAAAGAAACTGGGAATTATAGCTAATACTCCTCTAGGATAAAATAGGAACTTCTCTGTTTAGCTTTTAAAATACTCTACGACCTGACCCCAACATATCTTTCTAGTTTAATTACTAGAAGGGGGCTATTACTCCCTCTCCTGCAATTCCAGTCAAATTGGTCTCTCTGTTCCTTACACGGAATTCTCTCTCCATTCTCCATTCCTGCTTACCTCAGCCCCACAGAATGCCTCTCTCCTTTAAAGATATATCTCAAGTACCATCTTCTGCATGAAGCCTTTCTAGATGCCTGCCATTGCTGGCATCCTTTCTCCCAAACTACCTTGTACTTAACTTCGCATATAGTTGTATTTGTTCACTTTAAAACATGTTAGCAATAATAAATATTTAATATCTATATAACATATAAAAATAATATATAAAAAGGACAATCTAGGGGAAAAACTATAACAATGGGCCAAATCTGAGAAGATAAGAGTATGATAGAGATAAATGTAAATATCTTACACTTGTATCAAAAAAATCAGCTTTGATGGGGAAGGTAAGGTTAGATATCATTTTGTGTGAATAAAATCTGGAGGTCTTGGTGGACTATAAGCTTGATCTGCACTGAGAATGCTTAATAACAACCAAGGGTGAACATGACCTTATTCATTAAGAAGAGCAGTGTCAAAACTATGAGAAGTGATAGGTATACTATACAGATGTGGTCAGACCACATCTGGTGGGTTGTATTCAGGTCTGGGACCACGTTTTAGGAAGTACGATGACAAGGTGGAGAATGCAGACAGTAGAGTGTTCCAGATGCCTGGTGACCATACTATAGAAGGATAGGTGGAAAGGAATGGGGAATTTAACATGGAGAAAATAATGTTTTGGGGTTTTGTTTGTTTTATTTTATTTTTTGTTGAGGCTACACATCCATTGTACAGCTATTTGGAATGCTGTCTTGTGGTTCTTCTTGGACCTGGAGGGCAGAACTAGGAATCAGGGGTAAAAATTACAGAGAGGCAGATGGAAAAACTTCCTAACAATTCAACTATTCAAAAGTGTAATGGACTGCTTTGGGAGGCAAGGGGTTTCCCTTCACTAGAAGTATTCAAGGGACAGTTGGATGACCACTTGTTGGGCATAGTTTAAAACAGGGGTGGGGAACCTGAAGGTTCGAGCCCACGTGTGGCCCTTTAGGTTCTCAAGTGTGGCCTTTTGACTGAGTCCAGTTAAAGGGTTGTACTTGAGGACACAGAGGGCCACATGTGGCCTCCAGATCACAGGTTCCCTACCCCTGGAAAGGATTCCTGATCTCCCTTCCCATTTTACAGATAAGATAAATGTGACAGGGAAGGAGATCAATGCCCCTCATTAGAGCCCTTCGAGACTAGATGATCACTTGGACATTTTATAGTTAGGATTCGTTTCATATGTAGGTTGAACTAGACAGTTGCTGAGGTCCCTCCCAACTCAAAACATTCTGTGATTCTGAGATGGCAGGATTGCAGCAGAGGATTTCCCCTTCTACTTTATTGATAAGTAAAAGCCATAAGATGGGCTGCTGCTCATTCTGGCCTTAGGGTTTCTCTAGGGCCTTTATTTGTAATTTCCTTTCTTTCTCACATCCTCAACCTCTTTTTACTAGTTCCATCCCCTCTGTCTACAAACATGTTGAGGTTTCCCCTTGATTAAAAAATCTTCCCTTGACCCTGCCCACCCCGTTAAGCTGGAAGAGCTGATAATTAACAGAGCATCTTAAGGGGCTTCAAAGAGTTTACTATCTCTTCTCCCTTTCACTACTCAGCTCCCATTTCCTCACTCTCTGTGTACTCCTCAACCCCTCCTTCCCTCAATCCAATCAGGCTTCCCTCCCTACTAGGCTACTCTTCTTGGATTGACACCTGATTGGTGCTCGCTACCTTTGTAACCACTAGCAAATCAGTCACCATTCTCTGGTCTCAGTTTTCTCATCTGTAAAACAAGTGGGACCTTTTGAATCAGAGATTCAACTACTAGGCTTATATCACCAAAAGATCAAAGATAAAAGAAAATTATATATATATATACATATATATAAAACATTTATAATGGAATTTTTTTGTGGTAGCAAAGAACTGGAAAATAAGGGGATGCTGATTAATTAGGGGAATGGCTGAACAAATTATGGCATAGGAATGAAATGGAATACTTTCATACTATAAGAGATGATCAAAGGGATGGATTCAGAGAAATATGGGGAGGCTTAAATGCATTGATGCAGAAAAAATTGAGCAGAAGCAGGAGGACAGTTTATATAGTGAGTACAGCAGTGTAAAGAAAAATAACTTTGAAACACTTAGGAACACTGATCAATGTAATAACCAAACAAGATTCTAGAGGACCAATGACCAAGTAAATTACCAGCTTCCTGACGGAGATGTGATGGATGTGAATTTCAGAATGAGGTAAATATTTCTGACTGATGTGTGGATTTGTTTTACTTAAGTATGCAAGGGAAGGTTTTGGTTTTTGTTTTCTAATGGGTAAAAAGAAGAAGCTATAGCAAGTACAGAGTAATTAAAAATTAAAATTATTTTAAACAAATTAAATCAGGTTTTTTTCCCCCAATTCTAAATGTTTGCTACAGTTTTTTCTCTCCAAGATCAGTCAGTCAGTCAACAACAATTTATTAAGCCCTTATTTTATGGCAGGCACTATACTAAACACTGTGGATAAAAAGAAAGAAGAAAACAGTCACTGTTCTCAAGAAACTTATATTCTAACGGAGAAATGACATGCAAATAATGTGGTACATTCAAAATAGATGCAGAATACAGGCCAAGTAATTGGAGGGGACAGTGCTAGTGGTGGAAATATGTGTAGGGGTAGGGAATTGGGAAAAGCCTCCTGTAAAAAGGAGGATTTGAGCAGAGTCTTGAAGGAATCCAGAAGAATAACGAGGTGGAGGTGAGAGAAGAGCATTCCACTCATGGGCACCAGACAGTGCAAAGGGAGAGTCAAGAGATGAACATCTTATTTAAGAAATACCAAGTAGGTCCCTGTAGCTGGATTATACCATATATGGGAGAGAATAAAGTGTGTGACTAGAAAGGTAGGAAAGGCCCAGGTTAAGAAGAGTTTTAAATGCCCAACAGTATTTTATATTTGGTCCTGAAGGTGATAGGAACCACTGGAATTTATTGACTCTGTGTGTGTGACATCTTTAGAAAATTTTCTAAAAAAATTATCATTTTTAAATTTTTAGCATTCATTTCTTATAAAAGATTTTGAGTTCCAAATTCTCTCTCCCTCCAGCCCTTCCAACACCCATCAAGAAGGCAAGTAATATATCAATTATACATCTGAAATAATGCAGAACATTTCCATATTAACCATGTTGAAAAACAAAAACCCAAGAAAAATAAAGAAAACAAAAAAATTATGCTTCTATCTACACTCATTGTTCATCAGTTCTCTCTCTGGAGGTGGATAGTATGTTTCTTCATGAGTCCTTTGGAATCTCCCTTGTATTGCTCAGAATAGCTAAGTCTTTCCCAGTTGACCATTGTTACAATATTGCTGATAGTGCATACAATGGTCTCCTGGTTGATCACTTCACCTTTCATCAATTCATATATCACCCTTATTATTTCTTATATGTGCTTTAGAAAATTCAACTTGGTGATTGAGTATAGGATGGATTGGACTGGGGACAGCCTTGAGGAAGGGAGAGTAATTAGCAGTCTACTGCAGTAGTCCAAGTGAGACATGATGAAAAACTGAACTAATATTGTGGTTATGTGAATGGAGAGAAGGAAACCTAGAGGAGAGCTGTTGTGAAGGTAGAAATCAGATGGGATATGTGGAGTGAATAAGAGTGAGGAGTCCAGGATGATATTGAGGCTGTGGGACTGAGTGGGTGGGAGGATGGTGGTCCCTTTAATGGTATCAGGGAAGTTGGGAAGAGAGGGTGGGATTTGTGGGGGGCGGTCAGGGAAATATAATGAGTTCTATTTAGGTCGTGTTGAATTTGAGAGGCACAAGGGAAATACACTTCAAAATGTGCAAAAGATGTACAATAGAAACAAGACTTGAGGTGGATGGCTAGATGTGGGAATCCTCTGTATAAAGAACATAAATGGATTGATGGGAGCTGATGAGAGAGTATGGAGGGAAAAGAGAATTGGGATCAGCACAGAGCCTGGGGCGATACCCAAAGTTAGTGGGCATCACATGAATGAAGAACCAGCAAAAGGGACTGAGATGTAGCCTCTTAGGATAGAGGAGATGAAGGGATAGCAGTGTTAAGAAATCCTAAATATAAACCTGACTACAGGAATACTCCTGAATCTTCAGGCGGAGATCAACAGTATCAGATGTTTCAGAGGATGAGGACTGAGAAAAGGCCATTATGACATTTGGACAAGAGATCATTAGTAGCTTTGGAGAGGGCAGTGGATGATCAGATTGGAAGACAAATTGGGAGGGGGATGCTTAAAAAGGGAGAGGTGAGGAAGTGGGGGCATCAGATCTTGACAATAGAGGCTTTCTCAAAGAGTTCCAAGATCGATAATAACCTTGGAATTGCTTAATCTAATTGGTCTTTAAAATAAATCCTGACCTGTGATTTTATTACTATAGGGAACAGCCTGCTAATGATAATATAGCAGTAATAACTACTAATATAGTTTGGCAATTACTCCGCAACTTACAGTGTTAAAGTCTTACCTGGGGCACTGAGAAGATAAATGACTTGTCCAGGGATACACAGCCAACTTGAACCCAGTTCTTCCTGGCTCTCTCTCTTCGCTATATTACATTCTGCTTCTCTCCAAAGATTTTTTTTCCTCAGATGTCCTCCCTCGGCCTTCCTATAGTATGTAATTACCTTGACCACCTTAACCTTCTTCTCTTTTCTTTCCTTAAACCCTCCTGTCTTCATTCTCCTCCTAACTAGGATGATAAGATCGTCAGTCAACCCTTTGATGAGGGTGAAAGAGGAGAGCATAAAAGCTGGCTTGAAGCTTAACATCAAAAAAAAAAAATCAACATCTTGGCAGCTGGTCCCTTCACTTCCCGGCAAACAGAGGGAGAAGAGATGGAAGCAGTGTCAGATTTTATATTCTTGGGCTCAAAGATCACTGCAGACACTGACTGTAGTCATGAAATTAAGACGCTTGCTCCTTGGAAGGAAAGCTATGGCAAATCTGGACAGCATACTAAAAAGCAGAGGTATCACCTTGCTGACAAAGGTCCCAATAGCCAAAGTGATGTTTTTTTTTCCGGTAGCAACATACGGTTGTGAGAGTTGGACTATGAGGAAAGCTAAGCGCCACAGAATTGATGCTTTCGAATTGTGGTACTGGACAAGACTTTTGAGAGTCCCTTGGACAGCAAGGCAATCAAATGAATCAATACTTACAGAAATTAATTCAGACCATTCACTGCAAGGTCAAATACTGGAAATGAAGTTTAGAGACTTCAGCCACATAATGAGAAGAGGGACTTGCTGGGAAAGATCCTGGTGTTGAGAAAGATTGAAGGCAAAAAGAAAAGGGGACAGCGGAGGATGAGATGGATAAATGGTGTCATAGATGCCACGAACATGAGCTTGGACAGACTTAGAGAGATAGTGGAAGACAGAAAAGCCTAGTGTGCTATGGTCCACGGGGTCATGAAGGGTCAGACATGACTGGACAACGACAAGCACCTACTCTACGCTGGGCACTGTGTTAAAGTGCTGGGGAGATAGAAAGAGGCAAAAGATAGTTAGTCTCTGTCTTCAGGGAGCTCTCAATCGATTGCTGGGGACCTAGAGCTAAAATGAACCCTAGTTCATTATGTAGTCCAGTCCTCTCATTTTACAGATGTGGAAACTGAGGCCCAAGGAGGATGTGTGAATTTGTGCCCAAATTTACACAGTTAGTAAGTGGCAGAGCTGAGATTCAAACTGAAGTCTTTGATTCCAAATCCAGAGTCCTTTCAGAACCACAACTTTCTGACTGTTCCTTGGCATTCTTTACCGGCTCCTGTCCTTTTAAGTATCAAGGGTTCCCAAGGTTCTGACCAAGGACTGACTTTTATCTTTATACACTTTCTCTTTTGTTAATCTTACCTATTCTGACCTGAGGAAACTGATAAATGAATGAAAAAGCATTGATGACCTGTATGCTTAGTATGGGCTAAGCACTGTGCTCAGCTCTAGGGTACAAGTAGAAAAGCAAGACAGTTACTGTCCTCGAGGGGGAGACAACACACACAGGGCAGTGGTGACTAGGGGGAAGTACTTTGGTTTGGAAGGTTGTAGGGATGGTGAGTGGGAAGTAGGCCCACATACCCTTTTCTTCAGCAATAGCGGTCTTAATTTGAATATGATTCCAGTACTGGAATGGGGAAAGGGAGAGAGAGGAAGGGCAGCTGGAACAAGGCGTAGGGCACTCGCTAATCTTTCCATCTTCAAGTACTACAAGGTGTCCCTAAAGTCTGGACACGCGCAAAAATGCATATTTTGAAATATTTGGAATATTAACAGACCTTAGCTCCCTTGACTTCTTTTTCTGGGGTATGCTAAAGGAGAAGGTGTATTCAGTGAAAATCACAGGTGCAACACACTTGATTGAATGCATAAAGAGTGAATGTGCTAAAATTGACGGCAATGTAGAGTTATTGCATCGAGTGAGTTCACGTGAATCTTGCAAAATGCATCAACCTTTGCATCACAAATGATGGAAATCATATTGAAGATATTATTTGTTAATATTCCAAATAAATAAAATGTTGTTGAAAATTTCATTCATTTCTTGAAATGAATGACTTTAGGAACACCCTGTACTAGCTAGATGGGTGTCCTGTTGGCATCCCAAACTTAGTCTGTCCAATGTGGAACTCATCACCTTCTCTTCCCCACCCCAAACCTGCTCTTCCTCCAAAATTCCCTATTTCTGTTGATGGTTCCTATGGAACATCCTACCAGTCACCTGAGCCTAAAATTTGACATGTCTTTCACACCATTCATTTGACCAGTTGCAAATTCTGTGGTTTCTATAGATGCACCGTTGACTTCACCTACGCCCCCTCCTTGCAATCCACATTGCTATCATCCCCATTCTGGCTCCGATCACCTCTCACTTGGACAACCGTAACAGCTTCCCAGCAGATCTCCCTGTGCGTTCCATCCTTTGTCACCCCAGTGTCCACGTATTCTTCCTAATAAAGACTAAGTAAGTGACATCAAAGGTTTCCTGGGAAGGGCCTTGGAACTTGAGCAAGGCAAAACTGGGTTGAAATCCTGCCTCTGATATTTACTCATCAGTGTGAGGAAGGGCAAGTCCATTTATCTCTTTGAGCCTCAATTTCCCCATCTCTAAAATGAGGATCATAATGACGCTTGTTCTGATCCTTCTCGCTTGGGGCCTGTATCATAGTTATTCCCAAATGTGGCTTTGTGTGCTCTAAAATGTCAGCTGTTGTTATGAATGTTATTCTGGCTCCAATTTTGCCTCCGCTGAGAAATCTTCAGCAGCTTCCTAGTACCTCTGCTCTTTGTGCCTTCGCCCAGGCTGTCTGTCCCCTGTCCCCCCAATGCCCCCTCAGAGGCAGCATTGTTGACAGAAGAATGCTGGATCTGGAGTCAAAGGACTTGAGTGGGAATTTTGACTCCCATGCTTCTGACCTGGGAGACCGTGGGTAAGTCTTTTCCCTTCCATGGGCTTCAGTTTCTCATCTGCTTTAAAAAAAAATCCAAAAAAAAAAACAAAAAACAAAAAGGAGGTTAGATTTAGGTGACTTCCTTAGAGGTACCTCCTAGCTCTAAGCTCTTTCCTCTTATCCTAATGGAAATCTTATCTGCTCTTCAAGGCCCAATTCACGTAGTAGCACTCACTACCTTTCTGTTGGAAGCTACTTGCCCATTTTAGAGCCCCCAGAGTACTTTTGGTATATGCACCCATCATGTTCAGCTCTCTGTTATATTTATCTTTGCCTAAATCTTACTGTCCCCCACCCCGGAAATCTGTGAGCACTATGGAGGCAAGGTCTAAGTCTTGTCTCCCTAATAATTTATTTTTCATCGCCTTGAAGGAAAGTGTTGGCTGGGTCTTGGTATGTAGCTCCCCAGACCTAGACCGTTGCCTGTCCTCAGGTCCGGCATCTGCAGACTTTTCACCATCGGAGGATACTGTAACAAGGAGCAGGGGAGGGGTTCTGCCCGCCTCCCAGGTAGAGACACGATCCAGGCTCTCCCGAGCCCGGGCTCCTTGTTCCCTCTGCCCAGCTCGGGGCTTGACAGACCCCACCTCCGGGGCGGGGAGCACGGTCCCTTTAAGCGCCTGCCATGCCCGCCCCTGGGCCCACCGCCCCGGCCGCGGCCCCGGCCCCAGGTCCCCAGCTCCCGCACTGGCGTTGGCTCGGCAGGGCCGGAGGCGGCCCCGGCCCCGGGCCCCCCTCCTCGTCCCCCTCCCCCCTCTCTCCCTCCCTCCCCGGGCTCGGAGGGAGGCGCGCGCGCGGGCTCGAGCCAGCGGTGCTCCCCCGCCCTCCCCTCCAGCCCCCGCCCCAGCGGCGGCGCCCGGCCCGGGGCCAGCTGCAGCCGCCACCCGCCCTCTGCCGCCGCCGCCGCGCGCGCCCCGGGCCCCGGCCCCCGGCCCAGAGAAGCGCCGCCCGCCTCGTCCTCCTCGTCGTCGTCCTCCTCCGCTCCGGGCCCGGGACATGCGGCCTCGCCTCCCCCCGCCGCCGCCGCCACCGCCGCCGCCGAGGAGCCCGAGCCGGGGGAGATGAGGCTCCGCCATGGCACCTTCCTGACGCTGCTGCTCGGCTGCCTGTGCGCCTTCCTCTCGCTCTCCTGGTACGCGGCGCTCAGCGGCCAGAAAGGTAAGGGAAGAGGCAGGCGCCCACCTGCCGCCCGCCGGGGCGGCCCTCCTTGCCTGGCACCGCTGCCCCGGCTCTGCCCGGGCACCCCGCCGCTGCGCGCACGGCGCACGCCTTTGGGGTCCCGCAGCCCCTGCCCCGGACAGGGGGTGGGGGCGAAACTACGCGGGGGGACCCTCTCTCCGCTCTGCACCCTCTTCTCCGCTGGCACCCGGGAGAAGGCAGAAGGGATCGTTTCTTTCCCGGGGCACACGAAGATTTGGCCGGGTAGGGGGCCTGGAGCGCTCTCGGGCTTGGCCCATTCCCACCCTTCGCAGGCCGTAGGGGAGGCGTTCCCTAAAAGGTGCTGCTCAGGTCGGGGGCCACCTGGCTCGGGTCAGGAAGCCCAGCCTGGACCCCAGCGTCCCCCCGGCCAGGGCCAGCCTCCGCATCTCCTAGCTTGGCACGGCCTCCGGGTGGTCACAGACTCCCCGATCCTTTTCATCTGCCCCGGCTCTCTCCTTAAGGCAAACCCTTGTTTCTTTAGGGTCTGTGTGGGGCCCTTGCCAGGGCTGAGGCAAGGTCTGTGGGAGGCTGAGAAGAGCCGAGGGAGGTGGCTCGGAACAGAGCCTCATCTATATCCAATCTGCCTGTGAATGCCCTTAGGCAACCCTTCTCGGGTTTGCCTCTTCTGGATCACCCCTGGCTTCCTTGGAAGCACAACTCACCTGGATAGGAAAGAGGTGGGATATCTTGTGAGTGATTGTGCCACTTGTCCTCCGCCTCACCCTCACCCAAAGACCAGGATCAGGAAGGTGGGTCATCTGTCATCAACATCTCCACTTCTCCCCTTCCTTCCCTAAAAAACGCAAAAACCATGGGACTCCTCTACTCCTCCAGGTTGATCCCTAGGGCTAGCCTGGCTTCTGCTCTGACTGTACTCAGTGCTTCCTCCCCTTTCTTCAAGGGTACTTGGAGGGCACCTCTTTGTTTCTCTGCCCTCCTTCCAGGCTAGCCCCTGAGGACCAGTCCTGATAGTAGAGGTGTAGAGGGCAAGCACCTGGAAAGCTCGATCTTTGGGACAAGATCACTCTGGACCAGCCCTGACTTAATAGAAAGGGTCCTACCTACTTGTTCTGTCTTTATTTCTGTTATTCCAGGACAGCCCTGAGGGAGAGAACTTAACCTGGATTCGGGGTTCCCCCAGCTCACTGCTTCCACCCCAGTCAACCTCCCTCTGCCCATTCCCCACTCTCCTCAGGCCCTGGGCTGGATTAGGAAGAGTCTGTGGGACTGATTACCCAGACTATTCCCCTCCTCCAGGCCCCCCTTCCCCATGTTTATGTCGTTTTGTCTCACCCCTCCTCTGAGGGGGTGTGGGAAATATCTGCTGGAGTGTGTGTGTTGGGGGGGGGTGGTGGTCCTTTGGGAATCAACATGGCCTCTGATTCAAGGGTTAAGTTCTTCCATCTGGCCAGTTCCTGCTGGGAGCCGTTGGGCCATGTATCCTGGGAGGAGCTTCAAAGGGCTCTCAGGACCCACTTTCCCTTTTTCTAAACACTGTCTTCAGAGCCTTTCCCTTTGGTAAGCCTGAAGTTGTTACATCAAGGGGTAGGGACTTTCTTTCTTCCTCTGGCCCTGAAACTTGGAGATATACTTACAGAGGAGTCTCCTAAGAGCTATCAGACAACCAAGGCATGGCACTCTACTAAGGGCATCACTGAACAAAGATTATCCCTTGACAAGCCATCTTGGGTATTGTTAAATGGCCCATTATTGACCCTCTCAGGGAGGATCCCATAGCATCACTGACCCTCTGGTCTGCTTACCTGCCACATCTCTTCAGAGACATCCTTCTCAGCTGTCCCTCTGCTATGATAATTTCTTTGAGCTATCTTCTGGCCTTGAACCAGATTCTTAGACCTGGAGAGATAGTATGCTGTAGTGGATTGGCCTCTAGCCTTTAGAATCAGGAAGACCCCAATTCACATACCATCTTACTAGCTGTGTGATCCTAAGCAAGTTACTTGACATCTCTGGGTCTCTGTTTCCTTATCTGTAAAATGAAGAGGTTGGACCTCCAAGGTCCCTAAGCCTCTTCTAAGTCTATGATCCTATGACCTGGTACTCTGGCACTTTATTTGAAGATATTTAGAATTATAGAGAGCCTGTGTGGCATAGGGAATAGAGGGCTCATCTCGGAGTCAGTAGGACCTGGGATCAAGTCCTGCCTCTGACCCATGCAAGTAGCTGAACTTCTCAGCATCATCCTCCCCACATCTCTTAAGGTTATAAAGTTAGAGATGAGTGGCAGATCTACATCGCTAGAGGGAAGGTCCACATTGTATCTCCTGCCATTGATGAAATCCCAGGTTCACACCAAATGTATGTTGGAGTGTATTTCCAAACCTTAGTAGAAGATGTAGGCTCAGAAATGTGCCCCCATCCCCCCATCCCCCAGAGTACTGAGTGATCCACATGCTTACGCTTTCCTCTTTGTAGACACTGGCAGGAATTGGAGCACTGCCTGGGCTCTGGGCTGTAGCCAGGGTTTTTGTAGGGTGGGGGCATTTAGTGTGTGGCTCTTGGATTTTTTTTTGGGGGGGGGGTGGCTAACTGGCCTCCTTTTCAGCCTATAAAATCTCCCTGGCAATAACCTGTAGGGCATATTTTCTCATTCCCTTTAGCCAGGAGGAAGCTCCATGGGTCATTCTGAGGGCCCAGGTTTTTCCCCTCTCTCAGGTCTTAGCTTGGCCTGTGTTGATTTCTACCAGGTCAGAAGACAGCTTGGAAGAGAGGCCTATGATGTAGTTTGTTTCCTGTATCTCCATGCCAGCCCCAGAGAGGCCCTTGTGAGGGGCTAAACTCAGGGGCTACCTCCTCTACGATCCGTTCCTTGACTCTTCCCTCCCCCTAAAATGAAATCTCTCTTCTGACGATTTGCCTTTGAGCTTAATATCTTTATTTGTGTATATATGCTTCCTACTCTATTGTACACTTGAGAGCAGGTTCCCTCTCAAAAAATGGCTTTGTCTTCCGGTGCCTAGGACGGTGTCCTTTATATAATAATAGTCAGGGGCTCATAGCATTTAGAACTGGAAGCAACCTTACATATCATCCTATCCTTCCATGCCTGTTCCGCCCCTTCTCCCCCATTTTAAGGATGAGGAACTGAGGCCCAGAGAAGGAAAGTGATGTCCTCACAGTCACAGCGTATTACCTGGCAGAGTGAAGGTGTGAACCAAAGGTGTGTTCTTATTATTCTTGGGTTTTCCAGTCAATCTAATTTTTTATTTACTTGAATGGGGAGGATATGGTGGCCACTGGGGTAGGGAAGAGATCACTCTATGACTGAGCCACACCAGGGTCCCCTCTCCTTCCCTACTCCCCAGCTAGGACTATGGGGGTTATCTATCTAGTCATCCTCCTTGGAGGTAGGGGAGAGGTAGCTATGATTGTCCCAGAGTATGGAGAAGTCGCATTTTACCTGCTCAGAGCTCAGTAACTGTTTGCCCAATGAATGAATTTCTATGTACAGTTTCCCCTTTATTTCTCTGACCCCGCCCAGAGCTCAGCCTGGCCTGGCCTCACCCCAACCGGGCTCTGTGTTATGTAAAACAACACTTGATCCCTAATCAGATCTTCCACGTCCCTCCCACTCCCCCCCCCAATTCTGCCTTTCTGGGGCTGTCCCAGGAGAGCAGGGAGGGTGGGGGAAGACAAACCCAGCTTCTGGGGCAGTGGAGGGCAACTTTGTACTCCTGGATCTGGCTGTGCATGGGCTCAAGTGTGCCAGCGTCATACACGGGCCTGCTTGGGTGTCCAAGAGAAAGGTGCCCCTGCCAGGGAGAGGGGGGAGTTTGAGGCCTTGGGGGTTGGCTCTGGTTTTCAACTGGGGCCTGGGATTAGGGGTGGGGGGGAGGAAAGGCAAGCCAGGGAAAGAATTTCCTCATCCATCACACTATTTGGGGGTGGGGCCCAGTGGAATTTGGGGATGAGGGAGAGGCCTGGTACTTAGGAGAGGTGGGCAAGAGGATCTCCCACACCCAGCCCACCCAACCTCCGGATGAGGCTGAAGGGCCTTCCTCTGCTTTCACTCCTGTCACTAACTAGGGAGGGAGGACAGCTGGTGTCGGGGGAAGAGAACTCTGCATTTGCGAGTCAGGAGAGCTGGTTTTAGTCCCTGGCTGTGTGACTTAGCAAACATGTTTCCTGAGCACTTCCCGAACTTACTGTGCTGTGGGAGAGAGATTGAACAATACTCATTTACTATCCTCTCTCTCTGACTCCGGAAAACAAGACATTTACCCGAAATCCCCATCCTACCTTGTGTTACAGGAAATGGAGAGGGGACTGCACCTGGGATTTCTCTGGTATAGGCACCTCCCTCTCCCCATGCAGGTCAGCACCTGCTCCCCAGTGTCTGGTCTTAGAGAGAGTGCTGGGAGTTGAGGCCTCTTGGCCAAGGGCACACAGCCAGTGTATTTAATGCAAGACTTGAACCCAGACCTTCTTGAGTTGGATGTCAGCTCTCCATCTAGTACTGTCAGAATGCCTCTCTATTGAAGGATGTGCCAAATTTAAATACTTCAGGAATCCCAGATTACTCATGTAGATGTCCAGACCCCTGTTTGTTCCATGTAAGATAACATGGCCAGAGGGGTCAAGTTTAGTCTACAAGCATTTATTCTTTGACCTGTGATCTCTAGATTGGGGATCTAGTGCTCCTGGAAGTTTTCATTTTGGAGTCCCTTTTAGGAGGTGACTTAGATTCCCTTTATACTTTACCCTGACAAGTATTTATTAAGCACCTACTGTTTACTGGGTACTCTGCTAAGCACCAGGGATACAAAGAAAGGCAAAAGACAATCTCTTCCCTCAAGGGGTTCACAGTCTACTGGGGGAGACAAAACACAAACAACTTTGTACAAACAGGATATATACAGGATTAATTGGGAATGATCACTGAAGAAAGACATTAGCATTAAGGAGGTTTGGGAAAACCTTGGAGAAGCTGGGATTTTAGCTGTCATCACCTTTCAGCCATTCCGATGAACATTTCCAAACTTAGCAAAGCTAAAAGAATGTAAATCCCTTGAGTGAAGGGGCTGTTTCATTTTTGTCTTAGTCTCTCCAGTGCCAAGCACAGTGCCTGGCCAGTAGACAGTAGGAACTTAATAAATGCTTGTTGAATGAATGAAAGGGTTTTTGGTCCATTCCAGGGCTGGACTCAAAGCTTTTACAGCTTTGACATTTCTGGAGTTTGCTTTGTCATCTTTATCACGGGAAACCATCAGCCTCTGGGGACCACAGATGAGGAAGTACCATTTAGGGGAGCAAGCCAGAGTCAAAACAGTTGTCTGGACCTTAGCTTCCTTATTGGTAAAATGAGAGCCTGGGCTAGATCCGAGGTCCCTCCACTAACTTAATCAGTGCTTTACATACACAGTCTCCCTTAGACTGATGCTTCATTAGCTACAGGCAGAGGCCTTCCTCAGCCTGCCATGGTTGTACACTGCTTTGGAGAACTTAAGCCTGAGGTTTATTCCAGGGTGGGTGAGGAAACCACAGGCCTTGTATATCCCCCAGACTTGGACTAGGGCCCCTTTCCACCCTCCCTCCCTTCCTTCCTGTAGGAAGTGACATTTTACTGTCTAAGCCAGGGAAGCAAAAATTCAGCCTCTTTAGATTCAAAGAGAGAATAAGCTCAGAAAAGCAAGTCATTCTCCTCCTTTAGCCAGTTGCCCCTACATAATGGTCTGGCGAGAAATGAATTTTGAAGTTTTCAGATTCCGTTTCCCCCCAAAAGCTGGGGCTGCCTTATCTTCTTTCCCCCAGGCACCCCACAGATTGGTTTAGGTGGGCCCTATCTAGAGATGGGACAAGATCAGATAATTACTTTCCAGGCCATAAAGATTATGTAGGGTCTCTGAATCCTAGAGTGAAAAACATTGAATAAAAGCCAGAGATACTTTGAGCTCTGGAGGATTCTTCAGAGTCAGTCCCCTGCAGTGGCTCCAACCAGTTACAAATTAGATTGGGGGTGGGGGTAGGGTGGGAGGTACCTTGTTCTCTGCCATTTCCTGGTGGGTTTGGGGCAGGCAAGCATTTGGTTAGAAAACCAGACTGAAAGTTTCCCAGACTACTTGCTTAGACAGAAGAATGTCTCTACCCTGAAACTGCCAGCATTGGGATCTCCAAGCTGGTAGGTGGGAGAAGTAATTTGTTTTTAGCTTCTTCTCATAATTCTGTGTGTCCCAAGGAAAGGTTTTTTTTTTTTTTTAGTTGGGGGCGTGGAATCTAGTTTGAGCAGATTATAGAAAGCTGAGCTCCTCTCCCGTTCAGTCTGCTCTGAGGAGGGGACCATAATCTTCCATCCAGAGATACTTATCTACAGGGGCCACCCTTGGTTTTGAGGGCACATAACCTGGGCATAGCCCCAGGGCCCTCTGCCATTTGAGCACTCTGTAGCAGGACTCCAGGAGGACGCTGTAAGGGACAGTGAGAGGAGTGGGCAAAATTTGTGTTCCTTAAGGTAGGTCAAAGACCTGTCCTACCACAACCCTGCCCAGTGATACAGATGTGAAAGCAAGGATGAAATTAATTCAATTCAACGAACGTTTATTAAGCTTTTGCCATATATAAGGGTTAGGCCTAGGTGTTAGCCAAAGGGAAGAAGGATTTTGTATATCTGTAGGGCTGAGACTTGTCCAATTTTGCGGAATGGTATAACACTTATCAATTAAAGTTGAAAAGACAGGTCAGACTGCGGAGGAGTTTGAATTTTAGTTGGTGGTCATTAGGGAGCTACTGAAGATTCTTGAGTGAATGAGCGACATTTAGTTTCTTCAACAAGTTTGAACAAATCCATGTATGTGAAAGATTGGTGTGATGGTGATGTGAAGAATGGAAGGGGGAGGGGCAGTGGGAGGAGAGCAGAGGTACAAAGGCTCCTTTTTTAGAGTTTATTGAAATAATCCATGTGGATGGCAATGAAAGCCCCTAACAGGCCTTCCAGTGTACCAAGGTAGTACATTGAAATACAGCTAAATGTTGTTTTTTTTTTTTTTTAAAAATGCTTACAGACCCCACTGTACAGGTCAAGTCATTACAGTGGGGATATGGAAGACAGTGTGACTGTCGTTAGAGATGGGGAGAGGGAAAGCATCATCCAAGAGGTCTGTAATGATAGGACCCTAGAGGGCAGTGGTTTGAGGGTGCTTCATATAGTGGTGCAGATTGGTAGAAGACCATAAGGTGAGAGTAAGGGTCACTGCAGGGAGAAGGTGTGCCCTCCCTACATCAGCTTCCTGAGACCAAGCTCCACTTGCTTCAGGCTAGTTAGAGTCAGAAATACTGAAATCAAGAGGAAGAACAACTCTGGGGCAAAGATGATGGGCTCGGCCTTGCCCGTGGAATTTGAAGTACCAATGGGGCATTCAGGTTGTGGGGTGGGACTAAGATCTGGGTGAAGCTCAGAAGAGAGATCAGATAAAAGATGAAAGTTTGGGAGCTATCTCCATAGAGGTGCTGGTTGAAGTTGTGGGAATGAGTAGAGATCGTCAAAGGCAAGAGATGGGAGGACAGGACCATCCTTGGAGAACTAAGGTTCATTAAGTGCTTGAGAAGAAGGTGAGACTGAAAGAACAGTTGAGGAGATAGGAAGAGAACCAGGGAAGTGGGAAATCTGAAGCCAAGGGAGGAGAGGATAGCCTGTAGGAGAAGAATGCAGAAAGATCAGAGAGAGTGAGGATTTTTAAAAAAAGGCCATTGGATTTGGCCATTAGTCAACAGTGAAAGCAATTTCAGTAAAGTGCTGGGGACAGAAGCCAGATTGTAAAGGGTTGAGGAGAAAGTGAGTGTTTAGAACACACAGTGGGTGTGGGTAGCTTTTAAGAAAAAGTTTTATTGATATCTTTTCCTTTTAAAAAATATTGCTATAAATTCCCGAGAACCCTCCCCTACAACAAAATACAGTTAAGCAAAACAACAGCCCCTGCTCTTGAGGAGCTCATAGTCCCCTGCAAATAGGATTTACAAAGGATAAATGGAGTAGGGGGAGAGACCTAAGGGGGAAGGGATTAAGATTAAGGAGGCCTAGAAAAGGCTTCTTGCAGAAGAGAAGACTTTAGCTGAGATTTGAAGGAAGCCAGGGAAAGTAAGAGGAGGAGATGTGGAGGGAAGGAATTCTAGGTATGGGGGACAGCCAGTGAAAACTAGGGGGTCTGGAGGTAGAGTGTCCTGAGCGAGGCACAGCAAGGAGTCTGGTGTAGTTGGATCATAGAATATGTGGAGAGGAGCAAGGTTTAAGAAGACTGGAAAGGTAGAGGGGGTGGGTCATAGATGGCTTTGAAAGCCAAACAGAGGATTTTATGTTTCTCCTAGAGGTAATAGGGAACCAGTGGAACTTACTGAATGGGGTGTGTGTGATATGGTCAGACTTGCTTTTTAGTAAGATTGCTTTGACTGCTGAGTAAGGATGAATTTAGGTGGCGAGAGACCTGAGAAAGCTAACCAGCAGGCTACTGTAATGGTCCAGGTGGGAGGTGGCAGGGGCCAGCACTAGGGTAGTGGCAGCATCAGAGGAGAAAAGGAGGCATATATGAGAGATGTGGTGGTAGAAATGCCAGGACTGGGCAGTTGATTGGCTATGAGGGGTGAGAGAGGGAAGAGTCGGGAATGATAGCTAGTATCACTGTGTCCTGGGGACTGAGAGGATGCTGGCACCCTCTACAGTATTAGCAAAGTTAGGAAGAGCATAGTTTAGTGTGAAGAATGAGTTCAGTTTGGATGTGTTGAATTTAAGGTGCCTGTGGAACATCTAGTTCAAGATGACCAGTAGGCAGCTGGAAGATGCAAGACTAAAGGTCGCAAGAGAGATTAGGGCAGGACAAGCTGATCTGAGAGCCATCAGTGTAAAGATGATAATTGAAACCAGGTGAAATAGAATAGAGGGAGAAGAGAGAGGGCCTAGGACTGAGTCCCATGGGACACCCAGGTTATCCAATTGACCTGGATAACGATCCAGCAAAGAAGACTTGAGAAGGAGCGGTCAGATGGATGAGAGAAGGACCAGGAGAGAGCAATGTCACAAAAACCTGGAGGAAATCAAAGATCAAAGAGAAAATGGTGATTGATAGTGTCAGAGGCTACAGAGAGGTCGAGAAGGACTGAGGAAAAACCATTAGATTTGGCAACTGAGATCGATAGTAACTTTGCAGAGAGAAGTTTTAGTTGAACAATGAGGTCAGAGGGCAGACTGCAGAGAGTTAGGAAGACAGTGAGAGGAAAGGAACGGAACCATAGTTGATGGCTGTCCCAAGGAGCTTAGCCGCCAAAGAGGGGAAGGCTAGGGGACAGTAGCTAGCAGGATACATAGATCAAATGAGGGGTTTTTGGAGGATGTTTGTAGGCAGGAGAGAAGCAGCCTCCTACTGGGACTGGGTACCCCTGAAGATTAGTGAAAGAGGAGGGAAGTTAGAGGGGGCAGTGGGCTGGAGAAGATGGGTGCCCAATCAGGGCTACGAGGAATGTTTTGGCACGTATGGGACCTTTCCCTCTATCTTTGACCTACTTGGGGTACATGCCCAGAGTGATATCTGTGGGTCAATGGATTTGAATAATTTATCCATTTCTAGCCTGGTTCCAAATTGTTTTCCAGCACAGTTGGGCCACTTTGCAGCTCCACCAATGGAGTTTGAGTGCTCTGGTCTTCCCACAGGCCCTCCAACATTAACTATTTCTGTCTTCCCAATCAGCTAGAGGAGAAGGGAAACCTTACCTTGCATTTCTCTTATTCTTGGTGATTTGGAACATTTTCTCATTTGGTTTTTGTTAGTTTGCATTTCTTTCTGAAAAGACTTTGTTGTGATAATAGCAACATCCGTCTGGTTTTCAGGTTTGCTTTTACTTACAGGTCCCATTTGAGCCTCACAACAGCCCTGTGGGGTAGGTACCACAGGTATTATATTATATCTCCATTTTACTGATGAGGAAAGGGAGACCCAGATAGGGCAAGGGACTTACCCAGGGTCACTGAGAGATGTGGGGTATGAACTCTGGGTTTCCTACCGTGGGTCTAGCACCGAATCAGCTATTTTATGATGCCTCTAAGGGAAGGGAAGGGAACAGTCATTTATGAGGTACCTACTATGTGCCATGTACTATGCTAAGTGATTTTTGCAAATATAATCTCATCTGATCCTCACAACAACCCTGTGAAGTAGTCATTATTCTCCATTTTACAGTTAAGGAAACTGAGGCAAACAGGTTAAGTGATTTGCATTAAATCTAAAAGTATATATAGGATTATAAATTTAGAACTAGGTCATGGAGGTTGGAGCAGCTAGGTGGCACAGTGGATAGAGTACTGGGCCTGAAGTCAGGAAGACCCGAGTTCAAATGTGGCCTCGGATACTTATTGTGTGCAGGGCAAGTCAGTTAGCCCTGTCTGCCTTAGTTTCCCCTTCTGTAAAATGAGCTGGAGAAAGAAATGGCAAACCACTCCAATATCTTTGCTGAGAAAACCCCAAATGGGGTCACAAGGAGGAGTCAGGCAACTGAACAACAACGAGATGGAGGTCAACTCCCTTATATTACGGATGAGGAAACTGAGTTCTGAAAGACATTAAGTGCTGTTTCTGGGTTGAACAGGGAGTAGGTAGAAAGGCCAGCACTCAAAGCCTGGCCTCCTGGCTCCAAGTCCGGCACACATTTCCTACTTCACCATCGTTAGACCGCTCACTTGTCTCTCTTCGAGGGTGTCTTTTGGTCGTAGGCATCTTTTCCCAGAAGATTGGAGATGAAGGTGAGTAGGGAGATGGAGTGGTACCTAGTTGGGGTAGAAGAGTTAAGGGACGGCTTTTGGGGACTTGAGTTGTTTGTAAGCAGATGAGAATAAGACAGGAGAAAGAAACTGAAGAAATATTGGGGCTGCGTCCTGAAGAAAGCAGAAGGGAATAGGATCCCTACCAAAGAAGGGTCCGGGTAGCAAGCTCATCCTTGGCAAGGAGTTAGGATATCCCTTTCCTCTGAGTAAAAGGTAAGGAGGAGGGAGTGGGTAAGGACTATGAGAATATTTGAGGAATGAAGGAGGGAGGGTGACAGAGCTCATGTGGGATGGGTTCAGTATCCTCTGAGAAGTATACTTAAATCATCTGCTTCAAGCATGGGGGTGGGAGCGTAGTTAGGGGCTTAGGGAGAATGGGAAGGTTTAGGTCAGTTAATAAGGGTTGAACAGCATTGAGGGTCCAAATGTTCATAGATAATATACTAAAGGTGCTGAAACTTCTGGCCTCCTCAGCAGCTTTGGGGTTCCAGGCTCCTCTTTGATCCCCCCTGGGGGGAGGGGGGTCAGGGAGCCAATGCTGGATGTCAGGAGACATGGCTCAGGAGAAGGAAATACTCCTTGTTTTTAGAGGAACCTGGGGGAACCTCATTTCCCCAAGATGAGAAAGAGGCTAAAAATGGAACTAGGATGTCTAGGCACTTTGGGATAATTAGTCCAGCCATCTAACAGACCTTATCCCTAGCATCAGGGAGATGTTAAGAGGGAGAGGGATTAGGTTTGTCCTCCTTGGTATCATATGGTTGGAATCCTGCAGCACTTGTAATCTCTAAAGAATCTAATTTGCTGGTGACCCAAGAGTAGCTATGTCGTATTTGTGGTCATGACCTTTACAAAAGAAATAGTGTAAAAGACAGGAAATGTCTAATTAGAAAAAGAGGTGTTCTTTCTACTTCTCTGCAGAGGTAGGCATCTAAAGGTGTGGGGAACACTCTCTCTATATAGTTTTGTGTCCTGGACGCCTACATTCTGATGAATTCTATGGACCCTTCTCTGAATAACATTTTAAAATGCATACAATAAAAATACATAGGATTACAAAGGAAACATTGAAATATAGTTAAATATATGTATTAAACACAAGTTTACAGACTCCCCCCAAGTAAAGAACCCCTACTTTCTTATAATATTAGATTTTTTTTTCTATTTGTTGATTACTTTTGTTGAATTTTTTTCCCTCTTTTTTATTCTTTGTTATAGGGGATTAGCTCTAGGGCTGTGATCCTAAGATCTCTGTAAAGTGAGCATGAGTGAAGGAAAGATTATTATAGGCAAAAGTGTGGAGGTGGGAAGTATAACAGCAGGGGCTGCTGAGCTGTTCAGAGATACTAGATTATGGGTGATGGCTAGAATAAGGCTAAAAAGCTAGGTTAGACTACATTATGACACAGGCTTTTACTCCCTTGCCTCAAATCCTGAGCTAAGCAGGTTCTGTTATCCCATAGGCTATAGAGTCGTTAAAGGTATCTGGAGAGCCTGCTAGGAGCTTTGTTAGTGGTCCTTCCTGCTGACAGCAGGCTAGTGGAAGCACAGGAGGGTGGGACCGGTGGCCGGATACTCCAGTGGCCCAGGAAAGACAGATTTGGACTGAGTTGGACTGAGATTCTAATGGCTCCCATCTCCCAGTCACTGCAACCTGACTAATTTGAGTCCCCCCCCCCCCCCCCCCGCAGAGTCAAGCTCATTTACATCCCTATAAAGAACACTGATCACCACCACCAGAATTGCAACTCTGTTTGGGAACTAATTGCAAAGTGATTGTTTTGAAAGCAAGTGGGAGTTGGAGAGGTGATTTTTTAATGAGGATGCTGATGAGCCACTGTGGTCCAGGGAGAGTCGTGGGGCATGCTGTTCTATGGATGTTGAGGTTCCAGGAACACAATCTGTTTCTTTGACTAGCTCTCCTGTTTAGTAGAGGACAGAATGTTTGCTTTTGAGATTAGGTTTGTTTTATTTTTAAGTCGTGGGACATCTAGGTGGCACGGTGCAAAGAGCACAGGGCTTGGAACCAAGAAGACACATCTTTGTGAGTTCAAATCTGGCCTCAGACACTTACTAGCTGTGTGACCCTGGGCAAGTCACTCAACTCTGTTTGCCTTAGTTTCTCATCTGTAAAACAGGCTGGGGAAGGAAATGGCAAACCACTTCAGTATCTCTGCCAAGAAAACCTCAGATGGGGTCACGAAGAGTTGGACACAACTGAAAAGACTCAAAACACACATTTATTTTTAGGTTGTATCGATGCCCTTTGTATTTTATGCCACACTCATTTCCCAGTAGACACCCTCCCTCCTAATAAAGGAAAAGAGTTAAACTAAGCCAGCCTGCAAACAGCCTGATGCTGCATCCCATTCCATTCTTGTGGGCGCCCCCCCCATCCCTCCTTAGAGAGGCTTGTGTATATTTCATCATCTGTACCCTGGGATCAAGTCTGGTTATTGCTGTTGACTGAGTTCAGCTGCTTCTGCATATTGTTTTCATTTATATTATTGAAGTCAGGTTGTCTCTTGTTCTGCTGGTTCTGCTTACTTCACCATGGGTCACTACCCAAAGCTTTGAATTGGGGGGTGAATCCGCCTACTTTCTCTGTGGGCCAACCCAGTCAACCCTAGAAGCCCTAGTTAGAGGTACCGTACCTTGGATGGCCAAGCCTAGACAGACAGGTGCTTCGAGTAGGCATGGGAGTATGCCAAGAGATGGATGCTTCAGTCTACAAACATTCCTCTGGGATGAGTCAGGAAAGCAGAAAGCCAGGCCCTGCCTCCCGGTTCTGATGGAACACATTTGTTTCTAGCTTGTCTGTCTTTCCCTTTGCCCTCTCCAGAGTCAGAGGCTACGGCTCTCGGGTAGACCCTGAAGATAGGTCGCGAAGATCTCCCTGCTTCCCGGGTCCAAGGCTTGGAGGATCCGTCAGTCCGGGGCTCAGAACTTGTGTTTTTTGGAAAATAACCAAGGGCCAGTCCCAGTGGGGGAGCTTGGCTTGCAGCCTCTATAGACAAGAGACCACATGGGGGTGGCCTTTACTATAGGATCTGGGGAGAAGTGAGGGTAAGCAGTGATCTTGGCACCAGGGGGCCCTGAGATCTTCTTGGATTTTCTTGACCCTTTGCCCACAAAATTGGTCCTTCAGTCTGATTGATGGGGTCCAAAATGAAGGGTTGAAATGGATGACTTCTGCATTTGCCTTCCACTCCTGTCTGTGATCCTGTTGATCACCAGACAGGTTGCAGAACAACCTGTGATACAGGATCTCATAGGATTTCAGACAGGTTCTTCCAGGATCTTCCCTTGAAGAAGTATCTGCATGACCAACATGTGCTACTTGCTCTACTCCTCTCCCCCCAGCCCCTCCCCTGCTCCCCCCATAATTTCCCAGGGTTGAGTAGATAAATAGTACCATGGTACACACCCAGCCTGAGCTGGGTCTGGTTTCATAGCTGTAAAGGACACCACTGGACTAATGCTGACACTGGTCACAGGTGGTGTCTGGTGTCCAAGAGCTTGGGTGTCCAGTGTCCACAAGGATGCCAGGGAAGTAGTGGGGCCATTTGGTCTGCTAAGCCAGGAGCTGGGGCCACCCTGGCCTGCTGAGTATAAGTCTGTGCTTCTGGGGACTTGGAAATGGAACTCTTTGTTTGTCCTTGTATGACTGTGTATTGTGCCCTCATTCACAAGTCAGCATTAGACCCAAAGGCAAAACCTTGCCCAGTTCCCTGGTACTCTGCGTGTGGGAGGTGAAGGAATGGGCCAGGCCAAGAATCCTATGACTAATGACCAGGGCCTTTTGGATGCTGTAGGAGGCTCATTGAATTGTGAGAGGACAGGCATTTTGTACTGAGGACCAACCCTCTCCTCCCTCCCTTCTTGCTCCCTTCTCCAAAACAAAACAAAACAAACCAAAACACTCTCACATTCATTCTTTTCTGTAGCTGCCTCTATCCACAGGACATATCCAGGGACAATGGCTGGCCAGTGTTTACCTTGTAAGGGTAGCCCCAAGCGGAAGGTGGTCCTACCACACCCTCCCTCAGCTGGACCACAGTCATCCTGATGCTGTTCCAAGTGCAGCTCCATTCCTCTGTATTTAGTTATGAATACAGAGCTCATGGCCCAAGATGTGTCATAATTAATTGTAGTTCATATTTATATGTCAATTTCAGGTTTGAAAGGCTTTTTATGTATATGTTCTGTCACTGGATTGTCAAAAAACCCGGTGAGATAGGTGCTAGTATTCCTATTTATGGAGTGGGGGACTAAGGCTTGTAGAATTTAAGTGACTTCCCTGGGATTGCAAAGGTTGCCTCTGAGGTAGGCTTCCCACCCAGGTCTTCCTTATTCCAAATTTAGCACTCCATCTACTCTGAGTCAGTCAATCCACAGGCATTCATTAAGTGTTTTACTGTTTTCCCTTTCTAATTAACAAAACCAGGAAGCTAGCATTTATAAAGTACCCTCCAGGTTTTATGAAATATTTTACAAGTATTATCTAAATTTCATCCTCACCACAACTATGGGAGGTAGGTGCTATTATCAGCTCCATTTTACAGATGAGGAAACTGAGGCAGAGAGTGTTAAGCAACTTGCCCAGGGTTACACAGGTAGGAAGAATCTAAGGCTGGATTTGAATCGAATTGAATCCACTGCACCACCTAGTTACATTCGAGGCGTTGGGGATACAGAGACATAAAAGAAACAGTCGTTGCCTTCAAGGAGTTTATATTCTATAGGAAGAAACTATGCCATGCTGCCTGTCCATCAGGAGACTGCAGTTACTTCTTGCCAAGTGAGGTCTGATCTACAGCCCAGGAGGGTAGGGGAGATGGAGGTTGGACTTGGGGAGTTTTCCGCGTGGCCAAAGGAAGCATGCGGCTTCTGCAGGAGACTTTCTTAATGTAGAAAGATTTTTGCCCCTTACTCACTGTCGGTGGGCTAGGAGCCCAGAGTTGCATACTTATCTGTGGGTTCAGACTGTACTGAACCTTCCACATTCTCTTGTCCCACTCTCCCCCTCCCCATCCTACCCTCCTGGCCATGGCAGCAGTTTGGGTTCAGGCTGTGTGGCCAGTATTTCAGTCCTGTTCCCAAGGGGGTTGAGGAGGAGACATTTGCATAGGTAGCTAGGGATGCTGCCCTATGACTGATCAAGGTAATGGCTGGCCTCCAAAAAAGCCTCAGTTTTCCCATCTTCTTTCCAGTAGACAGAGGATAAAGATAATTCTGCTTGAGATCAAGAGACAGCTAGCAGACAATGCCTGAGCAATCAGCTTAGGGTATCTGGGCCATGAGTGAAACCCACTAATGGGATGGAAAAGACTCCAGATAATGATCTCAGCGGCTCAGCTGGCCCAAGCCACATACAGGTCTAGCCTAGACATAGCCTTCCTGTGTGGGAAGTATTAAAGCCGTCTGATTGTCCCTGGTGGGTTCTTTCTTCCCTTCGGCTTCTTGGCTCTGTCCATCAGTGCTTGTCTGCTGCCTCTTCTCAAGGATCTGTCCTGGGGGTAGGAGAAAGTACATGTATAAGAGAAGAATGCTTTTTGGGTCCTTCAAAAGGGAGCTTTCACTGAAAGAAACAGCAGAAAAACAACCTGAGGGTGGTAGCATCTCCGGATCCTGGGTCGAGAAGGGCCTTTTTCCAGTTTTGTGTTTCATCTTCCCTAGTCGGTCGTACCTAATTAGTGGATATTCATGCAAGGAGGGAGGCAGAGCATTAGGTAAGGGGCGGGGAGGGGCATTTCTCCAGCACAGGCTTCACACTCTTTTCAGAGTTTTTACCCTGCCTGGCCCTCCCAGGGCGCTGAACCTCTGGCTAAAGAAACAGGCCCCTTGTTAACACTGATCCTCTTAGTCCTTAGTCACAAAGGAGGCTGGCCTTGATCAAGCACCATCTGAAGCTTCCGATAGCAGTTCATAGAATCTCGGAGTTCAAAGAGAGTCCAGAGATTCTGAAGTCCTGTT
The DNA here is from genome assembly GCF_011100635.1 of Trichosurus vulpecula. Classification (NCBI taxonomy): domain Eukaryota; kingdom Metazoa; phylum Chordata; class Mammalia; order Diprotodontia; family Phalangeridae; genus Trichosurus; species Trichosurus vulpecula. The sequence continues at coordinate 98,673,391 of NC_050575.1, forward strand.
TCCCCACCCAGGACTGTGATCCCTGGTACAACCTCCCTGAGGGACTTGAAGCATTTAGCCTCTCTAGACCCGAGTTCCAGTCTGGCTGTGTGACCCCAGGCAAGCCACTTAATTGCCGCCTGCCTCAGTTTCCTCACCTGTGAAATGAGGATAACAGTAACGTTTCCTTTCGGAGGTTGTCTCAGGGATCAGCCCTGTTGTTGAGTTGCTTTACACTCAAGTCCGACTCTTCATGGCCCCATTTGGCGTTTTCTTGGCAAAAATACGATTTCCTGCTCCGAGTCATTTTACAGATGAGGAAACTGAGGCAAACAGGGTGAAGTGACTTGTCCAGGGTCACGTGACTAGTAAGTGTCTGAGGCCTGGCACCACCTAGCTGCCCTTTTCAAGGATCGAATGAGATGATGATTGTAAAGTGCGTAGCACAGCGCCTGGCACATAGTAAGAGCTGTATGCACGTTAGCTATTGTTATTAACACCTGCGTTTGTTTCAAGGGAGCTCACTTATCTCCAGAGGGTTAGCAAGCTTTTTTTTTCTCATATTGAATTTGAAACACCCCCCTCCCCATTGGTCCTAGTTTTGATCACACAGAACAAGCCTAATCTTTTATATATATATTTATTTATTTTTAGTTTTCAACATTCGCTTCCATAAGATTGTGAGTTTCAGATTTTTTTCCCCATCTCTCCCCTCCCCCCACCCCAAGACAGCATGTAATTTAATACAGGCTCTACATATACATTCATATTGAACCTGTTTTCACATTAGTCATGTTGTAAAGAATTAGAACCAATGTGAGAAACCACGAGAAAGAAGAAACAAAAACAAAAAAAAGAAAGAGGGTGAATAATATGCTTTGATCTGCATTTAGACTCTGTACTTCCTTTTCTGGATGTGGAAAGCATTTTCCAGCTAAGAAGAGCTGAGTCTATCAAAGTTATTCATCACACACTGTGTACAGTGTTCTGCTGGTTCTGCTCACTTCACTCAGCATCAGTTCATGTAAATCTTTCCAGGTTTTTCTGAAGTCCACCTGCTTATCGTTCCTTATGGAACAATAGCGTTCCATTACATTCATATACCACAACTCGTTCAGCCGTTCCCCAATTGATGGACATCCCCCCAATTTCCAATTCTTGGCCACCACAAAAAGAGCTGCTATATATACCTTTGTACCTGTAGGTCTTTTCCCTGTTTTTATTGGGATACAGACCTAGCAGTGGTATTGCTGGGTCAAAGGGTATGCACATTTTTGTAGCCCTTTGGGCATAAGAACAAGCCTAATCTCGATTTCTTATGACAATTCCTTAGATAGAAATTCTTGTTTTTCCAGTGATTTAAGGTTCACAAAGCACATTCTCCTTGTAAACGTCCTGTGAGGATGGGTAGTAAGAGCATAATACCCATTTTGCCAGTAAGAAAACTCAGGCTCTGAGAGGTTAGGTGATTTGGCCAAAGTCTCATAAGCTGTTAGATTTGAACAAGTGGGGCAGCTAGAAGGTGCAGTGGATAGAGCCTCAGCCTTGGAGTTAAGAGGACCTGAGTTCAAATCCCCCTTCAGACACTTACTAGCTGTGTGGCTCTGGGCAAGTCACTTAACCCCGATTGCCTCCCCAAAAACCCCCAAGATTTGAACCCAGTTCTCTAAACTCCGAATCAAATACTTCTCCCTGCTCCCAGAGTGATTGCCGTCATCCCCCAACCCTCCAGTCTCTCCTTCTCCAGGCTAAGCATCCCCGCTTCTTTACATGAGCCCTGACCCTGCTGTACAGATGGCTCGGTTCTGAATCCCTCACTACCCTGATTTCTCCTCCTTCATGCTGCAGATTCTCAGTGCTATTCCTAAAATGGGCTGCCCAGAACCAGATCCTACCTAGCTCGGGGACCAGTCTAGCCCAACCCTCTCATTTTATAGATGAGGAAATCAGGTGCTTGGGAAGAAGTGGTTTGTTGACTTGGGTCACACAGGTAGAAGCGTCCAAGGTGGAGTTTGAACCCAGGCCTTTTGACCACAGTTCTTTGCATTGTAACCACTGTGGGTAAAGAAGACCCAGATGGTCCTTCCCTTGCCTCAGGGCTAGACTTCTCTTAGTATAGCCTAAGACCTCATTAGTATTTTTTGGGGGGTCCCCCACATCACACTGCTGCCTCAGATTGAGCCTCAGTGTGGTCCCTTAAGCCCTTGTGTGTTTTTCCGTATGATGTTAAAGTCATAGATTTAGAGCTGGAGGGACCCTCAGAGGCTGTTTAGTTTTGCCCTCTTATTTTACTTATTTGGGGGAAGGTAGGTGGTTCAGTGGATAGAGGGTCAGGCCTGGAGTCAGGAAGACTCACTTTCCTGAATTCACATCTGGCCTCCAGACACTTACTGGCTGTGTGACCCTGGGCAAGTCACTTAACCCTGTTTGCCTCAGTTTCCTCATCTGTAAAATGAGCTGGAGAAGGGAATGGCAAATCACTCCAGTATCTCTGTCAAGAAAACCCCTAATCTAAATCACGATTTATTTTACAGATGAGGAAACTGGGGCTCAGAAGAGCTAAGTACCTCTCATGAGGGCACACAGATCAGTGTGGGTAAATGGGTCCAGACAGATTTTAAAACCAGGCCCTCTACCTTCCAGTGCTTTGTTCACTGGAGAATAACTACGGAAGAGGGATTACTGCTAGCTGAACTGTCCCCTCCATCCCTGGGCTCTAAGCCCGAATCACCCTCAGGAAACAGACTTGTGGGACAGCCTCCCCAAGGAAAGCAGAGTGACTGTGCAGAGTGGGAAAGCTCATTAGCCGGTCTCAGCCCTGAGCCTGGCTTGGGGATCTCTGAGGAGAAAGTCTCTGGAGAGAAGCCCAGGCAAGAAGGGATGGGCTGGGGAAAAGCTAAAGGCCTGCCTCTGAACGATGGGGAGCATTTCTCCAGGAGTGGCTTTCTCCCCCTGCTCTTGCTCTTTTCCCTAGGCTCTGAGAAGGCCTTGGTCTCTGGGGTGGGCTCCTGGATTTAAGAGGACATTTCTGTTTCTTCTGCAGCCTCCCAGATGTGTCCCTTCCAGCCAAAGGCCTCCATGGGCCCGATGCTAGGCTGGAGAATGCCCCGGGGCAGGGTTTGCAGCTGCTGTTCTGCTGAAGCCTCCTGATAAGCAGAGGGCTCCCCAGCCTCTGGCACAGGCTTTTGGCTGGCTCTCTCTGCTGATTTATCACTTCTCTTAAACTACCAGCCTCCCATCTCCCCTCTCCATCCATGCTTTTGTACTGTCTGTCCGCCTGCTTGGAATGGACTCCTCCCTCACCTCCCCTTCTCAGAATCCCTTGTTTCCTGCAAAATTACCCTGGTGACACATGGAGCCCCTCCTCATTCCCCCACCTGCTAATACTCTGTGACAAAAAAAAAATCCCTTGTGTTTTTTTGTGTATATTTGTATAGCTAGCATAGCTATTGTTAATATTTGTGTGTATTTGTTTAGGTTTGTGCCGTCTCCCTTGTTAGAACATAAGCTCTTTGAGGGCACGGGATTGTTTCACTTTAGCCTTTGTACCCCCAGCACCTAGCATACAGTAGGTACTTAATAAATTCCTAATGATCGATCGAGTGCCCCACCCAGACCAGATCCTGACCTCTGAGTTCTCTCTGGGGACAGGTGGGCCTTGGGCCTGGCCAGAGAGCTCTCTATGTGACTTTCTTTTCTCCTCACCTGTGATCCTAGGTGCCGCATCTCCCCAAATCCCTCTCTTGAGGGCCAGGAGAGCATTGGGCACAGCCTGGTAGAGTGGAAAGGATGCCGGTCTTCACCATGCACGATGCCTTTCAGGTCCTGGCCTGTGTGACTTTGCACATTCATCTCTGAGCCTCAGTGCCCTCATCTGTACAGCAAGGATACTGTTTACACGACCTTTCTCACCAGGAGTTTTGAGGCAGAGAGCTTTCACAACTGTAAAACGTGCTGTGTGTGAGAGAATATTATTATTTCAAATTTCATGGACCCATTTTGTCTTTATGGACTTTCTGTTTCCCGAAATACTCCCTTCTCCCTCCCTCCCTAAGTCAAGGAGCCATCCCTTGTCATAAAAAAGAAAGGGGACTGGAAGAGCGGCTTGGCAGAGCTAACCTGCACATAGGCCATTGGTATGTCCACCCCCATGGTCCCCCAGCTCTGCAGAGAAGGGCCAGAAGTGCATTTATGATTGGCCATTGTAATGTAGCTCTGGGGCTAGCCCGAGTTTAAGGGCCAGTTCTGTGTGTGTGGGGGTGTGATGAAGGCTGTGTGGCATCAGAATCTGATTTTCCTCTTGGGGAAGACAGAAAGGAGAGGCATTAGAGCCAGGGCCTGGAATACTTAGGCCTGTTCAGAGGGGTTTCACAGAGTCAAGTAGCTAAGACGCCATCTTTTGTGGGCTGCCCTTCCAGGGAAGCCTCTTCCTTTGCATTCTCTGTGGCTCATACCTGTGGTCCCTCCACCCTCTTGCCCTGTGACCCACCCACTTGAAGCCGCTTAACTTCCTAGTTGCTACTACCTCCTAGTTGTCAGCCTGGCCCCTCTTAGCAAGGACAGGGAGTCAGAGGCCTCCAAACTAGTATCCGTGTTCATTTTAACCCAGGCCTTGTCCAGTTACTCTCTCTGTAGTGTGGAGTGCTGGATTTGGAGTCAGGAAAACATGAGATGTTTAATAACTGTGGGATCATGGGCAAGTGACTTCATGAGTCAAATCAGCATTTGTTAAGTGCCAACTATATGCTAAGTGGGCAGCCAGGTGGTGTAGTGGATAGAGCACCTGGAGTCAGGAAAACCTGAATTCAAATCATGCCTCAGACACTTAGTAGCTATGTGACCCTGGGCAAGTCACTTAATCCTGTTTGCCTCAGTTTCTTCACCTGTAAAATGACTTGGAGCATGAAATGGCAAACCACTCCAATATCTTTGTCAAAAAACAAACCCTAAGTGGGGGTCACCAAAGAGTCAGACATGACTGAAGCGACTGAACAACAAAAATTTTGTAAGTGCCCGGGATACAAGGAAAGGCAAAACCAGTCCTCACTGCACCGCCCCCCCCCAACTCTAATGAGTGAGAGAACCGGCAAACACATATGTCAGGACAAGACAGAGACAGACAGATTGGAGGTCATCTCAGAGCAAAGGCGTTGAGGGGAGCTGGGAGGCACTTCTTGCGGAAGGCAGGATTCTAGCTGAGACTTGGAGGAAGCTTCAAGGCAGAGATGAGGAGGAGGAACATTCCAGGCGAGGAGGATGGCCGGTGGAGATGCCCAGAGTGGGGAGTGTCCAGCGAGAGGGACAGCTGGGAGGCCTGTGTTGTCGAATTGCAGGGCAGGGAGCAGGGTGGACTGGAAAGGGAGCAGGTTACAAAGGATGTAAGCCTACATTTCCTTATCTGTGAAAGGAGGGGGTTGAACCAGCTGACTTCCACGGACTTATCTGACCATAAACCTATGATGGCTCTCCCAGCTTGTCTCCTTCTCCTCAAAGTGGTAATGACAGGACTTGCACTGCCCACCTACTAAATGCTTATGGATAGATCATGGGGTTATTGTGAGGGAAACATTTAACCACATCTGTAACAGCCTTTATAGTGTACAGTTATCTCCTTTGGCTGCTCTGGGGAGGGGCCTGTGGTGAAGGCTGTATTTGCTTGAGAGGGAAGGGGGCCAGAAAGGAGCAGAAGAAAAACAAACACTTAATTGGAACAAAGTACTGATTCATCCCTGCTTGGCCCTTGGTGTGTGTGAGGGGCGTGTCTGCCTCCCCTGCCCTGCCCCCAAGGGTGAAGCAGTCTCAGAGGTCAGAAAGATCCAAAATGCCTTTGGAAGGTTCTGTGCTGTACTCAGGGTCTGTCACAGTGATGGTAGTGATGTTGATAAGAAGAAGAAGAAGACATAGTTTATAAGGCACATTATATACTCTATCGCACTTAATCCTTGCAACAGCCCTGGGAGATTGGCACAATAGGGATTATTATCCCCATATTACAGAGGAGAAAACCGAGGCCCATAGAGGTTAAGTGATTTGCCCTTGGTCACTGACCAGCCCAGGATATTGCACTATTGTGTCTCTGAAGCCGTAGGATCCTCAATTTAGAGCTGTAAAAGACCAGGACCTTAGAGGTCATAGAGTATAACCTCCCTATTTTACAGATGGGGAAATTGAGGCCCAGAGAAATTGAATGATTGCCCAGGGTCGCACATCTAGTAAGTATCTAAGGCCAGGTCCTTTGAGGCCTCCAGGGGTCATTTCCAGCAAGCATTTGGAGTTCCCTGATGAGGGAAGAGACTAAAGATGAAGCCTGCCTTGAGGTCTTCAATAGTCATGCCAAGGTGACCCCCTGCCCTCCACCTCGATCACAGAAGCCTTGCCAGCGCACTCTGAGCGGCGTCCCAGACAGTGGAGACGGCCACATTGAGCCCGTGTGCCCTGTGTTATCTCAGCCGTAGCATGTGATCCATAGCATGTGATTGTGAAGTAGGCCGGGACAAGGGTCAGCTCAGAACCAGAGCCTGTCACGTCCTGATGTCCACAGGGCCGCGTCCCCTTCAGGGCGAATCTGTGAGATTCACCAAGTATCATCTTGCTTTGATGTGCCCGTGTCCATGTGTCCAGAGCAGTACAGTGATCTTGGACCCATCTCTAAACAGCGGGAAGCACATCTTTTCACTCAACCATCACCTAAGCGCCTACGTGGGCACTTTTTGCAGGGCGCTGGGGAAGATACAGAATTTAGATAAGACACAGTCTCTGTTCTCACGGATCTTGTAGTCTATTCAAGGGGTAAGAAAACACCACAGGTAACTAACTCCAACGTGGCCCAGTGGGAAAAGCCCTGGATTCAGAGTTAGAAGACCTAGTTCAAATCTTGCTTCTGTTCCTTATTACTTGTGTACCATCGGTCAGATCTGTCAGTGTCTCTGAGCCCGTTTCCTCCTCTGTGAAATGAGAGACTAGATAATCACCCAGGCCCCTTCCAGTTCCGGTTCTGGTACCATAATATACAGCATAGAGAGGGGTGACAAAGCCCCCAAGGTCCTACCATAACCTCCCATTGCCAGGGAGGATTCTTACATCCTCTTATTACCCAATCTCCTATTACGCTGCACCAGGACCTTCACTAAGGATTCTGCACTTACCAAGCCCCTGTTGTGCCCTGGACACTGTGCTAGGCGTGGGGATACAGAGGGACAGAAATGGGACTGCACCAGTCCTCAGGGAGCCAACATTTCTCCTGAGGGGAAACAGTATGTAAACAAATAAAGAGGAGTACTAAGTGGGCCTTGAAAGGGGAGGGGAGGGGAGAGAACATGAGTGAGTGTGGGATGGCCTATGGAAATGCAGAAGTGGAAGGTGGAAAGTCACATACGGGCTAGGTTGGTATGGCTGGAATGTGGGAGGTGTAGAAAGGAGGAGAGAGAGACAGAGAGGAGAGAGGGAGGGAGGAGAGAAGAGCAGAGAGAAGGAGAGACAGGGAGAAGACAGGAGAGATAGAGGAGAGGAAAAGAGAGAAGGAGGGAGAGGAGAGAAGGAAGGGAGGGGAGGGGAAGAGAGAGACAGAGAGAAAGAGAGAGAGAACTAGCATTGTCTTCTAGGAAAGAGGGCAGGGAGTCACTGAAGCTTCTTGAGCGATATAACCAGGCCTGTACTTTTAGAAGATCGGTTTGGCCCTCATTTGTGGAATGGATGGGAGAGGGAAAGAGGTAAGGAAACCAATTAGTAGGCTACTGTGATAGCCCTGGAGAGAAAGGTGAGGTTTCCTACTAGGTTGGTGGCTGAATGAGAGAAGAAGGGAACAGACGTGAGAGAGGTAAACGTCCAATCCAGGAGGCCTCACAACTATTGTGGATAAGGATGGTGAGAGTAAAGAGTGGGGAATGGGTCTGAGGTTGTGAACCAGGGTGATGGAAAGATGCTGGGGCTTTTGACAGTCAGGTAAGCTACCAAGAGCAGTGGGCTTTGGTGGGGACAGCCAGTGAATTCTGTTGTGGACGTGCTGCATTTGAGACGTCTGTCTGGACTGTGGCTTAGGAGAGAGTGGAGGGCTTGGGTGCTTATTCTGGGAATTGCCCGCATGGAGATAATAGGTAAAATCATTGGGTACTGTTGAAATCAAGGAAACTGAGTATCACAAGAGGATTGGCACCTATATGGGTGGTACACAGGTGAAGGTCCTACAGAGGTGATTGAGAAGAGGGGAAGAGAGCCATGAACCTTGGGGAGGAGGGAGAATTGAAAAGGTCCAGAAGGACGAGGACTGAGAGAAGGCCATCGGATTTCTATTAAGAGGTCACTGGCAGGGCAGCTAGGTGGCGCAGTGAGTGGAGCGCCGGCTCTGGAGTCAGGAGGACCTGAGTTCAAGTCTGGTCTCAGACACTTGACACATGTACTAGCAGTGTGATCTTGGGCAAGTCACTTAACAAAAAAAGAGGTGGCCTTGGAGAGAGGAAATGGCAAAGAGAGCCCCCTTGATGGGATGTGTGTGCCATTGGCCAGATCTGTCAGTGTCTCTGAGCCTCACTTTCCTGGTTTGCCTTGGCCCAGTGTGTGGGATCTGGGGGGCTATGGTTATGATTAGGTTCTCTCCTATGTCTTTCCTTTGTTAACAGGGTCAGAAGCTCAGGCCTCCTTCTGTGACTGTAGAACACAGAGGTCGATGAGCCCAGAGAAATTGACTCTGTGACCTTGGCCTTGTTGGCTCAGATGCCTGAGCCAGCCCCTGGTGGCCCCCTCTGCAGTGGCCAGAGGGATGAGCCCAGGAAACAGTTTAGAGTTGGGCAGGTCAAGGAGGAGCTGGAGTCACTGCCCCGTCTTTCCTCCCTCTGTGAATGCCACCAGCTCTGGCACACTCACTGCCTGGGGGGACGTGAAGCCCCTGCAAATCCATACCTTCACACAAGGGCCCAGTCTGAGGGAAAAGGAAGATTGAAACCCAGCAGAGGTAGGGCCCCCATCTTACTGTGGCCTCCAGATTCACCCAGTCACTGAACTAATCTTTTCTCAGATCTGCTTTCTTGTGGGGTCAGAAGCTTCCTGGCAAAAGGGCAGCCATGCCTCTAGAAAAGGTTGTTGAGTCATTTTGGTTGTATCTGACTTTTTTTAAAAAATGTTTTTTGGAGGGGGGAAGGCAGGGCAACTGGAGTTAAGTGACTTGCCCAAGGTCACACAGCTAGTACATGCTTCAAGTGTCTGAGGCTGGATTTGAACTCCAGTCCTCCTGACTCCAGGGCCAGTGCTTCACTCACTGCTACCTAGCTGCCCCTGTCGTGTCTCTCTTTTTTTTTTTAACTCTTAACGACCCCATTTGGGGTTTTTTTTGACAAGGATACCAGAGTGGTTTGCCATTTCCTTCTCCAGCTCATTTTCAGATGGGGGAACTGAGGCAAACAGGGTTAAATGAGTAGCCCAGGGTCACGCAGCTAGGAGTCATCGAAGGCCAGATTTGAACTGACTTCAGGCCCAGTGCTCTCCCCGTAGAACCACCTCTAGAAAAAAGATGGGCAACTAGGTGGTGCTGAATTTGCATCCTGCTTCAGGCACTTTCTAGCTGTGTGGCCCTGGGCAAGTTATGTAACTTCACTGGGCCTCGATTTTCATCCCTACGATGGGGATGGTAGCACCTGTTTCACAGCGATTTTGGGAAGATCAAATGAATGTATGCTTTTAAGCCTTAAAGTGCTATATTAATTTTAGCTATTATTGTTTAAAAGTTCCTCCCATCTGTCTGTCCAAGCTTAGGCTAAAAAAAGGAATTTTTATTGCTTAGTCCTCTAAAACAAGAAATAAAAACATTCAACAGATGCAGCAAAACAGGATGTTCAGAGAGGTTGGCTGGGATCAGCACATTCTCCCTTAAGACCCTCTGTTAGTGTTTCCTGTGAAGTCTCCTTCCTTGTCCACCCCCCTTATAAAATCTGGTCCTAAGGAATCTACAGCAACATCTTTCCACCCTCTCTTCTACCTCTGACCACATACCACGTTCATTTAATTTAATTTTAATTTTTTTTTTTACAGCTATAGTCGTTTCTGGGCATACTCTTCCTTCCTCTTATGCAGCTTCCTTTTTAATTAAAAACCAAAACCAAGCAAAACCAACCAGTACATCATAGGATCATAGATTTAGAGGAGAAAAGGACTCTGAGAAACCATCTGGTTTGCTCCCTTCACTTTACAAATGAGGAAACTGAGGCCCAAGGTCACAGAGGTAATAAATAAGAGGCAGAGTCAAGATTCAAATCCATGTTCTGTGACTCAGAATCCAGTGTTCTTTCCATTACACCTCATTGTCGCCCTTCAGTTAAGTCTGGTAATGTGTACAACATCCTGTACCCATAGACCCCACCTCTCCAGCAAAAGGGAGGGGGATGCATTTCACAGTAGTTTAAACCTGAAATATCCTACTTCTCCAGACCTTTGTGCCTGATTAGCGCAAGCTTTGGGTCCCAGGTGCTGAGGATCTCTTAGGGAGGAGGGAGCAGTGTGGGGGCAGCTATGGGGACCCCAGAATTGCCCTTTGGAAAGCTCAATCTTGTGTTTGGCTTCAGTAGTCATGATAACTGGCATTTATAGGGTGAGGTAGTGTAGTGAATTGAGTGCCAGATCTGGAGTCAGGAAGACCTGAGTTCAAATCTGCCCTGTTTCAACAATCTGGCTAGGAGCTGTTGTGGGGATGAAAGCCCAACAACAAGAATGCTACCAGCATGCTGCAGAAGCACAGGTTCTTTTGATCTGCTTAACTAAGGAAAGCTACATGAAGGGGTTGACAAGCTTACTTTTAATTCAGCATACAAATATCGTTCACTTAGTTCAGGGGAAAAAGCCAGCACCCCGGACTTCAGAATAAAATACAAAGTACAAACATCAACAGACAGACTTTGTCTGATTCAAATCCCAACACAGAGATACCAGAGTTCAACAAAGTCTCAGCATCCAGGTTACAGTCTGGAGGGCCCTTAGCAACAGCTGCCCACACTCGGTATCAACACCATCTCGAGTGAGAGCCCTGCGCAAATGGCTCTGTCCTGTCTTCTTATAGGGCTTCAGATGTCATCAAACGTCACCTGAATGACCAGAACGTAGGCTGCTATGATTGGCTCTTGAGTTAGCCCCTCCCCTTAGGACCCTGGGAGGTTCACATCCACATAGGTTGGGTTAACACCTAATAGGGGTTAGAGCCTGGGGCTTAGCACTTAGTAAGACTCAATGAAATACACTGAATTACTCAGAAGAAACAAAGCCAAACTCTTCAAGGGCACTTGTTGAACTAAATGCTAAGAGCCCATTTTGCCTGCCTCAGTTTCCTGATCTGTAAAATGAGCTGGAGAAGGAAACGTCAAATCGCTACAGTATCTTTGCCAAGAAAACAGAAATGAAGAGTCAGACATGACTAAAATGACTCAACCACCATGATAGTACATTACACATGTTTCATTTGACCCTCAGCACACCTGTGAGGTGCATAATACTCCACCTGAATCTCCTTCTGGGCTCCCTTCCCCACCAGCATTTTATAAACTTAAAAATGAGTTTCTTGATTTGGAATACCCATTCCTCCACCCCCCCCCTTCCAACAACACGTAAATGTTTAAAAATTCCCCAGAGTGCTTTCCAAACTCTACAATTCCATTTAATCTCCACATTATCAGTGTGATGTGGGTGCTACAGGTTTTGTTTTCCTCATTTTGCAGATGAGAAAAATGAGTCTCAGGTTAAGCGACTTCCCTGTGGGCACACAGCAAATAACTGTCAGAGGTGGTATTTGAACCTGGGTCTTTCTGATTCCAAGTCCCACACTGTTTTCTGTCCCTCTTTGCTTTACTCTCATGGAGCTGCACTGCTTCTCAGCAGATAAGCTTATTCTTATTTTATAGGTGGGCTGGGGAAGCTTTGCCATTTGGTTATATGAAGAAATGACAGCCACTGTCACACTCAGTCACACATTTTCTGGCGGTTGCCCATTCCCCACCTCCCTGTCCTCTTTCCCTCCCACTGGCCCCTGTTACTCATCCTCTTAGGTAGAAACAACACTGCCTTGGTGATTCATCTCGGGTAACTACAGAACACAGGGGAGCTAATAATAATAGTCATTAATTTATTAAGTGCTGGCTGTAAGATGGACGATGTGCTAGGGACTGAGGGTACAAAGACAGAAATGAAGCGTCCCTCCCTGCCCTCCCGGAGCCTATGTGCTACTGGACCTGACTGGGGTGCGGTGGTAGGGAGAGGGGCGACAACAGGTATTTCTTCAGCACTTAAAGAAAGGCAAGAACATACCCTCCCTCCAAGAAGCTCACAATCTAAGGGAGAAACAACTTATTCAAAGAAAATTAAATACAAAATGCAGAATGGCTTCGGGGAGGGGGGAGAGGAGGGCCACCCACACTGGGCTTCCTGTAGAATGGAGCGCTTGAAGAGGGAGGGCGTTTCATGCAGTGGGTCTCCCTGCCTCGAGTGCCCCCCCCACTCCAGCCCATTTACCAGCAAATGTCAAACTGACCTTCCTAAAGGGCACGCTTGACCACGTCTCTGTAAACACTGGCCGTAGCTACTCAGTAACCTCCAGTGATTCCCTGTCACCCCCCAGAATCAAATATAAAGCCCTCTGGCCTCCTCGCCCTTCCTCAAACAAGACGCTCATCTCCCGACTCTGGGGAGTTTCTCTGGCTCTACCCCACCCCATGCCAGACCTTGCTCTCAGTCCTTATCTCCACCTCCTGGCTTTCCTCGAGTCCCAGCTAAAATCCCTTTTCCCACAGGAAGCCTTTGCAGATCCCCCTTAATGCCTAGTGATTTAACTCTGTGGATTCTTTCCACTTTGTCCTACATATTGTATAGTTTGTTTGTCTGTTGTTGTTTGCATGTTGTCTACCCAATTAGACGGTGCTCCTTCAGACATGGCCTTTCACCAATCCCAGCGCTGAGCAGGGTGCCTGGCACATAGTAGGTGCTTCATAAATGTTTTTCGACTCATTAACTGGGGGGACTGTCTGTGCAAAGTCATGGATTTGGGAGATGGGGAACAGCTAGCTGGCCAGTTTGGCTGGATCACAGAGCGTATGAAGAGGAATAATGTGGAGTCAGTCTGGAAAGATGGGCTGGAGCCAGATTGTGAAGGGCTTTAAAAGCCAAACAGGAATAATAAGAAAATTAACCTAGCATTGTAAAACACTTGACCTGTATTGTCTGGTCTGAGCCTCTCAACAGCTCTGCAGTTAGTACCGCAGGTATTAACACCCCCACTTTACTGACGGGGAAATGGAGACTTAGCGAGGTTCAGGAAATTAGCTTCCGCAGGGAGCCGGCCAGCCCCCTGTGGCTCTCAGCTGCTGAGTGTTAGAGGAATGCGTCAGACATCTAATCATTATCAGGGGTAGGATTTGAATCCTGGTCCAAGGCTAGCCTCTGCCCTGCCTCTTTAGTAGTGCTAAGTAGAATTTCACAATCCTCGTTTCTAATTAAATGCTGCCGGGTTACAACGGGGGCCTTACACGCGTCATTGCGTGTGTTTAGGGCCTGCCCTAGGCAGAGGCCAGCCTAAGCAAACACAAGCCCCTTGGCTTGAGGAAAAGAGGGGCCGAGCTGCAGCACCCTGGAGACCCCAGCAATGGTTTTTGGAATAGAGGAATGCCTTTGGGAAGTGCTAGTAAAGCTAATGATTTCTTTCCACAACCAAGGGATGAATTTTTTTTTTCTTTAGTAGAGATGGCAAAAGCAAAGAATCATAGACTCACAGATTTAAAACTTGAAGGGTCTTTGGAGGCCATTGAGTCCAACCCCCTCATTTTACCGATCAGGAAACTGAGGCACAGAGATATTAAGTAACTTGCTAAGGATCGCACAGCTAGTAAGTGTCTGAGCCAGGCTTTGAACTGAATTCTTCCTGAATTCACTGTACCATACTATCTCTCAAAAAAAAAAAAAATCTGCTCAGAGATTCCAATGTCCCAAAGTCTGCAAGCCTATGCTCTGTGATGTTATAGATACTGTGTATATCCAGGTTAACACTTTTGTCAGGTGAAGCTTTCGTTAAATTAGATTAGATGGCATGCTTTGGATTTGGTGGTGTTTTTTTTTTTAATGATCACACATAGGAGCCTGGAACTGCTATGCAAAATATTTGATTTTATCAAACAGCTTTTTAAAATTAATTGGAGTAGGAAAGGAGAGAATTTGGAACTCATTTTTTTTAAAGTGAATGTTAAAAAGAAATAATTTTTTAAAACCCCAAATAAATCAGAGCATGTGGTGTAATGGAAAGATGAATGGATGTGGAACTTGGGATCTGGCTGTACTTGAACTTAATGCTAGATCTTTGGGAAGTCAGTTCTCTCTGGCCTTGGCCTCCTCATTTCTACCAGATGACATCCAAGGCTCTGTCTAGTTCTAATAATGTGTTCCGAGGTCTCTTCCAGCCCTTACATTCTGTATTCTAAGGGTCCTTCTTGCTCTCTTATTCCATACTCTAAAGGCCTCTCCAACTGTCATTCTGTGTCCTCATGTCCCTCCCAGCTCTTAATAGTCTGTGTTCTGAGGCTCCTTCCCAGCTTTGAATCAGATGGTCTACATAATGAGCTAACAAATGTGGAGTGTATTGAATTAAATTGTCAGTGACTTCCTTGAGTTTGGACAATCAAGCAGTGGATATTAGTGAAGCTCTGTGAACACGTCCAGAGCAGACCTCCGATCAGCCCCTCTTCCTGCCTTCTTCATTTCCGTTGAGGGAACCAGTTGCCTTGCCTAATAACCTCAGAGACATCCTGGACTTGTTTCTGCTTCACTCACCCGTAGCCAGTTGGTTGCCAAGTTATTTTTAGTTCTAACTCCAGGCATCTTTCATCTGTAACCCCTTCCCTCAGCTCATGGCCTCTGTTCCAGTTTGAGCCCTCATCACCCCTCTACTGGACTGTTGGAACAACCTCCCAGCTGTTCTTGTTGTCTCAACTCAGTCCTCTCCATCATCCTCTAAGGAGTGGAAGTAACCTACATGAACTAAGCTTCGACCTTTCATTCCTCTACTCACAAACCTTTAGTGGCTCTGGCAGGAAACCAGACCTTGTCCGCCTGGCGTTTAAGCCCCTTCGCTGTCTGCCTCTGTCCTCACCTCACACTGCTTCCTTTAAAACGTTCTTCTTTCCAGCCAAACTTGACTACAGCTGGCTCTCTTTTATAAACTTAATCTTCCACCTCTTTGATTTTGTACAAGCCTAGAATGAGCTCCCTCCTTATTTCAACCTTAATCAGAATTCTTGTTTACCTCAGGTCTCTGTGTGGGCAAAACTTCTTCTCAGAAACCTACCCTGAAGCTTTCTGTTGTTAATTCTTCCTCTCCTGTCTCAACTTTCTCATCCTATATTGTAGGACAGGCAAACACACAGTAGGGCTGCTAGCACAGGTTCACTCTTGATCTGGTCAAACAGGAAGGACAGGAAGACAGCTTTGGAGGGGTTAATAATCTTACCTTATTCTAGTCTAGTCTTCTCAATGGGAGCCCCTCCCTAATCACCCTTCTTGCAGGGGCTGGCATGAAGAGGCGAGGCAACTAACCCTATATCTCAGTGGGGTCCATTGAGACAGGTGCAGCTTGTTCATTCCCCTAAATCCCTTCGAGCCTCAAGGGGGGCCGGTTGAGGCACACACAGCATTCCAGCTTGTGTATTCAACCCTAAGGGTTCCCCACTCACCGAGCAGGGCCCATCTGCTTTATAGGGCATCAGACAAAGAAGGCATCTTGCCAGCAATAGACTCGCAAGTTTACATCGGCTCATCCCTATATCTCACTGTGCAAAGTGGATATTTGCAATTTAAGCACAAATGTTTATATTATTTATCATTATGTAATGATGCTCAAGTGTGGTGATGTTTACAAGTCATGAGCCTGGGAAATAGAGATTGTTATGGTCATGGATCCTGGGAAACTAAACTCTAAGAAAGAATAACAGAAATCCACCTTACACGCACTAAAATCCACCTTAGGTACGTATTTTTATTTGGGTAAAGGCTTTATTCTGCCAGCAGATTATCAAGCCCTTAAAAGAGTTTTATTCTTGCTGGTCTTCTTAGCACCTAGAACAGGGTAGTAGGTACTTGGATGGTCAGTCAGTAAATATTCCTTAAGTACCCACCACGTGCCTGGCACAATGCTAAGCTTTGGAATGGGAAGAAAAGTAAAGATGTAGGTCTGCAGCTGGAGGGCCTCAGAAGCTTTCTAGTCCAACCCCCTCCTTTTACGTATTGAGGAAATTGAGACCCAGAGAAACTGTCTTGCTCTAAGGGTCCCATGGGTGGTAAATTTCAGAGGTGGGATTTGAACCCAGGTCTTGGAAATATGTTACTCTGTTGCTTAACAAATACTCATTGAACTGAATTGTTCACCTGTGCCTGGCTTGGGAGGTGAGGGAGGTCTAGACTAGTTGCTGAATCAGGCCTGCCGGGTCCTGGCCTCCAGAGGTAGGAAAGATAAGGCTGGGAAGGAATGTATAGAACAAAGACCAGGGCTACGTAGTGCGAATCACCGGGGAGATGGGAATGAGGATAGCACCGGCGCAGTTTGAGGATAAAATGAGGTAAGATTTGTAAAGTGCTCCATAGAAATGTCATTACTGCGGTCACTGATATTCTTAAACCCTGACGAGGCTGAGAGAAAGCAGAGATCCGTGAGGTCCGGAGTGGCTCCGGCTCCCAAGGTGGGTCTTCACGGACCATGGTGGCTCAGGTTGAGCCTCGAAGTGAGAAGTGAGAGGAAAGGGCTCTCCTCGTATTCCTGGCGTAGTAAAGGCAGAGGAGGGCGAGGAACCCGCTTTTCCTGAAGCATAGACCGTAAAATCCAAATAATACCTGCCGGGTACACCTCTGATGGGATAGTGTAGGTAACTTGCTTCGTCAATGTCAGCTACTGTGAGATAAGGTCAGACAGCTTTGTTGGGGCCAGACTCTGGAAGGCCTGGAATGCCAGGATAAGGGGCTGTAGGCGGCCCACCCGTGCTGTGACCAGAGCTGAGCTCTAGGAAGACTGGGGGTCAGGATGGATTGAAGGAGGAAGTTCTTGAGGTTGAGGTGCCAGTTACAAGACCAGGGGAGGGGGCGGTGACAGCCTGGAGTAGGATAGGTTCGAAGGAATGAAAGCGGTGGGAGCAGACATGAGGAACTGTGTGAAGGAGAGAGGAAGATTTATTTTTTCTGAGAGAATATGAGATACGAGGACAAAGGCACGCAAGCTGCTGTGGGGTAAAGTCGGGGCAGGGCTCAGTCAGTGTTGATCAGTCAACCAACAAGCATTTATTAAGCACCTAACTCTGTGCTGGGGATGAAAAGCAACAAGGCCCAGCTTCTGCTCTTAAGAAGCTTACCTTGGGATTTGATGGGGAGAGAGGATTCCGTGGAGAGAGAGGGTTAGATAGATAAGCATTTATTAAGGGTTTGCTGTATGGCAGGCACTCTGCTAAGCCCTGGAGATACACAAACCGCTAAGACAGTCCCTGCCCTCAGACAGTTTACATTCTAATGGGGGAGGACCGTACATAAAGGGAAGCTGGGGTGGGGGTGCAATCTGGTAGGGTTATAAGAGGGACCGCAGCATGGCTTGAGTGCGGGCTATAGATGGCTGAGGAAATGTTGTAGTTGTAGAAGCGTGGATGGCAAAGTCGGCCTGTGTCCAGGATGGCTCTGGATGTGAGGGTCCGGTTTTCTAGTTGGGTGGGAGTGGAGACATGTGGCATGACGGTGCTGTGCCAGTGGCCAGTCAGGAAGCCCCTCACCCACTGGGTCTGCCCATCACTGCCTGATGCCCTGTGGGTACTCTCTGCCTGGCAGGTGACTCTGCAGAGGTGTATCAGCGGGAGTTTTTGGCCCTTCGTGACCGTCTACACGCTGCAGAGCAAGAGAGCCTGAAGCGCTCCAAGGAGCTTAACCTGGTGCTGGATGAGATCAAGAGAGCCGTGTCAGAGAAGCAGGCCCTGCGGGACGTGGACGGCAACCGGACCTGGGGCCACCTGTCTGGTGAGGGGTTGGGGACCATGGGTTTGGCTCGTGGGAAGAGGCTGAGGGACCCAGGTAGGAACAGGGACCTCGTGTCTGAGCCACCTTCCCTCCCTCCCTCCATCCCAGAGGACACCAGGTTAAAGTTGTGGAACGTCACCCACAAGCATGTGATGCACCTGCCCACCGTCTTCCACCATTTGCCTCACCTGCTGTCTAAGGAGAGTAGCCTGCAGCCAGCCCTGCATGTGGGCCAGGGCCGCACTGGAGGTAGTTGGGGAGGGAGGGGCAATTTGAGGGACACTGGGTGGAGGAGAGGACTTCTGGGGTGCTGGTCCAAGGACTGGGTAGGGCTAGGGTGGGAAGGGGAGAACACTTGGGGGCCAGGGGCTAGGGAAGCCCCTAAGCCCTGGTCCCTGGGCCACTGCAGTGTCCATTGTGATGGGCATCCCAAGCGTTCGGCGGGAGGTGCACTCTTACCTGACGGACACACTGCACTCGCTCATCTCGGAGCTCAGCGCCCAGGAGAAGGAGGACACGGTCATTGTGGTGCTGATTGCTGAGGTGAGGTGGGGGGGGGGGGGCAGGTTTCTGAGAGTGTGTGTGTGTCTGCGATCCCGCGTGAGTGCGCATGTATTTACCAAGGGTGCACAGGCACGTCTGTATAACCCTGAGGGCCCCAGATGGGCAGTGACAGGCAGTCTGACAGGGTTCATGGCCTTGGTCCTGGCTCCTTTCCAATTCTCCCAGCCCCAGCTCAGGAGCTTCTGCTCTGGGAGCCTCACCTTCAGCCTCCCTTCCTACTTCAGGACAAGCAAACAGGCCCTGGGCTCCAGCTCTAATAACTTCTTTTAGACCAGGGTTAGTAGACACAGTCGATCAATAAGCATTTAGTAAGGGCCTGCGGGATGTTCAGTGAATTGCCAGGGTCACATGGCTAGTTGGTGTCCGAGGCAGCATTTGAACTCACATCTTCCCTGCTCCCAGTCCTGAATTCTGTCTGGGGCGTGGGGTGTTCAGATAGGATCAGCACCTCTGGTGTGAGGGCTTGCTGAGCCCTTTTCAGGGCTGCTCATCCATCCTTGGTATCTCCCTTTCACCCACCTCTCCCCTGTGGCTCCAAGAAGCTGTCAAATGCGCAGTGGCCACACCCTGATAAAAACCAGCTCAGCAGACAGGCTAAACCAGGTTGAGGGTAACTGACAGGCTTCAAACCTGTTGGAGAATTAAGGGGGGTGTCTATCCAAGTACGTGAAGACTTGCCTCGGTGGAGTGAGAGGATGAGAACCATCTGTTCCAGCTGCCATGAAGGAGACCGAAGCAGGTGCTGTGGGGTACTGAGAGTGTGGCCAGACATGGAAGATGCCAAGGTCATCTGCTGCACCCCAGGCCATTGCCAGGCTTGACTTTTGCCCTGCCATTGGACTTCAGTGACTGGAAGAGAGAGTGAGGCTAATGTCTTTGTGCACCTTTGCCTCCCTTAAATCTAATTCATGTGCAAGTCAAGACATCACCCAATGATGGAAAACAAAGGCCAAACAGTAACAACAAGGGCCTGCTGTGTTCCAGGTTAGGTGCAGTACACAGAGTGCTGGGCCAGGAAGATTGTCTTCATGAGTTCAAATCTGGCCTCAGACATTTACTAGCCGTGTGACCCTGGGCAAGTCACTTAACCCTGTTTACCTCAGTTTCCTCATTAGTAAAATGAGTCAGAGAAGGAAATGGTGAATCACTCTAGTATCTCTGCCAAGAAAACCCCAAATGGGGTCACAAAGAGGCAGACACTGTTGAAACAACATGTTCATGGCACTGTGCTGAGCGCTGGGGGTACAAAGAAAGACCAAACAAACAAAAAGACACTCTTTACTCTCAAAGACCTTAAAATCTAATGAGGGAGACAGCATGCAAACAGTCAAGCTGTATGCAGGATAAATTGGCCACACTCAGCAGAGGGAGGGCACTAGAATTAAGAAGGATCAGGAAAGGCCCCTTATAAGAGGTAGGATTTTAGCTGGGATTAATAGAAGCCAGGAGGTGGAAATAAGGAGGGAGAGACTTCCTGGCAGGGGATGGCTCGTTTTGTTCTACAAACAGCAAGAGGCCAGTGTCCCTGAACCAGAGTCAGTGGAGAAGTTGTGGGGAGGGAGAGCAAGTGAGGTGTAAGAAGCCTGGAATGGTAGGGGGAGCCAGGTTGTAAAGGGCTCTGAATGCCAAACAGAGGATTTTATGTTCAATCCTAGAGGTGACAGGAAGCCCCTGGAAATTACTGAATAGGTGGGTGACCTGGTCTTTGGGGATATCACTGGATCCCTGGGGGTAGGAGGTTTTGTAAGGTATAAGAAGCTTGGAAAGGTAGGTAGGTGACCTGGTCAGACATGACCAGGCTTTAGGAGATCACTGGATCACAGAGTGAAAGGTAGGAAGGGGCTGGAGGCATTGCGCTTATGGACAGTTCTCCCTGAGGGGCCAGAGCTTCAGTGCCACATGCTACCCAGCTGTTGAGGACTCCTCTCTAGGACTTCAAGTTGTCCTCCAGTGGGTCTTTAAGCAAGTCACTCTATCTCTCTGGGTCTCAGTGTCCTCCTGTGTAAAATAAAGGGTTTGGAAACAAAAGCTTCTGAGGGCCTTCTAGCTCTAGATTTGTGACTTTACCTTTCTTGGTAGCCTCAGTATTGAAAGAGAACTTAGAGGCTGCCTAGTCCAATCTCCCTTCTCTTGCAGGAATCCTATCTACAGCATCTTTGATAAGTTATCCTGTCTCTGCTCAAATACCTTTTATGATAGAAAGCTCACTAGCTTACAAGACGGCCTGTTCCATTATTGAATAACTCTGACAGTTAGAAAGTTCTTGGGATCATCGATTGACTTGAAATTGGTTTCCCTAAAACATCCATTCATGGATGGTCCTAATTTTGCTTTCTGGGGACTCACAGAACAAGTCTGATCTTATTCTTTAATCCTTCCCTCCATCATAGGGAGCATACTTCATTTATCTTTGGATCACCCTTATGATAGAGGCTTAAAAATGTTTCTTGGAATGAATAAGTGACAGCCCTTTGGCTTTTGAGTTCCCTCTCAATCTTCTCTAGGCTAAACATTCCCAGTAGCTTCAACTGATCTTCATGAGTCATGGTTTCAAGTCTCCTCCCCATTCTAATTTCTTTCTTCTGGACACTCTCCCATTTTGTAATGTCCCTCCTGAAATGTGGTGCCGGACCTGAACCACAGTACTCCAGATGTGATCTGATCAGGGCAGAGTACAATGAGACTAGCCACCTCCCTTCTCCTGGTACTACAGTGCTGCTATTAATAAAGGATAAAAGTGAATTTGCTTTTTTTTTTTTTGGGTGGTAAATCACACTGTTAACTCATATTGAGCTTGTAGTTGCTAAAATCCTTAGGCCCTTTAAAAAAATTTTATCATTTCTAAAAAAATAATCATTTCTTTTTTTAATTTAATTTTTTCAGGTAACAACTATCTATTTGCTCTCCCTACCACCTTGCCTCCCATTGGAAAAAGAAAAACAAATATATGCATAGTCAAGCAAAATAAACTCCTATATTGGCCATGTTTCATCCTGCACCCTGAGTCTATGCCCTCTTTTTAGGAAGTGGGGAGCATGCTTTGTCTTTAGGCCTGTGGCATCATGGTTGGTCATTGTGTTGATCAGGGTTCTAGCCTTTCAAAGTTGTCCCCAGGTCCTTTTCATATGAACCGCCATCTGTCTGTGTCCTCCCCATCCTGAACCAGCACAGTTAGATTTTTTTTTTAGCCAAAGTGCCTGACTTTACATTTGTCTCTCTGGTTTCATTTTCTTGGTTTTAGACCATTGTTCTGACCCAAATCTTTTTGCATCCTAGTTCTGCCATCACATGCAATAGTTGTATTTCCTGCCTTCGTGTCGTCTATAAATTTGAAAAGTCTGCCATTTGTGCCTTTGTCCAAATCTTCATTAGAAATGCTGCCATTAGAGGCCTCCCTCCAGGTCGACCCATTATCCAAAGCCAAGACCCTAAGGAGACAGTCAGGTCCCATCACCTTTGGGCCTGGTCTTTTAGGCAGTTGGGCATCCATGTGACTGTAATGCCCTCCAGCCCATAACATTTTACCTTTTTGTTCAGAGGTATGGCCTAAGAGTCTTGTCATGTAGCTTGCTGAAGTTCTGCTATACGTTGTTTATGGCACTTCCTCGACCTACCTGTCTAGTAATTGTAAAAAAAAAAAAAAAAAAGGAAATGAGGTTGGTCTGGCGTGATTTGTTCTTGATGGAGTCTGGGCCGGCTCCTTTATGATGCCCTTTTTCCTTTCTGAGTGCTCACAGACTATCACCTTAGTTTTCTGTTCTACCATTTTGCTCGGTGCCTAACATGAAGCTCCTGAGGCTGTAGTTTCTAGAGTTCACCATCATCTTCCTTTTAAAAGTGAGCAGTAGTTACCCGTGTCCAGTCCTACTCCCCATGATTTCCTCACAGAGCTTGTCACGGGACTCAGTGATGTCATCCTTGAGTTCTTTCAGGATCCTGGAGTATTTTTTCCTCTGAACTCCGAATCTCAAATTCATTAAGAGTAGCCAGGGCAACCAGTCAGCCGGCCAACTAGATGGGAGGGGAGGGAAGGGAAAGGAAGAAGCATTTACATAGTACTTACTCTGTGCTACACAGACACTGCTGAGCACTTTTTAGAGTTATTATCTCACTTGATCCTTCACAACAACACTTGGAGGTAGGCAGACAGACGTGCCCAGGGTCACATAACTACTAAGTGTCTGAGGTATTTATAAGGCACCTACTATGTGCCAAAGGTGAAAAATAAAGCAGCCCCTTTCAAGGCCCTCGTCCTCAGTTTCTGCAGGCCATGGTTCCCTCTTTATAGCCTCTGTCCCACCCCTTCGTGTTTGAAGAACCTTCCTATTGACTGAGAACACTGGAGCAAATCTTCAGCTGAGCAGTGTTTCCTCTCTGGCCTCTGTCCCCAAGCTTACAGGCATTAGACTTCTCCCTTCCTTATCCTTCCTCTTGCTCGTGATTCTAGAAGGCCTGCCCCAACACCCCAGGTGGACTGGCGATGTGGTACAGTGTCAAGAATACTAGACTTGGAGTTAGAAAACCCAGTTTCAATCCCAGCCATGCTACGTGCAACCTCTGTGACCTTGGGCGCATCACTTAGATCCGTCCTTAGTTTTTATAAAAATCCAGAGTTTGAACCTTTGAGTTCTAACCCTTTGAGATCTAAACTTTTGATCCCATGATGCAGTAGTATCGACCGTTCCTGGCTTCTCAGTTCTTTACCAAAGGAAATTTAAGAATTTAGTTTAAATTTCTTTCGACTGTATTTCTGTGTTGGAAGGAGGGGGAGTGGCGTGGCAGGGTCAGGGGTGGGGGTGTTGAAGAAAGAAAGGCCTGTATTGTTGAAGCCAGTAGTTCTGGATGGCCTGGTCTTCCAGGCACTATGAGGGGTCCCACAGACTGGTGGAGAAGGGTACAGGACTCAGACTGTTTGGTTTTCATCCACAGACAGATACCCAGTACACGATGGGGGTGACTGAGAACATCAAGGCCTTGTGAGTAGTGATTGCCCCTCGATCCTCATGGGGGTGGGGGAGGGACACAGGTGATAGCTCTGGCTTGGACCCTCAGGTTTTCTTTCTCCTTCCTAGGACTCTGAGAACTCAGCCCCCTCCAGCTGCAGCTCTAGGGCTGCATGGAGACTCCCAGGGCTGGGCTAGAACTAAGCTTGGGGGCAGACTCTGAGGCGAGATCAAGAGTGCACAAGGTGTCCTGAGGTTTCAATGGCAGGCATTAGGGACCAAGACAAAGAAAGACCAGGTGACAAGAGTCTGTAAGAACAGACGTCTGACCAACTGAAACATAGAAAGTTTCGAAAATGCCTTGAAAAAAAATCATGAGGGTCAGAGAAGACCAAGCCACAAAATGACCTTGGTGTTGATTGGTTGACCTCCCTGCTGTGGTGTAGGACTAGGTTGAGCCCCGGAAAGGAAGTTCGGTTTACCTTAAGAGCCCTGGGAGAGAGGACCAGAGCCACCTCAGCTTAGCTTCCCTCCATCCTTCTCTCCTCATTTTCATTTTTTTATCCTTATTAAGAAGTTTCATGTTCAAAGTTAGTCAGATACAGTAAAATAACTTGAGAAATCTTCAAACTTTCAATGACCTTTCATGGACCAAGCTTCAAGCCTAGGCCTTATGAATAACACTCAAGAATTCCACTGCTGACCCACCGGAATATTAATATGATATTAGCAAATGAACCTCAGGGAGGAATAGTGCCCTTATTTAAAAAAAATCTTTGTTTTACTTTTTTTCTAACATCCAATTTTATAAGATTCCATCAATTCTTTTTTTAAATAGATTTTTATTGCTATCTTCTGTTTTAACATTTCCTTAATTTGCCCTTTCCCCTCCCAGAGATCCATCCTATATAACAAATAATTTTTTTAAAGAAAAAGGAGAAAGATATTACCAACAAAACTAATATTTTTTTAAAAATCTGACAATGCGTGTAGTGTTACACACACACACACACACACACCCTTCCGCCAGCCATCATTTGTCGTTCAAGGTGTGATTACAAGGCAGCCTCCTTTCCTTTCCAAAGTGCTTTTCACATCGGCTTTCTTGCCTGACCCTGGCAATCTCTGAAAGGTAAATAAGGCTGGGTCCCAGGTTTAAAGTGTTCACAGGTAACCGGGTCTGCTCCTTTATGATTCCCTTTGCTGAGAAATGTGGTAGAAGTGGGAGCAGAGCCCAGTCTGTCTGCCTTAGGATCAGGCCAAAGCCTCAGGGCATGACCCGGGGGTGCCCAGTTAGAGGAAGCTGTCTAGCTTCACCCTCCAGGCACCCCAACCTGGGGTTCTGAGTGAATGTAGGTAAGGGGTCCTATTGTTCCTGCTCAGCTCCTCATGACCCCCTGCTGTCCTCCCATTCCCACATTCACCCCCTGGCCACCCACAAGTACCAGCCTTATTTTTGGCTGCCTCTGCACAGGACAGGTGGCTCACTTGTACAGAATTAGGGGTGTCGGAAGAAGAATCCTTCCTCCTTCATGTCTTAGCCGACACCACCAAGGGGCACTTGCCCAGCACCTCCTCCCCTTGTGGCTGGGAACCCCAGGACTCCAGGATCCTGGAGCTTTTCTGAGAGGGACAGGAGGTAATGGCGTGTCTGTCAGGCTCCCCATCTCCCTGCTGAGGCTGACACTGAGCTAGAGCTCCATCACCTAGTTCCTGCCTCTTCTTCCCTCCAGGACCCCCCTCCTCTCTGGGAGCCAGGCTGATAATTAATATCTTGGGTGGGGTGGGGAGCCTAGAGCACAGATCCTTCCCAACCGCTATATCCCAATTTTATTTTACCCTGCCTCCTTCTCAGTAGAGTACAGTAGGAAGTCGGAGGAACTGGGTTGAAATCCTGCCATTGCTCTTTACTTTACTACCTGTGTGACTTTGAGCAAGTCACTTGACCTCCTTGGGGCTGTTTTCTTATGTGTAAAATGAAGGGACTGGACTAGATGGCCTCTGAGGTCCCTTTCAGATCTGTGATCGCTCTCTCCCTCATTCCCTCAACAGGTTCCCCACTGAAATCCATTCTGGCCTCCTAGAAGTCATCTCTCCTTCTCCACACTTTTATCCTGACTTCTCCCGACTCCGAGAGTCCTTTGGAGATCCCAAAGAAAGAGTCAGGTAACTGGTGCAAACCATCTGGCTCCCTGCCACTGTTCCTCTGCATGTGCCTTGGCCCTCCCCATCCATAGCATGGGGATGAAGCCCATCCTGGGGATCCCAGCAGGGACCTGAGCTGACCCTGAGCCCAAATCAGACACCCCTCTCCTTCCGTAAACCCAGGACACAGATCCCCCATCATGGGATTACCCAGAAGAGGTTTGGCCCCTGCTGGGAGTGAGGGTCCAGGCCCCTGACCTTCTGGCCGCATCCCTCTCCCCCAGGTGGAGAACCAAGCAGAACCTGGACTACTGTTTCCTGATGATGTACGCACAGGCCAAGGGCATGTACTATGTCCAGGTCAGCGCCCAGGAGAGCTGGGTGGAGGGCAGGGGAGGGGGAGTACTTTCGCTTTTTGTTTGTATCCACTTGGGGTTGAGTGTGGAAGGGAGGGGATTTTCAGGGAGATGCTGGACATGGGCTCAGGTTCTGGGGATGGCAGTGTTGGAAAGTGACCTTGTTTCTAGCCTGCCACTGGTAAAGCGGCATGGGAACCCCAGTATGGTCCCTGGGCAGGGTCGGGGCAGAGCCAGGGGTCAGGAATGAGAAGCCTGACCCCCCCTCTACACATACACATACATACACCCCTGTTCTTTCTCATGGGGAAGGGGAATTGGGAGGTCAGCTTTTGAGCCTTCCTCTTCTCCCCTCCCCTCTGTCAGTTGGAGGATGACATTGTGGCCAAGCCCAACTACCTGAGCACCATGAAGAATTTTGCTCTCCAGCAACCCTCGGAGGAGTGGATGATCCTAGAATTCTCCCAGCTTGGTTTCATTGGTAATGAGCACATGTCTCCCTGCCCTGTCCTGCCCTTCCTTATCTTGCCATGATGCCATCCCCAGCTTGTCCCCTTGGCCCATGCCAAGGCTATTGACTGGTTAGCACTGAGTGGCCTCCTCCTCCTTTTCTCTTTTCCTCCAGATCTCCTCTTCTTCTTCCTTTCTTCTTTTGCCCTTTTCCGTTTTCCTCTTCTTCCTCCTGTTTCCATAGTGCACTGAAAAGAGGGTTAGATTTGGAATACGAGGTCCTGAGTTCAAATGCCGTCTCTGTCATTTATACCTGTGTGACCCTGGGCAAGTCGTTCAATGCCCCTGGGCCAAAGTTTCCATTTCTGTTAAATGAAGAGGTTGGTTTAGACGGCCTCTGAGACCTTCCAGTGCCAGCTCTGTGATGCCTTGCTCCTGGTTTTCTGCTGTGCCCGGCTGTTTCATATGAAGTCCCCAGACCTGCCCAGAAAGACAAGACAGTCTCAGGGATGACACACGCATCCTGTCCTTGAAGATGTAACAGATTCAACATGTTTGCGTGGCATGCCTTTGTCCTGGGCCAACCAAGGTCAACAAGCTTGAGTCCAAGAGCTCATAGTCTAGTAAGATGATAAAGTACTTGGGGAGAGCAGAGTGACCCCTCGGTCCTGTAGCTCCCCCCACAATCAGTCACTCAGTCATCATGCATTAATTAATACTGGATTAGCTAGGTGGCTCAGTGGATAGAGCGCCAGACTTGGGAGTCAGGAAAACCTGAGTTCAAATCTGGCCTCAGAAACTAACTAGGTGTGTGACCCTGGGCAAGTCACTTAACCCTCTTTGCCTCAGTTTCCCCATCTGAAAAATGAGCTGGAGAAGGAAATGGCAAAACCACTCAGGTATCTTTGCGAAGAAAACCCCAAAAGGGATCACAAAGAGTCAGACACAATTAAAAATGACTCAACAACAATTAATTAACGGAAGCAGGCCCTGTCCTCACATTGCTTACATTCTGCCAGGGGAGACAACATTTATATACAGCAATGCAGAGGCAGCCAGGTGGTTCAGTGGGTAGAGCACTGGGCCTGGAGTCAGGAAGATCAGATTTAAAATCTGGCCTCAGACACTTACCGGCTGTATGACTCTGGACAAGTCACGTAACCTCTGCCTCAGTTTCCTCGACTGTAAGAATAATAAGAGATAAGGAATAACATACTATAATGTGTATCATCCACTGGAGAAGGAAATGGCAAACCACTTCAGAATCTCTGCCCAGAACAGCATGGCCGGCGTTGGCGTGCTGTGGTCCACAGGGTCACAGAGAGTCGGACAGGACTGAATGACTGAAGAACAACACTTTAATGTCAGGGGTAATAAGATAATAAGATAAGGGATGATCGGGTAATGAGGGTTGTTGTAAGGATCAAATGAGATAATAGGTGTAATGCGCTTAGCACATAGCGAGTGCTAGAACGCCTTCCCTCCCCTAATGCCAGCCCCCTCCGCAGATTCATTTCAGGAGCGACGCTGCCCATCTTTCCACAAAACCCCAGGACAGGTGGGCAGGAGGAGGTGCCTCCAAGCCCTTCCTGGCCTGGCGGAGCCCCACCCTTGGCCCTTCAGATCACAGAGCTGCAGGATAGGAAGGCATTTCAGAGGCCACCCCTATCTACCTAAGAGGCTCCCAACTGGTGGTCATCCAACCTTTGCCTGAAGAGCTCCAGGGGGAAGGAACCCATGACCCCCTGAGGTAGCCTGCTGTACTCTTAGATCAGTGCAATCTTAGGAAGTTTGTCCTTATACAAACCTTGATTTTTGCCTCTCTACAACTCCACCTGTTGCCCCTTGTCCTGGTCTGTGGGGCGAGGTTGAGGCACCTTGGCCTCCTTTCTGTCCCTCACCCCAGCTCAGGCACTGTTGGTGGTCTCTTCAGGGAAGATGTTCAAGTCTCTGGACCTGAGCCTGATCGTGGAGTTCATCCTCATGTTCTATCGGGATAAGCCAATTGACTGGCTTCTGGACCACATCCTGTGGGTGAAGGTCTGCAACCCGGAGAAGGATGCGGTGAGTAAGAGGGGCAGGAGATTGGGCACCCCACCCTTCCCCTCTGCCAGGGAGCAGGCCTCTTGGCACCAGCCTCAGTCCTCTTGTCTGTGGGCGTAATTTCATAATAGCTAGGATTTATATCGTGCTTTAAAGTTGATAAATATTATCTCATTTGATTTCACAAAAATCCCTGGGAGATAGGCGCTGTTATCATCCCCGTTTACAGATGAGTTCATGTAACCCAGGCCATCCTGCCTGGTGAAACACGAGGCCTGGGCTAATTAATCTCTGGAATACAGAGTCCCCACTGATGCTTGCCACATGGACCCTGGGCCAGGGCATGTTAGCAAAGGACTTGAGCCATTTACATTCTCTAGAATTCCTAACTAATCATGGACCAGGGAGCCTGGGCAGACATGCGTGCCCCAGTGCCTGGACCAATTCCCTGCCTTTAGTAAACCAAGAGTCATGTTGGAAGGTGAAGAAGCACAGGCTGGGGCTGTCCCAGGCCTCTTTGCCATCCCAGGAGCCAAAGCACTGACCTGTGGGAGACACTGAGCTCACCACCAACTGTGGGGATGGTGTGTACAGAGCCACCGGGGAGGTGCAGCTGGAGGGTTACCTTCGTCCTGCTCTGGCTGGCAGTAACCTTCAGTTCTGACCACCCACCCCATCGATCTGTTTGCCTGCTCTGTCTGTGTGACTTGACTTTGTTAATCTGCCTTTTCTGACTGTTTTTCCCATGTGAGTGTGTCCACCTACTCTGTCAGTCTCCTCCCCAGCCATCCCTTCTTTCCAGCTGTCCATCTTTGCCTTATCTGTCTGTCCATTTCCCATCCTATGTGTTGTCCAGCTGCTCTGTCTGTCCACGTGGCCTGTCCTCATCACCCACCCCTTTGGTCTGCTTAGCTGCATATCTAGCCTATTCCCCACACTTTTCAAGAGACAGTTTGGCTTAATGGATAGAACTATGGACTGGGCATCAGGAAGACCAGGGGGTTTCAAATCCCACTTCTGACGTTGACAAGCTGTGTGAGCCTAGGCAGAGACTTAGTTTTCTCCTCTTAAAAATGGGGACAATAATACCTGTTATACCTGCTTCAGTGAGCTGTGGTGTGAGAGTCACATGTGATAATATATGTAAGGTGTTTTAGAAGCTTTAAATCTCTATAGAAATGTCAGTTACTACCACCACTAGCGCCACCACCACCACCACCACCACTACCACTAGCACCAGCAGCAGCAGCAGCACCACCAGCACCACCACCACCACCACTATACATGTCTACCTACTGTGTTTATATCCAGCCCCTCCTTCCATCTCTGTCCATGTGCCAGCCCAGCCCATCTCTGTGTTTGCGCTGTCTCTCTGACTCCCTCTCCTGGCTGGTGTTAACTTTCCCTCTCTGTCTGTCCAGAAGCACTGTGATCGACAGAAGGCAAATCTTCGGATCCGCTTCAAACCCTCACTTTTCCAGCACGTGGGCACCCACTCCTCCCTGGCTGGGAAGATCCAGAAACTTAAGGTACATCTCTGTCTTTTTTCCATGGTACCTCTTACCTTCTACTGCTTTATTCTGTCCATTTGTCTTAGAGGTAGGAAAACCCAGTGTGTGCAGGGCACAGAAAGTAGTCTAGTTTTACTGGAACATTGAGTACCATAAGGCTGAAAAGATAGGGTGGCAACACATTGTGAGGGGCCTTGAATGCCAGGTAAAGGGGATCCTGAACTTGACTCAGTAAGCAATAGAGAGCCACTGAAGATTTTTGAGTGTCATGGCCAGATTTATATATTTGAAAGATTAGTCTGGCTGTGGTGTGAGAAGTAAATTAGAGGGGTGAGAGGATGGGGGTAGGAAGACCTACCTCCTAAGCAGGCTCTTGTAGTAGCCTGTGCAGGTGGTAATGAAGGCTTTTTTAAGGCTGGTGGCAGAGAGGATGGAGAAGCTGGCTGTGTGAACCTTCCAGATTCACAAGTCAAAGTGGCACACTTCCCTATGAGAGTCTAGGGTTTCCCTGTGATCACAGCACTGAAGGCCAAACACAGCAGGTGTTTACCTTGGGTCCTACCTTCTGACATGGTCTCTTGCCCGCTTTGAATGCAGGCTCCAAAGAGGAGAATGCAGTCGGAGTCAGAAGGTCCAGGAGATCTAGTCCCTAGTCCTGGAGAGCTGTGTGATCTTGGGCAATTGCCTTCCCCCTCTGGGGTTCAGTTTCCCTAACCACAGCATGAGTGGGTTAGACTAGTTGGTCCCTGAGATCTTTCCTGGGATTCAAGAAAGAACAACATAAGTTGTCCTGGGGCCTGGGCTAGGGCGGGTTGAAGCCTGGCCCCTTTCCATTGGCATGCCTTGCAGAGTCTCTCATGTCCCTGCCTTTGGCCCCACTGCACATGGGACATCTGTCTGGCAGGGGCCGTGAATACCTCCTGGTTGTCTTTACCCTTTCCAGTCACCTTCAGTTAACTCTTGTAGGAAAAGTACTAGGTCCAAGGCCTGTCCTCACTCAGGGTGGTAGGAGAG
The DNA here is from genome assembly GCF_011100635.1 of Trichosurus vulpecula. Classification (NCBI taxonomy): domain Eukaryota; kingdom Metazoa; phylum Chordata; class Mammalia; order Diprotodontia; family Phalangeridae; genus Trichosurus; species Trichosurus vulpecula. The sequence goes on from NC_050575.1 coordinate 98,704,396, forward strand.
GAAAGGAATGTGGGCACGAGGACCCAGGAGCACTAGCTGAGCTAACAAGGTGTGGTATTCAGGACGAGGAGCTGAAAAGGAAAAACAACCTTGAGCTCATACACTCAAAGCCATCAGGCTGACAGAGATGGGAAACCTCACTGGGGGAAAGGCTGAGGGGAGACAGGCAGGCTCATTCTCTGCTGTGGGAACTGTGAATAAGCTTTACTGTCCTTGAAAGCCAGTGGGAGTCCTGCAAGAAAAGCTCATACCCTTTGACTCTGAGATTCCACTTCCAGGATTGTCCATACACCAAGGGAATTACCGATGGCAGGGAAAGACCCATGTGATCAAACTGATCCTAGCTGCACAATTTGTGATGACAGAAAGCCCCCCAAAAATATGCACAGTGGTTAGAGACTATAGAGGAATAAATTGTGGAAGCTAATGGGAATATTGTGCCATTAAGGATGAATATAAAAACTCCAGAGAATCTGAGGAAGACTTGTATGAAGTCATGCACACACATGAAGAAAGTAGGACTGAAGGGTATGCACAGTGACCATGTAAATAAATAAAGCTGATGTGGAGAAGTGTGTCAGGAACACACTCAGTTAAAGGATACCTCACTCCTTTGTGTTAATAATTGATAAAACTGACCTTTCTGGGTAATGTTCAGCTGTTTGTTGGGAAGTGTATGTTATGTCAACAAATTGTATCGATAATTTCTTTTGTAAGCAAAGCAAAGCAAAGCAAAGGGCTGAGGCTGGCCTGTCTACCTACCCCTCAAGTCTGCCTAAAGGATGGCCATCCTTTGTGCATTGGTTGGGAATTTTTCAAGAGGGAGGGTTCATCACTCCCATCCACACCCCTTCCCCCAATCTTTCTCAAGAAGGGAAACGATAGAGACTGACCCTGCTTCTGGCACTACGTTGGCTTACAGTGAGGAAGCAATACTCACGGCTCCCAACCCAGACTTTCTGAATAGCTGCAGCAAGTTTGCTGACATATGGGATGGAACCCCTTAAGAACTGTGGGATTGAGTGTGGGTGGGGGTGGTGGTGGTGGTGGTGGTGGTGATGGTGTTGTCAAAGTCCAGGTGACCATTTCTCCTCTCACTTCCTGGTTTAGTCACTCACATGGGTTTCACAATTGGTTATGAGTGTTAGCACATCATCCTTGAAGGTCATCCAGTCCCAGGGGTGTCAAACTCAAATAGAAATGGACCCCTGCTGGCCACATGTTGACTTAGAAAACCACATATTAACATTATCTATATCGTATTGTATTTTTATTTATTTTGTTAAACATTTCCCAATTGCATTTTAATCTGGTTAGGGCAACACGTTGAGGGCTGTGAGTTTGACGCCTCTGAATTCTAATTCAACTCATTCCCCAGTGAAGAAAGAATCCTACTACTATCTCCTGCCAAGTGACCATCCAGCTTGTATTTGAAGATCACTGTTGATGGGGAACTCATTACCTACCATGGGCATTCATTCCACTTTGGATAGTCCTAGTCATTGGGCTTTTTTTATTCATTATTGAGCAGAAAAGTGTCTTTGCAGCTTCTTCCCAATGGTACTTTTCATGCCTTTTGCAACCAGACTGAACAAATCTATGACAGCCTTTTAGATATTGAAAATAGCTCTCCTCTTTTCCTGCTAAAGTCATCTTTTCCAGGCTAAAGATCCTCATTCTCTTCAACTGAGCCTTGTATAGCATGGTCTCTAGTCCATTCAGCCTCCTAGTCACCCTCCTCCTCCGGATGTAGTCCGCTGTGTCAGAGTCCTTCAGATGTGGCCCCTAGAACTGAACACAATAAGAGGCCAGACCACAGTCGAGGACAGCCGGACCATTCCCTTTCCTCATCCTAGACACTCATGGTGTACCTGGGACCATCAGAAGGCCTCAGCAATTGTTAGTAGCTTTTGTAAATCATGTGGTGGTGTCACCATAGAACTGAGGCCAATGTAAGGCATAAGAGGCAGGATGGATAACACAGGGACCTGGTGAGGTCTCAGGGTGCCATGGCTGGATGATAGCATAGCAAGTAGGAGAGGGTGGGCACTACCAAGAATTCTGGCTTTTCAATCCCGGGGACTGGACAGTCTACTGGCAATGAAAGTCAAATAGGACCAAGAAAAGAGCCCCAGCCTTGGTCCCTGTGGCTAGGTTTCCTGTACTTTGCAATGGCTTCTGCTTCTGGTTCATTTGGTCACTCAGAACATCACCCTTCAGCTGGTAGTGCCAGGCTTCAAGGCCTAAGGTAGCAGCTCTATTGCCCAGGAGAGGTAGAGGACTTAGCAGTTAGCTTATAGGAACACTGAGGCCTGAGGATCTTTGGTGACCTTCTTTTATCAAGACGATGCATTTACAGCAAATGGTCATTTGGGTCCCAGGCAGCGCTGGATTTGGGCAGTCATAAATTAGACCCTGTCAAAGGTCTGTCGGACTTCCAGAATTCAATGGGAAGAGCCACTGTTCCAGAGCCGGAAACGGAAATGGGAGATGGAGGTTTCATGGTCAAGGACCTACAAGTAGGCTGGCATTGTTGGATCGATCATAGGACGCCAGGAGAGGAATTTAGCCGTGAAAGGGAGAAGGGACAGGAGACAGTAGCTAGTGGGGAAGGTCATGTCAAGTGAGGGGTTTTTAAGGCTGGAGGAGACACGGCCATGTTTACAGGCAGCATAGAAAGAGCCAGTAGACAGGGAAAGATTGAAAAGAGAGAGAGAGTGGGGATGCCAGTATGAGCAGAAGAACTACTGGAAAAGTCAGGAGGCCATGGGATCAGGGGTGCATGCAGAGGGGTTTTGCCTTGGTGAAGACAGGGGCCATCTCTTCATCTGAGACCAGAGTGAAGAAGGGGTCATGGGGGAAGTGGTGAGTGATGTAAGATGCAGCGCTGACCTTTGACCATCTGGTTGCTGTGGGAGGAGAGGACACTACCGAGCAATTACACTCGTGGGAGATCTAAGGTCCATTGTTCCACTTGAGATGGAGCTAGCGCCTGTGATCAGTGCTGAATGCCCAAGCTGGCTGTGCAGACTCTGGGGATGTGCCATTGAGATGTTAGGGTCCCCGAATCAGCTGGTCTGACCTCAGGAAACTGAGGCTCCAAGAAGTGAATGACTCACACAAGTGAGCGACAGCTGGGATTCTGGCACCAGCACTCCTCCCATAACACCATGCTGCTGCTTCTGGGAACCATCAGGGTGGATCCAGAAGGAGCTCCTCCTCTCTGCCCCTGAGACATGTACTTGGGGATTACAGCCCTTCAGAAATCTGAAACCTGAATGTGGAATGGGAGAATCTGGCTTCAAGTCTTGGCTCAGCCACTTCCCACGTTGGGCAAGTCTTTCATTTCTCTGTACCTTTGTTTCTCCATCAGTAAAATGAGAGGGTTGTACTAGGGTCACTTCTAAGATTCCTTCTACCTCTTAACTGTGATCCTGTGACGCCATCGTCGTTACAACTATACCAAAACCTCATTTCATCCTCCCAGCGACTTTGGGAGGTGGTGTCATGCCCACTTCGCAGGTGCGGAAACTGAGGCAAACAAGCTGGATGACTCACCCAGGGTCACTCAGCTAGTAAGGATCTGAGGCAGGATTTGAACTTAGGTCTTCATGACTCTATTTTCAGTACTCTTCACTGGACCATCTACCTGCTTATAGATTAAAAATACATTGTATTTTCTTGAGAGCAGCAGTACCCAATAACAGGCATAGAGCCGTGATCCCCTGCCCAGGGCCCTCACAGGTGGGACGGATGAATGAAACCCCATTGTGGGTCTTTGGCATGAATTCTTGAGCCCCTCTGACTTGGATGTCGGCCCCCAGGGCCCAGGAGCCGCCTGGGATTGAGTGTGCTGTTGTCTGGTCAGAATGGCAGCCTGGTATCTGTTCATCTGCAGTGAATTACAAGTCCTGGTAGGACGAGGAGCTGCGCTGTGCTGAAGGGGACAGCCAGGGCTAGGTGCATGGGGTGGTCGCCAGCTCAGGTCTGGTATAACCAGCCCAGGAGTGAGCACGCAGTCTCAGGTGAGCCTGTCACCTGGGTCTTAGCAGGACCACGGCCGGGAGAGCTGTGGGGTGAGTTGGTGCCCAAGCTCCTGAGATCGGCTCCGGCCAGAACGGTGCAGCCCTGGCCCCATCCTCCACATTGCTGCCATGTTGGTATTCCCAAAGCTGCAGTCTGACTGTGTCACTTCTCGTTCAGGAACTTCTGGTGTCTTCCCCTTCATTACGGCTAAGACACTTTTCAAAGCCTGTCACAGTCAAGGTCCAGCCTCTCTCCTCAGCTAATGATACATAATTCTTCCTCAGAGTTTGGCTCAAGCCAGACGGGCCTACTTCTCTCCATACAGAAGATCCCATCTCCCCTCTCTACACTTTTGCACACGTTCTTCCCCATACTTGGGACACCTTTCTCTCCTTTACTTCTTAGAACCTCTAGTCTCGAGATCTATATCGTCTGCATCTCCGCTTGTGTTCTCCCTCCCCTCCCCTCCTAAGAAAGCCATCTCTTATAACAAAGAATTTAAATTTAAAAAAGTATGGGGACAACTATGGGGACCCCAGAACTGCCCTTTGGAAAGCTCAACCTTTCCTTTGGCTTCAGTGGTCATAAGAGCCGGCATTTATAGGGCTAGGTGGTGCAGTGGAGAGAGCACCAGTTCTGGAGTCAGGAGGACCTGAGTTCAAATCTGGCCTCAGACGCTTACTAGCTATATGACCCTGGGTAAGTCACTTAACCCCAACTGCTTCCAAAAAAAAAAATAGGAAAAAAGAATCCAGTCAAATCAATCAAAACATCAAAAAAAAATGTACCATTCAATATTCCACACCTGTGCAAAGGAGCCTGGGAAAGGGCAGGCATCCTTCAGGAGGCTTTCCCTGGTTGCCCCAGCATAGTACTTCCTGCCATGTGACTGTTTTGTAACTGCCCTGTTGTTTCCTCCTCTGTACACATGATGGTAAGCTCCTTGAGGGCAAGAGGAATGTCTTATTTCTGTCTCTGTCTCCCAGAACCTAGTGTAGTTCCCAGCACAGAGTAGATGAATAAATGCTTGCTCATTGGTTGACTAAAGGGACCCTTTGAGGTCATTGCCGAGCCTTCAGGACCGGCCTCTTAGGTAGGGGCTATGTCCTCTGACTGTATGAGAGCATCTGAGGGAGAAGGGGTCAGCAGTTCCAGAGTGATGTCCACCTAGACACAAGGGAGGCCCCGACCTCTCTGGACACTTCAAGGACACTGTTAGGCCAGAGTGGTGGAGGTGGCCAGGGGTGGCCAGGTTGGGAGAGACAAACCCTGACCCCCTCCCACTCCTACCTCAGGGAGGTCCTTCTGTGCTGGGGCTTCTTGCTAGTTGTAAGTCTGGCATGACTCCTATCCACCCCCTCCCCCCATGCTTGTGCTTGTGTCCAGGACAAGGATTTTGGTAAACATGCCCTGAGAAAGGAGCACATGAACCCCCCTGCTGAGGTCAGCACTAGCCTCAAGACGTACCAGCATTTCACCCTGGAGAAGGCCTATCTGCGAGAAGACTTCTTCTGGGCCTTCACTCCCATAGCTGGAGACTTCATCCGCTTCAGATTCTTCCAGCCACTGCGCCTCGAGCGGTCAGTGCCCCACCACCCTGCACCTAGGGGAGGGACTCATCCATCATCATCTCCAGTGGAATTTGCTGAGCCCCTGTCCCCGAACCCTGGACTTTGTCTAATGATACTGGCCTGGGAGCTGGGAGAGAAGCTTGCCCCGTCTCTGCCTCTGTCTCTCTCTGTCTTTTTGTGTGCCTCTCTCTGTGTCTATGTCTGTCTCTCTCTGTCTCTGCCTCTCTCTGTCTTTTTGTGTGCCTCTCTCTGTGTCTATGTCTGTCTCTCTCTGTCTCTGCCTCTCTCTGTCTTTTTGTGTGTCTCTGTCTTGTCTGTCTATCTCCCTTTCTCTCTGTTTGTCTGTCTGTCCGTCTCTGTCTCTGTCTCTCTCCCATTCTCCATCTCAGTGTGTGTGTATGCCTTTGGGTTTACAAACAACACGAGTCTCTGTCAAACAGGTTTTTCTTCCGAAGTGGAAACATTGAGCACCCACAGGACAAGCTGTTCAACACCACGGTGGAGGTGCTGCCCTTTGACGTGAGTAGCGTAGCCTGGCAGGCAGGCGGGAGGGGTCACTCGATTGCCTTGGGATCCAAAGCAGACTGGCTTCCCTTTGCCCCTGCCTGTCTCCCCGGCCCCTCCATGATGACCAGCTGCTCCCTGTTCTTGCCCTTTGCCCCCCAGAACCCGCAGTCGGACAAGGAGGCCCTGCAGGAGGGCCGGGGGGCCGCTCTCAGGTATCCCAGGACCCCAGATGGCTACCTCCAGATTGGTGAGTAGGCCCAAGCCAGAAGATGAGCATGGGGGCAAAAACCCAAGGATGGTGAGCACCCTATCTGTTGCACCTAGACAGCAGTGGATGGAGCACTGGACCTGGAATTAGGAAGACCCTAATTCAAATCCAGCCTCAGATAATTTACTAGCTGTATGACCCTGGGCAAGTGGCTTCATGGCTCTCTACCTCAGTTTCCTCACCTGTAAGATGGGGGTAATAGTAGCCCTCCCTACCACCAGAGCTGTGAAGAACAAATGAGATGTTTGTGAAGTGTTTTGCAGACCTCACAGCACTGTGTCCATACTAGCTATCACTGTCGATTTCAGTGTGGGGAAGGGCTAGATGTCCGTCTTCTGGGGCTGGGTTCTCTCTTCTCTCTGCCCTCAGCTGGGCCCTTTCTGAGGTGGCTGGGTTGGGCTGGGGGGTCTCAGGTATGTCTATGAGGTGCCTCTCTACCCCTTCAGGTTCCTTTTCCAAGGGTGTGGCTGAGGGTGAGGTAGACCCAGCCTTCGGGCCCCTGGAAGCTGTCCGGCTGTCCATCCAGACCGACTCCCCGGTGTGGGTCATCCTGAGTGAGGTAAGAAGGCCTTGAAGGTGTTCGTGGGCTCCGACATCAGTGAGGCTGAAGAGCCTGTTAGCTTGTGTCCTGAGTTGCCACCCCTGACTGATCCTTACCCGCTCTGTTCTTCCAGATTTTCCTGAAAAAGGCTGACTAAGCATTGGAAGATGAAGGGAGCAGTGCTTTCAGGCTGCACAGCCCCATCCTGCCCCAGCGTCTCCCCCGTCACCCTGCGGGGAGCCTGTGCCCTTGCTCCAGAGCCTAGTGGGGTACAAGATCTGGAGGTGACAGGACCAAAGACAGCCCTGGGGGCAAAGGGGAGGCCTGGGGTGGTCCCTAGGGGGCCTCCCTTCCTGTGGTAAAGTGGAACTGAGGGCCCCAAGGCACACATGGGGCTGGTGGGAATGAGGGGTCCTGGAGGGGGAGATGAGCCCCATGGCCCAAGGCCATCCTTGGCCTCCACTGTGCCCACCAGCCTGATGTGGGCAGGCCCCACAAGGGTCTCCGGTCCTAGGGAGCTGGTGCTATCTCCTTGGGCTGGGCCGGGCCTGGCTGGGCCAGACAGATGGGGCCCTGGGACAGTTGAGGATACCTGCCCTTCATCCCTTCCTCACGATGGGGCCAAGGAGCTGCGGATCAGGGTGCCTGAGTCCCCCTGGCTGGGCGTGATAAGGGGCAGGGATCCCAGGGGACAGGCCTTTCTTAAGGTGCTGCCCAGCCCTGGCCCCTGGCTGTGCTGTGCGCTGGCGGAACTGGGGGGCCTCTCCGGGCTTAGGCGGCCGTACACTGGAATGCATCATACTACTCTAATGTGCTGTGTTTTTTATTATTGAATACATTTGATTTTTTCACGTATGTCGATATATAATTATATAAAACGTGAATTGTAATAAAAGTTTAATTCCGTTTCAAACCTTGGGGGGAGTTTGCATCACACTCCCCTAGCTCTAGGGACCTCAGACCTCCATATTTCTCCACAGTGCCACTGTCACCAGAGCCCCCCTGATCCCTGGTGGGATTGGCACTTCCAAGCCATCTCGATCCATACTCTTGATCCCCTCGTGGGGCCCCGCCCCACTTCCTACCCCATCACAACCAGCCACTGCAGCCTCCTCAGGAGGGGCATCTTCAGGAAGGCTGGCAGAAAGTGGGAGGCCAGGCCCAATGCAGACAGAGCTACCAGCAGCCAGAGGACACGGGCACCAAAGTACAGGGGGCCCAGTCTGTGGAGGTTGAGGGGGGTGAAGATCAGCAAGAGGAGGTACCCCTCCGGCCCTGCCTTCTCCCCCCCGCCCCGCGTCCTTGCTCACCTCCCCTCGGCCGATGCAGCGTAGCCATGGAAGTATTTGTAACGGGCACCCAGGTAGAGGAGGCCGCAGGCAGCTGCTGTACCTTTTCCAGAGAAAGAGTGACAGCTTTTGAGGCCTCTGGAAGAGAGTGGGGGGTGGGGCGCACAGCAACCTGACTCTGTGAATGAGCTGTCATGCATAAAGCAGGGGAATAGCTGGCAGCATCCTCACGGGATCTGGGGCACACACACTGAAGCGCCTGGGGATGAGGGCTGCCTTCTGGGGCTGGAGCACTGGAGTCTGGGGGAGAGGGCTTGGTTCTCAGTCTACACCCGGTGCCCCAGGCCCTGATACCTTGATGGAAGAAGATACCAGCGACCCAGAGGACGGCCAGGAACAGGGGGAAGTACTCTGTGCAGTTTGCCCTGTAGAGGGAGGTCGGGGAAAGGAGGAAGAGAGACAGAGTTGAGCTCTCCTTTTACCTCTCACCCAAGACCCTCTCTCCCCAGCCAAGGTCTCTACTGGGAAAACGAAGGGGACTCTGGAAGGAGCTGTCACTCCTTGCAAGGGGAAGCTGGGAGGATGGGGACACAGGCTTTCAGGGTATAGGGGGATGAGCCATGGGGCCTTTGTTTTACCCCTGCTGCTGCCAGTTTTTTACCCTCGGTGGTCTTTCTCCTGGGGCTGTGAAATGGAGGTGGTGGAAGAGGCTTCCTCCTACATCTTGAGCATTGAGGAGTGTGTCAGGGCAGGGTGGGGTTCTAGATGTCTAGGCATCGAGCCGAGTGGGGCAGGGACAGTGGCAAAGCTCTATGACACCTCTTCCCTTGGCCCCTGAAGGCCAGGCACACAGAGATCCCAGGGCAGGACGAGCCAACTGTGTCTGGGTCTCAGGCTCAACACCTCTGAGTCCAGCTAAGGAGCCAGAAGAGTAGGGACACAGATTCTTGGATGTCTTTCCTGATCCCGTCCAATGCTCTGGGCACATATCACGGATCCTTACTGGGCCCGGAAGACTCTCTCAAACTCTGGGGGGCCAGTGGTGGCTGGGGGTGATACTCTGAATCTCCTCCTCGCTGTGATCACCTGCCAGGAGAAGTGGGCTGAGGAGGAGAGGAAGAGAACCGACCGGTCAGTTTTCCACTCCCCCTGGACTGGACAGGCCTCCTGGCCTTATCACCAGCACTTAGTGCAGTGGGGAGCAGAACCAGCATTCTGGTCCTTTTTCTACTAGAGATGTCATTGAACTGTCATCTGTAAAATGAGTTATATAAAACTTGTGCTTTCTCAAGAAAAGCTTACACCATGATACAGAAGTGGGAGCTATCCTTAATGAATTCAATCAAATGTTCTCTTGGGGTAAGGTCACCTCTCCCATCCCCCTGCCTGTCATGGAGGGCTTCATAAAGTGGGAATGAACCTCCCTGAGAATCTCTGAGCGCTCACCTGATGACATCTAGACATACAAGCACGCGCACACACATTCTCTCTCTCTCTCTCTTCCCTCCCTCTCCCCCCACCCCTTCCCTCCCTACAGGTGAGCCTCAGAGTCTTTGGACTTTGTCCTTCATTTGGTTTGCAAAATTTAGTCAAATCCTGGAGAAGTCCTTGCTGGGGCACCTGGAACATGCCACTTTTGCAGATGCAGTTACAGTCCAGGCTTCAGTCTGGGGCTGGAGAGGGGATTCCTGATTCCCTCCAGTGTCAGGAAGTCCCACTAGAGGCCATCTGAGGGAACATCCTGCTCTGGAATTCCTTGGAATTGAAGATTTATCTCCTTTGGGTGCATTTAGAAACATTCTTACTAATCGCTAATGGAAAAGGCATAGATGGCTGGACCGAGTCAAGAAGACCTAGGTTCAAATCCTGCCTCTGACACAGTGGCAAGTCACCTAAGGTCTCAAAGGAATTGCAGAAGAATGACCCATCCGAGTTGGGGTTTCTTCACTAGGAATTCCCTCTACCAAGAATGTCAGGTCTCTGGACCAGCCAACCCCCCAAGAAAACAAAGAGAAAGGCAACCCAACCTCCAGGGGTCGAGATGTCTGTGGTCCTGCTCCGATACTATTCTGGGACCATCCTTCCTTTTCCACTCCCCTGTCCCCCATGACCCTGGACTTGGAGTTTCCGAATGGGGGCTTCATAGCTAAAAGGGGAACTCAATCAGATTGAAGTCCCTATGTCTTTGGCCAGACGGCTCCATACCCTCTAACCCCCACCCCAAGTCACCTGGCTGCAGTCTCATCCCTAACCTTTCCCAGAGACTGGCAGCCTCCTCTCCTGCTAGGCTTCTGGGGGACTCCCCTCCCCATGATGGTCCTGAGGTCTGAGGGCATCAGCTTGCTACAGCAGAAACCTCCCTGGACTCTCCAGAAGTTGAGCTGGACGTCAGAGCAGGGCCTTACCTTGTAACAGGACTGCGACAAGGGTGACTGCAGCTAGCAGGGCCACCTCCTCATGTACCCCATGCATGACGACCGCAGCGGGGGGAGTCCAGTGCTTTGGTATCTGCTTGGCAGCTGCTTCTTAAGGGCCAGTAGAGCTCCACCCAACTGCCTCTGCTCTCCACCCCCGGCATTCATTTCATCATGGAACTAACAGTTCCTGTCCCTTCCTCCCCCTCCCAGTTCCCTTAGAGGAACCCCCCAGCTTCCCTTCTGGGAAGCCCATCCTGGCAGAGAGCTTTGAGGGAGCACAGATGTTGGGCTTCAGTTGCAGCGCTACACCCTCCCACTCACAGCCTGGCTCCGGCTCCATGCATAGAGCCCTCTGAGGAAGCGCTTTACAGAAGGCTCACTGGATGGATCCCCCCCCCCCCCGCCCCGTTTCAGCTGGTTCCCTCAAGTACACAGGAGGGGCCATTCATCTCCCCATCCTCAGCCCAGGATTGCCCCTCCCAGAGCCTGGGCACTGCCTCTAGGGGACAGACCGCAAACACAGACAAGGCCGGAGACTTTTGAAGGAGCCGCCTGAAAGTCAATGAACAAGATCCAAGTTCCCATCAAGGAGGTGGGAAATCCTTCACTACAGATGAAGCTGCTAAACCAGAGAAGAGAGTGGTGCAGCACCCCATTCCCTCATCCCACACTCAGCCCTGGAAGACTTGCCTCCGAGGAGGCTTCTGGGATGACCTGCTAATAGTCAAACTCCTTGGGGGAGGGAGCTGTCGATCAATCTATCAGTTATTAAGAACCTACCAAATGCCAGGCACAGTGTTACCTGCTGGGGCCAGGTGGGCAGTGAGCAAATACCAAATGTGCTCAGTTATTCCTCATCTTTTTTTTTTTTTTGAGGCAACTGGGGTTGTTGCCCAGGTTCACACAGTAAGTGTCTGAGGCTGCATTTGAACTCAGGTCCTCCCAACTCAAGGGCTGGTAATCTATTGTGCCACCTAGCTGCCCCTAATTATTCCTTATCTTTAAAAAAAAATTTCAACACCCCTGTGCAGCAAGGCCACCCCTTCTATTATTATTTATCTGCCACCCACTATTAGTCCTATGAGTAACAAGCTCTCACATCCTGTTTCTCTTCTTCCCTCTGTATTAATTAATCACTGGTCACCATGCCTTCTGTCTGTATACAAACTTCCCTTCATTCCTTTGTCCTGGACTTCTCTCTCTCAGTATTTCCTTCTGCTAGCAATGAGATCTGGCTTCCCCAGATAAGCAGCATACCCGGCCATCTTCTCCAGCACTGGCGGTACCTTCTCTTCCCCTCCCTGCACCCTCCATAGTCGTGGAAGGGGGTGGGGTGGGGCAGAGGACACCTGGCTCCCCACGGCCACTTTCATCCTGTCCCTTTACAACCCAGTTCCAACACAATCACATCCTCTCTGAGAGATTGTCTATAAAAGTTTTCCCCCAATTTTCTGCAATCCTATTCTTGGCTGCATAGGTTTTTATTTATACAAGAATTTTTAATTTAAAATAATCAAAATTATCTGTTTTACACTTCAATGATGCTCTCACTTTATAATATAATTTAAGAGCTGATACTGCTGAATCTGTTGACTTTACATCTTCTTTCCCCTGGTTTCTTTGAAGTTCCTGACCTTTTATTCTTCCAAATGAACTTTACTATTTTTTCTAACTCTATAAGATAATTTTTAAAATAATTTAATTGGGATGGCATTACACGAATAGTTAGGTAAACTTGTCATTTTAAAATTATATTTGCTTCATCTACCCATGAACAATAAATATTACTTCAATTATTTAGATCTTCTTTGCATAAAAAGTGTTTTATGTTTATGTTCATATATATAGTTATGCTCTCAGGTATTTTATACCATCTAGTTATTTTAAATGGTCTAAAACAATATTGAATAGTATGGCTGACATATAGTATAGTTTCCTTATTTTCTCTTTTGATCAAATCTATTTTAGCTTTAACTACCCCTGCTTTATTTGCATAACAAATTCTACTCCTGACCTTTATTTTATGTTGTGCGTATCTCTCATTTTTATAGCATTTCCTGAAAGCAACGTATTGTTGAATTCAAATTTTTAATCTCCTATCAGTTTTCATTATATGGGTAAATTCATTCCCTTCACATTCTAAGCTATAATTACTTCTTGTGTATTTTCCTTCTTCCTATTTTTCCTCATCCTTCTCACCATATTCTTATCCCTCTTCACTCTGCTTTTCTTCTATCTACTATCTACTTCTACTATCTACTATCTTCTATCTTCTATCTACTACTTTGCTACTCTGTTCCTTAACCTGCCCACCCTTCCAAGAGTCCCTCCCTTATCCTCTCCCCCACCCTATCCCCTTGCCCTTTTATTTCTTTCTTATAGATTCTTATACCCTTCTTGATATATATGTTGTTCCTGCTTTAACCCATCTCCGATGAGAGTAAGGTTTCAGCACTTGCCACCCTCCCCCCTTACTATCTTCTTCTGTATCAATTTTTTCCTTTTTTGCCTCATTTGTATGAGATAATTGCTCCTGTTTAATCTCTCCCTATACAGTTTTTTTAGAATCACCCCATCATACTCAGTGAATCCCGTCTTTCTCTGAAACTACTCAAATAAAAATGGTAGTCATAAAAGAGCTGATACTATTTTCATATGTAAGAAGTGAACAATTTGACCATACTGAGTCCCTAATAATTGTAATGTTTACCTTACAGTACCCCTGGATGTTATATGTTGAATTTTCCCTTAAATTCTGCTATTTTTGTTCATCATAAATACCTGAAAGTCTTTCAGTTCGTTAAATATCCTTTCTTTTTCATTCAGATTATGCTTAACTTTGCTGGGTAAGTTTTCCTTTTTTTGTAACCCCAGCCCTTTTGCTATGTGAAATATAGTCTTCCAAGTCCTACAGTCCTTCAGCGTAGTAGCTGCTAGGTCTTGTGAAATCCGTATTGTAGCTCCATGATATCTAAATTGTTTTTTCTTGTTACTTCCAAAATTTTCTCCTTAACCTGGGAGCTTTGAAACTTGGCTCTGATATTCCTCTAAGTTTTCCTCCTGGGATCTCTTCCAGGTGGCGATTGGTGGATTTTTTTTCTATTTACAGTCTCTCTCTCCTAACCCAGTTTCTACCCATATGCTAGGAGACTTCAACATTACATTGATGCTACTTCAAGCTCCCTAACCTTCCAATTCGTAGACTGGATCCCATCTTACATCCCATGACCTCCTCCCTCACTCCACCACAGCCACACACAAACGCACACTAGACCTCACCATTAACCACAAGTGTTCCCCTTGCATAAAAAATCCCAATATTCCTCTACTTGACCACAACCTCCTATCACCCGACTTCTGCCTATACCTTTCTCTTCCTAAACCCATTTCCTCAATACTTCTCAGGCCATATACTTTTCCTGCCAATTCAGTCTCAGATCCCTGATCTGTCAAATCTCAACCCTAAATTACTCCCACTATCTGACTCCTCGGCTTCCCATTCATGGGCTGCTGAACTGCACTGGAAGAAGTCACATAACTGGGTCAATTGAGTACATTATACATTCATGTATCCAACTTCAACTGGGCCTGCCCTGAAGCAGTGAATCTTTTTATTTCTCCATAATTGATTTCTTCCCCTACAGAAGCTATTTCGAACCTTCTCTACGTTCCTTAAGCCTCTCCCAAACCACTCCCTCGCCTTCCTCTCTTCTCTCTTTCACTCTCTCCCCCTCCTCTCTCTTCTTCTTCTCTTCTCTCCTTCTCTCCCTCTCTCTTCTCTCTCTCACACACTTTTCCTCCCTCTCCTTTCTTTTCTCTCACACACTCTCTCCCTCCCTCTCTTTCTCTCCTGTCTCTCTCTCCTCACACACTCTCTCCCTCCCTCCTTTCTCTCCTGTCTCTTTCTCCTCTCCTCTCTCTCTCTGACACACACTCTCTCCCTCCCTGCCTCCCTTGCTCTCTTTCTCTCCGGTCTCTCTCTCCTCTCTCACACACTCTCTCCCTCCCTTCCTTTCTCTCCTGTCTCTCTCACACACTCTCTCCCTCCCTCCTTTCTCTCCTGTCTCTTTCTCCTCTCCTCTCTCTCTCTGACACACACTCTCTCCCTCCCTCCCTTTCTCTCTGTCTCTTCTCTCCTCTCTCTGTCTCCATCTGTGTCTCTCCTCCAGTCTCTGACAATGAGGTTGCCCTTCTTTCTACCGAGGCCAACCTCAGAACATATGCTCTGCTTCCCAGTCTCTTACACTTCTCTTTTAATCTATTTCCCTTCTCATTTTAATTGCATTTTTCTTGTTTATGCAAAAACTCTAAGAATTTGATGTAATCAACATTAGCTTCTCTATTACTTGTTTCGTTGAGGACTTTTCCTCTACCTATAGTTATGAAAGTTAATTTCTTCCTTGCTCCACTACTTTGTTCATGCACAATTTATGTATTCATTTGGAGCTTATCTTGATACCTTTTATGAAATCTTGGTCTATAACCAATTTCTACCAGACTGCTTTCATTTTCCCATCAGCCTTTGTTGAATAATGAATCTTTGTCCCAGTAGATGGGATCTTTGGGTTTATTCAGCATTATGCTGCTGTGTTCATTGACTTGTTATGTATGTTATGTACCTAATTTGTTCCACTGATTGCCCCTCTTTATTTTTAACCATTATCACATTATTCTGATGATTACAACTTTGTAGTATAGTATGAGACCTGGTAACTGCTAGGACTCCTTCTTTGCTTTTAAAAAAATTATTATTTAAGTTTTATTCCTCTAGATGAATTTCATTATTATTATTTTTAGCTGTATAAAATAATATTTTGGTACATTGATTGATAAGGCACTGAAAAAGTAAATTAATTTAGTAGCATTGTCAGTTTTATTTTAGTGCTATGACCCGCCCGCAAGTAATGCATATTTCTCCAATATTTAGGACTTTCCATTTGTGTAAAGGTCAGTTGGTAGTTGTATTCATTCCTTTGTGTGTCTTAGTAGATAAGACTCCCAAGTATTTTATACATTCTGTGGTTATTCTGAATGGAATTTATCTTTCTATTTCTTCCTGAGGGGTTTTGTGGGTATTATAAGACAATACTGACAATTTATGTGGATTTATTTTTATTCTGCACCTTTGCAGCATGTCAAACAAATAGTTTCAATTAGCTTTTAGTTGACTCAATAGACCGTCATAACATTTGCAAAAAGTGATGGTTTTGTTTCTTCTTTGCCTATGTTTATCATTAATAGCAATAATAATGAGCATCCTTGTTTTACCCCAGATCTTATGGGAAGGTTTCTAGGATATTCCTCTTTCCAGGCAAGCTGGATCTCTCCATGCTCCTCCCACGTAACGCGCTCCATCACTTGTCTCCACGGTGTTACCCTCTCTGCCATGCACTCCCTCTTCTCAGCCTTATAGATCCCTCTCTTCTTCTAAGATGCAGCTCAAGCACCAGCTTCTGCAGGAAGCCTTCTCTAATAGTGCCCGCCTTCCCTAAATACCCTAATTGACTCTACCTTATAACCAAGGATAAGTGTAAGAGTGGCATAAAAACATAAGGATGTCATGAATAATGTTAAAGTCCAGATTTAGCTGACATCCACAAAAAATGCTAAGAAAAATAAAAAAGACTCTTTTGGTTATGCTGTGAACAAGAATAAGGAAGGCTGCTTGGTGTAATTTCAGATAAGTGACAGAGGAACGAGAACTACTCAGGTCTTTTTGTTCCTTATCTTCTCTGTCAACATTCTGCTAATTGTTATCTCCTGACTCTCCTTCCTTCCTCAATGAATTCAGCCTGCCCAATCTTTCTCTTCTCTCCAGCTGTTTCCCTTATACCAAGGTACCTTGATATACACACTGATACTCAATCAAACACCCTAACTTTTCTGTTCTTCCATTTATTCACTTCCCATGACCCACTCCTCCTCCCCACCTCAGCTATACATAGCGATGCTTATAGCTTTGATCTTGTCTTCTTCACCCTTGTGTTCTACTTCCAAGTTAATGAACTTTGAAATTCTCTACCTGAGCACCTTTCCCTCTGCCTTGTAACCCTTCATCCTGTACTTTGTCATCACCATGACCTCAGATTCCTCCCCTCTTGCCCTGGCTACATTCTCCATCATTCCCTACCTTGATTCCTTGGTGAACTAGTTCTCTGCTGTCTTCTCTCAAGTCCCTCGTCCCCTCATCCTATCACTGATCTTGCCCCGCCAAGCCGAAGCCTCGGCTTACTCCCACTATCCCCTGCCTTCCCTCCTATTCGCACGCTGCTGAACAAAACTGGAAAAAACTAAGGAACTGATTTATGCTACATAATCTCAACTGGGCCAGTAATACAGCAAAACAATCCCTGACCAATTCGCTATCCCACCCTCCACAGTGGCCCTTCTAAATCTTTTCATCCCTCCTCAAATCTCTCAAGATTCTCCCTTCAGCCAATGCTCTCAGCTGAGAACTTTGCCTCATATTTCTCTGAAAAAAAAAAAAAAACAAACGAGGCCATTCACTGAGAGCTCCCTCTTCTCTCCACCCCTTCCTCATCTCCTGTCACTCAGAGGCCTTCCTCCACTATATCCTTCTTTAGCCCCGTGTCACATGAAGAGGTGGCCCTTCTCTTTGCCATGGCAAATCCCTCTACATTTATGTACAAGCCATCTCTTTCCATTCTATCTCCGTCAGCAGACTGCCCCCCTCTGTGATTCCCACTATCTCACTAATCTTCAGTCTCTCCCTGTCTCCTAGCGTCCTCTCTACTGCCCACAAATACAGCTGTGTCTGCCTCATGCCCAGAACAACCCCACTTGATCTACCCACTTTTTAATCTCAGTTTAATCAAACATACACATAGTTTCAACAGTCTGGCTAGCAGCTGCTGTGGGGGTGAAAAACCAACATGAGCCCAACCACAAGAATGCTGCAAGCTCAGGTTCTTTTGATCTGCTTTACTAAGGAAAGCAATGTTAAGGGTATTACTTCAATCCAGCAGCCGGCACCCTGAACATCAGAGCAAATACAAATCACAAACATGAACAGACAGACCTTGTCTGATTCACATCTCAGTGCATAGTTACCAGAGTTTAACAAAGTCCCAATGTCCGGGTTTACAAGCTGGAGGGCTCTTAACTACAGCTGCCCAGAGTCTCCACATCAGCACGCTGCCAAGAGTGAGAGCCCTAAGCAAACAGCTCTGCTCTCTCTTTTTATGCACTCTTTAGCCATCATCAAACGTCATCTGAGCGACTTAAGCTCTTACCATTGGCTCTGGTCTTAGCAACTCCCTTTAGGACCCCAGGGGCTTCACGCCCACATGGGCTTAGCATCTAGTAGCTAGGGGTTTTGGGCCTACTTGGGAGCCAAGATATAATCAGACCTCCCTTCATTGGCCCCACCTGGAGCCCCACCTTAGTTATCAATGCAACATATCATTCACTTAGTTCAGGGGGAAAAGATCAGCCCCCTGAACTTCAAGACAAATTCAAACAGAAATTACAAACATCAACAGACAGACCTTGTCTGATTTAAATCGCAATACATAGTTACCAGGGAAGAACCAATGGATCTGGGTTACAAAGCCGGGGTGGGGTGGGCAGTTACAGCTTGCCCGGAGTCTCACCACTCCTTCCACGAGTGTGCCCGTGATCCACCCATTCTTGATATTGTCCCGTGTCTCCTTTCCCTTTTGTAGCTAAGCCCTCTGAGAAGGCTGTTTAAAACCAATGGCTTTGCTTTCTTTTTAATTCTATACAGTCTGGCTTCTGACTTCATCGTTCAACTGGAAACGAATCCTTGTTCTTCGTGACCTCTCTGCAGACCTTGACACCATCGATCAGCCTCTCCTCGATACTCTCTTTCTCTTTAGGCTTTCGTGAATGCCTCTCTCCTGGTTCTCTTCCTACCCATGTCTGCTCCTTTTCTGTCACCTTTCTTGGATCTTCATCCAGGTCACATACACTAAAAATGATTGTCCTGGGCCCTCTTGCAGAATCGATTTAAAAATAATGTGTTTGGATTTCAAAGCCCTTCATGACCTGGCCCCCTCCCTACTTTCCAATCTTTTTAAACTTACTTATCCCCCTGGACTCAGATCCACGGACACTGGCTTCCATGGTGATCCTTGAACAAGACACTTTGCCTTCCGAGTTCCATGCATTTTTACTGGCCATCCTCACCATGCTTAGAATTCTCTCTGGGCTTCCTCTTAGTCTCAACTAAAATCCCACCTTCGGCAAGAAGCCTTTCCTGGTCCCCCTTAACGCTAGTGCCTTCCCTTTATGATTATATCTGATTTATCCTGTGTGTGTCTTGTTCCTATGTGGTTGCTTTCATGTTGTCTTCATTAGATTGTGAACTCTCTGGGGACAGGGACTCTTTTGGCCTTCGGGTCACTAGTGATTAGCAGTGTCTGGCACAGAGCAGGCCATTAATGCTTGTTGGCTTGGTGTCGAGGAAAATGGTCTCTAAATCGGGAAGGCTAGAATAAGCATAGGGAGTTCATGATGACTGTAGGTGAAGAGCCAGTAAAAAAATCTTTTAAACTATTTCACATCTCGAGCCAGAATAATTTTATCTTAGCGCAGAAAAAATTTAGAAGTCACTGAACAGTTAACATGATCTCTGAGGAATCTCTTCACAAGAAGCGATAACCAAAATTCAATGTGGAAATATTTAGGGTTTTGAAAATAACACAAAATTGGGGCAACTTGGTGGTGCAGCAGATGAAGCACTGGTGCAGGGGTCAGGAGAACCTGAGTTACTAGTTGTGTGATCCTGGGCAAGTCACTTAACACTAATTGCCTCACCCTCCCCTCCTCAAAAAAAAAAACCCACAAAATTTTGAACTCTAGAAAAGCTGCTGACCTCAGCGGCCTCTTACGATATCTTTGCAGATATGATGGAAGAAATATGGGCTGGATCACAGTACAACTGAGCGGATCCAGAGCTGCTTGAAGCACCTGCTGGAAAGAGTGATGATGAATGGCTAACTGTCAACGTGGAGGGAGCTTTCGGTTAAGAACCTCAGGGAATCTCTTCTCAATCTTGCCCCTTTCCACTTTTGTAACAACCACCTGCAGATAACATGAAGCTGGGACCGTTAGGACCTTGGCTATCCGAACCATGATCCAAAGACTCCAGCAAGCTGGACAAACGGGCTGAGGAGTGAGGATAAGTTCCATATCATGGATCGTGGTTCGGTTTTTTGTTTTCGTTTTGAAACAAACTGCTTTAGCCCGCTCAACTCATTTGATTATCCTCATGCCTCTCTCTGATTGGTTACTGCAGATATTATCCTATTTTGCAGATGAAGCAGTAGCTGAGAGGGATTAAGTGATCATAGGGCAGCGAAGGGTGCAGGGGGTACGGCGCTGAGCTTGAGGTCAGGAAGACTGAGTTCAAATGTGGCCTCAGATACTTACTAGCTGTGTGACCCCGGGTGAGTCACTTAGACCTCTTTCCCTCAGTTTTCTCATCTGTAAAATGAGCTGGAGAAGGAAGTGGCAAAGAACTCTGGTGTCTCTGCCAAGAGAACCCCAAACTGGGTCATATGGAGTCAGACACGACTGAAAATGACTGAAGACCAACAAATGGCTAGTAAGCGATGGAGGCAGGATTCAAGTCTAGATCTGGTCTGACCCAAGACTCGTGTTGCTTTCATTTTACCAACCATTGCTTCAATTCCTACAATTGGGGACAAAAAAATAAACTGTAAAAACCTATGTTGGGAGGTAGACCTAACTTTGTATCAGTTCACATAAAATATATCTAGGAGGTCATATTGAACTACCCACAAACCTAAGGTGATCTTAAGGTGCATTAAGGGAGGCACAGCACCCAGGACAAAGGGGCAGACAATCCCACTACTCTCTGCCCTGGGGAGCCCACAGCTTGAGGGCCATGTGCAGTGCTGAGTGCATTTCAGGAGGGACATTATGGCGGAGGTGGAGGACTGCCTCACCATGCTCCTTCCTTGAAAATTAGGCTGAAAGAAGTTGAAGACGGCAGAGAGATCGCATAGAGGTCCTCAAATTTTTGCAAGGCTCACATGGAAGAATTAAACTTGTTCTGCTTGGCCCCAGAGAACCAAATAAGAAGCATTTGGTGGCATCTGTATAGGGAGAGATTTCATGTCTATGTAAAAAAAAATGAAAAGGGCTCCTTTAGCCTACAGGAATTTTCTTTTACTGTAGACACCAGAGCAGAAATTGCTACAGAGATTCATATACCAGCAGTGGATTGCACCAGCTGCCTTCTGAGGTCTCCTAGAATTCCAGAGTTGGAAGGAAGGAACAGCACAGGCTCTGAAGGGAACCCTGCTCTAGCACGCCCCCATGGGCATTCAGCCTCTGCTGGAAGATCTTCATGGGGAAGAGCTGGCAGTGCATCTCCCTTTGCAATGGCTTCCTCAGGGAGTTCTTCCTAGCCTCAAGCCTTGGCCTCTCTGCCTTCCCCCAAGGCACCTAGTTTCACCCTCTGGGGCCAAATAGACCCTGTCTAATCCCTCTTCCCCCTGACGGCCCTCCACATGTTGGAAACCTGTTATCTTGTCTCTCCCAACCCACCATGAGTCTTGTCTTCCAACTCAGATTCTGCAAAAATGATTCTCTATTCAGAGACAACTATGGCTTGCATTCTTTTCTGTGAGACTAGCCTCAATCACAGACTTAGCATGAGGGGAGCATATGAAATGGTCAGTAAGCACTCTGAAAATATAAAATGCTTTGT
The DNA here is from genome assembly GCF_011100635.1 of Trichosurus vulpecula. NCBI lineage: Eukaryota > Metazoa > Chordata > Mammalia > Diprotodontia > Phalangeridae > Trichosurus > Trichosurus vulpecula. The sequence goes on from NC_050575.1 coordinate 98,725,735, forward strand.
AGATTAGCTTCTAGGCACCCTAATTTTGACTTGAATCTTTATGTTAGAGGTTGTACACTGAAACGTAATGGAAAACCCTGACTCGGTTTAGACTTAGTCACAGTAGGCCAGACACTGGCATTGCCAGCTCCAGGAGTGAGTGTGCACATTCAGGCAAACAACACAGCCAGTTTTCATACTAGTAAAATACTTTTATTATTTCATATAATGATAAAACAGGAAAGTGAAGGTTCTCTTTTTTGGTGTGTGCCAGAGTTAAGTGAAGTGAAGAATCGGGGATTAATAGGATCTTTATACAAAAACAGGGCATAAAAGGTTAGCATGGATTTCGACTGTTCTCCATTTACAGGCATAAAACTTAGCATACTCCCCGCCCCCCCATATATAAAGAATTATACAGTTTTAAAATCTATAAAAAGTAAAAAATATACAGTCAAAAGATCTAGCTCTTATTCCATCTTCAATATAAAACTGTAAACATTTATTTACACAAAGGAAATGTGTATAACAAAAGTCTAAGCACCGTTTTATTCGAGTCTTGGTTTCTGGCAGGTAAGACTGTTACCTCTTCCCACCTGCTCCTGACAAGAGTTCATAAATAAAGCCATGGGCAGTTCCCTGGGGGTCCCAGGAGTTGCATCTTATTGCTATGAAGCTGCAGCAAACGGGAAGCCCGACTGCATATTTAAACAGCCACATGTCTAAGAACTGAGGGCAAAGAGTGGCTGGCCAGCAGCGCCGTGCCCCAGACAGGGGCCCTTTGGCGGAAGGAGAGAGGGCACAAGCTGTTCAGCGCCTCTCAATGCCAGCTATAGTCACAGACACGGACTGCTCTATTTTTGGTAGTAAGGGGGCCAAGGCAGCTAATCTAGCCTTTCAGTTTATGGAGCTATATAGCTGGGGGGGCAGCCGCTTGGCTGTTCTGGCTGATTTGGCATTTTGAGAGCCAAATATACTTTCTGAAGAATTCAGGGGGAACTGAAAAGCAGGAAGGACCTGGACCTTCCAACTCCTTCCCCACTACGAAGGGTCAACGCTATTGCTGAGTTTCTGAGGTCCCAAGCATCCCTAACGGCAAAGGCACTGCTGGTGTGAAACCATTTCCACCACATCTACATGCTACAATCTTTCCTTCTAAACCCTGTCCTGGAAAGTGACGGAGATTTTTTACATCAAAATTTTCTTCTGAATGTGACCTTCAACCACATCTACTGGAGTTAGCCCAGAGAAACAAAGATTAGGCTTCAACTTAGGATGCCACCTTCCCTGGATCCTTATTTTATAAGCAACCCTCCACTACTGTTTTCTAAGCCAATGAACGAGGGCACATGGAGCAGCTGGTGAGGGCTGCCATCAACAGCTGGATGTGGTGGGAGGTGAGCATTCACCTTCATTTTACAAGTACAGCGCCATGAGGCAACAACCAAAAATCTGTGGAACAGGACCTGAAGTCACAGAAATCTCCCCGATGCATGTCTGTGGGACGTAAAAGAAAAATTCATATGCATATATAGAAAGGGTTAAAGAAAACATTAGTGTTAAAAAGCAGGTTTTTTTTTTTAAAGTGCAAGTTGTCTGATAAAAGGAACTGTAGATACAGCAATAAAATACAATTGTATTGTCATGTCTGTGCCATCCCTTCCCCACACAGAGTTCCCAAACCAGCTTCTCTCTGTATTCTCCTCTGGTCCCACATCTTTGGGAGGCATCCCTCCTCTACTCCAAGGTGTGGAGTTGGGCCAGGGCATCTCCAGGAGTTTTTAGTCCAATTTGAATATTTCTCCAAAAGACTTTTTGCTTTTAGGAGGTGAAAGTTTAAAGGTCTTGGGAAATCTAAAACGATTGTGTGTTTAATTAAAAACATTTTCAAAGGGATTAAAGGAAGGAGGTTTTGATAACATATGAGAACTCGGGAACCCTAATCACCCAATACTGTCGCTGTTTCTTTTACCCTGAATGAACCGAGCCCTCACAGATCACTTTGGTGATTCCTGCTGTGCTCACGGTACTTCTGTAGGGAGCACTGGTTGTGAAGGAATTTAGATTTTCCTGGGGACAGGTAGGTCCTCAGTCACTCCAGCCAAGAAGTGTTTAAAGGGAGACTTTTAAAGACAAGAGAAGAGCAAAAAACAAACCGAAAATCTATTTTCATAGCATAGGCAGCTGCTATTTGGACTTTGTTTGCTTCTGTGGCACTAGGTGAAGTTTTCTGCCTCCCTCCTTTCTGGGCTTGGTCACACAGTCAGTCACAAGATGCGCACTTAACCACAGCATCCACCCCCTGAAGTAGGGAGACTCCCTTTTAGGAGGGTGGCGGCCATGGACTGGGGCAGCGACAACAAAACAAAAACAAAAACCCTTTTTTCTCTCTCAAAAGAAAGTCTCTCTTTAAACAAGTGAGAATAGGGCTCAGCTTCCTTCAAGAGTGGTTATGGACAATAACATCTAACTACTGAAGTTGGGAGCCACAAGGAAGTCCAGCAGCAGCCTTCCTTTTCATCTCAACAATGAGCAGAAAAGAGGTGGGTTTGGGCAGGTTGGTGGATTAAGGTAAAATGCTGGTTTTTCTCTCATTCCACTCCCTTCTAAAAATGAAAATAAAGGTTTGCCATTAACAATAGGATGATAGGTCTCCGGATTTGCTAATATCACAACTGACTTAACCTCGCATTTGACAAAATGTGTTTTATCATCTTTATGAAACAAATTGCATAAAATCTGGCTACAAAACCATTAAAAAACAAAACAAATGAAGCATCTAAAAATATGGAAAATGGAGGGGGAAACTGGGTTTAGTCAACAAAATGGCACTGATTTTTTCCTCCAGTCCGATAGTAGATTTTTGGTCTTTTCGATATAAATGTACGTTTAAAAGCCTTCTGTTTTTCTCCCCACCATGTGATATCACTAACAGAAGAAGCCCGATACAACGGGCCCCACCTGTCTGAATGTGCAACCCTGCCCCACATGCACACAGTGTCCCCATGAGGTATGGACTGTAGGTGCCATCAGATCAGGGCATTCACGCTTGGTGGGAAGCAACAGGGGTCCATTTCCTGGTTGTTTCCAATGTATTTTCAAAGCTCCTCAATGCCACAGGTTTTTGGTCCAAAAGTTCTTGATGTTAAGAACCAAAATGTAGGATGTAGCAAAACCAGGATACCCTGAACTCCATGTTAATGTGTTCCTAACAACTCATCCAAGTCATTTATCCACTCTTCTGAAGTCCTATTTTTCAGCAGGGAGTCTATAAGATCTGTGTCACCAGCTAGATTCTGTAACCCACTGTTACCTGGTGGAGCGCTATAGGTAAAAGGGAGCTCCTGATTTGCTGTCCTCACCTGGTAGCCCTGACCACAATGCAGCCCGGCTCGATTTGCCAGCTGCTGGTTTGGATTCTGGCTGAATGCAGTCAGGTCTGGGACAGCTGAGCTCATCCCGGGCAGGACTTGCTGAGAGGGTACCTGCTGCTGGGCAGACGCACTCGTCCTCTGCTGTGTGCTCATGGATGACATCATCTGCCCTGACACAGCAGAGCTGATGGATGTCATTGGCCGGCTGGTGCCAAGGTTCACCTGAGGCCCTCCCTGGGGGAACTGCTGGCTGGTCATCTTCAGGTGGGGCTGTTGCATGTGGAAGGTGGAGGTGGCAGGAAAAGGGCTCCCACTGCTGCTCCCCTGTGGCTGACTGTTCATGCTGGGCACACCTTGGTGCTGCCATGATGGATTCTGGGCTCCCACAGCGGCTGGCACTCTGGGCAAAGAGGGCTTAGATAAAGTGGGATTCAGAGCCCCCTTACTGTGCTGTGGAGGAAGCCCAGCGTTCCCCAGGGCATTCTGACCATAGCTAGCAGAAACTGTGCTACTTTGGCCAACACTGGGCTGCCGTGGCATGTGGGCATGCCCATTGGAGGCCTGAGGCGTGTGCTGGGGGACCATCTGAGTCATGCCAGGTGCCACGCTGTATAGGCTTCCTCTCTGAAGGTTCTGTGCACCAGTATACTGAGCCACACTTCGATCCTGTTGGCTTGGATTTGAAGGAATGGAGGAAACAGAACCATGTCCGGGTCCAATTTGAATCTGAGGAAACATCCGGGGACTACCAGAGTTGGATGGACCCAGGCTACTCACTCCAGCCATGGCAGCTGATGACCCTGAAAGATAAAGTTCATGATTTTCTTCATAACTCTTTCAATCAAGTAACCAGTCATTTATTGAGTGACTAACATATGGTCTCTGCTTCAAAAGCTTACTCTTTATGTAGCTGGGGAAAGAAGATAAAATAATATATGGCAGCCTGTAATGGCCAGATACCTTGTGCAGAGGCCAAGGGCTCCAAGGCACCTAAAGCAGGAAGAGAAGGAGGGGTTCCCAGAGAACAGAGGCCAAATCCAGAGAAAACATTCCAGATGATGGAAATAATCCCATGATTCTTTGGCGACTGATTTTACAAATCATTTGTGTCGCTTTCTCCTCTCCCAAACACCTAAATCAAAGACAGACCAAATTTCCAAAATTTGCCACCAGCTATGCTGCTTCTGAACTTCTCTGGACCTTCCCATCGTGTCTTCCTTCCCCAGGAAACTCATCACTGAGAAATCTCATCCTGCAGGACTGAAGCTGCCTGGACTAAGATGGAAATATGTTTTGCATGATTGCACATGTATAACCTATATCAAATCGCTTGCTGAACCAGGGAGGGGTGAAGGGAAGGAGGAAGAAAATGTTGAACTTAGAATAAAAAAAAAGTTAAAAATTGTTTTTATGTGTAATTGGGGAAAAAATATTCAAAATAAAAAAAGACTGAATCTGCTTGGTACTCATATCCCATCAGTGGCCTCTGCTCCTGACAGGAGGGCAAGGCCAGGGGCTCTGGGGCCTTTCTTTAAGGAGAAGTCTCAGCACAGTCTTTTCCCCATTTCCCAGAAGCCTCACTGTGTTTGGACGTTTCTGAACTTCTCCACCATGAATCTTTGCCCCCTTGCAGCTTTCTTTTGTGTGTTGTCTTTCCTCATTAGATTGTGAGCTCCTACTGGGCAACAAATAAATAAATAAATAAACAAACAAACAAACAAACAAGTGTGTGTGTGAGTGATTATAAGTTCCTTGAGGGAAGGGACTGTATCTATTTTGATTTATATCCTTAGAGTTTAACACAATACCTGGCACATAGCAGGAACTTAATAAACCTTTACTGACTGACAGAGAGAAGATGAAACTAAACTGACTAACTCTGTTGTTTGGCATCCATGAGAAAAGGTTTTTTTTGGAGGGGGGGTAGGTAGGGCAATTGGGGTTAAGTGACTTGCCCAAGGTCACACAGCTAGTAAGTATGTCAAGTGTCTGAGGCCGAATCTGAACTCAGGTCCTCCTGACTCCAGGGCCGGTGCTCTACTCACTGCACCACCTAGCTGCCCCGAGAAAAGTTTTAATAAAATTTTAGTAAGAAGATTTATCTTCATTTGAGGTTTCATAATCATCTGTAGTTTATGATGTTTATATTATTTACCATTAGTATCATTAGGAGCTGAACACACAAATTCCCCCAATGGAGCTCTGTACTAAGTCAACAGAGAAGGCTGACTTCTCACATTCTGGTTGAGATGAGAAGTCATCAAACAGTCCACAAATACCGACCAACTCGGCTAGGTGCCAGACACTGCTGGGTCCTGGGAATACATCCCTGCCTTCAATACGGGAGACATGTTCTGCACATACACACGAGTATATGCAAAGTAAATTCAATATAATTTTCAGGGAATGGCATTAGCAGGTGGAGATCGGGAAAGGCTTCCTATGAGATAGAATGTGAGCTGAGCTTTGAAGGAAACTCTATTCTAAGAGGCCAAAGGGCATCCCAGGCATGGGGCAGCCTGTGCAAAGAAGTAGGAGACGGAATGTTGTGTGTGACCCACAACAATTAAATTCAATTAAGACTTGAGGAATTCTACCTTCCATTTGTTCGTCAACAATTTCATTATTAACAATACCTTTCACGTAAAAAGCTGCCTTTGAATTCAGGGCTGGCTAAAGAGAGAGAAAGGATGTGAAGCAAAATATGTTTTGCATTGGGGAACGTACTTTCCTAAGTCTCTTCTTATCTCAGCAACAGAAACAGAACCAGTTGTTAACATGTAGCTGTAGAAGCAAAGCAATTTCTTCAGGCCCAGGAAGCCATATTTTGGCCAACAGGAAGGTACTATACTCTGGCACAGGGGTGGGGGACCTGCAGCCTCGAGGTCACAGGCTCCCGACCCCCGCAGGTCTAACAGGAAAGGGCCCAGACATTTTAAAAAATTACGGGTGTGTGTGTGTGTGTGTGTGTGTGTGTGTGTGTGTGTAGATATATATTCCTTCCCCCGCCTCCATTTTTATTATAGGAGCCTCCTCAAAATACTTGTTACGTTGAAAGCACAACTTCTGGAATTATAAACTTTATATGGGCAATACTGTTAGGGATTGGAAATTGAATAGTAATTAACATTTATTAAGCAACTAGCACATGCGAGGTACGAGAGCTACAAAGATACAACACAGGTCCTTCCCTCAAGGGGATTATACTGCACTAGCTAAAATGGGGAAAGTGAGATACATAGAAAGGAGTGGGCAAGAAAAGTAGAACGAAGACTGTGAGATGGGGCCGTGACTTCCATTGGGTGTGTTTACCAGGGAAAGCTTTACAGAGATGAGATACGAACAGAGCTGCGAAGGGAGGGAGGGACGCTGGAAGATGGAACGTGAAGGTATGGGGAGGGCAGACACTGCTTTCCAGGTGTATGTATGCAAAGGACAGAGGGCAGGATGAGAATGCAGCATGCTGGGAAGGCAGGCCAGAGCCAGAGTGGACGGCCCTGAATGCCAAGAAGTCTATGTTTTGTCCAGTCAGGAGTGGGGAGCCACCCAAAGTCTTTTTATGTAAAGTGAATCAGAGCGATCAGAGTGGTGCCCTAGGAAATCCACAAAAGGTGCTGGCTCTGGGGTCAGAGGTCTCTTATCTAGAGCCAGAAGGTACCTCAGAAGTCAGCTAGTCCAACCATTTCATTTTACAAATGAGGAAACTGAGGCTCACAGAGATTAAGGGACTCGCCCAGGGTCACATGAATAGTGAGTATCAACGGTGAGATTTGGACCGAGCAGCTCTGGCCAGGGCTCTTTCTACTGTACTATGATATAACCTGGAATCTGGGTTCAAATTCCACATCTGGTGCTTACTACCTATGTGATTTTGGTTCAGCGTCACTTAACATCCATGGACCTCAATTTTCTCACCTGTAAATATACCTTCTTGAGGTTGCTGCCAGATCTAGATTTAGGATCTTACGAAGAAACAAGCCTATCCAGAGAACTCTAGCTTCCACTATACCCAACACACAACCTGCTTTTGTTAACGATATCAAGTCTCTTTTTACCTGTAAATTGTCCGACCTGCTGGTAAGCAGTCTGGTTCTGCTCTTGGTACTGAGGTGGTGGCCGGGTCAGGTGTCTTTGAAACTGCTGTTCCTGACGCTGCTTCTCCTAGGAAAAAAGAAAACAACAACAAACAGCATTAGGCAGGGGATATCAAGCAGAAATTGAGTAACTCTGGGCCACTTGGGTGATATAACAAAGATCTACTCCCTTCACTTTTGTGTCGGCTGCAGGCAGCAGCTTCCTTTTAAAAGTAGAAGGGAAGGCATATCTGGGGAGCAGTGAGCCACAGGTGGGGCAGCAGTGCGTATACCAGTTAAAACTTTGGAAAACCCAAGTCCGGGATTGCTGCAGTACATATAGTTTCCTAAATCACTGCTATAGGACCATGTGATACTGATACTTAATCAACTCCATAGACTACCTACTGCTTCTGGATTAAAATATAAACCCCTCTGTTTAGCTTCTAATGTTCTCTACGACCTGATCCCAACCTCATCAGACATCATCATCCATCCAGAACTCTGATTCAGCCCGACTGGTCTTATCTCTGTTCCTTACACCCGACCCTTCATCTCTTGTCTCTCTGCTTTTGCAACGGCTCCCCCTCATACTTGGGATTCACTCTCTCGTTCCTTCCTCCTTGTAATGTCCCTCTCTTCGCTTAAGACACAGCTCAGATACTATCTTCTTTCTACAGAAAACCTTTCCTCATCCTGCTCAACTGCCATTATCCTCCCTCTCAAACTACCAAGTGTTTAATTACTTTGTATATGGTTGTATTTTGTGATAGATATGTACTTGTGGCTCCCTACCTAGGGATTGTTTTGTTCTCTGTACTCCCCCCCTCCCCAGCACAGTGCTAATAATAAATGCTTTTTGACTAAATAATTAGAAAAGCTGAACTCTTCTAAAACAAGGACATTTAGTTCTACTGAAATGTTCTAGTGATAAATAAGAATCCTTGAAAAATGCCCATTTACACAGCCTGAGTATAGCAGATGATCACAGGGACTATTAGGATAGTGGGGGTGGGAGGATGGGAGGTGGGAGAACACCAACCCTCGGGTTCAAGTGGCCTATTTTTACTCATTCAGAGTGTCTGAGACCTACAAAACTATAAAAGGCTATTAAAAAAATCCATTGCACAAGGTTGTGTGTAGTACAACATAAGCCACTAATTCCATAGAGAGTCCACGTGATGGGCCCAGAGAATAAGGGCAGGAAATTCAGTTAAGGAAATGACAGATTTGCCTATGGTAGCTTTAAATACAAAACAATGATCTCGGACATACACTCATAGAATAGCTCTTTGGCCCTGGCCTTGAAAGTGAACCTGGGGACCTGAATTAGAGCTACAGCAGAGCCCTCCCCTTCTTTACCTGCTCAGCCAGAAGCTGCTGCTGTCTCTGCCCTATCAGGAAATGCTGCTGCTGCTGCTGCAACTGCTTCTGCTGCTGTTCCCTCTGCTTCTGCTGGTCTATCAACAGCTGGTGCTGCTTCATTGCTGCTGCTTGTTGCTGGGTGTTGAGATAGGCAGCGGAGCCATGGGTACTTGCCATGGAGACAGCTGGTGGCTGGGTGCCAACACTCGATGCTGGCACGGACACCGGGACACGAGGAACGCTAGACGGGTTCTGGTCCTGCCAAACAGATGTCGCTTACAAGTTAGTCAGGGATGCTGCGGAATCAGGAAATTCTGTTCAGAACAGCTGACCATCAATCAAACATAAACCCCCTTGGAATGGCGAAGGAAGACTTGCTTCTCAAGTTACAGAGTGACTGCTTTTAAAGGCTGATTCTTAAAAACAAAGTTACCAAGCATTGTCTGTATATGTGACTCTTTTATGCAGCAGGTACTACAGAGAATATTTTCAATAGGCTGACCATATATGAGTCAATGAAAGTGCCATTTTGGTAGTGGATTTGCACTGAATATTATTTAATGGGAATATTCTATTACATCCTGGACTGCAAAGGACTGAATGCTGAAGGTGACCAGAAAAATTCCAGCTTTTAAGCTACTGTTTAAAAGAAGTTTTGTAGAAACCCAGGCTTTCATCTTAGTTTTCATTAGTGCGACTTCGTTACTAAAAATACAACAAAAACTTCTGAAGTAACCCCAAATCCATGGATTTATTTGAAGTAAGCTCTGCCAGGTTTAGACTCAGATCAGATTTTATTCATTAAACTCAGATTATTAGGCTTTAAAAAAAATAAGCTAAGAAACATATCTCTGGTGTGAGAGAACAATTTACTTCCCTAGCAATCATGAAAGCAGGACTCAAGTTAATGGATTTGTTGTAAAAAAAAAAAAATACTAATCCTTGATTCAAGATGAACATGGTCCCACAAATAACTAGAACAAACTTTAAAAAGCCTTCATTGAAAAGGCATCTATTAAATGCCTACTACATACAGAACACTGTGGAGATACAGAGTTTAGATATGATACAGTCCTTGCATTCATAAGGCTTACAAATTAGTGAGAAATGCATCGGAGAGATGCAAAACAATGCAGCAAGTGAGGTTTAATGGGGAAGTCCAACTTCTAGGGAAAGGAGCAAGCATTTACCCAGTGCCCACCATGTGCTACTGTACTCAATGCTTTTTACAAATATTATCTCATTTGAGCCTTAATCTTTACAACAGGACTGCTAGGGAGATGTTATCATTATCCTCATTTTATAGTTAAGGAAAGTGGAGCAAAGAGAGGTTGAGTGATTCGCCCAGAGATGTCTCTCAGGCTAGATTTGAATGCAAGTCTTTCTGCTTCCAGGCTCAAAGCCCTCTCCATTGAGGCTCAATAGTCCAATTGAGTCTTAGCTGTTTATTTAATTATTAATTTTATTTTCATACAAAATGCTCCATGAGGAGCATCTATATGTTGAATAATATTACATTCTTTGTTTCTCAGAATCTTATGCTTAGGCTAAGGCATAACAGAAAAAGAGAGTTTAAAATTTTAAAACCAGTGAATAGAATGGTAAATAATACATAATAAGTCAGTTAAAAATGAATGTGAACATTTCATTATGCTTGCTTCTCTCTTCCCTAGGTCAGAGGGCCTGCTAAACCAGTACAGGCAGGGATTGTACAAATGGCCACACTTCTTTCACGTGTGCCAGAGGGAAGGCTCCTCAGGTAGTGAAAAGTTGAAATTGCATTTGCTAAAAAGTCAAGGATTGTCTGCCTAGAGATGCAGAAACACTAGGATAAACTGACTCAATGAAGAAGGCAAGTTAGTGTTTACCAATTTCTATGAAGTTGAAACCACAGAACATGTGAACCACTAACGGTATGACACAATGGTTGTTTTTGAAATGGGTATGGCCAATGTGGGCAAGCTTAATCATATTTTAAACGTACTAGGGAGCTGCACTTTTAAAAGTTAGGGCATCATTCCCTAATTGGTCTGTTTTGCAAGTTGGGATTTTCATAGACTGGATTTTCTTTAACTCAGACACGCGTTCAGCATGTAACAAACTAACAGCAATTACTACCTTCTTTTGAGTCCCATAGTTCCCTTTCCCACTACTCACTTCAATAGTTTATCCTACTACAGAAGAACTGAAATCCAAATCTGTTTACCTGGTTATGGGGAACCAGTGGTCTGTAGGGAATATTTCCAGGCTTCGATTTCAACATATACAAGGCATTCTGTTCTTCATTCATATGAGGCAGCTGCTGTGGCAGATAAGCTAACATGGGTGCCTTATTTTGGCCAGATACTTGTCCACAATCAGCTTTGTAATGGGAAAGAGGTTTGGTGTTGCCATAGTCAAGCAGAGATGCTTGGCCAGCCACAGAGTTCTGGTTCAAGGTGTTTGGCTGGTGAGTCAGCAGGCCTACGTGGCTAGGTTGGAGGTAATTACCTCCAGTTCTAGGTGAACTCTTATTGGTCATGGTGGACATCATGAGCTTCTGGTTGCTGAAATCTTGCTGGTAAACTGAAGGGCTAGTTGGGTTCTCCACAGAGTAGGGGACAGCTAATGGACTATGAGAAGGACCAGAGGGTGGCCAGTTGGTCATTTGCCCAGGCTGGTGAACTTGTTGAGTTTGCTGTTGGTTTTGAAGCATTTGATCTCTCTTCTGCTTGGCAGCTATCTGCTGAAGCTGGTGGGCAGAGGACATTTCTTTGCTCCCTCCAGAGCCCTGACTAGATAATAATACATTGGCTAGAGGCCTCTGTACATTCTGAGACTGGTTTGATACCTGCATCATGGTCTGGTTGGGATTTTCAGGCCCTGGCTGACCAGTAGCCTGGAACCCAGTCTGAGAGGCACCTACAACCGGAGAGGCTGTACTCACAGCTGCAGACGATGACCCAATAAAGGTCTGCCCTGAAGACGTGGATCTTACTTGTGGAGATCCTAACTGCTCTTGCTCAAAGGTTGCTGGCGAAAATTCAGTCTTAATATTGATGTCTTGTGGCAATGGGGTCTGTGTAGCCGAACTTGAAGTCTCCGTATCCTTTTTGTCCTCAAAATCTTCATTAAATAGATCCTTCATGTCTTCATCAGGCACTGATCTATTAAGTTCATCAATGAGCTCCTTCCACTCCTGCTCATTAAGATTCAGGTCAGGCATTAAGTTGTTTTGAGACATAGAACCACCTGTGCCAGAGATCATACAAGGAAGATCATCTACAGGCTCCTGTTTCAGTTCTTTATTCAAACTTATTTGAAATGAATCATTTGCATTGCTGCTGCCATTTGAATGGAGGTTAGAATCTGGAAGACATTTTTTGTTGATGGCATCTAGCCCCAGCGAATGTTTTCCATTGGGCTGTAAGGCATCTCCTCCAGATGACTTGTCAAGCTGATGCATCGGGGACAACGGAGGCATCCCATTAGAGGAGACGCTAACCCCAAGACTGTCTTCATGGCGTGGTTTCTTGTGCACAGAAAACATTTCTCCATAACCATTCTGTTGATCTCCATTCTGAGGGGAGCCAGCACTATCCCGACTCCTTTTCACCGATTCATGGAGTTGCTGAAAGAAATTTTAAATAACTGAGTTACATATTTAACATATTTAAACATCTTGTCCTAAGTCCTTTTGTCAGTAATTCAGCAAAGCTGCTTTTTTCCCCCCATTAATGAACATCAGTATTAATATGAATGATTATCTTGCTAGGTGCTGATCGTAAGTTTCATCCAAACAAAAATTTACATTTTTGCAGTGGCCTAATCCCATTTCCTCCTTTTTGGCTGGGGCCCTTGAACTCCATCTAGGCTAGGCTGCTCACTATCCCCTTTTCCCCAAGCCACACTTGCTTTCCTTCTCCTGTTCAAATCCTACCTCCATCTTTCAGAGACTAGCTCAAGTTCTATTTCTCCTCCTTTAAATCATCTCCCCCTGCCCCCTGGCCAAGAACACCAAAACCAAACCCCCAAACCTCAGTCCATTAGGATCTTTCTTTCCTTTGAAATACCACATGTCTGCCCCTAAGACTTAACACTTGGTCACACTGTCTTGTAGTGTTACTCAATTGCTTCCTAAGCAGATGTGCTGTTTTCCCAATTAGCTGTTCTCTACAAAATTCATAATAATTATATATGGAGCTCCTATCATCTAGGTGGAGGGAGAGCTATCTCTTCCAAATTGGGGCAATTTCCACTTGAGGAAAGACAGGACTAGAGAGGTCTGAATAAGGGCTCAAGCAAGCAATTATCACCTAAATCCAAGGGATTTATAAGGAGCAGGAAGCCAGATGTAGAAATAGAAATTCAAAGTTGAAGTCACTATCAGATCAAGAGGCAAGATATAGGGGGTATGGTTTAAATATTTGTCTGACTCCAACAATCTCCCTGAAGCTTCAGCCTTTTATGGAAGTGGGATAGATATATTTCTTCCTCTGTGATGAAGTACCTACATGGTCACCAGTCAGTTAATCTGCTGTTAACACTTCCTGACTCAACTATGCCATATGAAGCTATGGGCTTCACTTAAGTTCAGGTTAAAAGCCACACGAGTAAATACTAGTACAAGCTAAGTATTAATTAGGATGGAATCCTGAGGAATAAGAGATCTATGTAGACTGGAGTGACTAGAGAATTCTTCATGAAAGGTAGAATATGAGCTCAACTTTGAAGCTGAATTTCCATGAGGAGAAACAGCTGGAGAAGGCATTATAATCAGAAGTACTGACCTGAACAACACATGTTCACAATAAGCCAGGAAAAGGAAGGGAGAAATAACTGGTAAAGAGACTAATCAACCTATCTTTACAGGATTGCTGTGAAGACTAAGAACAGATACAAAGACCTTGAAAAAGTATAGCTCTAATGAAAATCCCTATTAAAATGTGATAGAATTATAAATAGAGAGAAAACTAGAAAAAAAAAGACTACTTCAATATTCTCTCATAGCTTCTTGACTCAACTTCTGGTTTGAGAAAAAAAGGAGTGTACCATGAGTAAAGAGAGCAAACAGGTTCAAGGTGCCATTACAAGTAACATCAGAAGCATAAATTTTTGGTACATCATGATACAAACTGTGCAAGCTTTCAAAAAAGACCCAACAGATGGAAGCTAAATTCTACATTAGCCATCCATGATTTTCCTTTGGTTTTCCAGTTTATGTTGATCCACACACATATTCTTAAACATCAGGTTGCTGGTACTTTAGCACTCTTGCTTGGGATTAGACGTTGAGTCTGGCTGTGGGATGCAGTGAAACCCAGTAGCTTATACACTGATTTGCCTGCTACTCTATCTAAGCTAACTGGTCCAGCCTCTGCATAAAGATGTTATAAGCAATGGGGGCAGAACCAAAATGGAGGGGAAAGGAGGGGCTTGCCTGAGATCCCCCAAACTCCCCTCTGAATAACTTTAAAATAATACCTCAAAACAAATTTTGGAGCAATAGGACCCATAAACAATTTTCCAGCCTAAGACAACATAGAAGGTCAGCAGGAAAGGCCTGTGGCACTGTGGTAAGAGTGACATGCAGTCCAGGGCAGGCCGTACCAGCAAGCCAGTAACAGGCCTTAGAGGGGACTGAATCCATAACTCTTGGAGCTCTTAGCCCACAGATGGTTGAGGGGTCAGACCACTGGTCAGAAGGGCACCCTTTGCTGGCACTGGGGAGAGGACTCTGTTGCACTGCCCAAACTTGGGTCTGAGGTTCAGTCCAGGAAGAGGAGGAGCACCAGCACGCCAGAGCTTGTAGCTGCAGGGGAGAGGGGACCCTGGTCACAACTGCAGGACAGAAAAGCGTGCTTGTGGTCACTCACAGACCAGAGCACAAGCCAGGAAAGTAGTAACCACACCTCTCCGTAGATCATGCCCCCTTGTTAGAACTAAAAACTTACAGACCCCCAGAACTAGCTCTGAATATAGTTGCACAAAACACCTGATGCTTTGGAACAGTGCCTCCTCCACCCCAGGAGCCGAGCTCAACTTTAACATAAAGTTAAAAGTCAATAAATAGGCTGGAAAAATAAGCAAACAACAAAAAAAGAACCTGACCATAGTAAGTTGGTATGGTGACGGAAGTTCAAAACACAAACTCAAGAAGACAACAAATTGAAAACAGCTACATGAAAGGCCTCAAAGAAAAAGATTAATTGACCTCAGGTTTCTCCCCCCTCCCCTTAAAAAGAATTCTGGAAGAGCTCAAAAAGGATTGCAAAATTCAAATGAGAGGCAGAGGAAAAATTGGGGAAAGAAATGAGAATGATACAAGAAAATCATGAAAAAAGAGTCAATCAGTGGTAAAGGAGGCACCCCCCCCCAAAAAAATACAGAAGAAATTAACACCTTAAAAAGCAGAATATATCAAATGGTAAAAGAAGCACAAAAACCACCAAAGATGGTTTTTGTAAAAGGCAGAAACGGCCAAATGGAAAAAGACACAAAAAATTCACTAAAGAGAAAAGCTCTTTAAAAAGTAGAATTGGCCACACGGAAAAAGAGGTACAAAAATTCACCGAAGAAAACTCCTTATAAAGTAGAATTGGCCAAATAGAAAATAAGGTATAAAAGCTCACTGAAGAAAATAATTCCTTAAAAGTAAGAATTGGACAAGTAAAAGCTAATGACTCCAGGAGACACTGAAAAACAATCAAACAAAATCAAAAGAAGAAAAAAATAGAAGAAAATGTAAAATATCTCATTGGAAAAACAATTGACCTGGAAAACAGAAGGAGGAGAGAGATTTTAAGAATTATTGGAATACCTGAAAGCCATGATAAAAAAATGAACCTAGAAATCATCTTTCAAGAAATTATCAAGGAGAAATGCCCTGATATCCTAGAACCAGAAGGTAATAAAGTAATTGAAGGAATCTACCACTCACCTCTTGAAAGAGATCCCAAAATAAAAAATCCCAGAGCTCCCAGGTCAAGGAGAAAATACTGCAAGCAGCTAGAAGCAATCGAAATATCACAGAGCCACAAGCAGAATGAGTCATGGAGCCATAGTCAGGATAACACAAGATTTCTACATTAAAGGCCTGGAGAGTTTGGAATATGATATTCTGGAGGGTAAAGGAGCTAGGATTACACAACAAGGAAGCATCCCCTTTCCAGCAAAACAGGGAATAATCCTATTCAATGAAATAGAGGACTTTCAAATATTCCTAGTGAAAAGACCAGATCTGAATAGAAAATCTTACTTTCAAATACAAGAGTAAAGAGAAGCATAAAAAGAGGCATTATAAGGGATTTAATAAGCAACTAGGTGGCCCAGTGGATAGAGCACCAGGCCGGGAGTCAGGAAGAGCTTGGTTCAAATCTAGCCTCAGATCCTAGGTAGCTGTGTAACCCTGGCAAGCCACTTAACTCTGTTTGCCTCAGTTTCCTCATCTGTCAAATGAGCTGGACAAGGAAATGGCAAACCACTCTAGTATGTCTGCCAAAGAGGGTCATGAAGAATGGGAATGACCGAAAAATGACTGAAAAATAAAACTGTTTATATTCCTACGTGAGAAGATGGTACTTGTAACTACTCCTAAGAACTTTCTCATTAAACAATGAGAGAGAGTATACAATAACAAAGGAAATGGGTATGAATTGAATGCGATGGGATGATATCTAAAAAGTTAAATTAAGGTGTGAGAAAGAGGAATGCACTAGGAGAAGAGGGAAGGCAGAGGCAGAATGGGGTAAATTATTTCACATAAAAGAAGCACAAAAGAGCTTTTACAGTGGAGGGGAAGTGAGGGGAGCATTTGGACCTTATTCTCATTGGAACCAGCTCAAAGAGGGGTTCAGTTGGGTACAGAAATCTATCTTAAACTACAGGAAAGTAGGAGGGGAAAGAGATAAGGAGAGGGCTGATAGAAGGAAGGGTAGATTAGGGGAAATGGTAGTCAGAAGCAACACACTTTTGAGGATTGGATGGGGTGAAAGGAGAGAAAAAGAGTAGGATAAACAGACAGGAGGAAAAACATACAGTAATCACAACTGTGAAAAATGTTTACAGCAAGTTTTTGTGATAAAGGCCTCATTTCTCATATGTATATATAGAGAGAAATGAGTCAAATTTATAAGAACAAAAGTCATTGATAAATGATCAAAGGATATGAAAAAGCAGTTTTCAGATGAAGAAATCAAAGCCATCTATAGTCATATTAAAAAGTGTTTCAAATCACTATTAGAGAAATGCAAATTAAAACAACTCTGACGTACCTATCAGATCACCTAATATGACAGAAAAGGAAATGACAAAAATGAGACATGATGTGGAAAAATTGGGACACGTGTATTGTTGGTGGACTTGTGAACTGATCCAACCATTCTGAAGAGCACTCGGGAACTATGCCCAAAGGGCTATAAAACTGTGCCATACCCTTTGACCCAGCCATACGACTACTAGATCTGTATCCAAAGAGATAAAAGAAAAAGGAAAAGGACATATATGTACATAAATTTGTACAGCACCTCTTTTTGTGGTGGTACTGAGTTGGAAACTATGGAGATGTCCATCAATTGCGGAATGGCTGAACAAGTGGTGATATGGTTGTAATGGAATACTATTGTGCTGTAAGAAATGATGAAGAGAATGCTCTCAGAAAAACCTGGACTTACAGAACTAGGAACTGGGCAGAACTAGGAGAACACTGTACCCAGTAACAGCAACACTATATCACCATCAACTGTGAATGACTTAGCTCTTCTCAACAATACAACAATTCAAAACAATTCCAAAGGACTTAGAATGAAAAATGCTATCTATTTCCAGAGAAAGAACTGATGGAGTCTGAATGCAGATTGAAGGATACTATTTTTTATGCACACGTGCGCAGGTGGTGGGGGTTTGGTCTGTTTTTTTTCATAACATGACTAATATGGAAATGTATTTTGTATGACTGCACACGTATAACCCATATAAAATTCTTTGCTTTCTCAAGGAGGGGACAGAGAAAGCAAGGAGGGAGAGAATTCAGAAGTCAAAATTTTAAAAAAATGTTAAAAATTGTTTTTACACGTAATTGGGAAAAAAACAAAATATTTTTTAAAAGACATTATAGACAACTAAAAAATGATTGCAGGGTCCTCAACTTTCAAAAGTCAATTTTTGTTTCAGTTTCCTTATTTCAATCACTCTAAGACTCTATGTTACAAAATAGTAGCCAGTCTACGTTGCCCTTATGAAATCACATATCTGGACTAAGACATAAAATACCAAGTAAAGTTCAAACTTGTTTGCCTGGTATAATCTAGCACCCTATTATCTCAAATTCTCTGTAGAGTCTAGCGTCAAATCAGATTACTCAAAATTCTGATAACCATTGTCTACCGATCTCCAGGACACTCCCCCTCTCTGCCCAATGAGTTCAGTGCTTGGCTCACTCAGTCTTTCTTCCACAACTCCTGTCCTCATGCTGGAGGACTTCAATATACGTACCGATACTCCTTTAAACATTTTAATGTCACGGTTCCTCAACTTACTCATTTTCCACGGCCTACTCCTCCATTCCACCTCAGTCACACACAAAGAAGTCATACCCTTGATCTTACTATCACACACAAGGACACCACACTTCTATGTTTAAAATGACTACAGTCTCTTGTCATTCTACTTCCTCTGCCTTGCAACTCCAAATCGTACCTTACTGGATTGCTGTGAGGATTGAACGAGGTAATATTTTTAAAATGCTTAGAACAGTACCTGGCCCATAGCAGGTGCTTAATAAAGCCGTGTTCTACCTCACTGTCTTCCCTATCTTGGACCCTTTGGTGAACTAATTCTTTTTCTGAGTCTCTTGCCCCCTCATCTAATATTGAACTTGCCTTGAAAAAGAAAGCCTCAGCCTTGGATCGCTCCCACAATCCACTAATTCCTATATTGTTGAACCAAAGTGGAGAAAATCACAATCACAAAATGAAAATCATACAACTGTCCTGCCTAAGTCTAGGACAAATTTATGTTTCGGTACACTCGAGTGGGCCCTCAATGCTGCAAGGCAACCCTTTTACATCTCCCTAATTAGCTCATCATCCACTCAGCTCTTCCAAACCTTTTCTTTCCCCCTTAAACCCCTAACCTTAGCTGAGAACTTTGTCTTATGTTTTATTGGAAAAACCGAGGCCATTCACCGAGAACTCCCTCTTTTTGCCCCCTCATTTCACATCATCCAAATTATCTCTTTCTGCACCCTGCCTCAAATAATGAAGTGGTCCTTCTCCTGGCCAAGGCAAATCCCTCTATACGTACCAGAGATCCCATGCCGTCCAGTCTTCTCCAGTAGGTTGTCCTCTCTATTAGCCCCACTCTCTCACGTGTCACTCCTCTACTCAATAAATTCTAGTGGCTCCCTATCACCTCCAGGGCCAAACTGTTTGGTGTTCAAAGCCTCCTCTTTCCAATCTTCTCACATCTTACACTCCCCAGCCATCTTACACTGGCCTCCTTGCTGTTCCTGGTACAAGACATTCTACCTCCTGACTGGGCATTTTCACTGGCTATTGCCCATGCCAGGGTCTCTCTCCCTACTATCTCCACCTCCTGGCTTCCTTTAACTGATAAATTCCTAGTACTCTAACCAATGAGCCACCTCACCGCCCAGAAATTAGAATTATCTAGTTTGAGTTGTTTCTGTTGTGTTCAACTCTTTGTGACCCTTTTGGGGTTTTCTTGGCAAAGATACTGGAGTGGGTTGTTATTTCCTTCTCCAGCCCATTTTACAAATAAGCAACTGAGGCAAACAGGTTTAAGTGACTTGTCCAGGGTCACACAGAGCTATCCAAAAGTATAACTATCTCCTCACTAGAGGTCTTTTAGCAAAGGCCAGGTGAGCATTTGTCATATATGTTACAGAGAAGATTTTTGTTTAGGTATAGATTGGATTATTCTGATATTCTGTGATTCTGATATCCAATTCCAGAAGACTAAGGTACACTCTGCTCCTGAACATAGACAGAAGTTGCCTTATTTCAAATGTGGGTCCTCTTGATTGCTACTGCCACCTAGTGGGGAGGAGACAGAAGGACCAGGCTTTTTAACAGAGCCACCTTCCAAGGGCTCTAAAACCAGGAGCTCCTTTTCTCAACTCGTTGTCTAAGAATTCCAGGGGCAGTCAAAACCTCACCAATTTGATTGGTTACAAAGAAATACAAGAACATATCTTCTTATTTCTAAGTTCTTCCTGTTCCCCTTCTCTTTTTAAGTAAAACATTTACCCAAGAAAACCTGGCTTATTAAACCTTGCTGATTGTCAGCAAGTCTGTAGTTGTGTATTCCATTTTCCAAGAGATGACTGAAACCTAAGGAACTTGCCTGAAGTAACAGAATGAGTCAGCTGCTAGGCCCAGATTAGAAACAGGATCCTCCTTTGCCCTAACCATTATAAGACACCACTCCCTCAATAACCACATGCAAACAGATTTAGATAGTATGCTTTGGAAAGTTCCAAAGCAACAACTACTTCCTAATGGAAATGCTCATCTACTCCACGCCCCACCCCCCAAACCATTCTCTCAGCACCCCCAGAAATCTCTAGAATACAAATTAAAATGGGTACTTATTGAAACTTAAGTACCATCTTTCAAACAAACACTTCCAAGAGTGTCTGTTGTAGACAACAAGGTAGTTTGGGGGAGTCCAAACTTTCTGCCGTAAGAGAAGCTACCATCAGAACTGGGGGGTGGGAGGAATAAGGACCAAGACTCTCCATGTCACAATACAAGAAAGACTGAAGTTAAGATAATAGGAGACTATGGGAGACTAACTGCTGTGCACCAATAAGGAAGGCACTGAGCAGTACTGGTGTGTACATATATATATATGTATATGCGCTATTTGTTGCGTAAAGCATCTACTTGTATTCTGAATGATTTGACTTTTAACTTCTAACTTAACACAGGCACCCATATTTCTGTGCCTTCCTGTACTCTACTCTCAACTAATACAGAGGCAGCACTTGTCAAATGAGAAAAGCACCTCCAATCCCAGATGGACGTGGCCCCAAGCATAGCCAGGCCAATCTTATCTCATCCCAAACTCTCCATCCATCTGCAGCAGACAGGCAATGCCTGCCAGTGGTAACAGCGAGAGGAGAAAACCATGACCCAGTGTGTCACTTGTCACCGTTAGCTTCTGTTCTCAGAACTGAATCTTACTCCTTACCTCCTTCCAAAACAACTACTCACATTTATGTATCACTTTAAGGTTTGCAGAAAACTTTCTTAACAATCCTGTGGTGACACGGGCAGTACAAATATTAGTCTATTTCACAGATAGGAAAACTGAGATTCTGAGAGCTTATGTCTTACTCATGATCACAGTGAGAGGATATTTCTGAGGTGACGTATTTGAGGTAGGATTTGATCCCAGGTCTCCTTACTCCAAGTCTATAACTCTATCCATTCTGCCACCCTGTGCTCCTCTACCCCTCTATACTACCATCCCATTGTTTCTCCAGGACACTGGAATTGGTACCTAAGAAGCTTGGGGAATCTCTTGGATGTGAAATTTTAAACAGTTATCTTATGAAAATATTGCCAACACTATTAGAATTTAGAACAGACTGTGGGGGCTTGTGCGGAAATATTCAAAATGTTGTTTTTATGGGACAATATATTCTAGGTTCCAAAGAAACAACTTACAAACTTTCAGAACAACACAACTTGTTTGTAAATTGGTTATAAAATGCCTACTGAATTTGGTACCCTGTGCTGACCTCTAAACTTATCTTAGGGAAGAAGAGGAACAATTATACCGTGAATAAATTAGCCCGTCATAATCACCACTCCCAAAACTACAGAGAAAATACTTGCTCAAATTTCTAATAGGTCACATGCACTTTCTTTTCAATTAATTAATAAACTTATCTTTAGAAAAAACTACTTTCAAAATTTTTTTTTGGACATAATGTGGAAATTTGTTCTGATTGATTATACATATTTGTAACGGGTTTTGTTTTTCTTTTGTTCTCATTTGGGGGGAGGATTAGCATGGGAAAAGTGAGAAAGCAGACTTTTTGCTGATTGAAACAAAATTTTTAAAAAAGCCACTTTCTCCATAGACTAATACTATCCCCAAAAATGAAAATCCAGAAAAAAATTAATTATCTGTGTCCAGCACTGACAAATGCGAAGAGGCAGAGAGAAGAGAATAAAAACAAAAAAACCCTGTGGCCTTCCTCTCAAAAAGCTAAAATCTAGTTGAGAAGACAAGACTAAAATAGATAAAACAACTGAAAACAAAACAAAACAAGGCAACCTTAGGAAGACTCATATGAACCGGTGTAAAGTGAGCTGAACAGAACCAGGAGATCATCGCACAAAGTAACAGCAATATTGTAACAATGATCAACTGTGAAAGACTTAGCTTTGATCAATATAATGACCCAAGATAATTCCAAAGGACTCTCGATGAAACATCTCCATCCATCTCCAGAGAGAACTGACGGACTCTGAAAGCAGGCTGAAGTACAATCCCTTCACTTTCTTTATTTTTCCTGCTAAATGTTTTGCACGATGTCGCATGTATAACTTTTGTCATATTGCTTGTCTTCTCAATGGGTGGGGGATGGACTGGAGGGAGGGAGAGAATTTGGAACTCAAATTAAAAATGTATGTTAATAAACAATAACTTATTTTAAAAAATAATGAAAATAATATATTAAATTGTTGGGTGCACGTAAGGGGTTGGTGCCGACCCCGGGCCTGTCAGGACCACTAGCACCTGGCCTGTGCCTGGGGGGACCCGACGCAGCGCCTTGTTACTTTACTAGGCCATCCCGCCTCATGTCCCACGTAGCCCATGTAGCTCTGATGCAGAGATGCTGGCTACATTGCAACATTCCTGACTATTCCCATGCCCACGCGGATGCCCGTACTGCAACATTTCTGTTCTTTCCCATGCTGTCACCCTCAAAATCATTGGCCTCCTGCTTATGATCATGCATTGACGGATGATTTCCCCCAATAAATCGGAGCCGCTGCCATCGTGACTCCCGCGTCATCCATCGCGCACCGAGACAGGTCCTTGCCGCTCAAGGACCCCCAGAGGAGACCGTAACAGGTGCACATCGATTGGGGAATGGCCTAACAAACTGCGACACATAAATGTAATGGAATATTACCGTGCAATATGGTATGTACAGAGAAGAATGGTAAGGTATACCGACCAGTAAAAGAAAGCCAACAGAAGCAAGTATAATCAGGAAAACAATATACAAAATTACTGTAATAATTAAATGAAACAGCAACAAAAATTATAGTAACCAAGCTTGGCCCCAGAAAATAAATATGAGGAAATGCCTTCCCCACTTCTTTGCGGAGATGGAAGCTACGGTTAGAGAACGCTGCATATAATGTCAGACTTATTTGATGTGATGTTAGTTGTGCTGTACCCTTTTCTCTCTTTTAAAATTCTTTATTGCAGGGGCAGCTAGGTGGCTCAGTGAGTAGAGCACCGGCCCTGGAGTCAGGAGGACTGGAGTCCAAATCTGACCTCAGACACTTGACTCACTGGCCAGCTGTGTGACTTTGGGCAAGTCACTTAACCCCAATTGCTCTGCCTGCCACCTTCCAAAAAAACCAAAAACAATAAAATTCTTTATTGCAAGGAATGTTTCCCTGGGAAGGTGACAACGAGAACGTAGGTGATACAAAAACCAAAGCTATCAGCCTGGCCTGACACCCGAGGTAGCAAGTTTCTCCCTCACCAAAGGTTTTCAAGTGAGGTCAAAGGTATTGCAGAAGTGATATTGGCACTTGATGACTCTGAGGTCCCTTCCAATGAGGAGGGAGACTCTATGAGGGGAGAGATGATTCCAGGGTTTTGAGACTGGCTGACACGGTGGTATGGGGAAAGCACTGCCAGGGACAGGGAAGCTGAAAGGGGGAGCTGTTTTGTATAACTTGTATTTGAGGCAAAAGCAGAACATCCAAAAGGAAACGTTCAGCTGACACTTGGCAACAGGAAAGAACGTAAGTGTGGTGCGTAAGTAGGTCAAGTGTTACTGGAAGGACAAGATTAACAACAACAAAGCCCCAGCCTATGTCACAGTCTTCAAGAATCCATTAACGCTATATGTGGTTTTAAACATTCTGTTACAAAGGCAGACATCTAGCTTATTCTGATGTAATATCTTTTCCTGAATAGTTGTAAGATACGAAAAGAAAAGCTATTTTGGGGGGCCCGCTAGAAAATAAAAAGGGGGACTTTTGGCTCTATCCAACTCAAAAGGGCTAATTATAATTACTAAGAACACAAAAATTCTCACACAATGGACAAATAGATAGCTTAGATGTTTCCTGTGCTGAAATGTGGGGTCTTAAAAGCAATCACAGCATAAACGATACACTAAGATAGAGATCTGTGACATAGATGGTTAAGAGTCTGGTAAAACAGGTTGGCTTCTGGATTCAGCCAAGTTGAGAGAAGTGCACTTAGGTCACCCCCAACTAGGAGAGACCACTCCCTCCCCAGCGGCCCTTGCAAGGGGGCATTCTTCTCAAGAGGTTATACGATTCAGTTTTCAGTCTCTCCACAGATGACTGAGAATTGTTCCAAAATTAACTTGTTCTTCTCAAGTGCGAAGTTAAAAGAAAAGCTCATTTATGAAATCCACATGGCTCAAAATCATGAGTCAGAGCTACAAATTTTGATAAGAGGCAGCCCCTCAGCCAAGCACAGACATCCCCCACCAAGCAGCAGCACAAGAAAAACCTGCTTAGTTGATGGAATCTCAGAACATGTGTTCACACTGGGCAGAGATGATTATGAAAAGATCTAAATAACCCACATCATGAAGCATGCTCTCTCCAACCCGCTACTAACATCTCTAATCTTTAAGATATTTCCTAAAACAACCACTAAAGGAATAAAATCTGGGCACACTGACCAGACAATTACACTTACTGGAAAGTCTTTTGGCCCTCGAGTTAAGCAGTATCAGCTAAAAGTTCAGTAATGTCTTGTTTATTCATGAACCTGGGATTCACTGAGGAAGAAAGAAGGGTTTTACATAAATTGTTTTTCCAAATAAATGAGACTTAGTCAAGTGCCAAAAACATTTTAACCATTACGGATATAAATCTTTATAAAACATTACATACTGTCCTGTCCACTTAAAGAGAGGATATGGGACATAACTGAATCTCTGTCACGTTTGTTGCCCACCATGAATTACCAATTCTCATCACTGCTCAGTGACTACTTCTAGCAGCCCCTTCCTCATTGGGTGTTACTAATTGGCTGTGGGATGAGAAGTCTGATAACCAATTATGTGACAGCTATGTGTTAAAAAATAAAGTCTTACTGAGGTCCTTGGATACTCTCCTATGAGTAAAGTATATGAGATTTAGCATGTGGACTATGTGCCACCTATGTTGTCAGCTCGGAGTCCTATTTCAACGCCTTCCTAGCTCTCAGCAAGGCTTCATGTGGTGCAGTTGGTCAGATATGTGAAGTAGTAACATACATTCATTTCTTTCTTTAGTACTTTAGGAATAAAGAAAACAGATTGTTCCATCTAATGGAGGGGTTCTTAACCTTTTTGTTGTCATGGACCCCTTTGGTAAGTCTAGTGAAACTATTAACCTCTTCTCAGAGTAATATTTTTAAATGGATAAAATAAAATGCATAGGATTACAAATGAAATTAATTTTATTGAAATAGTTATTTTGATAACTTAGATAACTTTGATAACATTTGGCTACCTAAGATCAAAATATTAAAAAAAAAAGCTCATGGGCCCCCTAGTTAAGAACCCCTGATTTAAAGCAAAATAAATCTCATGATTTAAGTGCCAAAGGCTTTCTGTTCTTTTCTACAGGCTTCTTTGCTGGCTACAAACATGCCCAGGTCTCCCTCCTCATCTTTAAAAAACAAAAAACAAACTCCACTTGACCCTGCCATTCCTTAAAATTATTGGTCCTCTCTGTCTTCTCTTTACTTTCACTGCTAAGATCCCAGAAAGAGTGGCTTTCACTTCTCCAGTGCTCATTGCTTAATAGCTTTCAACCACCACTGACAGACTGTTGTCTCTAAGGTATCCATGGTCTTAATTGTTAAATCCAACTTCTTTTTCCAGTTCTCATCCTTCTTGGCCTGTCAGTAAATGAGATAATTAATATATAGCAGGCATTTAACAACTGCTTCTTCCACTGAATTCTCTTCAGCAGCTTTTGATACTGTTGACCATTCACTGCATCCTCCTGGATATGCTATCCTA
The DNA here is from genome assembly GCF_011100635.1 of Trichosurus vulpecula. Lineage (NCBI taxonomy): Eukaryota > Metazoa > Chordata > Mammalia > Diprotodontia > Phalangeridae > Trichosurus > Trichosurus vulpecula. The sequence goes on from NC_050575.1 coordinate 98,751,777, forward strand.
GTTCTCCTACCTATCTAGCCATTTCCTTTTAGACTCTTTTGTTGGTACCTAATCTATTTTTCACTCCCCAAGTGTAGATCTCTCCTTAGGGCGCTGTCCTGGGTCCTCTTCTGACTTTACATTCTTTGGCTTGGTGATCTCATCAGCAGTGGAAGCATAAGGATTAAATGATCTTCTCTACAATGATGACTCCCAAATCTACATACACTTTCTCTCTTCTGAATTAACTCCCACAGTACCAACTGCTTCCACACATTTCCACCTGCAGGTTCCGCTGGCACCTCAAAATTGGATTTCATTTGGCTACCTAAACCTGCAAACTTCACCATTTTTGTTTCAGGTACTTTCCTCATCCAAGACACCCCAGTTCCCAACCTCTTAACCTTTCCTTCACTCACCACATCTAACTGCTAGGTCTTGTTAGCTCAATAATGTCTCTCACGTATATTCCTTCCTCTGCACTTACACAGCCAGGACACTGTTTCAGGCATTCATCGCTTTTCACTAGACTATTTAAAAAGACTTTTAAGCGGTCTCCTTGTGTTCAGCATCCCTCTTTCAATGGATGTTCCACCAAACTGCCCAAATAATCTCCCACAGGCACAAAGTCTGACCATGTCACTCCCATCTGCTCAAATGCCCTCACTGACTTGCCACTGCTTCCAGGACAAAACACAAACTCTTCTGAGGTCCCTCACAATCTGGCTCCAATCTACTTTCCAACTTTACCTCCTAATGCTCTCCTTGGCACATTCTACCTTCTAGTTGGACTGAATTACTATCTGTATACCCTCAACTTAGCATTCCACCTTCCATCTCCAACATTTACAAGAGCCATCCTACGAGCCTGGAATTCAACTTCTTTCTCATTCTGCATCACCCACCACCTCTTTCAATGCTCAGCTCAGCTGGCACTTCCTCCTCAAAGCTTTCCTTGGTCAATACTTCATATCAATCAATAACCTCTCAACTTGCCTTTTATTTCTCATCTGAGTATATGCATGGTACATAGTCCAGCCTCCCACTCTCACTCCTGAGGAAATGAGGGCAAGGACTGATTATGTTTCAGCCTACCACAGTGCCTCTTACATTCAAGGTAATAAATAAATAAAATGTTAGAACTGACAACAATGAATACGTTTGAATTCCTGTAGAATGAGATGGTGTGTTATACTGAGAGGCACTGGCGACACTAACCCGTAAACCATCATATCATTACACTTTTCTGATTTTACTGGATATCTAAAATAACAGATAAAGAGTAAAACAAGGTTGTTAAAAGTAAATCACCACCACCACCACCATACCCAAGTATAAAATGAAACTGATTTTCTCGTGTAAGCAGAACAAAAGAAGACTGATCAAAGAAGGGACATGTTTGAACCTGTGGTGACAGTATTCTCAGGGTTAGTAAGTCAGTCTTATGTTAGCTGTTGTGAACAGAAGAGTCCATTTTATGATGGTATAAACAAGGGGTGCTCAGAGCAAAGGATATCAAATTTTGTGTGACATTACCCCTGTGAGACACTTAACATGGCAAAAGAAGTTTATGGAGATGAAATAAGAAGACCAAGTGTTTGTGAACGGCATAAAAGATTAAAAGAAGGTAGGGAAGATGTCTACAAAGCTCAACAAAACAGTGGACCAATGAAAATATCGGCTGGATCCTAGAGTTACAAACGAAGACACTGATATATTTCTGCCATCAGTGGTATTACTGATGGCCATCAGATTTGTTATTTAGATATTCTGAAGCATCTAAGATTCTATGGGATGAGCAGGAGTGTTCAATGACCGGCTTATTCACAATGGCAATGCTCTGGTTTACACTGCCAAACGATGTTCCAAATAAAATCATCATTCAGTTTGATAACCATAGTGGCATAAGACCAACTAACCTTCCTTTTGAGAATGGATTTATCAATATCAATTATTTTAGTTTTATTATCTGTGCTCTTCCGCTGCCAAGCCACACCTTCCATTTCCTTTAATTTGTAAAATGGGAATAAAAGCCACTTACATGTATGTAGCACTTTACAGAACACTTTCTTCCTAACAGCCCTATTAGTTAGGTAATGCAAATACTGCCGATTTTCTTCCTGGTTACTTTCTCTTTTCTGGGTATTCCTGAAACTGCTCTCTCCTGAGTCACCTTCTACCTATCTGGAAAGTCCTTAATTTCCTTTGCTTGATCATCCTTCCCTCTATGGGTGTATTCTCTCTTTCTACATCTTCTCTTTCAGTGATCTCATCAATTCCCATGGATTCAATTATCACCTCTTCTATCTATAATATATTCAGCTCCAGTTTTTCTCCTGACTCACTTCACCAACACCCCTACTTGACATTTTCCACTGGATGTTCAGTTGACATACAGATAGCTAGATAAAGCATCTAGCATTCATAAAGAACTTACTATGTAGTAAGAACTGTCACGCACGTCTAAAACAGAACTCAGGATATTTCCTGTCAAACCCACTACTTTTCTTGACTAATCAATTTCTATCAGGGCCATCACCATTCCCTCAGTCACCCAGGTCTACAACCTTCCAGATGTCCATAACTTTTCACTCTCCCTCACCGACCCACAGACCCCATTACCTAATCAGTGTTGAGTCCTGTGGTTTCTAATTTCACAAAATCTCCTTCATTTTTCCCTTTCTCTCTATTCACAGGGCTATCACTGTGGGTCAGGCCATCTATCATCTTTTACTTGGGCTACTACACAAAGCCTCCCAATTGGTCTTCCTGCTTTCTCTTTCTTCCCTCTCCAATGCATCCCCTATAGCAGCTAAAGTGATATTCCTAAAACACAGGTTTAATTAGGCCACTTCCCTGCTCAAAAAAACTCTAGTGGCTCTCTATTGCCTCTAGAATCAAACTTTTTTGGCATTCAAAGCCCTTCACAATTTGGCTATCCCTATAGTCTGGTAAAGAAATTGAAACAGATCAACAAGCATTTAAGAGTCTACTAAGGAGGTGCAAAGACAAAAATCAAACAGTTTTTGTCATCAGGGAGCTCATGAGAGGAGATGACATGCATATAAATAAACATGTAGGGAATATACACAAAATAACTTCAAGGTAATTTTGGGAGGTATGGAACTAGAAGTGGGAGAAGGAAGATAGGGAGAGGATCAAGAAAGACTTCATGTAGGTGGTGCTTGAGCTAAGTGTGGAAGGAAACTACCAACTTGTAAAGGCAGAGTTGAGTTGGGAGTATGTTACAGATATGGGGAACAGCCAGTGCAAAACTGTGCAGAGAAAGGGCTAGAAGACCATTTTGGCAGGATTCTAAGTATGGGAAGGAAAATAATGTACATTAAGACAGGAAAGAAGGCCTGGGATCGGGTTGTGAAGGGCTTTGAACGTCAGACTAAGTTTCTATTTTATTGTAAATACAAAGTTACTAGCATCTACTGAATAAAGGAATAAAAATGATCAGATATGTGTTTTAAGAAGATCACTTTGGAAGCTGCATTTCTTTGGATGGAACGGAGAACAGAGAAACTTGAAGCAGAGACATCAATTATTGCAACAGACCAGGCAAGAGGTGATCAGAGTCTATTTTACGAAGATGGTGGTTGCATGAGTAGAGAGAAAGGGCTGGGTACAAGAGATGTTGTAGATGTATAAATGATGTGTAATAAGTGAGTGGATATATGAGAGAGAGTCCTGGATAGCTCATAGGCTATGAATCTGGAAGCCTGGAAGAACAGTAGTAGGTAGCAACAGAAATAAAGAAGTTCAAAAGAGGGGTAGTCTTGAGGTTCTGTTTGGGTTTGAGTTCTGTTGAGTTCAACATGTCTACAAAAGAACAATTTTTAAAAAATTTTAAAAATAAATTTGTATTGATATTTTCTGTTTCTTAAATCACCATAAACTCCCTTGTATCCCTCTAACTTTCCAGAGGGCCAGCTCATGTGACAAATATTGTTAAAATCAGCATAATCGATCAATATATTGATTATACTTGTGGTCCTCCCACATCCACAAAGACAAGTTGGAAATGTCTTTTCATTTCTCTTCATTTGAATCTTACTTGATCTTTATAATTTTGCTACAATTACTATTTTTTTGGGCAAGTCATTCTTTCCATTTACATTGTTATAATTATTGTGCATATTGCTTTCTTGGCTCTGTTTACTTCATTCTGCATCAGTTCATATAGCTCTTTTCATGCTTCTCTGTATTCATCATACACATAATTTCTTATAGCGCAGTAATATTTCACTATATTTGTGTGTTACAATTTGTTTAGCCATTCCGCAACTGATGGGTATCTACTTTATTTTCAATTCTTAGCTATCACAGAAAGTGCTGCTTTAAGCATTTTGGAGCACATGGGGACATTTTTTTTTTTAAATCAATGACTTCCTTGTATAAACTCAGTAATGGAGTTTTGGTTCAAAGGAAACAGTCATTTCAGTCACTTTTTTCGTAATTCCAAATTGCTTTTCAAAACTGTACCAGTTCACAGTTCCACCAACAATGTATCAGTGTGCCTATCTTTCCACAACCCTGGCAACATTGGCTGTTGGTATTTTTGCCAAATTTTCAGGATGGGTTGTTTTGATTTGCATTTCTCTTATTATTGGTGTTTTAGAGCATTTTTTCCCAAGTGGTTGTGAATACTCTGCAGTTCTTTTGAGAACTGTTTGATTGTATCCTTTGACTATTTACCTACTGGAGAAAGGCTATTAGTTTCATATGTATTTATTGTTTATCTATCTCTGATACCAAACCCTTATCAGAGAAATCTGATACAAAGATTTTTTCCCCATTCAACTACTTCCCTTCCTCCCAGATACATTAATGTTGTCGGTGCAGACACTTTTTCAGTTTCAAGTTCCCTCTGCAAGGGATAAACACAGTATTAGGTTCCTTCAGTTACTTTAATCTTTTTTTTTTAGGTGGCCCTTTTCCCACTGGCTTTTTCTCTCATCCCTGATCCCCTCCTTGTCATTTGATATTCCCCTTTCCTTTCTTCCTCTTCAGCTAGTCCTGGTTCCTTAGTTTTCAAATTTTCATTCTTTGTGCCCCTATCTAAAAAGAATTTCCCTCACTCTCTTCATTATCCACCTTCTCTTTCTGTTTACTTTAGACCCTTATTCTCTGATTCATGACTCCTATAATTCATCTGGCCCTTCTCTTCTCTCTGTATTCTTCATGCAATCAAAACTTCCAAGGTATCCATTCTGAAAGGCGCTTTCTGCCACTGCTGGGTAGGGTTTGCCCCTTGGATTCCCCTTCTCTATCACGTCTTACTTCTAGACCTATGTCAATTATTACAATTGTCAGAGGGGCGCCCATTGTAGGGTCCTTCCCCCACCATGTTTCTGATTATGCAGCTCACTACTACTGAGATTTAGACCCTTTCCCATTCCCTTTTTTTCCCCTACACTTGCCTGGAAATCTCCCTATAACTATGCTCTTCCACTCCTCCGGGTGCTGGTTGCCTAAACGGGTCCCAATTCCCCCTCCCCTCTACTCTGCCTCCAAGGAAAGTAGATTTTCCAAGCACCAAATCCCCCAGGCCTTGTCCAACGGAAGGTGCTCATCTCCCTTCAACGATGATCTCTCTTTACCCAGAGGAGCATTCATTAGTGGAAACTCTTGCCACCTCCAATAGAAGCCCTCCCTCCTCTCCTCTCTTTTTTAACTCTCCTCCATCCTCCTCATAGGCTGTTCTCTTTCTGAGACCACAGATGATACCTTCCTCTCACTCTGGTGCATCACTCACTCCTTCTAAACTCCTGCTCCCCTCCTTGTTTTTATGGATAGTTCCATGTTGTAATATAGTCCCACAAAAACAAAACAGAACAAAATACTGATTCATCTGAAGGCAGGATGTTGCCGGGTTTTTCTACAGTGGAAAGATTTCTACTCTCTACTGGTTCCTTGCATACATTTAGACAGAAGTCTCTCGCGAGTCTTTCTGTCGTCACTATTGCGGCTGCTGTACTTGTCTGCTGCATTTATTCATTCATGCCTCCTATATTTTTCTGCTGTTTGAGGTGTTTGAGAGGCAAATAATCTCCTCAGTTCTGGTTTGGAAGTTCTGGGTAGTTCTCTTCTGTCTTTCATTATGGTGTTGAGGTTTTTGTTCTGTTATGTTCTTGTGGGAGACCTAGCACCCTCAGGTTTTCTCTGTATATCCTGCATTCAAGTTCAGTATGTTTTGCTTGCACAGTGAGCATATTTTCTTTTAATGTTGTTGTTTTTCAATTCTCTTCTACAGTGTCCTACACTTTCGTGTATTTGTATTTCCAATTTATTGTTCTCTCTTCTGTTACTTTGATGAGGCATTATTTTGCTGTGCAGAACACAAATTCTGGTCTCATAATTTCATTTCTCTTAAACCACTCAGGAATAATGTATTATGGTTCCATGTTCTCCTCAAATTCCACAGGGTTTTCTGTCTTATCACACATTGGATCATTTTCCTTTATTTTACAGTATTTATTCATAGATGCCTTAACTTGTTTACTAGCTCTGGAAGCAATGTTTCCTTTTATTGTTACTGTCTTTCCAGCTGATTTATCTGTGTTCAAAGTATTTGAGTTTTCTTTTCCCTGAAATCTTTAGTACTTTCAGTCTTTTTTCTGTCTCAGTTTCCTTATCATTCACTTTCTGACTCTTTCCCCTCTGACTGTGGTTTCCTTGGGGGCTGGATCTCAAAGAGTCTGTTTTCTCCTACATTGGGTAGTTCACAGTTCATTAGCCTAGGTCTCTACCCCAACTGACTTTTAGGTGGTCAGAACTGTCCCTAGCTGAATGCCACGCTCTTTCCCTCAGTCTTAGTGGAGTGCTGCACAGCCCCCCGCATTCACAGTGTCCCATCCTGGTGATTTGCCCCACTCCTTCTGTTCCTTAGCTCTGTGGCTCCGCAAAGCAATTTGCCCAAGAAAACTTCTGCAGCCTGAACTCCAGGGGTCCAAGGCACTAAAAAGAGGGAGGACCAGGGTGCATTCCGATGTAAGCGTGTAAGCAGACACTTGGTCTGCTAGTTAAGCCTCATTGTTGCTAGGATGGGAGGTAGAAGAGGGGTGCTTAGTGAGCTCAGGGTCAGTGAGTTTTATGATGTTCTTGGGTTTTTTTAACCTTGTTTTTGAATTCTGGTATTCCAGATCATGGAGACAGCTGAAACTGCTTTATCTTTGGTGCATAATTTCTGTTTTGCAGAGCTCTGAAAGGTTGCAGGAAAAAAATTACTACAAATTTATGTTACATAACCTCAACTGGGCTTTCACTACTGCCAGGTAGCATCCTTTTATACAGAGATAACTAATTCTAAGTGTCTGATAGGCAGTTAGTGGTGTGATAATGAAGCTTAGAAGAAAAAATAGGGCTAGATACCTAGATCTAGAAGTCATTTACACAGAGATGTTAATTAAACCAACAGAAACCAATGAGGTTACCCAGTGAGAAAATACAGAGAAAGAAGAGAAGGTTCAGGACAAAACCTTAAGGTACATCCACAGTTTGAGGTGATGTGAATGATGAGCCAGCAAAGGGGACTGAGAAGGACCTGTCAGATAAAGGGAAAACCGAAAGAGAGCAGTATCACAAAAACCCAGAGAAGAAAGAGTATCTAGGAGTGCAGAATGCTGCATCAAGGTCTAGAAGGAGCACTGAGAAAAAGTTATCAAATTTGCCAATTAAGAGAAAAAAGGAAACCTGGGAAAGAGTAGTTTCAGGTGAATGATGAGGCTGTAAGTCTGACAGCAAAAGGTTGAGAAGTGACTGAGAACTGAAGAAATGGAGGCAGAAAGTGTAGAAAGCTCTTTTTTTAGATATTTGGGACTGAAACGAACTAATCTGAATGGAGATAATAGGGTCAAGGGAGAGGGCTGGTTTTTTTTTTTAAACAAATGAGGGGGCTTCATCATGTTTGTAAGAAGGGAAGTAACCAGTGGCTAGAGAGAATGAAGATTAGAGAGGAAGGGGGAATGAATGACTGTAGAAGCAATCTGCTAGTGAACAGGGAGGGAGTATGATTAAGGATGAATGAAGAAGGGCCGGATCTGACAAAGAAAATTACCACTTCAGGAGAGAATGAAGCAAAGGAGAAGAGAATGAGTACGTCAAAGGGTTGTGAGGAGTAGAAAAAAGAAGAAAAGAGAGATCACCAATGTTAACTCCTTTTTCAGTAAAATATGAGGCCAGGTCCTCCAGTAAGAGAGTAGGGGAGAGGGAGTGGTGTGGAAAGCTTGAGAGAAGAGAAGGCATGTACAATCAATCTCTGTGGAGAGTGGGATAGAAAATCAAGTGAGGAGAAATAAAAGAGTTGCCTTGCTGTAAGGGCTCATTTGATGTTAGATAAATTTGTAGCTGGTCAGCCCAGATGCATGACTTCCTTCAGGACTGTTTGACAATGCATATGAACAGAAGTAGGAGATATCCAGGAGTGAGGCTTGGCAAGGCACTAATAATTAATTAATTAGATTTCAAGGCTGAAAATGAAAATGTCATTCCCCATTCGAGTTCACGGATCCTCTCAAAACTATCCTGAGTTAACCCCTGGGTTAGAGGATATCCCCCCTCCCCCACCCAGAAGTCTTCAAGTAGAGACCAAACAACCATTTGTCTAACTGTTCTCCCTACATCCACTCTCTCCCTTTTCCAATCCAAAAACTGATATCCCTAAAGCACAGATCTGACTATGCCAGCTCCAGTGGCTATTTACTACCTATAGAATTAAACAGCATTTAAAGATCATCATAGTCTGGCAGGCCTGTTTTTCCCAAGCTGATTATATATTATGCCTTCTTAAATGCTCTACACCCCAGGCAAACTGGTCTGCTTGTCATTATTCTTTTTTTTTATTATAGTTTTATTTACTTAACATTTAGTTTTCAGCATTAATTTTCACAAGAGTTTGAATTACAAATTTTCTCCCCATTTCTATCCTCCCCCCCACTCCAAGATGGCATATATTCCGATTGCCCCATTCCCCAGTCAGCCCTCCCTTCTGTCACCCCACTCCCCCCCATCCCCTTTTCCCTTACTTTCTTGTAGGGCAAGATAGATTTCTATGCCCCACTGCCTGTATATTTTACTTCCTAGTTGCATGCAAAAACTTTTATTTTAACATCTGCTTTTAAAACTTTGAGTTCCAAATTCTCTCCCCTCTTCCCTCCCCAACCACCCTGCCTAAGAAGGTAAGCAATTCAACATAGGCCACATATGTATCATTATGTAAAACCCTTCCACAATACTCATGCTGTGAAAGACTAACTATATTTTGCTCCTTCCTATCCTATCCCCCTTTGTTCAGTTTTCTTCCTTGACCCTGTCCCTTTTTGAAAGTGTTTGCTTTTGATTACCTCCTCCCCCTATCTGCCCTCCCTTCTATTGTCCCCCCTTTTTATATCCTTCCTCCTTCTTTCCTGTGGGGTAAGATAACCAATTGAGTGTGTATGTTTTTCCCCCTCATTCCCTTTTCGCTCATTCCCCCTCACCTGACCCCTCTTCCCTTCCTACAGTACTGCTTTTTCTTGCCACTTTTATGTGAGATAATTTACCCCATTCTAACTCTCCCTTTCTCCCTCTCTCAATATATTCCTCTCTCATCCCTTAATTTATTTTTTTAGATATCATCCCTTCATATTCAACTCACCCTGAGCCCTGTGTGTGTGTGTGTACATTATATATATATAAACATATATATATATAAACATATATGTATATTCCCTTTAGCTACCCTAATACTGAGGTCTCATGAATTATACACATCATCTTTCCATGTAGGAATGTAAACAAAACAATTCAACTTTAGTAAGTCCCTTATGATTTCTCTTTCTTGTTTACCTTTTCATGCTTCTCTTGATTCTTGTGTTTGAAAGTCAGATTTTCTATTCAGCTCTGGTCTTTTTACTGAGAAAGCTTGAAAGTCCTGTATTTCATTGAAAATCCATATTTTGCCTTGGAGCATGATACTCAGTTTTGCTGGGTAGGTGATTCTTGGTTTTAATCCTAGCTCCATTGACCTCTGGAATATCATATTCCAAGCCCTTCGATCTCTTAAAGTAGAAGCTGCTAGATCTTGTGTTATCCTGATTGTGTTTCCACAATACTCAAACTGTTTCTTTCTGGCTGCTTGCAGTATTTTCTCCTTGATCTGGGAGCTCTGGAATTTGGTAACAATGTTCCTAGAAGTCTTCTTTTGGGGATCTTTTTCAGGAGGTGATCGGTGGATTCTTTCAATTTCTATTTTACCCTCTGGCTCTAGAATATCAGGGCAATTCTCCTTGATAATTTCTTGAAAGATGATATCTAGGCTCTTTTTTTGATCATGGCTTTCAGGTAGTCTAATAATTTTTAAATTATCTCTCCTGGATCTATTCTCCAGGTCAGTGGTTTTGCCAATGAGATATTTCACAGTCTTCCACTTTTTCATTCCTTTGGTTCTGTTTTATAATATCTTGATTTCTCACAAAGTCACTAGCTTCCACTTGCTCCAATCTAATTTTTAAGGTAGTATTTTCTTCAGTGGTCTTTTGGACCTCCTTTTCCATTTGGCTAATTCTGCCTTTCAAGGCATTCTTCTCCTCATTGGCTTTTTGGAGCTCTTTTGCCATTTGAGTTAGTCTATTTTTTTAAGGTGTTATTTTCTTCAGTATCTTTTTGGGTCTCCTTTAGCAAGTCATTGACTTGTTTTTCATGGTTTTACCACATCATTCTCATTTCTGTTCCCAATTTTTCCTCTACTTCTCTAACTTGCTTTTCCAAATCCTTTTTGAGCTGTTCCATGGCCTGAGACCAGTTTCTTGGAGGCTTCTGATGTAGGCTCTTTGACTTTGTTGACTTCTTCTGGCTGTATGTTTTGGTCTTCTTTGTCACCAAAGAAAGATTCCAAAGTTTGAGTCTGAATCTGAGTCCGTTTTTGCCGCTGGCCATGTTCCTAGCCAACTACTTGACCCTTGAGTTTTTCAGCGGGGTATGTCTGCTTGTAGAATATAGAGTACTCTGTCCCAAGTTTGAGGGGTTGCGTTGTTGTTTTCAGAGCTTTTTCTACACAGCAAGCTCTGCCACACCAGTGCTCCTCCTCCCCCAAGAACCACCAACCTGGACCAGACTCAGATCTTAAGCAGGCTCTGCACTCCTTCTGGCATCCACCACTTAATTCTTCCTACCAGGTGGGCCTGGAGCCAGAAGCAACTGCAGCTGTAGTTCTGTAGCTGCACCACCTCTGCTGCCCCTGCAACAGTGGCCAAACCTGAACTCCTTTCACTCTGTCCCTGAAGTTTTTCCCTCTAACCTTCTTTGTTGTCTTTGGTTTTGGTGGGTTGAGAAGTCTGGTAATTGCCACAGCTCACTGATTCAGGGCGCTAGGGCCTCGTCCGCCCAGCTCCCGGTCTGGTTGGTCCAGGCGCAGCCCACGCTGAGCTCTGCTCCGCTCCCAGCTCCATGCAATAGATCTTACCTGGCGACCATCCAGGGTGTCCTGGGCTGGAGCCCTGCTTCCTTCTGCTATTTTGTGGGTTCAGCAGTTCTAGAATTTGTTCAGAGCCATTTTTATAGGTGTTTGGAGGGTCCTGGGGGAGAGCTTTAGGCATCCCTGCTTTCTAGCCGCCATCTTGGCTCCGCCCCTCTTGTGCTTGTCATCCCCTATCCCATCACCATGCTTTTGTTCAGGGTTCATAACCTAGGCCCAAGAACTTGTTCTTTGTTTCTTGATAACTATATTTCTGTATAATGGATTTTCTTTGTAATCCTATATATTTCATTTTATGCCATTTAAAAACAATACTGTGAAGTGAACATAGGCTTCCCAGACTGCCAAAGGGGTCTTGGACACAAAATGGTTCAGAGCCCTGGCACTGACAACCCCTATACTTGGGAGTGCTCCTGGTCCTCACCTCTGCCACCTGATGAATTCCCAGCTCTCTCCAAAGTTTAGCGCAAGGGCTGCCTCCTTCAAGGGGCCTTTCTGAATTCATCCAGTTGTTAAGAGTTTCCCCTCTCTTGGACTTGTTTTTATTTTGTATAAAATCTATGTTCTTATTGGTGAACACAATGTATCACCTCAGCAAAATGTAAGCTTTCTGCAGGAAGAGACGGCTCCCACTTTCATATCTGTCCCTAGTGCCTGGCACACAATAGGTAATAATATTTGTTAATAAGAATAATAATTAATAAATGTATGGGAAGTGTTGTAGAAGGGATTCTTTGTCAGGTACAGATTGGCCTACATAGCCTTTGAGGTTCTCGTCAACTATTAAATTTTGTGATACGTCTCTGTGAATAAAGATACAGGTCTGGGTGTTATCTGCGTAGAGGTAGGAGTAAAAGCCACAATGAGAGAAACTGCCAAAGAGAGACCCTTGGGCCAGCCACATGAAAGTATTGGGAAGATGACAGAGAAAGAGGGAGGTGGGCAGAAAGACAAACTGCTGATCCCATAGTTTACATAGTCCTTTTAACTGCTCAGCACAGCACTCTTTCTAAGGTGTCCATGTCATGATACTTTTTCCTCTTAAGTCTTGGAGTTTTTCAGAAAGCAGTAAGTCTGAGAAATCTAAGAGAGAAAGAATTTTCAGCAAACTGCCTGAGGGGGTTGGAGGGAGGCTTCAGGATGCTGATCATATCTCTCTAAGTATGCATTCTGTACCAAATTAACTGACCATCGACTACTGAGTTATTAGCAGAACTCAATGAGGAGCCTGTAACTACAGTGATGTGACTCTTTTGTATAACATTACTACAAATGGATTACAATGTTTGCCAGGGTCAGATGGGGCCACTTGATGATCCCCCAGGAAAGGAAGCAAAAGGGGAAGGAACTGGGATATTCAGAAGTTCTTCTACACCACACTGCTACTTGTGCTGTTTCCCTTCTGCTACCTCTCTTCCTGTTCAAAATGCACATTCATATTTTATATGGCACTTTACACTTTTTAAAGTGCATGTACATTTTATTTGATTTGTGAAACAACTATTTATTTGCCCTGGGTTACAAAACTGGTATTTTAATCTAAGTTTCCTAACTTGATACAATTCTATTCTGTATCGTTCTACATGACAAAAATAAACTTCAAGAGGCTTAATCAGTTAACAAGTATTTATTAAAGTGCCTATCTTGTGCCATCTGATGAGGAAGGATAGAGGAAAGAGACAAGGACACATCAATATATTTTTTAAAATATACAAATTAAATACAAAGTAACTTTCTTAGTGGGGAGGAACTAGTAGTTGAGGGAGGAGGAGGGAAATCAGGAAAGGCCTCATGGGGGAGGTGGCACTTGAATTGAGCCTTGACGGAAGCTAGAGATCCTAAAAAGTGGAGGTGAAGTAGGAGTGCCAGGCATGGAGAGGGAAGCCAGTGCAAAGGCAAGGAAAGAGAAGTAATACGTAATGAAATGTGTAAGCCTGGCAAATTGATGAGGTTGTGTAAAGCTTTAAATCCCAAACAGAAGTGTTTGTATTTGATCCTACAGCCACTGGAACTTACTTGGCAGGGGAGCAACATGCTCTGTGACTTAGCTGCGTAGACGGATTGCAGAGGGAAGAGACTAGAGGCAAAGAGACCAATCAAGGCTGCTGCATTAGTCCAGGCTAAAGGTGATGAAGGACTGAACTAGGCCCTGGTACTCAGTGAAGTACTGGAGTCTACCCAAGGCAAAGAAATCTTGTTGTTGTAATGTGATTGCTCTATCTCAAGAAAAAAGAACCCCAAGGAAATGGTTTCTGATGAAAGTACAAATGAAGAATTTATTAGCTCAACATCTGGCTCTCTAGCCAGATCAATCCAGATGACACACTATAAAGGTTTAAAATCAAGAAGGGACAGATGAATTCTGTTTCCTCACCTTTTACTTAAGGCCATCACGCTTATGATTTTAAATCAAACTACTTTTTAAAAAAGCCATGTAGAAGAGCAAAGAAGAACTGGGACCACTATTCGGTGTGAATGAGTCATAGATGATGGAACTACTCAACTTCCATTTTGCTTGTTTTCTCTACCAAGGAGGCTGGGAATTACAGAAGAGTTATGATTAACAGATATTTGAAACCCAAGACAAGTGAAGGCAGGAGGACTATCTAACTACCTGTCTGTTCGAGGTCCCAAGAAACTATATCCCAGGGTACTGAGAGAATTGACATATAGGATTGTTGAGCCTTTGGTCATTGGAAAATCATGGAGGGGAAAGTGTTACAGAATTGGAAGTGGGCAAATAGTGAGCTAATTTTCTAAAAGGATGGAAAAAGTAGGTTCTTCGAACTGTAGGATAGTGAGTTTAACTTCAATTCCAGACAAAAATCTAAATGTATCAACAAAAGGATGGTTTTCAAGCGTCTAGAAGTATCTAGAAAGAGAAATGGTGATGACCAAGAAGAAGTATGGTTATCAACAGATGCAGAAAAAACTCTCTGCCAACCCATAACACTCATTTATGTGAAAAATGCTACCAAAAATAGGCAAAGAAAAGTCATTTTATAATATGACAAAAAGAATATAACTAAAACTAAAAGTGACTATTACTCTTCTTATTTCCCTGCTACACACTCTTCCGTCCAATGACAGTGGTCTCCTGGCTGTTCCACAAATGAGACACCATCTCTCAGCTCCAGGCATTTTCTCTGGCTGTCCCCCATGCCTGGAATGCTCTTCCCTCCTCATCTCCAACTTCTGGCTTCCTTTGAGTCCCAACAAACATCTCATCTTCTACAGCAGGGCTGTCCAATCTTAGGTTTTTATTGAAATAAGACAATATATTTTGATTTGCCATTTTATTGAGAGCTCTGCAGTAGCTCGGCTTCCTTTATTAAAGCATTTATGTAAATTTCTATGTTTGTAGGGTGGGCCGCATTTTGGACAGCTCTGTTGCACAGGAAGCCTTTTCCAATTCCTCCTTTCTTGATTATTTCCTATTGATCTTGTACACAGGATACAAACAAGCTGTATACAGTTTGTTTGTATATATTTATTTGTTATCTCCCCATTAGACTGCGAGCTCCTCAGAGCAGGGACTGTCTTTTGCCTCTTTCTGCCTCTCCAGCTCTTAGCACAGGGCCTGGCACATAGCAGGCAATTAACAGATGTTTATTGACTGACCTGCAATGGGAAAACATGAAAAATGTCCCCAAGAAATACAATAGGCACAGCTCCCCTCCCTCCCCCATGCCCACTGTTACTTGGCACAGTTCTAGAAATGCTAGCAAAAAATAAAAGAAAGTGAAAGAAACAGACACAGAGGAAGGAAAAGAGAAGTCAAAGTTATCTGAGTCTTTAGTACTTTCTCCTGTACTCTGTTCAGGGGATGTACCCATTTATTCAGATTGAATAAATGTAAAATATAATTAAAATATTCCTGGCTTCCCAACGAGTATTGTTTATTCCTAGACAATGTAAGTATGTTTCTAACAGGAAGACTTGAGTTAAAATCCTGTCTCAGATATTTAACTAGCTGTGTGACCCTGAGCAGGTCACTCGATCTCACTTATCTTGGCATTCCCATCTATAAACTGGGGGCAATAAAAGCAAATATTCTCACAAGGTTATTGTAAAGCTTGAATAAGTTAACATATGTAAACTTCTTTGCAAAACTTAAAAGTTCCATACAAATGCTTGCTGTAACAGCAATAACGGAATCATAGCCTGACAAGACCTCGAAAGGTCATTTTGTTCAACACTTTTTAGACACTGCAGCCCTGGGAGATTAAGGGACCTGATTAAGGTCACAACAGGCAGTAAGCTAACAGAGAAAGCATTTGTGAGGGCGTTGATAGCTGAGCTGCATTCTGCTCTTGCCAGAGTTATCTGCAGTATTCTGTTCAGTTCTGGGCACTATATTTTAGGAAGGGGATTAAAAGGCTGGAGTGGGTCCAGAGGAGGGAAACCAGGATAGTAATGAGCCCTAGAATTGTGTCGCATGCAGCTTAACTGAAGAAAACCTGGTACATTTAGCTTGGAAAACAGAAACCTAAGTGGAGACAAGACAACTGTCTTCAAATATCTGAGGGCCTGTCTTGCAGAAAAAAGTATTAGACTTGTTTTGTTTGGCTGAAAGAATAGAACTCTGAGCCCTGGGTAGAAGTTTCAGAGGCAGATTTCACATCAGTTTAAGAAAAAACTTCCAAACAACTGAGCTGTCCAATGGAATGGGCCATGATGACAGGTAGCACGGAAGCTAGCTCCTTAATCACTTCCCATCATATCATGAAAGATTCAGGCAGAGGCTGGACAGCTGCCTTCCAGTGATGCTGGAGACAAGAGTCTAGGAATGATTTGGACTAGATGGTCTGTCAACTTTCCTCCAGCTCTAAGAGTCTGTTATTATTGTGTCATTAACTGAAATCATCTTCTGCTCACGGGAAGTGATTTAAATATTAAAAATATGCCATTCCCACATAGTCCTCAAATGGTATAGATTTTACTATACTCATTCATTTACCTCACATCTCTTTAAGCCAGGAATTCTTAACCCTTTTGTGGATCGTGAACTCCTTTGGCAGCATGGTGAACCCTGTGGAGCCCATTTCTCACTCATGCCTTTAAATGCATAAATACATAGGATTACAAAGGAAACCAATCACACAGAAAATAAGGATGTAAATTTTTTCCCATCCAAGTTGGGTAGATTGAGAGGAGAAGGCTGCAGGGGATTGCTGTTTCTAGACATGGAGGCCCTGGGCTACTGTAACAGCAATTTAGATTTGAAGATCTTTCCCACCCATTAATAGGCTATGTGACATGCTTACATCAGAGGAAGCCTAAGTCACATGTGGGAGGAGGAGCTTACTGAGAGAAAAAGGAAGTTGTGTCACAAGAAATGCTGAGACAGTGATTACAACAGTTAATGACAGAGCTGAGGAAAAGAGAGCTGACCTGTGATAGCTGTATTGTAAGTTTTGATTGTTTTGTGGGAAGGTCCAAGGAGGGGGGGCAGGTTTTGGGATGGTGAGGCTCCATGCTGTGATATTATATATCTAATTCTTTGCTGCTGTGATGGATTGGGCAGATGGATTATGGGATCTGGTTCTCTGGTGTCTGAATAAATGGTTTACTCCTTCTACGTGGAGAGTCTCCTATATTTTGTGATACAGAACCACAATTATCATCTATATTGTTATTATTGCCTTACTAATGTGGCTGTGTGTAGAAAAAGGAGGAAGTTGAGCAGCCTGCTGCAGTTGGGGTGGGCCTCAGACTCCCACCCTGGAAGCACAGTCTCACTTCAACCCCAGTCTGTAGAGGCCTAACCAGGGCCGGAATCCTAGACCAAAGGGGAGCCTACAGTTTTTCACTGCACTAACAGAGCTTTTCAGCTAGCTAACATGGACACAGTCTGCTTTTGCACAGACCCAACCGCAGGTCAGAAATCGACAAAGCTCAAATTGGGGGGCAGCAAACAGACTTTGCCCTGCATCAGACCTCTTCAGGAGTACTGAAAACTTTCAGGGTCCCAGCCTGTCCCTGAAATTCTGGAACCAGCCTTCTGTAAAGAAATGTGGCAGAGCCCAGCTCTAACATCAAGTCCAGAGTTTGGAAGTAGGCTGGAAGAATGGGCAAACAAAAAAAGAATCCCACCATAAAGATCTATTATGGTGGCAAGGAAACTCAGGACACATAAGCAGTGGAAGAGAATGACTCTAAAACATTTACAAGCAATGCCTCAGAGAAAAACATAGGTGGGGCACAAACTCAACTAGAATTCTTGGAAGACATTAAGCAAGAATTAAAAGATGTTTTTATAAATAAAAAGAGAGCACCTGAGGAAAAAAACTGGACAAGAAATGAGAGTTATGGAAGAAAGAATTGGAAAGAGAGTGAACAACATGGCACAAGGGATATAATACTTTTGTCCAAGCCACAAAACTCTCTGAAAATCTGAATTGATCAATTAGAAGTCAATGGTATCATAAGGCATTAAGAAATACTAAAACAAAGTCAAAAGGCTTAAAAAAGACAAAGAAGGAAAATGTAAAGTATCTCAGCACAATGAATCTTAACACAGATAAACGAGAAAAAAAATTTAACAATCACTGAACTATCTGAATGCCATGACCTCCCCACCCCCCACCAAGAGCCTAAACATCCTATTTCAAGAAATCTTAAAAGAAAACTGCCCAGATTTCTTAGAACTTGAAGGCAAAGTGGAAATAGAAAGAATCTGCCTATCACCTTCGGAAAGAAACATCAAAATGAAAACTCCCAGGAACATCATAGCCAAAATCTAGAGCTTCTAGGTAAAAGAAGAAATACTGCAAGCAGCCAGAAAGAAAGAATTCAAGCATTTAGGAGCCACAGGCAGGATCATACATGATTTAGCAACCACTAATATAAAGAAGAGGAGAACTTGGAATATGATATTCCAGAAGAGAAAGGGTTTGGGCTATGGGCTTACAGACAAGAATAACTTACCCAGTAAAACTGAACATAACGCTATAAGGGAAAAAATGGATCTTTAATGAAAGAAAGGACTTTCAAGCATTTCTGATAAAAAGACTAGAGAATAGAGAAACTCTGAAATTAAAATACAGGAATAAAGAGGAACAAAAAAGTTAAACAGGAATGAAAAATAATAAAGAACCAGACAATAATAAATGGCTTACATTAAAATAATGAGATGACACAGGTGTTCCCTCTGAATCCTATCATCATCAGAGTTCATAACGGGAGTCCAATTAGGCAAGGCCTAGGAGTAGTTTTGTTATCTCTTAATCTTAAAAAAAAAAAGGAATGGAAAGGGGAAGAGGAATAGAGGGGCAGGGGGAAGGAAAAGGAAGGTTAGGGAAAATTCTCTCATATAATCAGGGTGCCAAGTAGACAGATGTATACACAGACAAGGAGGAGGACTGAGGGGGAGCAATTATCACTCCAACCTCACTCTCAGCTGAACTGGTCAAAAGAAGGAACACACATACACACACACACACACACACACACACACACACTCTCTGGGTAAAGAAATACATTTCACTCAAACAGGGAAATAGTAAAAGAAGAGCAAAGCAAACTCTAAAAATGTACAAAAATATTTATAGCTCTTTTTGAGGGGGCAAAGAATGAGAATCTGTCCAAGAACTGGGAAATGGACGAACAAATTATGGTATGTAAATGTGATGAAATACCATTGTGCGGAACTCTTATCAGCAAATGATTAATTGGGATTTCAGGGGACTAAAAAGGAAACGAGTTACCCACCTCGTGATAGAGGTGAAGGAATCAGAATGCAAAACGACAACAACTTTGGAGATAGGGGTGGGGTCGGGTGGTAGAGAACATGGCCAATGTGGAAATTTGTTTTCATTAATTTGTGTTTTTAGTAGGTTTTTTTTTTTCTTGTGTTCTCAATTTAGAGGGTGGTGGTGGGAGGGTGAGAAAGTGGATCTTGACTGAATAAGACAAATTTAAAAGATTTTTTTTTAAAAGAAAGCGGGCTCTGCCCTATTTCAGCGATAAACCAGAAAGTAGCATAAGACCACCAAATCACTAGACTTTCTCAGAAATAAAGGACTGATCTGTATTCGATCAACAGTTCTGATTGGCATAATGTATATACCAGTCATTAGTTCTTTTTAAAAATATTTCACATATATTCTCTCATTTTTATCCTTGTAAACAACAGAGTTGAGAGGTGTCCCATTCAAAAGACAGGAAACTTGCCTAAGGTTAACTAATGGAAAAGCTCCAAATGAAGCCATGACTAGTGACTGCCAGTCTAGGGCTCATTCCACTAAATGATGGATAGGGTTAGGTTGCAACCCTGGCTGTATGAGAACAGTGCAGAACTGATTTGGGCTCACCAAGCCCAGACACTAGCTGATTTCTAAATGCTGGAACCTCCAATCTCTCCAGTGAGGAAACACTTTGTCCAATTCAATCAATGCTGATATGTCAACTAGAAATGTCCAGAACAGGTATTAGTCAAATCCGCAGAAACTGGATGTGGAAAAAATTTGCTTTTTAAGTGACTATATTGCTTCTCCCAATAAAGTTAATAGACAAATGAATAATAATGAATAAGGCATAGTATCCTCCATTGTGATGCCTCATTATTCTCAAAGCTTACACCATCAGGGCACAAACTTTGGTAGGTCTGTCATCTGAGAACTAGCCTTAAACATGGAGACACTCATTCCCACAAAGTTAGCCACAAAGTGGTAATTTCTTTTTATTTTTGTTATAATAACTTGTGAAGACCATCTATTGGAGTATGGAGTGGTCCTGATCTGCATTGGTGCGGGAAATATCCAACGAAACCATAGATCTTTGGCATAATGTATGGAATAGTTGCCTTCTGTTGGTTCTAAGTGTTACCATGATACCATGGAAACAAGCTATCAGAATATGGAGGAAAGCAGCTGGACAAAATTAGATGTAGCAATAGGTATCCTAGAAAACAACTGCCTAGTTTAAAGTAGTTCAAATGGTGGTACAAATTCTCATAGAAAAAAATTTCAAAAAATCAGGCTTGAAAATCTATGGGTTTGCTCTCAGTCAAAAAAAAAAAAAGTGCTGACCAGGAAAAAATTAGGGATTAGGATAAAGTATGTAGAGTATGAGTTAAGAGGAGAGAACCATAGGTTCATAGGAAGTTGGAAGGGACTTTAAGTCATACTATGTAATGCCCTAATGTTATAGATGAGAGAACTGAAGCCCAGAGAAGTTAAGAACCATGCCCAAAATCCCATGGAGAGCAAGGAGCAGAGCTAGGATTTGACCTGGGGTTCTCAGATTCCAATTCCTGTGCTCCTTACACTTCACTAAGATGTATCCATTAAGGGAGAAAAGGTTGAGAATTCATAATGACTCTAGTAAAAAAAAAAAAAAACAACAACAAAACTATAAAACCAGTGTAGGGTAGAAAAAGAGGGAAGAAAATGAAATATAAACCATTGGTCTCTACTGTTAGATACCAAGTTCAAAAGAGAAGAAACAGAAGGACTCTTCAAAAATCTTTACATTTATCTAATATAAAATTTTAAATTAATGTTTTGTACTGCCATGTTGTTGTATATTATTTGTTATACTGCCGGTTATTTGTATATTTATCTCCTCTAAGTTCCCAGAGGCCAGGAATCAGACAATGGGCATCTTTATACCCTGCTCTACACCTGGTGAGGGCCTTGCACATAATAGATATACACATTTATTTATTGACTAATTCCTACCATTTACATCCTTCACATGAAATACTGTCAAACATCAATTTACTTCTCACAACTTCTTGAATATCACCAATCTGCTGGTATTCTCCATAGTGAATTTAACTAACAGGCAATCTTTCAGCCTTTTGAATCTACTGAATCTTCTGCCCTTTCTAGGAACAGTACTTGAGTCTCTCTAGGAATAGCTCTTTATCTCAAATACAGGCTGCTCTGTGACACCTTTGAAAGGAAAATCATTAGTTTGTACTCAGGTTTTACAGAAGACAATTTTTAGGGGGAAAGTTAAGTTTTTATTTAGACCAAGATGGCACCTAGGATTTTTGGTTACATAGTCTTTTCTGAAGGTAGCTGGAAATGAATTGTAACTAATGGTCATTTGGATACTTTGAAGTTCCTCGACCTTTCCACTTTCACTTAATTCCTGGGATATCAACACATTCAAGACTGGGCAAAAGTATCATGGAAATCAGGGATATACCAGCAGCTCATTTGGGGCACAGTGGATAAAGCACCAGCCCTGGAGTCAGAAGGACCTGAATTCAAATTTCACCTCAGATACTTACTAGCTGTGTGACCCTGGACAAGTTGCTTAACCTCAATTATCTCCAGAAAAAAAAAAAAAGGAGATTAAATGTTATTAAGGTACTTTGTAATGGAAAACTGAAAATCTTGGAAAAACCCTGAGCTTCTGAGTCAGACGACTCGATTCTAGCTCTGGTTCTGTCACTACCTCACTGTGTGGCACTGATCAAATGACTGTAAGCTTCAGTTTGTCAAATGATCACCAGGCACTTGATTTTGGAACTCTCCAAGCTCTAATTTCTATGACTATCACAAGTTTTAACAGGAAATGAGTAAGAAACACCTCCATCTACTTTAGTTCATTCACAAAGAGGACCTTAATACCGAGCAGTCATATTCATTGTGTCTCATCAAGATGACCAAGTATTTTTCATTTATGTCATTAAATACTTTCTATTTAACTTCAGGATTTCTTTTTTCCTGTGAACACAGTTTCACCTTTAAAGAACTAATCTCTACCCACCTCCTGCCTTATCTTCCTTTTCCTTTCCATGTTTTCACCAGAGGGACGCATGTGGTTATTCAAGTTGATTTATATGTTTTTTTTTTTAAAGATCAAAGTCAAACCATTGAAAGTATGTCGTCACTGTGCAAAGGTAAATACTCTGAAGCTTCTGAAGGCCGGAACTACTAAAATTATTCCTTTTAAAGAAGAAAGGTCATAACAGAACCTAAACCATGTAACTTTAATGTAGTAGAAGAGGTTTTTTACGGAAAAAAAACCAAATATTGTTTCTACCTTGTATTTTTCAGTGTAGAACTATGAAAGTAAGTTTTCTCTTGCTACGACTCTTTTCAAAATATATTTCTAAGCCATAATGGTAAAAAAGAATTTCCCCAACCACTTAATAGTTTATAATCCATTCAATACTTCCTTAGTAGATAGTTTCATGAGTTGCTGTCAACTAGGAGTAAAATTCCATGAAGAGCCCCCCAACACTTAATAGTTTCTTAAATGACTGCTGATCCATGTCCTTAACAAACACTAGGACAGTCCTACAACCCCCCTATTTTTATTATTTTACATAAAGAAGACTGAGTAGGTGTAGAACTGTTTAGAAAGTTCTCCTCATTGGAGAAACTTGGTGAGTTTATTTGCATATTGTTTATTTAAAATGTTTCCTCCAGTGATGGGCTGGAGGTGGAATGAGACATGTATTTTTTTTTTTGGTGTATGGCCAATGCTGGAATTCATTTTCCTTTACTATTCATATTTATTATAAGGTTTTTTTTGTCTCTCCTTTTCTTTTTTCAATGGGGAAGGGGAGGGAGGTGGGAGGGAGAAAATTAAATTTTTGTTAGTTGAAAAAAATTAAATTAAAATGATAAAACATTTCCTCTCCACAGAATCAGTATCAATGTTTTGTGAACTGAAAGCTAAGAAATGATAATACTATGTTCCTAAGGAAATTTGTTTATGTTCAATCCCTTTGCCCATTCAGTAAATTCCACAGATCCAGAATTGCAGTAAGAGTTGAAAGAGATCATTTCAAGACTTTTGTAACACTTTACTAAAAGGAAGTGCTTCAGATATTTTGAATTACTATTTTTTGTTTACAGAGTGAAAGTTGGTGAACATTCCAGGGCAAAATTCCACAATCTATCTACTAGATCCACCATGAACAACTCAACCTTAACTCTCAGCAACTTCTGGCTTTTTTTTTTAAAGGGAAATATGGACACCCCAAACACTTATAAAAACCCCAAAACTAACCTGAAATCTGTTACTGACCCAGGCTAGCTACTAAATTAAGTAGTCTCTACCTCCTCATTTTAGTGGTAGAAGGAAGTAAAGGCTCTACAGGAAAGAGTTTTTCAAAAGCTAAGCCCCTTTTGTAAAATGGTTTGCTAGTTAGGGCTAATGCTGAGATTGTAGATTGAAAAAAAAACAGTGAAGTCTCATTAAAATGCAAGGTAATATGATCAAATTCACACAAGAAGTTGCTAAAAAATAGTAATCAAGAGATACCTCCAGTCTTGAGGATAAGAAATAGGCTCTAAGTGCTAACTACAGTTAAACGAATGCCTGAAAACCAGAAACATCTCTGTGAAACCCTGTACAGCAGCTCACATTAAAGCGCTCTGGTTTTCTTCATAACACTCCAGTGAGGTATATAGCAGCAGTATTAAAAGTCCCATTTTTGCATGAGGAAAATTAAGATTGAAGGAACTTGAGTGACTTCCCAGTTTCTATTCATTCACTTTATCTCTCTCTCCCCCTGCATTCTCCCCGCCCCCACCCCCAGAATGTAAGCTGTTTGTGAATAAAGATTGCTTCATTCTTTGTATGTCTTCTTAGCACAAGGTCTATCACAACAGGGGGAGCCTGACAGATACTTTTTGGTTGTCTTTAAAAAAAAAGCTCATCAATTTTTGAGACAAGTTCCAACTGAAAATTTTGTAGTCTCTGAGTTCAGACAGTAACATTAACAAAGAACACTATTTAAGAGTCATCTACTAAATGTGATCATCATTTAAATAAACTGTCTGAAAGGTGTTCAAGGCCACAGCCACCTGCATGTAATTAACCAGAGATAAATGTTAATAAAGTTTTTAATAACAGCCCTTTAGGTTTACAAAAGGTCCCTCCTTCCTCATTACATTGTGAGGCAGGCAGTGAAGGTATCATCATCTCCATTTTGAGGTTAAATAACTTTCCCAAAGTCACACGGCTAGCCCTTGTCTGTCAGAATCCCTATGCAAGTCTCCTGCCCAACTTCTCTATGCCATATTGTCTTACAAGTATTTGTCTGCAGAGTACCTTTATAAAGGAACACACATCATGATCTGTCCTTAAGACAGATGAGAAAAATCTTACAGAAAAAATCATTTTCAGTGGGCATTAGAGAGCATTTGTTCAATGAGTACAATTCTCGGATAAAAGGAAAATCCTTAATAGAGACAAACAGTTAGGAAGTGGTAGCTCAATACAAGGCCCTATGAAGGATACAAATGACTTCTGCTCTCAAAATACAATCTAACTAGAAAGACAAAAGACATACCAAGTGTAAAGACAAAGCAGTTACATGTTTGGTGGCAATGATTAGAGTAGGACAGATGACAGCTACAGGAACAGAAAGGAGGGAGGGAAAGATCACTGTGGGCTGGGAGGGGAGGAAGGGCTTCACAAGGGGTAGGAAGTGGGCTGAGTTTTGCAGGAGAGTAAGATGCAGAGGCAGAAATAAGGAAAGGGGAATATGGACAAAGACTGAAGTAGGGAATAGGAAAGGCATAATGGGGGAGGAGCAGAGTATTTCAGGATGGCTGGAGGTGGACTGATTGAGACAAGCGGTGGAAACTAAGATGGCAAAGATAAGATTATGGCCAGATTACACTTAAGTCTTGCAGGCTAAAGATTTTGAACATTATCATGTCAGCAAATTTTCTGATGAAATAGGTGGTTTATGAAGATTATTCCGGCTTCAGCGTACAACTGGAATGTAAGAGAGAAACACGAGGTAGGAGAACGATTGAGCAATTCATCACTCGACTTACTAACTGCCTAACAAGTGCAAGGTACTGCTATGTTTCAATCCAGGTGTGAAGCGGTAAGAACTTGAATGAGGATGAACAAATGCCAAATTTGATCAAGAATTCCTCATAAATTGTGAATGTAATTTTATACATTAATAAAAACCAACTAACTTATATTACAACCACTGACACTTAAATAGGTACTTCCATTTTCCTTCCTTGAAATTACTAAATCATTAAAAACAAACAACACCCCCACCCCAACCTTTCTGTGCTTTTCTCTTGTTTTATTTCTTCCTGGGAGGAAATAAAACCCCACATCAACAAAGCTAACCAATATATACTGCTTGCCCAAAGGATATGGCTATAAATTACCTTTGTACACGGGGCTATAAATGTGACTACAAATTACCTTTCACACTAGGGATTCTAACTGTACCTATAAAATGTTCCACCATCACTACTGAAGCATAGTAGGAATCGCATTCTACATAAAGTTTAAAAACTGACATCCCTTCTGAAAAGGGGAATTATGTTATTAGGAACTTTCCTTGACAACTGCTACAGAACAAAGCCATACGTTACTGGGTCCAACAGGAGGAAACCTAGTTAAGGAAAAGATCCTAGTAGCGTTTCCTTACGTTGCACATTAGGTCACCCTGAAACTCTACAACCATATGGACAATGTCCCAAAGGCCTCCATTAGGACCATCCTCTAGCTTCTCAGGAATCGCAAATCTGTGACAAACGTGTCAAATGCCACCAAGATTCAAAAGCCAAGCTTCCTAGTGAGTTTCCTGCGGTGCTGCAATAAGCTGACATCTACGCAATTTAGTTTCAAAATATTTCATAGCGTCCAATTCCTAACCAGCCTCCATGCCTCAACATCGGGTGTACTAGCCCTGTTAGGTTCTGAAATCTTTCCACAATTCGCACACTATCGGAATTACTTATGTTCTGTATCGAAACCTGTTCACAGAACCGTGCAGTGACACCAGATGGCCTACTTCAGTGTCTGTGCGTGGGAAAACATTCTCAAATGCAGGTCTGGCTGGGAAGTAGAGAGTTCTCAGTCAGAGGTCTCTGGGCCTCAGTTTCCTCATCTATAACACGGGGATATGATTTGCACTAGCCCGCTGGGGTTGTAAAGAAAGCACTTTATATCAGCGAGAGCCATTACCTCATAAAAATCGGGCACGGAATAAAACATTAATCGATACCGGCCCCCGAGCCCGGGCGATGAAAGAGCCAAGACCACCTTTCAGGAAATACACGGTTGGTTAGGAAATCGCGATCTAGGCTGAGGGAGCGGCCGGAGAGCCGGACACTTGGACAACGCGTTCAGGGCAGCTCTTCCAGCCGCGCCTCTCTCCCTATCGGGGGTCCGGCTTCCTCCCAGCCCCGCGGGCCTTCACACCCCGGGATTCCAACAGGGCCAGCCTCCCGCTTCTCAAATCAGAAGCGGTTTCGTCACTTTCCCCGAGCCCCGGGGGTTCACACCGGCCCCTTCACCCGCCCCGCGCACTCCGCTCACGCCAGGGCGCATAAAGCGGCGGCGCCTTCCCTCTCAACCTTCCGCGAATCGGGACCAAAAGAAGGGAAGGGCCGGCCGAAAAGCGCCCGAGGAATGCCGCCGGGAGGTGCTCCGGGCTCGGCAGCCTAAGCCGCCCTCGAGTGGGGTCGGGTCCACCCTCCCTCCGCGCCCCGGGGTTGGCTCACTTACCGCGATGAGGGCGCTGCTGGAGCGGCTCTGCTCCGCGGCGGTGCCGTCCGAGCCCTCGACCGCCGCGGCAGGGGCCGGGGCCGGGGCGGGCGGCGCGGCGGCGGGGGCCGGGGCGGGCGGCGCGGGCTGCCGGTGCTTGCCGGCGCGTTTGGCCTTGGCCTGTAGGCAGCGCTGGTGCAGGGCGAACGTGTGCTGTCGCTCCAACTCCAGGCGCTCGGGCGACACGGCCTCGTAGCGGGCCTCGCAGGTGCTGTGGTGCCGCCGGCACAGCTCGATGCGGCGGCGGAGGCGCTCCATGACCGCGCTGTGCCGCGGGATCGCGAACTCCGCCATGGGGCAGGGGGGCGGCAGCAGCACCATGGGCCGCCGCGGGCGCCGAGCCGCGCCGCCTCCTCCGCTGTCCCACCCGAGCGGCCCGAGCCGGGCCCGGGCCCCTGTGGTTGCTTCCTTCCCCTTCCCTTTCCCGGCGGCGGAGGCAGCTGTCCTTACAGTCGGGCCATAACCCCGAGGCTGGCGCCGCGCACGGAGGACGGAGCGGCCGCCCAGCGGGCCCGGGAGCCCAGCGTCTTCTCGGCGGAGGCCGCGATCCCCCGCCTCAGGGCCTGGTCGACCCCCGCGGCCCTATTTCCATTGTTTTCCGCGCCGCCTCCGCCACCGCCATCTTGAAATTGTTCGGGACGCTCTCGGGAGGAGGCGGGCCCTCCGCCGGCGGCGACGGAGCCTACGTTCGACGTTATGATTGATAGATAGGCCTTGGACCAACCCGAGAGGAGCGGGAGAGCTACGCAATTGGAACTGTGCGTACGGGGCGGGACGTAGGCTCGGAAAAATAGCGTTTAAAAGGAACTGGAAGGAAGGAGAAAAGAAGACAACCAATGAGAAGGCAAAGGTCTGGGGCGGAAACAGCGTTTAAAAGGAACTAAAAAAAGGGAAAGGAAGGCGACCAATGAGAAGGCGAGGAATCGGGACGGAAATAGTGTTTAAAAGGAACTGAAAGGAGAAGGAAAAGGAAGGCCGCCAATGGGAAGGCGAGGGTCTGGGGCAGGGTAAGCGTTGAGACGGGAGGGGGCTGGGTGAGCTAGAAGATGATTGACATGCTTAGCACCCAGCGAGGACAAACTCTTATCAGGTGTCCGAAGGCGTCCCAGAGTTCGCCTCCGTGCCAGGCCCTTCTTTACTCGCAGTCGGTTTGGTGGGATGTGTAATCCGAAAGCGCGTGCAAAAACTAGCCTTCTGCGGCCTCCTACACTGGCGTGAGGTATTACCGCTAGGCCAAGGTTAGCAATTTGAACCCGGTGTGCGATCCGCTTCCAAGCAGGACGTTTTCTTTCTGCGCTTTTCCTGGGACTGGAGAACACAATGGTTCCGTATCAGTCCCAAGCAAGAGCAAGTATTATCAACACTGTGTCTAGTATCAGATGAGGAAAACCCAGGCAAAAAAAAGCCCATTTTAACTCTTCCGGAAACCTTTCCCTAATCAAGTGACAATATCCTAAGACTATAAATGCTCGACTTCGATAATCAAGTTGCAAATGCCGGTAAGTTTGCACTATTCCTTATTACATGAAGAGGCAATGGAGATTTTTCTGCCTTTCAGAACCCCAAAGCAGGTATTTTAAGGGGTGATTGTGAAGAGGCCCTTCACCTATAGGAGCAGGTGAGATGCGGAACGAATTTATTAAAGCAGAGAACAGCTGCCGCTTCTATGCGGAACCAAAAGGAATGTCAAATTATTATAGCTTAAGGGTATAAAAATACCTCACATTAAACTGTGAGACTGGTAATTTATTCCTGTAAGACTAAACATTTGTTTCTCTGCCTCCAAGGATGGTGCCTCTCTTGGGTCATTAGGCCCGCCCCCATCGCTCAGGTCTGGTGCGGATTCGCAATAAAAAGGGAAAAGCTGAATAGATTTTAATTTTCTTTATTAGAGTAAACTGTTACATTATAACTTAGCCAATATATTTATATATGCATATTGCATCTATAATTATCCTTCCACAACAGACACGGGAGTGGTTGCTGAGACAACAGTTCCTTTTTAGCAATACAAGGAAACTGCTCTCAAGGACTTATGGAGGCAATACTGGCTTGAGACTGTATGGGCCCAAATCAAGTCAAACAAATAAAGTCACTGGCTAAGAGCACCCTGTTTACTGCCCTAAGTGGAGGCACAGGAAAGAACACATGCTGCACCACCACCACCTTTATCACTGACACCATCTCGTTAACGGATCTTTTCCTTAAAGTCACCATACGTCTCAGGGCACATTTCCTATTAATTTGTTGGAAATGTTCACCATTTCCTTCACTTAAAGATAAAACCAAATGTGAGCCAGTAATGAGAATCAATTTTGCTGCATCTATATGCACACCCCCCCTTAGTACAGCAACATAAAAAAAAATCCCTCCATTCATAGAAAAGCTTCCTTTTGGCATAGTTTTCAGTAGTACTCCTAGTATCAGAAAATAAAACTGGAGTCTATCTGGTATGGAGTAACAAAGTTACTTTTTGAGAAATATCATCATTGGCCCCCCCCAGTCCTTACCACCTACATACAAATTAACATCTGAAAATACTTTGCATTCTATGATCTAACCAACAAGATCAAACAAGCATGTTTTTCTTTGTTTTGCTGTTCAGGCTCCCAGTTTCCTTTCCTGAACCCAAATTCCAATTATATAAAAATCAAAACTTTCCTAAGACAGTTCCTAATACTCTGTTGAGTCAAGATCTATATTAACTTTCCCACAATGTGTTGGAAATTAAAGGGAAGAATGACCTTAAACACCCTTTTCCCCTCAAAAATCAAAGTGGTGCACACTAAAGGGGAAAACATGCATAATAAAGGTAAAGAAGCTTAGTCAAAAGCAGAAGAGATTAACATGTAGCTTTAATGCAACACCATTTAGTAGCTTGACAAATGGAAAAGAATAGCACTTTTTCTGTGAATGGGAGAAACTGAGGAGCACATCTGTTGGACAGGAATTTGCACATTAATGAATCAGACAACTGGAGTGTAAAATAACTAAACATTGTTGCCTCTTGTTGAGCTGCTGTGCAAAGTGCTGCTGGTCATCCACGACAAAGCTGTCAGATACTGAAGGAGGAGGCCTCACCTTACTCTAGGAAAGGAGAGTGAGCCAGGAAGAGCCACTGTTTATAAAACACTTGTGTTAAGTAATAGGGAGTCTATGGGACAAGTCCTGAAAACTTCCTGGTTGTGTAGGGTGCACGAAGATGCCCATTGTAAAGAATCAAAATAGTGCAGGGTCAGCTTAAGTTTCCATAGCCCAGGCAGAAGAAAATGGCCAAACTCAACGAGAGGCACATATGTTCTGAAGGTACAGTTGCAAGTGCCATGGTCCCATACTTTTGCTTCAAGTAGACACCTGTAAACATGCTTTCAGGCCCTTACTAAACAAAGGTTTATTTGTACTGGACTTCATTGCTACATTTATGGCCGCTTTGACCTAGCAAGATAACACGAGATAGCATTGAACAGGCAGAAGAAATATTCTCTACTCTTCCACCTTTAAAAAAAAGGTGCCAGTCATGGAGTAGTCTACCAAATAAACTGACACCACCATTCCTTTTGAGAATTCTCCAGTCACCTCCTGCTGTTCCCAATAAGAACACTGTGGAGTGTCTACCTATTCAGTGCAAGGACAGTGAGTCAGTACATTTCAAGCTATTCTAAACAAGTAGAGCTAAAATATCAGCATCCAGCCCCCAACGTATTTCAGTAGAGTGGACATCATTACAAAGCACTAACTCTCTGGAGTAAATGCTCAGATAACCCTCACCTGCATTTTAATTCCTCCCCCCCACCCCCAAGAAAAGACCAGTAGTATACTAAGCCAAACTTGGCAAACTTTTTGTTTGAATTGGAACCCCCTACATTCAGTGTGCTTTAAGATGCAATTGTTGTATGAAGAACAAATAAAGATTTGAAAAAACTCAACGGTTATGTATACCAGGCGGCTCGTGCTACAAGTCCCCAACAACCCCCTCCTCTAGCCAAATCCTTTTTTAACAACTGCATTTAGTCTGAAATCAAATCTGAATCAGCTTGTCTGTTCTGACCACTACAATCTCTAAAGACATAAACAGAAACATGAGGGACTGACTATGCTCTGCTCCGTACTTGGACACTGCAGACACTGGAGTCTTCTTTTCTCTTTAAACCCTATATGTATTTGTATTATATAATCACTCAAGTTTAACACTGTGCTGAGCATATAATCATTTCCAGCAATGGAGGGCAAGCTGCACTCTGAAGAAACTGCATAGCAGCAGGGAAAAGCCTGGGATACGGGAAACAATATCAAGAGTGGAAGGAGAAATTGTTAAAAGCCCACACATACACACTCGCACACCCCAACAGCCCCAATGAGTAGTGCTCAAAGTCTAGAGAAACCACAAAAGGTGAGAGCCCAGACAACCAGCCTGGGAAGCCTGAATGCCTAAGTACCAATGGTAAGTCTCCCCACCTATTTATTCTCAGTGCCAACTATGGAATACTGGGAACTTAGCAGTAACCAAAGGCAACACAACACACATATTGTGGCCTGATCATGCTCCTTCCAACACAGAGTGGAAAAAGAAGGGCCTTTCTTGTGGCTCTGCTTTAATACAGCTTAATCAAACAGTATCTATTATGGTCTGGAAATTCTCCCCCAATCTCAAATCTCCAGAAGAGGTAGAATGAAAGAGTGGGAGAGAGAAATTAATGTTATCCACACAAATGACTTCACTTTAAACATGATTATCAATTTTAAGGGACATAGACACTTCAATGTTTTGGAATATCGAAGTTTATAAAAAAAAAACTATGTTATAAAAACTGCAATTTATCACCTAGCATTTTCTAAACTTTGCTGTTATTTTTCCAAGGATAGATTAATACATTAAATTAAGCCAAGGCTCTTGAAGATTGGCAATACTCTAACATTCTATTTTTTAAAAGTGTTTTAAAACCAAAACAAAACAAACCAAAAAAAAAAAAAAAAACACAACAAACCAAACCACCCAACAGGTTAGTTGCTTCATGTTACATCCAGAATCCATAGCCCATACATTAAATGCTTTCTTTCTACAGGAATGGTGTTCTTTTTTATCACAATTTCAATTAATTACTGCTAGATGCTCAAATTTTCATTGGATAGTAGTTGACTGGAATCTGTTGATAGTGAAGTCTTGAGGTTTTTCTGGGTTTCAACATATAAGGTGTATCCCAGGTCCTCTCCTAGGATCACATCGAGGGTAGGGGAAAAAGGGAATCACAGATCAAGTTCTTAAATTCTTTCAATCTCTTCGTGGCTTTCTGTTTCTGGGTGATCTGTTCAAAACTTCATCTTCCTGTTGGTTGAAAAGAATTTCATAAGAAATCCATTGTTATCATCAACAAATGCTTACTGAAATGCTTGCTAGTGTGGCTAAGACAGAGTTGCTATCCGTAAGGGTCATACAATCTGGCTAAGACGACAGGCCATATAATAATCTGAATACAAGACATACTTTCCTCCCAAGTCTGACTTTAACAAAAACTGACAGATGAGTAGTTGTGACCTGAAACACTTCTGTCAATGGCCAATTTTTATGAGGAATATTCAATATGTATTTATGGGTGGTTCACATTGGGACCAAAACTAGGAGGAGTCCACTGGGTCCATGCTTGAACAAAACCTTTCTAGATCGCTACATCCTGTGTCAGAATGCCCTCTCCATCATCAAGGACTTTAGTGGACACCTGGGACTAAAGAAGCATAAAAAGAACAAAGCAATCGAAGGACTTCACATGCCAAATACCAGACGCATAAGAGACAATGAAAAACTAGAAGTTTAAAGGGAAAGGTAATTGTTGACTAGGGTGATCAGTGAGGGTGTCATGGAAAAGATGAGAGTTCAGCCGTGTTTTGACATAAGAGTAGGATTTGGACAAGTTCATGGAGCAGTATTAGTATAAGCAGAGGTGTAAAACCAAGAGTGCTTATGGGACACTCAGGGGACATCTGTAGGATTGGATTTATCTGTGTTAGGCAGATAACCTAACATTATCACATTGGACAGAATTTCAGACTGAACGAAACCTTTAAATTTAGATTAGGGCAACTCTTTAAAATCTTAGGAAAACAAGGATTTATCTTTCATATCATTTATTGTGAAAATTAATTGTGGTATTTGTACTGTAACTGTACAATCTCAAAGCAGATAAAACGTGATCTCTTCCATAACCAGCCTAGTATTTGTATGACTCTAACAGTCTCTAAGTGCAACTTATGATATAACTGTAATTGTTTTAATATGAATTTAAAGAAATGAAAGCTGTGGTCATACCTCCAAACTGGCCTTTCCTTACCTCTGCTTTAGGTTTTCTATCTTCATCCTCTTGACTAACAGTACCTGCATCCTCTTCAGCATCACTTTTTTGCTTCTCTTCTATAAGAGAAGTTAAAGCAATTAAGACAACATTCTAAATAAAACAAATTCAGTAAACATTAAGCCAAGTGTTTGTTTTTGTTTTTTTGCTATGAGACTCTGCCTTGTGCCAGATGCTTGGAAAGACATAAGAAGTTAAAATCAGACACAGTCTCTGCCTTCATGGGGCTTATAGTTCAACAGAAGGTTGAGATAAAACAAATACAATAATATTACAGGGCAAATGTATTAGAGATTATAGAATAAAGGGGTGTTTGTGAAGAAGAGAACTCAGGGATGGGGACATTTGAGTCTTAAAAGAAGGAAAAACATTCAACAGGGAGGGAGAACATAACGAAGGCACGGAGGTGAGCAATGAGATGAGGGCAAAAAAGGACAGCGGGACCAGATTGTATAAGACCAGAAATGCTATATTTTTTGTGTGTTTTCCTTTGTAGCATGGCCAATATAGAAATGTTTGTATGACTTCACATGTATAATCAATATACTGCTTGTCTGGGAAAGAGAATTTGGGATTCAAATTCTGTAAAAATGAGTATTAAATAACAAAAATATATTAAAAAAAATTTAAGTCACAGACTAATAGCAGAAGTAGGAACAAGTTTAGAGGGAAAGAGTAAATTTGGTTTTAGACATGCTGAGGGGAAATCCATATAGAGTTATGAGCAAAAACTTCTGGCAAAATCAAGTTATTTGGCATTTGTTAGCCTTTGAATCCTGAGTTTCAACAGATAGTATTTAGCGCTACAGAATTGAATTATTTAATGTGTCCTCACCAATCTTCTCTTCAGTTTCTTCTTCTTCATCTCTCTTCTCCTTTTCCTCCTCTTTCTCCTCCTCCTCCTCCTCTTCCTTCACATCTGGTTGAGGAGCATCAGTCTTCTTATACTCTGCAGCATTGGGCTGTTTCTGAAACAAAAAAATCCTCACAAAATTGACTGAAGGTTAATGTAAATTAGGAAGGTACTTGTGAATTGGTGAGCCACACGAGGGTAGAAACCACAGAGCCCTTTTAGCTTTGTTATTTCTTCTAAATTGCCCAGGAGAACCCTGCTTTTATCTTTAAGTCAGTCACCAAATTTTACTATCTTCTCAAATAATTTTCTCCAAGGAAACCTATACCTTTCCAGAACAGCAGAAGAGGATCACAAGGAACAACGGCAAGGCCACAGTAAGGATATAGACCACCCAAAGCCATGGACGTTCCTCAGCTGCTTCAAGCATTTGCCCCATGACGCCAGGCTGGAATATAAACAGAAGGTGTTTCATTTAAATCTTGGCTAGAACCACACTTTATTACGTAGATAGTATGGTTTTCCCCTCTTCTTGACTAAAATGTCCTCACCTCTATCTCATAGCACTCATTAGGTCCTTCAAGACTCAGCTTAAGCACAGCCTTCTATATAAAGCTTTTTCTGATCCCCAACTGCATGTACCATCCACCTCCCCCAAACTACCTTGTACATATTTATTTTTTTAAAATGTGCTTCTTGTTTCTCAAAAGATTCTCCCTGAAGGCAGGGCTTTTTATCCTAGGCACTAAACATATTGCACAGCACATAGGAGGTTCTTAACAAATGCCTGTTCATTGAGACGTTCACCCAATTCTCCTGCTCTAATTCTACACTGTCTATATTCCTAAAAGAAAAGTCTCTATTAAAAGGATCCAGTGTGCAGCTTAAGCTTCTGACTTTTCAAAAGTGTAATTCACCAAGATGGGACAATCAAAAAGCAAACTATTACATCAATTTGGTTAATGGAAGTTCTAAAATTGAGCCTTAAGTTCTAGAAGATCCAGTTCAATTTCCCTTCATTTCCCTTTTCTTTTGGAACTTGTGCTTTTCTGCATGGGACAGTAAGGCTCAAATTTTCTAGTCCCTTTGAATATTTTAGTGAGTGAACCAAACAACACTTCAGTGAATTCTTGTGCCTTCTCAGAAGCACATCACCAACCTCTGCAGCCCCATCAGCAGCTTTCTTCAGACCCCATCCATCATTGGCCCAATCATCTGCAACTCCTCGGTCTGCACAAATAATAAAGTTGTCAAAAAAGATGTCGGAGGTCATGGACCATAGCTCCAGGCCCACAGCACTGAAAGGAGTCATTTTGAAAGGCTCTAGATCTTCAAAGAAATCTGGATTTGGAATCTTCCTGGGTTTCCAGATTCCCTATAAAGAAAATAACAAGGAATTAATACAAGCAAGATCCTGTTTCTACACTCCTTATAAAGATAACTAAGGCGCATGTATATAGCTGCAAACCATCTCTCATCATGAAAACAAAAATTTTAAGTCTTTCTAAAAAAGGAGCAAACAGATTCACAAAGACCAAGGGAAATTGCATTTAAGATCACTAGAACAGTAACTATTAGGTTAGGAGGTAATGGATTTTGGTCTATTTTTTATCTACCCCATTCAAATCACTTGAAATACACCTTGTAAAAAATTAAAGAACATAGGAAAGTTTAGCACTCAACACCTTCATAATCACCCATCTCTCAAAGGGAAATGCCTTCATTCTACAGTTTGAATGATAAGTCAACTAGTAGAAGTAGAAGTCAAGGTACTACTCTTTATTTCAGATCCTATCCATTAAATCATAATGGCCCTTAAAAGTGTTGAGATTTTTAATTTCCTTACTGAACGATTCCTGTCTTCTCAAATATTCCTACTCTCATCCTTCCAAAATCATTGTAAGCCTTTCTCTTTATGGACTGCAATGAAACCCTTTATTTAAAATAATCTCTCCTGCATAAGGAATGTGCAAACATGCATGTTTTTAGGATTCTAAAAAAATATTTTAGGACAATTAAAAGTCTTTTAAGTTAACAAAACATTACTATATGAGAATGAATTGAATAGATTTTATTTGCTAAAAGCTCAAAAGGTTTGTAACCTCTATTATCTAATAATATTGTTTAAATTCAGTTGTTAATTTTTAAGTAATTTAAGCAACTCTATACATAGCCTTGTTTGCTCCTCATATTGACCCTATGATGTATGCTGGGGTAGATATTTTCCTAATTTTAAGGCTAGGAGAGGTCATATGATTTGACGGTGAACAAATGATTAGCTAGGACAAGAGCCCAGAGCTCAGCTACAGGACTGAGGCACCACTGCCACCTTGTGGTTGCATTCCTAAACCAGAGGTTCTGGTTTCAATGGGAGAAAGGGACAAATCTGTAAACTGTAAATTATAAGGTGACATCATATTATAGCCTCCATTATTTAAGTTGATAACATTTAAAACCACTCAGCTATCTCTGCATTATCATAAAATCTGAACTTTGAATACTCTCAGAATCAATGGAAGAAATCAGGTAGCCACCTTCTCAACAAAATGACCACCCTCAAAGTCCCCAAAGACTCAAGAGATCAAACCAGCACCAGACACCAACCTGGTAGTTAGGATTGTCGATCATAGGTGCTTTCCATTTGCCCTTGTAATTGGGATTGTCGATGGTAGGTCTTTGCCAGACACCACAACCAGGAGCTGACTCACATTTTGGGTTTGCAATTTGGGGAGCTTCCCACTCTCCATCCATATCTTCATCCCTAGAGATAAAATTTTAGGATTTTAAATATATTCTGCTACATATGGAATATTCATTGCTTTTGTCTAAGATACTGTTTGTTTAAAAACAACCTAGCTTTGTAGTGCTACACCGTTTCAATAGTTTTAGTATTCTGCTATATAGTATATAATATTCTGCTAATGACAGATCCTTAATCCCAGCGAAATCTTAAAAATTCCTTTTTAAAAAAAGGAAAAAAAGGAAGGGGGTGGGGAGAAAGGCTTAGACCTACCAGTCCTCGGGCTTCTCTGCATCTGGGTCAGATACATATTCAGGCTCATCATCCAACCAGCCTTCAGGTTTTGTAGCATCCTCATCTGGAATCTTAGCAGGAGCAGACTCATCCCTTAAGAGTTGGAGGAAACGGATATGATAACCTTGTTAATTATTAGCACCACGCTCCACCAAATCTACTGATACCATTTATATAAGGTTTGCAAAGCATTTTCCTCACAACCCCCTAAATAAGGCACTCCAAGTATCATTATCCTCATTTTAAAGATGAGGAGAGCTGACTAAGGGACTGAGAGGTTAAGTGACCAGCCTACAATTACATTAAGTTATTGAGGGCAGTATCTGAACCCAGTTTTCTTGATTCTAAATCAAGCAATCCCTCCAGGACACCAAGTAGCATTTTAGCTCTACTCAAGATCATGGAAAGAATATGACAGGAGAGAATCAGGTATGTTCTATGTGAGCTATTCTGCCCTGGCCCCTCCTGGCTCACTCATAGTATTCCTTATTTTCTTAAGAACACTACGTTTGTATTATACTCCTTTGTGTACGGAGCCACCACCTTAGTTTTTAGGCATTCATCTCACCGCATCTGGTCTATTTCAATAGTATCCTTATTGGTCTCCCTGACTCAAGTCCCTTCTTAATCCAATCTTCTACACAGCTCCCAAAGTGACTTTCCTAAAGTATGCATTTGACCATGTCACTAACTCAAGAATTCCACCGACTTCCTATTGCTTCTGTTTGGTCCTTCACAATCTGGCCTCAATTTATCTTTTCAGTCTCACTATACGTAATACTCCACTCATCACAACACACTTCTGGGTCTAACCAAACTGCCTGTCTGTTCTTTACATACTAGTCCCCCATGCCTACCAAGTTCTTTGTCCTCACAGAATACCTAACTTCCTTCAAGATTTAACCCAGGCACTACCTTCTATGTGGAACCTTTCCTGATCCTGCCAAATTCAAGTATCCTCCGCATTCCTCAACAGCCTTGTATTCATACAGACTATACTTAATGTATGTACACACACTGGTACATAGAAATAACTTATAAATGCTTATAATTTGATATTATATTGCCCTTCTCTGAATGTATGCTCGTTTAGAGAATAACTCCTTTTTTGTATCTTTGCTTCCTCTGGCACCTAGAAGAGTACCCTGAACATCACAAATAAATGTTAAGTGACCCAAAGTACTGAGTGTGTGTGTGTATGTATGATATCTGTATATGTATGTATATACATCTCCATGTCCTTTATAAAGTTAATCAGAACAGATAAAAAAAAGCTTTATAGCTGTAATCTAGCTTTGCTTAGATATAGATGATTTGGCCACTTACCAAAAGCTAAAAACTTAAAAAAAAAAAGTAATTAAATCAGTACTAAAAGCAGGTAGTTTACAATTGTCTCTATACTGCTTTACACTTGAATTATTTAATATAAACATGAACCAGCCCCAGTACAGAAGAAAATAATATTAATTTAGGAGACCTGAGGGCTGGGGTCTATTCCTACTTTGCTACTCAGCCAGCTAAGTGACCTTCAATAATTATATCTTTCTGGGAGTCAGCTTCCCATTGTGCAAAATAGAGGTGTTCCAAGAGTTCTTAAAGATAAATTCCAACCATAGAATTCTTTTCTTAAAATTCTGAATTTACATAACAACAGCTCCCATTCTATATTCAAGTACTTACTATAATTAAGACTGACTACCCTAGCAGTAAAAAAAGCTCTTCAAGTCACTTAGCCCTCACTCACCAGTCATCTGGTTTGACAGCATCAGGATCTGGTATCTTGGGCCTCTCATCCCAGTCCTCAGGCTTCTGGTCATTTGGGTCCTCAATTTCCCGAGGAGGATTCACAGGAGGGGTCATATCATTCAGCAGGTTCCCACTATTCACAACTGTTTGATCAACTAATATTTCAAAGCTATTATCCGGATTCAAGACTATGAGGAAAAATTACAGGAAAATATTACAGAGTAAGAGGAATCTTGCCTATTCTAACACTGCTCCTTCCACCCTCTCCACTGCCCAAACATAACAGTCCTTAGAGCTACTGATTCCCTTCTAATACAGAAAGGCCTTATCACTCAAGCACTTATTAAACATTTATATTCCGTGCAAGACTGGATCAAAAGTGTTTATCCAACATAAGATCTGAAGGGAGAATGGAGGATGGCTTATATTATACCTCACTCACACCACTGACATAGCACAAACTGTTATTCCCCATGGCAAGACAAAAGAACTTTTAAGTCAATATAGCTGTAGGGGGCAAAGATACCTAAAGTTTTGACTGCATCGCTAATCTTAATTTTAAACGAAGTAATGAAAAAAAATCTGTTTTAAAACAGTGGGAAAATTATGTACTCTACACATGCATATTTCTATCACTTAAATAACCCCAATTTGCCATAACATTATTTGAGCAACAAAGAAAATAACAACTAAGAGAAATTAAGGTCAGTCTAAGGGATTAAGATAAACTAAGAATTAATCAATTAATTGATTAAGAAGTAAGATGGGGAAGCTAGGTGGCGAAGTGGATAGAGTGCCAGGCTTAGAGTCAGGAAGAATCATTTTCCTGAGTTCAAATCTGTCCTCAGATACTTACTAGCAGTGTGACCCTGGGCAAGTCACTTAACCCTGTTTGCTTCAGTTTCCTCATCTGTATAATGAGCTGGAGTAGGAAACCACTCCAGTATCTTTGCCAAGAAAACCCCAAATGGGATTACAAAAGAGTGAGACACAATTAAACATAAGGACTAAACAACAACAAAGGAATTAAGGCAGGTCATCCAGTGCTCTCTAGAAACATTCCTCTGTAAAACATTTGCTTTGGGACAGAAGTTTGCTCTTAAAATATTCAAGCTTAAATCTTGTCTGAACTTGCATTTTGAACTTTCAATGTTAAAAAAAATGACGACTGTTGTTTTATCTCTAAAAAATAGTGTCAATATAGACTTCTTTTACTAAACTAAAAAAAGTTCCCTTGCTTGGCAGCTCCCATCCAAATAAGAGAATTTCTGATACTCCCACTAGGCTCAGCCTCATGGCTATTACCTAATGTATACAGATGTGTTTTCTTATCAGTAAAGTAGGTCTTCAGATCTGTGTCTGGTCTTTTAGCATGCTTCTCCTCATAGATGCCCGACTTTGGGTTTTTATGCCGGAAGATGAAATGCAGTTTATAGTCCTCTCCACATTTATCTGGACCAAACATAATTGTGTAAGGGGTCTTGTCGTGGAACTGATCCTTTGGAGACAATAACAAATGAAAGATTACATTATGTTTCAAGTGCCTCTCCTAGCCTTTTTCCCCTTAATTTCCCCTAAATTAATTCTTTAACTCTCAATTTCTACTGAGTCAAAGATATAAAGAACAAGCCCAAATGGCCAATGGGTGAGTCTTTAAACACATTTCCAAAGGCATTTCCAACTGAAAGATGCAAAGTAATCAGAACTGATTTATATATGGAACTGTATGTAGCAAAATCAAGCTGTTCTAACTAGAAAGAGGTACAGAAAAACCCTTATGTATCCGTGTTAGCAAAGGGTCACCATTTCTTTACTCTTAATTCTTAAAACACTTGTTTCATGCAAAGAGGGCAGTCTTTTTTTTTTTTTTTTAATATTTATGAAGTAAGCATTCCCATGCGACGTAAAATATTTCCTATCCCTAGAGATTCTGGAGGGGAAAAAAACACAACAAAAAACTTTTCCATCTGGATACAGGAAATGAAAAATACCTACCAGATTCAATTCTGGGGTTCTTGAAAGCAGCTTCACATAGGCACCACCACATTCTATTCCATTTTGGAAATTCACCTCATACCTGATTTTAAACAGAAAATTTTTTTTGGAGGGAGGAAGGAGCTAACTTTAAAAATGGATTGTTTTGCCTCTCTGACTAATGTTAGCATTCTAGAAAAATTGTCACTCTTTTTACTGGCAGAAAGTGAATCAAAAACTAATACACTTCTGGTTACAGGGTGTGTGTCTAACAGCACAATCCCAACTCCACACCTCTGGAAGGGAAAGTCTCAAATATTACAAGTTCAGCAGACTTACAGGGACAAATTTTAAACACACAGAATTCCTAAGTAGAAAACCCACTCTAATTTTTAGTACTAATAAAACAATTTTGGAGAGGCATTGTGGCATGGAGGATGGAGGGTCAGCTGTGGTATAGTCAAGGCTTGGGGGTTCAAGTTCAATTCTGGTACCTCCAGTTGCTTAGCCACTCAATGCCCCAGGAAGCTAATATTAAGTCAGACACCAGATGCTCATTTATACCAGTAGAAGGGATTTCCTACACTAATAGTGTCACTTCAAAAGTAAAAAGCAACCCTTTACTATTCTGCATATTAGTCTTATTTTTATATCCCTCAAGCACTTATTTTAGTGCTCTTTATCAGACAATGACTGAAAAGCTCACATGTTCACTCAGTACTGGGGGGGAAGAGTAGTCTCATTTATATTTTATAGGTAAGGCCAATTAAGAGTTAAAATATGAAAGCCCAGAAGAATAAAATGAGCATTTCTAGGAAATAGTATAACTTTCAGATCAAAACTAAAAATATCACCCTCCCCACCCTGCACCTGCAACTTCAATCAAGCTAGTTTTCACTTACTGAACGATGAGGGGCTTAGTGTCAAATATAAAGGGCTTGCTCAGCCTCGCAGAGATGGCATGATGTTTGGCTCGTGATAGCAATACAAGCCCTTTATCTCCTGGAAGTTTAGATTCCTTCATTTCTTCCACTTCCCATTTACCTGCATAACAACACATGTATTCCTTGAATTTTAGGGCTCCCTAGTCCATATGTTATTTGTTCTGAATATTAGAATCTAAAGCACAAGGAAATTTTAGAGTTTATCTAGCCCAATCTAGTTTAGGAGACAGATGTGATGCAGGGCAGAGGACTGGCTTTAGAGTTAGGGGGTGGGGATGTCTGGGTTGAAATGTCTCTTCAGTTACTTGTCTCTGATAGGCAAGTCACATGACCTGGCCTCAGTTTCCTCATCTGTAAAACAGACAACTAGATTAGATGCCTTATAAGATCCCTTTCCAACTCTAAAACCTTTGAACCTTCTCATTTTACAGATGAGGTTGTAATACACTCTATTGGGAGAGCATAGATGTTTGACAAATTCTCTATACTGACATCACATGCTACAAATAAGGTTTGAGTTTTATGCTCTTAAACTATCAGAGGCTCGAATTACTACATATGGAAGACAGGAATATACTAAGGATTAAACTACTGCCTAAGAGATCAACTTCTTTGCCCACACCACTTGCCCTGCAAGCAAAAGTAAAGCAAAGCCAAGGAGTTATTTTTGCTAAGTCATAAATTTCCAATCTGTTAAGTTAGATGGAATTCTCACCATCATATTTGGCAATCTCATCATCAGTATCATCCTTCTTGGCTTTGGATAAAACCCATCTGCAGTAAAAACAAACCCAAACAAACATTAAGATACAGCTAGAAGTTTATCTTTGAAGATAATTTGTTACATATGCCAACAACACTACTAGTAAAGCAAAGTGCAGAAATTCACATTTCTACTATTCTCATTCTTAGAAATATTTTCTGACTCAGTAATCTCACTGCTAGAAATGTATTCTAAGGAGTTTAAAGTCCCTTATCAACCAAAATAATTCAAAGTAGAAACTTTTCCTGGTAGCAAAGATGTAGAAACAAAATATATTCCCATATACTGGGAAGTGGATAAACAAATTATGGTAATGCAGAAACAATAAGTATTAAAATTCAGAGACTCTTGGGGCAGATACATGAACTGATACTGAGTGAAGTAAGCAAAACCAAGACCACAACCAGTACCACTGACTACAACAATGTAATGGAAAGAAAGACCAACTAACCCCGGATTCAAAGATTTGAGAAAATCTTTCCTTTCCTGAACAGGTTGGGGGTTAACACTGTATAAATACCTGTATTTCCTCAACTACACACACAATCCTAAATTTAAAAGGTATAAAATAATCCTCATATCTTCTTATCAGGTGAGTTCACTATCTGGGTACTACAATAATACAACAAAGACCTAGGATAAATAGTCACTTCAAAATCAAAAAAATTAAAGGGAATCTTAATTTCAGGTTATTTTGCAAAATTCTGGATGATATAAAAAATCCAAGTTCCATATCACATCATTCTAACTTCAATGTATAGAATATTTGTTTCTTTTAAACATTTCCCCCCAATCATGCTTACCCGACCAGCATTCCCTTGTCAAAGGCATCCACAAAGTAAACCTCCCCTGTTGGAACTGGGGCTTTGTAGGTAACCTGAATTTAACAATAACAAAAGAAAAATCAATACTGAATCTTCAGTGATCTATTTGGGCGCCAAGTACCGCTTTCTCTGCTTGTTTCCAACCAACTCAAAATGTGGTTTGTTTTTTTTTTTTTAAAAAAGAATATTGGTATTTAAAAATAGGTCTGTAGTCTACTCTCTTAAAATTGGCCAGATTTTCCTTTTGGAAAGACAAAAGAGTATTTTTCTTTTCCAATCTGAACTTGTTTTGCATGATTTTTAAAAAAATAGATTATCAATAAATATTCTTGACTTGGAAATATAAAAATCTGTTTATCCTAATGCACTAATTACAGCAAAAGAAAAACGTGTAATGTTACATTTTCCAACCTTTGGTGATGGAGGTGGAAGAGTGGCACCATCTCCAGGCTTTGAGTCTTCTATTTCAATGCCATCTTCCAGGTCTTCTTCTACATCAATCACATCATCATCATCATCATCATCATCGTCATCTTCATCATGTCCATCATGTGCCTGAACCACTGTTCCAAGGAGTAGCAAAACCATAAACAACCACCATTTTGGTTCCATGGTCTGTCGAGGCAAACAGAGAGCCAAGAACATGACTTTAAATTTCTCTTGCACTTTATCTTCATGCAGAACCTTAGGGATCACCTAGGTCAACCCCTTTATGATATGAGAAAGCAGAGACTCTGCAGAGCAGAAAAAAATTATTTGCCTAAGGCCGCAGTCATGCAAAACTAGGTAGAAAATTCAACAAACACATGAAACAATTCTGCATACATACTACACAGATAAACATGTCTGTGCACATAGAAAAAAGAGGCCACAAAAACCTGAGAAATAATCAAAAGAAGCCTATTTCTGAAAGAGTAGCCTTTTATAAGACTTTCATCATAATGTATAAATCAAATTTAACCCATAACTAACTAGTCATTTTCTAAGAGATGGTCAAAATCCCCTCCCCTTACAATGCCATGGCAAATCATTTGGTTTTCCTAACTGGCAAACTTAGTCACACCAGATGCATGCTAAGTCACCAGTTCACTATTCTAGTTTTGGCTAGCTTATACTCTCCTTTAGTGCAGAAGATTTTTAAGAGGCTTTTGGCTTTTTCAAAACCTAAATGATTTTATATTTATTTCTAACTGTCTCTTGGATCTGGCACATTAGTGCATTAGTTATCCTTCCTGTTACTTGAAAAGTCTGACAAACCTAATCCTACTCCATTCTTTTTTAAAAGAGAATTTAAAAAGTTTGATTTTTTGTTACATTTGAGTTCTAAGCGGTTTGCCCCCTCCCAACTCCACACTAGAGAAGGCCAACATTTGACACAGATATATATATATATGTGAAACTATACAAAGTCCTACATATTAGTTTTATCTCTGAAGATGGAAAGCATCTTCCTTCATAGGTTTTGTATTTTTGAATATTCACATAACTCAAAAAAGCTTAGTCATTTCCATTAACTCT
The DNA here is from genome assembly GCF_011100635.1 of Trichosurus vulpecula. NCBI lineage: Eukaryota > Metazoa > Chordata > Mammalia > Diprotodontia > Phalangeridae > Trichosurus > Trichosurus vulpecula. The sequence goes on from NC_050575.1 coordinate 98,796,715, forward strand.
TCAAACAACACTGCTGTTACTGTTTACTCTTGGTTCTGCTCATTTTGCTCTTCGGTACTTCATGCAAGTCTTTCCACGTTTTCCTAAAATCAAGTGGCTTACAGCACACTAGTATTCCATCACAATCATATACCACAACATATTATACCACTGTCCAATTGATGGATATCCCCTCAATTTTCAGCTTCTTGCCACCCAACAAAGAGAGCTGCTTTGAATATTTTAAAACATATATAGGTTCTTTTCCTTTTTCCTTGGTCGCCTTGGTAAACAGACCTACAGTGGGATTGCTGGGTCAAAGAATAAACAGTTTTATAACTCTGTGGACACAATTCTAGATTACTCTTCAAAATGATCAGGTCAGTTCATAGCTCCAACAGAGTATTAGCATCCCAATTTTTCCATGTTCCCTCCAACATTTGTCATTTCCTCCTTCTATCATTTTAGCAATCTGATAGATATGAGATGGTATCTCAAAGTATCAATGATTTAAAGCATTTTCACACATGACTTATATGTAGCTTTGATTTCTTCCAAAAACTGCCTGATCATATCCTTTGACCATTTATCAATTGGGGAATGACTCATATTCTTAAAATTTGACAAAATTCTCTGTATATCTGAAATACGTGGCCTCTATCTGAGACACCATCTATAAAAACTTCCCCTTAATTTTTTGCTTTCTAATTTCAGATGCATTGGTTTTACTTGTACTAAAACTTTTCAACGTAATCTAAATTATTCATTTTATATTTCAGTGCTCCTATCTCTTGTTTATTCAAAAATTCTTCTCCTTATCCATTTTGATTTTTATCTTGGTAAATGGGGTAAGATATTGGTCTATACCTAGTTTCTGTCAGACTAATATCCAGTTTTCCTAACAATTTTTTACCAGTGAATTCTTATCCTGAAAGCTTAAATTTCTGCATTTAACACATTGATTACAATAATTTAGTACTGTGTATTGGATACCTACTCTATTCCACTGATCCATCTTTCTACTTCTTAGCTAGTACCAGATATTTTGATAATTACTGCTTTATAATATAGTTTAAGATCAAGAATCGCTAAACCTCCTTTCTTCATACAAACTTCTAGGTCAGGAGCTGTCTGCCTGTTTCAGAATCCTATGTGTGCTTTATACCATGTACTATGGGTTTTCAAATGTTTGTTGAAAGAACTTATTGCAGATAATAAACAACAAGCTAATTTCTTAAAACCGAAGGCTTCAAGGTTTAAAATCTAAAGCAGCAAGGAGGCCCTGTCTAGGCAACAAAGGACTTCATTCCATTCACTCCACACTACCCCAAGGCTAAAAAGGGAAAGGCTGTTTGAGGATATGCCAAAGAGCCAATTATAAACTCTTCCAAGTGCTGAGAAGAGTCCCACCCAGAACTAGTTGGTTCCCTTATCTGCTCTGCTAAACTGGGCACCTCTATGATCTTGAGCTTATCAATCTATCTCCCTACCTCAGTTTCCCCCTCTATAAATGAGAGGGGTTGACTAGATGATCTCTAGGGTCCCTTCCAGCTCTGACATTCTATGATCCCTTTTCTCTGAGAAAAACAAAATACAAACTAAAAGCCAAAATTGTGTGTACTGACTACTATACCCAATGCCTATTCAGAAATCAATCACCCATTCCCTCCCAGGAAACACAACTTCCAGGACCCTCCATGCTTACAGGGAAGTGGCTTGCAAGAAACTTCCAGTCCTGCTGCCCATACTGCCTCAAGAGTGCCTCTTCAGCTGTTCATCCTCTTGGACCCAAGTTTAGCAAAAGATTATTTTAATGATTTTTCCCCTAGCTATCAAGTGTGAGGTATTCTCAACCCAGACATCTTGAAATAGTATCTTCAGTATAATTTTTTGACAGTGATTTAAAAAAAAAAAATCTCATTATATGCAATTTTAAATATTTTTGCAAGTAACCTACTATAACAGGATACAGCTAGTAGCTCTTAATAAATTTCCACTTCCTCTAGGAGTATTAAAGATAGATGACAAAAGGGGAAACCTGGGAAAGACCTTAACTTAAAAAGGTCATGGCCTCCTACTGCATCTGGGGCCATCTCCAGTGGTCCTGATCTCTATCTTGCCACTGGATCCAGAGGAGAAAATAAGGCTAGTGACTGTGCATAGCCCTCCCTCACTTAAATCCAATTCACTTGCATGTTATGCCATCACCTCCCTGATATCATGGTCCTCTTTGAGAAGGACAACCAACCAACAAGAATTAAGAAACGCTCGTTTTTTTGGTTACTGCTTTTTGTTTTTCTTTAAATAAGTCATCCAAGAGATTAATTTCTAATTTCCAGAGGACAGCTAATCCAATTTTTTTTATACAACAAAGTCTCAGTACGACAAAACATTTCTGTCTGTTGGAATTTCTTATATTACAAATCTCCAATCCAACCAATCCAGTTTCCTTTATACCACATGAACTGTTTTAAAAGACAAACATCTGAGTTAAAGAAAACAGATTTGTCAGCTCTGTAAGGTACAGTTCAAATCACTAGCCTCACAGTCAATGTCTTGTTCAAAGTACCATTTACCAAAAACCCATTTCCATATTAGCTTTCAAAGAACTTAACGAAAAAGCTTGTATTTTGATGTAGTCAAACTTCTTAATCAAGAGAACAAGAGTCGTTTTCCTTTCAAGGTACGTTTCATCTTCTCCAGTAAAAGCATGCCAATCTATCTACAACAGCAGATACGTGCGCTTACCAGGCACAACGCCCTAGATGAATTTATAATCTGAATGGGGATGGAAGCATGAGAAGCAAGAGTGTGTTCCCCTGTTGCTTTCTAGTCTCACTGACCAGAAGCCAGATTCAAAAATGGGGCTTAGATTCAAGTCCTCAAAGGCAGTGGAGCTCGCTGGGCATCCTTTCTCATGTTCATCTAGATTTAAAGACTAATCCTCTGGGGCTGTGGAACAATCTCTGAACTTTGGCTTAAAATGCCTAGAATATTAAAAAGGAGTCAAGTCAATTAGCCTTGGTCAAAATATGCCACTTAATTTTGGTTTCCATGGCTAAGCACATTTTTCTAAAACCAGTTTTCCAGACAGTCCTCAATTATAATGGCTAAAGACATAAATGCAAGTAAAGGAAATACAAAAAGTGAAAAACATTAAGTCCGCACAGAACTGTCCCCAGGTCACAAATAAGTTTTAGCCTGACTGGCTTACCTCTCCTACTTCAGGCTCATCACTTTAAGGTGACCCTGGATTCTTGAAGGGTAGGCCAACATCGCATAGCTCTGGCAGGTACTATCAACAAGTTGGCTAAAATATAATAAATTTTTTGGCATGGCAAATTTTAAAAGACACCTAAACAAATTCTCAGACTACTGCTTCTCCATAACTAAGCAGACAGGTTGCATGCGTTACTCCGGCCTAACCCTCTGGTGATAAGCCTCTGTACTTAGCTAAGCTAGTTCCTGGATAACATACTGTCCACTGTTAGGCCCATATTTAACCTGCCAAATCGTGTGCTCACTCCACTGACACAGTCCTCCAACATTCTGTTATCCCTCATCTCTTGCAGCATGAGGAGGCACTGGGACTTTAATTAAAGTTTGTATATCAGACTATTCTATATATATTACACAAAGTTGCTGAATCGAAAAATTCCTCTACGCACTTTCCAAGTGCCTGCTTTCTAACTAGATGTTTACATAAAGCTGGTTTAAAGTTGGATGCACTTTTACTAAGCTACCTTGGACTCCTAGGTCTTATTGTAGTGGATAAGCTAGGAGAAGTGGATTTAAAGTTATCTTTCAACTCTGACTCCCAAATCTAAAGTTGTATTCACCAGTTATAAGCCCATTATGGTAATAGTTCACATCTTTACATCTACATGTGAGTTACAAAGACAGCCTAAATAATTATAAAAATAGCCAACCATTCTATCCTCACAACAGCTTTGTCCTATTCATAGCATTATCTTCCATTTGATAGATAAGGGAAAATATGGGGAGGGGAGGAGGGGGGAGCATCCCTGTTGTCTTCACAGGGTTATCTGAGGTAGAATTTGAGCTTAGGTCTCATCTGATTCCAAGTCCAACATTCTTTCCACAGTACTTTGCTGCTTTCTGATGTTTATGTGCATGTTTCAGACTACAATGAAATATTAATTAGTGAAGTCCTACATATTCTACCACTGTCTACACAGTCAAAATAATCACTATGGTTTGTCAGACCTGTTTTGAGCAGGTTATTGCAGTCAGTTCAGTCAAAGACGTTCAAAAACTTTGTCAGTTGTTTGTGACCCAATACATATTTTCCAAAAAGAAAATATTATATTGGGTGATTAAGTTTCCCAGGTCAGCACACAAATGTCTATTTAGTTCATAATGAACTTAAAGCAAAAGAGAAAAACAACAAAAGTGATTTAGTTAAACTGAATACCAATTTGTCAACAACTTCAAAACATCCCTAAACTCATCCGGAAACACCCAGCCCAAGGAGGTATCCTAATTAATTACCTAAGACAACAAATTTCCAAGTATCTAGAAAACTTTCAATAAGGGCTGCCCACTAATTTCGACTGAACTTCTCTTCAACCATTTTCAATTAAACACATAGTTATTTATGAAGCACCCACTTAAGACAGGAGAGGGAAGGGGTCCATAGGAAAAGGTACAGACAAAAATGATATAACATTACTGCTGTGCTCTCAAGGAGTTTAGAACCAGAGAAATAAGACATTTTTACTCTTAGTGGGAAAACATAGCTCAGGAAAACGAATAAGAGACATTAAAGACTTGTAGACTGCAAGAAGCCTCAGACTTCTATATGATATCATCTTCAAGCAGATAATTGGTAGGCACTGGACATAGTGAGCACCAAATAATACCACAAAGAACAAAATAGATTATATATTAACGGACAGGAAAAGACTTGATAATTATGTGGGAGTTATCCCTGAGGCAGCTATGTACAGTCAGTCCACTGGCTTAGTCAGAGCTAAAATCAGAATTAAAAACAAAAACAAAAAGGGGGAGGGGGGAAGTCAACTTAACCTTGAACTATTTAAAAATGAAAATAAAATTTTTTTTTGAGACAACAAAAATGACATTGACACTGACTATAATGCTTTTATCAAGAAGTTTAACTGCCACAAGGACACCAAAATAGCCCAGAAAGTGCCTTAGTCAGCAGACATCTGACAACCTGCCAAATAGAGAAAGATGGCTGATAAAAGTTAGAATAAAAGTGTGTATGTACATGTAGGACAATTAGTGCAAAGTCACAGAGGTGGGTGAGTGAGTGCCTTGTAAATAGCAAAGTAGCCAGTGTGACTGTACTACAATGCACTCCATGCCCATGGAGTGAAAATGTCCAATAAAGTTGCAAAGATGGGTTTAAGGTCACATTTTGAAGGACTTTCAATGCCTAATAGGATTTTAGATTTGATCCTTGAAGTTAAAGGAGAGAACTTGAGTTTACTTAATAGGGAGACTTTTACTTTGTAAAATCTTATGAAATGATGTCAGGAGATTAAGGGTGGGTTGTCTTCATAAAACAGAGAAATAGTTGAGGATTTAAAAAGAAAGCTTGGCAAGATACCCCAAGTAATATCCCAAGGACATTCAGGGATGAAAATGGAAGAAAAATGGCAAGGAATTATACACAGACACACACACATAAAAACAAATTGTTTCATTTATCAAGGACAGTGGAATCACCACTTTGCCCCTAACATAACCATTCTGGGCTAGAGACAGAAATGGCACTAAAAATGGCAGTATAAAAGTATAAAAATAACAGAACTGGGAAAAGCAGCCAGAATGAACCAACTATATAAAAAGTGGCTTTCTGCTAAAGACAACTAAATTGAGAAACCAATATACAAGATATCAAGATACAGAAAAAATATGGCTTATATCCCAAGGCCATTTCAAACCACCATGTAAAAATTCAAGACTGGTTGGAGTTCTGGGAAGGAAAAGATGGCTGAGTGTGGATGTATGAGGTTGGTACCTGGGCATTTTAATTCCAAAACTAGAAAATACTTTATCTTATACAAGCCTTCTTCCACCTCTTATTCAGGAAATTGTCAACCTAGTAGTACAAGATTAGATAAGCAATTTGGTTGATGGTGATATCCTTGAAAGGAAATATTCAAACCTAGAAAATCATGCCAAAGGCACTTAAAACAACACTGATGACCCACCAATCTTCTCTTCTCTCTAGGGAGAAAAAAAGGGCAAGTTCTCAAAAATTCTAATACAATTTATGCTACTAAAAAGTCACCCCCCCAATACATTCCAAAAAGGCACCTCGGAAGCTCAGAAATGACTTAGTGACCTAATGGTGACTTTTAAAAAATGTTAAGTTAACAACAAACTGATTTTTAAAAAATCTTGGTTCTCTAAACCATAAGTGTCAAATACAAGAGCCTTAACAACTCAGAGTACACTTGGAACCAGATCAAAATGCAACTGGAAAAGTTAACAAAACACAGATAATGTTAATGTGATTTTTCTAAGTCAATTTGTAAAAATCTTTACATATGATTTAGGGGCCCCATTTCTACTTGTGCTTGAAAATCTGAGCTAGATTAGATACAACACAGCCTTTTGTCCACCAGAAGCAAGATTTTTTTCCATCACTGACTAATCAAACATAATTAGGTACTCAATCAGAAGAGGACCTTTGTCTTCTGGAAGCTTAAAGTTTAAAATAACAGATATAGAAAGATACTTGCAGAAATGCTAACTATAGTTCACTGATAGTTGCAGGAGAGTTCAGTACCTGCTTCTTAAGAAACATCACTGTTTAGTAAATGGAAGGCCATTTGGTTCAGGTAGAGGCTGACAACTACTAGCCTTGTGAGCATGGACAAGTGCACTTAACTTTGGACCTCAATTTTCTCATCTATAAAATGAGGACAGTACTACTATTACTCATCTCATAGGATTTCTGTTAAGCTTATATATTAGCACATTGCAAATTATGAAACATCGCACAAATGTCAATAAATTATTAAATGGCAGTTTCTCTAATTTATAAGGATTTAGTTTTCACCAAAAGTAAAAAGTATTCTTCAACAGCTTTTACATTTAATTTTGATCCTCAAATAATTCTAAAGAGAATATAAGAGAATTAAATATTATAACTAGAAGTCTAACTCACTCATTTTAGAAATGAAGAAATTGAGGCCCACAAAATGGAAATGACCTGTTCTCAAGGTTACAGTGAAACTAACTAGCTAGCTCTAGAAACTCAGTTTTCTGTCTCCAAGTCTGGTCCTCTTTCCACTATACCAAAACTTCCTCATAGGACCTACAAGTATAAAAACAAATCTCTCCAAAGTTGTTAGTCCGTATCATTTTTGGTCCTTGCTGAAAGGATAAATAGGTTAATAGTAAACATACCTTTCTGTGTAATTAAGAATCGGACCCAAGGTGAAGATATTTCTCAAAAGCTTAACAATCTTTCTTCAGGGCTCAAAAAAAAAAAAAAAAAAAAAAGCCAACACTTAATGACGGAAAAAAACAAAAAGAAAGAAGTATTCCATATGCACCAAAATGGTTATAGCAGCACTTTTTGTGAGTGTAGAAAGTTGCTAACAAAGTAGACGACCATCAACCAGGGAATGGCTAAACTGTGGCAAGTAGATGTAACGGAATATTACTCTGCTGCAAGAAATGATGACTATGATGATGCAGAAACATGGAAAGATTTACATTAAGTGATGCAGAGTGAACGGAGAAGAAAACAGTGACAAAAATATAAATGGAAAGAACCCCCCCCTCCAAAGTGAATGTTGCCAAATTATAAAGAACAAAGTCCAAAGTAAAGATTGAGATATCCCCAAACCTTTGTAGAGGGGGGAGGTCCAAGGGTGTGGTGCTTCAGATTCTTTTGATGTATTTGTTAATTTTGTCAATCCTCCCCCCCTCTCAAAATAGTTATATAGAATGACCTGTTAAAGGATACTAGGGAAAATTCTGGTGATGTAAAAAATAAAACTCAGAAAACATCAATAAAATTTCTATTTTAAAAATAAGGGGGAAAAAGTGATTCATAAAAGAAAAGGCAGAGAGTCCGAAGATGCAGTCTTGAATCTCAGTTCTGACACTTAGCTTGGACACCTTGGGTAAATCACTCCCCTTGTTCTGGGCCTCTGTTCACTCCACTGGAAATCAAGAAGATTGAATCCTGTCCCCACCCCAATCACTTGGGTCCTTTCCACTTCTCAGATTCTGTGACATCTTTCCAGTCTTTCCTACCACCCATCAAATGCAACAATAATTTCCACTACTCTTTATTTCCTTTTTATTGGCCTTTACTAATAACAGAAGACCCAGCTGTTCATTCTTCACAACTGCATTTGTGGAATAGTAATGCTAAATATCCAAGCCTGATTTCTTTAAAAACAGCTCTTCACACATACAAAATTTAAACTTACTGAAAGAATTACCTGAATTGTCATTCTAGACATTTTATTATTTCAACTCAGTATTATTCAGTTTTCAATACAGTGTACTGGATCACATACATGTTTATGTGTTTTTATTCTTTTCTAAAGATACTGACATATCTTAAGAGTCATTTAGTTTATATTTATACTGGACCATTTTATGCTTTTCAAAACATTTTTGGAGCTATCATCTAGTTTAAATTCCCTGTCCTCTCCTACAGAAGAAACTGAGGCCCAGATTAAATTGCATTAAGGGAGAATAAGTAAGCTAGTAACCTAAAACCCTGCAATTTGAAATCTGGTACACATAAGCGCCATTCATTACTCAGCCCTAGTGTTAGCTACCACTTTACCTACCAAAATTGCCTCATTTTGGGGGCAAATGCACTGCCTAATGTTACTTAACAAAGTAGCAGCAAGGATTTTTTTTTTCCCAGAACCACTTAACCCAGTGGGCCTTGTAAGATTATCACTCAGCAGTTTAATGCTAGTTATCAAAAACAAGTCTGGTCTCCACATTCTGACACCAAGGATCTGTTTACTGTGATAAAGGCACTTACAGTAGATACAACTTGCATATTAATAAAATCAGAATACTCAGATCCCCCAACGTCTTTAAAAGAAAAAAGCCCTGTCTACAAGTCTCAAATTTAACTTATTACACGTACTTATGCCAATGAGTCACACAACTCACTTTACTTCTAGTTTTAAGATTTTTTTTTAACTGAAGCTTCTTTATAATTCATTCACCTACTACATTAGGTTGTACAAGATGAGAAGTGCCATGTAATTTACAACTAGAGCCAAAGAAATCCAAAGAAAAGCCACCTCAATCCACGGCTCAAGAAAGATCCACTTTATATTTGGTAACAAATCATCACAATAGTGCCTCACTTAAAAGAAATCCAACAAAGCTTGACTCCAAAGCAATATTCAAAACCACACAAAAATCTAATTCAAAATTAAAAGTATTTGGAGTTCTCCTTCCAGCATAGTTCTTTCTTCTCCCATATTGTAGACACATGACAAAGTATTCCCTTCCAATTGTCCCTTAGTGGAAGGAGTGACATCTACACCAACTCCAAGTTTATTTTTTCTTCATCAGCATAAATGCCTTTGCTTATGGTAAACAGCTGAATTTCCATCCCTTCTCCCCAACATCTCAAATGGGATATTTTTAAAACGCTTAGCACAGTGCCTGACACATAGCAGGTGCTCAATAGATGCTTGTTCCCTTCCCCAAAAATATTAAGCACCTACTAATACAGAGCAATAGTATGTGATAAATTATATATATAGAAGACATCGTGCCTATCCTCTAAAAATCTATTAGAAAAATACGACACCAATACGGCTTTTCAACACAATATCATCTAAGAACCTTGAAGAATTACAAAGCAAAATACCACGTGAGGTCTGTGGAGAATGGGATTATCAAGGAAGGCTTCCAGGAGGAGGTAACATTTAAACTGAGTTTTAAAAAACGGATAGGCTTTCAAAAGATTTTGAGAGAGAAAGAGGGACAACTTCAACAAAGGCATAAAGTTGAGTGTACTATGTATAAGCTCAGGAACACAAAGTTGTCCAGTTTGGCTGGATCTGAACATGTTAGAGAATAAGTCTGGGAAGGTAGATGGAGTGATTCCAGCCTTGGAGTCTTGAATACCACGAATATTTGTGGAAGTTTACTCAGTAGGCAGTAGGGAGCCACTTAAAAGATCTTTTGGTTACAAGTGTGGCATGACCAGATTCATCTTCAAAGATCATTTTGGAATTGGAACGAAGGATTGAAAAGGGCCGAGAGTTCAAGAACGGGTTCCAGAGAACCTAGTCACTGATTGACTCCAAATTTGAATCAATTCAACAAACATTTATTAAACACCTACCAGCAAAAGGGCTGCTGCCCTCAGGGAGGACTAGGTAGATAGTGGTGACACAAACCGGTAGTCAGGAAGTTGTTTTGACAAAAATATAACTGATTTGTTTTTGGACACGTGGAGTTCTAGGCCTCTGTAAGATATCCAGATGAAGATATTCCTTAGGAATTTGGAGATGTGTCTGGAGCTATAAATTAAGGAATTACCTGAACAGGATTAGAAGCTTGGAGAGTGGTATTGCCAAGGGAGAGTTTGTAGAGGGGAAGTCTAAGGACAGAAAGTCCCATGGGGAGCACCCACATCATAATGGGACTGGAAGATAAAGAATTTAAAGAAGAGAATATAATGACTGAGAGAAACTCAGAGAATATTACTTCTAGTGCTGTGTCAGGGCTTAAGGGGCCTAGAGAATGGTGTGGGCTTAAAGAGCACCAAAAAAAGAGAAGAATTAGGTTCTATGCAGCTTTGCCAATTATATGGCTGTGTGACCTTGGGCAAGTTGCTTCCCTTCTCTGGGCCACTAAAACAGGGGTATTGGACCTGGAAAGGTATCCTTTCAGAGATTAAGATTACAAAAACTCTTTGGAATACCTATGATTCTCTAAAAATAAATGAATTGTTACATATAGATGGATATATACCTAACCCTAGGAACAAGTTTCTCGGCCTGTCTTCTAGCAATTTCTTTCCCAACAAGTTACCTAACCCCATGATTGAGATCCTCTTTCCCACCCTGGCCCCACTGCGGGATCGTTGGTTTCCCAATACCCCAGCCACCTCGTGCCCGAGAGAATTTGGCTTCTTCGTCCGGTACGTTCCCGGGCTCCTGCTCGTCTGGGGGAAGATGGCTTCTCTCTCCCCCGCGCCGCCCCAGGCCTCTGTCTCTCCCCAGAGGCCTTCCCACTCGGGCTAGGCCAGGCCGCACACCGCCCGCCGAGGGATGAGCGGACAGGCAAGGGGTACGCGGACCTCTGAGGTGCCTGGGCCGCCGCCCGCTGCGGCGAGCCCGGCCCGGAGGTCACGCCCCCCTCCGGTCTCCGGCCCCGCTGACCTCCCGCCCGGCCTCCCTCCGCAGGCCGCTCAGATCCCACACATTTCCGCACGGTCCCGGCTCGCGGCTCCATCCTGCTCAGCCTCTAGTTAGCCCCGGTCCCCTGCCCCAGACCGCGTCACTCCCACCAGTTCCCCGGCCCCCAGGGCCTCAGGCCTCTTCCCCCACCGCTCATCCCGGCCAGCCTAAGCCAGCCCTCCTCCGCCCCTGACGTGAAGCCGACCTCCCAGGCCCAAGCGGTCCCCGTCCCCAGCACTAGGGCAGCTGCGTCCACCTCACCTCGTGCTTCGCGGCCGGCGCCGGCGCCACTTCCCACCCCCTCGCCCCACGCCCAGCACCTCGGATGCTGCAGCGGATCGGCCCGAAGCGAACGTCACGTGCCTCAGGGCTAGGAAGACGCCGAGCGAGCCCCACCGCGCGCGGCTCCCGGCCCAGGCTCCACCCCTAGAGGCTGATTGGTCTAGTCTGGGTCTCAACCCCGCCTCTCTTTCATCGTGCTAATACTCGATTGGTCAATATGACCATCGCTTCAGCTACTTTTCCACACGCCCCCTAGGGCTACTCTTCGTGGAGGATGCGGATTGGATAAAAGGGAGGGCAGGAAGTGCCTACTGATTGGACCAAAGACAGCTGGTGGGGGAGGGGAGTCAAGAGCAAAGAGGGAAGACCCTGCCACTGACTGTTGGCCGGGAATAGACTAGACTGGGCGGTGACTGCCTTTGGCTTGTAGTGCTGGACTCCACCCGTCCGCCTCCTGTGGAGGCCTGGGATTGGGAGGTTAGCAGGGGGTCGGTTGCCCCGGCCTCCGCGTGGCGCGAGTGCAAATTACCCAGAAGTTTACCTCCCACCCCCTTCAGTTTCCCGCGCGCGCGCGTGCGTCCGCGTTCATGATTGGCTTGGAGCATGCTGTTTCCTGGTTCGGGGAGGGGGTGGCCGGGAGCTGGAGATAAACACCCCCTTGCACCCTCCGGGACCTCCCGCCCTCTTTACTCAACCCACCTCAGGTCATTCATTCCTTTGTAGTGAGAGAGCTTTGCAGCTGGACACCTCCCCCCTCTCCCCGGTATTTTCTTATTAACCCATTTTATAGATTAGAAAACAGGCGCGGAGGGGCACTGGCCTAGTAACACCTGGCACTGGTGGTACCTGTGTCAGTATCGCATTTAAGGTTTCCAGACCCACCCCTTTTGATATAGGTGGCGCAAATAATAAATGAGGTTAATATTTCCATTTCACAAATGAGCAAACAGGCGCAGGGAGGACAAAGGTTTGATGGAGATGAAGGGATTTGCGTGCAATGAGGTGGTAAAGCGGTCTGCCTTCCGCACCGGCCTTTTGATTCCTACTTTGCAGGTGCGACCTTCTATGGGAACCCTTGCTGGCATTATACGTATTTAATAACAACGAATTGAGTTTATTTGTGTCCGAATAACCGGACAAAATGGTTAGACCCTCGGGTGAGTTGGCGCATCCCATTTCTCTTGCTCCTGAGGTACCTAATGTGATCTCGCGCAGCATTTTGGGGTTGAGACTGCATTAGGAAATATTTTCCTTCCCCACAACTCTAGGTCACTAAAAAGTTTCATGGCAGCTTTGGGGCTTTTCGGGGCGGGGGGACGGGCGGGGATCAAAGTAACCTAGAGCTTTACAATTTGACAAATCCTTTATAAAACCAGAGCTCGAATATAGAACTTTTTTTAATTCCAGGGTCAGTGTTCTCAGTTCAGGTTGAGATAGCAGTTTAAATCAAACATTTAAGACTAAGATATTTTCCCTTGAAATAGTTTCTTTTTTTGGACTATGTTCTAATAAGCAGCAACACCACCGCGCTGGTACTCTCTTGCCTCTCTTCTCTGGCTTAAGCTGACACACTGGGTTACCCAAGCTTCCTTTCTGCTTTGGGAAAGACCTGCCCCTGTTGCTTGAGGGCTGTTGATAAAGTGGGAAAGGGTGCAATGGTTCTTCAAGGATGTCTCCCAGTTTCTCTGCCTTTCACTTGGTGCACCGTTATTAAACGGGTGCAATTCCAAATGCCTACAGGATGCCTCCACTTAAATGTCCTACAGTACCCCAAATTTAACATGTCTAAATTGGAACTTGTCACTTTTTTTTTTTGCCAAAACTGACCCTTTTGGGGTCTTGTGTCAATGACAGAGCCTTCCACTCTGTTACCCAGGATTAAAACCATGGTGTTACCTTTGACCCTTCTCTCCCCACCCCCATCTCCATTTAGTCAAATATTTCACATCTGTTAACTCTCCATTTCTGACACCTTCCCATTTTAGGCCCTTATTCTTGGCTATTTCAATAGCCTTCTAATTGGTCTCCTTGTCTCAAATTTCTCTCCAGTCCTTTCTGCACACTTATGTACTCTTCTAAAGCAATTTCCCTCATGCACAGCTCTGATCATGTGGCTAAATCAACAGTATGACGTAGCAGGCAAAACAGTGCAAACTTGGCCTGCATTAATAGAAGTCTGGGGTCTGGAATGAGGGAGTTGGCAGTACTTGCGCTGGTCAGATCGCATCTTAAGTACTGTGTCCATTTTGGGTGCTATATTTTAGGAACCCCACAAACAGTCTGGCAATGAGGATGGTGAAGGGAACTGAAAAGGATCAGTTGAAGGAACTGTGTATGTTTAGCCTACAAAAGAGAAAACTTAGAGATTTTTTTTTTTGGAACTGTGATTTTATCAGTTTGGGGAACTCTCCTGTGAAAATTGCTTTCACTGAGGAAACTCATCTGTAACTTCCTGTCTAAGAGTTATCAGAGACATTGAGAAATGATAAAGTAACTTGTCTGGTCATGTAACCAGAATGTGTTAGAGGCAGAACTCCAGCAGCCAGCCCAACGATCAGTTAAAGAAAGCCAAGTGGAGGAAGAATGCCTTTTACCCAGATTACATCATAAATTTGGCTGGACAACCTATAGAACTTGCCCATCAGTATGTATCTGGGACAAATGGTACAGTCAAAGGAAACTTAAGAAGGATCCCTAAACACAGATACCTTTGACCTCCTTAATTAAGAATGAGATACCTATGAAAGCAGGAAATTGAAGAAAAAATTTACAAGAAGTTTCTCTGACAAAGACCTAATTTTTCAAATAGATAGAGAACCGAGTCAAATTTATAAGGATACAAGTAATTCCTCAATTGATAGATGGTCAGGAACAGGCCTTCAGAAGAAGAAATCAAAGCCATAGTCATGAAAAAATGCTCTAAATCACTATTGATTAGAGGAATGCAAATTAATACAAATCTGAGGTGCCACCTCACAACGATCAGATTGGCTAATATGACAGAAGGGGAGAATGACAAATGTTGGAGGGGAAGTAGGAAAATTGGATCACTAAAGAATTGTTGGTAGAGTTGTGAACTGATCCACATCATTCTGGAGAGCAATTTGAAACTATTCCCAAAGGGCTATATAACTGAGTATACTCTTTGACCCAGAAATACCACTATTAGGTCTATATCCCAAAGAGATCAAAGGAAGAGGACCTATGTGTACTGTTATGATTGAAATTAAGGTAAACTGAGAGACAAGGTTCCGAACGCAATCAATTTAGTAGTTAGGCTAGTAGTACCCAATAAATTGGGTCAATGGCCTGTGTCAATGACCAAAGACCCTGAGTGAGGGCTGACAGGGTCTTTTACAATTGACAGAGCAAAATCTCCAGTGCTATAAGAGTGTCATCTTCTAATGGATCTGATACTACATCATGACGGTCTTAATTGGTAGACATTTTAAGAGGAAGTGGGTTGAGTCATCTGAGTTCCTTCCCATTTCTTCCTTGCTGGGGAATGGGAGTAATCCTCAGGTGATAGGATTGGTCTACAGACTTGAATCAACTTGAATTTGAGTTGTTGTTTGTCCTTTGTTTTCTAAGAGGGCCAATGACTTGAATCTTGGGTGAATTGGATTTAAGTGAGGTAGAGCTGCACAGAGTCATCAACCTCACTCTCTCTTCCCGAGTCATCACAGTCCAGCAGCTAGACAAAAGTCAGGAGGACGGGTCATGGCCCAGGATGTAGCAGATTACTTTGGTATCTTCAATGACTAACCAAGCTTTAAGTGCTCTCCTTTAAGGGCCTGCTTCAGCTGCCTTCATGGCTGAACAAATTGTTATCATCTGCTTCTTTTGCCAGGGAAGTCTTTACATGCTTAGGGTAGACATCTCTCTACAGGTCTGAGGCCCATTGGTGACCCACAACCTAGATTGGCCCATCTGCCCAGAAAGTTTGCTGGTGTGTGGCCCTTGTGGATTCAACAGCTTCTTGGAGCGTGAGGTGATAGCTAGGTGAAAAGTGGACACCAAAGGCGGATGAGCAGCCCTGAAAAGGGCTTGGCAAACCCTCTCACAATTGATGCTGGTCCTCCTGAAACACCCCATACACCCCTGAATTTAAGTTGGTAAGTTGTTGGTCCTTTGTTCTCGAAGAGGACCAAAATGACATCACCATGCTAGAGTCAAGTTTCAGTGTGTTGGACTGTGGCTGATCAGACCAATGTGAGCTTGGAATGCTCTACCACAGGTCGGGCACAAATAGTCCGTGTGAACATTTGGGGTGGATACTCTAAATTTGCATATCTTGTGTTTCCTTTGAGCTATTTCAATTCTGCTTTGCTCATAGAACACAGCACCTTCTCTGATGTGGGCACATGTATTGTTAATATATTTTTGTTTAATTTGAAGATCTTCCCATCCATTATTAGGCCCACATGCCCTACTTAAATCACATGGAACAGGAGGGGGTGGAGTAGAAAGTTAGAGCAGTTAGAGCTGGAGGGTTATGATGCCCCGTGACCTTGGAGAAGTACATATGTACTCTGAGGTTAGAATTTTGCTTTGAGGCTCACTCATGGGAAGAATGCTTGTGTGATGTAGCCAGATGAGATTCTGGGTAGCTGTTAAGGAGTGGGGGAGAGGGGGGCTGCTTTAAAAACCCAGATGCTGGTGCTTTTCTCTGGTGACTATGTGTATATTGCTTTTGGTCAGACAGTTGGAAGCCCTGTCTGTTGATTTGTGTTAATTTCTGCTTGTAATTCCTGCTTGTAATTTCTGTTTGTGTTTTCTCTGAAGTTCAGGGTGCTAACTTTTCTCCCTGAACCAAGTGAATGATATATATGTATGTATATATATATATATATATGTATATATATATATATGTGTGTGTGTGTGTGTGTGTATGTATAATTAAAGTGAGATTGTAGACCGCTTTAAGTTGCTTTCCTTCAGAAAAGCATATCAAAGAGCCTGTGCTAGCAGCCCTTGTGTGTGCTGGTGTTGTTGGTCTTACACCTCCACAGCAGCTTCTAGTAACATTGGTGTTACAAAAAGATGTAGGCATGCCATGCTGAGTGGTCCTGTGCCAGTGTCTCCCATGTCACACAATCAATTCTAAAGTTCTTGAGAGAGACCTTGAGAGTGTCCTTGTATCACTTCTTTTGACCACCGTGTGAAGGCTTGCCCTGTGTGAGTTCTCCATAAAATAGTCTTTTTGACAAGCATACATTTTGCATTTGAACAACGTGGGCAGCCCATCAGAGTTGCGCTCTCTGAAGCAAAGTTTGAATGCTTGGCAGTTTAGTTTGAGTAAGGACCATTGGTGTCTGGTCCCTTATCTTGCCAGGTGATCTTCAGAATCTTCCTAAGACAATTCAAATGGAAGCGATTCAGTTTCCCGGCATGGCGTTGGTAGACTCTCCAGGTTTCACAGGCATACAACAATGAGGTCAGCACAACAGTTCTATAGACCTTCAGTGTGGTAGTCAATCTAATACCTCTTCTCTCCCATACTTTCCCTCAGAGCCTCCTAAACACTGAGCTAGCTCTGGCAATGCATGCATCAACCTCATTAACAGTGTGTACCTCCCTGGAAAGTACACTACCTAGGTAAGTGAACTTATCCATAGCATTTAAAACTTCTCCATTTGCTGTAACCGATGGTTCCATATATAGATGGTAGCTGATAGAGCACTTGTGTTTTCTTGGTGTTAATTGTTAGGCCAAAATTAGCATAAGCAGCAGAGAAGTGATCTGTACTTTGTTGTATCTCAGCTTCAGAGGCTTCGTTGAGTGCATAATCATCTGCAAACAGAAAATCATGCACCCGCACTCCCTCCACTTTGGTCTTGGCTTGTAGCCTTTTCAAACTGAAGAATTTACCATCAGCTCAGTAGCTGACCTTGATACCATGTTCATCCTCATTGAAAGCGTTAGACAACATGGCTGAAAACATCATGCTAAAAAGCATGGGAGCAAACGCAGCCTTGTTTCACTTCCTAGGTGACTGAGAAGGCACGAGAGCATTGTCCGTTATCTAGAACCCAGCAAGCCTGCCATCATGAAATTGACATAAAATGCTGATGAACTTCTCTGGGCAACCAAATTTTGACATAATTTTCCATAAGCCCTCACGACTAACAATATCAAAGGCCTTGGTCAGATCTACAGATGTTGTGTACAGACCTCTGTCTTGCTCCTGGAATTTCTCCTGGAGTTGTTGGGTGGCAAACACCATATCTACTGTTCCTGGGCCCTTTCTGAAGCCACACTGGCTCTCAGGTAGGTGATCAGGTAGTGGGTGAGCTTAGGTAGAAAAGGTAGAAAATACAAGGCTGAATATTTGATTCACAACAGAATTGAATCCTGAGTAATTATAGAACAAAAGCTTGACCTTTAGGCAAGTTTCTCTGAATATAGGTGAGTGAAGACACAAAGGTAATGAATTTTGACTTAGAAGGCATAGGAGAGTATTAAACCCATGCCGGCTTGATTAACTCTTTAAAATAGAATTAAAATCAATTTTTAATTTTACAGTACAAACAATACAAAAATATTTATACCAGCTCTTTTTGTGGCAGCAAAGAATTGGAAATCAAGGGAATACCCATTAATTGGGGATTGGCTGAACAATTGGTGGTATATGATTGTGATGGAATGCTATTGTGTTATAAGAAATGATGACCAAGATAGTTTTCAGAAAAACATGGAAAGGCATATATGAACTGATCCAAAACAAAGTGAGCAGAATCAGGAGAATATTGCACATAGTAGTAGCAATATTATATGATGATCAACTGTGAATAACTTGGTTATTCTGATCAATGCAATGATATAAGACAATTTCAAAGGACTTATGATGAAAAATGCTATTCACCTTCAGAGAAAGAACTGATGGAATCTGACTATAGATTGAAGCATATTTTTTTACTTTAATTTTCTTGGGTTTTTATTTTTTTGTTTTGTTTTTTTTGTCTGTTTTTTTTTGCAATATGGCTAACATAGAAATGTGTTTTTCATGACTTCATATGTATAATATACATCAAATTGCTTGCCTTCTCAAGGAGTAGAGAAAGGAAGGTGTAATAGCAATTTAGATTTGAAGATCTTTCCTATCCATTAATAGGCCATGTGACCTGCTTACATCACAGGAAGCCTAAATCACATGTGGTAGGAGGAGCTGACTGAGAGGAAAAGGAAGTTATGTCATGGGAAATGCTGAGAGAGAGAGATGGCCATCATGATAGTTAGAGCTGAGGTAAAGAAAGTTAGCCTGTGATGGCTGAACAGACTGTGATAGCTATACTGTGAGTTTGTTTTTGGGGAGATCCCAGAAGGGGGTCAGATAGGTTTTGGGATGGTGAGGCTCCATGTTGTGATATTGTGTTTTAAGTTCCTTGCTGTTATGATAAAGTGGGCTAACTGGCTGTGGGAGCAGATTGCCATGATTATCTGGTGTCTGAATAAATGTTTTACTTCTACCTTCTATATGGAGAGTCTCTCATACTTTGTGATACAGAGCTACATAGGCATATTCATGATTATTGTTGATGTTGTGTGTATTGCTTTACTGATGCAGAAGGAAAGAATTTAGAACTCAAAATTTAAAAAAATAAGTGTTAAAATTTATTTAGTTGTATTAGAATTATTTAACAAAATAAATAAAAAATATATTGGGAGAAAAAAGGGATATCTGCTGAAAGCAAGCAGGCATAGGAGTCTTTGTAAATGTCTTGGCCTCAGCCAACAGTTTCAGGAAGGAAATTCTTCGTGTTTTGGAGTCGATAACCAAAACTGATTTCGCATTTCTTCCTATGTCATTCAATATCCCACATAACTGAACCTTGGGGAAAAGAGAGATTCTTCTTCCCAGGATGAGCAAAGAAAGCAACCCTGAATGATAACCAGTATTGGTAGTTATTTATTCTATTAGTCCGACTGTGCTGGGTACAGAAGTTCAAGGAAGGCAGCAGAGAAGCCTGCTATTATTCCTAACTATATGTAAGTTGTACAGTCATACGTTTGGAGCATGGAGCACACCTGTTAAAAACTTCACTACAGGTGTTATGCTGTGTAATAAAAGGACACACAGGTTTGGTTTTATTGATCCAGGAGATTTCGTTCCCACTTTCCTTTCTCCCCTTGGACATATAAGTTACTTGTCTGATAGGAATATGAGCTTTTATTTTTTAATCAATCAGCCAGTAAGCGTTTATAAGTGTCTACTATGTGCCAGACATGGTCCTAGGCTTTGGGGTTACAAATACAAAGAATGAAACTTCCTACTCTCAAGGAATTTTTATTAAGATATGAGTTCTCTAACAGGGAGAGAGTGTTTTTGCCTTTCTTTGTATCCCCTTTGACATAGTGCTGGCACCTTTTAAGTGCTTAATAAATACCTGTGGACTGCCTTACTAACCCTGACATTCTAGGAATGTGGCATAATAGAGAGCAGGCCTTGGAGTCAGGGAGACCTGATTTCAGGTCCCTCCACTGATACATTCTGGCTGTGTAACATTGAGCAAATCATTTAACTACTTCTCGGTGTCCTCAGGTTACAATGCTTACAGGTTGCACCATAGTTGCATCTACATTGGTAGAGGGAGGCTCCTATGCCACAGAAATCCAGACCCAAAAAAAAGCCCTTCAAATCATGTATATTCAATGTGGACAAATGAACAGTAATTCAAGCTCCTTATTCCCACTGGCCAGTTGGTTTGATCAACTCTACAGCTCTTTTAATTATTTCCTATATAACCTCTATATAGCTTGTTTGCACATATTTGTTTGCTTTTTGCACCTCCTCCCTCCCCTGCCCCCACCCCATCCCCACCCCCACCTTCCCTTAGATTGTGAGCTCCTTGAGAGCAGGGACTGTCTTTTGCCTCTTTTTTGTATCCCTAGCACTCAGCCTGACTACAGATTCACTAAGAAATAATAATGGTGCTTCTAAATTGGAGGGTTTTCTACTGCAAGTTTATGTAAAGGATTTCTTTTCAATGCAGGAGGACCTAACTAGGACAGTGCTGCCCAGGAGGGAGATAGCCTGGCAAAGGTCATATGTGGTTTGGCATCATCTATCTAGCAGGACTAGATTCCCTACTTTGGGTTTAATCTCTTTGGAGACTTTATAGAAACAATTTTGTCATATGTTGACTTAATTTTTGCATGCCAGATTTATGAACTACAAATTGACATATTCTCAAGCAGAAATACTCCATTGTTCTGCAGTTCATTTTCTTGTAGTGATAGAAATTATTTCTAGTGAATTTGTTCACTGGTGGGATCTTTGATCCCTTGACTGGACAGAGAATGGTGCTTGCCTTAAACCTGTTACTATTAACCATGATTATTAGAGCATATGTTAAGAAACATACATCAGGCCTATTGGCTCTTCCTTGAACTTGGCATTCCATCTCCTGGAATGTGATCCAAGAGACTTGGTTCCCACTCCGCTTTCTTCTCTTGGACACATAAGTAACTTCTCTGATTTGAATATGTGCTTTTACTTTTTAATCAATTAGTCAGTAAGGATTTATAAGTGTCTACTATGTGCCGGACACAATGTTAGGCTCTGGGGTTACATACACCAAGAATGGACCTTTCTCCTGGTGGTTCCCTGTGCCTGGAATGCCCTCCTACAGGAAGGTCTCATCAACCCCTGCCTACCCCTAACACAGGTGCCAGGCATTGACCTCCATGAGCTATGGGAGATAGGTATGGGAGAGAGTCCCATACCAACTGGCTTTGAAACTTGGGTTACCTTCCAGCAAACAAATGGAAACCCTGAAGGTGAGACAATTTGTCCAAGGCCACAAAGGTAGTGAGGGAGCAGCAATGCTGAGAATTCTGGTGGTCTGGGATCGACTTAGTAAAGAGAGACTGGTGCATTTGAAATATATTATAGCTCCCTACATTTAGCTCCCTTCTGAGTATAAAACAGTGGCTGTCACTAATTGTTGGAACCACTTAGTCTATTATTCTGGGGAGAGCCGATTACCCTGCAATTAACAACTTTCTAAGTGGCCAGGATTGGCCTGATCAGCACACCTGTCTTTTTGTCCTTTTATCATTGATATTGAAGGCTATGTTCCTGTTCCTTGAGATCTAGAACCAGAATAATTCAGAATGGGTAATGCCCCAATTTAGCCTAAAGTGGAAGGGATACAGGTCAAATGATTAAAATTACTTTTAGTGGCTTAAATAGTAGCAACCCACTGATCTCACCAACCTTAAATTCCCTACTGACTACTATGACTAACTCCACAAGTCATACTGCCCCTATCTTGATTGTACTGACTCCACTAACTGAAATGACCATATCCTCTCACCAAGTGACCATAGACCCCACCAGCTCCATCAGCCCTATAAATGACTTGACTTGGTGAGTATGGAGCAGAGAACATAATGGGAAGGCTGAAACCAGTGGGATCTCTGAGGGTAGCCCTGAGACTCTTGTCCCAGGGATCTGATGGGCCATGCCTCATTGATGAGCATCCTCTGTGATTCATACCCGTTTCTGGTTGTCATGGCAGCAGCCTGTATAGTCCCAGAGAACTCAGGGCAAATGGCTGTCTTCAGGGTTACCCCCCACAAAATACCAGTCAGACCCTTGTGTTAGCGGATCAATAAGGAAAGCAAGTGGAGGAGAAGAACAGAAAATGAAGGTCAAAGCTTTGAAATAGGTCTCTTCATTTGAGGAGCACAGTACATGGCGGAGAAAACTTCATAGCAGTTTTGTGATTTTATTTCTATATTGGAAATGGCTCCTACAAGTCTCAACCCCCTTGTTGACCACAAAGGAAAGGATTTGGGGATACCACCCCTTTCCAACTGTCAACTCAAGATCTGTTAAAGCAAGTGGATGGTATTCTTCTGGGCTGCCTGAGTAAACAGGTATTCAATCAGGATTTTTAAGCATGTGAGCTTTGAAGAAAATCTCTAGTTTTAGGCAAACATGCAACTCTATCTAAAGTGACTTCTACAAGTTAAGGGTATAATTCTCATGAGTAAACCCTAATGACATATACAGGCAAGCGTTTCCTACAATGTTGTTGTCCAGTTGTGTTCGACTCTTCCTGACCCCATTTGGGATTTTCTTGGCAAAGATACTGGAGTGATTTGCTGTTTCCTTCTCTAGATCATTTGGAACCCAGGCAAACAGGATGAAGTGACTTGCCCAGGGTCACATACTAGTAAGTGTCCGAGGCCAGATTTGAACTTTGGAAGATAAGGCCTGGCATTCTATCCACCTAATTGGCCAATACTACCTTAAGACTATGCAGGACTCCTAGCTCCCAGCCAGAGAAAGAGGAGAGCTGTATTTGTTCTCATTTCTACTTGTCAGACCAAGGAGTCCCTGAGAGTGCTGTCTCAGGTGGCCACCAGAGAGAAAGCAAAGAGCTAAGTGAAAATGCTATGTACTCAGGTGAAGTCAGGTCATTATGTGTAATTAATGATTCACTTTCCCTTTTACTACAAAGCTGCTCTAACTCCTCAACAACCCCTGAAGGCTGCGGGCCAAACTTGTACCTTTTGCATTCATAGGCTTTAGGTTAAAAAAAAAAAAGATTTTAGAAATCATTCATTAGAATGAGTCCAGGGATTCTGAACCTGGAGTGTTTTAAAAAATATTTTGATGACTGTATTTCCATAGAATTGATCTTTGCCATCCTCTGTATTTTGTTTTATGCATTTAAAAACATATGTTAAGAAGGGGTTTATAGGCTTCACCAGACTGCTAGAGGGGTACATGACAGAAAAAGGGTGAAGAAACCCTGATCCAGTCCAAACTTTTCATTTTACAGATAAAAAAACATGCCCAGAGAGGTTAAGTGATCTGCCCAGGGTTACACAGCTAATAAATAGCAGGTTTCAGATCTGAACCCAGATTCTCAAAGACCCAATGCAGTCCTTGTTCTGCTCTACCAGGGATGATACATCAGTCTGGGTGTGCTACCTCTTTAAGGGGTGAGTTAGGGTTGAATCAAAGGAAGTCCAACCATGTTTTAACAAAAGTTGCAAGCTATTTTGGTTTCCATCTGGTCACGCGACCTATTTACTATCGCTGCCCTGTTTTCCAGCTGTTCTGCTGTGGCTGTGTCAGGGAGGGACACCTACAAAGTCAGAACTATTACAATATTGCCAAAGATTCCCTTTCCCCTTTTCAGTGTCCCTGGTCTGTCCTGATGAGAGGTAATTGGAGTTTTATTAATTAAAAAGAAAAGGAGCTTCCTGTTTCTCTGTCTTCTCTTACTCATTTCCCAGACCCCCAAGAAACCCAGATCGTTGGCTACCCTGCTTTTAGAGAACGGGGAGAATATACAACTTTCTCTGGCACTGCGTCTTAGGATGGACTGATATTGGGATGAGGGCAGGGGTGTGCTGGGAAATGCTTAACAAACATGTTCTGGAAGAAAATATATGTATATACTTTTAAGGTTAATCTGCATTATTAACACCTCCTTAGGGCTAGACAATCAACAAAATAATAAGTCAAGACCTGATTTGTATTCACTGCCAGTTTTTGAGGTGGAAATGCTTATATTTAAAATTTAACAATGGGTTCTCAAAAGCTGGTTAGAGCTGGTACCAGGATACCCCTGGATGAGGGTCTCCCTCACAGTCAGGCTGTGGGAGCCTACCCTGACTTTAGACTTTAGGTCATCAGTTTAAATTCTTGGTCAAATATTTGCTGCTCACCTATACACACTCTGGGAAATGGGCAGCATAGTATAGTAGAGAGACCAGGAGACCAGGAATCAAGACACCTGGGTTCTGGTCCCAATTTTGTCGCTAGCTTGGTGTGTGATCTTGGACAGGTCTCTTCCCATCTCTGAGCTTCTACAAAATGGGGTGGTGATGTTGAACTAAAATGATGTCTAAGGTTCTAAGTTTCCAGTTTCAAATCTGTGATTCCACTAGTAACGCCATTAGACACGGACTGGGAGAAGGCATGAGTGCTATAGGTAAATAAGAGAATGTGTGGTTTGAAATAGTTGTAAAGGCTTCCTGAAGGAGGTTTTTTTTTTTAATTTCATGTGTGTTACTCTTCCCTTTCCAGCTCCCTTTCAAGACTCTATATTGTCTTATGGTCCCCTTCCCCATCCCCATCCCCATCCCCTTCCTCCCATTTTCAATATACCTTGAGGGCCTTAAGGAGAGCGTCACAGGATAGAAGTGTGCTTTGGAAAGATCAGTCCAGAGGTATAGTTAGAAGGAGTAAAGAACTCTGATGTTACCACCTGGGATGTAAGGAAGGAGACAGGCTTGGACTTGCCAGTGTGACAGACCCTCAGCTATCCTGCAGCTGTAGTGGACTCCACAAAGCCAGGTAAGTGGTCAGTCATTGTGAGTCGTATGAGATAGTCAGGAGCTGAGCTGACAGGGAGCTGAGGGTGTGGGGTCCATGAAAGAAACTGAAGGTGAGTACTATAGATGATCTATAAGGGGGACTGACAGGATGTAGGGAGGGATCAGAAATCAGCATTCCCTTCTGGGACATGGCCCAAACCCCAGAGTGCCCTTGGTCCTGTACTGCCTGTTGGCTCATGGATAAAGATGTCACATGTCAGTAGAACCAGAGTCTCTGTGGACTGGAGTAGAAGCAGGGTTCCCTTAAATGAATGTGGTTCAGTAGTATATATCCCTAGAAGTGGTAGTAATCAAATGAGAACAGCCTCATTTACTGAGAGTTCAGTACCAGCCTAGCTCTCCCCAGTCATATCTTAGTGAGAATAGGGATTAAAAAAAAACATCTGTGTCTCTGTGGTGACCTGGCAGCATCAACAGCCTTAGGTTTTCCATGAAGTGGTCTGTCCCTCATATTGAGAGTGTGCATGATTCCTGAGTTTACTTTCCTGAAAGTATAAACTTCCTGAGGGCAGGAATGACATTCTATACATATTGTAAGTCCCAGCATCACGTTACATAGCCTGCCTGTGCAGAAACTAGTGAGGACACACAGGAATGGTCGTGAGGCTGATGATGGTCCTGCTGGTAGGAGCCAAAGGGGTAGGGATGGGACCAAGGGGGCCAGTTCAGCCTTGTTTGAATGGTTGGGAAGGAATACAAAGCCATCCACGGGGCTAAGCTGTGTTCTAGGTCCTAGATCTAAGGTGGTCAGGGATCGTAGGATCATACAGATTTAGAGCTGGAAAGGGCCTTAGAAGAAAATTGAGTCCTGTTCTCTCATTTTATGGATGAGGAAACTGAGATGCGAAGGATTAGGTGACCTTTCTTAGGTCATGCAGATAGTAAGTGCCTGCAGTGGGATTTGAACCTAGGTTTTCCTCCATTAGAAGATATAGGAAAGGAAGAAAAAGATAAAGGGGGCAGAAGAGAAGGGCTATAGTGGGTAAGCAATGGAATTGGGGCTACGATTAGTGGCCACAGGAAACTTCCCATCTCTGGGAAGAGCAGGGCAGGAGAAATTACTCATCCTGATCCTATCTCCCCACAGAAACCTTTGGTATTTATCCAGGACCCAGCTGCTTGGCCATTAAAGTGAACTCCATCCTGGGGCTCCCCTGCAGACAGCCTCCCGTTGAGCAGCCAAGGCCAGTGTGTGGGGCCTCCAGTCTTTCCTCTCTCCTCCCCTCAATCGGTCCATCAGTCCCTGGCAGCCTGGCTTCCTCTCCCCTAACTCTTAGCATGAACTCATTCTCCATCCTGTTGGATCAGCTACGGCAATTTTGGGCTGATCACTTCTCCCGCCGTTTCTCACCCAGGCGACCCCCACTGCGCCATTTCTCCTCCATGTCCACCTTCTACCTTTTGGACCACCGCACTCGCCAGGCTGAGCTAGGTCTCAGTTATGGTCCTCCTCGAACTCAGCTCAGTGACCAGGCCTTTGTCTTCCAGGCTGGGAAGTGGGTGATGGAAGGAGGGTACACAGGTAACTTGCAACCCTTGAATCTCACTGCCTACTGGGAGCATCCTATCCACCAGGGCAAGAATAAGGCATTGCTGGAAGAAAACAATTATTTGAAGCTCCAGCAAGAACTGCTCATGGATATGCTAACAGACACCACAGCCCGGCTGCAACTGCTGGAAAAGAAGCTAGATGTGGATACAAGCCCTTTGGCTGCTGCCTATGTCTGGCGGAAGAAGATGAGAAAGAGGAATGGAGTGCGGTTGATAGACCCCATGGTCCTTTTCCCCAGGTGATGGGGAGGAGCACCCTCTACTCCCCAGTCTCAGACACCTGAATAAATGGAATGTCCCAGGGGGCCACTCTAGTCACTCACTGCTCACCTCTCCTTTCCTCTCTGGCCCTGGTCCTGCCCCTGGATTCCTTCCTTCATTATTCTCGTTATCCAGCCTGTCTTCCATAGGGATTAGATCTATGACTTCCCCTAATCCTCTTCCCAAATGCTCTAGGGCTCAGGCAAAACCAAAGCTTGGGGAAGTTTGTTTCTCACCCCCTTCCACTCCCTCTATTATGCTTTTCTTTTCCCTTTGGTGTCCTCTGCTCCCACACTGCCTGTGGTGTTTATGATAGGGTCTTAAAGGGCTACCTTCCTGGCAACTGTTTACCAGCATAGAGAAATTACTTTTGAGGTATAGTTCTCATTCTTCACTATTGTTCCCACAATGGTTTGGGGAAGGAGAAGAGAAGATGGAAGTAGAATAAAGGGAGTGGTAAAGCTGAGAGAGACTGTTTTTGGCTAGGGCCGTCCCAGAAACTTCTCCTGTTTTGTAAATCTTTTATTTTTGTTCTGTCATTCTTCAGTCATGTCCAACTCTTCATGACCCATTTGGGGTTTTCTTGGCAAAGATACTAGAGTAGTTTGCCATTTCCTTCTCCAGCTCATTTTACAGATAAGAAAACTGAGGCAAACAGGGTTAAGTGACTTGCCCAGGGTCACACAGTTAGTAAGTATCTGAGGCTAGATTTGAACACAGGAAGGTGAGCCGTTCTGACTCCAGGCCTGGCACTTTATCCACTTTGCAACCTGGCTGGCTTTACCACCACAGCTTGTACCTAGTGTGGCATTTGCCCATGCGACATTTACCCCCATACATGGGGACTTTTGGTTGTGTGGTTCAGATATTATTTTCCTGACGCCCACAGAAAGACAATGTGTCACTGTTTTCCTTTGATGGAATGCAATGTCTGAATTGCCCACCAGATGCTTTACTTGGTCCACAAGGCTACTGTCTGGCTCTTGGGTTTAGATAGCTCTTTCTTAAGAGGATGCAGTATCACTGCTCTGCAGCCATGATTTGCTTACCCTGCACATACTTCAGCTGCTCCCAGAGGCCTCACTAAGCGATGTTGATTAACCCCACACTGGTTAGGTCTGAAATTAAACTAGGAGATGAAATCTAGTATTCAAACTATTAAAATGTGAAATCTGTGTTCTGTACCTGGTTCAGAGCCTCTACCTTGTCTGGGTTTCGGGGTCTCAGTTCACTTCCCGTTGCATGGACAGACTCAGAGATTTAGCAAGCTGTGATCAGGCATTTATAGTACATGGAATAGGGTGAAAAAGACACTAAACCAAACACACTCCTGTGTGCAAACAGTCACTTCCAAACATTTCCTAGCCCTCTGGCTCTTTGCCCACCATGAAAAGAAATAGGAAGAAAGGGGTGTTTTCTCCCTATCTCAGACTTATGGACTAAAATAAGAAAGCCAAAAAGATATTTTTCTCTCCCATCTCACATTTCTCAGAGAGATGGGAGTCATACTTGTTACCAGAGCACAGTTGTGTCTATATGGTACTAATCCTGGCTTTTGAGTGATGTGAGATGAGGAGAGGAAAAGAGGGAGCTCTGAGTGAGTGGCCTCAGTTTTCTCAGTGACATAGAAGGCAAAGTAATCAGCTCTCAGAAGAGAGGGTTGATGGAGGAAAAGCCATGGGGAGCCATTTATCTTTAATCTCTACCTCTCTGCTGGCCACTTCCCTACTGCCTACAAACATGCCCATGTCTCTTCTGTTCTCAAAAACTTCTCACTTGGTCCATCCAACTCTACTAGTTGTTGTCCCACATCTTTTCTCTTCTTTGGCTAAACTCCTTGAGAAGGTCAACTACAATAGGTGCCTCCATTATTTCCTCTCACTTTTTAAAGCTCTCTACAGTCTGCCTTCCAACCTCATAATTCAACAGAAACCACTCTTTCCTAAGTGGCCAATAATCTCTCAATCGCCCTTGATCTCTCTGCAGTCTTTGAAACTGAGGGTCATTCTCTTTGATATTCTGTGACACCACTCTCTCCTGGTTCTCCTATCTGTCTGACCTTTCCTCAGCCTCTTTTTGCTGAATCTTCATTTGGGTCATGCCTATCAATGGTGGGTGTCCCCCAAAGCTCTGTCTCAGGTTCTCTTCTCTTCCTCCTTTATGTCATTTTCTTGGTGAGCTTAATAGCTCTGGTGGATTCATTTATTGTATCTATGCTGATGAATTCCAGACCAGTTATCCAGTTCTAACCTCCCTCTTGCCCTCCAGCTGCCTATTAAACATCTTGAATTGGATATCTCATAGATGTCCTAAATTCAACATGTCAAAAACTGAATTCATTATCTTTCCCAGCAGGCCCTCTCCTCTTCCAAATTTCCTATTATTCTCAAAGGTACTACCATACTGCCAGTCACCCAGGCAGACAACCTAAGTGTCATCTTCTACTCCTCATACTCTCTCATTCCTCTTATCCAATCTGTTGCTAAGTCTTGTTGATTGTACCTTCATAACATTTCTAGTATATGCCTTTTCTCTCCTTGGACACTGTCACTACCC
Source organism: Trichosurus vulpecula (assembly GCF_011100635.1). Classification (NCBI taxonomy): domain Eukaryota; kingdom Metazoa; phylum Chordata; class Mammalia; order Diprotodontia; family Phalangeridae; genus Trichosurus; species Trichosurus vulpecula. The sequence goes on from NC_050575.1 coordinate 98,826,108, forward strand.
TAGTATATCACTTCATGCCTGGTCTATTGCAATAGCTTTCTGGTTGGTTAGTCTCCTTGTTTCAAGTCTCTCCCCACTCCAGTTCATCTTCTGCTCAACTGTCAAAATAATCTTAAAGCACAGATTTGATCTTTTCTTTACACCTGCCCCACCCCATTCAATTAGCTCCATTGGCTGCCTCTCGCTTCCAGGATCAAATATAAAATCCTCTGTTTTTTAAACCCCTCCCCAATCCAGCCCCTACTCACCTTCCTTACTTCCCTCATATCATGGATGCTCCAGTGACACTGACTTCCTAGTTCTCTGCACGCAAAACTCCATCTCCCAACTCTGAGCATTTTAACTGGCTGTCTTCCATGCCTAGAGTTTTCTCCCTCCTCATCTCTGCCTTCTGGATTTCCTGGTTTCCTTCAAGTCTCAGTTAAAATCCCAGCTTCTGTAAGAAAGCTTTCTGGATCCCCTTTAATGTCAGCACTTTTCCTCTGTTGTTTATCTCCAATTTATCTTGTGTACATATGTTTTCTGTAAATAGTTATTTGCATGTTGTTTCCTCCATTAGACTGTGAACTGCTTGAGAGTCGGGACCATCTTTTACTTTTCTTTGAATTCCATGTTAAGGGCAGTGCCTGACACATGGTAGGATGGACCAAGGGAGGATATTTTGAAGATGCAGGAGATATGGGTGTGTTTGGAGGCAGTAGGGAAGCAACTAGTAAATTGGGATAGATTAAAGATTAGTGAGATAGTTGGGGGTTATAGAAGAAATAATCAGCTAGAAAAGGCAGGCTAGAATGGAATCACTTTTGCTTGTAGAGGTATTATCCTTGTCGAAGAGAAGGGCCAACTTTTCACTTAAGACAGGGGTGAAGCAGGAGATAGCAGTGGAAAAGCATCTATCTGAGTGATGTGAGATAAGGAGAGGGTGAGAGGAGGGGGCTCTTGGTGAATGGACTCCATTTTTCAGTGAAATGTGAGGCAAGGTTCACATGAGATGTGAGGGAAGGGAATGTTTGAGGAAGAATGAAAACTGCTGTAGTGAGTAGGAGAGTCAATCAACTAGTGAGGTGGAAAAGAATTTCCTTGCTGCAGTGAGAGCCCAACTGAGCTTGTGCAACATAATTTGTAGTGAATCTGATTTGTGATTTTCTCCAGCCTGGTTTAACAACATGTGAGGAAGGGCAAAGGCAGCAGATGGTGGGAGTAATCTGTTGTTCATGAGAACAAACCCTCAAATCTGAAATAGTTTTAGAAAGAAAGACATTAGGTCATTTGGTAGAATAGAGCAAGTTGGAAAAGAGATGTGGTTCCCTCTCATTCAGGCTCTGGAAGGGTCACATTATGTAGGATTTTGACAAAGGTATTGTTATTCAGTCATCCAGTCACATCTGACTCTTTGTGACCCCATGAACACCAATACTGTTCACGGGATTTTCTTGGCAAAGATAGTGGAGTGTTTTGCCATTTCCTTCTTCAGGGGATTAAGACAAACTGAGGTTAAGTGATTTGCCCAGGGTCACACAGCTAGTAAGTATCTGAGGCTAGATTTGAATTCAAGTTTTCCTGATTGTAGGCCACTCATGGTACCCTCACACAAATCACAGTATGAAGTTACATAATCTTGTATATAAAGTAGATTGATATAAATTATCAGTGAATGTAAATATTTGATAAAGTTAGGGCAGAAGTCAAAACAAAAGGAGACTCTAAAATATAAGCTTGGGTGTACCCACTTTAAACAAATGGACCCTAAACAAGACCTGGGTGTGGTAACCCAAAATATAAATGTTTGAGTGGATCCAGGACCTGAAGGAATCCAAAATTCCTTGTAGCCATCTCCTGCATTCCTAGAGTTATTGAGGTCAGGATGACATTCTGGGTTCGAACAATCTCTAATCATATAAAGTTAAATTTAAACAGTATAATGATTAATAAGTGTTCCAAAAAACACGATAACACATTTCCCACAATATTCAAGGCAGTGGCTTTCTTTTCAGGGCATGATCAGTGGTAGTGAGGAAAATTAATATTGTATCATTTAATAATATTACTCTGCAATCCATCCTATTCCTCATTTTATCAAATACCATTTCTCAGTCTAATTCATAAGATGGTATCTCCCAATCTGAAATGAAGGCTGGCTGAATAATGTGATCATTCCTAGCCCCCAGGGTATTTGCTAGCTAACCAGTTTAAAGTGGGATCCTTCCTTCATTTACCCCATAAACAAAGACCAGCTTGGGCTGGGCCTCTCCCCAGGAAAGGGCTCTCCAGTCCTTCCTTTTCCTTGTCAAAGTTAGGGGTGATTTGGTGGTCTTCAAGGGAAAGGCTAAGCAGGGGGGTGAGGGTGGGGATGAATCCTGATTAGGGTGGTTCTGACTTTCTGGCCAAGATTACTAGAAGCAATGATATATAGGGTATTCAGGGAGAACTAGCACCTCTGGAGTGATGGTTTGTCAAACCTTTCCTAGGGCTGCTTATCTTCCTTTGGTGTCTATCTTCACCCAGCTCTCACCTGTGTCTCCAAGAAATTGTAGCATGCCTAATGGTCATATCCATCTTAGCAGCTGGGCTAAACCAGGTTGAGGGTAAATGAGGGGTGTCAAACCCATAGGTGAATGTATCAGTAAGGCCATAAACACAACATCAATGATAATCATGAATATGCCCATGTAGTTCTATATCACAAAATATGAAAGACTCTACATATAGAAGGTAGAAGAAGTAAAACATTTAGTCAGACACCAGATAATCATATCCCATAACCAGGCAATCTGCTCCCACAACTGGTTAGCCTACTTTATCATAACAGCAAGGAACTTAAAACACAATATCACAACATGGAGCCTTGCCATCCCAAACCCTCTCTGACCCACTGCTGTGGTCTTCCCAAAAACAAACTCACAGTACAGCTATCACAGTCTGTTCAGCTAACACAGGCTGACTTTCTTTACCTCAGCTCCAACTATCATGACAACCATTAACAGCCATGACAGCTCTCTCTCTCTCTCCCTCTCTGCATTTCCTGTGACATAACTTCCTTTTCTTCTCAGTCAGCTCCTCCTCCCACATGTGACTTAGGCTTCCTGTGACATAAGCAGGTCACATGGTCTCTTAATGGGTGGGAAAGATCTTCAAATCTAAATTGCTGTTGCAGTGAGTTAGAAGGATAACTCCCACACATGTGAAGACTTCCCCAGACAGAATGGTTAGATGACAACAGTTTGTTCCAACAGCCATGAAAGAAGCTGCAGCAGGCACTGTGGAGTCCTTAGAGCTTGGTCAGATATTGAAGAGCAAAGGTCATCCACTGCATCCAGGGCCATCGCCAGCCATCTTGACTCTTGTCCTGCCACTGGACTATGATGACTCTGGAAGAGAGTGAGGCTAATGACTTTGCACAAATCTGCCTCAAATACGACCCACTTGCAAGTCAAGACATCACCTTCAATGTAGTTGATCCTTTTCAAAAAGGAAAGAAGGATCAACAACACTAGAGGCAGCTGAAGCCCATAAAATAATTAGCATTCCTTAATTTTCAGAGAGGGGCAGTGATTAGCCACAACTGAGGGCCAATCCACGGTCCCTAGCTACAGACCAATCCTATCACTTGAGGCTTTCTCCCATCTTCCAACAAGGAAGTAATAGGGAGGAGCTAAGGTAACTCCTAACCACTTCCTCATTAAAATGTCTACCAAAGAAGTTTGGTTTTTGTTTCTTATTTCTGAACTCCAGAAATAAAACAAGCAAAAAAAAAAAATGTCTACCAAATAGGATTGTCTTACCTCTGCAAGGGGAGGTCCAAATGATGTACTATTAGGCCAATCAGAAGGAAGACACACCTAGGTTTAAAAGATCTTATTGGCCCTCGCTGGGGTCATTGAGAGAGGCCATTGGTCAAATTTATTGGTTACTGCTAATCTAATTAATAAATTGATCATGCTTAAATCTTTGGCTTTGCTGCAGTGGTCAGTGTGACCCATTTTATTAACAGCTATGTGTATCACTGTTAATAAACTGTAATCTTGCCCTAAAGAAAATTATGCCTTGGTTTGCTCCAGTGTTACTTTACTAACCACAGTAGAATAAAGGTACAGGAGACTTGAGAGAAGAGGATAATGGAGAATGAGGAAGCGAGGCAAGTGTAGCCAATGCAGGTGTGATGCCTGGGAAAGAACTGAAGACTGGAGGGACTAGAGGTTGTGGTGAGTAGGAAGAACATGGTTTGAGGTCACAAGGCAAAGGGAAAGGTGGAATGACAACAGATAAGGAAATTTCAGAGCCCCTGAACAGGGAAGTTGGACTGGGAAAAAGAGCTTGCTAGTAAATGAATGAATGAAAAAAACATTTATTAAAAGTTTACTAGGTGCCAAGCACTGGGCTAAGCTCTGGTGATACAAATACAAAAAGCAAAGATAGTGTCTTTCATCAGAGAGCTCATATTCTAATATAGGAGATAAGGAGATAACACTCAAAGGGGAGTAATGGCCAGAAAATTACTGGGAATGGGAAATGGGATGGTAGAGAGAAGTAGCTTGATACACCCTATCCAGGTACAATGGCAGAATTAATTTGTTTAGGTTCCAGAACTGAATGGGGTGGGGAAGGGGATAGACATCTACAGAGCCCCATCAGTATAGGCCCATAGTAGAGGCCACAGACCCAGCAAGAAAGGATCTTTCGAATCTGGTAGGAAGTACCACAGCTTCACAGAGCCCCAACACTCCCTCCAAGAAATGGCAGAAAATGCCCATGCTGTTGCCATTTTGGGGGCAGCTACATGGCACAGTGCGTAGAGTACTGGGTCTGGAATCAGGAAGACTTGAGTTCAAATCTGGCCTCGGACACTTACTAGCTATGTGACACTGGTCAAGTCACTTAACCCTATTCGCCTTCATTTTTTCATCTATAAAATAAATTGGAGAACGAAATGACAAACCACTCCAATATCTTTGCCAGGAAAACCCCAAATGGTGTCACAAAGAATTGGACATGACTGAAATGACTGAACAACAAAATTTTCATCTTTACTAGAGGAAAGGTGTTCTGTCTTTAATGCAAATTAATTTTTTCTTAAGATTTAAAAAATATTCATTTTGAACTTAAATACAAAAAGACAAAAAAGAGAACATTTTCATGTATACCACACAATGTAAGAAGAGGATTTAATATAAAACCATAAATTTCCATTTCACACTGTTTACTTTTTTTGAAAAGCTATGTAATAAATACTATACATCATTTTCAAAGCTACCCTGATTTTCTGTGCTTCCTTCTAATTTTTCTTATATTCTGTGCTGTGCACTTTTTACTTTTTTCTCCCTCCCTCTCTATCCCACCCTAGAAAAGGCTACTATTGGACAGGAATTATATGTGTGTGTGTGTGTGTGTGTGTGCGCGCCAGCGGGCGTTGGTGTGTGTATGCATATAGAATTTAGAATCCCTAAGTAGAAACACATGCATATATATGTGTATATATATTTATAGTGTATACACACATATACACACACACACATATATATAGCCATACAAATATATACACATACATACATACACACACGTACCATGCTACACATACTTCTATTTCTCTGGATGTGGATAGCATCTTCCTTCATAGGTCCAGTTGATTTGGAGTTAGTTGATCGTTAAATGTTTGGCAGAATTCACTTGCAAATCCATCTGATCTTGGTACTTTTTTCTAAGGAAGCTCATTTATGGCCTGTTCAATTTTTTTTTTCTAAAATATGTTTATTTAGATACTTTATTTCTTCTTCTATTAATTTAGGCAGTTTATATTTTTGTAAATATTTTACTCTGAACCAGTGGTGGGATTCAGCTGGTTCACACTGGTTCGGTAGAACCAGTACCTAATTTTAGGTTGAGTTGAGGTTGTTGGGGGAGTGGGGGGCGGGAGGGGGCGGCGCTCCGCCCACCATGGTCAGCGGTGGCAGTGCCTCAACTTGATTCTGTGGAGAACCAATTGTTAATTTATTTGATTCCTATCAGTGCTCTGAACTCATGCAGCCAGCTGTACCCAAGATTACCACTGGCTGACCTGTTATCCCTCCACACATAGACATGAGTGACCAACTTGGTGATTTCTCCTGTGGAAGCCTGTCTCCCCAGATCCAGGTCAGGCATCTAGCCTGCAGGCTCCCCTACCTCTAATCATGTGGGTGACCAACCTCTGACTTGCCTCTGGGAGAGACCTCTTTCCCCAAGCCCATTTCTTCAGTATCTTGCCAGCTACACCAATGGTAAAGATGCAACATCTGTTCCTCCCTGATTATGCCAATTGTAGGATGGTAGACCCTCCAAGAGAATACTGAGATATCAAAGAAGGAAGAACAATCCATGCCAGTGTGGGGGCATATGTATAGATTTATTTGTGTTAGTTGGGAGAGTTTAGGGAGTTTACTCACAAGACTATTTCTTGGTGACAGGAGGACAGAGTAAGGGATCCCTACATCCTCCTTAGGCCAGGTTAGATATTATACAGAAACAGAACAAAAAAGGCATAGTGTCAGGGATGGCCCAGGGTCACATGCAAGTTTCCCCATGGAATAATTAGAGCTTCTTTTGCTGTTTACATTCATTACATTAACTGTGGAATCATAGGTCAACTTTTTGTAGTCTGGCTCCTACTATACAGGTCCTTCAAGGAAATGGTGGGAGTGATTGTTTCTAAGAACTACGCTTCTTTATTGAGAAAGTATTGGTGGAAAGAAGAAGGTCCCTTTGTTTAATTCAAGCGTCCCATTGATTTCTTGAGGAAAGTGGTTCATGGAAATGATGGGATGATGACTCTGTTGCTCAGTTATTCTGAAATATTAACTCCAATACTGGGCCTCCTCTGGCGAGGGGTGGGAGTAGTGGTAAGAGGCTGAGGTGCTTCCCTCTCCCTCTCCCAGCTGTTCCTCCTCAGGAGCTTAGCTGGACCAGCCTCCATCATTAGGCTGCCTTATGTTTGAATGTCTAAATGCAAATTAGTTTGCTAGATTTATACAAACCCACAGGGCATGACCAAATTTCCTTCATCAGAATATGCCTCCTGTTATATCTTGTTGAAATTTTTTTAATTGATTAATTCAAAAGACATGTCTAGGCTTTGTTCATACTTCTGATTGGTTGACTCAAGGGAATAGGACTGAGTAGGATGGGATGATTGATGGATTCAATTGGCCTTCACCTTTACAGTAGTATAGTCTTTAATAAATTCAAGGACTTTAACTCTTAGGGTAAAAACTGACAATTTGACAAAATTTAGATCTAGGGTCAATAGACTTGTTCTCTAAAGGGCTCAATAGTAAATATTTTAGACTTTGAAAGCCAAGAAGCAAAAGCAAGGATTGTTATATAGGTACTTACATAAACAAAAGAGAACAAATTTCTACAAAATTTTTATTGATGAAATTTAAACTATACAATGACAATAATTGATTATAATTTTTTATTTGTTGTTTGTTCAGTCATTTTTCAGTCATATCTGACTCTTTGTGACCCCAGGTGGGGTTTTCTTGACAAAGATAACTGGAGTGGTTTGCCATTTCCATTTCTAGCTCATTTTACAGATAAGGAAACGGAGGCAAACAGGGTTAAGTGACTTGCCCAGGGTCACACGGTTAGTGTCTGAGGCCATATTCCAATTCAAGAAGAACAGTCTTCCTGGTTCAAGGCATGGAACTCTGTCTGCTGTGCTACTTACCTGCCCTATAATTTTTTTTAATAATATATGACTATTAATGAGATGAATAGAATCCTTTTTTTTAAATATCATTTTGCTTAATTGGGATTCAAAGTGTTCCTTATTGTCAAAATTGATTACAAACATTCATCTATTAATACTGATCTGTAATGAGATTTTATTTATTTAATCCTTTAAAATGTCTTTTCATACAGATAGGTACTGCTAAATACTTATATTTCATTGAAAATACTTTATTATCTATTATCTATTAATATTGTTTGAACCTAGCTTTATTTGGCTAGAAAATTATCCAATGGGAAACAGTATGTCACGCTAATCTCAGAGACCCTCCAGGGAAGCAAAGGTGCGTATTTTGGGTCCACTCAGGTCTTGGATCCATCTAATAGCTTGTGTTTTGGTTTTGCCCCAATTTCATTGAATGTTTATACTTATCTGCTGATATGCATCCAAGCAAACTGCCTACTTGTGCTGGTACCTTCATTTGAACTCTATATAATGTAAACCTCACAAAGACTTGAGAAGGGGAGCCATACCACTTTCTGGCTCTCTCTCTTTTGCCAAATGAATTAATAAAATTCTTTCTAAAACTTTTTCAGGTTTTGAGGTTTGTTCTTGACTGACAGTATCCAGGGGTATATTATTTTAATTGAGCATATTAATCTCTTGGAAGACATTTGTAGAATTCTATTACATTCATCTTGATATTTGCCTTTTAGCACATTATTACATTGCGGATTAATTACTTCCGATTGAAGACTTGTGGAAGCTCCTCAGTTACACAGTTAAATGGATTTTGAAATACACACATTTCTTTTGCATTTGGATTGAGTTCCAAAGAATGCTGTTGCAACTGTGATTTGAGCTCAGGAAGTATATTTGCTGCAAATTTGTGTGGGAATTGAGATCTGACTTCTTTTAACTTTTGGCAGCATAGGAAATATATAAAACAACTTGAGATTACTTGTAATTCAAACAATGTTAATTGTCAAATTGACTTTAGTGCAGTATAAGTTTCACATATAAGTACTGTTTTGCCTTGTAATTTTTAGGTTTAATTCATTAAGAAACATTATCAAGTCTGTAGCAAAACTGATTTCCCAAACCATTCAGTGTTTGATATTAGTGGTTGATGATTCTTCTTTCTCAGAAAAATTTCAATCTTGGCCCTAAGCTTAAAAAATTGTAATAAAACTTTCTTCAAGTGTTGACATGATGGGTATGCATTGGTAACAAAAAAAATGTTACGTTAAAGTGATATGCATGGTGCTTGAGATGGGTTTTTTTGACATATAATTACTTCACTGCAATTTCTAGTAGCAATTCAAAGCAAGGAAAACAAGAATGCACCATATATGAACAGCTATTCAACTCAGCCATTGTAGCATGAAAGCATCCATAAATAATTTATAAGCAAATAAATGTGGCTGTACTCCAACAAAGCTTTATTTAGAAATAATGATATTTGAATTTTAGATATTCATTTATCACAAAATAGTATTCTTCTTTTTGATGGTTTTTTTTAACCATTTAAAGATGCAAAAACCATTCTTAGGCTGCAGACTGTACAAGGATGTTGTTCAGTCATTTCCAATTCTTTGTGACCCCATTTGGGGTTTTCCTGGCAAAGATACTGGAGTCGTTTGCCATTTCCTTCTCTAGCTCATTTTACAGATGAGGAAGCTGAGGAAAACAGAGTGAAGTGACTTGCCCAGAGTCACACAGCTACTAAGTGTCTGAGGCCAGCATTGAACTCAGAAAGATGAGTCTTGCTGACTCCAGGCCCAGCACTCTATCTATTGCACCACCTACCTGCCCTTGTATAAAAGTAGGCAGGTCATAAGTTGCTGATCCCTGACCTAGACTAAAAAGTTATGTATTACAAACAAATTAGAGGAGCAGGCAAAGAAAAACCTTTCCCAACCAACTATGAATAATGGAAGGGCCACAGATTAAGCAAGAAGTCAAGAGGCTTACAGCAGATGAAATGACAATTTTTGATTATGTAACATTGAAGAGTTTTTGCACAAACCAGATTGATGCAGTGAGAATTAGAAGGAAAATAATTAACTGGGGGGAATTTTTTTGCAGCAAATTTCCCTGATTAAAGTCTAATATCCAAAATATGAAAGGAATTTATTTAAATATATGAAAACATGACCAGTTCCCAACAGATAAATGAGCAAAGAACACAAAGAAGCAGTTTTCAAAAAAAGAAAGGAAAGCTACCAGTACTCATTTTAAAATGCTCCAAATCATTAATAATAAGATAAATGCAAATTAAAGCAACTCTGAGTTTCTGCCTTATAGCTAAAGGGAAAATAAGGGGCTATTAGAGAATATGACCACTAATGGACTGCTAATGGAGTTACAAATTGATCCACCCTTTCCGGAAAGAAATTTGAAACTATTCTCCAAAATTCACCAAACAAATCCCAAAACCTGAAACAAGTTTTAGAAAAAATTTCATTTGGTCATTTGGCAGAGAAGAAAGCCAGAAATAGGTGTGGCTCTCTTGAACCTCCTCTGTGAGGTTTACGTTATTTAGAGTTCAGACAAGAATATCAGCACAGGAACAGTAGGTAGTTTCCAGAAAAGGGTGGATTGTAAGTAAGATTGTTTGAGATGTATATCAGCAGGTAAGTATAAACATTCAATCTAATTTAATCCAAAATGACCTTTGAGTAGACCCAAAACGAGACCTAGATGGAATCTTACATATTCTCTGCAACCATCTGGGTTCCTTGGAGTGTCTGTGAGGTCAACCTGACCTCTACTGTAAACTTTGGGTTAGACAATTTTCTAGCCATATAAACCTAGATTCAGACAATATTAGTGTTAATAACATTAAAAAATAATAAAATATTTTCCCACAATTTACCTTTTGACCCAGTGATATCACTAGTGGACATAGGTAAAATATGATGAATTAGGAGAAAACAGGGAGGAATTATATGAACTTGAAATGAGCAGTACCAGGAGAACAATTTATACAACATTGAAAAGGAGACAATTGTAAAAGATCTGAAATTTATCATATGCTAGCAACTAACCTGGACACCAGGGAACTGGAGATGAATCACGTTTCTCACTTCTTGAAGAGAAGTAATGGTCTGGAGGTATGCAGTGAGACATACATTTTTAGATGTGGCCAATATGTGATTTGTTTTACCTAACTATACTTATTTGCTTTAGGGGAAGACATTTGTGTGGGAAGTTATGGGGGAGAGTAGTGAGTAGTGATAGTGATACCCACCCAAAAAAGAAGAAAAGAAAGGTGCGCCAATGAAACATTTAAAAAAAAAAACATAGAAGGGAATAGAAGGAAGTCCAGAAGGGGACAATAGAAGCAGTGTTGAAATCGCTGTAACAACATTAATGTGATTAAAAAATTGCCTTGCAAAATAGAGATTCACAGTATGAGGCACAGTCCTCCTCTTCTCTCTTTCATGTAGGAAAATGTTATTGTTATCACATTCATAATAATGAAAAGAAAAGAAAATTAAAAGAAGGTCTAATCATGTGAGAAAAATCCAGGAACCAGATGGGAGAAATATGGTGGAGCGCATTTGGATGGAAGTCAATGAAAATAAAATTATCATTTGAGTAGACTATAAACCACCTGGACAGACAGAAGAAATGGATAAGGAGTCTATGCTACAGATCACAAGCCTGGAACGGAGGTGGGATATAATAGTGTTCAATTATCCAAACATCTGTTTGCTTATTTGACAAAAACAGAGGAACAAATAACTTCTTGACTTGACAATGATCATTTCACCTTTCAAAAGAGTAAAGAACCAACAAGGGAGAATTCTGTTCTTACCAATAAAGAAGAAGTGGAGGTTCTACGGGTAAAAATGTTGGGAACCTTGAAGGGGAGTGATCACTCCCTCCTAGAGTTTGTGAGAAAGAAAGGAAAGCCACGGAAAGTCTGACATCCTCCCAGTGGGGTGTTGGTTAATATTTAATGACTAGCTCTCTGGGGAAAAATGTATGCATATATAGACATACATGAAGTTTATTATAAATTTTACTAATATAAATGATGTGTAGCACACGATTTAAAAATAATTATAAATATTAAATACTCTTTATCGTCGATTCTATAGGGCTATTTGATTCTCTTTTTTCTGGTAAATTTTTAATTCATTTTAAACTTAAATACAAAAAACAAGAAAAGGAAAAAAAAACGTTTCCAGAACATAAAAGAGGACTCAATATAAAACAATAAATTTCCATTTCAAGAAAACCTATATAAAAAATACGACACATTATTTTTAAAGCTACCCAGCTTTTCTTAGTTTCCTTTTAGGTTTTCTTTTGTTCTCTGCTATGTACTTTTTACTTTTGCCGGGGCGGGGTGGGGGGATAATTGATTCTTACAGAATGCTGTTGTTGATCGTCGCTGAACTCTTACCTCAGCAGCCGACCTATGATTGCAATTCAACCATGCTTTAATAAATGGAATTGCTCTTTCCCCAATAAATATCAAATAGCTAATATTTATACAGTACTTACTTTGCGCCATGCACAAAGCACTTTACAATTCTTATCTCACTTGATCTTCACAACAATCCTGGGAGGTAAATACTATTATTTTTTTTTTTGATGGGGGGGGAGGCAGGGCAATTGAGGTTAAGTGACTTGCCCAAGGTCACACAGCTAGTAAGTGTGTCAAGCGTCTGAGGCCGGATTTGAACTCAGGTCCTCCTGACTTCGGGGCTGATGCTCTACACACTTTGCCACCTAGCTGCCCCGGTAAGTGCTATTATTAACTCCATTTTACAGATGAGGAAATTGAGGCAAACAGAGATTAAGTGACTTATCCAAGGTCACACAGCCAGTAAGTATCTAAGGCTTCCTGACTCCATTATGCCACCTAGCTGCCCCAAATGTAAATTTGTCATTAAATCTGATGTGTGATCTACTGTTAAACTATTTCTCACCTTTATATAGATTACATTCATTAAATTTCTTTCATTGTCAGTACTACTGATGACAATTATGTTACCTATCTTTTTCTCTTCTTATATAGTTGTAGGAATTAGAATATTGTTTGATTTTATATTACTACCTACCAAATCCTGAAAAATATTCAAATTAATTTTGTGTTTTAAAATTGTATTTAAATGATACTTTTTTTTTCACCAGCTATCTATGGTGAAATTAGTTTTTTATAAGGCCTGGTTAATAGTTCTAGTAAATCAAAATAATTCAAAATGCTATCATCATTTCTGTCTGATTAAAGACATAAGTTCATGTGTTGAATTATATTTTCTAGCAACATTCCAAGGAAAAACATTACATCTGCTATTTTTATTCAGTGGAATATCTTTAAACTTATTGAATTTAATCAAATCTTTAACTTGCGAGTCATTCTTTCTAGTATCAATAGCTCTTATCATATGTTTGATTAATTTTTGTGCTTTCTAAATGTTAGTTGATCTTGACTACAATGCATTTTAAAGGAATGAAAATTCTTCAGGAATGTTAATCATTAAAACAAGTCTTGCAAGAAAGGAGTGTTAGTTAATCTTTTTGCCAAATCAGAATAAGAATGAGAAAAATCTATATATAGTGCAGGTTATTATGTACACTATAAAGCAGTAGCAGCTCAGCAGCTCATAAAACACGTCACCCATCTTTGACCAAATACTCGACCAATTTTAATAATTTCACTTTCAAATTCTGTAGCTACAGTTTCTAGCTCAGTATGATTTTTGTTAGCTTGGTGATAAATAGAATACCTTTTTTTCAGAAATATTTTAAAATGATTAACTTGTTTTATTTTGAATATTGAATCAACAAACGATTGTTGCAATTGGTAATTTAAAATGATGACTTTAGGAAACTTTTGTAATAACTTCATAGCTAACCCCAGATTTTCTTTCCAGCACTATATTAGCATCATGAGAACAGAATGCAATTAAGTTTGCTTTCAAACAGAGGTGGACTGGAGCTAGCTAGCTCATACTGGAATTTTCAATGTGGGCATTTAACCCTCAGAAATTAACACACACACACACACACACACACACAAGAAATTAACAAACACTACAAACTGGGGCTTGATTTATTGTTTTGTTGACTGTCTAGGCTTAAGAAAACAATGGAGAAAATGGTACCAAAGCAGGTTAAAATAAAAATGTGTCCTCCATACGTTCCCCCCCCCCCCGGAAAGCAGGTTAATCAGCATGCCCCTGCTTCCAAATATTCATTATTAAAACCATAATTATTTAAACTAGACAATGATTTACTGAAAATACATTCTGCTGTTGTTGACACCAATCCTTTTAACACATCAAATAACATTACCAGTTCAGGAGCTGGTAGAACTGCGATGGCTGGGTTTAACAACTGGCTTGCAAGAATTCCTGAAAATTTAACAATAGGCTCTCGTAACTGGGTATGAGCTGACTTCAGCACTCCACTGTATCCACTCTTGGTTTCAGGAGGACACATTTCAAGAGATTCAGAAGAAATTTTATGGGGAAAGTCAGATAAGTATAGATGGGAATTCAAGAATGAAATTCCAAAGCAACATCTAGCAGAGAATGCCAGTGGCCCTACTTGGCTGGTGCTAGTGAGACGGGCAACGAATGCCATTCTCTGTCCCGTGCTTGTTCTTGGGGTTTGTGCCCAGGGTTTATTGCACCAGCCTTGCTTGCCTTCCCAATAGGGAAAGGAGGCTCTCAAACTGGCCTCATTCATTGACTCTTCACTCCCACTTTGGTGACTCTAGGGACAGATGCTTGGACCTCCCTGTCTTCTTGAATGCTGCCTTCAAGAGAACTGTCAGTCGGAAGCTGCTGCTGCTTCTAGAGGCTTTTATAGTTCAGTGACCTATGAGGGAGGAGGGGAAGAATGGGAACTCAAAAGAACAGTGAGTCATACATACATAGCTGGAAGCAGGCAAAGGATATCTGGGCACGCTCCAAGGTGGGGGCAGGGCCTGGAGCCAGTTATACACTGGGGACAATTCTAATAAGGAGGGGAAGTGGGAGTTCTTTGAGGAGATTGATGTCCATAGGTGGACAGCTCACACACACGCGCACACACACACGCACACACGCACAGATTTTTAAAAGGTGTGGATAAAAAATAGAAGCAAGAGTAGAAAACAGAGGCTGAATACAATCCATGGTCCAATCTTACAAGAATAGTTTTAGGAGTTTTATAGCTTAGAAGGATGAGCTGAGGCTGGTGAGAAAACCTAAGGACGATAAAAAGGAGTGTTTTTGTGTTTTTAGAAAGTTCTGTTGGCGGAGTGAGGAGGATCAAGGAAAGGATAAGTTTTCTGCCCAGAGTGGACGGGGATGATGACGTGTGAGCACAAAGAGCTGCCTGAGGTGCTCATTTCTAATTTTACTTTTTAATTTTTCCTCTGTTAAGGAAAATGAACTTTGGAATAGAAAGAAAAAAATGAAAAGTTAATATGGAATCAACACCCCAAAGAAGTAGAGATAAGAGAACACTTTGTTGTCCTTGATGAATTCAGTCATCTGGCACAGGCAGCTAGGTGGTACAGAAGGGCTAGATCTAGAGTCAGGAAGACCTGAGTTCAAATCCAGCATCAGGTATTTTCTAGCTATACCATCCTGAGCAAGTTACCCTCTGCCTGCCTCAGTGTCCTCATCTGCACCGATCTCACAGCCTCGTCACAAGGATAAAATGATACAATTTTGTAAAGCGCTTTGCAAACGTTAACGTGCCCTTTCAATGTTAGCTGTTATTATTACAATTCGGCGTACCAAAAAATTGGCAGAAGGGAATACTGAAGTCAGGGTCAGCGTAATCTGAAAGACTACGGGAAACAGGACAGGTACTGGAAAAGGACAGACATCTCAATCTGCAAAAAAAGGGAGGAGAGCACTTAAAAATCAGCGACTCGGGTGAAGTCGCCGATGGGACGCCTGTCACATGTTCAAATGATACAAGGTTGTAGATGAGGTAGCTAATGCATCAGTGAATGGAGTCAGGATCCCTGAAGATCTTGGTAAGCTAAAACACTGGGCCAAATGGAATAAGATGTAATTTAATAAGGATAAATCTAAAGTTTTATATACTTTATAACTGAGACCTTGCTATGCAGTGCTCAGATTACCTAAAATCGAGGCCTACACGAAGAAGTCAGCAGGGATTTGCTTCTGAGAAAAGACATCCTGCTGTCATTCCCCCCCACCCCACCCCCATCCCCCCCAATTGGGTGGGAGCAGCCTTTTTGGTACAGCTGGCTGTGTCTTTAAAGCTGCCAAACTGCGGCAGTTTCTCTTTCTGTGTCTCTCTGCCTCCTTCGGTCTGTTTGTCTCTGTCTCTGTCTGTCTCTCTCCAGCAGTGCATGAACTAAGCTGGCGACAAAGGGGGCGAAGCTTCCTTCTCTGTCCTTTGGGGCCCTCTGAGCCCTAGAACTAGCCATGAGGGTTTGGTCTGTTGCATTTATTCTTTTTCAGTTCTAGGTACACGTATTAGGGTCCCTAGACCTTAAGCTTGAGCCATGCAGATCTTGGAGTCAGAATTCTAAGCTCGATATTGCTGCCAGCCTGAGAAGCCAGGGTACCAGGACAGAAGCCCAGGGGCAGCTTTGGACTTGGAATTTAGTGTTGCTGTTGAGTCGTGTTGGACTCTTCACGAACCCTTTTGGGGTTTCTTGGCAAAGATACTGGAATGGTGTTGCCATTTCCTTCTCCAACTTCTTTTACGAATGAGGAAACTGGGGCAAATAAGGTTAAGTGACTTGCCCAGGGTCATTCAATTAAGTGTCTGAAGCCAGATTTGAACTCAGGAAGATGAGTCTTCCTGACTCCAGACCCAGCACGCTCTCCACTGTGCCACCTAGTTGCCCTTGGAACTTAGTGGGATCATGCTATATAGAAACTGTTAAATTATGAGCCTTATCCCCCACCACTCCCCAAGAACTAAATTGGTATTAGAAAGAGATTATGCTCCATCCTAGGTGTTTCAGGGGAGGGGGAGAAATAACCATCCTTAAATATGTTTGGTTTTATTATAGCTTTGAAGTGAATATTCATTTGTAAAAGCTAATCTGAATGTAAGTGGTTAAATGGAATGTAAGTGGTTAAATGCAAGGAGCTCCTAAGATTGGGGGAAATGCAATCAGTGGGGGCTTGAGCCAAAGGCAGAGAGACGGGGCATCCCAAACACTCTTAAGGGTACTGGAGAGGCTGGGGAGGCAGGAAATGTCACATACCTAACCTTCAGGCAGTAGAGGCCAGGGTAATCTCTGTTATACTTAGATTTACTAACTTGTCTTTACAAAGTTGAGATGGGGGAGGCATCCTTAGCAGTTTGTCTGAAAGAGATGTGGGGATGCTACGGGATAGCAAGCACTCGTCAACAGCGTAATATAGTGACTGTGTGGGGTGAGACCACCCGCCAGCAATTAATTAAAAGAGTCTAAGGTCTCAAGGTAGAAACAGAAAACTTCTTTATTACGATCCCACGAGAAAGGGCGATCTCCGAACCAACAGACAATCGGTAGGGAGAGGCGGTGTCCAGAGGGCAGAACTTAGCTTTTATACCCTAATGGAAACCGCACCCCCCCTCCCCCAACTGACCTTTTACTCTCATCGGTGGAGTTCAGGCTCACAATCTCCCAACAAATCTAACCCAGGAACAAGGAAGTGAAAAACATCTTTTTTCCTTACTTGGCGAGGCTATAGTTCAGGTGATTTTAGTAACTCGAAACTTAGGCCTAGCTGTCAATCAGAAGCCCTGAGCCCTGCCAAAAGGTCCCCACCCCCATTCATCCCACTTAACTCACAGAAAGGCTGAGATCCAGATTCCACGAGAGGGCTTCACCATCCCACTCATGACTAATAATGCTAATGCAATCTTGGGGCTACTTTAAGGGATGCAAAACTTCCAGGAACAAGGAGGCGATAGGTTCTGTAGTCTGCCCTGCTCAGACCTTCTAGAGAAGCTCTCAGGCATTTTTAAATCTGTCTTTGGAATTCAGCTAGACTTGAGCTCCATGATTGCAGGAGTCTCTGATCTCACTGGGGGCTAGAAAATTCCTTTCAACTCCAGCCATATCCCCATCAATTTGTACCTCTATAAAACAATTTAGGAACTCCACTTAGCAAAACTACAAAGGAACTATGTGGAGCTGGGATGATGAGGTTCTTTTCAGTCTCCATAGTGCCCCTGGTTGCTATGTGAATGGACTTGGAACTGGTGACCTCCACCGTGGTTCTTTTATTCTACATTCCTACCTTTGTTATGCATTCCTGGCAACAACAAAATTTCTGGTCTCCCTACAAAGATAATGAAAAAATAAAATAAAACAAAAACACTATAAATTCTGTGATACAAAAAAGCCAAACAACAACAACAGCAAAAGAGACACAATTGACATCTGAAATTGAAATAGAAGTAAAGCAAGGAATGCTAAAAGATAAAATAATTTGCTATTGATATTTATAGAATGTAGGGGCAGCTAGCGTGGTGTAGGGGATAGAGCACTAGGCCTGGAATCTGGAAGACTCATCTGGAGTTCAAATCTGGCCTCAGACACTCGCTAACTGTGTGACCCTGGGCTAGTCACTTAACTCTGTTTGCCTCAGTTTTCTTATCTGTAAAAATGAGCTGGAGAAGGAAATGGCAAACCACTTTAGTATCTTTGCCAGGAAAACCCCAAATGGGGTCATGAAGAGTCAGACACGACTAAACAGCCACAAAATTTATGGAAGGTGGCAAAGTCCTCCTGTGAGATTCCCTTGACAGGGTTAATAACATTGCCTTTTTTTTTTTCTTGTATTATTGACATTTCTATAAGGTGTGTGAACTCATCTTGCCCTGGGTGCTCCTTGATCCTTTTAAGGCATTTTAAGGGTGATTGATTGGTTTGTGGCCAATTCATATACTTTATTTGGCCATTGGCCTTGGCCTTTATTTATTCAAAAAAATTTTTTTTGGAAAACGTTTTTTATTTTCGTTCCAAATTCTCTCCCTCCCTCTTCTACCCATTGAGAAGGCAAGGAATACAGTACCTATTATACATATGAAATTGGCCTTGGCTTTTGAAAGGTGGCCCAGAAAACAGACGCAGAGAGAACAGAGTCAGAGAAATATTATATGAGAAGCCCTTAAGACCCAGTTGGTATTAATCAAGAACTTCAGTTTTGGCCCACAGGTTACATATATTAGAAAAATTAAAAAGAAATTCAAATTTAACAAAAGAAGGGGGCAAAAAGAAATCATTTATAAAAATGCAGAGCAACATAAGAGGGTAAAAAAAACTCAATGGAAGAAGCTAAAAGCAGAATAAATGTAGCTGAGCAAAGACCAATGGTCATTGAGAATAAAATCAAATAGCAAGTCTAGATTGCCACAGAAATTAAAAAATACTAATGTAATAACAATGTAAGATAAAGTAGTAGATTTGGAGAAGAGGTAGAGTTCAAACATCAGACTAAGTATAAAGAAAAAGAGGGAAAAAAAAACAACTTTACATTAAAAGAAATGGTCGGAGGAAATTTCCTAGAATTGAAATAGGCATCATTTCACATGTAGAAAAAATTAACAGGACCCCAGCATGAAGACATCCCAAACTCACATCTCTAAGAGACATAATTGTTAAATTTCAAAATGGTAAGGGAAACTAATTTTTTAGAATAGTAAAAATGGAAACAATTAGATATATAGTCTTGATTAGAATTTCCCCAGGATTTTTTTAGTGATTGCACAAGAAAGGCAAAGTTGGCACTGAAATTTTTACAAACATCTCAAAATATATAGAATTGGTTTGGAAAATTATATATGCTGCAAATTTGAACATTTTATTTGAAAGCAGAAGGACTGAAAAAAGAAGACAAATTTTTAAAAACTTCACGATAAATGTATACCTTCAGACATGTTAGAAACATACTTTGTCTAGGAATAAACAATACTTGTTGGAAGGCCAGCAAGGTTTTAATTATATCATACATTTATTCCTCCTGAATAAATGGGTATGTCCCCTGAACAGAATAAAGGGAGTACAAATGCCAGTCCTTTTATTGACTCCTAATTTGAATCTCCTGCCTGGCTCTTCATTGGCCAGCTGTAACCTCCTGAACTGCTCATGTCATGCCTCCCTCAAACAGCTCCTTAAGCATGCATACAAGCCTCTAAACCTTTCACCGGATCAGAAGCCTGCTCTCTGGTAGATTACAGCTCTGATTAGAACTGGTCAGTCACCTGACTTACATTCTGCTAAGGGTGTAGGGGGCGGGGGAGCGGGGAGGAGGAGAGAGACTTTCAACTTTGTGGAAAGGAAACTGCTCCCACCATTTCTCACAAGACTGTTGGTGGAACAAGATAAGACCAACCCAAACAGTAGGATAAAGTCAGTCTGTCACTATCTTTAGCGTTTCTACATATCCCTTCTGTGAAGTACAAAAGAAAATGGAGAAGTTTTGGTCTTCTCTGCTCCAGCCTTTTGCTTTCAGAGTAGATGTGGTCACGCAGGGTTCTTGAACTAAACTGGAGACTTCTCAAGGGGAAACAGACCCTACTGAGCCCCTTTTCCTTCCACGGGAATTGGGGAGGAATCCAGTAAGGCAGAAGTTCTTAACGTGTGGTCACAGCAGTCTTTGCGACTCTTTCAGGGGCTGCAAGGTCAAAACCACTTTCATTATAATACTAAGACATTATGTGCCTAGAAATAGGCTCCTCCCTTTTATAGTGTTAACCAAAAACAGTATCACAAGTCCATGAGACACAAGTTGCAACTGGTTTTATTATAGGGGCCCCCTTGACAACAGCTACTTAGCTATAGGAGAAGAAAATGGCGAATGAAGGAGGAAATGGCAAACCACTTCAGTATCTTTGCCCAGAAAACCCCAAATGGGATCAAATGGGACACAACCAGAACAACGAAATACCAGTAACATCTATGTTAAGTTGGGTTTTCTTCATATACTTCAACAAAAGCAACATATCACAACAGAAAGGTGAATCCAGATTCTTCTATTAAACCAAGCATTAAAGAGATCCACAAACATATGTAAAACCACAATTCTCTCTAATTTTTTTTTTGTTGTGGAAAATGTAGTTTTTAACAATAAAAATATATTTATGTTAACATGTACTGGGTTTATCATTATTAAATGAATTCATAAATTAAAATTTTATCAGTTCTAATTTTGAATATGGCATATATCAATAGACATAACCCATCTAAACAAAAGGTCTTTGGGGTTCTCAATAATTCTTAAGAGTTTAAAGAGTTCTCAGACACCAAAAAGTTTGGGAACTGCGGCATTAAGGGATTGCAGACAGGATTGCTCCCAAGGGATACTGAACTGATCTCACTCTGTCCTCCTCTGCACCCACCTAGGCAAATCCAGTTGTAGCGAACACCAGTGCATTAATTCAAAAGAAATATTTATCTCTGCTATGCACACGACATGCTTTTTTTTCCTCTTTCTTTGTATTTAAGTTTCAATATTTAAGTTTACAATATGTTTTGTTTCTTTTCTCCATTCTGTATTTGTGTTCTGGTCCTTGAGTCTAAAATAAAATTAAATAAATAAAAAAAGAAGTATTTATCATCTAGGGGGCCCAGAGTCAGGTTGTGGGAGGTAGAGAAGTTAATAAAACTCAAGAAATCCCCAAAGGGCGTAGAAGGGGAGAAGTGATTATGAGAAGTCTGTGGGCTGGCACCAGTACCTTTCAAAGAGGAGCCTCACAGACTAACACAAAAGAAAAAAGGAAAGGGACACAATATGTTCTCTAGGCCCTTCCCTAAACTTAAAGTTGGTCCTTTGTATATTTATGAATCTACAAGACGGGATGTATTGCAGATAGGACAGAAGTACTGCATGGAGAAGAGGGTCTGCTAAAAGACAGAAACACAGAAATTAAAATTGAAACATCGAAATGTGAAGAGAAGGGCTTTCAGATGCAAAATAGATATTTTCCATCCTACAAAGAGTTTGAGGCTTGAATAACTCAACCGCACAAATGAAGGGCAGCTAGACAATGAATCAGGGTACACACAACATTCCTATCTTTGTGGGAAGCTAACTCATGTACATAGGGCAGCTGCGCAGTGCAGTGGATAAAGTGCTGTGTCTGGAGTCAGGAAGACTCATCTTCCTGAGTTCAAATCTGGCCTCAGACACTTAACTAGCTTTGTGACCCCTGGGCAAGACACTTAACCTTCTTTGCCTCAGTTTCCTTATCTGTAAAATAAGCTGGAATGGCAAACCATTCCAGTATCTTTGCCAGGAAAACCCCAAATGGGGTCATGAATTGTCAGACAGAACTGAACAAAAAGAACTCATCTACATAAGACCCTCAAAGGAATTCGAGAAGTGGAACTGAGTGAATTGAATCTGATCATGCTAAGGCAGTAAGGCAACGGGATGGTTTCCTGGGGAGTGGAGAGGGAGGGGAAGAATTAATCCTGAAAAGGGTATAGAAAGGCTACATTTTTGCCCCTCTACTACCTGCAAGTGACAAAATATATCAGAATAGAGCCTCTGAGAGAGTCAAAGGGGAGAACCTCTGAGAGCTCTATAGCATTTCAGCTGAAAGAGCACAGTAACATTCCAGTTGGAGAGAGTACAGTACCACCCATCCAAACCAGCAGCTGAAGGTGGAAAAGACTATAGCTGTCCACAGAAGAACCCAAGGAGTCTAGTGGATTGATTTATTCATAATTTAAATCCCTAAAAATGTGTTAAGTGCCTACTATGTGCCAGTCACTGTGTTAAAGCACTGGGGATACAAAAAACAGTCCCTGACCTCAAGGAGTTTAAGATCTAGTTTAGCAAGGACACCTGCTCTGAGAAGAGCCCAGCAGTCGAGCAATCTGCCTAACCCAGCCTGGCAGCCACTACTCAGTAGCAGAATAGCCCCCTGACTGCTGTGGTTGTGAACTATTCCACCCAGCCCAATAGTGGATGGGCCTGTCCACTTGTGAGACCCAGCCCTCAGAGGAGTAAAACCCACTGTGCTGCTGGGGCACTTCAGCCATCACTGACAGGCAGCAAACATCTTAAACACTCTCTGGATAAAGGAAGGACATCGAGACCCCATAGATCTATGTTGCCTGTGTTCTGTGTCTCCAGCATGTATATGTGCCTTACTACCATTGTACCTTTAAGTTCAGGCTTACTCTTCCCTCCCAGTTCAGACTCTGGGTGTACTTAGAGTGCCTCCCTGGAGTTGGAGGAAGTGCTTTGTAACTAGGTCCTTCCTATGCCATTTGAGTAAATGCTTTTGTTAAAGAACCGAGTCTATTGGCTGATTGTTAAGGGGAAGCACAGGCTTGTGAGCTTGTGTTAAGAGGTTACCCTTAGAATCCTGCTAATAGTAGCAGCCCACCTGCTGAAATGGGATTTGGTCATGCACACTCAAAACCTGAGACTTAACAAGAGTTAAAGGAATTTTCTAACCCCAAGTCAGATAGTTGTCTGTGACTAAGGACCATCAATGGGAATCAGGAGAAAGTAGTTAAAAAAAATAAGTTTTAATTTTAGCCTGGAGATTTCTACTAGCGTTGCCTGGCTGAATAGGTAGTTCATAGCTACTCAAAGAGTATCAGCCAGCCTTGTCAGAAAGGAGCTTTCTAAACACTGTACTGCAGTACTACTGATGTTAGCAAAACGTAGCATATAGCTATGAAGAGACTAAA
Organism: Trichosurus vulpecula; assembly: GCF_011100635.1. Classification (NCBI taxonomy): domain Eukaryota; kingdom Metazoa; phylum Chordata; class Mammalia; order Diprotodontia; family Phalangeridae; genus Trichosurus; species Trichosurus vulpecula. The sequence continues at coordinate 98,849,456 of NC_050575.1, forward strand.
TAGCTGCAGTCCAGTAAATATTAGAATAGTGCTTCTCAGAGCCTGATAGATATATTTAGCAAGGATGATAAGACAGAGCATGAGGACATGACACTAAGCAATCACATCTGGTCCTATGGGGGTAGAGATGTGATCAACAGTAGAGAGAAACATGATTACTTTACCAGAGTACATCTGCAGCTCTGCAATAACGGAGGTGTGAGTTGTTCTGGTCATCAATCAATAAATAAACATTTTTTAAGCTGTATCACCAAGGCAATATTCACAACGGTTGCTATTGCTATGAATACGATGACTTGGTTCTGTATTGCAAATATAACAGACTCTCCATACAGAAGTAAACCATTTATTCAGACACCAGAAAGTCCAATCCCAAAACCAGTAAGTCCAATCCATCCAAGCAAAAAAGAAGTTAAAACACATTATCACGACAGAGAGCAGCTCCAATCCATAGCCCTTCTCCTCCCCCTTCCCCCCGGGGCCTTCCCACAAACACGCTCACAGCACAGCTAGCTTGCCTCCTCTCTCTCCCTCAGCTCTAACTGCTCTGATTAGCTTCTTTCCTGCTCCACCCTTTCCTGTTCCATTCCTTTAGCAAGCTCTCCCCACCACATGTGACTTAGGCTTCCTGTGATGTAAGCAGGTCACATGGGCTTATTAATGGATGGGGAAGATCTTCAAAGTTACATTACCATTATATAAGCATCTCCTATGTACCAGGCACCTACCATGTTCATGAAATACAAAAAGAGGTAAAAGACAGTTCTTGCCCTGAAGAAGCTTACAATCTAATGGGGGAGACATCATGCAAACAAATATAAACATGTCTGCCTTAGCTACATCTGTTTCTACATGAAAGTATGAGTTGCTTTGGCCACATATGTATACATGTCCCTATGTGTGTCCTCTATGTGTTTCTGATCATACATGTTTGTGTGTATGTCCTCCATACTGGTACTATGATAATCTGTGGGAGGATGTAGCTTGTGTATACATAGGATATCTTTTCTTGTCACTTAATGTTCTATACTGCCTGATTTTGCACTGAATTAAGATGTCCTCTGGTAGGCTGGTAAGGGTAAACATGTTATTGAGAACTCACAACCTATAGTTTTTGATTGGATACAGATCAAAGAGTATCTCAAACCAATATGAGCTTTTCCTAGGACCCACATTTGTAGGGGGCCCCAACTGCTGTGTATACATGTTTTAGGGAGAGCCCACACAATGAAGATGCAGAAAAGACCCCTGCTCTTATGAGTTTTCTATTAAAAATGGAGTTCCTTGATAATAATAGCTAATAGCTCCTTTTTGGGGGCAAAGAATTGAAAATTGAAGGGATATCCATCGATTAGGGAATGGCTGAACAAGTTGTGGTATATGATTGTGATGGAATACTTTGTGCTATAAAAAATTACAAGCAAGTTGGTTTCAGAAAAACTTGGGAAGACTTATCTGAACAGATGCAAAGTGAAGTGAGCAGAATCAGGAGAACATTGTACATAGCAACAGCAATATTGTATGATGATCAACTGTGAATGACTTAGCTATTCTCAGCAATACATGATCGAAGATATAGATGATAGAAGGACTGTCTGTATTAAAAAGTGCTATCATCTAGATACTATTCAAATAAAAGAGGTCCAAGCATGGTCTTTCTAAGGTGAGGGAAGATGCCGATGTGGGAGAGGAGATATCTGGATGTTAGATTTGCTTTGTTAAGTTTGACATTTTAGAGTTGTCTTGTCCAATAATCTAAGACCATTGTGAAGAACTTATGATGAAAAATGTTATCCACCTCCAGAAAGAGAACTGATGGAATCTGAATGTAGATTGAGGCATTTTTTTAACTTTATTTTTTTTTTACTTTTTTTTGGCAACACGACTAATGTAGAAATATGTTTTACATGATTTCACATGTGCAATCGATATCACATTTCTTGCTTTCACAATGGGTGGGTGAGGGAGAGAATTCGGAACTCAAAATTTTAAAAAATGAATCTTAAAAATAATAAAAAATTTAAAATAATAACAATAATAATAGCTAATGTTTCTAAAGTTCTTACTATGTGCCAGACTGGCAGCTAGGTGGTGCAGGCACTGGACCAAGAATCAGGAAGACTCTTCTTCATGAATTCAAATCCAGCCTCAGACACTCAACTTGCTGTGTGACCCTGAGCAAGTCACTTAACCCTGTGTGCCTCAGTTTCCTCATCTGTAAAATGAGCTGGAGAAGGAAATGGCAAATCACTCCAGTATCTTTGCCAAGAAAATCCTAAATGGGGTCATAGTCAAACATGAATGAATAACAACAAAGATGTGCCAAACATTATGCTAAGCACCTCACAAATATCTCATTTAATCCTAACAGTCCTGAGAGGTAGGTGCTATTATGACTCCCATTTTAAAAATGAGGAAGCTTATGCATAATTTAAATGACTTGCCCAGGGTTACACAGCTAGTAAGTATCTGAGGTCATCTTTGAACTTAGCTCTTCCTGACTTCAGGCCCAGAACTCTATCCACTGTGCCACCTACCTTCCCCAAACCTACTTCTTTACTAAGTCCAAATAGCTTCCTCAAAAATCCAAAACAAATTATGCTTTTCAAATATTATGTGTTTAATGTTTTAAATTTTCGCTTCAATTTCTAAATCCAGCTCTTCAGAGTGGATAATTTACAGAAAAAGCCAATACCTAGAAGGCCATGATGAAAGAAATATTGACAAGACAGCTCTAAAATGTCAGACTTAACAAAGCAAATCTAACGTCCAGACATCTTCTCTCCCACATCAGCATCTTCCCTCACCTTGGAAAGACCATGCTTGGGCCTCTTTTATTTGAATAGCATCTAGATGATAGCACTTTTTAACACAGACAGTCCTTCTATCAATCTCCATTTAACTTCTACCCAATCAATCAATCAGCATTTATTAAGTGCCTACCACTGGGCTAGGCAATAGGCATACAAAGACACATGTGAAATATGCTCCATTCTCCATGACCTAGAAGCCTTCCTCTAGGTACTTTCATATTTCCCGGGTACCACTGCAACAGTGGGGTACCTTTCAGTTTCCCCTCGGTTTCATGAATATGACTGACCCACCTTCTTTCTGATGAAACATTTCTTTAATGATCTATTTTATGTCAATTCTTATGCTCAAATAATTGTCGGTAGTGTGTGTGTGTGTGTGTGTTGATCAGGATGCATCCGATCAGTTAATTTCTGCCCATCCTAGTTGATGAAGTCACAGGTGAAGGACAAACAACAGAAACAACGTACATGGTTCTGAAAAGAAATATGAAGAAGTGCTATACGTTCTATTACCCCTTTACCAAAAGTGAAGTTTTTTTTTTTATATAAATTTATTTTTTTATTTTTAGTTTACGACACTCAGTTCCACAAGTTTTTGGGTTCCAAATTTTCTCTCCCTCCCTCTCCTCCCCGCTACCCCTCAAGACGGCATGTAATCCAATGTAGGTTCTACCAAAAGTGAAGTTCTTTGGGTCAAAATTGATGGAATCAAAGAATAGTAACCATTGACTGGTTGGGAGACTGGCCATATTCTCGGTGATTTGCCTTAAAAAGCAAGTTTGCCAGCTCCCAGAGTAGTCTGAGGTAGGATTTGGTTCTGAGGTGTGTGATCTCTGGTAGCTCAGAAGAAAGCCAATTAAAGGGGTTTGGAAGGAAATAGGAATCCTCCCCTCCCCCCAGAGGGGAGGTGTGATTTCCCCCTCAAGAACTAGATTCTTTTTCCAAAGTTTTGATTGCTTGGCAGTTGTAATTATTTAGAAATTATATGCTCCATGATTGGCAATCCTAGAGCTTCTCTGGAGGAATATTATTATTAAAAAGATGAGTTTTTGCATTGGGGAGCAGCTTGCATGGATGAAGCACTTGATGTGTGTTTGTGGATTCTCTTGGAGAGGACATAGCTACAAGGACGATACTCCGCTGCTCGCTGGCACAGGCCTAGCTGTGTCTGATGTTAAGATCTGTAAATAGCAGCAGCCTCTGTCTGTTAGGTGACCGGAGTCTGTTCTGGGTCTCTCAGCATTTAATTTTAGGACTATGAACAAGAGAAGATGAAATGGAAAAGCTTCTGGCTTAGGATGATGTGAAGAATAAAATTGGGATTACTGGTTTAATAAATGCTTGTGGATTGATTACTAACGGCTGTCAAGCTGTCTAGGTGTGTTAACGTACCCCATGTAGATTAATGTTGAGAGGACACTCCCCAGGGCTTGGTGTTCCAATGCTCTGAGGCCTTGCGTTCCCAATATTACTTGCTATAAGGACAGAGTCAGTTTGTAGCTATTTCTGTGAGTCCCAGCCTGGGCGGGTTCAATTTTTAAACCAAGAAGACCAGGATCTATGCATTCCTGTGACTCTCAGATTAAAGTCCAACCCTATCAGCTTTGAAAATGGGATCCAGCCAGTTTCAGTTGTCCTTTGGGTAGGGCTCAGTCCTGGTGTCTGAGCTATTTCACAGTCCAAGGTTATATGTGGCACAGACCAGGCATTGTCATTTCACAGTCTTTAGAAAGGAGCTAATTATGTGAGAAAGAAAGAAGACAAGCAGTGGAAGGAAGCCCATTGCTATCTGGCTTTGGAGACCCCAGAAACCTATTTACTGTTGATGGTCAAGGAGTCAGGAGGGACTTCTGAAACAAGGGATAAAGTTATCTTCTTATCAGGGCTTCCACAGACCCAGGTACAGGGGTGATATGCTTGGCTGTGTATTTTCATTGTATTATCAGAGTCTGCTATACCTCTCTGTGGTAGGACTAACATCTACTTCAAGTCATCTAGTCAATTTTTTTCTTTCCCAAAAGGGAAGGAAAAAGTCCTTGAGATATAATAAGTCCATCAGACTTTGACCATTGAGGTAGCTTCCCCATTGCTAGGGCATAAAAAACCTAGCCCACAAGGAGTCAGCCCTTTAGGCTTGATGGAATCCTTTCTGCGTTGTGAGTCAACGCTAACTGGCCTTCTTCCTAGGCAGAGGAGGGGACCCTTATCCACCTCAAACACAGCTGTAGCTTTGCTGCATTTCCTTCCCATGCTGTTGTTAAGAAAATGTGTAATGGCTTGCAAGTGTCTCATTTGGTTTCAATCCTGAACCAACAGGCCTGGCCTAGAGTGGTCTCTTCCCTCCCACCAAATTTCCCCTACACCAGTGAAATATTTTTGGTGGCTCTAACAACAGGACAAAAGCCATAAGGCAACAAATACCCGACAGCAGATACTACAGTCTGGATAGTATTTGCATTTGAAAGGTTGGTTTTCTGGTAACTAACCAAGACCCAGGAGCTTAACTTTATGCTGTTCTATCCTGAGGTCAGCTTTCAGTATACCAGCTGCCACAGAGAATTCCTCACTTACAGTCTCTGATACTGAGGCTTTCTCTTCCCGTTTTAAAGAAATTCAAGAAGAGGAGGTGATCTCCAAGGATCCATGACAATTCATAGAGGAAAAAAGAGGTGCATCGTTAGAGTTGAAGTGGGATATCCGGAGAATCCTACCTCCTAGCAGCTCCAAGTCTAAAGTGGCACCCTCCTTTCCCTCCTAAGGTCTCTACAACCCTCCCAGGTCCCAGCTCCTGGCTTTAGGACAGCTCAGAGGCGCTATTTTATTCAGCCCTTTACCCCAAATTGGTTGTGTATGGTTACCATCAAACCCAAAGACACAAAGGAAAAAGATCACTTCTTTACTAGGATATGATTTTAATAGGGGTGTCGAGAGTAGTTAGGAAGTCTGATTTTTGTTGTTTGTTCATTTCAGTCATGTCTAACTCTTTGTGACCCCTTTTTGGTTTTCTTGGCAAAAATACTGGAGTGGTTTGCCATTTCCTTCTCTAGCTCATTTTTACAGATGAAGAAACTGAGGCAAACAGGTTTAAGTGACTAGCCCAGGGTCATAGTAAGTGTCTTAGACTGGATTTGAATTTGGATTTTCTTGACTCCAGGCCCGTGCTCTAACCACTGTGCCACCTAGCTGCCCAAGGAAAGCCAGTACACTTATGTAATACAAAATGGTCATGCTCTGATAGGAGCTTGGTTAGTGAGCTCAGACGGACAGATAGCTCCAGATTGGTTAGCTCCAGACAGCTTGTGTAATTCCAGATATTATGTGCTACAAAATGTGTTGAGAAGGTCTGATAACACCTATGTCCCAGACATTTATATTGGGATTAGGGAAGGTAGTTGAGGCAGGGTACTAAGAGCTCAAGGCAGGTTTTGGCAATGTGGTGTAGCATAGTATTGGATCTGGAGCCAGGAAGTTCAAATTTTACATTTGTGGCCACAGGTAAATTGCTTAACTTCTCTGAGCCTCAGTTTTATTACCTCAGAGGGTATGGAGGTTAAAATCAGATAAAACTACAGAAATGTCCGTTATTAGGGTTATTGTAGCCTATATGGAGGATAAGGGAGGCAGAATGGTGTAACAGGGGTGGGAGATACAGAGCTGGCCTCAAAGCCGGGAAGACCTGGGCTCAAATTCCACCTCTGACACATACTGTCCTATGTGTCAGGACTGTTTAACTCTGGAACTGAAGCAGGTAGGGAACAGAATAAACTCCTCCTCCCCTCCTCCCTTGTCCAGGTGGAAAGGGAACCAGGAAGTGAAGAGTTGGGTAGTTTACTCAGCCCGAGAAAAAGAAGACGTCAGGGGCTTGACGTGTATGTGGCTCAGCAGCCTACTGCGACCTGCCCCTTCCAATGGGGACACTTGCAGCTTCATTACCACGTTGCATTTTGGGCTCTCCTTGCACCTATCAGGGGAGACTTGCCTCCCAGTTCTCATAGCCCCAGAAGCAATCCCGTCCCCAGGTCACACTCTCAGCACGGTGGCTGCACCTCTCTGCCCTCTCGCTCCTCAACATGGCTTGGCCAAGATGGATTCTCCACATGCCCCCTCGCCAAACGTCATGGGTCCTATTTACCCTGGCAAAAATCTGCTCAGTTGCCATAGTGACTTCCAGGCTCCTGAGTCTCCCTGGCAATGATTACCAAACTGGAAAGCCTGGAGTGAGAGGTTACACAAGGAATTTCTTTATTCCAAATAAGATAGTTGTCTGTTGACGTAGCAGATTCAAAGACAAATTACTGCCTTAACCGACTGACTGCCCTGTGGAAGTGGAGATTTGCCTTCTGGAGAGAAAAGATACCCATATCTAAGACCTGATAAGTGACAAAGTTTCCTCTTGATTCAGGGAGAAAAGGAAGGAAAGGAGCATATCTGTAGGCACCTGTTCCATGGAAAGCACTGTGCCTTAGCTCTTTGCAGATATTATCTCATTTGCTCCTCATCACAACCCTGGGATGTAGGCGCTGTTAAGACTCCTATTTTACAGTTCAGAAAATTGAGGCACACAGAGGGTAAGTGAGGCCACATTTGAACTTGGGTCTTTCTGATTCCAAGCCCAGCATTCTATCCCACGGCTTGACACTAGATAAATACCTCCCTAAAAAAGATGGAGCTTAAACATCCATTTTTTTTTGGAGGGGGGAAGGCAGGGCAATTGAGGTTAAGTGACTTCCTCAAGGTCACACAGCTAGTGTGTCAAGTGTCTGAGGTCAGATTTGAACTCAGGTCCTCCTGACTCCAGGGCCGGTGCTCTACTCACTGCGCCACCTAGCTTCCCCACAATAAAATAAATTAGTCATACAAATAACTTGCATGCAAATAATTTTCAAACCTTCACAATGGCCACAACCAAAACAACTAACTTTATTGCATCTGTCCAAAGATACAATAAAATTCAATGTATAAATATAACAAATAAACACAGTCAGTAAAAACGAGAAATAAAACGACCAGCTTCTGCCTAAAAAGAAAGCAGAGGCTCTAGCCATTAATAAACACAATTGCTTCTCAGGGACTAGGGAGTCAGCAGAGTGAAGGCCCAGCAGTATGGTGACGTTAGTGGCCTCGCACAGTCAGAGCTATGAAAATCCCGTACACAGGCATGTCTGGGTAACACGTGTCTCCTAAGTGTGTGCCATCTACGGATGTGTCCTAGAGAGACCAATGTTTGTATCTTTCCGCTTGGGTAGCCCTGCAATTTGTTCCCTAGGCATGTCCATTCTTCTCCTTAATTATGTATGAAGTTGTGAGAGACTGTGCCCTAGATTTATGGAAGAAATGTTCCATGGTTACTTTTCTCATTTCGCTGTTTCATGAAATGCCTTTGATTTGAACCAATTATGTTTTCTGACTTACTACCCCTAGGAGAATATCAAGATGAGGGCTTATGAACTATGGTCCTTGAGTGGGCAAGAGTTCTAACTGTCCATATCCCACAGAGTAGGACCATCAGCAGAAGTTGTCCTACTAGGGGAGGAGCCCTCGATATTTGCCCTGATGCTTTTTCATTCCTACCCAGCACAGATTGTAGGTACCATTCATTTTGAGCCAAGCTGTCTGGGACTCTCATGTCTTCAAAACTGGCAGCTGAAGAACAGATCAAACTGTTTGGCTGGACATTTTAGTAAAATCAAAGAAGCCACTGCAAAACCCACTAGAAATAAACACTTCATAAGGTCCGTGGTACAAATCAAGAGAGGAGAAAAGATCTGTTTCCATCTGGAAAGCCCTAAGTCTTTTCCATCACACCTCCTGCAACTGTGAAGGGTGAAATCTGAAATAACTGAAGAAACAAAGGTTCAAGCTTCTGAGAGAATTGATTTATTAAGCAATGGAGGCAGCTAGATGGCTCAGTGGACAGAGTGCTGGGCCTAGAGTGAGGAAAACCTAAGTTCAAATCTGGCCTTAGACACTGCCTAGCTGTGTGACCCTGGGCAAGTCACTTAACCTCTGTTTGCCCTAATCCACCGGAGAAGAAAATGGCAAACCACCCCAGTATCTTTGCTAAGAAAAACCTATATTAGATCAGGAAGAGTCAGACATGATTAAACAACATCAAAAGCATGCCAATTATGTCACAAATTGGGACCAGGCCTCCTGAGCTTGGCACTGGCCCGTGAATACAGGGGGAGACAATTTTTTATGCATTAAAAGAAAACCATCAACAGGATAGGTGTAAGATTAGGCAATCTGATTTCTAATTGCAAGAAAGATTAGGGTCTTTCCAAGTTGGGAGGAGGAGAGTGAACAGGTACTGTAATACAAGGAAAATTAGAAACCCCTAGCTACTGACAAGCACCCCCAGAAAGAATGGACTCAGATATCTTTGGCATTTAGCAAAACCCCTGGGACTCCATGACTCCACCAAGGAATGTCAATAGATAGGACCATCCCACTGAAGGATAACCTGGCAGACCCTTTCTAGCAGATATCCCTGGGGCTCCGTGACTCCACCAAGGAATGTAAATGAGATTATCCCACTAGTACGATAACCTGACTGAATCTTTTGATCAGCCAGGACCTTTGTTCCTGTTCCCCCCCCCCCCCAAACTCTGTACCCCCATATCCTATATAAGCCAAGCCATCACCCCAACACATTGCCATTAATTTGTGGTGCAGTACCCCGATGGCCGCCGGCTAATAAATTCTCCACTTAAAACTTATATTCTGTGGTGTGTCTCGCTCGCTTCTGGTATAACTACAACATCCTGAAATCAGCAAAACAGGTTCCTCCCTCCTCAGGTATCTGTATTCCATCAAAGGAACATGGAAACAACAACTGGGTGACTGCAATAGGGCCAGATTTCAGATAAGACATAGGACGCACGGGCTGCATGAGATGTTGTTTGTCCTCCATGATGCCACGACAGCAAATGAATAGGATTTAAGTGAGGGAGGGCTGTGCAAAGTCACCAGCCTCACTTTCTCCTCTAGAGCCATCTGGGTCCAGTGCTAAGATGCAGATCAAGATGACTGGAGATGGCTCCCTGCTTAAAACGTATAATTGTGAGAAAACTCCTTACATCAATCTTCAGATCCGACTGGGTTTCTGGTCAGCATAACTTAGGTCCTTAGTTAAGGGTCTCTAAGCAAGAGGTAAAAGTGGTCCGGCTTTCCAGTCACACAAGGCTTGATTCAAACAATGCAATGAAGTTTTTTCAGGATTCCCATAATTGAATAAAGTTTTCTCAAAAGACGGAAATTGGACTAGACCTATAATTGAATAGAAAGGGAACTGAGTGACCTCCAAAACTGAGTCACGAGATGGAGTCACTGTGGTTCACTCAATTCCCACATGACCCGATCAGGAGTTTTTAGCATGTCATATTGGCTCCTGCGGCTGGGCAAGGGCATCTTCCTTCATTGCACCTGTCTCTTAATTCTCAATCCACACGAGCCTGCTCTGGTTCTGCTGCTATGATGGGCAATTCTATGTCCTCAGGATAGTCGTGTGACCAAGCTTTCAACCTGGTAGGCTTCACTTTCATCATTGAAAGTATCATGGTCACAACTAACTCACAAATGGAAGGCAGTTAAGTGGCACAGCTAGGTGGACCTGGAGTCAGGAAAACCTGAATTCAAATCCAGCCTCAGACACTTACTAGCTGTGTGACCCTGGGCAAGTCACTTAATCTCTGTCAGTTTCCTTATCTATAAAAAGGGAATGATAATAATATTTCCTACCTCTTAGGGTTGTTGTAAGGGTAAAACGAGATAATATTTGTAAAGCACTTTGTAAACTTTAAAGCACCATGTAAATGCATATTATTATTATTATTAAAGAATCTGTCAAAAAAATTTTAAAAAGTAAGGGACAGTTAGGTGGCACAGTGAATAGAGCACTCGCCCTGAAGTCAGGGGGACCTGAGTTCAAATTTGACCTTAGATACTTGACACTTACTAGCGTTGTGACCTTGGGCAAGTCACTTAACCCTAATTGCCTTGTCTTCCCCCCTCCAAAAAAAAAAAAAGAGAATCTATTGGTGGAAAAAGCACTAGATATGGGGTTGAAAGACCTGGGTTCAATGTGCAACTTTAGACAATTTCCCCTCCTGTACCTCAGTTTTCCAATCTGTAAAATGAAGGGATTGGACTAGATAATTTCTAAGGTCCCTTCCAGGTCTGAGACTCTTTGATTTCAAATCAGGATGAATAATTTATTTTTAGATATTAAACCCAACATGTCCAAATAAAACTACTGGAAGTTGGAGCTATTATATTTAGGTTTAGCAGAAAAGCTAACTGCTTCCTCTTGGATCTCCCCTCCCTGAATGCTCCTCTTTTCCCCATCTTGGGTGGATAGAGCCAATCAGCTCCACCCTTCAGTTGTCCCAGTGGAAATGACTATTGCTTGAGCCAACGCTCTCATACTTCTTCTAATTGGGGGATAGGGTATGTTTTTTTTAACTTCCTTTGGAAGAAAACAATGATGGGAAAGGAGTTGTTGGAGAATAGCTGCCTCAGAGAGGCTTAAATAATTTCTTCTTGCCTCTTTTCCCTTAATGCTACTGCTTCATTCATTCTCAATCCAAGGGAATTGAGGAATGGTCCAGATTAATTTTCTCTTTCTACTTCTGGGGAGTTTAATATATGCTTTCTTTAAATATTTTATTTTTTCCCCAATTACATGTAAAAATAATTTATGACATTTGCATTTTTAAATAATTTTGAGTTCCAAATTTTCTCCCTCCCTTGCTGCTGTCCCCCAGGAGGCAAGCAATTTGATATAGGTAATACATGCACAGTCACGCAAAACACAGTTCCATATTAATTATGTTATGAAAGAAAACACAGAACAGTAACAAGAAAGAAAAATAAGGTAAAAAAAAAGTATGCTTTTTTGCACACTTTCAGAATCCATCAGTTCGCTTTCTGATGGTGGATGGCATTCTTCATCAAACTCCTCCAGAACTGTATTGAATCCTTTTATTGTAGGGAATAGCTAAGTCATTCACAGCTGATCATCATACAATATTGCTGCTTTATTTATTTATTTATTATTGGTTTTCAACATTCACTTTTATAAGATTTTGAGTTCTAAATTTTTCCCCCTTCATCCCCATGACTGCATGCATTCCGATATAGGCTACGGTCATATTAAACATATTTCCCCATTAGTCATGTTGTACAAGAAGAATCAGAACAAAAGGAAAAAACCATGAGAAAGAAAAAAAAACAAACAAAAAAAAGAGAGAAAAAAAGTATGCTTCAATCTGCATTCAGACGCCATAGTTCTTTCCCTGGATGCGGACAGCATTTTCCATCATAAGTCTTTTGGAGTTGTCTTAGAACCTTGTATTGCTGAGAAGAGCCAAGTCTGTAAAAGTTGGTTATCACATACTGTGGCTGTTACCGTGTATGATATTCTCCTGGTTCTGCTCACTTTACTCTCCCCTGGAGAATTATACTCAGTTTTTCTGAGTGGGTGATTCTTTTTTGTAATCTGGCTTCTCTGCCCTCTGGGATATCATATTGCAAGCCTTCTGATCCTTTCATGTAGAAGCTGCTAAATATTATATTATCCTGACTGTAGCTCCATGATATTTGAATTGTTTCCTTCTGGATGCTTGCAATATTGTCTCCTTGACCTGGGAGCTCTAGAATCTGGCTATAATATTGCTGGGAATGTTCATTTTGGGATCTTTTCAGGAGGTAGATTCTTTCAATTACTATTTTACCCTCTGGTTCTAGAATATCAGGGCAGTTTTACTTGGTAATTTCTTGAAATATGATGTCTAGGTTCTTTTTTTGATCATAGCTTTCAGGTGCTCCAATAATTCTTAAAGTATCTCTCTTGATTAATTTTCTGGGTCAGCTGTTTTTCCAATGAGATATTTCACATTTTCTTGTATTTTTTCATTCTTTTAATTTTATTTATTTCTTGATGCCTCATGGAGCCATTAGCTCCCACTTGTCCAATTCTAATTTTTAAGGAATATTTTCTTCAGTGAACTTTTTGTACTTCCTTTTCCATTTGGCCAATTCTACTTTTTAAGGAGTTCTTTTCTTCAGTGAATTTTTGTACCTCTTTTTCCCTGTGGCCAATTCTTTTTAAGAAGTGCTTCTCTTCAGTGAATTTTTGAGCCTCTTTTATTGTTTGGCTTATTCTGTTTTTTTTTTTTAAGACATTATTTTCTTCAGCATTTTTTTGTGTCTTTTTTATCAAGCTGTTCATTCTTTTTTTTTTTTGTTATTTTCTTGCATCACTCTCATTTCTTTCCCCAATCTTTCCTCTACTTCTCTTATTTGATTTTTAAAGTTCTTTTTTAGCTCTTCCAGGAATTTTTTTGGGGGGTGCGGGGGTGGGCTGAGACCAATTCACATTTTTCTTTGAGGTTTTACATGTAACTTTTTTTGATATTTGTTGTCTGTTGAGTTTGTATCTTGATCTTCCCTGTCACCAATGTAGCATTCTGTGGTCAGGTAATTTATTTATTTATTTGCAGTTTGCAAGATTTTCCAGCCTATTTCTTGACTTTTAACTTTATGTTAAAGTTGGGTTCTGTTCCTGAGATGGAGGGGGCACTGTCCCAAGGATCAAGCTATTTGTGCTGCTGTTTTCAGAGCTAGTTCTGGAGGTCTGTAAGTTTTCAGTTCTTCTAAGGTGGTGTTATCTAAGGAGAGGTGTGGTCACTGTTCTCCTGGCCTGTGATCTGCTCTGTGAGCAACCATAAGCACTTATTTTTTGCCTTGGAACTGTGAGCATCATCCCAGTCCTGTTAGTGCTCCTCTTCGCCTTGGAACTTTGACCCAGAACTATGTAAGGGCAATGCAACAGAGTCCTGAACCCAGTGCCAACAAAGGGTCCCCTTCTGACCAGTTGTTTGACCCCTTACTGTCTGTGGGATAAGAGTTCTGGAAGCTATCCTCATTGATTCAGTCACCCCCAAAGCCTGCTGCTGTCTTGACAGGATGTGGCCTGCGCTAGACTGTGCTCCACTCTCACCTCAGTGAGACAGGCCTTTCCTGCTGACCGTCTAAATTGTCGTGGGTTAGAAAATTGTTTCACCCTGTCCTTTTGTTGCCTGAAGCTCTAGAATTCATTTTGAGGCATTATTTTAAAGTTGTTTGGAGGGGAATCTGGGAGAGCCCAGGCAGATCCCTGCCTTTATTCCACCATCTTGGCTTCACCCTCGGTAATATGCTTTCAATAAAAATCTCTTTAGTTTGTTTTGAGCCCCTACCTGGGGATTCCCTTCCTTCTCTCTGGGTGTTCCATGGGTGACCATAGTCTTTTACTCTGGAATTTCTTTTTTAATCACTCCAAAGACAGACCTACACACACTGAACAATATTTTAAAGAAATTGGTTTCTTTTTGAGAAATTTGACCAATTTAGAAAGTTAACAGACTTTTTTTTTTAAAGAAATAATGAATGGAAAATAGGCTCAGTGAAAGGGCCAGCATGAAGGAGGAAACAGAGAGGTAGGCTTTTCACCATTGCTGTTCTCCTTTGCAGGGAGAAACTACAGTCTTCCTTCTGCAGTTCATAATCATGGTAGTAGCTGTAGCAATGAGGTATCTGGGAAGCAGCTGCCTTCCCATTCTTTCTTTCTCTCAGTCATCCTCCTGGAAAGAAGTCAAATCCTACCAGAGCGTATCCCATGGGACTCTGGTTCTCCCCTCTTGTGTGTGTTGTTCATGTTGGTTATATGTGTCTACATGAATTACTCTAGATATGGCTGGCAAGGAAGCAGGAATAGACATCTATAGAGTTTATTTTGCCCACCTTTCTGTGAGGGAAACTTTGATTCCTGTTAGGAGTGGAAGCAGATGATTGAGGCCAGAGGTTGGGCACTCCGCTCTCCTCAGAGAGGGGAGAGAACTCTTTCCCAGGGTTTTCTATCTTGGGTTCACTTCACTTCTGTCTCTGTCTCCTCTCCCTATCCATATATGTATATATAGATATATGATATGTATATATGTATATGATATGTATATATGATATTAATATATCAATATTGATATGTTTAATATATCGATATTGGTATGTTTAATAATGATTATTAATGTAATATATGTAATATATAATGTATATATACCTATATATATATTCTCATCAACTCCTATGGAGTCAACTAGCCTCTCTGAAGACAACTTCCGAATCTACATAATACAGCCTTCATCGTTGTGCTGAGCTCCAGTCCCAAATGTCGAATTGCTTGCTAAATATCTCTCATTTCTTGGATGGTCCACCGGCATGCCAAACTTAATGTGTCCAAAATTGACATCATCTTCCCCCGCTAAAGTTATCTCTTCTCCCAACTTCCCTATTTCTGTTAAGGGTACCACTGTTCTTCTAGACATTCAAGCCTGCAACCTAGGAGTCACCTTCAATTCACCTCCCCCTCCCCATCTAATCAGTTGTCGAATCCAGTTTGTATCTATTCTGCCTCCACAGCATCTTCTGGCTCCTCCCTTTTCTCTCTTCTCCGATAGTGGCCAACCTAGTTCAAGCTCTTACCATCTCTTGGTGGCGCTATCGCAATAGTCTCTCCAGCTTTCCCTCTAATTCATCCTGCGCAGTGAGATGAATGAAACGGCAGAGAGAGTTTCTGGGTAATTAATAATCAATTTATTAATTAGGCTAGCAAATAATCAATAAATTGATGGTCAGTGGTCTCTCTTGGTAACCAAAGACAAAACCATGGAGATCTTCCAATGTTTAAATACCTTTGGAGAAGTGGGTGGTCCTGACAGAGGGAGATCAACTTTGATTGGTGAATGATTAACGAGGGGGTAGAAATATTAATGAAGAGGTGGGCCAAAAGTCTTTAGCTCCTCCTGCTGAGGACATGACTTGATCATGGGACTCAGCCACCTCCAGCAATCTGGACAACGGAATCCATCTACCTTTTCCAGTTGAACAATGGTGTGTGTGTGTGTGTGTGTGTGTGTGTGTGTGTGTGTGTGTGTGTGTTTTAAGGTCATTAACTTAATGCTTTAGGGCTGGAATTCACCTAGATTAGATTCTATTTACACTTGAATCAGAAATAAACTCTCCTAGTCTGGCAGGGTCCCATCCAAGATTGAGGAGAATGCTCCAGGAGGATTAAGCCAATCTCACCTTTATTGCTGTACTTCAGAGACTTATTGACCTACAAGGACTGGTCCCTAAATGAGAAAATAGAAAGGAAAAAAACCCACAAACCTAATTTGATAATTGGTTATTGATATAATAGAGAAATAATAATTTCTCTCAACATATCTGCCAAAGCGATATTCCTAAATCATAGTTTTGGCCCTGTCACTCTTCTCCATTCAAGAAACTTCAGTGGCTCCCTCTGCCTCAAACCCTTTTACCGTCTCACTTTAACTTGTCTCTCCAGGCTGATTTTCCATTATTCTCCTTAACACACTCTTATGTTTCAGCCAGACTGGCCTACTTGCTACTCCTTGTACATAACATTTCATTTCCTGAGCTTTTATGCTTGCAATGTACTTCCTCATCTCTACCCCTTGAACACTCTAGCTCCTGCAAAGGGCCTTCCTTGATTCCTCCAGTTGTTGGGCACCCCCTCCACACCTCCTGAACTAAATCACTTTATATTTGGAAGGGGCATATGGTGGGCCTGTGTTGTTTTGCCCTTATAGGCTATATGTAATCACATAGGTCTTTCTAGATGTGGCTGACAGGGAGGCCAAAGCTGACATCTCTAGTCTAGAGTCTCCTCTCTCCATTCTTCTCCAAGGAAGACTTTGATTCCTGCCAGGAGGGGAAGCGGGAGATTGGGGGCAGAGGCTGGGTACTCTGCTCTCCTCAGAGAGTGGAGTTACTAGGTTAGAATGATATGTTTCTGCCACTGCTAAATATTTTTAGTCTAGGGGAAATAATTTTTAGATTCAAACTGACCTTCTGATCACTATCCCTTAACAAGGAAAGAGTGTTCTAAGCTATAATATATCCATCAAATGCCTGTTCCACAAAGACCACATGTAGCAAATAGCAAATTAACTTGTTATCCAAGCCCTTCTCATCAAATGCCTGTTCCATAAAGAGCACATGTAGCAAATAGCAAATTAACCTGTTATCCAAGCCAATAGCAAAGAGAAATTAGAAAAGGCACATGGATGAGAATATCCTAGAAAATACAGAGCTCCCCTACAGGAAGTAAGATATTTCAGTTCAATTAAGAAAGATAAAGTCCTAGATCTCATCCAAGAAATTGCTTGAAATCTCTAGTGTAGCAAGCTGAGGATAATGATGTGACTGACAGGCCAGCTCTTCTACATATGAATTGCTTTTTGGAGTCTTTCTGTCCCTTCAAGGACCTCTCCCTGGAGAGAATCTGGAACCCCATGTCTTCTCTCTCAAATCTGATATCCGGAAGACTAAGGATCATTCTTCTCCAAAGCACCAACTAATTCTGTCTCTCATGGAGGGGCAGAGCATTGGGTAATCAACCTCCACCAATGAGAAGAATTGTGTGCAAGTAGACTTTGAGCATACACTGACTAGGATGAAGGATGAGGGCCTCTGTCTTTTCGGGTATAGACGTGGTCTCTCACAGTTCCCAGGGGTTTGGTAAGGGAGATACCAGAATCCTCTAACCACCAGGAGACACTATCTCCAGTGACACTACACAAGCCTTCTCCAACTCATCTTCTTTTCCACTAAATTGACCCCTTTTCCAAGCTTCCTCATTTCTATCAAGAGCATGACCATTCTTTCTATTCACCCATGTCTGCAAACTCCATGTTATCCTTGACTCCTCATGCTCACTGACTCTACACATCCATTCAGTTGCCAAACTTCACCATATCTATCTCTATAACACCTCCCATGTTCCATCCCTCCAGTTACACAGTCACCACCCTAGTGTTGTCCTCACCATCTCCTACCTAGACTAACTGCAATAGCCTATATGACTTCCTCTCAATCCATCCTGTAGTCAGTCAACGAGTATCTATTAAATGCTTCCCATGTACCAGGTACTGTGTTAGTAGATGGGAATACAAAGAAAGGAAGTTTTCTTAATAAAAAAAAAATATTTATTTATTTTTGTTACATTTTAGGTTCTGAGATATCTCCTTCCCTCCCTCTCCACCTCATACTAGAGAAGGCTACTATTTGACACACCTTTGTAAATATATGCAAAACCAAGCTATGCATACTTCTATTTATCAGTTCTTTCTCTGGAGTGAATAGCATCTTCCTTCATAGGTCCTTTATAGCTGATATGAGTATTTATAGATTTCCGAATAACTTGATTTGTTCATAATTATTCTTTGAAAAATATCATTACTGTATATAACGTTCTCTTGGTTCTGCTCACTTCACTTTTCGTTATTTCATGTGAGCTTTTCCATGTTTTTCTAACATCAACCAAACTCATCATTTCTTACAGCATAGTAGTATTCCATCACAATCATATACCTCAACTTATTTATCCATACCCCGATCGATGGTCATCCCCTCAACTCCCAGTTCTTTTTTATCCATACCCCAATCAATGGTCATCCCCTCAACTCCCAGTTCTTTGCTACTACAAATAGAGCTGTTATAAATATTTTAGAACATAGAGGTTCTTTGTTTTTCTCCTGATCACCTTGGGAAACAGACCTAGTAGTGGTATTGCTAGGTCAAAGGATATACAATTTTATAACTCTTTGGGCATAATTCCAGATGGCTCTCCAAAATGATTGCATCATGTCACAGTTCCACCAAAAGTATGTTAATGGCCCAATTTTTCCACATTCCCTCCAACGTTTGTCATTTCCCCCTTCTATCATTTTAGACAATCTGATAGGTGTGTGATGATACCTCAAAGTTGTTTTAATTTGCATTTTCTAATTAATAATGATTTAGAGTTTTTTTTAAAAAATATGACTGTATGTAGTTTTGATTTCTTCATTAAAACCTGCCTATTCATATCATTTGACCATTTATCATTTGCGGAATGACTCATATTCTTATATACTTGACAAAGTTCTCTATATATTTAAGATATGAAACCTTTATCTGAGAAACTATCTATAAAATCTACCCCCTCCCCAATTTTCTACTTTCCTTCTAGTCTTGGCTACATTGGTTTTATTTTTACAAAAACTTCTTAATTTAATCTAATCAAAATTATCCATTTTACATCTCATAATATTCTCCCTCTTGTTTATTCATAAATTCTTCTATTCTTAAGTCTGATAGGTAATGTGTTTCATGTTCTTCTAGTTTTCTTATGATATCTCCCTTTACATCTAGGTCATGTATCCATTTTGACCTTATCATGGTAAATGGTAATGGTGTAAGATATTGATCTAGAGACAATTTTTGCCAGACTCTTTTCTAGTTTTCCCAACAATTTTTGCCAAATTATCCCCAAAGCTTAAATCTTTACAGCTATCAAACACAAGGCTACTATGACCATTTACTACTGTGTATTGCATGTCTTCTCTCTTGCACTGATCCACCTTTCTGTTTCTTAGCCAGTACCAGATAATTTTGATAATTATTGCTTTATTATATAGTTTAAGATCTGGTCCTGCTAAACCTCCTTCCTTTACATTTTTTCATTAATTCCTTTGATATTCTTGATGTTTTGTTCTTCCAAATGAATTTTATTATTTTTTCCAATTCAATAATTTTTTTTTGTAATTTAATTGGGATGACATTGAATAAGTAGGTTAGTTTAGATAGAATTGTCATTTTTATTATGTGGTTCTGCTCACCCATTAATATTTCTCCAATTATTTAAATCTGACTTTATATGTATAAAAAGTGTTTTATAGTTATGTTCATGTAGTTCCTGGGTTTATCTTGGCAAGTATACTCCCACGTATTTAAACAGTCTACAGTTATCTTAAATGGGGTATCTCTTCTTGCAGAGTTTTGCTGATAATATATAGAAATGCTGATGTGGGTTCCAAAGTGATTTTCTTAAAGTGCAGGGCTGATCATGACAGCCAGCTGGTCAATATACTCCACTGGGTCCTGACTACCTTTAGTATCAAATATTAACTTGTCTAAGAGAAATTTTAAATAAGTAGAATAAATTATTTGTGGGAATATAAATATGTAAGCATATTTCAGAATAAAAAAGTCTATGAACCAAAAACGTTCTCAAGAGAAAAATAACAGATTGGAAAATATTTATGTCAAATATGACACAAAACTCTGACATTTAAAATGATAAGGAACTGTTAAAGATATGGAAGGATAACATCCAGTTCCCTTAAAAGCCAGAGCATTTTATATTTGATTCTGGAAGTAATAGAGCACCACTAGATTTTATTGAGTAGCAAGGGAATATGGTCAGGTCTGTGATTTAGGAGGAGCATTTGAACAGCTAGCTGAGTGAAGAATGGCTTGGAGTGAGGAGATACTTGAGGTAGAGGGATGAAGCAGAAGAATATTACAACAGTTTGGGCATAAGGTAGAGTGGTGGCAGCATCAGAGGAGAGAAGGGCATGTACCTAAGAGATGTTATGAATGTGGCATTAGCAGGACTTAGCAACAGATTGGAGGTGGGGGATGAGAAAGAGTGAGGAAACTAGATGTCTGCCTGGGTGAGCTGGAGGATGGTGGTAACTTGTATGGTAATAAGGTAGTTAGGAAGAGGGGAAATTGGGTTGGGGGGCAAGGGTAGAGATAATAAATTCAATTTTAGGCATGTTGAGATTAAGATGTTTATTGTGGAAAATATTATACTATTTTATATCATTTTTAATTTCAACTAGACCCAGAGCCTGAATTAATGAGTAACTGAATGAAGATCCAGGACCTGGGCTTCTTTGTTCTCTCTAAAAGTTTGCTCAGGAAATACCCTTACCTCTGTCAACAAGGCCAGATTAGACTGACCTAAGGACATTACCCTAACCCCGAGAGAGATTACCTTGCTTAATATTCTACAGGTATATACTATGTTATGGAATGTAATGAGACACAGAGACGCTGGGCTGTAGTTTCAACTGACTTTTGTCAACATCCTTTACAACTCTATTCAATTAAGGAAAATGCTCTTCTTGTATCATGGTTAAACATACATGGGGGTCATAAAAAAATGAGGTAATACAGGCTTGCTAAGTCTGCTAAAATAACGTATATAAGTTTTCTCATGCATTTGTTTAGACAGCCAGAGCCTATGCTCTGACTCCTTGTACGTACAAGTAAGCTAGCTTAGCTATGCTTTAAGGGAAAATAATAAACAACATGGATTTTCCTATCACCTAGCTCTGTTGTTTCCTTCAACCAAATTTTCAGGTTTAACACTATGGAGCATCAAATTTGAGGTGTCTAACTGACAGCTGGAGATATGAGACTAGAGGTCGGAAGAGATATTATGGTTGAACAAGTATATCTGAAAACCATTGGTATGGACATGATAATTCAAACCAGAGGGGATGAAGAGATCACAAAGTGAAATAGTATAGAGGGTAAAGAGAAAAGGACCAAAGATAGCACTTTGGGGGTACCACTGAAGTTGTCCCCAATAGATAAAAGATCAAAGAATATTGAATGGACAATTTATAAACAAAGAAAGCAAATTGTAAGAAATCCTTTTAAATGCTTAGCCTCACAAATGTACAAGTAAATAAATGCACATTAAAACAACTTTCAGGTACAACCTAATAACATGATGTTGATTAACAAAATAATTAGAAGGTATAAAACTTGATGCTGGCTGGTCTATAAAGCAAGTGTTAGCTCTATTCTTGGTGTAACTGTGACACCATAGAATCTTTTTGGAGAGCAATCTGGAACTACTCTGCAAGTAACAAAAATAATTATACCCTTGTGTTAATCATGCACAAGGAATGTACCCTGAGAGTGTTCTGAAAAAGGATAAAAGAACTATCTGTTCAAAGATATCTCTAGCAGTATTATTTGTAATTAAAAAAAAAAAACCAGAAGGAACCTAATGTTCAACAATAGGGGAATTGGCTAAATGCATTTTTGCATATTAATGTAATGGAATACTAGAATTCACTTAAGAAGGATAAGTAAAGGAAATATAGAGACATCTGAAAAGACCTTTATGAAACAATAAAAAATGAAAAAAATAGCTGAATCAGAAGAACAGAAGGCAAAAGGAAAAATGTATGAGGAATAGACAAAAGAAGGTGATGAATACTTAGAGGGAATGACCCACAAGTTGCTTTGAACATTTGATGTATTGAAATTCCATTATTCAAATGTAAGTATTTGTAGAGCAAGAACAGGTTTTATGGGTTTTGTTACAGAGCCCCACCATCCCAGAATCTGAGTTGGAAGAGATCTCAGAGGCCATGTAGTTCAATCCACCTTGCCACAGGAATCCTCTCTATGACACTCCCAATGAAGCATCTAGCCTCTACTTAGCTATCGCCTCTCCCCCCAAATGCATGCTAGACATTTTGATTTATATAGGGATTTTCTTCTTACTGATGACTTTCTTTGGAGATAAGCCCGTTAGTAGAATCTCTGGTTTAACCTTTTATTCACTTTATTTGCATGATTCTAAATTGCTTTCTAAAAATGGTTGTAGCATTTTACAATTCCACCAACAATGAATTAGTGTTCCTATCATTCTATAATACCTCCAACATTGACTATTGCCATTTTCTGTCATTTTTGCCAATTTGCTGGGTGTGAGGTGAAAGTTCAGAGTTGTTTTGAGTTACATTTCTTTTATTATTAGAAATTTGGAACATTCATTCATGCAGTTGTGAATATTTTATAATCCTTTCGAGAAGTGTTAAATTTATATCCTGTGTCCATTTATCTACTGAGGAATTTTTTTTTTTGCTTTTTGGCAGGGCAATCAGGGTTAAGTGACTTGCCCAAGGTCACACAGCTAGTACATGTGTCAAGCATCTGAGTCTGGATTTGAACTCAGGTCCTCCTGACTCCAGGGCCAGTGCTCTACTCACTGTGCCACCTAGCTGCCCTACTGAGGAATTTTTAAATAAAATTTTTACAAAAAATTGCCATGAGTTCCCTCTTCTCTCTTCCTCATCTTATATCATATGCCTTCTGCCACTATCTTCTCCACTCCTGTCTCACATGATAAAGTGGCTTTATTCCTTACCCTTTACTTGTTCAAGGGACTCCATTACATCTCATCTCTCTCAACAGATTGCCCCCTCTATTGTCCCTACTCTACAATCTTTCCCTGTCTAGCTCATTCCCTCATGTCTACAAACATGCCCATGTCTCTCTTAACCTCAAAAAACCTGGACTTTGATCCTTCCATCTGTAAAGGCGAGCAAGCAAAGTGGGACTTTTCCCTGTTTTTTTCTTTTGGAGAGCTTCTCAGCACTCAGGCAATCAATTACCTTTGATTGAGTCTTGCCTTTGTTTGAATCAAGAGTCTTTGATGACCTGCTTAAGTCACAAGAAAGCCTAAGTCACATGAGTTTGTGTCACATGGCTGTGATGCCCTCTGACCCTGAAGAAGTGTATATATACTCTGAGGTTAGTGTTTTGCTTTGGGCTCACTCATTGGAAGAGCATTTGTGTGATTTCGCCAGATGAGACTCAAGTCTCTCCTCATTCTGATCTGTCCTCTGTTCAGCCACTAAGACGATTTTCCTAAAGCACAGGGTCAATCATACTTCTCTCCTTCTGCCCCAATAAACTCCAGTGGCTCCTTATCAACTCTGGGATCAAATACAAATCCTCTGGTGTTCAAAGCCCTTCCTAACCTAGACCCCTCCTACCTTTCCAGTCTTCTTACACCTTCTTCTCCACCTAGTACCCTTCAATCCAGTAACACTGGTCTCCTTCTTGTTCCATGAACAAGACACTCCACCTCTGGACTTGGCATTTTCTTTGGCTGTCCCCCATGCCTGGAATTGCCGCCTCCATATCCCTACCTCCTCGCCTCACTGGCTCCTTTTCTAACACCTCTAACACCCTGTTCTTAGTTCTAGTGTCTTCTCTTTCTTAATTATTTCCTATTTATCCTGTAGGCAGCTTGTGTGTGTGTGTGTGTGTGTGTGTGTGTGTGTGTGTAAGTATAGGTAAGTGTACATACATGCATACACATGCACATATACATAATATACATATACACACATACATACATATACTGTCTCCTTCATTAGACTGTGAATTCCTTGAAGGCAGGCACTGTCTTAGGACAATACTCAGTACACAGTAGGCACTTAAATGTTTATTGACTAATAGGTGAATGCCTCTGCTAGGAACTCCTTGAGATTAATGGTGAGGAGGTAGGCAGGGAAAACAGCTGTTGACAGTCTTTTTTCAAGAACATGCATGGCTGTGGAAGGATATTTAAATCATTCTGAGTCCTACTGGTTTCCATTAAGCCTCAAATAAATCTGTTTGTCTTGCCCTGGGTGGCTACACATGTTTTGAGTCTTGTGAACTTTTTTGCTTGTAAAGGAAGTGCATTATTACACCTCTGGGAGTAGGGAAGGGTCAGATACTGCAGGTGGTTGGGGGCAATGAGACACAGAAGGGAAAGATACCCTCAAAGGCACTTAGGTCTTTCATGTCAGGAAGGAGCCTCTGACACAAAGGTTACATTAAGTCTAATTCCTACAAATCCCTCCAGGGAAAATAGCAGTTCTCATGTTCAATCATTGCTAACAATACCAATTAACATAACATAAAATTGGCAGACTACACTATGATGCTAACACTTCCCAGGCTTCTGGGCAGAGCACACAACATTACCAGCACATAATGTTACTGGCACTCCCCGGATGCCCTGGTAACTGGAATATGCAGTGATAGTCCCTAAAGGAAATCCTCATGGTTACTGAAGGAGGATGACTGGTTTCAGCTAGCAAAGAAGTTCTGAAAATTTCTTCTCCAGAATTTTTGGGTGGATTATATGGATGGGAGCAGAAGCATTCCTCTTCTTCCACCCATCATGCTTTGCTTCAATTCTGGGGTTTTCTTTGCACTCAGAGGACCAGAGAACTCTGACCAGGTCAATTCACTGACAGCAATGTCTTGGCAGCTGTAAACTTAATTGTAACTGAGCAGATCCAGCAAAAGTATTTGATTTGTCCTTCTGTGTAGGGACCGTGTTTTTTTTTTCTCCTTGTGTCTTCTAAAGACCTTGACCATAGTTGACTGAATAAATATTGGTTGAATTGAATTGAATGGAGGTTTCATCTCAGAGTTTGACTCTTTGCTCAACCTTCCAAAGTTCAAAATTCTATTTCCTTTGTCAAATAATAACCCCTGAAGTGCTGTTAATAGAAAAACCAGAAACAAAAAACCTCCATCCTCTTTTGACCCTCCAGAAGCAGAACAAGCCATTCTCTTTTCAGAGTCCACCTTGGAAAGCTTATTGGTCTCATTCTAAGTCTATGATTCTTCCCCAAGGGGAGTAATAACCCACTTGAATCGGGATCTCATAATTCTTCTGGGGCACACACATATCAGAGAAAGAAAGATGATCAAGAGGACACTTTAGCCAAGTTCACTTTCCCCACTGCTCCGATCACCTAGTCTGCTCCTGAGTGCAACCTGCCAGAGCAAGCATTGATAAAAGGTAAATATGGCTTCTAGGGCAGGTTGAAAGGAGGAGTTGCGAAAGGGTGGGGCCATCCAAGAGGGAGAGGCTTGATTTCTGCTAATCTAAATTCCTTCTAACCCTAGACCCTCCTTTATTTTAAACTGCTTCCCACCCTGCCCCCCCCACTCCCCCCACCTCCTTGCATTCTTTCTTTCTTTCTCTCTTTCTTTCTTTTTTCTTTCTTTTCTTTTTCTTTCTTCTTTCTTTCTTCTTTCTTTCTTTCTTTCTTTCTTTCTTCTTTCTTTTCTTTCTTTCTT
This sequence comes from Trichosurus vulpecula, assembly GCF_011100635.1. NCBI lineage: Eukaryota > Metazoa > Chordata > Mammalia > Diprotodontia > Phalangeridae > Trichosurus > Trichosurus vulpecula. The sequence continues at coordinate 98,875,051 of NC_050575.1, forward strand.
CCTTCCTTCCTTCTTCCTTCCTTTCTTTCTTCCTTCCTTCCTTTCTTCCTTCCTTTCTTCCTTTCTGTTACCACTCCTAGTACCTCTTCCAGTTACACACTGTTGCAAGAGCCCTGGGACAACTCTACCCTGAGGCAAACTTGAGAACTGGTAAGTCTGCCTGCAACTTCATATTATGACAAGCCCCAGCCTTTCTGCTCACCCTTTCCACTACTGTGTCTCACCCTCTGGCCTGGTCTACATCCAACGCTGGTTGCCTGGTTTCTTAGGGACAATGATAAACGGCCTGAATTCATTCCTCAATGATTAACATTCTCCTGGAACATCATCATACCTTTCTTATCCCAGTCATTCTGAACCCCTTGGCTATCATCATACAAACCCTATTCCCCATCCCACACTACCTGGTTTCCTTTTCTCATCCCCCTCAACCTGACCTCACCCCACAATGTGTCACTTGAAACCAACCCACCCCTTCCTTTATGCCACAAGTAACAAGCTTGCTTTCAACTTGGCTCTTTTCCTTTCTCCTTCCATCTTCTTGCATTCACTCAGAACTGATTCCCTTCTGATGACACAGCCTCATTGGCCACCTGTTTACCACTGGGTACACTTTCACTTGATTGCCCCACTCATGTGGGTCATGATGAGAGACTTGGAATACTGCTTGCTCCCCACTGACATTTCCAGACCCTCTAATGCTGTAATTCAGGAACCTCTTTTCTGAAGTTCATTTGATCTGTATCTATTACCCAGTTAAGATTCAGTAGCTGTTATCTACTGAAATTCAGAACATTCTCTTTCCTTCCTCAATGAGTTCAATTGTCTAGCTCATAGACTCGCTTTCTTCTCCAACTTCTTCTACCAGGGAACTTCAATATACCTATCAATTGATACTTCCTCAAACATCCTAAGTTCCCAGGTTGTCAACTAATTCATTTTCTATTTACTCCTTTACCCTACCCAAGTTAATCACAGAGACGGTTATACCCTTGATCTTGTCATCATGTGGAAGTGTTCCATGTCTATGTTTGTGAACTCTGAAATTCTTTTACTTCATTGTAATCTTTTGCTCTTCCGTATTTCTTTTTGCCTTTCAACTCCAACCCCGTTCTATATTCTCACTGTGACCTCCGCTCTCTCTACTCCTCAGTGCTTTCCCAGTTACTGCCTTTGGAGTGGTTATGCTCTCTTCCCTTCCCCATCCTGACTTTTGCGATGAACCAACTGTTTCAACAATCTTGCTAGCAGCTACTGGGGCTGTATAAAACCAACAACACCCAGCATACAGAACACTGCAAGCCCAGGTTCTTTTGATCTGCTTTACTAAGGAAAGCAACATTAAGGGGTTAACAATCTTACTTTAATCCAGCATACAAATATCATTCACTTAGTTCAGGGGAAAAAGCCAGCACTCAACTTCAGAGCAAATACAAACAAATTACAAACATCAACAGACATACCTTGTCTGATTCAAATCTCAATGCATAGTTACCAGAGTTTAACAAAGTCCGAACATCTGGGTTTTCAAGCTGGAGGGCCCTTAACTACAGCTGCCCAGTCTCCACATCAGCACACCGGCCAAGAGTGAGAGCCCTAAGCAAATAGCTCTGTTCTCTCTTTTTATGGACTCTTTAGCTGTCATCAGTCATCTGAGCACCAGAACTTAAGCTCTTGCTATTGGCTCTGGTCTTAGCAAGTCCCCTCGGGACCCTGAGGGCTTCACACCCACATAGGCTTAGCACCTAATAGATAGGGGTTTGGGCTGGGGCTTAGCACCTAATAAGACTCAGTCAAAGACACCCAACTTAATTGATATTATACCAACTCAACTCTTCACTATTTCTTTCCTTATACTAATACAGATCTTGACAGGGCCTCAGCCTTTGATCACTTCTTCTATCTACTGACTTTACTTCTATTCATGTGTTGCTGAATAAACCTAGAAAAAATCATGAAACTTTGCTGACTGGGTCCACTATAGATCTATGTCACATAATCTCAACTGAGCCCTCACTGTGACAAGGCAATTCTTTGACACCTCCCTAATTGGTTCACTATCCTACTCACCACAGCAGTTTTTCCAAGCTTTTTCATCCCTCCTCAAATCTTCCACGTCTCCTCTCCCCTCATCCTTCTCAGCCAAGAACCTTGCCCCATATTTTACTGAAACACTTGAGGTCCTTCCCAGAGAGCTCCTTTTCTCCTCCTCCTAATCTCATATCATCACACAGAGGCCTTCTCCTCCTGTGTCCTCCTTCACCCCTGTCTCATATGAACAGGTGATCTTGGCAAGATGGTGGTCTCTTTGCTAAGACAAACCCTTCTACATTCACATGTGGTCCTATTTCATCCTATCTTCTCCAGAAGATTACCCCTACTATCATTCTTACTCTCTCACTCATCTTCAGTCCTATAGCTTTTTTCCTTTACTTTAAACTCTTTGGGAAGGCTGTCAACAATCAATGCCTGCCTTTACTTCCTTTCCTCTCACTCTCTTCTTAACTCTGGTGTCTGGTTTCCAACCTTATCATTCAACTGGATCTGACTTGTTCTCTGTGTTATTTCTGCAACAACCTCCACTCATAGCTGATCCACCATTATCATCACCATCATACTGATAATAGCATCACAATAGCAAAAAATGATAATTAACTTTAAAGTTTAAAGTGTTTTAAATTTTACAAAGCCTTTTACATACATTTTCTCATTTGAGTCACACGATAACTGTATAAAATAGTTATTATGGGTTATTTCCCCATTTTACAGAGTAAGAAACTGAGGGTCAGAGAAGCAAAGTGGCTTGCTCATGATCCTACATATAGCATTAAGGAATTCTTAATCTGGGGTTTGTGGGAGCCCCTCAGGAGAATCTCACCCACCAGCTGGGTCTGCAGGCAATTTATAATTTCAGAGACTGACTGAAAAGCCATCTAAGGGTGCTATTTCACTAAAAGTGACTCTTTCAACAAAGGTTTAGTGTAGCTTTTGGTAAATCTTGTCCTGTGAGGCTCATCCTCTTCCCCCAGACAGAGATTACCCAGCCAATATTGTAAAAGTCAGAAACCGATTATGGTAGTGATATCATGTAAAAGCGTCCATAACATTCTCTATCCCTGGATTTTATAGGATAAAAGTATCCATTTGAGAGTATTTCATTTTTCTTTTCTACATTAGTGTAGGTAGGATTTGAACCCAAGTTCTGTACTCTAGCTACTGCGCCACAGCAGGAGTTTTTTTATATTGCCTTACTCCTCTGAGTTTATGTTGTTTCCTACTAGCAGAATATAAGCTCCTTGAGGATGGAGATGGGGATTTTCTTGTTGTTTTTTTTATCTCCAGTTCCTGGAACAGTGTGTGCTACATAATACATTCTTGTTCAATTGAATTGGGGATAGAGAGAAACTGGATGGAGTCATACTAGTCTAGTGTAGAATGGGAAATGGAGGTTTTGGTTGAGCAAAGAAAGTAGAAGAAATTCCTACAGCTATAGGGAAAGACCCTTTTGAGGTATTGAGGGCCAGGGCCCAAGGTGTAAAGAACAGAAAGTCTTAAATAACCACAAGGCATTTTAATTGCAGAAGCATCCCCCTTGGTCAAGTTGCTCGAGGGCTGGCACCGTTTTCTGAGGAGTGAACAGCAAATAACACGTGTGAAGGGCAAAGCAGAGTTTAGGAGGCCATCCAAGGCTTTAACAATAACAAGATGGACCTATGACACTCGCCATCATCATCATAATACCAGAATCTTATGAATAGGATCATAGACTTAGAACTGGAAGGGCCCTTAAAAAACATCTAGTCCACCATCATGTTATAGATGAGGGAAGCGAGGCTCAGAGATGTTAAATGACTCGCCAGGGTCCCATAAGTAGTGTCAGAGGTGAAATGTGAACACAGATCTTTTGGACTCCAACACTATCCACAAAACACCTTGGGTCCAAAACCCACCATTTTACTTAGGTCTAGAGAGGGAAAGTGACTGAGTGGCCCAAGGTGAGCCTGGTAGAGCCATGGTAGATTTGACATACACATAGGGTCCAATGCTTCCATGTTCAGCTGCCTCTTAATGTTTTGCTACAGTGGTGGGTGTGGGGGCGGGGCGGGAACCCACTTACCCCCAAACCGGGACAGTAGTACTGGTGTAAGTCACATGGGGTAGCAAATGAGTCACCTGAGAGTGGTGGCTACCATCGAAGGGGCCAAACTCTCCAAGTTGCTAAGTTTTGCATAGGTGTGTAGACAAAGGTGAGTGTCCAAATCGAACTCCGGGCTCTTCAGGTCAACTCTGACATCACGGCTGGGAGTCATCTAAGTACCTGTGAGGTTTGGAAGAGACTTTATAGGAAAATATGCGGCCAGATCCTCCCAGGGGACATTTTGCTGATGCAGTAATCAGTCTGCCTCTGGGATCTCGGGGGCACAGATTGTGTGTCCAGACCCTGTCCCTTTCTCATTACACTTAGCCACAGTCCAGTCCCCCTGGGGAAGCAGGGATGATGCATGAGAGCTCAAGATCTATGGTGACATCACATGAGTCCTGAAGGCTAACGTGGGGCTTTCAACTCTGGGGATAGGGAGTCAGGGAGGAAATTGTTTACCAAGGTTTGGGGATTCCTTTGTTTACAAGAGCTATCTTTCGCGGGGGAGGGGAGGAGGTGGGGAAGCGATTCTTTAATTTCCGAAGGAGATACGGCCGTCTCCGTGGTTCGACTTCCCCTTCTCCTATCGCTGCCATATTCCGAGTCCTCTCTAGACGTTTCTCCTCTCTGGCTTTCTCGTCTGGGTGGCTCCTCTCTGGCCTGTCTCCCTGCCTGGGGGAGGGGCATTTTTTTCAGTTATTCTTTTTTGTTATCTTGAGGGGACGATAAAATTATCCTGGCATGTTTGATCATGTGAAAGGTGCTCTTCCACCGACCTCCAGAGCGAGGGGCGGGCGCATGGGAAAGTGAGGGGTGAGGTCACTGAAAGGGGCGGGGAAGAGGGACTGCCGAGAGGAAAGAGCGTCATAAAACGGGGAGGGGAGGCCACGAGGGGGCGGGGTTACGTGGAGGGGCGTGGCCACGCACTCCCGGAGCAGGGCAAGTTCGGGGGCGGAGAGGAGCTCTTAGAAAGGTGAGGCGGGATCATAACCGGGGTGAAGCATAGGCGGGGTCACCGGAAGAGGCGGGGAAGAGAGAGACGGGCGGAGAGATCGTAAAAGAAAGGGGAGGCCGAAGGGGAAAGGCAGGGCCACCGGAAGAGGCCTGCAGAGAGGGCGGGATCATGAGAGGAAGGGGGCGGTCGCGGGTAGAGGCGGGGTCACGGAATGGGGCGTGTCTACGACGAGGGGGCGGGGCCCACATCCCGAAGAAGGACCTCAGAGGGTGGCTAAGTCCTGGGGATGGGCGGGGCCGGAGCCCTGCGCGTGCCTTGTTTCTTGCGCAGCCTCTTTTCTTGGGAGCCTTGTGATTGGGCACCTCCTACCTGGTTCTGTGAGACTCCGGGCTGCTCCCTCCCTCCGCCGCCTATTTTATTTCCGTAGAATGTCAATAAATGCATATGGAGAGCGAGAAAATCAGCCGCTTTAACACAAAGGAAGAAAGATCACAGCGTCCTAATTTTTTATAACAAAAAAGATGGGGGACAACACCCCAACCTTAAAATAAAAAAAAAACTGCTGCTAGCGGTGTAGGAGGCGGGGAGAGGGCGCAGGGGAATCATGACTGAAGCTTATAAAGAGCTTTGAGATCTCCTCTCCCATAATAGTAACGATAGCCAGCATTTATGGAGTGCTTTAAGGTTTGCAAAGCCCTTTGCAAATGTCCTCAAAACACACCCTTAAAGTAGGTGCTATCATTCTCCCCATTTTACAGAGGAGGAAATTGAGGTATCAGGGGGTTAAGTAACTTGCCCCAGGGTCACAGGGCTAGTGAGGTCACGCTTGAACGCAAGCCTTCCTGACTCCCAAGTCCAGGGCTTTTATCCATTGCAACATCTAACCCCTGACCTCCCTCATGTATGCTCTGGAGCCCCGTTGTTTCTCTACTGCCTCAACTCTCCTCGGTCCGTTTCTCAAACAAAATCGAGATCTCTCCCCCCAACAGTAAAATAAAAATGGACATGCTTTGTTTTTATATCCATTTCATAGCCCATCTCTTCTAACCAGAAATAGAAAAGGAGGGAGAAAGCAGTTCAGCCAAACAGATCGACTCATCGAGGGAGTTTGACAGCATGTTGTAATAGTCCGCACCCGTGATCCCCCTCCTCTGTAAGGGATCCCTTCCGTGGCCAGTAAAGATGCCCCGGTCTTTCTCAATATTAAAAAAAAAAAACTCCCTCACTCCTTCTGCTTGTGCTCTCCATAGTCCCGAAAGGCGCCTTCACCGGTCTGGTACTCCAACTCCATTTGATAGATGAAGACATTTTGCTCCAGAGAAGTGAAACAGTTTGCTATGAAGTCAAGCGGGATTCAAATCCAGATTTTCTGACTCCCGTTGCTGCGTTAGGCAGCCCCTTCACAGGCCTCCTTGCTGCTGTTACATAACTGCTCTTAGCGCTTAGCTCCTTGTCCCAGATACAGCACCATCAAAGCGGGTGATGGTGGAGAGAAAGTCATTGTTCTGCTTGTCTGTCATGTGCTAGAATTAGGAAGACCTAAGTTCAAATTCTGCCTCAGACTCTCTCTGGCTGTGGAACCCTGGGCAAATCACTTCACCTCAGCCTCAGTTTCCTCATTTGTAAAAGGAGCATAATAATAGCACCTGCTTTACAGTGTTGTAAGGTTAAATGGGGGCAGCTCGGTGGCACAGTGGGCAGAGAACTGGGCCTGGAGTAAGGGAGACCTGAGTTCAGATGTGAGTGAAGACCCTGGGCTAGTCTCTTAACCCTGTCGGCCTCAGTTTCCTCATCTGCAAAATGAGCTGGAGAAGGAAATGGCAAACCACCCCAGTATGTGCCAAGAAAACCCCCAATGGGGTCATGAAGAGTTGGCCTCAACTGAACAAGGACAAGGATTGAATGAGATAATGTTTGTAAAGCGCTTTGCAAACCTTACGGCAATAAATATATAAATGCCACGATGATAATTGCTCTTGAGAATGCTGTCTATGTCCTGTGAGGGAGAAGAGGTCCCCAGGACCACCTGAGCTACCGTGCCAGACTCCTTTTTACTCCTGCACTGGCCACCACTTTCTTTGACTCCTCCATGCTTAGAACGATGTCTTTCTCTGTCACGGGCATCCGAAGCCTCGTAACTATGCTCGGGGTTCCCCCCAAGCCCCGGGCCTCTGCCTAAGCAAAGGACCTGATCTCCCGGACAATGTACGGGGCGGGTGCCGAACAAGATGGTGAATGACTCCGTTTATTACTTCAGCAAGCAGCACATTTATACCTTTAGTGACGTAGGTACACTCTTTGGTTACGTGGGTGAAAGACAGGTAAAGCTAATACACCTGGGTCCTAGGACCACCCTGACTCCGCCTACTCTCCTCCCCTTCTCTTCCCGCACTACCCAAAGCTCCCTGTGGGCAGGCAGTTCAGGCAAAGACCGGAAACTCCATGTGGTCAGGCAGCCGGAAGTTCCACATGCTCTGCCAGAGAGCCGGAAGTTCTACGTGGTCAGGCAGGTCCGACCTGGAATTGCCAGGGAGGCAACAAAGGCGAGACCCCTCCTCCTGGCTCCACCCACATCCCAAAGCCCTGAGTTTATCTCAGCAGGCCCCTGAGCCTGGAAGTCTGAGGAGGACAGGGCTCAGCTCTAACACAGCCCGTAACATTTTTCCTTCTCTTAGAGCCACTTTCTGTTCCTGCATCCCCAGCTTTGCCTCTGAGTTCTGCAGGGGACCTAAAGAGGTGAAGGAATAGTCCACACAAGGAGGTGGCGAACCCTGTGGCCTTAAGGCCGCATGTGTCCCTCTAGATCCTCAAGTGTGGCCCTTTGACTGAATCCAAACTTCACAGGATAAATCCAATATAATAAAAAATTAATAAATATGTATTTAATAAGTTAATAAAATAAATAATAAACATAATATTACTATATATAATAAAAATAATAAATATTTATTTAATAAGTTAATAAAATAAATAATAAATAAACATAATATTATTATATTGGATTTGCTCTGTGAAGTTTGGATTCAAAGGGCCACAGTTGAGGGCCTAGAGGCCACAGGTTCCCCACCCTTGGTATATACTACTGCCTTTGGAAGGACTAAAGGGTAAGGAAATAGGAATAGTGGTGTAGTGGTATAGGAGAATGGAGAGGAAGACAGGCAAGCTAACATCAACCTTCAGTGAGCAAAATCAGTTATGCTCAGTTCTAAGGATCTAAACATGTACTTCAAATTAATAGAGGAAAAAAAAATAAGAATGTCCAAAATTATGAACATGTAGTCCCAATAGAGTTTCTTTTTTTTAAAATTTATTTATTATTTTTAGTTTACAGCACTCAGTTGCACAAGTTTTTGAGTTCCAGATTTTCCCCTCCCTCCACCCTAAGAAGGCATGTAATGCGATATAGGTTCTACATATACCTTCGTATTTAACTTATTTACACAATATTCAAGTTGTAAAGAAGAATTTTAACCAATGGAATGAACATGAGAAAGAGGAAACAAAACCAAAAAAGAAGAGAGGAAAAAAAAGAGAGCAAATAGTTTGCCTCTATCTGCATTCAGACTCCGTAATTCTTTCTCTGGATGTGCGTAGCTTTTTCCATCATGAGTCTTTTAAAGCTGTCTTTGAACCTTGCATTAATGAGAGGAGCCAAGTTTATCAAAGTTAGTCATCACAGATACCGTGTGTCTGTAATCATAATCGTGTATATGTTCTCCTGGTTCTGCTCCCCTCTCTCAGCATCAGATCACATAGGTCTTTCCAGGTTATAGTGAAGTCCATCTGCTCCTCATTTCTTATAGCACAATAGTATTCCGTTACATTCATATACCACAATTTGTTTTGCCATTCCCCAGTTGATGGGCATCCCCTTGATTTCCAATACTTTGCCACCACAAAAAGAGCTGCTATAATACCAATCCAGTTTCTACGTTCAAAATGGGCTGGTCTGAAGTCTGAGGGCCAGATTAGCTGGTCACATCTTTCTCAATGATATCTATCTATTCCTATGTTTGTCCAGATTCCAAGTGGGCTTAGGTTCAACTTAGAAGCTTATGGAATGTCTGAGTGTTATTGTAGGGCCTTCATCTGACAGATGAGGAAACTGGCCTGGAAGTAATTAGCCCAAAGTCACACAGATAGTAACTAGCAGTGATAGTTTCAAGCTTTCCTCATTTTTTTCTTTTCCTGGAGAGTGTGTTGTGTTCAATTTTCTTGTTCAGCCTTGAAAATTTTTGTTTCTCTGGCTCTGGAGTCAAAGGACTTGGGTTCAAATCCTGCCATTATCTCAATGATGTTGGACAAGTCAATTAACTTCCTTGGGCCAAAGTTTTCTCATCTGTAAAACGAGGGGGTTGGACTAGATGGCCTCTGAGGTCTCTTCCAGCTTTAGATACATGATCCTAATTTTTTAAAAAATAGGCATGAATAAAAATATCAATCATTGTAAAAAATAGCATTCAAACTTGAAAAAAGGTTTATTCTGTTTTGATCTTTAAAAAAAAAGAATATACTTAAACTGGGTATGCACCAACTTCTCACTCTATACCAAGATAAGTTCCAAATGGTTACATGACTTAGACATAAAAGGTGTCAAAAAGATTTATTCTGTTTTGATCTTTTATTCTTTTGGGGATCTTTTTCAAGAGGCGAATGGTAGATTCTTTCAATTTCTATTTTACCCTCTGGTTCTGATATCAGGGCATTTTCCTTGATAATTTATTGAAAGATGATGTCTAGGCTCTTTTATTTGATCATGGATTTCAGGTATTCCAGTAATTTTTAAATTCTCTCTCCTGGATCTATTCTCCAGGTCAGTGGTTTTTCTAATGACATATTTCACATTGTCTTCCATTTTTTCATTCTTTTGGTTCTATTTTATAATTTCTTGATTTCTCATAAAGTCACTAGCTTCTACTTTCTCTGTTCTAATTTTTAAGGCATTATTTTCTTCAGTGATCTTTTGGACCTCCTTTTCCATTGGCTAATTATATTTTTTAAGGTATTCTTCTCCTTATTGGCTTTTTGGACCTCTTTTGCCATTTGGATTATTCTATTTTTGAAGGTGTTTTTTCTTCAGTATTTTTTTGGGTCTCCTTTAGCAAGCTGTTAACTCATTTTTCATGATTTTCTTGCAGCACTTTCATTTTTCTTCCCAATTTTTTCTCTACTTCTCTTACTTGATTTTCCAAATCCTTTTTGAGCTCTTCCATGGCCTAAGACCAATTTATATTTTTCTTGGAGGCTTTTGATGTAGGATCTTTGACTTTGTTGACTTCTTCTGGCTGTATGTTTTGATCTTCTTTGTCACCAAAGTAAGATTCTATAGTCTGAGTCCTTTTATGCTGTCTGCTCATTTTCCCAGCCAATTACTTGACTTTTGAGCTCTTTGTCAGGGTATGACTGCTTTCAGAGTGTAGAATGCTCTGTCCCAAGCTTCAGGGGTTTTGCACTGCTGTTTTCAGAGCTACTTCTATTCTGAGGTGGTATGATACTCCTCTCCAGGCCTGTGCTCTGGTCTGTGAGTGCAAGCACTGCTTTCTGCCATATAACTACCAGGAGGACCCCTTCTCCACAGCCACCATAAGCTCTGCCAAACCAGCACTCCTCTACCCTCAAGGACTGCCAACCAAGACTGTGACCCAGATCCAAGCAGGGCAACCTCAGTGCCAGCAAAGAGATTCCTGCACTCCCGCTGTGATCAGTTGCTTGATTCCCCCTACTGTCTGTGGGCCTGGAGCTCTGGAAGCAGGTGACAGCAGCTGCGGCCACCTCCATAGCCCCAGGGCTGGGGCCAGACCTCACCCTTCTCTCACCCAGGTCCCGCAATTTTTCCACTCACGTGCTATGTTTTGTCTTTGCCATTTCTGGGTTGAGAAGTCTGGAAACTGCTACAGCTGCCAGTGATTCAGGCCTGCTCTGCCTTTTCTGCTCTGGCCTGGTCTGTCCTGGCACAGCCCATGCTTGACTGCACTCCTCTCCCAGCATGGTGTGATAGACCCTTCCCAGGGTCTATCCATCCAGGCCATCTTGGGCTGGAGACTTGTTTCACTCTGTCATTTTGTGGGTTCTGTAGCTCTAGAATTTGTTTAGAGTCATTTTTTACAGGTGTTTGGAGGGATTTGGGGGAGAGCTCAAGTGAGTCCCTGTTTTCATGCTGCCATCTTGGCTCTGCCCCGCCCCCCCCATTCTGTTTTGATTTTTTAAAAAAAGAATACGCTGAAACTAGGTATAGACCAACTTTTCACTCTATACCAAGAAAAGTTCCAAGTGGTTACATGACTTAGACATAAAAGGTGTCATTATAAATAAATCAGAAGTGCAAGGAAGAATATACCTTTCAGAGCTATGGATAAGGAAAGAGTTCATTATTAAAGGATAAAGAATATTACAGAAGATAAGACAGGCAATTTTGATTATATAAAATTGAAAAGTTTTTGCATAAACAAAATCAATGTAGCTGAAATTAGGAGCAAACTATGTAATGAAAAAATCTTTGCAGCAAGTTTTTCTAATAAATGTCCCATTTCCAAGATGTATAGGGAATAGATTCAAATCTATAAGATAATTTGATAAATGGCCAAAGGATAAGAACAGACAGTTTTCAGAGGAGGGAATCCAAGGGATCAATTGCCATATGAAAAAATGCTTCCAATCACTAATAATTAGAGAAATGCAAATACAAGCACCCATCTTACACCTATAAGATTGGCAAAGTTGACCAAAACAGAAAATGACATATGCTGGAGGGGCTATGAAGAAAACAGGCACATTCATACATTGTTGGTTGAACTGTTCCAACCATTCTAGAAAGCAATTCAGAACTGTGCTCAAAAAATTACTAAATCTGACCCATTTGACTAGTCTTATACTCTCAAAGAAATCAAAGAAAGAAGAAAAGAATCCACATACACAAAAATATTTATGGCTACTTTTTTGTGATGGCAAAGAAGTGGAAAATAAGTGGGTGTCCATAAAATAGAAAATGGTATTTGGAAATAATAGAATGGTACTGTGTGTTTAGAAATGATGAAAGGAACAATTTCAGAGAACTCTAGGAAGATCTGAAGAAACTAAGGCAGAGTAAAGGAAGCAGAACCAGGAAAACAATTTATACAATAGCAACAAATTGTAAAGACAAACAACTTCCATTTATTTATTTATTTTTTAAATCATAAATTTAATACTCAGTTCCACAATTTTTTGGGTTCTAAATTTTCTCTCCCTCCCTCTCCTCCCATCTCCCCCTCCAAGATGGCATGTAATCCAATGTAGGTTCTACATATACCTTCACAATGAACTTATTTACATAATAGTCCAGTTGTAAAGACAAACAACTTTGAAAGAATTAGTAACTCTGGTAAACACAATAACCAATCATGATTCCAGAGGATTATTGCTGAAAATGCTACCAACTCAAGACGGATGTTGAACTTAGAGTACAGATTGAGACATACTTTTTGGACACAGCCAATAAGGGAATTTATATTTATACTGTATATATTTATATATTTACATATACATATATTTATGCATATTCATTACAAGGTCTTTGTTTTTCTTTCTTTTTCAATGGAGGGGTAAAGGTAGGGTAGAGAAGGAAGAGGTAGATTTTAGACAATAAAAAAAAATAGTTTCCAGGAGAATTCTTTCCCTTGACTCTAGGTTCTACCTATTCTAGCACATCTTAAAAAAAAAACAAAACCAGCTCGAATAATTTGGTGAACGCTGTTTTCTTGGACTATGCTCTTCAGGACTCAACAGTGTTTCCCATTATCTAAAAGATCAAATCTAAACACTCATATTGAATGAATATCCATCAACTGGCTCCATCCTCAAAACCCTTCTTTGAAAATTGAACCAAGGTGTTTTGTCTCTTTTGCTTCTCAAAAGTTTATAGAACAGCCCAGACCCTGAAAGGGCTCTATGATTCTCTAAAGACCATTTCCAGGCAGGTGGTTGGACAGAAGAAAGAATATGATGGTGCCATAATAAGCAATTCCCTCTCCTCCACATTCTAAATTAATCCAAATTCACTTTAAATATATTTAAACTAAAAGCTATGCCAACCAAAAACCTGTTCTGTTATAACTTGAAATTCATGATGAAACTTATGCATATTTGGTTTTTTTGAATATTTTATTTTTCCCAATTACATGTAAAAACAATTTTGAAGTCATTTAAAAAAATTGAGTTCCAAATCCTTTCCCTTTCATCTCTCTCCCCTCCTTGAAACAATAAGCAATTTGATGTAGATTATGCATGTTCAGTCATGCAAAACATATTTCCATTAGTTGTGAAAAAAGACACAGACCTTGCCTCTCCCTCCAAAAAAAATCATGAAAAAAATAAAGTGAAAAATAGTGTGCTTTGATCTGCATCAGTTCTTTCTCTAGAGGTGGATAGCATTTTTCATTGTGAGTCCTTTGGAATTTTCTTGGATCATTGTATTGCTGAACATACCTAAGTCATTCACAGTTGATCATCATACAATATTGCTGTGACTGTGTACTGTTTTGGTTCTGCTCACTTCACTTTGCATCAGTTCATATAAGTCTTTCCACATTTTTTGGAAATCATCTTGCTTGTCATTTCTTATAGCACAATAGTATTCCATTACAATCATATACCAGAACTTGTTCAGCCATTCCCTAGTTGATAGATATTGTTTCAATTTCCAGTTTTTTGCCACCACCTAAAAAGAGCTGCTATAAATATTTTTATACGAATAACTCTTCTTCCCTTTTAAAAAAAAAACTCTCTTTGAGTCACAGACCTAGTAGTGGTATTGCTGAGTCAAAGGGTATTTACAGTTTGATAGCCCTCAGGCATAGTTCTAAATTGCTCTCCAGAATTGTTGGGTCAGTTCACAATACCACCAACACTGCAAAGTTTTCTCATCCTAGTTTTCCCACATCCTCTCCAACATTTTTCTTTTTTTGTCACATTAGCTAATCTGATAGGTGTGAGGTGGTACGTCCGAGTTGTTTTAATTTGCATTTCTCTAATCAATAGTGACTTAGAGCATTTTTTCATGTAACTACAGATAGCTTTGATTTCTTCTTCTGAAAATTTCCTTTACATATCCTTTGACCATCTATCAAGTAGGGGATGACTTGTATTCTTATAAATTTGAATCAGTTCGCTGTATTTTGAGAAATGAGGCCTTTATCAGGGATATTTGCTTTAAAAAACTCCACACCCCCCCCCAGCTTTCTGCTTTCCTTTTAATCTTGACTGCATTGATTTTGTTTGTGCAAAATATTTTTTTTATTTATTTAGTTAATATTTTTAGTTTTCAGCATTGATTTTCACAAGCGTTTGAATTACAAATTTTCTCCCCATTTGTACTCTCCCCCCCCACTCCAAGATGGCATATATTCTGATTGCCCTGTTCCCCAGTCAGCCCTCCCTTCTGTCACCCCACTTCCCCCCATCCCTTTTTTCCTTACTTTCTTGTAGGGCAAGATAGCTTTCTATGCCCCATTGCCTGTATATCTTATTTCATAGTTGCATGCAAAAATTTTTTTTGAATTGACGAAGTTTTTAAAACTTTGAGTTCCAAATTCTCTCCCCTCTTCCCTCCCCACCCATCCTCCCTAAGAAGGCAAGCAATTCAACATAGGCCACATGTGTATCATTATGTAAAACCCTTCCACAATACTCATGTTGTGGTAGACTGACTATATTTTGCTCCTTCCTATCCTAGCCCCCTTTGTTCAATTTTCTCACTTGACCCTGTCCCTTTTTGAAAGTGTTTGCTTTTGATTACCTCCTCCCCCTATCTGCCCTCCCTTCTATCATCCCCCCTTTTTTATCTCCTTCCTCCTTCTTTCCTGTGGGGTAAGATACCCAATTGAGTGTGTATATTATTCCCCCTCATTCCCTTTTCGCTCATTCCCCCTCACTTGCCGCCTCTTCCCTTCCTACAGAACTGCTTTTTCTTGCCACTTTCATGCAAGATAATTTACCCCATTCTATCTCTCCCTTTCTCCCTCTCTCAATATATTCCTCTCTCATCCCTTAATTTGATTTTATTTTTTTAGACATCATCCCTTCATATTCAACTCACCCTGTACCCTCTGTCTATATATCTATATGTATGTATATTCCCTTCAGCTACCCTAATACTGAGGTCTCATGAATTATACACATCATCTTTCCATGTAGGAATGTAAACAAAACAGTTCAACTTTAGTAAGTCCTTTATGATTTCTCTTTCTTGTTTACCTTTTCATGCTTCTCTTGATTCTTGTGTTTGAAAGTCAAATTTTCTATTCAGCTCTGGTCTTTTCACTGAGAAAGCTTGAAAGTCCTCTATTTTATTGAAAATCCATATTTTGCTTTGGAGCATGATAGTCAGTTTGCTGGGTAGGTGATTCTTGGTATTAATCCTAGCTCCTTTGACCTCTGGAATATTGTATTCCAAGCCCTTCAATCCCTTAATGTAGAAGCTGCTAGATCTTGTGTTATCCTGATTGTGTTTCCACAATACTCAAATTGTTTCTTTCTGGCTGCTTGCAGTATTTTCTCCTTGATCTGGGAGCTCTGGAATTTGGCAACAATGTTCCTAAAAGTCTTCATTTGGGGATCTTTTTCAGGAGGTGATTGGTGGATTCTTTCAGTTTCTATTTTACCCTCTGGCTCTAGAATATCAGGGCAGTTCTCCTTGATCATTTCTTGAAAGATGATGTTAAGGCTCTTTTTTTGATCATGGTTTTCACGTAGTCCAATAATTTTTAAATTATCTCTCCTGGATCTATTTTCCAGGTCAGTGGTTTTTCCAAAGAGATATTTCACATTGTCTTCCATTTTTTCATTCCTTTGGTTCTGTTTTATAATATCTTGATTTCTCATAAAGTCACTAGCTTCGACTTGCTCGAATTTAATTTTTAAGGTAGTATTTTCTTCAGTGGTCTTTTGGACCTCCTTTTCCATTTGGCTAATTCTACCTTTCAAGGTATTCTCCTCATTGGCTTTCTGGAGCTCTTTTGCCATTTGAGTTAGTCTATTTTTTAAGGTGTTGTTTTTTTTCAGTATTTTTTTGGGTCTCCTTTAGCAAGTCATTGACTTGTTTTTCATGGTTTTCTCGCATCCTTCTCATTTCTCTTCCCAATTTTTCCTCTACTTCTCTAACTTGCTTTTCCAAATCCTTTTTGAGCTGTTCCATGGCCTGAGACCAGTTCATGTTTTTCTTGGAGGCTTTTGATGTAGGCTCTTTGACTTTGGTGACTTGTTCTGGCTGTATGTTTTGGCCTTGTTTGTCACCAAAGAAAGATTCCAAAGTCTGAGACTGAATCTGAGTCCATTTTCGCTGCCTGGCCATGTTCCTAGCCAACTACTTGACCCTTAAGTTTTTCATCGGGATATGACTGCTTGTAGAGTAAAGAGTACTTTGTCCCAAGCTTGAGGGGCTGCGCTGTTGTTTTCAGAGCTATTTCTACACAGCAAGCTCTGCCACACCAGTGCTCCTCCTCCTCCAAGAACCGCAAACCCAGACCGCAACTCAGATCTGAGCAGGCTCTGCATTCCCGCTGGGATCCACCACTTAATTCCTACCACCAGGTGGGCCTGGAGCCAGAAGCAACTGCAGCTGTAGTTCTGTAGCTGCACCACCTCAGCTGCCCCAGGGCAGTGGTCGAACCACGAACTCCTTTTACTCTGTCCCCCGCAGTTTTTCCCACTAACCTTCTATGTTGTCTTTAGTGTTTGTGGGTTGATAAGTCTGGAAACTGCCACAGTTCACTGATTCAGGGTGCTAGGGCCTGTTCCACCCAACTCCTGGTCTGGTTAGTCTGGGCGCAGCCCATGCTGGGCTCTGTTCTGCTCCGCTCCCAGATCCGTGCCATAGACCTTACCCAACGACCATTCAGGCTGTCCTGGGCTGGAGCCCTGCTTCCCTCTGCTATTTCATGGGTTCTGCAGTTTTAGAATTTGTTCAGAGCCATATTTTATAGGTGTTTGGAGGGTCCTGGGGGAGAGCTTTAGGCGCATCCCTGCTTTCTAGCTGCCATCTTGGCTCCGCCCCTGTGCAAAATCTTTTTAATTCAATATAATCAAAATTATCCATTTTACATCTCATAATGCTTTCTATCTCTTGTTTGGTTATAAATTCTTCCCTTTCCATAGATCTGACAGGTAAACTATTCCTTGCTCTCTTAATATGTTTATGGTATCATACTTTATGTCTAAATCATGTACGCATTTTGAACTTATCTTGTTATATTGTGTAAGATGTTGGTCTATACCTAGTTTCTACTATACTGTTTTCCAGTTTTCGTCAAATAAGGAGTTCAATTTATTCATATTTAACAAAATGTCTCCTGCTGTCTTTGTGGATGAGATACAGAAATGTAGGCTGAATAAATGAATGAGAAAGCATTTATTAATCCTTACTATGTGTAAGGACTGTGCTAAGCCCTGTGAATACAAAAAGCAAAAGCAAACTGTGCTTACCCTCAAGGAGCTTAAACTCTAAAAGGGGAAATCAACATATATGTAGTGGCCAGGGAAGGTTATTTTAATTTGTAAAGTTATAGGAATAGCGAGTGGAGCCACTGACTGTAGGTTGACATGTCATTTCCAAGAGCAATGGAAGTCTTGATTTGATTATGGCCCTGGAACTAGACAGTATGGGGGTTGGGAGGTGGAGGCGGGGGGGGGGGGGTGGTTGGCAAGCTTGTGGAAGCCAGAAAGCTGTTAAAAAGATTGCAGGGGTGTAAAGTGAATTGTGGCTGGAGTAGCTGGCCTGAAACAGTAGACTCTTGAGTCACCAGTCAGGACCTTGGGAGCTCCCGGATAGGAGTTCTAGAGCTACAAGGGTTAAATCTCCCAGAGCATGTTTCTGACTCTGGTGGCAAGGTATCTGGGTGTAAGAAGGTAGGGGAATGAGTAAAATGATAATAGAGCTGACTAAATTTAGAATAAGTCGAATGACTGGACTCAAAGACTGTTCATTGTTGATAGGTTCTGTCTGTTTGCCTTATCCCTGACACTGAGCATTATGCCTGGTACTTAGTGCTTAATAAATGCTTGTTGACTGCCTGACTCGATGTCAACTTGGAGGGAGTTCTCTTTCTGGCAATGTGCCTCAGGGATCTCTTTGGCTCTGTTTAATCGATGATCAGCCAATGGAATTTATTAAGTGCCTATTAAGTCCTAGGCACTGTGTTAGGATATAAAGATATAAAGAAAAAATATGAACCAATCCCTGTTCGAAAGCAGATTATATTCTATTGAAGGAGACAATATGTGAATAAAAAAATGTTTACAGAACATATACAAAATCTGTTCAAAGTAATTTTGGGAGTGAGGGCCCTAGAAGCTGGGGGGATCAGGGAAAGCTTCATGTAGAAGGTGGTGCTTGAACTGAATCTTGAAGGAAACAAAGGAATCTAAGAGGCAGAGGTGAGGAGGGAGTATCTACCAGGCATCAGGCACAGCCTGTACAATAGCACAGAGAGGGGAGATGGGGTGTTGTCTGTAAAGAACAGCAAGAAGGTGTTTGGCTGAACTAGAGAGTGGCAGAAGGGGAGTAGTGTATATAATAAGGCTGAAGATGTAGATTGTAGTCATGGGGAAGTAAGGAAGAGGGAAAGACTTGGGCAGAGGTGAGTATAGCTTTGGACATGTTGAATTTAAGATGCCTGTAACACTTTCTGATCAAGATGTCCACGAGGCAATTAGAGATGGGAGGCTAGGTGGGAAGTTTGACCTGCGTAAGTAGGTCTGAAAATCATCAGCATGTGGGTAATAGTGGAATACATAGCTGATAAAATTAAGATGTGAAACAGTGTCAAGGAAGAAGAGAGCCCAAGCCAGAGCCCTGAGGATCATCCACTGTTAATGGTTCTAACCTGGGGTTTGAGCTGTGTTTGAATAATTACATTGAACCTGGAGCTGTCCAGGGGTTCTAGAGTTGAGAGGGAACTGGGCTGCTGTGTAACTCTAGCACCACCCACCCCACTGGATTGTTTTGGGGACATAATAAGATAATGCATGACAAGCTCATAGTAAATCTTGACATTCAGTTATAAGGTCACCTATCATTTTTGTTACTACTAATATAAAGTATTTTCACTAAAGTCCTATGCTAATACCTCAGTGTGGTACGGAGATGATCCTGGGTTCCCCGAGGCTATGCCAGTTGAACGTGAGTTATAGAAAGTCTTAGCAAGCTGAGAAGTCTTCAAGTACGGCCCTAGCGGTGTATGGATCTGCTATCCCAGCGTGTCATCAGGCGATGACTTTTTTTAAGCCACAGTAACTCACAAAGACCAGAGAGATTGTGATGGTCACTGGAGACGTTCCCTGGGCTTACAAAGGCAGTAAGCAGGTAATGCAGTGGATAGAGCACAGGGCCTGCCTGAGTTTCAATCCAGCGTCAGACTTTTACTAGCTGTGTGACCATGGGCAAGTCACTTAACCTGTCTTTGCCACCATTTCCTCAACTGCAGAATGGAGACACTAACTACACCTACTTCCCAGGGTTATTGTGAGGGTCAAATGAGGTATTTATAAAGTTCTTACCACAGTGCCTGGCAATAGTTGGTGCTTAATAAATGCTTGTTTCCTTCCTTCCTTCCTATGAAACCGTGTGTCCTTGTCATGATGGCATTGCAGAACAGAAAGTGACAAAAGGGGCATTTAGAATAGAAGGAAGCATAAATTGTGGAACCACTGATTTCGCAGGTGTCTTAGAGGTAATCTACTCGCTCTCATTCTACTGAGAAAATTGGGGCTCACATAGGAAGTTTCAATTCCACATCTGATATTCTTTACATCACAGCTGTCTCTGCTTTTGTTAGCCATGAACCTTAGGCCTCACTGCATTCTCCTTTCTGGTCGGGCTTCCAGAACACTCACACAGAGCTAACTTCAGCACTCCACGGTCAGAACTATTTATGCTTGGCGCCTGGTAGCATCTATCTCTCTGCCCCTGCTTTTTTTATTGAGAACATTTTTGTTTTGTCTTATACTGGGGTTATATAAACTACCTCAAATCCTTGTGGGAAGCAGGTGAAGTGTGAATAAACATTGGGAAGTAGGTCACTGTTTGCCCTTCTTTCTCGAAGAGGACCGTGACATCAGGGAAGCAGGTGGGGTGTAAGTAAACATACGGAGAGAAGGAAGGCATTGTTTGATTCAGCTGTTCACATTTATTTACTGGTAATTTCAGAACACTGACAAAACACATCACACTTTGCTTATAACTTTCCCCCCACTTAAATCTCTGTATACTTGGGACATAAAGCTCCAGATTAGCTGCAGCCACTTGAACCAGAGTATTTTCCTCATGAAAACACAAAAAATGGTGCAAATATCAAAAACGTGCCCAAAAAATGTGCAAAAGAACAAAAGTGCAAAAGTTTCCTTTGTTGTTGTCACCACATTTATCCCCCCACCCCCAAATGCTAAACTTAAACAGAAAGGGCCTCTCCCCTCTCAAGTCCAGGGCTAGGCTGGGGCCAAAGGGAGGCATCTCCCCATCCCTCAGAAACTGGCGGGGTGGGGGTGGGGGGATGTGAGGAGAGGGGTAAAAGAAGTTAGACCAGAAACAGTCTCCGTTGCCTCCCCACATCCAAGTGCAAAGACTTCATCCTGGAGGGATAGAAGGCAATAGCTGAATTTTCTCCCCTCCTGTGATTTTTCTTCCAAAGTGTTTGACATTGATGCAGAAAGTATGGATGCTTCCAGGTTTGGAGAGGCGAGGGCCTCTTCCTCCAAGAGGCCCCGGCCCCTCTTACTTTCTCCACAACCAAACAGCACAAGTCTTTGCTGGCAGATTCAACCCTCCGTGGAAACACAGACTGTGTTAGCACCTCACCTAGGGATCCTGGAGAGGATAACCTAGCACCGGTCATTTTGCCTCAAGGCAGGAGGTGAAAGGGCATTTCTCTCCGTTTAACAGAGAGGCATAACTAGAAAAAATGATGCCAGGTGCAAGAACCAGGATGAGAGGAGGGTCAGTCAGCCTTCTTGCCCTCTTTGCAGCAGTGTGGCCTTGACAAAGCTCAACCCTATCACCCCAGAGGACTTGCAAGGCATACCCTTCTGGATGAGTCACCGGCCTTCCCGTGCTGGGTTCTGAGGTCTCTCTTCACTTTGGAGCAGTAATGCAGAGGCAATGGGCTATGAGTGATTCAGCTGGCACAAGCTCCAGACAGCTGAACTCAGAGAAGTGGGGGTGAGGTGGGGTGGGGTGGGGTGGAGAGCAGGCAGGACAGTGACAGAACAAGACACCCTCCCCCCCAAGGCACCAAACTGCCTCATTAACAGGGGAGTAGCTTCACCACCAAAGAGGAAACCCCAGAAGCCGGGGCTCCTGCCAGGTCTTATAAGTCCCAAGTCACTCTGGGCAAGCAGTTGCAGCTGGTTGTCCAGCCCCCCTCACCCCATCCCAAAATGCCTTTGGCTTTAGAATCCCTGGTCAGGATAAGCAGTAGTCGCTGTAGCACCATAGACAAAGACAACAAACGGCAAGTTCTCATCCTTCTGAGGGAGCGATGCAGGTGGCACCAGGATACCCTTTCCCACAGTTCCCTAGGACCTGACCCCCTCCTCTCTTCCCCAAGAAAGGCTCCTCTGTGACTCCAGAGGTCCCATTCCCAACCCCCCACCCTATGCATCCACAAGGATGTCCTTCTACTTCTGCTTGGCTCTCTGCAGCTTGCAGACTGAGGGCCCGAGGGCCTCTCATTTCAACTTCCCCAGCTTCAGGTGAACCCCAGCAGGGCTCTACCTTGGCGGGGTGAGGGGGTGGAAATGGGCAGTGCTTTGGGTTTGTCTGTCTTTGTTTTGTTTTGAAAGAAAAAAAATCAAATTGTAATAGCCCTTAACTTTCTCCCTAAGTCCTGACCTTGTCCTGGGCAAATGGCCTTTCAGGTCAGCACCTATGGTCAGGGCTCCCTACACCCCAAGACATCCCCCAGCTCCACATGCTTATAGCAGCTTTTCCATACCACACACTTAACCACAATACCCCCTCACACATGACACCCCCACGCTCACATAGCTCTCTCGCTGGTTTTATACCTTTTCTTCCATACCACACACAGACACAACACCCTCTCCATTCCCACCACATAACTCTCAGAAATTCATACCCACAGGCTCACGTACCCCTCCATATCACCCTCCTTGCCCCTTCCCTATACGCTATCCGTTTTCATAATACATATTTCCTCATATCCTTCATATTCCATATAGCCATACAACCCTGTGTCAGCGTTATCACACACACTTCATATCCCTACAAAGGCCACACTCACACTCTATACAGATAATATTGCTGTCACTTTATATGCTCACATACCTCTCCACACACACAGAGAACACTCAGCCAATGTGTTCACAACATGCAGCTAGACATGACTTCACAGATGCTGCAGATGGGTCCCCTACACAGAGATATCACACCCCCCAAGTCATACCCCCATCTCTCCCATGTTTACATTATACACAATTTCATCCACTCACATACTTCCCTTACACACACAACTCCTTCTCCCACCCCAACATGCTCACAACACACAGACAACCACATCCACTCTCCCTCTGGTTCACTTCATCCAGGCTTTACTCTCCTCTAAAATGACACATTCAACATGTTTATAGAGTGGAGCCTGAGCAGATCCAGGGGCCAGAGCAGAGCCGGTCTGCTTAAGCTGGGGCTGGGGTAGCTTGGGTTCTTGCCACTGAGTGGGGCAGATAACTGATCTACCTGATGCCCAGCCTCTTCCCACTGAGCCACTGGCTGCAGACTGTAGCCTGCAACCCAGCAGAGCCAAGGCTGGTACTCTAGGGACAGATTTATACTTTATGGACTTGTGTTTGCCTTTGTTCTTCTTGGAGGCTAACTCAGTGGACCCCCAAAAGAAGGAAAAAAATGATGTCCTCCCCTGCCCTCCCCACATAGTACAAGGTAGGTAAACACAGGGCTTCCTCTGGTCAGGGGTCTGCTTCCCTTGGCAAAGAGTTCCCAGTCACTGAAGTACTCAGGATGGAGACCACAAGGAGGGCCCATGGTAAGGATCTGGACCCAAGAGAATCTTTCTTGCCCACATTCTCAAAATTCCTCACCAGTAAGGCTGGAAACAAAGGAATCCCACCATCCCAGCTCAGTCCCCTTCTCAGGAAGAGTCGGTGCCATCTGGGTCGAAGGGCAGGTTTGGCAGTGACTGCTCAGGGCCAGGGGTCCCTCTCCTGTCCCCACTCCCTCACCCCAAAGCAGAGGTGAGCTAGGGTCCCAGGAGTCCCCACCCCTTGTAGGAAACAGTTTGGCAGTGGCAGAGAGGAAGGACAGTTATGAGAAAGGGACAGATGCCAGAGAACTCATTAAAAAAGATAGAAAAGTTCGCCTACATGCGCCCCCATACACACACAGTCACAGCCTCCCCCCACCCCCAACATCTCTTCTTTTTAAAAATTTCTCATGAAGAGCAAGCAGCAAACATGTAAATGACAGGTCAGAAGTGACCCCACATATTCAGTAGTAAAGAGTCAAAATGTGACATTTCCATGGGAAGCCTAACATGAGTTTGACCCACACACCAAAGTGGATTGTAGACATGTAGCAGTGAAGACAGGTTGCTGGTGTTCCATGATGAGAGTGCCCGTCCCCATCCTTGGGGGGCAGGGAGGGGCAGCGATTGCAGAAATGGGAACCTGACCCTTCCCCTGGCCCCACGAGCTGCTCAGGGATTTAGTAGAGATTGTCCTGCAAGAGCTAGGCCAACCTCTCTCTCACTAGCAGTCGCTCCCAAGCTCCTTTGCTTGGGGGTGGTGGGGCGGTGGGGACTTTAGCCAATGAGAAGAGAGCACGTTGGAAAAGCAAAGGAGTGGTCTAAAAAAATTATCCAAACCTTTGTTTGCCTTGAAAGAGACCTTAGACTGTCTCCCAAACCCTGGGGCTGGGACCTTGGCACTGGAGTTTGGAACATCATATAGCCCAGGGTTGGTGCTCAAGGCATGTTCAAAGAAGGCATCTTGGCTCAAATTCTGACCTCCTCAGCAATGGGGAGGAAGGCAATGAGGGATTTGCCACAGATCCTCTAAAAACAAGTCTCCCTGTGGATTAGAATATCAGAAGGGAAAAAAAGAGGAGTTGGGTCAGGCCTGGGTGGGCTCTACCAGCAGAGGTGGCCTTGCCCAGGGAGCCAGGCCTGTGGTCAGGCAGGGTCACCAATGACAGAAAAGGAGCTGGGGCCTTTGCTAAGGCTGAAGGAGAAGAAGGAAGCTGTAGTAAATGGGTGGGTCAACTGAAGAGAATAAGAAATCTGACAAGGAGGGAAAAGTGGGTGAAGACTTGAGAAAAAATTATGTCAGAAGAAAATGCTTCCTCTTGGATGCTTCCCATTCTGCCAAGCTCCTAAAGCTTTTGAAAAGTTGCTTTTGACTGCTCTGAAAAAGTCCAGTTGCCGAAAAAGAAAGTCCATGGGGGAGTTATTGAGGAGATTTGAGGGACCATGTGATTACAGCCACTCCAGGTATTCCCTGGTCAGCAGTCCTGTCCCTACCTCCCCCAGCACCCAATAACATCCACAACAATTTTAGAATGTGTGGGCACAGAGCTGGACCCAAGATATCGGGCTAGCTTGGAAGGAAGGCCTATCTCCGGTCCATGCTCTGCCTTTGCCAGAACCTCAGGAGAAAACTCGGCTTCTGGAGCTGGGGACTGCATTTTCTCCAAAGTCCCTCCATTCCCACTCCCTAAGGACCACCCCCAGAAACATGGAGACCAAACTTGGGATGGAAACAGACGAGACTCCCAACAGGGAGAGGCAAGACAGAGAGAGGATGGGGATGCAGGTTTGGGGAGCCGGGGCCAAAAGGAGATGTCAGCAGGAAGGGGAGGACCCCGATGATTGGGAGTCCTGACCCAGGGGAACAGTCACTTTAAGGTATCATCGGCATTTCTGAACATGAGAATGGCATTATAGATCTTCAGGGCTGGGCCCAGCTTGATACACATGATCTTCACGATGTCCGCCTGTGTCAGCAAAAGGAAGGCCTCGCCATCAATCTTCTGGGGTTGGGAGGATGGGGAGCGGAAAAGGTGGTGAGGAGGGAAGGAAAGAGGACAGAAAGGAAAAGGGGAAGCAGGAGAGAGAGATAGAAAAGGGAAGACAAGGGGGGAAGGGGAGCAAGAAAGGAGGAAAGAGAAGAGAGAAGGGAAAGGAGAAAAGGATGATCAGGAGAGAGAGAAAAGGAGGAACAAGGAAGGGAAAAGAGATGAGGAGATGAGAGAAAAGAGAGGGAAAGAGAAAAGAAGAGATGAAAAGAACAAGAAGAAAGAGAAGGGAAAGGGAGACAGAGGAGAGGGGAGAAAAGGGGGGAACAGGGAGGGTGAAAGAAAAAGGAGAAGAGTAGGGAGAAAGAAAAGGGAGGAAAGAGGAAGATGAGAGTGAGGGAGAAAGGAATAAAGGAAGAGGGATCAAGAGATAGGGACAGAGAAGGAAAGAGAGATATAGTGGCTTCTCTCTATAAACACACAGGCATTTGCACAGGCACTGATGGTTTAGGTACAAAATGTCTTTGGATTCCATAAAAATATCTAAGGTTGGAACATTGGATTCTCTGATTTAAAAAAAGAAATCACAATGAGCCTATGATTTTCTTCCCCCTTAGGAACACTCACCAAAAAACTTCCTAATGAGGAAGATGTTTAAGCAGTGGAAAATCAGGGCTTGCTGAAACTAGCTGAAAGGTATGAACAGTCCAAGCTTCCAAGCATAACCTCACCTCCTGGTAAGCTCATGGAATGGATCAAGGAACTCCCTTGATCATTCCCCTTTGCATATACAGCTTGGTAGCTACTGACTGATAGAACAAGGACAGGAGTGGTTGGTGCTGAGGGAGAGATGATGGGGAGCTAGGTCTTAAGGATAGAAAGATAAAAGCCAGAAGGGTTGTTTGTGACTCAGGGGAGCTGAGTCTGTTATGGGGGGCATGGGAGAAAAAAAGGGTTAGGCTAGATGAGTTCTTGGATCATTTCCAGCTCTAAAGCTAAGATCTTATCAAAGTCCTGGGGACTATGTGGAGAGAGTATCAAGGGAGCTGTTGGTCCCGATGGGAAGTTAAATGAAGATCAACTTCCCCTGCTCCCACCTCTGGCCCCATGAACTTCCCTTCTTACAGGGGCGGTTGAGAACAAAGGGACCTTTTGGGGTGGGGAGCGGGGGGGGGGAGGGGGGGAGGGGCGAGGGGAGGTTGCTTGGACCTGAGAGTTTCCTCTTTGTTTATTATGGTCTCTCTAATTGCTTTTCTTGCTGGCCCTCTTAATTCTGAGAGTGACCTTACTTACAGATATGGAATGTCCCAAATATCTTTAAGCTTTGATGGTTTAAATAGCGTTAGTTATTAAACAGGAATATTAAATAGTACCTAAAGGCTTAAATAGTATTAGTTATTGAATAGGAATATTAAGTAGTATCTAATAGCTTATTAAATAGGAATATTAAATAATATCAAAAGCTTTAACAGCATTAGTTATTAAATAAGAATATTAAATAGTACCTAACAGCTTAAATAGTATTAGTTATTAAATAGCAATATTAAGTAGTATCTAATAGCTTATTAAATAGGAATATTAAATAGTATCTAAAAGCTTTAACAGTATTGATTATTAAATAGGAATATTAAATAATACCTAGTCGCTTATTAAATAGGAATATTAAATAGCATTTAAAAGACTTAATAGTATTATTAAATAGGAATATGAAATAGTATATAATAGCTTATTAAATAGGAATATTAAATAGTACTTAATTGCTTTAAAAGTATTGATTATTAAATAGAAATATTAAATAGTAGTTAATAGCTTAAACTAACTAGTTAGGGAATATCCTATACACAAAGGAGGTTGATCAAAGGAGTTTCCTGATCCATTAGATGAGATTACTCAGGAGGTGAAACTCTGCTTGGAAGCTTGGATTGTTTATATCTTTCCTTTTTTCTTTTAAAAGTGTATTTCTTTTCATTTTTTAAAAAAATTGTATTTCTTTTCTTTCTTTTTTTAAGCACTATGATTTCCCTGTCTCTTTTTTCATTAAGCTCCAGGAGCAGAATTGGGGTCTCAAGCATCAGTCTGCATCTCCCCCAAGTGCTTAGAGAGAGCAGGTTCCATGCATTAGTAGCTACTAAACAAATGACAACTGAGTTGTTACTGAATTCATCCCTAAAGGTGAGGAGACTAGTCTTCCTAGTAGGAAACAGTGATCGCATCATAGCATGGTAGCAGGGAGGTAAAGGAACTCGGGGACCAGAGATGCACCCAAGACTTAGGAAATTTGAGTTTTAAACAGTCAGGAAAAAAATAGAGACATGATCCCAGGGCTAAGGTCGAAACCATGCTGCAATGAGATATACTGGTGGTGAGAAAGCCCATGCCTACCCTTCCAAATGAAAGTAAAGCAAGAGTTGCATCTCCCCCTCTCCCCTTTTCCCACCCCTTCAGCCACAGAAACACAGTGACTGGCCTCCACAAAGTTGGCCAGAGACTTTAAAAAGGAATATAGCTTATGGGAGTTTCTAAAAGGGAAATTTTGATCGTACAGCAGCAAACAGTTACATCACAGAAGACAAAGGGGAAGCCTCTAAAGAAACCAACATAGGGAACTCTCTGATGGGCTCATGTTAAAAGGATGTATACAAAACATGAAAGAAGTAGCCCATAACTAAGGATAAGTACAGTATGGTAGAGTGAGCCATTGTGTGTGAGAATAGTATTACAAAGTCTAGGGTGGGCTGATGCCAAGAATAAGAGAAGGACCTTTTAAAGCAATGCCGAAGACAAGAAGTAGAAAGTCTGCCCCTTGGATTTATTTACGATTTTAACTCATGACAGAGAAAAGAATGAACCAGGTAACTCCTCTTCTGCTCCCATCATCTCTAGCAACGAGAATGGGCTTCATATTTGAAAGGGCAAGACAAACAAAGTCAAGGAGGAATTTCATGACACCTAAGATATTGAACGTTAGATTGTAAACTCCTTGTGGGCAGGGACTATCTTTTGCCTCCTTTTGTATCCCCAGCTGCTTAGAACTGTGCCTGGCACATAGCAGGCACTTAATAAGTGTTTATTGATTGAACAGATAATAAGAGAGTCCCTACTCCATTTACATTAGATTAGGTCAGGTCTCCAGGCCCAGATGAATCACAACCCAGGCTATTTGAAAGAACTTTCTGATATAATCCCCCCAACTATTGCCAATTTTGAGAAATTATGGAGACCAAAAGAAGCCCCGGAAGACTAGAGACTGGCAAATGTCTTTTCAAAAGGGGAACAGGATGGATCCTAGAAACTACAGAGCAATTAGCTAGCAAGATATTAAATAACAAAATTGAAAAATGGAACATCAAGCAGATGGTTTATAAATATTTTTTAAATGCAGTGAACACTAGGCGATAATGTTAGTTCACTCTAAATAAGTCATGTTAAACTAACCTCCTCTCCTTTTTGTGGGGGGGATAGGTTTTTCCTGGGAGTAGGTCAGGGGAATGTTACAAGCTTCATGTGTCTTGATATTACTAAAGCATTTGGTGGAGGCTCCTATGATATCCTCAAGGATGAGGTGGTAAAATAAGAATAAGGATGATAATATTATAAGGTGGTTGAATAACTGTACCCAAAGCACGTAGATGAATGGCTGAGTATCCTCTGGAGAGAGCAGGTGCCAGTGGGGCTTCCATCCGTGGTCTTACCATGTTGAATGTTTTTACCAACGACTTGGATGAAGACACGGAAGATTTTCTTACCAAAGCTGCAGATGGATAGCTAAGACCATTGATGATAAGAACAAGATTCAAAGTAATCCGGGGAAATCAACAAATTGAATATATTCTAACTAATCGATTGCCCAAATAGAGGAATGGGGTGGGGATGGTCCTGGGGAGATGATGACAGCTCAGGTGAGAAAGATGTGGGAGTTTTTAATATATAACGCAAGTCCAATATGAAACCACAGCGAAATTAATGCAGCTGCTAAAAAAAAAGGTCAAAATTAGGCTACATTGGGTAAAAGTCTATTGCCCAGAATAAAGGAAGTAAGAATCCCACCATGCTCTGCACTGGTCAGATCACATCTAAAACGCAGTACGTTCAGTTCTGTTGTCAGTTCTAAGGACTCCTTCTATAGGAGAGACATGGACAAATTAGGGGGTGACCACAGGAATGAGGCCTAATGAGGAGGAGAAGTCTGGAATGCTATCATAGGAATAACTGAAGAACTGGTTATGTATAGCCTGGTGAAGAGAAGATTTAGGGGAGATAGAATAAGTATCTTCAAATATTTGAAGGGTTGTCAATGTGGAAGATAAAACATGTTTATTCTGTGTTCAACCAGAAGCAAACCTCGGAACAATGAGCAGAAGTTACAGGGAAGTAGATTTCATCTCAACCTAAGAAAGGCCTTCCTAAAGAGTGAAAGCAGTTCTGGAACAGAATGGACTGTCTCATGAGGTAATGAGAGTCCCACCACTGGAGGTATGCAAGCAGAAGTCAATCAGCCTTCTACACTGTTTTGAGTAGTTAGACTAGATGGCCCTTGAGGTCCTTTGCAATCTCCAGAGTTTGAATTAATATTCATGAATTAGAGATTGCTTTCTACTTCTACTTTAAATGACAACTATTTATTAGATCAAATAAGGCCCTGCCTCTTGATTTTAAATGCCATGTTTGGGTAAACCTTTATGCTGTGTACTGTTATGCCTGTGAAATTTTAGAAACATTTATTCTGATTGCCACTTCAGACCAATGCTGGTTAGTTCAAATAAACAAAGGCCTAGACTGACAACAGGAAAATAAATAGAGCCTGAATTAACGCCATGAGTGTTCATTATTGTTCTTCCCAAACTCTAGACAGCACAGAGAGGCCGTTGCTGTCTCTCTGAGAGTTTTACCATTGTCCTTTATATAGCCAATGCCTCATTCTTCCCCAGGATGCGGATTATTAGTAAGATATAGAAACTGAGGACCATGGGGAGCCGGGGCCTCTGATGGGACAGGACTCTCTGAGGTCTGGCTTCCAAACCCGAGGCTGCTCCAGCCTGCCCTCTGCAGCAGCTAGCATGTACACCTGCCCTCCCTGACCCCTCTAACTTCAACAGCAGCCTCCCCATCGCTTTAACTGGGCCTTCCTTACCTCATCTCTGAAGAGTTTAGCTTGTTCATCACAACCCGTCAGAATCTGAACAAAGCTGAAGACCTTGGAAATCAGGGAAGGGAATATTGATAAAAAGGAAGCAGAGGGAAGAGGAAGAGATGGGAAGTAAGAAGGTAGAATAAACAGGCCAGAAATGCCCCCTGGTTAGGTAGCCAGAGGTTTCCTGTGCCCAAAGCCACCAGATGAAGCTGATCCCAGGCAGGATCTGGGAATGCTATATTTGGTGACTGCTCCAGCAAGTCAAGGTAAGAAGTGGGGCCCTTGGACCTGAGGGCCCCTAATGGGAGAATTCCCCCCACCCTTGCTGGGCTGGACCGGCAGCTCCTCTCCTTCTCCCCCACTAAAAAGCCCCCAGTGGGCTTGTCAAAGGACCGAAAATTGAGGGCCACGCCTGAACAATTAAGAGTCAGAATATGGGCTGGGTGATCCTGCAATTAGGACTTGTCACCCACTTTGCTGGACCAGTCTCAGGGAGGGAAGACCTAGAGTTGGTAGGGGGCATTCAGGACCCCTCTGCCAAGTTCTTTCATTAGTGGGGTGTGGAGGCAGGTGGGAGGAGGCTTCCTCTCCCCAGACCCAGCCGTGTCCTCCTACCTCCTCGATGGTCCATTTGGTCACTGATGCCGCGTTGACACTTGCTATCCCCGGCAGAAGTTTGCAGTGCTGCTCCCAGCATGTGGACAAAGGTCGACCAGGGTGAGCTGGCAAGGCCGACATGAAGAAGGATTGGTGCATGTTGTCGGGGGGCAAAGCTGGAAACCAAATGCAAAGCCTGACAGACAAATGGGGAGGGGCGCTTGGCCCCCTCTGAGCAGTGCATGATGCTCCTGAAGGGCATCAAAAGCCAGCAGAGAAGTTGAGTCTGGGGGAGGAGGCATGCTTGGAAAGGAATGGGGAGCAGGGGTTGCTACGTCTGGTTCACCCCATGGGTCAACCCAAGACAGGTCACATTCGAGATGAGTAAATACATGTTCCTGATTCCTAAAAGCTGAAGGCCTCCCACTTTGTCCCTGACACAGGGCATCCACAGCCTCAGACTTAAGTGGGTCCATCCTTAGCCTTCTCCAAAGGCTGATCCTGATCCCCATGACAATGAAAGCATACAGGTGAAGGCACTTGGACATCCTACGTAGCTTTATCGTCGGCAGCTTTGTGAAGGAGGCTGACTAATAATCAATTATCGATTCTTAATTATTCTTCCTATCCTTCCATGTTATACTTTGATGTACTGGCGTGAGTGCATCAGGGTGAGTGCTCCACATTGACGGGGCAAGGTGAAGCACTGGACCTGAAGTCAAG
The DNA here is from genome assembly GCF_011100635.1 of Trichosurus vulpecula. NCBI lineage: Eukaryota > Metazoa > Chordata > Mammalia > Diprotodontia > Phalangeridae > Trichosurus > Trichosurus vulpecula. The sequence continues at coordinate 98,906,609 of NC_050575.1, forward strand.
AAAACCTGGGTTCGATTCCTGCTTCAGGCCCTTCTGAGCCGGGAAGTCACTTAGTCTTTCTGGGCCTCAGTTTCTTCATCTCTAAAATGAGGCCACTGGACTAAATGACCTTGAAGGTACCTTGTAGCTCTAAATAAGCTCCCAGCAATGATGACGGTGGCGACCCCTTCCTGCCTTCCCATCCCACCTTGTGTGTGATTTCCCAGCCGTGCCCCACATCCTCTCACAGAATCCCCATGGGGGCGCTGTTTGACACAACGGGGGTTATCCTCCAAGTTTCTTGACTTTGTGCGGATGTAAACGGATGCGTGTGGTTTTCGCACCGAGCACCCAAATGAAGCGAGTGGTGTTTGGCCACAGCAACTTAAAATGGGGCTGTGGGGCTTACTCAAGGTCACACAGGTTGTGATCAGGCTGGAAATGGGGGGGGGGGGAAGCACAGAGGAAAAGCATTTATTAAGCACCTGCTGTGTGCTAAGTATTATCTCATTGATGAGATATTTGTTTTATTGATCCTCATAACAACCCTGGGAGGTAGGTGCTATTATTATCATCCCCATTGAGGTTAAATGACTTGCCCTGGGTCACACAGCTAGTAAGTATCTGAGGTTGGATCTGAACTCAGGTCTTCCTGACTCCAGGACCAGTGCTCCACTGGGCCACCGAGCTGCCTTAGAAGAACCCAGATCATTGGACTTGTGATCCAGAAACACCACACTGCTTCTCAACAATTGGAGGCGGCTTTTCTGGTGCTCTCTCTTCTCTTTCAGTTAATAATTTTTTTGGGGGGGGGGGTGAGGCAATAGGGTTAAGTGACTTGCCCAGGGTCACACAGCTAGCGTCAAGTGTCTGAGGCCACACGTCCTCCTGACTCCAGGGCCGGTGCTCTACTCACTGTACCACCCAGCTGCCCCAATAAATTTTTTTAAATAAAAAGAAGACAGGGCTTAAATGTTTGAGTACCACCTTCTACATAAAGCCTTTCCTAATCCCCCAACTGCCAATGCTCTCCCTCCCAGACTACCTTGCATTCACACTAGATATTTACGCTGTTTGTGCATTCCAAAAATCTTAGTGCAGTTTTAATAACTAACAGCTTGAAGCCATTAAGAGTTTAAAACTGGACTATGACTGTCGCTCTGCTCTGTACTTATTCTGCATATGCTCAGCTACGTGCTGTGGCCTCTGTAGTTAGCATCCGAGTACCTGGAGAGTAAGGTTTGTTGCATTCTTTGTAATTTTTACTCCTAGCACCTAACACAGTGCCTGGTGAGTAGGAGCTGCTTAACAAACACCAGGCACTTAATACTTGTTCATTGTTGGTTGATGGAGAGAAGCCTGTATTCCACACCTTACTCTGATCCACCAAACTCCCTCTTCCAAGAGAACGGTCGTTATAAGGGCTTGTCGTGCGCCCAGACCTGTGCTAAACATCTTAAGATCCATTTTGTGTAAACACTTGAGCCCCTGCTACGTCCTCAGCAATCTAACAGTCATTTAATCAGCACCTGCTGGATGCTCAGCATTGCGCTAGGCATTCCCTATCTACGGTGTGCCCCGCACCGTGCTCCAAATTTATTTGGGGCCCGTGGTGTGCTTATAAGTGTAGAGACAGCACTGCCTTAACATCAAGAAGGCCTGGGGTCACATTCCCCTCTGACACTTATTCACTGGGTATGAAGCTGGGCGAGTTATTTAATTTTCATATGTCTCCATGCACCCGTCTGGGATTTCTCCGCTAAGCCACAGGCAGTTGCAGCCTGCTGTTGGTGAGTTACAATGGGGGTTCTTTAAACCTTCACGCATTCCCGTCCCATGTGCCCAGGACTGTGTTAAAGGCTGGGGCGGAGAATAACTAGCCCATATCAGTGCCAGCCAAGACTAACCATCCCTTCCCAGAGCCTCTCTGGGAGACAGTGTGGTACAGTGGAGAGAACGTTGGAGTCGGAGTCAGTGTCAAATACTGGTTCTGTCATTTACTTTCTGTGTAACTCAGGCAAGTCATGTCCACCCTCTGGGCCTCGGTATCCCCACCTGCAAAATAAAGGTGTTGGACTTGATGACCGTTAAAAGCTCCTTTTCATCTCTAAATCTGAAATCTCCCTTTCCCCTCATTCTTCTCGCCTTTATTCTACTTCCTGTTTCTCCTCTAACTAGCTAAAGAACTGAACTATCTTTTATTATTTATAATTTTTATTTTACTTACAATTGATATTTTTTATTATTTATTACAGGCCTTATTCTCTGAACTGTGTTTTATGTTTAGTGTTAAGTTAAAAAAATGATGCCTAGAATACCTCATTTTTAAAAAAAATATCAAAATCAAGTGGCTTTTAAATGTATGAGTCTCAGTTGATTTTTAAAAAATTTTATTTTTTGGAGGCAATTGGAGTTAAGTGTCCAGGGTCACACAGCTAGTAAGTACCTGAGGTCACATTTGAACCCAGCTCGTCCCGACTCCAGGGCCAGTGCTCTATTCACTGTGCCATGTAGCTGGTTCCTCAGTTGGTTTATTTTTGTCAATGGCCCTCAAAAAAAAAGGTCCCTCACTTTTGCACTTAGGGTTTGAGGACCCACCTTCTTTTTCTATGGCCAAGAATCTAGCTTTGGATCCAATTACGGTCTTCTTTCCTTTCAGCTCTTCCCCTCCTGAACTGCATGGTCCACATCTCCTGCCTCTGAGACCGTTTCTCCAGCTCCCCACTCATCTCTCTCTCTTCTGACCAGGGGCCCAACTTTTTCCATAGACACTGCCTTCCATAAGGTCCCAAAGGATCTCCTGATGGTCAAGTCTGAGGGAAGTTGTCCCACTGAGCTCCTTTACTCAGGTCAACAGAGTGTGCTCCTCACAACTGAAAGGGCTTCTACCAGACAAAATCTCTGTCAAGGCTCTCCAGGTCACCTCGTCTGTCCTGACAGCTTCGAGAAGTCTTCAGCTAAAGCAATGTTGGGAGAAAATGCATATTCTTTTCTCACAAAACACCAGAGATATATTTTATAACTTTCCTTCTTCACAGCAGAACCATAACTGGGAATTTTTCAGTCTGGATAAAGCGGGGGGGACTAAGTGGGGTAGGGGAAGCTCACCTGGGATGTGGCTGCTGAGGGTGGGGGAAGGAAGCATGCCCAGGGCTGGTGTTGGCACCCTCTAAATTTTCACGTCCTGGACAAAGCTCCTGTTACCCCACCCTAGTTACAGCTCTGCTTCACAGTAACCCCATGCCAGGATTTCACACATCATCATGGCCGGCTTCTTCCTCTTGTCTTTCTACCTGTCATCCCCCTAGCTGCATCTCAAGACTACTTCCTCTTGGTCTGACCTCAGGGGAAATGGAACACAGGTGGTTACCCTTTCCTCCCAAGGCACGTTCCAAAGGAAAAATTCTGGGGTTGAATCCACTATAATAAAGCTCAAAGAAGGATGAATGAAAAATGTTGCAGTTTGTTCAGCAAGAGCATTGGCCTTGGAGTCAAAAGATCTGTGTTCCAATCCCCACTCATACTTATTGTGTGACCATGCACAAGTCACTTAAACTCTCTGAATCTCAGCTTCCCCCTCTGTAAAATGAGGAGAATAACCCCCGTACCACTTAATCTGTAGGACTGTTGCACGACAATTTAAGAACTTCAAAGTTCGACAGAGATGGGAGCTATCATTAACAAACCCACAGTAACTAGCATCAACTTCATAAAAAAAGCAGCAAGGTGGGGCAGCTAGGTGGTACAGTGGGTAGGGCACCGGCCCTGGAGTCAGGAGGACCTGACTTCAAATCCAGCCTCAGACACCTGACACACTTACTAGCTGTGTGACCTTGGGCAAGTCACTTAATCCCAATTGCCCTGCCTTCCCCCCCCCACCCCCAAAAAAAGCAGCCAGGAGTGGTAGGCAGAGTGTTCAGCTGGGGAGGCAGGAGCCTTGGGCTCTGCCACCGACTAGTTATATGACGGGCACAGCATTTCACCCCTCTGTCCCTTTCAAGATAAGGAGCTTAACTAGAGAATGGCCATAGAAATTGTAGTACATGGAAGTGATGAAATATACTGCTCTTTATAAGGAATGAGGAATATGAAGAATTCTTAGAAGAATGGGGAGACGTATGAACAGATACGGAGTGAAGTTAAGCAGAACTCAGAAAACGATATACACAATGACGACAAGAATGTAAATGGAAATTACAATAATAAAAAAATTGAAACCGAGTGCTTTGTAATTATAATGGCCAAGAAGACTGGAGAAAATATGTCTCCTATTTTTTTGGAGAGGACAACAGAAAAGTAACAATGCATATACCATCAGACGTGGGTGATGTATTAATTTTGTGGAACGGTTCATTTTTAAAAAAAATTGTATTCTTTATTCTGAGGAATGGTTCACTGGATGGGAAAGAGGGGAAGGGAAATGTAGATGATGTAAAAACAAAATAAATCAAGCCAAATTAAATAATAAAAGTAGTAAATCAAACTGTTTTAATGAAGGAACTAGACTAGATGATATTCCCAGAGATGCAATTTTATAATATATATATTATTTCCATTGGCCTGTCTCCATCCTTTTGGTGGCTAGAGCAACCAGATGGGTTTGCTCAGAGCCGACTCCATGTGAGTGGCCGCGCCCTTGATAGAGGTGCCCACCGAGCGGGATAGGCTGAAAATATAGCAAGAGGGATTTAGGCGAGACATCAAGAAAAACTGCTGGATAAAAGGCAAGGGTATAAAGGGACTAGCCTCAACACATCATAGCCCCATATGGTCCATGGTGGAGAGGAAAGGGGAAAAGTCAGCTTGGGAGAAGCCCTGCAGAGCGCATCACTTATACTGATAGGGAGAGAAAGAGCAGAGGGGGAAACTGCCCTCACTTTCACTAAAACTCAGCCTCTGCCTTCTGTAGATCTGGGGTGCAAGGGAAGGACCTCAAAGTAACTACTCTTTTGGGGTACAATGATGAAGCCAGATGTTAGCTGATGACATTTTCCTTGGAGTCACCCTATCTTTCTGCTTCTCTACCCTATGTTTGTCCTGAAAGGCTGCTGTGTCTGTCTCCTTCCTTCCTCACTCCCCTGGAAACCTCCAATTTTAACAAACAAGGAGCTGGAACCATGCACTGAAACCTTCATTGGCCTCGGCTTCTCTCATGGGAAAACACCCATGTTGCCTCTCCGGCCCAACCTCCACAAGCTGGGCCCCCTTCTACCCATCCAAATATATTTCTCCTTACTCCATCAAGGAAAAGTCTTAGAGGTAGGCTTCACATTGCCCAGTGAACACAATAAGCTTGTTTTCAGTTTTGCTCCTGCAATTTTTCCTTGCCCACATACCCTCGTGTCCTTCCTTCTTTTTCCTTATTCCAGATCCAGCTTCCGCCCCATTTCTTCTATGAAGCCACCTCAGATACATGACTTCATAGTGTTACTCCTTATCTAAACTCCCACTGAATTTATGGTTTCTTTCCAGGGTCTTAGAATCAAAACGTTCAAATCTCCCTCTCTACCCCTGGCTCCCCTGTAACAATGCTCTGGTTATGGACATGATGAGCCCTCTCTGCCTCTTAGCATTGCTCACACTCACCCCACACTGATGAAGGAGGATAAAATCATTGTCAGTGAATGGATGTCTGCACTAGCAGGTTGACCACTGAAGAGCCAGCAGGCTAACAGCCCTAAGCAGCCCTCCTCAGTTTATTAAATGTAGCATCAGGCAGCATCTCTCCCCCTCTCAGGAAGAAGTCTCTACACAGTAAGCAAAGGAATGGAAAAGGAGAGACCATTTGGGAAGGATTGTAGATGGGATAGCAGCTGCCCAGACAAGAATCCCCCAGTCACCTCCTGTTTTCTCTGGCTCCATTCATATCATTCATCCGGCAAACATTAATTTAGCACCTACTGAATGCAGAGTCCTAGGCTGGGTTAGGCAGGGATGGAGACACCAAGACAAAGGACAAGCCAAGAAGCTGCTAGAATTGAGGAAAACATGGTCACTCCATGCCAGGAAAGCTCCTGGGCACTTACCCGGGAAATCATCCTGCTGGATTTTCCGGTACTTTGGAGGGCGCCCAATCCTAAAAAGAAACAGGGAAAGGCCATGGAAGTTATGGGCCCAATAGGCTTTGTTGTGGTTGTTGTCATTGTGATGATCTAGATCCCCATGTCCCCCTGGGCCTTTCTCACAGGACCTGTGGCCCTCCCCCGGAGGAGACACCCCTTACCCAGCCCCCAGCCCTGGGAGCTGGGGGGCCTATTCCTACCGGCCATGGTGTCGAGATTTCTTCCTGGGGGCGAAGCCAATGAGGTTCCTCTTGCGTGCAGAGGCCTCGGTGTCCGACAGCTCAGCTTTCACTCGGCCCTGGTTCCTCTCGGCCAGTGGGCAGCCTGAGAGGCAATGATGGGCTGTGAACTTTCCAGTGACGTGGCCAGAGCCATCACAGCCGGGTGTGGGGCACTTCCTGGGAAGGGAAAGGAGACACAACCAAAGTGACCAGCAGTCTTGGGACTGGATCCTGCTTCCTGGATGCCCAGGCCTGAGAACCCCTGAGTCCTCTGCGTAGACACAACTCCTGGATGTCTCTGCGGCCCCTTCCTCTGATTGGTCTTTTCCTCCAGGAACCTCCACTTTAGGGAGGCCAGCCGTGCCCATTCCTTCTTTCCTCTCTGGGCCCTGTGCCTGATCTCCAGCCTTTGTTCTCCACCATTCTCCCTTTCAACTTCTTTTCATGTGTTGTCTTCCCCATTAGAATGTATGCTCCTCAGGACAGGGACAGGCTTTCTTTTTTCTTCTATTTTCATCCTCAGTGCTTAACACAGTGTCTGCACACAGTGAGCACTTAATAAATACTTCTTGACTTGACTTCTGAGCTGCTGCATCTTCTGGTCCTCTGGAAGATGTGTATCCCTGCCCTTCACTATGCTCTGTCCCACCAGGCCTCATGCCTCCATGACCCTGACTCAAACCTCCCACCAACCATGTAATCCAAATTGGCCAGGACTGTCTGGACAAACCCAGGGATAGATGATAGGGGAGCGGGGGAGATCGGGAGGAGGAATCAGTTAAAGGGGGTAGGCTGAAAAGAGAACACTCACATAGGCCTCGTGTAAACATAGTTACAGCTGTTTACAGAGTTCATAATTACAAAGTCTTAGAAGGGACTTTGGAGGGTACCCAGGCCAACCTCCCACTCCCAACAAGAATCTCAACTACAATACACTTAAACAAGCAGTGATTCAGTCTTTGCTTCAACTCTTCCAGAGATGAGGAGCTCCCCGTTTCATGAGGCCATCCATTCCACTATTGGCCAGCACTGACTGTTATCACGTTTGCCCTTATTTTGAACCAAAATCCGCTTCCCGGTGGTTTCTGTCCATTAGTCCGACTTCTACTCTGAGGTGAAACAGAATTCATTTAGTCTGTCTCTACATCACAGTCCTTCAGATGTTGGAAGCCAACGTGCCATCACGTCTTCCCTAAGTGTTCTCTTCTTCAGGTGAAACATCCCTGGGTCCTTTGATTCATCTCCATATGACACGATTTCCAGTCCTCTTTCCATCCTGGGCCCCATCTCTGGGAGCGTCAGTTCATTAATGTCCTTCATAAAACATGGTGCATAGAACTAAACACGATACTGCAGATTTGATCTGAGGAGTCGCCGATCTATGTTGTTTTTCTTTAGTGTTTATTTTCAATAATACTCCAAAGAGTATTATTCTCCTCCTTGTCCTTTCAGTTTCTAATTCTCTTCAGAAGCTCACCAAGTCTTCTGAAGTCCAAAAGTTCTTCCTACTACCCAGGAGATGCCCTCTGTCCCTGATAGGGGCCCCAGGGAGAGGCTAGCAGCAGGGTTGGGGGAAAAGGAAGACAGGGTCACCTTACTCAGCTTAGGTCAGTCTCAGCTGCCCACCTAGCACCTTGTGGTCAAGTCTGGACTTCTCAGGGTGAATGTATAGGAGCCTACCATAACTCAGGGAACGTGCCCTATGGCATGTCTCCAGCAGAGAATGGTCATCCAGGGCAGGAAGAAGGGGAAAGGTTTGCTCGCTACTCACTCACTCACTCACTCACCACCCACCTGTGGTGAAAACTGTACTTTGAGGTCTTAACGTGGGGTGGGCTCTTACAGCTGAGTGGGGGGCAGCCCCCAGGAGAAGAAGAGCTGGGTTCTCTGGGTCCTAAGAAAAGAGAACAGGAAAATAGGGTCAAGTCAGCCCAGGTTTCTGGGGCTGCCTCCCCCAGCTTAAGGCCTCTATGCAAAGGACACATGATTACTTAGTTCCTGCAAGCTCCTGCCCATCCACCCTTACCATCCCTTCCCCTGACCCCCAAACCCAGGGAGGGTGGGGCTGTAGAGGAGAAAGTGTCAGGACTCCATGAAATGGAGGGAAGGGATCTGTACTAAGGAAGAGAGATACAAGAAGTGTCTCCAGGTCCCTGCTGGGTAGGGGTATGCACAGAGTCAGGGGTGTGTGCCCAGGGGTCCTTGTGGGGAGGACTGGTACATACTGAGTGGGGGCTGTAGGGGATGGCCAGTCTTGGAGCACCAGCCCACAGGGTGTATGTCAGGATGGTCAGAATCAATCCAAAAGTCGTAGGCGTGACTCCAGCCATCAAAGTGGAGCTGAGGAAGCAAGGCAACCAGGCTCCAACTCCCCCAAGCCACTGTCAGGAACTCCTCCCTCCCCCACCACCCTCCTAGATTGTGGGGTAAGGAGAGACAGACAGAGCTGGAGGGAGCTTTGCAGCCGGGCCCCAGAGATCCAGTGAGGAAGCCCACCCCCCGTAGGGCAAGAGAGGGGAATTGCACACCATTTCTCTCTCTGATTCTTCATCTGAAACTTTCTAACTACCCCACAGACTCACCTTGAACAGGATGCAGATTCCCTTTCTGACTCAACCCAGCCAATTTAATGGGGAGATCCTCACAAAGTCTTAGAATAAAGGGGTTCCCCTGGGAGAAAGACTCTGACAAGAGAAGCTCGTAGGAAGGGATCCCAGGTGCAGTCTTGGCTCCCTTCTCTTCTCTCCTTACACTCATTCCTTTGTTGAGCTCATTCACTGCCACGCCTTGAACTATCACTTTTATGAAGATGACTTTATCTCCAGTCCTGACCTCTCTTCTCAGATGCGGACCCACCTCTCCAACTGTCATCACCCCAAAGTGTTCCACTCCATGATCGAGACCTTTGTACCCCTTTATCTGATCAAAACCTCCTATCATTCCTTCTCTCCCTGTGCCTTACTCTTCCTAAGCCCATCTTTGTCCTCCCTCTAACCTGTAATGTCTCCACCCCCTGGCATTGGGTCAGATTGTTTCCTCTGCTCTAATCCTACTCTTCTTCCTTCTCAACTTTGACCTTCTGATGAACCAGTTCATCTCTACCCTGTGCTCTCCTCTCAAATCCCTTGTCTTAACATCAACCCTAGATCCCTCCCACCATCCGTGTGCCTTATTCATGTTTGTAAAGGAAGAGGAAGGGGCCAAGCATTCATCAAGAGCCTGTCACCAGCCAGACACTGTGCTAAGCATTTTAAAATACTATCTTACTTAATCTTCACAGCAATACTGGGGGGTAAGTGCTATTAACTTTGTTTGTTTGTAGGCAATCGGGGTTAGGTGACTTGCCCAGGTTCACACAGCTAGTAAGTACCTGAGGCTGGATTTGAACTCAGGTCTTCCTGACTCCAGACCCATTGCTCTATGCACTGCACCAACCTAGCCACTGGACAGAATGAGAATAAGTCTCACAACCCTGCGGACTGGGTCTGCTACAAAATTATGTTATCTCATCTATCACTGTGTACCAGGCACGCTGACTTGCACATAGTAGACGCTTAATAAACATTTTCTGACTTGCCTTGAAGGGCAGGCCAGGACAGAGTCTGGGGAATCAAATCAAGACTCCCACCCCATCAGCCCATTCTCCTTTCCCAGCCCTGGGGCCACCTTTATCCTGTGGTCTTCCACATCCTCCACGCTGGCCACTCGGATCAGAGCTGGACTTCTTCGGTCCACGGCTTCAAGCTTCATATTGATGAGGAAGCCATGGGGCGGTCGCTGCAGGGAGACAGGCCGTCGGACTGAGAACCCAGCTCGGTGGAATTCCAGTACGGGTCTCTGATGGAGCTGCCAAACCTCAGGGTGTCTGACTGGCTCTGTCTGCTCTGCTGCTCCGCTGGGCACACCCCACCCCCGCCGGTGCTCCAGGGGATAGCTGACAACACAAGTGCTCTGAGCCCCTCAGAGGACAGTCTGACCATGGAGGTATTCCCTTTAGGTCTCCGTAGGCAGCTATGTGTACAATCGTGGCCACGGAGTAAATCCAATACCCGGGTCGCTGAATCTGAGCTGGAAGGTCACTCAGAGGGCATTTGGTCTAACCTCCTGTTCAGTGAAGGAATGTCCTCTATAGAATTCTTGACAGGTAATTCAGCCTCTGCCTCAACACCTCCCCTGACAGGGAGCAGCACATTCCTTTGGGGGACAATTCTAATTATGAGGAAGTTCTTTTAAGTGAAGCAAAATCTGCCTCCCTCTATTTCCACCCCATTGATCCTTGTTCCACAGCTGGGGACCAAGCAGAGTAACTATGATCCCTCTTCCACACGGGAGTCTGTATTCTACGAATGTTAGAGGCAACCTGGGAACCTAGTTGAATTCTTCTCATTTCCGAGGGCATGGGAACATTATGCTTATTTTGTATTTCCTTTATTTGTCTCTTGGTTGGGGCGGGTCATTGTTAGGTAGTCTTCAATTAAATATGAACATGGGTGGTGTTCCACCTTCCATGAAGTAATGAGAAAATTTCCTGACTGCCTAAGAATAAGCCTGGGGTTATAGAATGGACTGATGGGCTTGGGCCTGAGTATCTAGGTGGGCATGCCACAATAAGGGGGAGGGGAGATTATGAAATAAGAAGCCCCATTCTCATTTAATCATAAACCTGAGATTTTATAGATGGCCCAGAGAGGTGGTGACTTGCTCAAGGCAGTGTACATGATAATAACATATTGTTTATAAATCAGCTTTAAAAATAACATTAACTATTAATTAATTAATTGATTTAAGGATGGGGGAGAATAGGACATATTAATTAATAACATTAACTTATTTGAATCTCATGACAACCCAGGGAGATAAAGACCACAAGTATTATCACCCCATTTTACATGTGATGAAACTGAACAAACTTCAGAGGGGTTACCACTAGTTCATGATGATTCAACTAATAAGGCTCAGAAATGAGGTTCAAATTCAGGTTTCTCCTGGCTGCAAAGCCAGCTTTCCTTCCATTACACTGGGCTAGGATTCAAACTCAGACTTCCTGACTCCAAAACCAGGATTTTTCCCACTTTTCTACCTTGCTTCTCATTAGGATGAGTGAGAATGTAGACACTCCAACCAGGGAGGGAATCATCTGGGCCAAGCGAGGCATAGGGAACTGTCCCTCAATAGAAGAATTTAGAAGTTAAATACTATCCAATTTGGGACTGGGTAGTTTTATCTGCAGTTCTAACCACCTTACTCTGGTATATTAATTCTGAATTTGAATTTTCTCTTTGCAGATGGAACCTAGAACCAGGGGTGGGGAACATGTGGCCTTGTGGTCACATGTGGCCCTTTAGGTCCTTTCATGAGGGGGATTTGTTCTGTGAAGTTTGGATTCAGTCCAAGGGCTTCACCTGAGTACCTAGAGGGCCACATGTGACCTCAAGGCCACAGGTTTCCTACCCCTGAGACTACACACTCTTGTGGCTTAGAGTGAATGGGGAGTGGAGGCAGGGATCAGTAGAAGGGAAAGAAGTAGGGGTTGAACCTGGCCACTAAGATACTGTGGCAGTGGCAGTAACTTCAGAAGAAGCAGAGGGAGCAAATGCAGCTGATCTTCCTTCAAGGTTTAGCTCAGGTGCCACCCCCTACAGGAAGCCCTCTCTGATTCTCCTAGTGACTAGTGCTGCTTCTCTCCTATCCTATATCCAAAATATAGCAAGTATCTTATATTTATTTATCACTTTATCGGTTGCATCTCCCAGTGGAATATAAGCTCCTTGAGGGCAGGGACTGTTGGTTGTTATTGTCTTTGCAGATTCTAGAACAATACCTTGTACATATTAAGGACTTAATAAATTCTCATTGAGTTAAATTGGATCTGATTCCAGGGAACCAGGTCAGAGAGGGGCCAGGGTAGGTGACCCTTGGTTGGGGCTGATTACCTAATCCATTCATTTCAACAAGCATTTATTAAGCACCTACTATGTGCTGGTCCATTAGACTATGAGCTCCTTGAGAGCAGGGACTGTGTTTTGCCTTTCTTTGTATCCCTAGTGCCAGGCGTATAATAAGTGCTTAATGCTTGTTGACTGACTGCTAGATTCTGGGTATTCAAAGACAAAAATTAAATTTTTCCTTCTCTCAAGTACCTTACTTCCTATTGGGAAAACAACAAGTACCCAGAAAAGCAAATATAAAATATATTAAAGAAACCCAGAGTGGTTAAAGGTCAAAGCCCTGGGGTCAAAGGTAAAAGTCATCTAGAACTACTGGGAGAGAGCTGGAAATGTCCTTAAAGGCCATCTGGTCCAACCTTCTCATTTTAAGGTGAGGAAAGTGAGGCCCAGAGAGGTTAATTGACTTGTCCAAGGTAACACAGGATTTTAACCCAAGTCTTCCAACTCCAAATCCAGGGCTCCTTCTTTTGCACCACATAGGTGTCATGGAAATACAGTGCAGGTCAGTGAGGCCCAGCTCCCTCTCTGGATCCTTCCCATGGCCCTTCAGATCACTGACAGTAGCAACCGTAGTCCTTTGTCAGGCCTCATTCCCCTACCTGCTCCTCCCATGGCACTTACCACTTTGAAGGCCCAGGAAGGGACAGCAGAGGCTCCAGTCTCTTCAAGGTACTTTTCCCAGCAGAAACTATCAGGATCTGGATAATCTAGAGGGGAAGATGGAGGGTAAGCTATGAGGCTTGGGATGGTTGGGTGCTGCTTCTGTTCCAGGAGTCCCCAGTTCTCAGGTACGAATGAATGAATGACTCAATCAATGGATCAGGGGCTCCACTGAGTAGCTCCTGCATAACTATATCCTGGACCTCAGTTCCTAGCATACCCAAATGGAAAAGGGCCAAAGAACCCCTAGCCGAAGCGAAAAAGAAGCCCCCGGCTTTCATCTCCTGGCTCCAAGTCGTTGGACCCTTCAGAATCCTGGCCACTGAGGCAGGCAGGCAGTCGTGGGTGGGAGGAGACTGGGGATGATCTGTTTTATCCACCCAAAGAGCCCAGAGGGTCATGTCTGAATCTTTCTCTATTTCCCCTTCAAGATTTGCCTCTCTGGCTCTACCATCCTACTCGATCTGCTTTCCTGGTTTTTCCCTAGAGATACTGAAAGGGAATGATTTCTAGAAAAGCCCGAATTACTTGATCTCAGCACACTTTGATCACTGGTAGTGTTAGGCACACGTCCTTTTGGCTGGAAATGTAGGGACCTTCCCAACAGACTCTTGGAAGGATCAGAAGGGCTCCTAGCTCCCAGGCTGAGACATTTTTCTCCCACATCACAAGGTAACAAGGTGGGTGGTACCCATAGACTGAGAAAGGATATCCCTCCCACCAAAGTCTCCCATAATTGAAATGTACTTGTTGGAGGAGGGGGACAGGGGGGAACAACGGAGTGTGGGGGAAGGGGATCAGCCGGGTCACCTTGTGGAGGGGTGAGGGGTTTTCCTTGCTTCTGGCACCAGCCAACAGGGTGGATGTAAGGACTGCTGGGATCACACCTGAAACACAAGAAGACCTCAATGTTCAGAGTGCAGCTCTCAGACTCTGGGCCTCCTTAGGATGGGCAGGGCTTCAGGGATCAAATAGCTTTGGCTTATTATGTTTTTAAAAGTCTCTTTAATGCTGAAAACGTTAATAACAGTTTTTAAAAAGCAGATGGTTATGGAAAAATTTGAATAGCATAATCTTGTCTCAGTAGAAATTATGTTGTAAATAATTAATATGTCAACCTCATGATGCTTTTCAGATTAATTATCTGATTAATTAGAAAGCATTCCCTCAACTTTAAAATAACATAAGGTGACATTTGATTTTTTTTTTCCTCTTAAGTTAAAAAACAACAAGGGGGTGATGCTCTCTATTTAAAACGTTAGCTGGTGGAGGATGAGGAAGTTTGGTCTTTTGTTTGTGGCCTGATTGGGAACCTAATCAGTGAACCCCTCCACTCTCTTATCCTAGGTTACAAGCTAGAACATCCCTCTCCCAGCCACCACATTTTTCTTCTTTCCATCTTTTCTCCTCTTGGTCTTAGTGAAATTTCCTCCCTTCCCCTGTTAGCTCAGCTCTGTTAAGGCCCCCAAGGCCTTGAGGCACTCTCCACTCTTGAATGCCCAGGTCTGTTAGAAAAGAGGTAGCAGTCACCTTTGAAGAAAAGGGAGACAGGAGCAAAGAAAGAATGAGGTGAAGGAGCGGAGAGAAAGAGGAAGAAGTGGGGATGAAGAGGTAGAAAGAAAGAGGCCTGGCCATAGAGTGGCTAGTCACCTCCTGGAGTCCCTGAAATGAGGGGCAGAAAAAGGGACAGAGATGAGGTCCAGTTCTATTTGGCCCTGAGAAGGTATCCTTGCCCACACTGGTCCCAAAGCTCTGCTAACCTTGGTAAGAAGTGCAGGGGCTGGAGGTCATAAAGGTGGTGCAGATACTGTGGTTAAAGGATCATAGATTGAGAGTGGAAAGGAACTTTATATACTCGGATCATAAATCTAGAGCTGGAGGATGCCAAAGAAGTCACCTAGTCCCACTTCCTCACTTTACAGGTGAAGAAACTGAGACCTAAAGAGGACTTGCCCAAAGTCCACAGGAAGAGTATGGTAGAGATGGACAGGATTTGAACCCAAGCCCTCTGACTCCAGAGTTAGCACTCCCTCCACTTTACTGAGGGGAATATTGAGGGTTGGCATGGAAGTCTCAGGCTAAGATAGCACCTGTTTCTTTGGTTCTGTCCCTCCACTCCTCCAGTTCTTGATCCCAAGATCACCACCCCAGCCCCTGCACACCAGGACTGCTCCCATTACCAGTAATCATAAGTGTCGTCCCAGTTGTCAAAGTGCACCAAGAAACGCCCGTTCACCACGTCGGTGACACTGGCCACACAGATGAGGGAAGGGTTCATGCGGTCCACAGCCTCCAGCTTCATGCCCACTTGGAAGCCTGTGGGCACTGAGCTCTGTAGGGGAACATGAGCCCCTCTGTCCCAGACCAAACTAAGGCTTCTGTCCCTGCCCAAAACCACTGTCCCACTCTTGAGTCCAATGACAAAAGAAGAGATAATAGCTTCCAGATTACTCCTGAGGAGAAGGCTGGCGAAATAGGTGCCAAGCCCTCGATCTAATTCAATTTTTAAAAATTACTAAGAACCTACTATGTGCCTGGCACTGAGAATACAAAACCAAAACCAGTTTCTACCCTCAAAGGGCTTACATTCTCCTAGGTTTCTCAATTCACTTTCAGTCTTGCAAAGTTCCTTCAGAGGGAGCTGGCCTGAGGGATTGAGATGGATGACTGGCCAGTACATAGCATTCATCAGGGGAAGCTGAGGAAGGGCACAAGGAGAATGCCCTAGGGAATGGAGCTAGGAATTCATGATTGTCTTCCCTGCCCAGAACAGAACTGTGTGGCTCCCACCACTTCCCCGAGACCAATAAGCACCTCCCTGGATCTGGACCAGGGAAGGGTGTATCCTTTGTGCCTACACAGGGAGGAGAAATCACTCACTTCCCTGATCCAAGAGAAGGGCACGATTCTTGGCTTATGAATCTAGAGCTGAAAGCTACCTCAAAGGCCATCTAGTCTGACCCCTACATTTTATAGATGAGAAAATGGAAGCCCAGGTAGGGTAAATGATTGTTCAAAATTACTCAGGGTTGGGGATAAAGTTGCCATCTCCCTGGTCTGAAGGAAAAAGAAGAGGGAGACCCTCTCCTGGCATGGCAGTGGGGGATGGGGACTTAGTCACTTACATTGCTATGGCTGGAAAACAGGTGCTTGGGGGCAGCCTGGGCCTTGGTGCTTCGGAGGTAGTTGCTCCAGCTGAACTCCTCCTCCTTGTAACCTAGTCCCCTCAGGGGGAACAAACAGAGCAGGGTATGGAAGCTGGGGCATGGCTTGGTCCTTGGGGGACACGGGAGCATGAAAGGGACAGACCCCAGCAGTCAAGTAGGGCACCTACCTCCAGCCCCAGGAGAAGTTCAGGAGCCTCTTTCTTGCCAAGGAACACCAAGCCCTACCCCCCTTCCTCCAGGACTTGGTGGCCATGCAGGGAGTGGGTGGGGAAAGAAGAGGTAGGCTAAGGAAGGCATGGAGGGATAGGGCAGACATATCCACCAGCCCATCCTGATGTGGGGCCGGCCTTGGCCAAGCCTTACCTTTGGGGGGCTGTAGCCTGTGTCCGGTCTTCTCAAACCAGCCGGCAGGGTGGATGTTGGGGGAATCTGCGTTGAGCCAGAAGTCATGGCACTCAGAGTAGCCATCAAAGTGCAGACGCATTCGGTACCCACAAACCTAGCAGAAGAGGAGACATAAGAGCTCAAGGGAAAGAAAGTCTAGTATTAGGCCAGGGGCTGAGCCAGGGACCAACAGCCTAACCTTGACTTCTCTCCTGTCCCTCTCCTTCCCAATTCATATACCTTTCCACCTTCATGTTCTCCTTGCCTCTCATTCATTCATTCGACAAGCATTTATTAAGCACCTACTATGTGCCAGGCACTGTGCTAGGTACTGGGGGATGCAAAGAAGAAGGCATAGAGTTTAGATTGTGCCTGGGATGAGGGAAATGGGAATGAGAGGAATCTGGAGAACTTAGCTCTGGCCCTTGGTTTTTAATCTCACTCTAAATTCTCTCCCTTGGTGGAATCATCTCCTCCCAGGGTTACTTTCACAGCGGTGATTCTCAACTTCTAATCTCCATCCTTGACCACTCTCCCCTAAGTTCCAGGTCAGCCCCAGTAGCTTCCATGGGCCAAGGACACCTCCTCCTGCATGCCCACTTGGCACCTCGAGCTTAACATGTCCCAAAATGAGAACAGCATATTCATTCATCTCTTGCTAAAAAACCCAGTCTTTCCTGACTCCTCCCTCTGCCCCACACCACTATTCTCCTGAACAACCATGAAACCCCAAAGCCATCACCAACTATATTGAAAGGGGCACTGATGCTGGAGTCCTAGGGCCTGGGTTCAAATCTCACCTCAGATGCTTATTGCCTCTGTAACCTGGAGTAAGTCACTAAAACTCCCTAGGCCTCAGTTTTCTCATCTAGTCACTCATCTGCTCTGTCATTGGCCCTCACTTTACTTATTTTTGATGGTCAAAAAACATGTGCCCACTATGTACCAGACTCTGAGCCAGATACGGAGGGCAGAAAGACAAATGGGAACCAGCCTCTGCCCTCAGAGATATCACATTCTCAGCACAAAGGCCACTTTTTACAAAAGGCCTTTCACAGTCTTCACTGCTAGTGCCTTCCCTCTTCTGTCTTCCATTAAACCTGCATATCTTCCCAGATAAGCTGGAGACCCAAAGGACATCACTCTTTTGTAAACCTGCAGCGCTTACACATACCATAAAGCTTCATTGTTTGGTGCCGGGCATCCTTCCAAGCCTCCCTCCCCACTAGTGGCACACTGTACAGAGCTCACCTCCACCACCGTCAGGATGAAATACATGGATGGGTGCTGAGGGTCGATTCCTTCCAGCTTCATGCCCAGTTTGAAACCATTCTTGTTCTGTGGGAAGGCCTGGCACTGGAAGATAAAAACAAGGGGCAGGCACAGCCCTGATCCAGTGTAAGGGTCTTGGGGAGGTAGAAAGGGAAGGTTGAGGAAGCCCAACCCCATGTCTTATCTAAGCATTGTTGGGGAAGGGAGAGAAAAGGCCTACAGGGAATGATGCTTCTGGGAAAAATCAGGAGACAGAGAGATTCAGAGACAGAGACAGAGCCAGAGAGAGACAGAGAGAGAGAGGCAGAGAGACAAAGACAGAGAGACAGAGAGAGAGAGAGAGAGAGACAGACAGACAGAGACAGAGAGAGACAGAGAGAGAGAGCATGAGCATGGCCTGCTTAGGAATAAGACTGAGGCCACTGAATTTGGCAGGGTGATGAATTAGCACATGGGTCTCATTTGTCGCCTACCTTTTTCCCTACCAAACATATTCATGGATTGAGAACTAGACACCAGGGAGCAAGGTAGGGAAGCACAGAAATTAAGGGACAGGAAGCCCAGAGGTGAGTCAGGGAGCTGGCCAACACCTGGGGCTCCTTGTCCTTCCAGCCTCTCCTCCAGCTCTGGCCTTCTCTATCTCCTCTACCAAGCACATCAATAACGTCAGAGACCAGGCCACAGTGGGCCTCCTCAGGGTCCTGAATTCTGGGGTAGGAAGTCAGGTAGGATCTCCCACATGGAAATTCCAGAACTCACATCATGGAAGAGATCCAGGGGTGCTGCGATGGCCTTCTGCTCCTCCAGGTACGAGGCCCAGGACCACCCATCCTTCTTCTCCTCACCAGGTCCTGCATGAACAGAATCCTTGCTCACTGCAGCCCGGGACCTGACTCACTGCTCTGCTCAGAATTCCCTCTGAGTGCTCCATTAGACTCTATAACAGAGGTCCTGGCTAGATCCCAGGTTGGGCCAATAGGAAATGAGAGGGTGAGCCAAGCTGGTTCTGGTCTGCCAGGACAGAGAATGTAATAAGGGCTGGATTTGGAGTCGAAGGGACCTGGCACTGATACTTAAATGATCAGTTAACCACCTGAGGCCTTGCTTACATGCAAAATGAAGGAATTAGACCAGACCAGACTAGACTAAACTCCTAACTTCCCTTCCAGCTTCCTGTCTATGATGCCATGTTTTCCAGGACATTTCAGATCCAGGACCCTGAGGCACGGTAAATCCAAAGAGGCTGAACAGTGCCAGTGGGTGTGGTTAGCAGACCCCAGGAATAGGTAAAGAAGGAAGAAAGGGAAGTAGAGTTAGGGTTAAGGAGAACAGAATAGGAAAGAAGAGGAAGAAGCATTTATATTTAGCATCTATCATTTGCTAGGCGCTGCACTATATACTGGAAATGGGGAAAAAAAGGCAAAAACAGGCCCTCCTCTCAGAGTTTACAAGGAGATAATACCCAAACAATGAGGTACAAACAAGATACATAAAGGATAAAGCAGAGATAATCAACACTAGAGAACACTAAAGGATGGTGGAGACGGAGGGTCACCAACCCCAGAAGGAAAAGTACCAGACTGTGTTACCCTAGGCAAATGACTTTCTCTTTCTGGGCCTCAGCTTTCCTAGCAGTAAAACGATGGACAAGATTGTTACAAAGGCCCTTTCATACCAAATATTCTATAGGTCTAAATCTGTGCTTGAATTAGACCCCTATTTTATCCTTCTGTCTCTTTTTTTTATACAAGCAGCTTTGTCCTCTCCAGGTGACTCCATGGAACCTCCCTGTGAGGTTCTGTCTTCAATGCTCTAGCACTATACAAGGCAAGGAATGAATCTGAATCTCATTTCCACTCAGCTTAGACAAGCTGGTGTCTTGAATGAACATCTTGAGTCACTCCCACTTCTAGGACCCAGGTCATAGTCAAGACCCTGAATGAGGAGCTACCTTAAGCTGACAACACAGAATTCCAAGATCCCACTCCACCATCCTCTCTGGGCATAGCCTCAAAACTGCACCAGCCCATTTTCCTTACTAAATTGTCTCCTATGAAAAAATGAGATTCTCCAGAATTCCATTATGACAAATACCACTGCAAAGAAGGCAAAGAACGTTTAATAAAACTGCTCCCACATGTCTGCTCGGAGACCTAAGTCTCTGCTGTATAATAAGCCCAGCAATGGGCTTTCTCTAGGTCAGTGGTTCTCAAATTTTTTGGGCTTAGGACTCTTTCATACTTCTCAAAACTATTGGGGAGTCCAAAGAACTTTCATTTACGTGGATTATATCTATCTATATTTGCCATATTAGAAATTAAAAGTGATAAATTATTAATTTATTAATCATTAAAATAATAATAAACCCATTGACTGTGAACATAATTAATATTTTAAAAATGAGAAATAACTTTTTTCAAAATAAAAACAATTTAGTGACATGAGTGGCACAATTTTGCAAATCTCCTTAATATCTGGCTGATAGAAGACAGCTGGATTCTCCTATCTGCTTCGGCATTTAATCAACCTTTTGTGATACACTGCTTTGGCCGAAGTATATGAAGAAAATCTAGACTCATGCAGCTATGTAGTTGGAAAAGAGAGGAGAATTTTTAAGGGGAAATATTTTAGTATTATTATAAAAATAGTTCTGACCCTGTGGATCCTCTGAAAGGGTATCCTTACCCTAAGTGTTTGCAGACCACACTTTGAGAACTGCTGTCCTAGTTCATTGCAGGTGCTGAGATGCAGAGAGTTCTTCACTGTTCTTTTGTCCTGCCATCAAGCGAAGGTCACTCTTCAATTCCCTCTAACCATACTGGACTCCTAAGCAAAACCTGTCTAAATTTCCAAGCTCACCCATCAAAACCAAGAAGGGGCAAACACCTTGCTGGGGGAAGAAAGAAGGTTGAAGGGGGTGTGAGTGTGTGTGTGTGTGTGTGTGTGTGTGTGTGTGTGTGTGTGTGAATCCAGGTACTAACTCACGCCTTCCCTTATTGGATTCTGAGCATTGGGAGGCTGAGGTCACTTGTTTCATGTGCAGCGCCTATAGATGAACAAAACATTTATTTAATGAAATTCCATAGAAAACTATTCAATGGCATATACCTTCAGACATGGCCAATGTGGGAATATATGTTACAAAGGTTCTTCTTATTCTTTTCAAGGGAGGGCAGAGGGAATGGGGAGAGAGAGGCAGACCAGAAGGACAAAAGAAAAAGAACTGGGAGTTATAGTGGCCTGCAAACTATTTCCATATCAACAGAATAGTCTAACATGGCAGTCTAAAACACCAGTGCTGTTTCAGGAAGCATTAATACAATAATATCATATCCAAGAAAAAAAGAAAGCTAGCTGCTCAATGTCACCAAAGCTCATCTATTTAACATCAGCATTATCTCACCCTCACCATGAACGTGCAAATCATGGAACACCATGATCTCAC
Organism: Trichosurus vulpecula; assembly: GCF_011100635.1. Taxonomy (NCBI): domain Eukaryota; kingdom Metazoa; phylum Chordata; class Mammalia; order Diprotodontia; family Phalangeridae; genus Trichosurus; species Trichosurus vulpecula. The sequence goes on from NC_050575.1 coordinate 98,927,747, forward strand.
GAGAATCAAATTGACGAATCATCCAAAGGGCAACGGAAATAAACATGGTGGGTGAACAAGTTGGCTTACGACCCGCAATAATTTGTGCATGAAAGTGGGGTAAAGGACATCAGAGGCGGGCCAGGCGTGTACTGAGAGCAAGGGATGGCAGAGAGATAGCCCAAGTGGCACACTGAGGACCTCCGAGGTAGAAAAGGAATTAGACGAATGGATTTGGTATCGGTAGATCTTCCATACGTGATTTTTGGGAAGAAATGGATTAAGACAGCATAGAATTAGAGAGTAGGAAGTAGCTACGATCTGCATTGATACAGATAATTTTAAGAAAATTAATTCAGAGATCCCATGGAATTCACAGAGGGTCAGGACTGGAATGATTCTTGAATATTCTAGTCTAAACTTTTCATTTTACAAATGAAAGCGCCAGAGGATTAGCATTTATATAGCGCTTTACAAACATTATCTCATTTTGTCCTCACAACAGCCCTGGGAGGAAGGTGCTACTACTATCACCTCCATTTTACAGATGAGGAAGCTGAGGCAGACAGAGGTTAAGCAACTTGCCCATGTTCATACATTTATAAGTATCTGAGGCAAGATTTGAACTCACTTCTTCTTGACTCCAGGTCCAGGGCTCGAGCCATTTTGCCACTTAGCTGCCTGCTATTATGACACATGCTGCCCACCCCCTGATAGAGAATTGGAGGACTCAGAGTATAAAATGAGATGGTTTTTTGTTGGATATGGCCAATGTAGAAATTTGTTTTGTTTGACTATGTGTTTATAATAGGGGTTTGTTTTTCTTTCTCAATTGGTCGGGGGCAGGGGGTGGGGGAGGAGAGAAGGCACATTTTTGCTGATTGAAAAAAATAATTTAAAAAATCCACAAATGAAGAAGCCAAGGTCCAGAAGAGAGAAGAGACCTAATGGGTATTGAGTTAGTTCTAATTTTTCTATATACCACTAACTGATTAGGTGACCTTGATCAAGTCCATATGATTCTCAAGCAAGCACTCTTCCTGCTACACCTTACTGAAATTATGAAGTTAGGAAATTCCCTCCCCCTGAACATATCCCCAAACCTTTATGATCTAGTAGAGAGTATGATAGGAATTACTGATTTTTAATTTCCTTTTATTCCTCCTGCAACTTTCGTTTAACTGAAAGCCTATCTTCTATTAATATTAACCTCACTTGCCCAAAATCTGAAAATGTACTTAAAGCCTAAGCATTCTTTAGATAAGAAGCCAGAGAAAGAACCTCAACAATCCCTGATTTCTTGGTAACATATAAATCTTCCTCCTCAATTAGACTATTTTTGAACCCTTTAAATGTAGTTTAATCTGTAACCTGACTTGGTTTACCTATTGAGTTTATCTGATAAAGTCTGTTTCCTTAGGGGATGTATGGGATTATGGACTTTGTTGGCTTAAGTTTGTTCAACGTTTTTGACGTTGAAGGAAGTCATTTCTTTAACTTTTATGGCCTAATAGGAATGTACAAGATTGAAATATGTAAAAGAATTATCTCTCTGTTGCTGATATAATTTTGCCTGTAAAAAGGCTTGTAAGAATACTAATGATTGTTTGGGTTTTCTCTGAAGCCTCAACCTATGGTTAAGCGTAGTAATAAAGTCTGAGTTTTTACCTCCATAATTTCTGCATTGCAGTAAATTTATTTGGCAGCAGTTACCTACCAAATGAACTCAGAGAAGAAATATGTCTTTCATAACAAGGGGTTCCCAAAGTTTATAGCACTATGGGGAATATTTGGTAAATATCATCACTATTATCATATTGAAATATTCCAAAAGGCCTTTGTTCTGTTTATAACAACCTCTCTCTAGAAATCAGGATTTTCACTTCTATTCTCAATTTTTCTTTTTTATTTCCAATGCGCACATACTCAATAAACTCAAGAATCTCTTCCTTTTCGTATAGAATAAGAGGTAGTATGAGAAGGGTTACTGAAAGTTATTGGGTACACAGACTAGAAAAGTCTGGGAACTCCCCAATCTGGTAGACCATCTTTAAGAATTACTGTGGTTGAAAAGCTCGCTGTACTTTTGCCGGTCTACTACAGACTCTCTGAACTTAGCTTTGCTGTTTCTCAGATGATGACACACTGCCTGTCACCAGGTCCATACCAGGTCCGCACCTGAAGCCTTGTCAACTTGGCAAGACTTACGAGAGCCTCTGCTCAGCCTGCCTCGTCTTCAAGTGTTCCCTCTGTGCCATGAGGAACTACCCCAGAAAGAAGGCAGTGGAGGCTGAGTGTATTATGTAAGCAGAAGGGTGATTTTGTTGCTGGCAGGAATGTCCCCCCTCCTGCTAGGTCTGTAGGTACTGAGTGCCTCTGCACTTTGATGGCTAGTCCGTGCCCTCTTTTCCTTCGCTCCTTATTCTTGGTAGCACATATTCTCTACCTACGTTCCCAAAGCAGTGATAGGAAAAGTTCTGGAATCATCTTCTCCTATGTGACTGGAAGAGATTGGATTTTATCTCATTATTTATTTTGCTTTGCCGTTTAATTTTTTTTTTTAAATCTTGAACTAATGTGTCCTCTGGATATAATGGGAACTCACGAGTTATGGTTTTCATGGTGCTTAGCACAGTGCCTGGCACATAGTAGGCTTTTCATAAATGTTTACTGATTGACTGATTCAATGTATGCTAACCCACAAAGTACCTCAAACCTCAGGTGGTTTTCTGGGGAGGATACCCCCAGTTTTCTACATACTGGTGAGGATACTCAGATGTTTGTGGTTGTTCAGTCATTTCAGTTGTATCTGACTCTTCAAAATCCCATTTCTTGGCAGATACTGGAGTGATTTGCCATTTCCTTCTCCAGCTCATTTTACAGATGAGGAAACTGAGGCAAAGAGAGGGAAGTGACCTGCCCAAGGTCACACAGCTGACTGAGGCTTCATTTGAACTTAGGAAGATGAGTCTTCCTGACTCCAGGCCTGGGGCTCTGTGCACTATGGCGCCACCTAGCTGCCCCACTTGGTGTTCAGATGCTACCATTGAATATATTCATTTGGTACCCTCATCTTCCTACCAGCAACACACACACACACACACACACACACACACGCACACAATCAACCAATGCTGTCGAATGCCTAACTGACACGGCTTGTGCTCAAGTCTAGACCAAATTTTCTTCACTTTTCCTCCCCAGGAGCAAAGTCCATTGTCCCAGTCCCCCTCAGACTCCTCTCCAACCCTAACCTAGACTAAGAATGCAGCCCCTTTTCTCTAACACAGGCAGCAGGTGATCTTAACTACTGAAAAATGAGGTCCCTGAAAATTCAGAGGAGTCAGTCTACTGTGCGGGGAAGGGGAGCAGTCCATCTAGGCTTGCTTTGGATCAAAGGCTGCAGATAAACCCGGCAAACGGCTGGACCTCAGCAGACTCCCTACCAGGTCCTCTTTGGGCTTCGTGCTGCTGAGGCAGCCTCCATTAGTGAAATGAGCTCTGAGTGTGGAGAGGGAGGATCTGGGCTTAAATATCCACTGGTGACTTATTTAGCACCTGCGTGATCTTGAGCAAGCCACAGGCTCCCTGGGCTTCAGGTTCTTCATCTATAAAATAAGGAGGTTGGACTCGGTGGTCTCTCGGGTACTTTCTAACACTTACATCAATGATCCTATGGTCCTGCACCTCTTCTACTTTGCTTGTTTCTCTGACCTGTCTCACCAGTCTCAGCTCAGCCTCCAGGTCTGCTCAGTATTGCTAAGCCCAGTTATCTGATGAATACACGCTTTCCAGGATCCCGGCACTGCCCCCTGAGCTTGCCTCCTTCGAGAGATGTGGAAGACCAGACACGTGACGGATGGCCCAACCTTCTGATCACAGTCTTGAGCACTAAGGCCCAAACCACCAGATCCTAAATTCTGGGACAGAGCATCACTGGCCAGGTTGGTCCACAGCATGCTCTCCCGTGCCAAGGCTCATTCTCGGGCATAATACACCTCTTATATACCCTCACAGGCATAAGACGCACACCGACATCTCCCTCCAACATACACAGATACAGTACACACGCATACCCTTGCACACTTGTACAATTGCGTCCAAATCATTCATGGGCACACAGTGGCAGGTATAACGCATACACTGATTCCCACATACATCCACACATACATGCAAACATACACAATCATAAGTACAGAGGACACATATAGCCTCACATATGTAAATCACACCCCCTTACCACACATATACATATATCCTTATACTTGCACATAGATTCACTTAGTAGACGTGTCTGTTTCTAGAGGCTGCTAGGTGATACAGTGGACAGGGCTGGTCCTGGAATCAGGAAGTCCTAAATGTAATCTGGCCTCACACAACTGTGATTCGGTCACTTCAGGCATTTCCGACTCTTTGTGACCCTTTTCTTTGGCAAAGATACTGGGGTAGTTTGCCATTCCTTCTCCGGCTCATTTTATAGATGAGAAAACTGAGGTAAACAGGGTAAAGTGACTTGCCCAGGGTTACACAGCTGGTACGCCAGATTTGAACTCAGGTCTTCCTGACCCCAGACTTGCCACTCTATCCACTGAGCCGCCTAGCTTCCCTCAGGCAATTACTAGCCACCTGGTCACTTAACTTCTGTTTGCCTCAGTTTCCTCAACTGTAGAAATGAGAATAATAACAGCGCCTACCTCACAAGGTTGTCGTGAGGATCAGTATTTGTAAATAGAACTTAGAACAGTTCCTGACACACAGTAGGTGCCATATCTTTACTCCCTTCTCCTTCCTTCTGGCAGGCAACCCCCTAACAGGTCATCTCGGCTATTCCTTCATCAGAGACACTGATCCTGCTCTGCCTCTGCTCAGACATTTAGCTGCTCCTCTACTTCAACTGATCTTCCCCTGGCTCCACTGGCACCGCTGATTTCTTCAACCCCCTGGCCTTCTGCTTGAGCCCACTTTGCTCCTTTCCTCAACCTACAAGGGCTTCTGAAATCAAAGTCCCCTTCACACCCAAGAGAGGGCAGACAGCACCCTGGGAAGCAGCGAGGGTCTCTGTAGATGGAGAACCCACTGACTTCTCTAAAGGTTGCTGTTACCACTGCTGCTTCATGGGACACTGGGCACTAAGGGATTAGAATCATACCCTAAAGAAGCAGCTCTGCTCCTGGACCTCCTGTGAGCATCCGAAGTCTCTTCTAGCATCTCCTACTTACTTGGCAGCAGCTCTAGGGTTCCCATTGGTCAACAAAGAGCCTCAGGGACGTCCGTGTCCTTAGGGTCAGAGACAGGGAGCATCAGCATCTGCCACGGTGGCTCCAGGACCAGCCAAGAAGCTCATATCAGGAAAAACAGAACCTACTAGGAGGCCCTCGGTGTCTATTAGAAAAGCACTAGCTTTGGTTGATTTTAGGAAAATGTGGAAAGACTTGATGAAATAATGAAGAGCAAAATGAGCAGAACCAAGGGAATGCTGTACACAGGAACAGCAATATTGTTCTAAAGACAATTTTTGAAGGGCTAAGTCATTTTGAGTATTATAAATACTCAAAACTACAAAGGACCTATGAAGGAAGATGCTATCCTCTTCCAGAGAAAGAGCTGATAAACAGAAGTACGTATAATATGATTTTACAATATACATTTTCATGCCTAGTGGTAGCCTCTATGGCAGGGCGGGGAGGGAGGGAGAAAAAGTGCACAGCAGAGAACAAAAGAAAACTTAGAAGGAAGCAGAGAAAAGCAGGTTAGCTTTGAGAATGACGTGCAGAATTTATCACACAGTTTTCCAAAAAAAAAAAAAAAAAAGGAAATAGTGTTAAATGGAAATTCATAGTTTTATATTGAATCCTCTTTTATGTGTACTGTGCACATGGAAATGGTTTTTTGTCTTTTTGTATTTAAGTTCAAAATGAATTTTTAAAGTTAGTAAAAGAAAAAGGAAAAAAAAACCAGCTTCAGCTTCCGCCTGACCTTTCCCTTGATCAATCAATCCATGAACATTTATTAAGTGCCTACTATGTGTCCAGCACTGTGCTAAGTGCTGGAAAAAGCAAGAAACCCTTCAGCAGTTCAGGAAGGGAGGGGAAGCCTCCATTGTAACCTAAGATACCTGGAGTAGGATTTCAAGGAAAATACCCACTACAGAAGTTCAGCCTGGGATGTGAACAGGTCTGTGTCAAAGAACAGACAGCCTCCCTTCGGTGGCATTAGCCCAGGGCATTAGAGAAGCTTGAATTTAGTCATGCTTTGAATAATGGCTAGCATTTATACGTTGCTTTAAGGTTTGCAAAGAGCTTTACATATGACATCTGATCCTCACAACAACTGAGAGGTGGGTGCTATTATCATCCCCATTTTATAGAAGAGGAAATGGGCCAAGACAGATTAAGTAACTTGGACAGGGTAGCTCTGCACCATGCCACCTAGCTGTCTAAACTTAATCCAGTTTCTTGTAGGAAAGTAGTACAGCATTAACAAAGACTTTATCCCACTGATACGAAAGTAGTAGCCCTCATAAGTCAATGTCCCTCATAAGCCAAGTATGTGAAGGATAGAGTCCAGAAAGCAGTCAAAACATAGCAGTATGGTGTCACAGAGACCTGGGTTCAAATGCCTCTGATGTATGTGGGCTGTGTGGCCTTGGACAAGTCACCTGACCTCTCAGGGTACACTGACAGCTCTCTAACAATCTAAGTCACAAAGCAAAGGCAGATCTGCTTTGGCAGAGGGAGTTTCCTACCCTGATAACATCATGAGCATGGTCTTTAAAATTACGGTAATGATAAAAGCAGCTCACATTTTGATGGCATCTTAAAAGTTCCAATGTACTTCCCTCATAACCACTTTGGGAGTTAGAGAGTGCAAATATCATCATTCCCCTTTATAAAAGAAGAAACAGAATTGTTTAAAGATTTGCCCAGTTAGACTACTGGGAAGCAATGGTGATATATATTTATATATGTACTTGTTGTCTTCCCATTGGAATTTAAACTCCTTGTAATTAGAGGTTGTTTCATTCCTTTGCTTGTTTATAATTTTTTTAATTTAGAATTTTATTTGTTTGTTTTTATAGACTCTGTCTCCTTATGTGACCCAGGCTGAAAATTCAGAGATGACTCATGAGCTCAATCCCACTATTAATGGACACAGGAATTTTGACTTGCTTCATTTCTGACCTGGCCCAATTGCCTGTCCCTCCTCAGGCAATCCCCACTCCTAAGATCTAATCATATGAATATCTGTCTCAGTTCTGACACTTCGTCAGCAGAGCCCACTGCAGTTTAGAACCCCTGAGCTCAAGAGATCCACCAGCCTCAGCCTCCCCTGTGATGGTGGGAAGTACAGGCATGCATTGCCATACTTGGCTTCATCCTTGTATCTCCAGTATTTAGCACAGTGCCTGGCATGTAACAAGTACTTGATAAAATGCCTGTTGACTGATTGGTTAATTAAACCCAACTCTCCTATCTCCGGGTCCAATGCTTTTTCCACCATACTACCTAAAGTAAAGAAAGGTTACAAAAGATGGTTATAATATGGACTGCGGATGAAGCTGATGGCAAAAAGTCACATATCATGTTCAGGCAGTCGGTGAAATAGTATAAGGGGAGATGCTCAGGGATAAAGCAAGGTAGGCATTGGTACAAGCAGGCAGAGGAAATTGTCAGACTGTAAACTCTGACCACCATGGGTGAGTTTGGAAATTCCAAGTAAGCCTTTGATCTAATCATCTTCTTTGGAAGAGAAAAGTAAGGCCTGACAAATAATGGGGAAGGGGAGAAGGGAGTAGAGAAAGAGAAGAAAAGTTAAAAATCACTGAATAAAACCAGACAGACACTTCAATAGCTGAAGGTTAATTAACTCCGAGAAAGGTCACAGACTGTCTTAGGAATGTCTTCAGCCTTTCCCTAATGACTAGATCTGCAGGGTAGGGGAAAGACAGTGAGACTATAGCTTGAGGAAATTCCAAGAGCCCAGTGATGTGACAGCTTCTGACAACAGCCTATAATGAGAATTTTTTAATTTCTTATGATTAATTTTTATTATTCAGTGCTCAGGGCCATTCCTCTTGTCATTTCTGATTAACTAAAAGCCTATTTTCTGTTAATATTAACCTCACCTGATCAAAACCTGACTTTTGGAATAATAATATTAAGGGAAGACATTTGATATTCTTGAGATAAGAAACCAAATAAGAGAAAGAGAGCAGTACAACATCTTTAAAACCTCCCCAAAATATTTTATTGGGGGAGAATTTCCCTGACGTCAAGTCTTTGTGACATGTGAATCCCTTTCTCTCAATTAGTCCGTTATGACTTCTTCACAATGTAGCCTTGTGGTTTTGTTAAGTGTAGGATTTTGCAAACAGTGGTTAATCTGTAACCTGACTTAATTTACCTATAGAGTCGATTTAACTAGGTTTGTTTCCTTAGCGGATGTATGAGATTGTGACTACTCAACTAAATCTGTTCAACTTTTATGACATTAAAGGAAGCGTGGGATTATGAATCAGTCTTTAACTTTTATGGCCTAAGTGGAATGCACAAGATTGCAATATGTAAAAAATTTATTTCTGTCACTATGACATAATTTTGTCTATAAGAGGTCTTATTAGAATCCTAATTTTTGTTCAGGTTTATTTTTTTTGGGTCAGAGATATGAACCCATGCTTAAACATAATAAAAACTAGGTTTTTACCTCTGTAATTTCTGCAATGAGGTAGATAGATTTTGGCAGTAGTTACCCGCACATAAATTCAAAAAGGGATTACTTCTTCAATAACAATCCTAATCCCAAGACTGAGGAAGTTTGAGACTTCATTAAGTAGACAGAAAGTTTGGTCATTCAACAGATGGAGTCAATCTCCGGTTACATCTCTGGCTGAATTTTTTACACAACTCAAGACAAGGATGCAGCTGTAAGGTGAGGGCTGTTGTAAACTTAGGCAAAGTAGTGAGCCAGGAGATCGACAGGAAGCAGTTTTATTCTACGAGGGAGATGTGTCTAGAAGCCCCTAAAGGTGGAGTGGAGAATGAGGGCAAGCTGGAGTCAGATCCAAAGGACAAAATGATTCTATCCTAAAAAGGGGGACATCATAGGTAGTGAGCTGGGCTCATAGGGGACAGAAAGAACATGTCAGCACTGAGAAGCCACCAAAGCTAGAATAATGATTAATAATAATGATGATGATGGTGACGGTGATGATGGTGATGACGGCGATGATGACGATGATGGTGATGATAGTGATGATGACGGTGATGATGACGATGATGATGGCAATGATGACGATGATGGTGATGATGACGATGACGATAGCTAACATTTAAATAGTGCTTGAAAGTTTGCAAAGCATTTCACACATGTATCTGATTTGATCCTCATTAACAAACCTGTGAGGCAGATACTACTATCATCTCTATTTTATAGAAATGAGGACACTGTAGCTGAGAGAAGTGTGCCTCATGTCACACAGCTAGTTACGATCTGAGGCAGGATTTGAATCCAGGTCTTTCTGACTCGCAGATCCAGCACTCTATCCACTATGCCATCTAGCTGCCCAACATCTGGTACTGGTTTTATTTAAGACAGAAACAGGTATCAAGCTAGGAATACAGACTCATAGAATCTCACAGTTAGAATGAGTCTCAAAAGGTCATCTCCAACACAGACCTGGGCAGAAAGTCTTTCTACTACATCCTTGACAAGCGGTCATCTAGCCTCTACCTGAAGACTTTCCTTCATGGTGCAATCACTACCCACTGAGACTGTCCACTCCACTTTGCCTGGTTTCAGTGGTTAGGAAGCTGTTCCTTGTATGCATTTAAAAAATTCTCTCTTGCTAAAACTTCCACCAAATGATCCTAGTTCTTCCCTTAAACAGAACAACTCTCATCTTCCTTCCATATTAATAGCCCTCAAAAACTTGAAAAGAGACAATATATACTCTATAAGTCTCTTCCAGGTGAAATATCTCCCGTTCTTTCAACTAGACTTCCTAAGACATGGTCTCTAGTCCCCTCACCATCCCTGCCTTCCTCTAGACTAAAAGATGGTAAATGATAGGCCAAAGACCAAATTTTACCAGCCACAATAGAGGCCCACAAGTTAAGAATTGCTTTTACATTTTAAAATAACGTTTTATTGAATTTTTAAAATTTAAAATTATTGAATGTAAAAATTAAAATGTAAAAACTATACTTAGCTTGAGGAGATATATGAAAACATATAGGCATAATCTATATTAAATCACTTGCCTTCTCAAGGAGGGGAGACAGGAAGGAGGGAAGAAGATGGAATTCAAAATTTAAAAAAGAAACAAATGTTAAAGCTTTTTGTTTACATGTAATTGAGAAGAAAAATAAAATAAAAATTAAATAGAAAACAAAACAAAACAAAAACAAAAACATACAGATAGCCATCCTGTTGTTGTGTGTTTGTTCCTAGTTCTCAAAGAGGACCATGAATTCAGGGAAATGAAGACATGATTTGCAGTTGACTTTGATTTGAGTAGGGAGGGCTGTGCAAGGTCACCAGCCTCACTTTCTCCTCCAGAGCCATCTGGGTCTGGTAGCCTGATATTCACCAGGAGGACTGAAGATGGCCCACGATGCATTGGGAGACCCTGGACCTTTCAGGCTAAGGTCTTTTCAGGGTCTCACTTTGAGTGAAGTAATGCCCATTCAGGAAATAGACCTCTTTAAGAAGTTAATCAAGGGATGGCCCCTTTAATCAAAACTCAAATAAAACCCCAAAACTGGGAGGGCAAGACCCTCAGGGTTCCTGGCCAAAAGAGAAACGGTTACTCTTTGGTACGTACATTCACTATCCAATCTATGAGCTCCAGATACCTAGAGATACGAATAAGACCAAGAAAACTGTCCCTGCCCTAAAGTAGCTTACAATCTAATAGGGAGAGACAATACACAAATGGAAGCAGGAAAAAGGTGGATAGAAAGGATCCTGAGGGACACCTAGGGTGGGCACATTTGTACCCTTACTATATAGGACACTGTCCAGCATATTATATTTGTTGCTGTAGTTCACTTGTTTTTCAGTCATGTCTGACTCTTCCTGACCCCATTTGGGGTTTTCTTGGCAAAGATCCTGGAAGGGTTTGCCATTTCCTTCTCCAACTCATTGTACAGATGAGGAAACTGAGGCAAGCAGGGTTAAGTGACTTGCCCAGAGTCACACAGCTAGTAAGTGTCTGAGGCCAGATTCGAACTCAGGAAGATGAGTCTTTCTGACTCCAGGTCCAGTGCTCTATCCGCTGCTACCCCTAGCTGCCCTCTAGCATATAGTAGGTGTTTAATAAATAATTACTTGTTGATTGGTTATCATTTGTCCCTCTTTCTTGACCTCAGTTTTCTCATCTTTAAAAAGAGTAGGTTGATATAGATAATCTCTAAGGGTCCGGCTCATCCTGTGTGTGGTTTGCAGACCACTGTCTAGAAATAGTCCAGTTTTTCCTCACTCCTAAACATTTAACACCCAGAACTGAATACAATACTCCTAATGTAGCTGACCTAGGCAGAGAAGAGCAGGACTAAGCTTTCCCTCATCTTGGAGACCTCACCCCTACCAATTCAGGCTAAGATCTCATTAGCTTTGTTGTGCCATGGCCTCCAGATTGAGTTCTCAGGCTACTTAAGCCTCCAGATCTTCTACACATGAGCTCCCACACTTTGTGCTTGTGTGGTTGATTTTTTGAACTCAAGGGTAAGCCTTTGATAATATTAAATTTCATAGGGATAAATTCAGATTTGGCCCACCATTCTTTCCAGCCTCTCAAGACTTTTTTTTTTGTGATCCTGCCATCCAATATGTTAGCTATTTTCCCCAGCCTTGTGTCATCCACATATCTGAGAAGCATGCCATTTATGCTCTCATCCAACTCATTGACAAAAGGGTTGGGGCAGTAAGCACACAAAGACTGATCCCTGAGGTACGTCACTAGAGACACTCCCCTCTTCCCCCCTACAAATACTGACATTGAATCAGCCTGATTCCACAGAACTGTACTTTTATCAATTCTACATCTCTTCATCTTCTCCACGAGGATAGCAGTAGAGGGAGAGTCCATCAAATGCTGTGCTGAAATGCAGGTATCCAAAATCTATGTCATTCTCCCGATTTACTAGTCCTACCAAAGAAGGAAATGAAGTTGGTTTGGCATGAGCTGTTTATGATGAAGCCAGGCTGGCTCTCAGTGAACATTCCTTCCCTTTCTGGAGGTTCACAAAATTTGCCATGAATTGAAGTCAAACTTAATGGACTATCTTTAGAATACTCTATCCAACTTGTTTGTTTAAAACTTGAGGAACTTGGGTGGGGGATGGAAGAAAGGTGAAAAGCATTGATTAAGCACCTACTATGTACAAAGCATTCTGCTTTACAAATAGTATCTTATTTGATCCTCACAATAACCCTGTGAGGTAGGGAAGGGTGTCAAAATAACTAGTGTCTGAGGCTGGATTTGAGCTCAGGTCTTCCTGATTCAAGGCCCAGGGCTCTCTTTCCCCCTAGAGGCCTTAGGGATCTGCTCTCTTCACTATTGTACCACCTTTACAAATTCCCATAATTTGCCAAAGAAAACTCAGTAATTGGTCCTTTCAGTGTCCTGGAATACAGGTTAATCCAAGTGACCTGAGAATCCTGGGAGCACTGAAGCTCTCTCTTCTCATCACATCACTTATTTTGGGTTTTACTTCACAAAATCAGAATCCTAGAATTTCAGAGTTGAAGGGGACCTCAGAGGCCATGTAGCCATGCCATAGCTGAATGGGAATCTCCTTTACCATACTATACTATCTAACCTTTGCTTGAAGTCCCTGAGTGAGAGTGAACCTCCTAAGGCAGCCTGTCCTACTTCTGGATAACTCAGATCAATCAATAATCATTTATTAGGCCCCTATTATATGTCAGGCACTGTGTTTAGTGCTAGGGATACGTAAAAAGACAAAAGATGGTACCTGCCCTCAACAAGTTTATGATCTAATGGACTCTACCTGTTCTGAAGGTTTTTATCCCATCAAATGTGAATTTGCTTTTCTTCAACTTCTACCCATTGTGGCTGGTCCTGTCCTCTGGAGCCAATTCTTTGTTAACCATTTTTGTTCCACCTTTCCCAGACTGAGGATAATTCTCCTTGATAGGGAAAATAGAAGCAGAATAAGGTTTGACAATTTCTGCCTTCTTCCCCTTGTCCTTTATCGTGATCCTACCTACCCTAAGTAACTCATTAAGATCTCATTAGCTTTGAATCATAGGCCACAATGCTGGAATATTTGCAAAGATCAGAGAAGCAATGTGGTGGAGCAATGATCCTGTAGGGAACATCTCTTCTTCATCTTTCCTTATGCCCCAATAGCTTAAAGTGCCCTTTTTGTTGTTCTTATCATCCACTGGCACCTTCATTTGGAGAATTAAGTTAGCATTAAGGCAAGTCAAGAATTCATCAGATACCATATTTTTGGCACTGGGAAAGTTTCATTAGATGATGTAAGGTTAATGAGGAATAAGATCTCACCCACCCATCAATAGGCCTCACGTGGGGCCCATTAAGGGAAGCTTGCTTGCTTGTAGGAAGGCTTACACACCTTCTGTTAATTTCCAATTAGGCACTGAGCCTAAAGAGTATATATTCTGAGAGGTGAGCTTTTGCTTTGGGGGCTTGTTTATGAGAAAGATGTTGTGATTCCTTGGTTTGAGACTCTGAGTGGCGGTGTGTTCAGAGCTCCCTGACTCCTCAGAGGCAGAGGCTCTCTCGATTCAGTGGTGCATGTAAAGCTTTGATTCAGGCAGTAGAGCCCTGTCTGTTGGTCTTTATTTCTCTGTTCTGTATTACTATCTGTTTTTTATGTAATTAAAAAAGATTATTGATCCCTGGAACAGCTCTCTCCTTAGTAAAGCAGATAAAAGAACCTGCACTAGCAGCCATCCTAGGTATGCCAGCGTGGTTGCCACAGATGACCAGATAATTGAAATAAGTTCCCATCATTACTTTGTGTGTATGTATGTACATAATAAACCACATATATTCATATATACACATACGCATATCTATGTATATGCATACACATATATACACATATAAAAAATACATACACACATATATAGTCACCGCTATACTGTGCCTCCATATCAAGTCTGTGATCCATTCTCCTCACTTAACTATTTCCTGCTTCTGTCCAAGTGGTCTATAGTCTACACCAGCAATAATATCACTTCTATTTCTATCTCAGCTGATCCTTGTTCAAATGTTCTCCAGCGTTCTTTCCCCTCCAATTCCTAGACTTCCTTAAAAGAGTTTATCTCCTTGATGTAAAGGAAGGTATTTCAGGCCTTGGAAAGTCCATTAACATCGTCATGTAGCTTACTTTGCCCTATTTGCCTCTAGAGATTTTAGCTCCTTGAGGGAAGAGCAAGAGGAGATGGCGATATTAGGCATTGCGCCCCATGTAGATTTTTGAAGAGAGAACAATAGCCAGGCTGTTTCTCGTATCTAGTTTCTGGGCCTCCATTGGCCTTAGGAACCATTAAGTGTCCATCTTTCCTAATGGGAGGGGGGCTTCAAGACAGACAAGTGTTTGAGCCTATGGTTTCCAAGGTGAAAGAGACTGAAAACTGAAAGAGCTGGACACAAGAGGGGCTCCCACAGGTACAACCTATCTCCTGGAATCAAGGAGAGAATGCAAGTAGCCTCTCCTATACCTGAGTTGGTACAGTTTGGAGGTGAATGAACCAAACCAACCCCAGCAAGAGTGAAAGAAGTCTCGTGGACTTCAAGCCAACATACTTATTATGGGTTAGGACTGTGTCTCCCCACACTTTGTGCTTCACCTAGGATCTGGGATGTTTACAGCCAGATAAAGATTCTGATAGTCCTGGATACCAGATTTTGGCTGGGGAGAAAATACATGCCAAAGTGAACGGGTATTTTCTTGTCCGGGAAACAGCTGGACCTGTGATCAGATGGAATGTTTAAACTATATTACATGTGAGTGATGCTTCTGTTTTTAGTATTCTTTTTTTTCCCAATCCAATTAAATGGCTTACTAAATTAATGACCCTTCAAAGCTGACTGACGTAACATACTATGAAGAAAGAGGAGTAACCAGTGGGTATAAGGGCATAAGCCAAGAGGCGGAATACATTTTACTCCTTGACAGACACATTAAAATCCTGGGAAATGTGTAAGAGGGCAGAGTGCCAATAGATATCAATGGCCACCATATATCTGGGTTCTAACAACTTTAAAGGACTTTCTCCTCAAACTTTCTCCTCTCTTCCTGACTTCTCTGTAGTCAAGGTGTCTACCTTCCTCCTAGTCGTCCATGCATGAAACCTCAGCTTCTGTCTCACCTTGCCCCATTCCCCCCAAATCTAATCTGTTGCCAAGGCCCATAGATTTTACCTTAGTAACAGCTCTGGTATGTGCCCCCTACTCTTTTCTGACACTGCCACCACCCTGGGGGCAGACCCTCATCTCCTCACACCCGGAACATTTCAATAGCCTGGTGGTCTCCCCATTCCATTCCATGCTCCACTCAACTGCCAAAGTGATCTTCCTAAAGAACAAGTCTGACTATGTCACTCCCCCATCCCTGACTTTAATGACCTCTGGGATCAAATATAATTCTTTAGTTAGAATTCAAAATCCCTTATAACCTGCCTCCTCTTTCCCTTTCCAACCTTCTCATACCTTACTCACCTCCATGTACTCTATAATCCAGTGTCTTTGGCCTCTCACAAGACACTTCATCTCTGGGCATTTTCTCTGGTTCTCCTCCATACCCGGAATGCTCTCCCTCCTCACTTCTCCTGGCTTTCTTCAAGCCCCACCTAAAACTCTACCTTCTACGGGAAGCCTTTCCCAATTCCCCTCAATTCTAGTGCCTTCCCCCTGTTGATTGTTTTTAATTAGTCCTGTCTAGATCTTGTTTGCACAGTTTTTTGCATGTTGTTTCCTTCATTAGACTGTGAGCTCCTTGAGGGCAAGGACCATCTTTTGCCTTTCTTTGTATCTCAGCACAGTGCCAGGTGCTTAGTAGGCGCTTAATATCTCACGACTAAGGGCAAAACAATTGACCGTACGCTCCCACAGCTCCGCCTTGTGATTCATAAAAGGGAGCTCATTACAGTTTTCTTTTTTTCTGTCTAGACCTTGTAAATTTTTTTTGTGTGAGTCTATCTGGTACAGCTTCCTGTACCAAATTCCTGTTGGACTAAAACTTTTTTTTTGTTTTGCCTTTTTTGCTGCTTTTAGACTTCATTGATAGTTCAAAAACTTGTTGTTTCTATAGAGATTCCATTCCTCAATAGAAGAGCAACATTTCATTTACCTCGACTTCTATGCCTTTGCTTCTAATTTTATTCCACTGCTGTGCTGCATTGCTTGTTACTGTTAGATGGTTGTGCGGACAAGGATTCCCATTTACCAAAGTGCTGTGTGTGACTTAAGCAGGGAGATCAGCAGAATGGATGCATCATGCTGAAACACTGGCATATAGAGTGAACTTGGAGCCTCCCAGGGAGCCCCTATTTTAGGGGTACCCTATTGATGTTGATGACAAAGTCCCTGAAAGCAGCATATAGGGTGCTGCGAACAACTTGGGGAGATGTGAAGGACTAATTAAAATCCTGCCTATGTTCTGCAAATGAGTAGAATTAGTGGTGCATTCCAGCATCCCTGAAAAGATGAGTCGTTGGAAATACCTAGAAATACCCAGAAGTTGATCACTAGATATTCTACTGAGGATAAGAAGTTGCTTAAAAGTCTGTACCCTGAGGGAAGAGAAGGATTGTCTATAGATGGACTGTAATGTCTTTGGGGGAGGGGGAAGAGACTGTCCCCTCATAGCAGCAAGAGATGGACATTAGACTATATTCCTACTGGTGCTGGTGACCCACTACCCCCAAGCTTCTCAGGGAAAACCACACACCTGCCTGAGAAGGAATCATTTGGGTCCTAGGTAAGATAAGCCAGTGAGATACTGTGGCACCTGCAGGGGACTGATATGGACAAGACTAATTTAGAAAAGTCTTCAAGGTCCAGAATTTGATCTCACACTCGGTCTGAATCATAGGCCGCAATGCTGGAACACTTGCAAAGATCAGAGAGGCAATATGGTGGAGCAGTGACCCTGTAGGGAGCCTATGTCCAGTTTATTAATACCTAACAACATAAAGGGGGAAAATCTTCTCTGATTTTGTGCTATTTATGAACAGGCTTCTCCGTAAGTTAGGAGTTAGACGATGAAGATGAAGATGATCCGATCCAAGTGAGCTGTGGTTTGCTGGGTGAGAATCTGTCAGTGCACCCAGCTGGTCCTGAAGGGGAAGGAAGTAGATTGTATATGACCAGTGGATACAGAGATCAGAATGATTTGAAGAGAAGACAGAGAATGGGAAAGAGGATTGCAACAAAGAAAAATGCCTTCAACTGGCTCCAAAACATATTGTCATGTATAGGCCATGGAGGCCAAGTGAGAAGCCATCCCTATCACCCAGACTCCAAGGCAGATGGACATAGAAAGTCTGCTGAAACATAGAATAATGAATAGAACAGCCTGTACCAGAAGGACAAAGGGTGCAGGAAACAGAGGATATGGTAGCCTGAATGAAGACAGACCACCAGCAGCAGGGTAGGCTATGGCTGAAGACAGGGAGATCTGTGTTTTTCAGTGGTGTCAAAACTCACATAGAGAGGGATCTCTGCCCTCAGCATATTGACTTAGAAAACCATAAATTAGCATTATCTAGGACATGTATTTTTATTTATTTTGTTAAACATTTTTCAATTACATTTTAATCTGGTTCTGCACTTGAAGTATTTTGGGCTGCCTGAGGGCCTGTGACTTTGACATCTCTGGTCTAGATGGACATGGGCATGCTGAATACATGAGAGGCAAATGGAGCCCCGGTTCAGCAGAAACTGATGAAATGGCAGTGGGGTTGGGAACAGGGATCCCAGAGAACCTAAGGAGCGCTTCCCCTGCAACCATCCCTAAGTTCATCCCACTTGGGTGGAATGCTGGACTTCAAAACTTGTGTTAGACATTTACTAGCTGTGTGACCATGGGCAAAGTCACTTAACGTCTAGGTACCTCATCTTCCCCAGCTGTATAATGAGAGGGATGGTCTTGATGATCCCTAAGGTCCCCTTCAACTCTAAATCTATGATTCTATGACTTAACTGACCTGGTGAACATCCCTGAAGTGTCAGCATTGATCAAGGACAATAACTGCCTATTCAAAATATTAACAGAATAATGCAGGCAACGATGCAGGTCACAATCCACGTGGCCCCTTCACCTCACCAACATTCCAAAGGAATCTGAATTTGGTGACTCATCAGTGCCCGAGGAACAGAGGGATTAAGGAGTGAACATCATGGTCTGTTCTCATTGAAGGAGCAGGACAAGGTGTGTGCTCATGGAGCACGCAACCCAACTTACTGTTTCAAGAGCCATCTGAGAAGGTTGCCCTCTGTGAGATAGAAGATCTTCAAAACCATCTGACCATGTGGATTGTGTTCGTCAATAGCATCATCAGGGCGTCCTGTAGTTCATATACCTCCTCCAAAATGGTGGGACAGAAGAAGACTAGAAAGATCCAGAGGTGCACTTTCGAATAAGAGAAGAAAAGTAAACCAGTATACTGTACTACAAATTTAAGATGCCTTGGACTGTCTGCCAGGTAAGCCACTGGTTTTCAGCCCTGTGCAGAGGATATATTATTAGAATCCAGTGGTAAGAGAAGACAGCCTTCATATGCCTAACAAGAGTCTACTGATTTGAGCATATGTCCCCAGGAATCTTTAGGTCATCTACTACTTTTCAATAGCTTATGGAGAAGATGGTTGGGAACATGACCTACCTAGAGGTATTGGTATACCTAGAGAGTGTCATCATCTTTGGAGAGACTTTTGGAAGAATGTGAAAAAATGAAACAAGTGTCACATCAGCTGGAAGATGTTGGCCTGAAGCTGCCAATGAAGAAGTACCAGTTTTGCAGCTCCTCTATTTAGTATGTGGGTAACATAGTATCTCAACAGGGATCGCGTTCCGACCCAGATTAGAGAGAAAACATTCATTAGCTGGCCACATCCAAAGAGCTTCAGGAGCTAAGAACTTTTCTTGGATTTGGTTACTAACAAAAATTTTGTGAACAAGGTATAAGGGTATAGGTACAAGCATAGAAGAAATGTATGGTGGAGATTGAGGTCTTAACCAAAGTCTCAGAGGAGTCAGCATCGAGCATTTCTACTGGCTACATAAAATGCCACGAGAACGATGTTACAGGCTTAACTCCATACAAGCTGATATTTGTATATATAAGTCACAGTTGCCTATTGATCTGTTCTTTGGAATCTCAGAACATGGGGAAGCCATACTCCCAAGCTGGCTGAAGGAGGCCTCTCACTCTAGCTGTGGCCTCAGCTCAGAAAGATTCTGATGGATGTGGCACTCAAGTTCCTTTCCATGTTCTTCAGCAATGGGACAGCATTAAGAAGTCTTGGTATGACAGGGGCACTTATAACATCAGACCCAGAGAAAGCTTCCCCATAGGAAAGAAACTTGGATAAAGCACCGGACTTGGAGTCAGGGAGGCCTGAGTTGGAATTCTGCTTTTGACACTTGCTAGCTGTGTGATCCTGGAGAATTCACTTCACCTCTCAGGCTCATTTTCCTCATTTGTAAAATGGGGATGATAGTAGCATCTATCTCCCAGGACTGTTGTGAGAAAACAATGCGATGATTATAGACCTAAGTCATTTTCCAAACTTCAAAGTATTATATAAATGTCAATAGCAATTACTATTAGTACTATAAACTAAGAAGATGGAAGATTAGATGACATGTCAGTCCACAGAACAGTTCCAAAGAGTGGTTAGACCCTGTGAAGAATGATCATTATCTCCATTGGCACAGGAAAAGCCTTTGACAAAGTACAATACTCACTTATGCTAAAAACCCTACAAAGTATAGGCATAGAGAGACCTCTGTTTAATATTATAAAAAGCATCTATCTAACACCAAAAGCAAGGATCATACGCTATAGGGATATGTTAGAACTCTTTCCAGTAAACGTGGGAGTGTAGCAAGGATGTCTACTCTCCACACTATTATTTGATCCAGTTCTAGAAATGCTAGCAACAGCAATAAGACAAGAGAAAGAAATTAAAGGCATAAAGATAGGTAAGGAGGAGACGACACTATTACTAACCGATGATGTTACGATGGTATACCTGGAAAATGCTTGGGAATCAGCAAAGACACAGAGATAATGAAACTTCATCAAAGTTGCAGGCTACAAAATAAACCCTCAAAAATTAACTGCGTGCCTACACAATAATTACAAAACCCAAGGAGCAATAATTAAATAACTACAAAATAATTACGAAATGCATAAAATATCTGGAGTTTGATCTACCACAGCACACGAAAGACTTGTATAGATTAAATTAGAAAGTGCTCCTTAAAAAAAATAAACAGCAACTTAAATAGCTGGAGGAATATTCAGTGCTCATGGCTAGGTTGTGCCAATATAACAAAAATGACAATGCTACCATGTTAGTTTACACTTTTAATACTGCATCAATCAAATTATCAAGAGGATGCTTTTAGAACTTGACCAAAATTTTAACAAAATTCCATTTGGAAAAAAAAAAGATCTAGAATAAAGAGGGAAATGAGGAAAAGAGATGGGAACAAAGTGGGAATAGTACTTCTAGACTATATTATAAAGCAGCAGGCATCTAAACTATCTGGTACTGGTTAAAAAATAGAGAAGTGGATCAATGGAATAGACTCGACCAGGGTGAATCAGAAACAATGCGACTCAAGAACCCAGTGTTGAATAAAGAGGCCCTGTGAAGAGATAGATCACAACCACTTATTGCCCTACTGAGAAGCTGGGTTAGTAGGAGGACAAGAGCGAAAGGAGAGTTAGCCAATGGAGCTCTGAGGAAGAGAGTCCATTCTTCAATTGCAGAGAGTCTCTCAGAGTGAGAGAGTAGTTTGGAAGTTAGATAGGTTTATCTGGGACTCAGGGGCACCTCTCTCCAGAGGGAGGAAAGAAGTCTAGCCCAGAAGAAGCCTCTTACCCAATATCCCAACTCTGCCAGGAGGCTCCCAGGAAACCTGGAGACAGAATTAGTCACCTTGGGCCATCTACATACTCAGGACAGGGGGTGTAGGCCGGCAGGCCTGAGGATGCTGACAGTCACCCTTCATACCCTACAGGTCAAGGCCACAGTAGAAATGCCAGGACCGTTGGGCTAGTGACCAAGGCAATTAATGATACTTCAAGAGCAATAGTGGGGGAGTGGTCCTCCATGTAGCTAGAGAGCATGTAATGTATAACCATGAAAATCTAGGTATTTGCTAGGCAGTATGCTTTTAATGCTCTATTATGTTTTGTTGATAAACATGCTGATATGCTAGCACTCACAGGCTGTTGTTATATGGACCTATATCACTTCTGCATCTGACCTCTGTGATGTGTATTAACTGCACACAATCCTGTGATGGGATGCTGTGTTACACATTTTGTGACTTTTGTTCTTGGTCTACTGATTGCAGAGTGATCAGCAATGTTATTCTTTTTTTTAAACATAGACCCATGCTTGCTGCATCCAATTCTAATAGGTTAAAGGTGAGGGACTTGCATAAATACTATAAAGGGTAGCTGGGATAATTACCTGTAGCTATGTCATAGCAAACTAATAGATGTTTATGATGCATGTAATTGATAGATGCTTATAATGCACGCTTACAGATGTCTCAAATGTACTTTGCATAATTTGTAGAAACAACTTTTTTTACTGGAAGCAGGCAAAAGAATGTAACAGAAGGCAGTTTAGCCCTTTGTCAGGCCACTGTCCATTGGACTTTCAGTTCCTTGAGGGCAGGGACCAATTTTTGCCTTTCTTTGTATCCTTAGTACAGTGCCTGGCACCTAGCAGGCGCTTTAAACAATTCTTATTGACTGACTGACATTCTGACATAGCTTCATTTGCCTTCTATTTGTAAAGAAGGCAGATAGACAGTAGTGATATTGGATACAGAATCATGCATGTACTTTTGAAGGTGGAGAGAAGAGAAACATGGGTTCCTACACTGGGTTCTCATCTCTAGGCTCCAAGCCAAGAGGCAAATTCTACTAGTCCTGGCTACTTTAGAAGCCTTTAAACATCAATCTTCCTAATGAAGGCAGGCTTCAAGGATAGATAAAGTAGCAGACTTTCAGAGCAAAGGAAAGCATGAAAGTGGAAAGAACACTGGGGTCACAGGACCCAAGTTCAAATCTCACTTTTGTCACTTCCGCGTGGGGTTGGGCAAGTTACCTGGGGCTCAGGTTCCTCACACATCAAATGAGAGGGGTGGACTGGGTGGCTTCTAAGGCCCTTCCCCTCCAGTTCTAGGTCAACTGCCCTACGAGTAGGGACCGAGACAGACAGAATAAGCAAGCTTCTGCTTGTTAATGTAGGTATTCCTTGGCATCGGGTAAGGGCTTAAACAGCCTTTTATATGCTTGAGTGAATAATACAGAGGCAGAAAGGAAAGGGGTCTTCTAGATTCACTTTTGGTGAATGAAGACTCACAAAATGAGTCTGAGGCGTCTCCCCACACCTTGTGCTGCACCTGGGAGCTGTTTCTATGCTTAGGGGATGAAGGCTTGGGCTGGGGAAGAAACATGGGCTAAACTGAATCTTCTGCCAGGAGCTGGACACGCAATCGAAAAGAATGTTTCTGTTGTTATTCGGTTGTTTCAGTTGTGTCCCACTTTCCATGTCCCCATTTTGGGGTTTTCTTAGCAAAGATACTGGAGTGGTTTGCCATTTCCTTCTCATTTTACAGATGAGGAAACTGAGGCCAACAGGGTTAAGTGACTTGCCCAGGGTCACGCAGCTACTAAGTGTCTGAGGCCAGATTTGAACTCAGGAAGATGAGTCTTCCTGATTCTAAGCCCAGTGCTCTATCCACTGCACCACCTAGCTGCCCCTCAAATGGAATGTACATGCTGTCTGTGTCTTAAGTGATTAACATTTCTGCTTTTATTGTTCTTTTTTTCTAATTCAGTTAAAACTGCTTACTAAATTAATGAACTTTTGTGGATGAAGGCAAGGGGAATGACCAGTGTAGAAAATAAGCTGAGAGATTCATTCTTCAACATGTTAAGAACCTGGAAGAGGGAGAACCCAGATGGGAGAATCAGTAGATACAGACAGCCTTCACACAAATGGCTCCTGCTGATGGCCTTGGAGGACTGAGCTGGCTCTTCACTCCTACGGCATTGCTGACGTTCATAATAATCTACTTTTGTCTTATATTTTCTGTTCCGTTTGAATCAGGTATACCCTTACAGAGCCATATCCCATGAAAACCATCCCACTAAGTGCAATGATACCTAGGAGGTTAAATTTGCCTCCTTGTACGGATTTTTCTAGTTTATCATATTTATCATCTACAGTTTCCCCATAGATATCTAAGACCAGATAGATGTTTTAGTGCTAACTTCATTCTTATATATTGTTTATCACAATATTGTACTGGCTCCAATATAGCTTGGCAGATTACATATAAATGTATATTCTATATGTGTAATTTTCTCTCTCTTTTTTCCCTTTTTCAGTTAAAAGCCTCCATGCTTAGATTTGCAAATTTCAGGCAAATATATATTTTATCGGTCTCATTAGGAATACTCCGATCCTGGCCAAGGGACCATCATTCCTAATAGTGTAAGCTATGGTCAAAATCTCAATTCCATCCTCAGATATTATCTCCTTAACCAACTTTTTCACTTCCCAAACTGACCCTCCCATGAAGCCCCCACCATCAATTTGGCAGTTAGGATGAAAAATACCACCATTGACCCTAAGGCATTCTATTTCTTACCTGGGAATTCATAATTCTGATCAAATGTATCTAGTCATTTAAGCTATAAACACACATCCATGAGCCCTCCCTCACTCAAATCAAAGCCAACTGCAAGTCGTGTCATTATTTCCTTGGTGTCACGGTCCTCTTCGAGAACGAAGGACAAACACAACAACAACAAACACACACCAGCCCAGTAGAGTCTCACAGGGCACTCAGTCGTGGATAATTACGCCCATGTGCCACCATGACAAACTGATGAAAATCAGACAGGCAGGACCCGGACAGGGACATTCGATACTTTTAGCATGTGGGGACAATGGGGGACAGAGGGTTTAAGCCTGAAGTAAGGCAACAGAATAGTGTGAAATAGATGAAGCTTGGAGTATTCTTCAACTGTTTGATTTTCTGTGAAAAAAACTATAAAGTTTCTCATGTGAGAAGTTTAATTCTGTTCCTAAAAAAAATTAAATTGTGTTCTTTCTTCCCCCTTTCAAATGACCTTCATTCATTATGTATATATTGTCTATGTACCTACTTACGTACATGTTGCCTCCCTCAGCTCCTTGAGGCCAGGGACTGTTTTTGCCTTTCTTTATATCCCAGCATTTAGCACAGTGCCTGGCACATAACAGGCACTTAAAAATGCCTGCTGACTGACTGATTAAAATCACCCCTGTACGGGCAAGATTTCCAAAGACTAGGTTGGAGAAATAAGCATCCTAGAGAAGCTGGGGGTGGGGGTGGGAAGTGGGGAAGACCCAGAGTCAGGCAGAGTTTTATTTAAAAAAAAAATCCCACCTCCTCCTCCAACTTACACATAAGGTAATGAGACAGGAATGGAAGAGGCAGGGAACAAGTATTTATTAAGCACCTACTGTGCGCCAGGCATTGTGCTAAGACCTTTGCAAATACTATCTCATTTGATTCTCAAAACTCTAGGAGGTAGGTGCTCCTACATTATCCCTACTTGAGGGAACTGAGACAGACAGAGGTTAAGTAACTTGCCAAGGGTCACACAACTAGGAAGTGTTAGATGCTGGATTTGAATTCAAGTCTTGCTATCTCCAGGCCCAGTGCTCTCTACCCACTGCGCCACCAGGCTGAGAGTAGCTGCTCTGGGGTTCTGCAGTACCGCTCCATTGTAGTTTCACGACAGATAAACCTGCTCATATACATTCCTGATAAATATTCCTATGTATATATAGACTAGCAGGACAACACACTGCCACGCATGTGAACTCGCTGTTCCTGCACACTCAGGTACCATACCAGGCTGGCTACTCCATTCCTCACTTTCGGGAGTGTCAGCGATGGGCTCGGCCTCCAGGCTCTTCCTTTCTTCTTGTTTCTCCTGTGGAAGATAAGCCTCTTCCCAGTTTCTAGGATGGAGTCTCTGCCCCAAGTGACATTTGTCAGCATAGCCCCCTGGACGCTCTTTCAAACATGTACCACCCAAAGAGCTTTAGACCAGTGGGCAGCCACAGATGGGGAAACTGAGGCCTCAAACACATCTGGTGTGTTAGGCTCAAGTCAGGCTCCCAGCTGCTGCCATGGGAGCAAACTGGACAACACTTTCTCTCTTTATTCCTCCACCCTGGCAATTCCCCAAAGCTGTTCCCGTACCCCACCCTCCCCTGTCCTCCAGTCCTTAGTACCCTCAAACCTCCAACACACACACACTTTTCTCCCCCCTTCGGGAAGAATAAGAATGTGTGACTCAGTAGCTACTGGTACCCAGGCCCTTAATATCCTCTTCCAACAGACTTTGCTGCTGCTGTTACTTAGGTGAGCCCAAGGACTCAGAGGATGCCCATCCTATAGAGCATCCCCATCTTCTTGCCAAGTCAAGCTATCAGCTCCCTGACAACAGGAGTGGGTCTAGTCCAACTGTCAACCCTTACCCCCCAGCCCATGGCCCTACACACACAAGGACTCCAATAAGCATCTTAACAAAGAGATGAAGGCACATGTGGCATAGTGGGTGCTCTAATCCCTGCCTGGGTCACCACCCTCATCGTCTTCTTCCTCTCTCCAGACCTTTCTCCTTACCAGAGGTTCAGACTCAGATTCCTCCTCAGAAGGGCTCTGATATTCCTTCCTCTTCCTCTTCTTCACAGGCTTCAGGAGCTCGGATGTGTTGGTGCTGCCCCCTGAGTTCTCCACAATCACAGACCTGAAGGAGGAAAGAAGAAACAGAGAGACCTGAGGGAAATTAGGGTCTTCTCTCTCTCCATAGGGCCCACACCAGGTCCCTAGTTCTTATCCCCTCAGAATACAGACACCTGGGGCTGCCTTCCTGCCCATTTCAACTAATTCCCTCCAGGATCCAATGAACCAAATGTCAGAATAAATGAATGGAAAAACATTTATTAAGAACTTACTACGTGCTAAGCCAGGGATACAAATACTTTGCACTCTCCCTGCCCTTGAGAAGTTTATGTTTCAGTGGGGAAGATGCACATATATGGGAGTGGAGGCCATAGTGGGGCCCTGGTTTCCTAATCACTGAGCTGGTGGGCAGTCCCTGGCTGAAGACCTAGATGTCTGAAAGGTTCTCTGGTGACCCTAGAAAGCCTCTCATTCAAAAAGAGGCTACAGGCCGAGTCATCTCTTGTATTTCCCAGCTCAAGTTGGGGGAGCCCTTTATCCCATCCTCCAGGTCCCCATTCCTCTTACCGTTCTTTGAATTGTCGATGGCATTGTTCACTGCAGAAACCCCTGATTTGCCCTGATACATTCTGACGCCCACACATGTGGCAATGGCCCAAAGTTTCCTCATCTTGGCGCCCCTGAGGGCATTCTACATCAGGACCAAAGGATGTGAGGTGGTTAGGGTCCCATAACTCCCTGCTCCATTCCTGGTCCCTGGGACCCTTAATCCACAGCCACAGGTGTCTCCATCTCCCTCCCTCCTCTAAGGTAAAAGGTGAACTTGGAGAGTCTTGAATTCAATGACCCAACCTCTCCTTCAATCCACCCCACCCCCCAAATGCCACACTCCTGCTCTGAACCTCTGATTTAAGCCCAGGGGAATCCCAAGCACAATGGATCCCAGGAAAAGGGAATCTGGACTCAGTAGCCAGGCCAGGAGCCTAACCGGGAAGGAGCCCCACAAAAGCCCCCCCCCACTTAGGAGCAGACAGAGCCTCTACCCTCTTCTCTGGCCCCAAGGCCCAGCATTCCATCTGGGGAATGCCCTACCCTGCATCTGGGAGGCAGCATCACCACCAACCACTGGGCCCTGAGGGGCTCTGTCTGGGTCCGAGTCTTCCCGGAGCAGCTCTGGGGAGGTTATCTTGTCTGTGCCCACCACTTTCAGCGTCCCATAGTCACTGATCCGCAGCTGGTGGAGAGAGGGGAGGGTAAGCTGGCGCCGATCGGCCCTCTTCCTTCTTGTTGCAGGCCTAACAAGGGTAACAAGCCCCCTTCTCCTACCTTCACACTGGCAGAGGTCTTCATGCAATGGAAGGTCCTGGGGGGTGGGGTGGGGAGAAGGCCTACTGGGGACTCCCAGAAGAACAACAAGGACCTTAGTTCAAGTCTAGGCTTCAGAAACTGAGTATTTGGGTGGGGGTAGCTAGGGCACGTGGACAATATCCTTGTAAATACTTCTGCCCCTCCTCTGGGCCCTTTAGGGGACAAGGAGAGGTGTTCTGCTGAACCCTTTCTCTGTCTCTTTTAAGTTGGGATCATAGGGTCATAGAGTCATAGTCAGCAGCCATCTCATCCAACCCCGTCATTTTATAGATGGGGAAATGGAGAACCAGGGAGCTTAGGTGACCTGTCCTCAGCTATACAGGTGTTGTGTCAGAAGGGTTGATTTGAACCTGGCTTCTCTAATTCCAACCCCAGCATTCTTCACATTGTATCCCATTGACATCACACCATAGTGAGCTTAGCCACCTCCCTCAGAAAGGCCTCCAGGCTTCCCACCACCTTTACACCCTGGTGGTTGAGGATACTTTCCTCACATACTGACTGACCCGTAGGTTGCTTCCAGGTAGGGAGGTTGCCCCATCCTTCCACTCAAGCACTCGGACAGTGTTGCCAGCCTGCCCTGAACTGAGCTGGGGGAGGACCGTGGCTGTGACAGGCTCGTTCCCTGGGATCCGCTCTGGTCCTCCTGCTCTTGTAGACTCCCTGGGGAACCGTGGGATCTCTAAGGTGTTGGTAGGGAGGCTGATGGTTGTGGTGTTGGCTGAGAGAAGAACATAGAGAGTGAACAAGCCCCCAAAGAGCCTTGTCATTCCTAAGTAAATCCCGCTTCTCCAAGTCCCACCATATTCCCTCATGTTGGGAGCTGGTGGGGACCATCACACAGGGCTGAAATACCATTTATCCCAATAACCTCTTGCCCACTGGATAAAATCTGGGAAGAAAGGGTTCTCCAGACATGGCCTAGAGATTTCTAGCCAGGATGCTGTCAGGGACTCAGGGAGCCCAAAGAGGGTGAGCTCAGGTCACCCCAGGGCTGGCCTCCCAGCTCTCTGGCCCCTCTGGTGGAGATGGGAGGACCTCATAAGCAGAAGCAAGAGAGGGTTTCCAGGAGTGTTGTGATCCTGGATATATTCAGAGATGCAAGACAACACCGCTAGAATGGGCATGTGTGGCTTCTTGGCTGACCAGTGGTAGGTTCCTTCTAAGCTCCCACCCTGCCACGAGTCATTGGAGGACAGAGGAAAGGCAGTGATGGGGCCCCTGGATGGCTGAGGACTTGGGGCCCAGGGGCACCTGGGATGATGAAGGTGGTGGCTGGCAGATGGCCAGTGCTGTCGTTGGCAACCAGGTGGACGCTGACCTCCCCAGCAGCAGTGCCCTTCAAGGTCCTCAACATCTCCATCTCCACTCTCCCATCCATGGGCCACTCAAGGGCCCCACCAGTCACCTGCATTTAAGACCCCCAACAGAAAAGGGACCATTAATTCAATGGAAAGCAGGCCCCAGAAGAAGTTTCAGCCCCAGGAAATGAGTTTCGCTATAGATGGGTGTGACTCATCTCTGTTGGCTTTTACCATAGGTATATTTATCACAGCATGTTGGGGTTCAAGAAAAACATGTTCAGTCTGGTGGTGTCCCACCCTAAGAAGGCCCCGTGGCCTGCCTGGGGAAAATCCACACAGGCCAGTTCTTTAGTTCCCAGTCCTATCCAGCTCAAGGATCAGGTGAGAAAGCAAAGGTGTTCATAGGGACCTTCGAAGCTATTCGAAGATCCCTGGTCTTGGGAAAGAGGGACAGGGTAGGAATGCATACCCATAGAAAAGACCTTGGAGGCCATTGTGTCCAACTCCCTTTACAGATGAGGAAACTGAGGCCCAGGGAGGCTAAATGATTTGCCCTAGGTTACACAGGTAAGAGAAAGGTAAAATTTCAACTCTGTTCCTCTGACTTCAGGGTCAGTGCTCTTTCTTCTGTGCTAGGCAAGAAGCATCGAATACTCTTCAATATTCAATCCAATAGAGCAAAGAGACTCACAGGAAGAACCTCTGACATAACTGGATGTACTCAGACACCAGGAACTTAGGAGCATGGCACCTCGCTACGAGGTTGCGTTTCAGGAGGGACGCTGAAGAGCTGGAGTAAATCTAAAGGATAATGGTGAGGGTGGGGAGGCAGGAGATCACGTCACATTTGGGACTGGTTGAAGGAATCAGAAACGCTTAGCTGGGAGAGGACCAGACACAGAGGTGAGACGTGAGCATGGTCTTCAGCAGCTCGAGGACTATTAAGACAAAGAGGGATTGGGTTCTGCATGGTCCCAAAGGGCAGACTGAGGACCAATGAGGAAAATTACAGGGAAGCAGATGTCTATAACAAATTTTTTTTTTTAACAATTAGAGCTGTCCAGCAACGGAAGTGGGCTGCCTCACGTTACTTATTGCCTATGTGACTTTGGCAAATGTAGAGGGTGCATTAAATGACCTTGGGGGTCCTTTCCAATTCTAACTCTACAGGCCTATGGCTCTCCATTACTGACAGTCCTCAAGAAGGGGCTGGGTGATTGCCTGTCCAAGAGATTGTAAAAGGGAGGTATGCTTTGGACCAGATGGTCCCTGAGGCCTCCTCTAGGTTTAAGACTCCAGCATGGCAGAGTAGATGAAGAGCCCCAAAGCCAAGAGGGTCATAGTTCAAGTTCCACCTCTGACACGGTCTGGTTGTGTGACCTTGGACAAGTCACTTAACCTCTTAGTGCTGCAGGCAACTTCTGAAGACTATGTAAACTGCAGAGAAGGTGCTGACCTGCCTTGGTAGAAGGAATTTCCTCACCTGGGAGTTCCTTATACAAATGAAATCACAGGTTTGAGTTCTATGAAGTAACCTGCTCAGGGCTCTAGGGTGAAGCTAGGCCTTGGGCCAAGGCCTTTTGACTTTGAGACCTTCCTATTACATGCTCTCTGTCCCTGCTACCTGCCTAGGTGGCTACAAGGCAACAAGCATTGGGAAGACAGTGACCAGTCTCCAATGATGACAACAGACAGAGCAACCTCTACATTGGCCTGGGCCAGGTAAGGTCAAGCTCACTGTGCAGGGAGGGTCAGGAACAGGAGGCCAAGGAGGTCAACCCTTGCCATATATGGTTAAAAAATAACCCTCTAAATCCCAACAAACACAAATCATTAACCTGAAACCAAAATACAAAGAAACTGAAGTTTCTTCCCCAAGAAAAGAAAGGCAGGTAGAAGGCATAGGAGATATATATATATATATATATATATATATATATATATATATATATATATATATATATATATATATATATATCTCGGGATAGTGGATAGTGGGCTCAGGAGATGGGAAGACCTGAATTAAATCCTATCTCAGTCACTTACTCTCTCTGGGCAAGTCACTAAGCCTCTCCCAAACTCAGTGTCTCACCTGTAAAATGGGGACAATCATAACAGCGCCTTCCTTTCCAGGGTCGAGACAAGGATCAAACAAGATAACACGTGTGACTCGCTTTATAAATTGCAAGTGTTAGCTATCTCAAAGTCTGACTCCTAAGCAGCTCCAGCTTAGCTCCTGGGGCACAAAGAAGAAGGCCTGGCTCTGGCTGTTGGATGTTCGTGATTCAAATCTAACCTGATCTCTAGGTTTCTAGGGAAGTATCAGTAGCAGCAGCAGCAGCATCCCTGGGGATGAGCCTTATCAGACTCAAGCAGTCACAAATCAGCAGGGACACTGTGTAAGAGAGAACAGGAGAATAATTGCCCTCTGGGAGAAAACCGTTCATTTTTTTAAGTGAATGGATTTTTTTTTAGGGCAGCTAGGTTCTAGTTAACATTCTAGAAAGGCATTTAAGTAAAAACGGTACATGGGTACCTTGAAAAGTAATTTGCTTCTCCAAACAAGCAGTTTAGGTAAGTGTATTATGAACTGATTCTCAGGAGGCAGAGTGGAACAGAGGAGAGAGAGGCCAGATTTGGAGTGAGAAGATCAAATCTCAGCTAAGCCACCAACTCAGTGTGAGACCTGGGAAGTCACTTTCCTCTCCTGAGTCTCAGTTTCTTCACCTATAAAATGACGAGATTAGAACAGATGAATCCTTCCAGCTCTAAATCTATGCTATTATGATCTGGCAGTAAGCCCATAAGCATTTATTAAGTGCCTACTACATGCTAAGCCCTCTGCTACATTCCTGGGAAACAAAGACAGAAATGAAAACCCCTGCCTCCAAGGAGTTTACACTCTACTGGGGTGAACCAACACGAATGCAGGTAAGTTAGTACAACATACATACAAAGGAATGGGGAGGGGGAAGCTGAGGGGGAGAGACCTAATAAACAGGGTCAGAAGGAACAAAGGTCAATGGCATTGAACTTCGTCCTTTAAAGACGCTGGAGATGTTCAGAAAACATCCAACAGCACCATCCAAGCGACAAGGCCTTTTTATCTGAGATGAAAAGAGGCCACCTCCTATCTGGGGAGGGGCAGCCTTTGAGAGACATCCAAGACTCTAGAGTCATGAAAGGGTGGCAGGGGAGAAGAGAGAGTTGTTCACCATATCTCAGATTCTTCAAGGGGGCTCAACACAAACTTAAAAGAGGTAAATTTAGGACAAAGCAAAGGAAGTCTGACCATCCTCAGCAGGGAATCAACTTATGGAACATGTTATCCCAAGAGGTGGGACAGGCTTTAAGACATAATTGGCTTTAAATAAATTCACAGAGGACAGATTTTTTTTTTAAATGGGAAGTTAGGAATCTTTGGCCATCTCTTTCCCCAACCTCCATTAGGCTGGCATAAAAAAATAAATAAACAGACCCTTTTCTACCAAGCATCAAAGCTCTGACAGATTCAGAATTCAGGGATTGAGGCACCAGAGGTCTGATTTTGATGTACTCAGCAGGAACTCAATAAATATTCATTAAAATGAATTCTTATTTATCTTTAACTCAGTTTAGTTACAGAATTTTGGAGTAAGAGAAATCAGGGGAGGCTTCAAGGAGGAAGTGGTGTCATACTTGGACTTGGAAGGAAGGCAAAGATTACAAACAACAGAGATGGGGAGGGGCACCCTTCACTCCCATTACTCCCCTGGGAAGTCCCCTGGGAGGTACTCTAAGCCCCAGCCCTGAGGTTCCCCTTTACTTTCCCATTTCCTTGCTCCCAGTTCCCCCAAATCTAGAATGGCCTCTCCCAAACCACTCCAATGCTGGAAATTCCTTTAAAGCTCAACTCTAGGAAGCCTTCCTTGATACACTGACTCGGTTCTGTCCTGGGACCTCACAAAACATTTTGCTTGTACCTCCCACCTCTTTATCATATATCACCTGCTGTTATTTTGCATTCCAGTTAATAGTATCATAGATTCAGGGCTGTAACAGACCTTAGGGGACCTCAAGTACAAATACTCATTTTACATTGATAGAGATTAAGGCTTTGAGGTCAGGTGACATCAAGGTCATAGAATAAATGGCAGACCTTAGGATGTGAATCCAAATTCAGTATTTTTCCCCCACTGCACCCTACTTACTATATTTGTGTATGTATCACACATGACTATGGTTTACTAAGTAACCACCTTTCAGAGCCTCAGTTTCTTCATCTGTAAAATGGAGGTGATAACAGCATTTCCCCCTCTACCAGTATCGTTGAAAAATATTTTATATAAGGGGTTTATAAGCCTGGAGGACCTATATAAATATTATTATTGAAATATGAGCTCCAGAGGCATAGCAATGTCCCCGTTTTCTCTAAACTTTTTATCTCCTCCAGAGTCTGTTTAATAAATGTTTAATGAATTGAATTGTCTCCCCCAGCAGGCTGTGGGCACCCACAATGCAGTGATAGTGTCCTAACGCAGATGGGGGGCCATAGTTCCCAAGGTTTCTGGGACAGTTGGGATTTGAAGAAAAGAAAGTTTACTTTGATCTTCTTATAGAAGAGATATCCACGCGTCAGCATTTGGTTGGGAAAATACCTACAGGACTCTTCCACCTGCTGACAAGGCCAAGGCCACACAGCAGGGCTCAGGAAAGAAGCGGGGCTTTTTGCTAATGGGGATGGGGGTGAGGATGGGCGGCCCTTCAAACCTGGCTGTGGACAGGCCCAGAACCCCAGCTCTTATCGCTCGGCATGCATCTGCTCCTCTCCTCCGTCCCTCCCATTTCTATCCCTTTCTCCCCTGCAAACATCAGGTAGCCTTCCTCTCCTTCTCCCCTCCCCCCTAGGAAAAAGGGAGATCGCTGCAAACTTCCCCTCCCGAAGGCTCCGGGCCCTCGGTCAGCACCCTCCGGCCGCACTCTGCCCAGCGCGCTCTGCGGGGACAGCTCCCGAGCCAGCGCCGGCGCCCCAGGCTCCGCTCCAGGCTCTCCAGCCCTCGCCCACCCGGAGCCGCCGCCCCCGCCCCGCCTTTGCAGCCCTGGCTCCCAGCCGTTATCATCCCGAAACCACTTTACTTTTTTTAAAACATCAAAATGGCGGAATTCTTTTTATTCCTGTCCCCCCGACACAGATCTCATTTTCCTTTCCCAGAAAAAAAAATCAAAGAAAGGGGGGAAAAAAGTAAGTTTGGGAAATGACCCATTTTCCAGAAAAGGAAAGATCTGCCCTCTCAAGCCCCCTCCTCCTCTGCATTAATTAAAACTCTTAATTGGTTGCATTAAAAAAACAACACACCCAAACTCTCCCAGGTTAGCCAGAAAACGCCCAGAAAACGGGCCCAGCCCCCCCTCCCTTCCCGCCCCGCGAGGCAGCCAAACCCACTTTCACAGGGATTTTCTCGAACATCTTCATCCCCCCCCCCCCCCACCCCCTTGCAAAAGACGTGCCCACGGAAGGCGGTCCTCTTGGCCGAGGCCGGAGCGGGGGCTGCTCAAAAACCCCTGGCCCGGCACGCAAAAGGGGAGCCGAGGCCCGGGAGCCCGAGAAGCCCCTCCGCGAGCTGCATTTTGATGATTTAAAGAGGTTTATAAATTACTTTCTTATCTGATTCCTTACCTACAATAACCAGCCTGTGGTCACTGAACGCTGAGCCTGCGGCTTCCCAGGCTGGGCGCGCGCCTGCGCGCACGGGGGGCGGACCCGCCTCCTCTGCAGAAACGTACGGGCGAGAAATTGACAAGCGAAGCATATTTAATATACACCGAGCTGGGGCGGGGGCCCAGCGCAGCGCCGAACCCCCGCCCCCAGCTTGGGCTGCTTGCAAAATGTAAACCTTCTGTTAGAACCAAGGGGCTAGTCGGAAAGATGTGCATCGGTTCAGGTGTCTGGGCGACGAGACTGGAGAGATTGCAAAGCGTATTTCAGTTCCGATTAGGAGTGGAGGTGGGGGTGGGGGCTGAAGGCGACCACCTGGAGTGCACGTTAAAGGAGCCTCCAAACCTGCGTCACGGCCTGCTGGTCAGGGCAGCCTGTGGTCTAAAGCGCTCAGGACGAAGCTTTCCTGATGTACAGATGGGTGCACAAGGGCCAGGCACCCAGAGTGGTGAGCTGAGTTTGGACTGCTTCATACCTGTTTCATCACACCTCACTTGGACAGTGGAAAAGCTCGGACGCCTAACCCCTGGTTTATCTAGACAATGTATGCCGATCCCCGAGACCCAAGGAGGAGTCGCAGATAGCTGTGGCCTCCCCTTCCTTGCCCCTCCAGCTTTAGGCCACAAACCCAGGATCTTTTCAGCTGCCCAGCTCAAAAGCCCAGTACAAAGTAGTTAACTCTCCATTTTGTTGCCCCATGCCCCGCTGGAGAGGAAGAGTCCTGAAAATTGTACTCTGTAGAATCGGCAAAGAGTTGGGGGTGTCCAGCCTGGAGAGGAAAGGCTTGGGGCAGGTGGAAGATGATCACTGTCCTCAGGATCAAATACCTGAAGGGTCCTTATGTGAGAGAGAGAGTAGATTGTTTTTCTGCAAGAGGATGGCTGTCGGGAAAGAGTTAACAGAGAGTTAAATATTGTAATTTTCAGGCCTTGCCGCAGGCCACTCAAAATACCTAGTCCAGGCTGGGACCTCACCTTAGCTGATCTCAGAATGCCTAGGAGCCCATCAGCTGCTGTTCTTATTTACCCAGGGCATTGGACCAATTCCTACCCTTGCCAGCATCTCTTCTCTCAGCCTTCCCTCTGATTCTGTAAGGCCACCGCTCTGCATGCCTTTTTCTTCAGCCCTCCCTATCCCCTACCCTAGTGGAAAACCATAGTATCCTGCCCACCATACACCACTCTGAAACTCAGTGCCAAATAAGGCAATAATCTTTGCACTGCCGCCCTCAAAAGATAATTGTGAGGATCAAATTAGTCCATATATAAAAATTTTTTATTCATAAAGTGTCATATGAAACCAGATCATTATTCACCCTTGTGCACCTCATAGCACCTGGCACACTGACTTACACATAAGTTCCCAATAAATATTTATTGAATGGATGAATCAGATGAATAGGATGGCAGAGCTGTGAGATGCCTTCAACCACATTTAGTCCAACCCTGCTCCCAATGCTGGACTGGGAAAGAAACAAGCCTAGAGGAGTCATTTGCCCAAGGTCACATAGCATTTTGGTGGCAGAACTAGGGCTAGAACCCAGGTCTCCTGATTCCCAGTCCAACGTTCTTTATACTACATTGCTGATTGGATGAGAGCAACCTTTTAATACAGGATCAGAGCTGGGCATGGTAACCCGTTTCTGTAGCCCCTCTTTCTTGGAGACTGAGGCTAATGAATCACTTGAGTTCTGGAGTTCTGAGCTATAGAAGGGCTAAAGCTGGGGTGTCTGCACTGAGTGCTCATCCATATGATGAACTTGCAGGAGCAGAGCACCACTAGATTTCCTGAGGAGGGGCAGGCTGTGGTTGGAAAAGTGGAAATTAAAGCTTCTCTGCTGATCAGTATCAGAATCAGGTCTATGAGTGACCACCACTGTACTTTCAGCAGTAATGGGAAGAGTATCATCATCATCATCATCAATTTAGAGCTAGAAGGGACCAAAGGAGCCATTTAGTTCAACCTCTTATTTTACAGATGAGGAAACGGAAGCCAAGGAAGTTAAAAGACACTTCAAGTCACACAGATTGTAAGTGGCAAAGGAGGGATTCCAACTCAGGTTCAGTTTTTTGCCTTCACTTCTCATCCCCCTACAGAAGTTATACTGGTTTGCAAGATTCCATCTGGTACAGGTTCACAAATGGCGTTCCACTGGAATAGGCAGTTCTGGGAGAGAGTCATGATGGCCACAGGACATTGGGGATTGACAGCTCAAAAGGGGAAAAAGGGAACAGCCCAGATTGGCAGATTGGTCCAGGGAGGAACAAAGCATGCCTGGGACAAAGCCCTGGCCACCCTGTGCTGGTTTAAAATCTGGCTTCATCAATAGCTTATTACCAGGCCCAGAAGGACTCAGTGGGAAGTGTAGATCATGTGTATGGTGGGAGAAGATAGAGGCATGTAGCCTGTACTCTGGGTCAAGGAAGAGAAAAAATGAATTTATTTACCCTGATCCAACTAGGAGTGAGGACACTGGAGTATTTGGGGTGGGGGGGGAAGAAGGAGGTGTACATGAATAAGCAATCTGACTGAGCAATTTTTTTGTGTGACAGTCAAGAGTGGTGTATATAGGCATGACTTAATAAAAGAACTGAAAATGTGTTGATAAGCCCTGGGCTTGTTGGATAAGAGTGGTCTTGCAAGAGTCATAATATTCTCCTTGAGGAGGAAATAGTATGTAGTGACACGTGACAACTTTAGTAAATAGCAACTAGGTGTGCAGGGAATAGAGAGCTGGGCTTGGAGTCAGCAAGACCTGAGTTCAAATCTAGTGCCGGACACTTACTAGCATCAAACCTTAGGTAAGTCACTTAATCTCTTTATGCCTCAGTTTCCTCATCTGTAAAATGGGGATTGTAATAGTACCTATTTCATAGGGTTGTTGTGAAGACCAACTGAGATATCTGTAAAGTACTTAGCACAGTGCCTGCCACATGGTGGGCACTATAAAAATGTTAGCTATTATAATTTTTAGGAGCAATTCAGAAAAGAAGCAGTGAACGGCAGGGAGGAGCTCCATCAAATGATAAAGGTGAAATAGAGTAGCAACAGCAAGGAGAGCTCCAGGACCAAGCCAAAGGGACATGGCACAGTTCCCTGGCTTAGAGCACACATTTCTAGGAGAATGGCTCACTTTCCTACTATTGTGAGAATCTCCTTAACTTTTTGCTATCAAAGGTTCTGCATGGGATATTTTTGGTAATAAAAATTATGCAAGTATGGCTCGAGTCCTCATTTGGTATATTCTCAGAGCAAGCATGCACCACAAATCAAATTTCAGATCATTTGAGTCAGAATAGAAAAGTAAAGAACAAAGAAAATAAAGCAATCAAATCATTCTCAGTCTGCTCCTCCACTCCACCCATACAAAAACAATACAATTTCTCAGTGGGAAGGAAAAATTTTTTTTTGAGAAAATATCTAAGGTGAAGTACCAAACTCCCTTGGCGATGTCCCAAAGTGTCCCTTATTCTTCTCTGCTGCCATTATTCATTCAAGTCTTGCTTTCTGTTGCAATTCTCTCATACCGAAGTAAACAGTCACTGTTTCTCCAGAGTTGTTACTGATACTTCTTTCTGTAGTTGCTTCTTCCGCAGAGGAGTATTATGACTCTGGTGAGACCATCCTGGGCCAACATACCTGGAGGCTGATTGATATATTCCTACTTTTTCTATGCATGGCCTGTACATAAAAGGGTTCCTCTGAAGCAGTTGTTAAGGCCTTGCTCTCTCTTCCTTTCCCCTTCATGGAAACATTACAATCTTTACTCCTAGCTGGGTTCAGATAAATGAATTCCCTTTATATCATTCCTAGTTGAGAGGGCAAACTGCCACACTCCTCCAGCCTTACAGTTATCATTCCCTGACCTGAGCTGCCTCTCCTCCCTTTTCACTAAGCCTTTCTGATGCTTTTCATACATCACCTTTCATTTCTCCTTCCATTCCTCATCAACATATATCAGGCAGCTAGAGCTTATACCACAAAATTGCCCAGAAGCTTCAAGAAGTCTCAGCGAGGTACTTAGTAATGTGGGTGTATTGGTAAGGCAAGATTCACGATATCGACAGTGACCATGAATATGCCTGTATAGATCAGAATCGCAAAATATAAGAGACTCTCCATATAGAAGGCAGAAGAAATAAAACATTTATTCAGACACCAGAGGATCAAATCCCAAAACCAATAATTCCAATTCAACATAGCAACAATTGTATCCCAAAACCAGTAAGTCAAGGTAACAGCAAGGAAATTAAAATACAACATCACAGCAAGGAGCCAAGCAATCCTGTAACCTTGCCCTCTGTTAGGGCCTTCCTGTAAACACTCACTCACAAATCCTAACTGTCTAATTGCCTGTGTCCTCTCCTCCCAAAGTTCTGAAAGCTCTTGTAGTTCTCAGAGCCCTTCCAGTTCTCCATCTCTCTTGCAGTTCTCTCTTCTTTTCTCAGTTCTGTCTTCTTCAAAGCTCTCTCTGTTCTGAGCTTAATGGCTACCCTCAGTGTATATATACCTTTCTTAGGGCCCAAGGACTTCACACCCAATCAGCAAAAGAGCACCTACTTAGAAAAAGGGTGTGGATCTTCCTACAAACAAGCCTCCCTTAACTAGCTCCATCTGAGGCCTATTAAATGGACAGGAAAGATCTTCGATCACATTAAGGGGGTTTAACACCACAGCGGGGGTAGGAGGCGAGAAGGAGCTAGTGACCTTTGTCCTGCATTCCTGCCACCACAGGAAAAGAAGCCCAGTCTTCCTTATACATTAAGCAGCCATAACTGCTTCACAGGTTAATCCAAGTCCCATGGGACTCTACACCTGCCTGGTTCACTCACCTGCACTTTGAGCACTTCTTTTCTATTTCAAGCTGTCCTTTTTAAACAGACTCAGGAGTTGGAAAATGGTGTAATTTACCTTAGAGATAGCCCTAGGCATTCACACTACAGATAACAGGTAACCCAAAAATAATTTATATTTGACTTTCATTCTGTTCCTAATTAGTCTCCTGGCTTCTGGGCTCTCCCTTCTCCATATTATGTTCTAAAAAGCTGTCAAATTTAATGTTCGAATGAAACAGGTCTGGTTGTGTCACTCTGGTCAAAAAACCTTCAGTGGCTCCTTATTGCCTCTAGAATAAAATGCCACCTCCTGCTTAGCCTGATATTTAAGCACTCTCCATTATGGCTATAGGTGTTGAATCATCTAGGATTATACTTCAAGTACTTCACAGCATTTCACAATTAGAAAGGGCTTCAGCAGTCATCTTGTTCTGCCTCTATTTGGACAGGAATCCCCTCTAAGACATCTCCCAGTGTTGATTGAGCCACCACTCAAAGACCTTAAGTGAAGGAGAGCTCACCGCTTTTCGGGGCAGTCAATTCTATTTCTGGAATAGTCGAATTATAAGGAAGTCTTTTCTTAAAAGTGTGCAGAGGACCCACGTTTCTACATAGTGACTGGGACTAAGATAATCCCCCAATTTAGAGGAAATTTTACTGGAACTAAATTGCCTCCCAGAAGCCTGTGGGTGGGTTCAGTCTGTAGCATGGCAACACCACCCAGTTTATACTCTGATTGGGTAAGCTTGTCATTAAACAAGAATGTAGAGCTGGCTGGTATGGATTCAGCCGTGGAGAATCTGAGAAATGGTGGCAGCCATGTCCAGATCATACTAACGCCATGGATGTGAGACAAGTTATCACAGGGAGTGGAAATGGTAGAGACATGGAAAGATGGAGCAAAAATGTTCCCTTTCGATATTCAACAGAGAAGTTAACAGTTCTGGGATTGCTGCTGTACCGATGAAAACCAATAGTGTAGTTCCTATGCCAAGAAGCCACTGTTCCCAACATTGCTGCTGGGGAGAATTGGAAGGAGAGGTAACTAAGGAGAACCTGCTGTGCACACTGGTCACTTTCACTTTGCTGTGTTTAGACCGTGTCCCTCCCCTGCCATTTTGGGTCGATAGAGAAGTTAACTGGGAGCTGACTGGCACTCTCCGGAGACATTTGGGGATGGCAGCTACTTGGGAATGAGTACCAAGAGTCCTACTTGATGCAACTGCTTGTTATTACCTCATCATTCTGTTTTAATTAAGTGTATTTGCTCTGAATTCCTGCATCATCTGGATGGTCTGGTACAGAGAGAATATCAGTGGGGAACTTGGAGCTGTGGATTTGAATCAGTGAGGAACCAATGCATTTGGGTGTAGTTAAAATGGAGGGCAAATCTAAGAGCACTGGGCAACACTGTAGAGAGTGGAAATCTGTCTTTGCACATTCTGCTACTAGTTCTTGACTTGCGGGGTCCAGTGTAACAAGCTTAAAGCTTCCTCTCATGAAATCCTTTTAAACACTGAAGTAGCTAGCATGTTCCTGACTAAGGCTTCTCTTCTCTAGGTAAAATATTCCCTGTTACCTTGACTGATTTTCATATGGAATGGTCCTCACTCCCCTGTCCACGATAATAAGAGTAATAGTTAGCATTTGCATAGAGTTTTAAGGTTTGCAAGGCATTTTACATATCTTATTTCATCTGATGTACACAACAATTTTGTGAGCTAAGTGCGATCATTACCCTCATCTTACAGATGAAGAAACTGACACTGAGAAAGGCTGAATGGCCTGCCCAGGCTTACAGAGATGCTAAGCGCGTGTTTCAGGCAGGATTGTGAATCAAGGTCTTTCTGACCCCAAGTCCAGTACTCTATGTACTGTACCACTTAGCTGCCTCCTTGTAGCTTGTCAATCTCTTTCTTAAAATATACCACCCAGAACTTACATCAAACATATGTCAAATGTGTTCTGAAGATGTAAGAAAACAATGGGACATTTACCTCCTTCATTCTGGACAATACGATGCAACACACTAAATATTTATTAAGCACAGGGCCCATAGGGCAGCGAGGTGGTGAAGTGGATAGAATACCAGGCCTGGAATCAGGAAGACTTATCTTCATGAGTTTGAATTCAGCCTCAGACACTTACTAGCTACATCATCCTGGGCAAGTCACTTCACCCTGTTTGCCTCAGTTTCCTCATCTGTAAAATAAGCTGGAGAAGGAAACAACAAACTGCTCCAGTATCTTTGCCAAGAAAACCCCAAATGGGGTCATGAAGAGTAAGACATGACTGAAAAATGAATGAACAACAAGGTGTGCCACTGTGCTAAGTGCAAGGGAAACATGAAAAAGAAAGATTCCCCTCCCTCAAGGAGCTTACAATCAAATGAAGACAACACACAAAAGGAAGCTAAGAAGGGAGAGGTGCAAAGGGTAGCCAGCACAGCGGTATGAGGAGGTTGAGCAGAAACCAAGCCAAGCAGCTGGTGACAAATGAAAAATTAGCTCGGCTCATCTTTCTCAGTTCAAATGTGGCCTTAGACACTTACTAGCTGCGTGACCCTGGGCAAGCACTTAGCCCTTTGCTTCAGTTCCTCATTTGTAAAATGAGCTGAAGAAGGAAATAGCAAACTACACCAGTCTTTGCCAAGAAAACCCCAAATGGGGTGACAAAGAGTTGGACACAACTGAACTCCTCCACACATTTTTTAATTTGCATCAAGCTGGACTACTCACTGTCTTCATAACATATTCTCAACGTTCCTACTTCCATGACTGCTCATGCTATTACTTCTACCTGGAATGCCCTTCCCACTTTTCTGCCCAAGAAAATTCTACCTATCCTTCAAGGCTCAGCTCAAATATTTTCTTCCCTTTAGTCCCTCAACAGAACCCTAATAGCACTTTATTTGTATCTTTCTTAGGTACTTACCACATTTTTCCAGGTATTACATTTTTTTGGGCACATTATATCCCCTATATGAGACTGTAAGATCCATGAGGATAATATCTTTGTCTAATCTACTTTTATGCCCCCATTAGTTACACAGGACTCTAAAAATAGTACTACAAAGCTCCAGTAGAATTGCGAGTTTATTCATGTGGATATTTCCTCCAACAATAGAGATCATAACCTATTCATGACTACCCATCCCATGTGATACTGGTTCATATCTACCATGACTTTGCTACAGGGAGTTCACTCAATATACTGAGGACTGTCCTTACTTAAGTGGTGTGTATACGTGTATATATGTATATGTGTGTGTGTATATATATGTATGTATGTGTGTGTGTGTGCGCGCGCGCACATACAGACATATACTCCCTGATGAACATACATATCATGATATATTATACATTTTATTTTATAAATATATGTATGTTTATATTTGTGTATATATCCCTAATTTTTACATAGATATTCATTATGGATGTATTCATTAGGAAGTGACTGCCAGATTGACTGTCAAATAGGATAGAAAATTATTATGGGGGGTGGGGAAGTGGGGTGGGACACAGGGAAATTTCTACTTCTATCATTATTTTCCTCATTAATCCATACTTCTAAGAGTAAGGCACCACATATAAAAAAGAATGAGAAGGCAAGATCTACAAAAAAAATCAGAAATTAGAAGAAGAATTTAAATTTGCTACTTTAGAAGCCTTAATTCTATGACTAACAATGAAGCTAAAGAAAGAATAAATAAGTATATATACAGACCATGAATTAAAGAATAAAATTTAGGATAGGTAGAAAAGCAAAAGAATTAGTGAAGAGAACAAGGAAAGAAATCCTTATAGAAAAATTTAAAGAAAAAACCTTAACAGACAAAAGAAGTTAGAGGAAAGGATGGTGGGGCAGAGTGGGAATTCTGAATTAACTACTTAACTAAGAGGGGGAAAGGAGGGAAAAAAAGATTTAGATAACCAAATAAAAACAAGAAAGAAAAAGATATAAATAAATAAAACACCAAAACTAAGTAAAGTACTGACAGGAGGAAGTAGGATTAAAGGTGAGAGGAAGAGAGCCTGTGGGAATAGAGTTTCCTCGAAGTTTATTAAGCAAAACC
This sequence comes from Trichosurus vulpecula, assembly GCF_011100635.1. Taxonomy (NCBI): domain Eukaryota; kingdom Metazoa; phylum Chordata; class Mammalia; order Diprotodontia; family Phalangeridae; genus Trichosurus; species Trichosurus vulpecula. The sequence goes on from NC_050575.1 coordinate 98,971,006, forward strand.
AATAATAGGGACAAACTACTGACTTAAAAGAGGAAGGGAATGAAAATAAAAACATAGTAGAAAGACAGAAGAATATCAGGCCAACTCTTAAATTTAAATATGAATGGATTAAACCATCCAACAAAATCAAAAAGAGTAAGTAACAGATTGGATAAGAAAACAAAACTCCATAATCCATTGCTTTCAAGAAATGCAAATAAAAAGCAAAAATATACATAGAATAAATATAAGCAGCTAAAACAAAACTTGCTAGTCATCAGGTGAATCCCCAAAGCCATAGTTGTGCTCATGTTTTCAGATAAAGCAAAAATAAAGATTCACTATATAGAGATAAATAAGGAAATTATGCTAAGGAACTACTGACAATAGGCTCTTTTGATTCTGAATTTTTTCTCTTTCTCTCTCTTTTTTTTCCCCCAAGATTGGGTCTCCCTGTCTGTTTCAACAATCCAGCTAGCAGCTGCTGTGAGGGTGTAAAGCCAACAACAACCAGCTCACAGAATGCTGCAAGCCCAGGCACTTTTCATCTGCTTTACTGAGGAAAGCAACGTTAAGGGGTTAACAATCTTACTTTAATCCAGCATACAAATATCATTTACTTAGTTCAGGGGAAAAAATCAGCACCCTGAATTACAGACCAAATACAATTCGTAGTTATCAACATGTGAGTATTCAGCTGGGGAGCTCATTATAATGGCTGACCCAGAGTCATGCACCACTCCTGCCGTGGCTCAGAGCTCTGAGGGAGAACGCTAACCTCTGTGCTCATATATCCTGTTCAGGGCCCTGAGGGTCCTGACCTCACCCAGGCTGGGCGTGGAGAAGTTCCCCACCCCCAATATCACATCAGATACAAATCAATGGCTCCCAATTGTCTCATCGTTGAGAAATACAAAAACATCCCACTTTATGTGCCCCAAACAAAGGTCAGAATCATTAAAGCAAAAAGTCCCATCTTAATTACTATTACACTATCTCACCCAAGCCTGAAGTGCAAGAGCCACACACAGGCCCAATTCCAATTCTGATTGTCATGGAAGCTTTGATCTGCTCTGTTTTTCCAACCTGGGCCCTTTGCCCCTCTTTAGGAAGCCTGGTTGCTCTCCAATCCAAGGAGACTCACCATTTTGGTGCCAGACTCAATACAGATACCCAATGAGCTTTAGCCATACTGTTTCTCAGAACTCCTACACTCAAGAGATCCATAGCCGCAGCAGCAGCCTCATTATACATTGTTTTTATGCATTTTCACTGGTTGTCTCCCATGCCTGGAATTTTCCCTCTTCTTATCTCTACCTCCTGTCTTCTTTCACTTCCTTTAATTCTCAGGTAAAATTCAACCTTCTACAGGAAACCTTTCCCATTCCTTAATGTTAGTGCATTCCCTTTGAGATTATCTCCAATTTGTCCTGCACATATCTTGTTTGTACATAGTCATTTGAATGAGACTCTGAGCTCCTTGAAGGTAGGGACTGTTTTTGCCTTTCTCTGGATCCTCAGAACTCATAAGAATTCCTGGCACATAGTAAGCCCTTAAAAAATAATCATTGACTAGGTTCTCTTAGAGATGGACAAATCTAACAGAAAGGTAAACAAAAGGAGAAATATGGAATTGAACAAACTGCTGGAGAAACAAAAGCTAAAAGACCTATGGTATCTTCTAAATGGGTCTATCAAAGAATATATATGCACATATTCTTTGATAGACCCATATATTTCTACGTATAATAGACACACATATATTTCTCAGTAACACATGTAACTTTTACGAAAACTGACCATTTATGAGGGTAAAGAGAAATTGCAAATAAGTATAAAAAGGCAGAAATAGTAAAGATATCTTTTGTGCACTATAACAGAATAAAAATAGTAATCAGTTTGGGGAGCACAATCAAAGGATATAGATCTAAATGGAGACCATAATGACGTCCAAAAATAACAGGTAGGTCAAAGAACAAATTATAGAAAGAGTATTATTAATTACATGAAAGACAATGATAATGATGAAACAATGTACTGAAATTTCTGGGATATAGTTAAAGCAGTCCTCAGAGGGAAACAAAAATATATCTTAAAAAAGATATTTACAAGATAGAAAAGGAGAAGATTGATGAATTGAATATGTATTTAAAAAATTTAGAAATACAACAAATAAGCAAAAAAAATACAAAAGTATTTTGTCTTGAAATATGGAAGTCTTGAAAATGAGAGGAGAAATAGGTAAATTGGAAACCAAAAAGGCTATAGAAATGATAAATAAAACCAAAAGGTGGTTCTTTGAAAAGACTAATAAAAATTCATAAAGTTTTATTAAGTCTGATTTTTAAAAAGAGGACAGAAAATCAAAGAAACAAAATAAAATATTACCAAGCTGAAATTACAACAAAACCAGAAGAAACAAAAATAATTATTAGAAATTTGCAGATATATTCTTACAAGTTTAAGAACACAAAAGAAATAGATGATTACCTTAAAAACCAGAAATTACCCAATTAACGGAACACCAAATAGAAATTAAAAAAAGAAAAAAAAAGAAATAGCACTAGTTGTAAAGAAACTAACAACAACTTGTGGTCTTTCCGGATTTACAGAAGAATACTATCAGACTTTTAAAGAACACTTAATAACAATCCTAGAAAAAATTATCCTCAAGAATTCAGAAAGAACGCACTCTATTAAATTCCTTTCTAATACCTAAACAAGGTAATGACAAAGCACAGATGGAGAACTCTGGATGATAGCATGAGTGAATACAGATTAAAAAGTTTTATGAACACGTATTAAAAAGGTTAAAATAAAATCCTTTCAAAAAGAAAAGAAAAATCTTGTCAAAAGAAAATTATCCAAAGCCATTATAACCAAGTTGGATTTGTATCAGGAATGCAAGGATGGTTCAACATTTAGAAAAAGTCAACATAATCATATGAAGGACAAAGCCATGCAAAACCTCATGATTATCTCAATAGATAACAGAACCTTTGAAAAGAGCCTTTGAAAAAGTACAACACTCAATTATGCTAAAAATCCTAGATCTAGTCAAAAAAGATTTTTAGCATAATAAAAGTATCTAACCAAAACAAAAAGCAAGTATCATATGCAATAGCAATCCACTAGAAGCCTTCTCAAAAAATGAGTATTTTTATTTATACGCTATTATTTAGTGTAGTTGCTAGTAATAGCAATAAGATAAGAGAAAATAATTAAAAGCATAAAAATAGGCAAAGGGGAGATAAAACCATCTCTATTTTGTGATGACATGATGGTTTTCATAGCAAATCCTAGTGAATCAGCAAAGAAACTGAGACAACAGCTTTAGCATGGTTGCAGGCTACAAAATAAACACAAAAAATTAAGAACATTTCTATATTATGATGGCATAATCCAAGAGGCAATAATAGAAAGGGAAATCTTATTTTTATAAAAACCCACAAAATGCATAACATTTTTGAGTGTCATTCTACCAACCAATACTTGTATCAGTTCAATTACGAAATGCTCCTTATGGAAATTGAAACTTAAGTACCTGGAGTAAAATTTAGTGCTCATAGCTGAGTCATGCCAATATAATAAAAATGACTACTACCAAAGTTAATTTAAATTTTTAATGCTATACCAATCAAACTACTAAAGGGATACTTTACTGAGCTAGACAAATTAATAGTAAAATTTACTGGAAGGAACAAAGATCTAGAATGTCAAGGGAAATCAGGAGGAAAAAATAGGAATGAAGAATAAGCAGTAATTACAGACCTCAAAATAAATTATAAAGCAACAATGATCAAAAGCATCTGGTATTGTTTAATAAAACAGAAAAGAAGAGCAATGAAACAAGGTAGACAAGGAAGAATAAAAAATAATGGAACTCAATAATCCAGAGTTTGATAAACCAGAAAACACAAACTACTTAGGAAAAGACATACTATTTAGTAACAATTACTGGAAAAAATGGAAAGCAACCTGGAAGAAATTAGGTATATTCCACAATGAATTCAAATGGATATGACCCGAATACTGAAGATCACATCATTAAAAAATTAGAAGTGAAGTGATAATATACTTTTCATAGCTACGAGTAAGAGATAAATACTTAAACAAGAGATTGAGGCAATTCTAAAAAATAAAATACATGATTTTCCTTGTATGAAATTCAAAAGCTTGCATGCAACTAGAAAATAAGATACATAGGCAATGGGGTATAGAAATTTATCTTGCCCTACAAGAAAGGAAGGGAAAAGGGGATGGAAGGGGAGTGGGGTGACAGAAGGGAGCGCTGACTGCAGAACAGGGCAACCAGAATATACAACATCTTGGAGTGGGGAGGGGGGGAGGGTAGAAATGGAGAGAAAATTTGTAATTCAAACTCTTGTGAAAATCAATGCTGAAAACTAAATATATTAAATAAAAAAATTAAAAAAAATTAAAAAGCTTTTGCACAAATACACAGGAATGAAGGACAATCTAGAAGAAGAGAAGCAAAAAACAACATTAAAAGAAAATATGCTCACTGACTGATCTTGAAGACTGTTGGCAGAGAAAATTAAAAGATCACAAGTCTCCCAGAAGAACATGACAACACAAAAAACTTGAACATTATAATTGCCAGAGGTAGCACATGAGAACTGTCCAGAATTTCTAAACACAGAAAATGAAATCCCAATTCAAAGAATTCAGAAAAAACCAAAGACTGCAAACTCCAAGACATATAGTGATTAAGTTTCACAATTTCATTTCAGAAATAACAAAGTTTTGCAAGTGACACAAAGGAAAAGAAATTTGAATAATACAAAACTATTCTTCAAACACCAGGAAATGCAGGAAGGAATGGATAAAGTATTCTGAAGAGCAATGAAGCTCAGGATGCTGCCTAGGGTGAACTACCCCGCAAATCTGAGCTTAACTACAAATGAAAAAAAAATTGGATGTTCAATACTAAAAAGGCATTTGAATCATTGTTAGGGAAAAAAAAAAACATCTGAAGGGACTATTTGCTTCTTGAACACCCCAGACAACAGAAATGCAGAAGGGATGAATGAATGCACCAGTCAAGGACAGTAAGACAACAGAGACCAGGAAAAGATTACTCAGTAAATCTACAGAGAGACAACGGTGAAACAGAGGTTAGGTGGAGGTAACATGGAAGAGGTGAGCCTACGGCAACATGAACAGAATCTGGTGAAACCCTGCTTATTAGTGAATCGATGTTTTTGCTGAGTCTATAAGATGGAAGAAAATATTAAAAGGAGAGGGGGAGTGTGTGATGTATCCCAGTGAAATAGAGGGCAAGCTATTGAGGGAAGATGATCTTTTTGGTATCAGGAAGAGAAGATCTCAAAGAAGAGTGGGTGAGTTGGTGTGGAAGACTAAGGAGTGGGGAGGAAGGCCTTGTTTTGGTAGTAGAAGGAGGTTCCACTGATGGGGTATAGGGTATGTTCAGGGAGGACTGGGACCTCTGGTGTGATGGCTGCCACACCACGTAAACTGTTTGGGCAGACAGCCTAAACCAGGTTGAGGGCAACCAAGGGGTCTCAAACCTACTGGTGAGTTGGGGGGGTGTCTACCCAAAGCATGTGAAGACTTCTCCTGGTGTAATGGGCAGATGAGAGCAATTTGTTCCAACAGCCATGAAGGCAGCTGTAGCAGGTGCTGTGGAGCGCTTAGAGCTTGATTAGACATCAAAGATACCAAGATCACCCATTACATCTTGAGCCATCACCAATGGTCTTGATTCTGTCTGGACTTCGATGACTCTGGAGCAGCGTAAGGCCAATGACTTCATGCAACTCTGCCTCACTTAAATTCAATTGATGCACAAATCAAAAGACATCATCCATACCATTTTACCATTATACCTATCTCAAAGTCCTGTGGTGACAGGCAAGTGACCCACCCCAAATATTCACATAGACTATTTGTGCCCCACCTATGGTAGAGCATTCTGAGCTTGTACTGGTCTGATCAGCTACAGTTGGACACATTGAAACTCCCCTCTAGCATAGTGATGTCATTTTGGTCCTCTTTGAGAACTAAGGACAACAACCAACCAACCAACTGATCAATGTTCCTATGGGTGAAGAAAGATGTTCTGTGAAAGGGAATGGAGACCTTGTTCTGGATGTGTAAATATGTGGGGGTCCTTCCATGGGGCAGTGTTCTCTCTTGTCACCTGCAGGAATTGGCACTGTTCCGGGTATGTAATAGCAATTTAGATTTGAAGATCTTTCCCACTCGTTAATAGGCCATGTGACCTGCTTATGTCACAGGAAGCCTGAGTTATATGTGGTGGGAGGAGCTTGCTGACAGGAAAAGGAAGTTGTGTCATGGGAAATGCTGAGGGAGCAGTTACTACAGTTAGAGCTCAGGGAAAGGGCAGATGTGTGCTGTGCTGTGCTGTGAGTTTGCTTGTTGGTGACAAGGCCCCAGCAGGGGGCTGAAGATCATGTGATAGAGTGGTTCTCTGCTGTGATGTTGTGGACTTACTGGTTTTGGGATCTGCTTATCTGGTGTCTGAATAAATGGTTTATTTCTTCTACCTTCTATGTGGACAGTCTCGTATATTTTGCAATACAGAATCACATAGGCATTTTGACAATTATGTGATTATTGCCTTGCTGATACAGGGTGTGATGAACAATGGAAAACAGCTGTTGGGACAAGCTCTATGAGGCAGTTACAGAAAATGTCTAAAGGGGGAAGTCCAAAAACCAATACCTTAGAATTTTTGTGCTGGATCTGGAGTCAGGAAGACTCATCTTTCTGAGTTCAAATTTGGCCTTGGACACTCACTAGCTGTGTGAATCTGGGTTAACCCTGTTTGCCTCAGTTTCTTCATCTGTAAAATGAGCTGGAGAAGGAAATGGGAAAACACTCCAGAATCTTTGCCAAGAAAACCCCAAAATGGGTCACACAGAGTTGAACATGACTGAAAAATGACTGAACAACAACAAAAATGTAAATAATTAAAAAAATCTAATGAATGGGACAAGTCGAAGGGGATGAGAGGAAGAGAGGGAAGAAAGGAGAGGGGGGTGAATTAAATAAGCAGATAAAAGCAGGAAAGAAAAAGGAATTAATTAGCAAAACCCCAAGGGGAGAGAGGTAACAAAAAGAAAAAGGGATGAAAGGAAGAGAGCCAGTGGGAATAGGGCCACTTTAAAAAAGATGAAGCTAAAATAACTTAAGGAACATAGCACTTTGTTTATAGCAGAAAAGGGGGGACATCATAACTTGAAAAAAATGAGAGATAAGAAAATGTAAAAGATTACATTAGAGATAGATAATAGATAATTTATATTAGAGATAAAATTAGAGATAAGAAAAAATAAAAATAACTCATAACTTTAAATGTGTCTATCAAACATTAAAAAACCAACTAATTGGGGGGCGGAGCCAAGATGGTGGCTGGAAAGCAGGGACTAGCGTGAGCTCCCTGCCGAGCCCCTCCAAAAACCTATAAAAAATGGCTCTGAACCAATTCTAGAACTACGGAACCCAGAAAATAGCAGAGGGAAGCTGGGCTCCAGCCCAGGACAGCCTGGATGGTCTCTGGGTGAGGTCTATCCCCCACGGAGCTGGGAGCGGAGCAAAGCAGAGGGGAGCAGAGCCCAGTGTCGGGCGGACTGGGCCCTAGCGCCCTGAATCAGTGAGCTGCAGCAGTTACCAGACTTCTCAACCCACAAACACCAAAGACAACAGGTTAGTGGGAAAAGCTGCTGGGGACAGAGTTTAAAAAGGAGTTCCCAGTTCGGCCACCGCCTCGGGGGCAGAGGAGATGGGGCAGCTATAGAACTCCAGCTGCAGTTGCTTCTGGCCCCAGGCCCACCTGGTGGGAGAAATTAAGTGGTGGATCTCAGCAGGAGTGCAGAGCCTGCTGAAGACCTAAGTCCAGGCCGCGTTGGGGGTTCTTGGGGAAGGAGGAGTGCTGTTGTGGCAGAGCTGGCGCATCCCCCCAGGCTTGGAACATAGTTCTCTTAACTCTACAAGCAGTCATACTCCGCTGAAAAAACTCAAGGGTCAAGTTAGTTGGCTGGGAATATGCCCAGGCAGCGAAAACGCACCCAGATTCACTCTCAGACTCTGGAATCTTTCTTTGGTGACAAAGAAGACCAAAACATACAGACAGAAGAAGTCAACAAAGTCAAAGAGCCTACAACAAAAGCCTCCAAGAAAAACATGAACTGGTCTCAGGCCATGGAACAGCTCAAAAAGGATTTGGAAAAGCAAGTTAGAGAAGTAGAGGAAAAACTGGGAAGAGAAATGAGAAGGATGTGAGAAAACCATGAAAAACAAGTCAATGACTTGCTAAAGGAGACCCAAAAAATACTGAAGAAAACAACACCTTAAAAAATAGACTAACTCAAATGGCAAAAAAACTCCAAAAAGCCAATGAGGAGAAGAATGCCTTGAAAGGCAGAATTAGCCAAAAGGAAAAGGAGGTCCAAAAGACCACTGAAGAAAATACTACCTTAAAAATTAGATTGGAGCAAGTGGAAGCTAGTGACTTTATGAGAAATCAAGATATTATCAAACAGAATCAAAGGAATGAAAAAATGGAAGACAATGTGAAATATCTCATTGGAAAAACCACTGACCTGGAAAATAGATCCAGGAGAGATAATTTAAAAATTATTGGACTACCTGAAAGCCGTGATCAAAAAAAGAGCCTAGATTTCATCTTTCAAGAAACGATCAAGGAGAACTGCCCTGATATTCTAGAGCCACAGGGCAAAATAGAAATTGAAAGAATCCACCGATTGCCTCCTCAAATAGATCCCCAAAAGAAATCTCCTAGGAATACTGTTGCCAAATTCCAGACCTCCCAGATCAAGGAGAAAATACTGCAAGCAGCCAGAAAGAAACAATTTGAGTATTGTGGAAACACAATCAGAATAATCCAAGATCTAGCAGCTTCTACATTAAGAGATCGAAGGGCTTGGAATATGATATTCCGGAGGTCAATGGAGCTAGGATTAAAACCAAGAATCACCTACCCAGCAAAACTGAGTATCATGCTCCAAGGCAAAATATGGGCTTTTAATAAAATAGAGGACTTTCAAGCTTTCTCAGTGAAAAGACCAGAGCTGAATAGAAAATTTGACTTTCAAACACAAGAATCAAGTGAAGCATGAAAAGGTAGACAGGAAAGAGAAATCATAAGGGACTTACTAAAGTTGAACTGTTTTGTTTACATTCCTACATGGAAAGATGATGTGTATGATTCATGAGACCTCAGTATTAGGGTAGCTGAAGGGAATATGCATATATCTATATATCTTTATGCATATATATGTATATGTGAGTGTATATGTATGTATGTGTGTGTGTGTGTATATGGAGGGAGGGAGGGAGGGAGGGAGAGAGAGAGAGAGAGAGAGAGAGAGAGAGAGAGAGAGAGAGAGGGTACAGGGTGAGTTGAAGAAGGGAAGATATCTAAAAGAAATAAAATCAAATTAAGGGATGAGAGAGGAATATATTGAGAGAGGGAGATAGGGAGAGATAGAATGGGGTAAATTATCTTACATAAAAGTGGCAAGAAAAAGCCCTTCTGTAGGAAGAGAAGAGAAGGCAGGTTAGGGGGAATGAGTGAATCTTGCTCTCATCAAATTTGACCTGAGGAGGGAATACCATACATACTCATTTGGGTATCTTACCCCAAGGAAAAAAGGAGGAAGAAGAAAAAAAAAAGGGGGAATGATAGAAGGGAGGGCAGATGGGGGTGGAGGTAATCAAAAACAAACACTTTCGAAAGGGGACAGGACCAAGGGAGAAAATTCAATAAAGGGGGATAGGTTAGGAAGGAGCAAAATATAGTTAGTCTTTCACAACATGAGTATTGTGGAAGGGTTATACATAATGATATGCATGTGGCCTATGTTGAATTGCTTGACTTCTTAGGGAGGGTGGGTGGGAAGGGAAGAAGGGAGAGAATTTGGAACTCAAAGTTTTAAAAACAGATGTTCGAAAACAACAAAAAAAAAAGTTTTTGCATGCAACCAGAAAATAAGATACACACAGGCAATGGGGTGTAGAAATTTATCTTGCCCTACAAGAAAGGAAGGGAAGAGGGGAGTGGGGTGACAGAAGGGAGGGCTGACTGGGGAACAGGGCAACCAGAATATACGCCATCTTGGAGTGGGCGGGAGGGTAGAAACGGGGAGAAAATTTGTAATTCAAATTCTTGTGAAAATCAATGCTGAAAACTAAATAAATAAAAAAAACAACAAAAAAAAACAACAACTAATTCCAATATTAAATTATTTGGAATAATAGCCAAAGGAGGGGCCCTACCAAACTCCTTTTATGAAAGAAATATGATTCTGGTACCTAAACCAGGAAGAGTAAAAACAAAGGAAGAAAACTATACATCAATTTACTACTGAATATGGATCCAAAAATCCTAAACAAAATACTACCTAAAAGATTACAACAATACATTACAAAGATTATACTTTATGACCAAACGGGATCATACCAAAAATGCAGGGATGGTTGAGCATAAGGAAAACTATTAATATGATTGATTATATCAGTAATAAAAGTAACAATCATGTGATTATATCAATAGATGCAGAAAAAAACATTTGATAAAATACAACACTCATTTCTACTAAAAACACTTGAAAGTTTAGGTATAAACAGACTTTTCCTTAAATTGACAAGAAGCATTTATCTAAAACCATCAGTAAGCATTATTTGTAATAGGGATAAACTAGAAGCCTTCCCAGTAAGATCAAGTGTGAAACAAGGATGTTCATTGTCACCAATAGTATTCAATATTGTATTGGAAATCCTAGCAATAGGAGTAAGAGAAGAAAAAGAAATAGAAGGAATTGGAATAGGGAATGAGGTAATAAAACTACCTTTTTTGCAGATGATTTGATGATATACTTGGAAAATCTTAAAGATTCAATAAAAAGTTAATTGAAATTATAATTTCACCAAAGTAGCAGGATATAAAGTAAATTCACATAAATTATCAGCATTCTTACATATCACCATCAGGAAGGAAGAGATAGCTAGAGATATCCCTTTTAAAATAACTAGTCTAGATGGTATAAAATACCTGGGAGCACACCTGCCAAAACAAACCCAGAAACTATATTAATAAAATCAGATTTAAATAAATGGAGAAATAGTAATTGTTCATATATAGTCAGGCCAATGTAATAAAAATGACAATTTTACCAAAATCAATCTATATATTCAATGCTATCCCAATTGAATCATCAAAAAATTATTTTACAGAGCTAGAAAAAATAGTAACAATTCATTTGGAAGAACAAAAGGTCAACAATATCAAAGGAACTAATGAAAAAAATATAAAGAAAGAAGCTTTAGCAGTACCAGATCTTAAACTATATTTTAAGGTAGTAATTATCAAAACTATCTGGTACTAGCTAAGAAATAGAAAGGTAGATCAGTTGAACAGAATAAACACACAATTTATAGAAGCAAATATAGTAACAGTGTTTGACAAATGTAAAGACTTAAGTTTTGGGGACAAGAATTCATTATTTGGTAAAAATTGTTGGGAAAGCTAGAAAGCAGTCTGGCAGAGATTGAGCATAGATCAATATTTTATATCATTTACCAAAATAAGGTCAAAATGGACACATGAACCTAGGTATTACAAGAAAATTTGAAGAACATGGAACATATTACATATCAGACTTATGGATAGATGAATAATTTATGAACAAGAGATAGAGATCATTGTGAGATGTAAAATGAATAATTTTGATTACATTAAAGTAAATTTTTTTTGTACAAATCAAATTTAGCCAAGATCATAAGGAAAGCAGAAAACTGGGAAAAATATTTTATTGACCGTTCCTCAGATAAAGGTCTCATATCTCAAATATATATAAAAAAACTTTGTTAAATCTATGAGAATGTGAGTCATTCCCCAATTGATAAATGGTCAAAGGACATGAACAGGCAGTTTTTCAATGAAGAAATCAAACCAATTTATAGTCATATGAAAAAACACTCTAAATCATTATTGATTAGAGAAATGCAAATTAAAACAACCTTGAGATATCATTTTATACCTATCAGGTTGGCTAAAATGATAGAAGGGGAAAGTGACAAATTTTGGAGGGGATGTGAAAAAATTGGCACCTTAATTCATTGTTGGTGTATCTGTGAGCTGATCCAACCATTTGGGAGAGCAATCTGGAATTATGTCCAAGGAATTCTTTTTTTTCCCAAGGAATTCTTAAACTGCTTATGCCCTTTGACTCAGCAGTACCACTGTTAGGTCTGTTTCCCAGGATGATTTGGGAAAAAGGAAAAGAACCTATATGCTCTGAAATACTTACAGAAACTTTCTTTGTGGTGGTAAAGAACTAGAAATTGTGGGAATGCCCATCAATTGGGGAATGGCTAAACAAATTGTCATATATGTTCGTGATGGAATATTACTCTGCTATAAGAAACGATGAGCGCGATGATCTTAGAAATATATGGAAAAAATATGCATGAAATAATGAAGAGCAAAATGAACAGAACCAAGAGAACATTGTACACAATAACACCAATACTGTTTTAAGTATAACTTTGAGTGACCAAGTCATCCTAACTATTATAAATACCCAAATTAATTGCAAAGGTCATTTGAAGGAAGATGCTGTTTTCATCCAGAGAAAGAACTGACCTATATATACAAACATATGTATATTTATATACATACATATACATATTTGTATCTAATGGTAGCCATGGGGGGCGGGGCAGGGAAGGAGGGGGAAAAAGAAAGTTACACAAGAACTTGGTTGTTTATTTAAAAGGAATAGCAAGCTATATATAATAAACCTACAGTTTCAGGTGCAATCCTTTTTTTTTTCTATTCCATTTTGTTATAGAAATGCTTGTTTTATTTCTTAAGTTCAGAGTAAAAATAATTAGAAAAAGATGTAAAAAAACCCTTTTAAATGTGAATGGATCAAACAATCCAATGAAACAAAAAAGTGAAACATCTATTAAGAAAACAAAATCCTACAATCTATTGCTTAAATGAAACATATTTAAAAAACAAAAACATACAAAATAAAACTAAGGAGATCGGAGAAAATTACTATGCATCAAGTAAATACAAAAAAAGCAGGAATGTAATCATGGTATTCGACAACGCAAAAACAGATGTTCAAAAAATAAAAAGAAATATAAAAGGAAACAATATTATATTGAAAGGGACCATGGATACAAACTAATAATCAGTAATAAACTTATACTCTCCAAATATCTTAGTATCCAAATTCATAAAGGAAATATTAATTGAGGTATAAGAAGGCAAAGACAGTAAAACGACGTGACAGGAGACTTTAATATTCATCTCTCAGTTTTGGATAAGTAAACAGAAAGATAAACAAAAGGGAAAATATGGAACTGAACAAATTCCTGGGGAAACTAGTGTCACAAGGTTTATGACATCTTCTAAATGGGACTGAAAAAAAAATATGACTATTTCTCAGCACCATATGGAACTTTTACAAAAACTGACCATGTGTTAAGGCACAGAGATATTGCAGACAAACGTAAAAAAGCAGAAATCGTTTGGTCCTTTACAGACCATATCACAATAAAAAGAGTTGGTTCAGAGACCACAAACAAAAGACACAGACCAAGATGGAGACTTAACAATGAAATACTAAATAATGAGTGGGTGATAGAACAAATCATAGAACCAATGAATTATTAAATGAAAGAAAATGAAAATAGTGAAACAATATACCAAAATTTCTGAGATGGAGAAATCATATCCTGAGGGGAAAAATCATATCCTTACAAACATACATTAACAAAATAGAAAGAGAGAGGATTAATGAACTGATCATACATTTTTAAAAGTCAGAAAATCAACAAATAAAGCTAAAATAAGCACAAAAGAGGAAATACTAAAAATTAGAAAGGACATTGATAAATTATAAATAAAAAGAACAGAAATGATAAAACTAAAAGTTGGTTCTTTGAAAAGACTGATAAATTTGATAAATCTTTAATCCAATTAAAAAGCAGGCATAAAATTAACTCAATAAAATGGCAAATGAGCAAGATGAAATCATAGCAAAATCAGAAGAAATAAGAATAATCAGAATATATTATGTACAGTTACCTGCTAATAAAACAAATAGAGGAAGACCTTAAAAACATAAAATACCCAAACTATTAGAAGATCAAATAGAGATCTTAAATAACCCAATTTCAGAAAAGGAAATAGATCTAGGTGTAAAGGAACTACCAAAGGAAAAAAACTCCTAATCCTTATGGATTCACAGGAGAATTCTATAAAACTTTTAAGGAAAAATTAGTACCTATACTTCACAAATTATTCTCAAGAATTGAGAAAGAAAACACTCTCTCAGAATCCTCTTATGAGGTGATTATAATCTCAATACCTAAACCATGGAAAGATAAAACAGAGAAGGAAAACTATAGCCCAACATCATTAATGAATATTGACTAAAAAACTTCAAGCAAAATCCTGTCGGACTATAGCAAGATAAGACAAAAATTAGAGACAATAATTAATTCATTATGACCAAGGGAGATTTATAACAGCAATGCAAAGCAATGCAACATAAGGAAAATAATCAACATAATTAATCATATTAAAAACCAAAACAGAGGCAGCTAGGTGGCACAGCAGATAGAGTACCAGCCCTAGAGTCAGGAGGACTTGAGCTCAAATCCGGACACTTGACACTTACTAGCTGTGTGACCCTGGGCAAGTCATTTAATTCCATTGCCTTGCCAAAAACACTCTGCATCAGTTCATAAAGGTCTTTCTGTGCTTCTCTGTGTTCATCACATATGTGATTTCTCACAGCATAGTAATATTCCATCATATTTATGTACCACAGTTTGTTTAGCCATTCCACAGTTGATAAATATTTACTTTGTTTCCCATTTTTCACTGTTACTAAAATGCTTCTATAAGAGTATTTGGGGGTATTCTTCCAAGGGTTCGAAGGGTATGAACCTTTTAGGCACTTTATTTGCATAATTCCAAATTGCCTTCCAAAATGGTTTTACCATTTCACAGCTCCACCAACAATGTATTATTGTAACTGTCTTTCTACAAACCCTCTAACATTGTCCCTTTTCAGGTCATTTTTGCTATATGAGATAGGTTTCTGGGATAAGGAGGAATTTTTGGGATGACAATCATGATGTCAGAAACAGATGACATCAATAAAATCTTATTTTTTCTTAATATAAAGAAAAACAAGGTGGCTAAAATGCCTATAACTTTTGATCCAGTGATTCTACTGCTGGTCACATACCCCAGAGAAGTCATATATATGTATGTGTACACATACATACATATATATACACACATGCATACGTGTATATACTTATGCACGTGTATGTGTGTTTGTGTACAGCAAAATATTTACAGCAGCACTTTTTGTGGTAGCAAAAAACAGGAAATAAAGCAGATGCTACCATCAATTGGTGAATGGCTAAACTGGTACATGAATGTAATTTACTGTCCTGTGAGAAATGATGAATATGATGAATACAGAGAAGCATAAAAAGATTTACATAAACTGATGGAAAATTAAGTAGAACAAAGAAAAAACATCTACACAAATAGATGCAATAACTATAACAAAGAAAAGAAAAATAATCACAAAATAATTGGAACTGTTTCAGTAAAGTCAACAAAATTAGAAGGAAAATGAAAAGATACCTCCCCCAACTCTTTCATAATGGTAGGTGTTTTCAGGTGCAGATCGTTACCTGTAATGTCAGATTTTTTTCAACAATTGATTTTTTTTTTGCTCAAAAATTTCCCTCCTTTTTCTTTTTTTAAAAGGGAAAGCTAGGTGAGGTAAAAACAAAAGATTTTAATAAAGCCCTACTAAAATTACTTGGAACTGGTTAAAAAACTGAAAAGTTGTTCAGTAGCTGGGATCTTTGGGTCTACTGAACATAACACACATAAGCTGCACACTTAGTGGTGTTTTGTTCAATAAACCCAAAGGACTCATTACTTGACAAAAACTGTTGGGGAAACTGCAAAGTAGTCTAGCAGACACTATTTATAGGCCAATACTTCACACACTTTACTAGTATAAGCTCAAATGGGTACATGATTTAGACATAAATGGTGACATAATAAGTAAATTAGTGGAGCAAGGAAGAAATAACCTTTTAGATCTATGGATATGGAAAGAATTTATGACTAAACAAGTGGTAGAGACTATCACATAAGACAAAATGGGCAATTTTGATTACATAAAGTTAAAAAGGTTTCATACGAACAAATTTAATATAGCTAGAATTAGGAAGGAAACATTTCACTGAGGGAAAAAAAAATCTTTACATTAAGTATCTCTGATAAAGGCTTCGTTTCCAAGATATATAAGGAAATTATTCTAATGTATATGAGCCATTCTGAAACTGACAAATTGTCAAAGTTCATGAATGAATGGCAGTTTTCAAAGAAAGAAATCATAAGCCCTCAACAGTCATATGAAAAAAATGCTCCAAACCACTAATAGAGATGCAAATAAAAACAACTCTGGGGGTGTTTACCTTACCACCATCAGATTGGTAAAGTTGACAGAAAAGGAAGATGGCAAATGTTGGAATGGGTGTGAGAAAATAAGATTGGTGGAGCTGTTAGTCCAACTATTCTTTTGATATATAGATATACACACACACACATATATATATATACACACACACATGTATATATATATGCATGTTATGTATATGTATATACACACATACATATATATACGCATATATACCTCTCTCTCTCTATATATATATATATGTATATAATTTAGTTATTTACTTTTAGTCTTCAACATTCACTTCCATAAGATTTTGAGTTCCAAATTTTCTCCCCCATCTCTCCCCTCCCCCCACACCAAGACAGTGTGTAATTTGATATAGGCTCTACATGTACATTCATATTAAACCTATTTTCACATTAATCATAAGTCCAAGTATTCTTGAAAGCAATTTGGAAGTATGCTGCGAAACTAAACTGTACAAACTCTTTCACCCATTGATACCACTACTAGGCCTATATCCCAAGGTAAACAAGGAAGGAGGTAAAGAATCCATATATTCAAAAATATTTATAGTAAACCCTTCTGTGATGGCAAAGAACTAGAAACTAAAGGGATGCCCATCAACTGGGGAATGGCTGAACAAATTATGGTACATGAATATAATGGCACGTTATTGTGATATAAGAAATTATGAAAAGGACAGTTTCAGAGAAATCTGGGATTAGCTATATGAACTGACGTAGAGTGAAGTGAGCAGAAGCAGAGAACAACTTATAACACAATAATATTGTAAAGATAAACAACTTTGACATAAAGGGTAATACAATAAGCAAATTAGGAGAGCAGGGACTAGTTTACCTGTCAGATCTACGGAGAAGGGAAGAATTTAAGACCACACAAGAGATAGAGAGCATTATGAAATACAAAATGGATAATTTTGATTATATTAAATTAAAAAGGTTTTGCACAAACAAAACCAATGCAACCAAGATTAGAAGAAAAGCTGAAAGCTGGGAAACAATTTTTATAGCAAGTGTCTCTGATAAAGGTCTTGTTTCTCAAATATACAGAGAACTCAGTCAAATTATAAGAACACAAATCATTCTCCAATTGATAAATGGTCAAATATGAACAAGCAGTTTCCAGATGAAGAAATCAAAGCTATCTATAGTCATATGAAAAATGCCTTGTTGCACCTATTGATGAGAGAAATGCATATTAAAACAACTCATAGGTGCCACTTCACATGAGATAAGAGAAAAGGATATAAGAGAAAAGGAAAATGATAAATATTGGGGAAATTGGGACACTAATGCATTGTTGGTGGAGTTGTGAACTGATTTGGAACTATCCATTCTGGAGAGCAATTTGGAACTATGCCCAAAAGGCAATCAAACTGTGCATATGCTTTGATCCAACACTACCATTAGTAGGTCTGTATCCCAAAGAGATCATAAAAAAGAGAAAAGGACCTATTTGTACAAAAATATTTACAGCAGCTCTTTTTGTAGTAGCAAAGAATTAGATATTGAGTGGATGCCCATGAATTGGGGAATGGCTGAACAAGTTATGACATATAAATGTAATGGAATAAATACTATTATGCTATACATAATGATGAGCAGGATTACCAGGAAAACCTGGTGAAGTGATTACAAGAATTGATGCTGAGTGAAGTGAGCAGAATCAGGAAAACATTGTACAATATAATGGCAACGTTGTGCAATGATCAAGTATGAATGACTGAGCTCTTCTCAGCAATACAATGATCCAAGGCAATTCCAAGACTCATGATGGAATATGTTATCCACATCCAGAGAAAGAACTGATGGAGTCTGAATGCAGATCAAAGCATACTGTTTTCACTTTGTTTTTTCCCTTTTGTTCTGTTTCTTCTTTTACAACATGACTAACATGGAAATGTTTCACATGATTGCACATGTATAAACCTATATCAGATTGCTGGTGATCTTGGAGAGAGGAGAAAGGAGGAAAGAGGGAGAAAATTTAGAACTCAAAATCTTATTTAAAAAAAGAATGTTGAAAATTGTTTTTACATGTAATAAAAAATACTATTAAAAAGATTTTAAAAAGATAAAAACCTTTGAAGGGTTTAAAAGTACTCTGATCAATGCCAAGACCAAAGATGATTCCAAAGGACTAATGAATGCTACCCACTTCCTGGATTCAAGAATGCAGACTGAGACCATACTTTTCCAGAGATAGCCAATGCAAGAATTTGTTTTATCTGACTATGAATGAGTGTCACAAAGATTTTACTGCTCTTTAACTGGGTAGAGAAGAAGTGGGAAAGAGGAAAAAAATGCTTGTTAAAGAAAATAATTGGAAAGATAAGTTAAATAATTGGAAGCCTACAGGGTTCAGAGAAATTCTATTTCCTACCTGATCAAATCGTTCATGTATGCAAAATTTTTATGTAACTGAACTTGGCTTTGTTGGAATTACTATTATTTTATTTGGTATAGTCTACCAATTGAGTAAAAAATTGTGGCTTTTTTGTTCAATACAAAAAAAGTCTAAAACTAAGGAACTCATTGCTCTGTAGAGTGGTACAGGCTGAAAATGTAAGTATAGTCATACTGTTGGGAGCATGCATTTGACAGCACACTTATCATAAATTCCGACAAAGGTAGAAACAGATTGTACTGAAGAGGTTGGACTCAATGGTCTCTAAAGTTCCTTCCAGCTCTAAATCTGTGATTTTTACGAACAGAGATACTTACAATGCCCAATAATGGGACTTACAGTATGAAAAATATTAATAATTTCAAATGTGTTGGTGTACCATTAAGGCAACAAACACAACATCTATGATGTTTGTGATTATGCCTATATAGTTCTGTATTGCAGGATATATGAGACTCTCCATATAGAAGGCAGTAGTAGTAAAACATTTATTCAAACACCAGAGGATCAAATCCCAAAACCAATGACTCCAATTCGATATAGCAATTATATACCCAAACCAATAAGTCCACTTCATTGTAATAGCAAAAAACTTAAAGTACAGTATCACAGCAGGGACCCAAGTTGTCCTGTAACCTTCCCCACTGCTGGGGCCTCCCCATAAACACTCATAAATCCTGTCTGTTTGCCTTCATTCTCTCCCCGTCTCAATTCTCTGGTCTCCACAGCTCCCTGGTTTCCACTCTCTGCTCTGCACTCTCTCTGCAGCAATGTCAACTCAGAGTTCTTACTCCTTCTCCTTGGGCTGAATTCTGGCTTCTCTTCTGACTCCTGAATTCTCACTCTTCAATGGGTATCTTCTGAGTATATATGTATTCTTCTTAGGGCCCAAGGGCTTCACACCTCTTGTGACCTTAATTAGGGTGTGGGCCTGGGGCTTTGCACCTAGTAAATCCCTTGCCTACAGTCAAACCTCTCCTAATCAAGCTTCCCTTAACTAGCTCCATCTGAGCCTATTGAATGGTCTGGGAAGATTTTAATCACATTAACACAACAGTTGGTTAATAATGAGGCATTTGGAGTCTTAGAACAGAGGAAGGGGAAGGGTTGCATTGGGCTATCCTTGGGTTCTCACTGTTAAGCATGAAAGGAAGAAAAATCATCTAGGTCCTAAAAGGAGTGG
This sequence comes from Trichosurus vulpecula, assembly GCF_011100635.1. Lineage (NCBI taxonomy): Eukaryota > Metazoa > Chordata > Mammalia > Diprotodontia > Phalangeridae > Trichosurus > Trichosurus vulpecula. The sequence continues at coordinate 98,991,142 of NC_050575.1, forward strand.
GTGATAAAGGACACAGGTTCTCCTGGTCTCAACAATTTCTTAGCATAGGCTCTCAGAATAGGCTAGTGTCCACCTCTCATGGAGCAAAGTTGGTACAAGAAGCATTCCCCTCTTTCCTTTTGCCACAACAACAACAAACCAGCTAGCTACTCAACATCTTTTTGGTTATTTGCTGATACATTAAAGGCTGAATAGTTCTCCAAGTCTAAGTAAGCCCTCTAAGATTTAGCACACTTACTAAATATCTATCTCAATTCACATTAGCACATTGCTTTATGACAAAACACATCAACTTACTTAATTAGAAAAATAAATGTTGACATTGGAAAATAAAAGCAGTCCTTTCTGGCACACACAAAAAATCTTCCTTTATTTACCAAGTTAATACTAAACATACACAAAACCAACTTACCTCAGTTTACTGAGTCCAATTTTGCACTCATCTGTTTCATTCTTCCTTTTCTTACTAGTCCTAGGTACAAATAATTTTATCTTACTGGTTTCAGTCCATCTTGCTCACTGTTCTCTAAACTGAACATATGACACAGTTTAGGTATTCAAAAAATTATTTGGTGTATTTATACTCCCTATCAATTTTAAAGAAGCTAATTTAAATGTTTTATATTCTTTCCTCCTACCCTAATTTAGGTTGCTTTTTATTACAGTAGCCTACGATTTTTTGTGGGTCCTTGGTTTGGAAAAGTTTATGTCAGATTAAATTCAAATGTCTAAATGTCCGCTTACATGCAAGGTACTAAAGATGTAAAGACAAGACAAATCTGGCCCTCTAAGAGCTAACTGAAGGAGATGTATACCCAGGTATGATTTACGAAACAGAAGTGTGAGGTATCAATATGGATTCACTACTACCTAGAAGTATTCCAGCTTTGGAGTAAAGAAGCTTTCATGAGTGCCAGAGGACTTGGAAGAGCTCAATGAAGCTAATAGCCCAGTTTGGCTAGTTTAGCACATGCCAAGTTAAAAAAAAAAACATCTGGAAAGGTGAACTAGAGCTGGAGTTAGATTGTGGAGGGCCTTGGAAGCCAAGTTAAGGAGATCTGTGTCTTATTTTGGTCTACAAACAGGAAAAATCACTTAACGATATGCAACAAGAAACACTATCACCTCTATTATTTGCTGTCAAAGTAAAGCCTTACAAATTAAAAAAGGACTCAGGGCAGGTAACTGAAGAATATTAGAAAACCATTCATCTCAGCTATTTTGGGCACATTAATGATGCCACCAAGACCATCATCCCAAGGTATGAGGCTAAGGCAGGAGCAGTCAAGATAGGATAGAATAGATACAAAAGGCCCTAAGAAGGAACTTGGTGACTTAATGTGAAGATTATAGGATCATAGATTTAGAGCTGGAAGACCGTCTAATCCCATCAACTCATATTAAAGATAGAGAAATTAAGGTCCAGAGAGGTGAAAATGACTCACTCAAGGTCAAATTGTGAGATTTGAATCCAGGTCCTTTAACACTGAAAACCCATTTGAAAACAGGGCAGGAGCAGGATAAAGCTAGTTTTCAGCCCCATTAATTAGAATGATTAATAGGAATTAAATTTAGGAATGCTAGGCAAATTCAATCAAATGAAAATGCCTCCAAGGTTTTTGAGGGCTCAAATGAAGTCCATAAAGCGAGAGGACTATCTACATGTAAAACACGGCTTGGCAATTCTACTTCAGCATTTGCAGGCATGGATAATACACCTCTCCACAATGCACTCAGATATTTAAAAGCAGACTATGATGGTCAATCAACCCTAAACCCTACAGCTTAAGCCCTTCTTCTAGTCTTTTCTAAACCAAAAACCTGGTTTCTCTTTCGACCTTTAGTATTTGGGTAAATCAAATTACTCTGCCTTCTTAAGGCTAACCCGCTCCAACTTCCTCGTCTTCCTGGGTGCAAACTGGGCCTCACTTACTAGTTGTGTGACCCTGGGCAAGTCACTTAACCTTGTTTGCCTCAGTTTTCCTCATCTGTAAAAATGAGCTGGAGAAGGGAATGGCAAACTGCAAACCACTCCAGTACTGCTGCCCAAAAAACCCCAAATGAAGTCAGTTGGACACAACTGAACATAATTGGACAGCAGTTTTATGACCTTTTAGACTGTACTTAGTTCAAAATCAATGTATAAAAATCAGTTTAATTACAATTGAAAAACAAGGATACCATGGGCAACTGGGACAATGTTGTATTGGTTACCTTTGTGACTTAGCACTGCAGAGAAATGAAACACCCTAATTTGACCTTGAAAAGTTGAGTTTGGCCCTCCCTTTTAACTACTTTGGCACTAATGATATTGAAAGAAAAGGACCCAGATGGTTAAGTTTTAGGGATCTTTTCATTTAAAATCAACTAGTCCAGTGGTCTTTAGTAGAAATGGGCACAAGAAAACTGTACATAAGGATTTCTGCTGGCTACATACTTAGAAAACCTATTAACATATCTATGCACTATTTTTACTTTGTTAAATGTTTCTCCATTATATTCTTATGTAGTTCCAGTTGCATTTGGGAGTTTTTTTTTTTGGGGGGGGGGAGGCAGGGCAATTGGGGTTAAGTGACTTGCCCAAGATCACACAGCTAGTGTGTCAAGTGTCTGAGGCTGAATTTGAACTCGGGTCCTCCTGACTCCAGGACCGGTGCTCAACTCACTGACATTTGGGAGCTTTTCAATGGGCCCCGTTTGACATCTCTGAACTAGTCCAATTCCCTCATTTTATAGATAAATGAACTAAGGGGTCAGAGGGATTGTTTGGTAAAGCAGGGAGTCCAGTGCAGGTCGGTCCCTTACAAAGGTAACAAACCCATACCCGTGGCTTGAGGGAAGCAGGAAACTGGATCCCACTTGTCTCGGCTTCCCCATTCCATCGTCCCTAGTAAGATTTGGCAAATATGTCAATGTTTATTCCTTTTCAGGAGACTTACCAATTCATCTAGTCTAAATCCTTCACCTTTCAGTTGACATTAAGATTTACCAGACTTCTAAATTTCATCTCAGGTGGGATGACATGCAGTTTACACATAAGGTTGGTTTGTCACAATCACAATTTCTGGAGGATTCTTCTATTACCCACTATATGACAGAGAAAATATTTGTAATACTATGAAAACTAACCTAATTGGAATCATTAAACAAGTTATGTTTATGTTAATATGACCAGAATAATTCAATAAATGCAGTAGGCTTTGTAGTTACTGAAAAAATTTTTATTTGATAATACAGCTAAACAGTTATCTATATAGCCAAGGCAGTAGTCAACAATATCCAAGCATGCTAATATTGCTATATACTGTGGTTTAATTTTTAAAAAGTAAAGCCCAAATGAAGGACCACCTTGCCTTGGAAATTTTGAAAAGCCAATTTCATCCACCCCAAAACTACTCTTAGCTTGAGAAAAAAAAAATTCTAGCCATGTTCCTCAAAGAATGAATCCACAAAGGCCAAAGGTGAGCTATTTTATGGTTTTTATTTTAGCTTAGTGCCCAAGAGATAGTACACTCAACCATTTACTTCTGGTCACTAGTATGTGTAAAAATAGTAGACAGCTACTATCCTCTAATCTTACTGAATCTAGCTAGCTTTTCTATAAATGAAAAAAGACATCTTTTATTGTAGTAAACACCTAAAAAAATTAACCAAACAAGCAGCTCATTTTCTAACACTTACAAGGAAAACCTAGTTATCACAAGTTAAAACACCAGTATTTTTGCACCTCGTTGTGTCTTGGCAGCAAATTAAATGACCTCTATTACAATCTCTAAGATACTTCAGAAGGCAAAGTTCCTCAAGAACAACAGACTTCTGAAGTTAGGTTTTAAAAGCCCAACTCCTAGACAGTTTCTATCTTTAGATAAATTAACTGGACCAGTCCTCTCATAGTCGGTCCACCACTCATTTTTCTGATTCAAAGTTTTTGGCAATTTTTTGTCAGATCTTTCAACATCAACCTCACAAATTATTCTGATGTGATAAAAAAAAATGGATTTTATAATTTTTTTTAGGCTGACTTCATTTTTTTTCCAATCTAAAAAAAAAAAAAACTACCCAAATTGTGTTATCCTGCCAGCAACGCAACTAGAACGTTGAATCTTTGCGCTATGCTCATCTGATTACCTCCATTTTACTTTGCATACATTTTAACAATGAATCAATTAAAAACCTCAGTCTTGACATTTGTCTTCATTCATTGCACTACTGTGGACCTGTTTTATGAACTACTCTTCTAAGCCACTGAAATCAATATTCTGCTGACTTGTGAATAGAGCTGAGGGAAAGTCTCAGTTTTAAGTGTCAAGGTAATAAAAACTTTGTGTATGCATCCTAGAAATTACTAGTTCCCCCTTGTTCAGTTGACAAACATTTGGCTAACTTCCAATTTCTTATCTTCGCACAGAAAGTTAAGTACTTAGAAGCATGTAAGATCTCGATCATATATGTATATACTCCAAACTAATCTAAATGTAGTTATCATAAATGTGAATTCAAGTTTCATGTTACTAGGAGTGAAACTGAAAAGTTGATGAGGATAGCAGAGGTTTGGAATTACCATTAAGAAACCCCTACATTGTATAAAATTTACACGGAAACTCTAATTGCACATTATCAAATTCTCTTAACTAAAAGGAGATAGCTGGGTGGGGTTTTATTTTTGAAACTTAACAAAACTGGAGGCAGCATGGCTAAGCAAAGACAGCCAGATACAGTCAATTAACCTCAGTGTTCAAGGGAATTGTCTAACACTAAGTTGCCTACCTATATCAGTATACCAAGTTTCCTCATTTAGGAGTTCCCATTTTAAGGGGAAATAATAGGTCTAAGTCCCTATTTTCCAACTTAATTGGATTTTCTAACCTCCAGTTTTACAAAAGTAATTGTTAACCCCAAAAAGATAACTTAAATGTTTACACATCCCATTCTGAATATAGTGGAAGACTAAGGAATAGCTGCTGCTGCTGTTCCTGTTCAAGTTGCAATCCTGCAACTAAATATCTGATGTTAATGACACTGACCACTACCAGAAAATGGTGGTAATTAAGAACTATCCAAAAATATTTGGAACGTCATTCACCTGGGGCACTAGCAAACCTCAAGTTATAACACATCTTTACTGTATTTCCTGCATTATGCAAGACTGCCTACAAAGACCTTTTGTTTCTGATGTGGGAAAAAAAAGAAAAGTAGGGGGTGGGAAGTGACTTACTTTACCAAATTTTAATTAATAACATGGAAATACAATGGTATACCAAATTGAATTTATTGCTGATTTGAGGTTTGCCTAATTTTACACTTAACCACACACAACACAGTTCATTTTTTTAAAAAAAAAAAAAAAAAAAAAAAAAAAATAGATACCAGACAAAACTGCTCAAAAGCCATTTAATATTGACCTGTGGCTTTCATTCCCTTGGTAGCAAACCCTTAATACAACTCAGGATTATTTGTAACTTGAACATAATTAAAAAACAAAACAAAACTGAGTCCTCTCCAAAGCTTTAAAAGTTTAAAGCGTTTTTGAGAGTTTAATACTTTAAAAAGAAAACTTCATTCAACAGCAGATCCTGCTGAAATGGCTAAAAAATCATAAGTAAGCCTAATCTCTACAAAAGTTATTACTGCTGGAATACTATAAAATCAAAGAGCTTAATTTCTACAAAAGGGGGTCTTTGCTTGCTTTGTGTCACCATTTCTCTAGAGCCTCATTTCCTCCCCATTAATTTTGCTTCCAAATCAAACCTTTATGCCCCTGTGTTCAGGCTTTCTCCTGAGAAGAGGCCAACATTGGAAGTACTAACATCACAGAATAATTTGCCTGGCAAGTAAGAAAGTGTTCCGTAAGTGTGCAAAGGAGTTCAGGACTTTTAATCTCTTGAACTAGATCTCGACCGTGACCGGGATCTAGAGTGAGATACTGATGTAGCCCTTTTGACTGGAGGAGACTCAGAACGAGCCTTTGATGGTGGAGGAGGTTGTGGTGAATTGGAGTGAGACTGGCTTCTTGATCTTGATTTTGACTTTGTTTCTCCTTTTCCATTTTCTTTAGGAGACGGAGACCTGGACCTACTGTGTGACTTCTCCGACTTTGCCTTGGATCTGCTACGAGAGCGAGAGCCTCGATCGGACTTGGCCTTAGATTTGCTCTTTGATCTAGACTTCCTGCCTTTAGATCGGGAACGTGAATGATCTTTGCTTCGAGACCTAGATTTGGATCTTGAAAAGAGATAAATTATAAAAATTTATCATGCACGCTACTTTATGACTATAAACAGGCCAGGACTTCAAAAAACAGCCAAACAACAAAAAACATCCCTTACCTTGAGCGACTTTTTGAGGCACTACGGGATCTACTTCGGCTGCTTCTTCGACTCCTACTTCGAGACCTTCGCCTAGACCGGGACCTAGAAATAAAGCAAGGTCTGTACTATTTTTCTCTTTGTACCACCACCTCCCATCCCATGCATTTGCATACAGTAAGGAACAAATAAATGCTTTTTCATTCCTTTATACAACGAAATCTCGTTAAGGATTTTTAAATTGGTATTCAAACTATCGATGATTATCATCCCCAAGGAAACACTTATCTAATAATAACTTCACCACCAATAACTAATGCTGCAAAAACTAAGGATAATAACTCATCACCAAGTTACATGATACATAAAGCAAATTACCTGAAGTTTTAGGTAGTCTCTTCTATATCACGACATAGACTAAGAACCTTAGTTCTGACTCTAAGAAACAGTGCACTTTCTACAATAATATGTGAAATCTTAATTGACTGCGTATGAAAGTTGGTCTTAATTGTAACCAATGACTTAAATTACCTAGATCTACTTCCAGAATATGATCTCCTATGGCTTGTCCGTGGCTTATCTTCAATGAGCCTTATATTTCTGCCATTTATTTCTGTGCCATCCAATTTATCCAAAGCACGTTTCATGTCAGAGTAGGAACGAAATTCAATTACACCTTCATTTGTGCGTTCTTTGTGAGCATCTGCATATGTTACTTCTCCAGCTTGTCTCATGAAATCCTATTATCAAGAACAGTCTAGTTAGTTTCTGAAATCTAATACAAAATTACTTAATTTTAAAGTAAATATTTCAAAATACAAACTGCTTTCATCAGAATACTTACTTTCTAACATACACTAGTAGGAGTACCTTTAAAACAATTACACATACCTTTAAATCCTGCCAACTGCAACGACTAGAAAGATTTTCTACAATCAGTCTGTACTCTGTTCGAACAGGTGGTCCATATTTATCTCTGCCAGTGGCTCTGCGACTGCTGTATCCTCCTCCTCCACCACCTTTATCACATAAATGAATAGTTAGGTGTTTCATAATGCTAAGAGCACAAAATGTTTTTGAAAGTTAGTACAAACAAAGTAATTTATTTACTGGAGTAGGACTTTGCTTTTATCTTGCTAAACCTCCAACACATATGTGATTTGCCATACATTATATTAAGGGCAAGTCAAATAAACTAAAATCCTACTAAATTTCTCCTACAATCTGTTAGAAAGTGACTGCTCCTTTATTCAATTTACCTCGCTAAGTTTTATTTTACAGAACATTGTAAAATATAAAACTTAACTGATTACATGCATTTCTACATTTTACAAAAATGTTTACTAGTTACACTAAGTACTTACATCACAGTGTGAGGTTTTTGGTGGTGGTTTGGCCACAAAACACGCAAGGTAACAGTCACCTAGTTCAGATTAACCAGTTTTGTCTAACCCTTGGAATCCTCACCATCACCCTGCGTCTAATGGCAAAAGGCTGCTGTCGTCATGGCTTCCGGTAAGGTCAGCCAAAGGGTCATAGGGCAAGGGTCACACAATGTATGGAAAAGCCAAGGCCAATCAGGAAAGGCAGTCATCTTAGCCTCAGTGGACACAGCCTCAGCCCCATTGGTCACTTTCAAATTGAAACATCAAGGACTTGTTAAAAAGTTTGAATTCAACATGCAACAATTTCAACATTTAACATTTTAATTAAGTAGCAAATAACTACCACCTCCCCCCATAACATGCCCCAACCACGCTTCAGTTACAGCACAACCCTAGCTCTAACTCCCGATCTGAATAAACTAAGGCAACGTTAAGTCGGTTTAGAGAAGCTGCTTATTGACTGTCAACTGGAGAACTCTGCACGCCTGCCTCCCCCCGCCCCCCAAACTCGGTGTCTCCAATTCTGCTTCTCTGAAGGGCATCTGCCTGCAGACATCTGCATCTAGGGCACTGCGAGCCGGGGAGCGCACCTCTGCGGGTGTTTACACCCCCGCCAGCGGAACTGGTTCCGGCGCTGCCTTTCTGGGGTCAGTTCCAAGCTCTTACAGTTTACCGAAAGGCGGAATGCAGAGGTGCGTGTCTGCTATGCCCCCGATCTCCTCGGGGTTCTCCCCCCACCCCTCCCCCTGTCCGTGGTTGACAATCAGCCCGAGGCTCCTCTGTACGGAGCTGTCCTCGGGGCAGAGCTGGGACAGCGGTGCTCTGGGCAAGCCCCACGCACCGAGGCAATTCTGGCTCTCCCCTCTCCCCGCCCCTGCCCTAGGCCCGGGTGACTAAGAGCGCCTGGCTCCTTTGTGCTGAGTCCCCGCCCCGCCTCCCCTCCCCGCCAGGGGGAGCCACCGCGGTCTGCCTGACCCTCGCTAGCCTGCCTGCCTGCCTGCCTGCCCGCCCCCCCCCTCCCGCCCTCCTTTCCCCCCGAGGCGTCGCGGCACGCGCGGAACTGGACTCACTGCGGCTGCCGTAGCTATAGCCGTCGCGGTCCCGGCGGGGGCCCCGGGCGTGCTCCACGATCACTCGCTCTCCGCACAAGTCCTTGCCGTTCAGCTCGTAAACGGCATCGTCGGCGTCGCGGGAGTCCTCGAACTCCACAAAACCGTATCTGGGCCGAGGGAAAGGGGGCGGGGACGCCGGCGGCGGTCAGGCCCCCTCCCCTCGGGTGCACGTGCAGCCCCGCCCCCTGGCCTCCCCCGCCCCCTGTCAGTCGGGCCGCCGCCATTTTGAGAGCGAGCTCCGCCACGCGGCGGCGCGGACGGACGCTTCTTCCCCCCCCCCCCCCCAACATGTACACCCCGCCCCACCTCACCCCAAGAGACACCGCGAGAGCCAGGGCGTCCAGGCCGCGCGCTCACCCGTTTTTCAGGTCGACTTCCAGCAGGCGCCCGTAGCCACTGAAAAAACGCTGGATGTCTTTCTCGCGGACATGGTAGCTGAGGCGCCCAATGTAGACGCGCGGCATTTCCGCTGGTGGGAGGGGGGAAAAGGAGGTGGCTGCAGGGGTGAGGTGGTAGGAAGGTAGGGACAGAAAAGGAAAGAGAGAAGGGGGAAAAGGAAAGAAAGGAGAACAAGACAACACCAACAGAGGACGAAGGAACAACGGCGGCCGAATCCCAGCCACACAATGGCGCGCGCGCTTTGAGGCCGTGGCTATAAGGGCGGAGCGGGGTGGGGCTTCCCGGCACGCTGCTCTACGTCATCGCGCAGGTGCGGGAGGCCGTACGCATGCGCGAAACTCACGCTCTCTGCATCAAACCTCTTCCACCCGCGGCGAACAGCTTCCATACCGCCCCCCCCCCCCCCCCCCCCCCCCGCCCCTTCCCCATTGCCCCCGCAGCCCCAGTATATGCGGCTATACGCGACGTCGCCTTCCGGGGCCTCTTTGATTGTTGTGACTGCAGGATGCAGTAACCGCCCACTCTGCCTGCATTTAGGATTGGTTCGGACGAGGGGAATCTGGGAACATCTCTGTCCATTGGCTGATGGGCCGCCAGGGTGGGCCGCTGTGCCTCGGGATTGGTCCCTTGGCACCGGGTCTTAGCGTGCTCAGCGTATCTCCCCACCCATATCCGGTCTGGGGACGAAATGCCAGCGGATTGGTCCGGAGCGTCCGAGTGAGGAACGGCAGTGCGCCCCTATTGGCCCCTTGGGAACCTAGTTGGTTCATCCTCCCGCCCTCCACCTTCTCTGCGGGCAAGGAGTTCCCGGTGAATTGGGCTGCCCTAGGCAGAGCGCCCGTCTTGGACCTGGGCCGACCTGAGTTCAAATTCAGCCTTGCGACCGTGGACACGTCCCTTCAATTCTCAGTTCCCCAGTTTCCTATGTGGATGATAACAGCGCCTCCCTCTGAGGGTCGTTGTCAGGGTCAAATGAGTTAACATGTGGGAAGCCCTTTGCAAACCCTAAAAACCGCTCTATTAGCGCTGTCTATTGCTGGCGGTGCTGAGCACAGAGGAGGCTTGTACGGGGCTCTCTTCGTGGTCAGAGGGAGGAGGAGGAGGAGGAGGAGGAGGAGGAGGAAATACCGCGTGCTTGAGAGGGTCGGAGTAAAGGGGGCGGGGGGGGGAAACTGGGCGCGGGTTTAAACCAGGACTTTGAGGGAGGGGCAGGATTGCTAAGTGCCCCAGCCCCACCCCTCCCTGCGCTGGAAGACCGTCCCCTGTCGTCTGGCCTCTTTTCTTCCTTTTCCCAACGCTGTTCTACAGTTGAAGCCCCGCAACCGTGCTCTGACCTCCGTGCCTGGTCCCTCTGCTCCCTCAGTGCCCTCTCCGGCCCCTGGATTCGTTCTGCCGCTTGCCGTCTCCGCTCCTCGGGTGCTAACGAGCAGCTCTGGAGGAAGGCACGCGACTCGTTTTTACAGCATTCACTGTGAATTTAAGTTCTCTAATCCAATTTGACCCTGCAGGCTGCACGCTTGTCCGGTCGTGTCCGACTCTTTGTGTCCCCATTTAGGGGGTTTTCTTGCCGGAGATACTGGCGTGGTTTGCCGCTTCTTTCTACAGCTCCTTTTACAGATGACACTGAGGCAAACAGGGTCACACAGCTAACGAGTGTCTAAAGGCTAAATCCGAACTCAGGTCTTTCTGACCCCAGGCCCCTGCTTCGCCACCTAGCTGCGCGAATCGTTTTAATCTTCCCTAATTGTTTCGTGTAGCCCTGTCCCCTTGTTGCAGTGGCTAGTCCATGTTTTCGCTCCTTTCTTCCTTTCAGCAGGGCACCGTTCGTTCATTTTTATTGAGCAAATAGGATCCATCTGCTGTGAGCTCCTTCTCCCCCAGTTTAAACCTCAAACCCCCTCAACATAATTCCTCATTTGCTCCTCTCCCTTCCCCTCTTTGTGTTCCTTTGACCCTCTACCCTCCTGTATGCTCTAGCACCTTGCACCCTACATCTCAGCTTTCTCTAATCTTCCATCTCCTTCTAGCTACTAGCTGCTTCCTTTCCTACCTACAAACACATGTCCAGGTCTTCCCGTTCTTTAAAAAACAGCAAAACAGCAACAGAAAGCCCTCTTCACTTCCCACTATGCCCTCGTCATATCTCTCTGCTCTTTCATAGCTTTCCTCAGCTTCCTCTCCTCCCACTCATTTCTCAAAATCTCTTGCAGTTTAGCTTCCAACCTCACAACTCAACTGAAATGCTCTCTTCAAGGTTACCACTGATTTCCTGACTGCTAAATCCAGTCTCCTATTCTCAGTCCTTATCCTTTTTAACCCCGTTGATATTGTTAAAAAGTGTTTGTTTGAGATTGTGGAGCTAGTAAAACTGGCTGCATGATGTGTTTTCTTCTTGCTGTAACTTCTCCCCGGGTTTTTGTTTCTTTCTCTGATCACTTCAGTGTCCTGCACCTAATCACGGTTGTCCCCTAAAGCCTTCTTTTCTCTCCGTATCCCCTGTCTCAAACATGCTCCGTCTACCGTGGGTTCAATTCTCATCTTTATGCAGATAATAGGATATATGTGATCCATAAATGTACCCCCAGTATCTTTCCTAAGCTGCAGTTCTATCCACAACTGCCAGTTGGGCATCTCCAGCTGAAAATCCTTTAGGCATTTGAAAAACAACATACTCAGAATGGAAATCATTATTTCCCTTTCTAATCAATCAATAAACTTTTAATAAAGCACCTACTATGTGCCAAGCACCGAGCTAAGCACCGAGGATACAAAAAGAGGCAACAAGACACTTCCTGCCCTCAAGGAGCATTTACAATCTAAGGGGGGTGGGGTGGGGAGACAACGTGCAAACAAATATATCCAAAGCAAGCTATATGCAAGATAAACAGGAAATGACAGAAATAAGGCATTGTAACTAAGAGGGCTTCCTGCAGAAGTTGGAATTTTAGCTGAGACTTGAAAATCAGGGAGGATAGTGGTCAAAGCTGAGATGGGAGAGCATTCCAGGCATGGGGCTTAGCCAGAGAAAATCCCCTGAGCTGAGAGATGGAGTGTCTTGTGGAACAGCCAGGAGGCCAGTGTCACTGAATCAAAGAGTGTGTGTGTGTGTGTATGGTGGTGGTGGGGGGGGGAGGTATAAAAAAACTGGAAAGGTAAGAGGGGGCTAGATTATGAAGGGTTTTGAAAGCCAAACAGAGCATTTTGTATTCGCTCTTAGAGGCAGTAGGAAGCCACTTGAGTATATCGAGTAGGGGATGTGGTGACATGATCAGACCTGCACTATACGTAAGTCACTTGACTGACTCAGATTCTTCTGTTTCTGTCAGAGGACACCTACATTCTTCCAGCCACTCAGGTTTACCACCTTGTTCCTCTCCCTCACCTTCCCACGTTCAGTCTGTTCCCAAATCTTGTCAATTCCAGCTCCACAGTGTACTCACACAGCCATAACCTTACTTTAGGTCCTCATCGACTTTCTCCTGGACTATTGCAACAGCCTTATAACTGGTCTTTCTGCCTCAAATTTCTCCCCTTTCCAATCTGTCTTCCACACCACTGCCAAATTGATATCCTTGTAGAACGGATCTGATTGTGTCACTCCCTTGCTCCAGGAACATGCTTGACTCTAGGTTCGGCTTAATAAATGCTTGATGGATCGAGATCCTTGGAGGCGAATGTTAGGGGCTTGACTCTGTCTCATGCTGTGGTTCAGATTCAGGAATGGAACAAAATGATACGCACGATACCTGTATAACATTTAACAAAATAAGTTTTACTTAACAATAATATGGAAAAGATATTCAGTAAAGATACAGCATGGGTTCGGTTTGGGGTAGCTGCTCTTGGACCATACATGCCGTGGTAGTGCACCTGATCAGAAGGCTGTGTTGATTAGCATTGGTAGTGCAAAATCAAACCTGAGGAATGCTAAATACTAGTGTTCTGGGGTTTTATGCCTTAGATGACTGAGAAGCTATGTCAAGAGTTTGAGACTTAGTTCCCTGGACCAATAAACTTTCAAGGATTATTTCCTTGTCTTTTTAGGGAAAAAATAGCCTCTGGGGCGGGGATCTTCTAGTCTTACTGCCTTGGGTTCCATTCAGATCAGTATTAAATGTTTTTGCAAGAGGCAAGGAGTGATCACTGGAGAGACAGCATGATGTGAGATGCATTTCAAGGGTATATAGGAATAGGAGGAGATCAACGACCACTTCGCTAGTGAGCATAATCATTGCAAGCCCTGGTAGGGACAGACTCTTCAGCCTTGTAGTTACCAGATTCCTGATTTTGGGGGGTCATTCTAACTCCATCTATCTAAGGTTGAAAGGCAGCAATTGAAATGCCACCTATTTGCTTAAGTATACCTAGCCCATTTGACACAGAGGGACTTTTTGTATCCCTTAGGTCAAAACGCTTCATGCAGCCAGTTTTGTTTTCGTTTTTGTTTTCACCGAGCACAGTTGGCTAGGAAAAGTTTCTACGGGATAGAGGAGTACAGACAAGGATCATGACCTTGACAATGGCTTTGCCATTGTCTTGAAATAATATCCTCTACCAGTTAGGTTTGTACAAGCTATCAGAAGTGAGGTAGGGGTTTAGGACAAGTAGGAGGTCTGGCTCTGTCTATGAGTAGAGAGTGGGTTGGGGAGGGGGAAGGAGGGATGAAACGGGAGCCAGAGGAATCCTAAGATTGAGAAGCAGAAACTTAAGCTGGAAAGCAAAACAAGAGATAAAGGCAGTAAGTGCCATATAAAGCTATAGGGATGGTAGGCTTAGGCCTTTCAAGCCACTCACAGTTCACAATATTCAACTGTAGTTCTGCACAATTCTTAAATGCATTGGTGCTTGATTCCTTTTTAGAGATCTTCCACAATCAACAGAGAGAAGCCATTTCCTTAAAATGCACAGGTTGTCCAATACAAATATTTCTTTTTTAAGCTTATATGAACCACTTCTCCTCTAAGTTGAGCTGCCATCTCTCTAGAAAGTTCATTTTCTGTCTGAAACACATTTTCATAGTCATCAGTACTTGGTTTTTAGAGTGTTATTTCCAGGACATGAACAGAGAACAGGGAGAAGATTTCTTCCTTGTTCTTTCTCTTTCCTTTGTTAGTTGGTCCATTAATTTAAATTCAACAAACTTAGCAAAAGATGTACTGTTGGGGAATTCCTCAACCCAGTGGTTCTAAGATCCTCCTGGAGGACCCTCCCACTTTGGTCTACTGGCCTGGAGAACAATAACTCAAGAAGGAAAGCTAGAAAATTAAAAAAAAATTAATTAGCATCATCTGATTGGGCTAGTGTCAGATGGGCAGCAACTCCACAGAACAAGAGAGATGCACAAATGTAAGGGGTTTTACATAGCCTTGGGGTAATACTACAGGTGACAAAAGGAGACCGTCCAGTAAGGCTACTCAGCCACTTTCCTCATTTTAAATAATAGGAACAGGATGCCAGGTGATTTGGGAGAGAATGTGTTAACCTTGGGTTTAGAATGACAACTTTGGGGTCTCAAGAGTTGCCATAGATCAAGTTTGTTTCGGTGGGATGTTTTCTCTGTAGTTAATCTTAGCAGACATTCTTGGAGGAAATCTCTAAGATAGTGGAGGCCTCTTTCAAGATGGAAATCAGTGCTTATCCTGTCCTTGACAGCTTTTTACACAACATTTACACAGCATGATAGTTAAGTTTCTTTGATTTCTAAGGTTGCTTTTATGTGGGGAGAAGTTTCCCTCAATCAGACTATCTCTTCCATAATACTCACTTTGTGCAAGGAGGCAGAGTCCTGAAATGCTCAGAACTTAGAGTATCTAGTATGCTATCTAGTATGGAGAAAGAATTGCTGTCCTTCTCCATATGTTGCTCAGGTCACCTCTGGCAATCCCCCCAGATCTTTCCTTTGCCTCCATTGCATATTGCTTTATATTACTGGTTTAGTTGGTTTTCAGTTGTGTCTAACTCTTGGTGACCCTATTTGGGGTTTCCTTGGCATCAGATTTCGTGAAGATGAGTCTTCCAGATTCCAAGTCTAGTGCACTATCCACTGTACCATGTAGTTGCCCTGCTTTGTATTATACTTATCTTTAAAAACTAAAATATATTTTAAAATGAACAAAAATTCATCCTTCTACCTCTCCACTCCAAAAAAGAAGGAAAAAACCAAAAGTCTAGTAAAAAATATACATATATACTTATCTTTTTTTGAGGGGGAAGGCACCTAGGTGGCACAGTGAGTTGGACATGACTGAAATGACTGAAGAACATAAACTTATCTTTTTACATGTTACATCATCACAAGAGACTGTAAGCCGCATGAAGGCAGGAATTCTATCATTTTTTGTCTTTGTATCTCTAGCATCTAGAATAGTGCTTTTCACATATCAGATACTTGAGAAATGTTTGTTGAATTTAGTTGAAGTATGCAATGAATTGATACTAGGAGAAGTGAGATAAGAGAGATCCAGGCAAAGTGCTAAAGAAATTTTAGGCAAGGTATATCACATTCATTATGGGGTTTAAGACATGGATTGGGGCCAGATAGTTGGATTTTGAATAATGAAAGAAATTTAAGCAGACTGAGATGGGGAAGGGGTCCATTCAGTCAGCCAGACAGTTAATAAACATTTATTAAACACCTACTATGTGTCAGTCATTGTGCTAAGCACAAAGAAAGGTGAAAAAAAAAACAGTGCCAAGTCTAATGAGGGAGACAACATACAAATACAACTACATGCAAATAAGCTATTTATAGGATAAATTGGAACTAATCAATAGAGGGAAGGTGTTAAATCAAGGAGAATCAGGGCAGGCTAGGTGGTGCAATGGATAGAACATTGGCCCTGGAGTCAGGAGGGCCTGAGTTCAAATCCAGCCTCAGACACTTACTAGCTGTGTGATGCTGGGCAAGTCACTTAACCCTTCTTTACCGCCGCCCCCCCGCAAGGAACCCCCCAAAGAATTAAGGCTAATCAGGAAAGGCTTCACCCAGAAGTTAGGATTTTAGCTAGGACCTAGCTTGGGAGCCAGGAGGTAGAGATGGGTGTGGGAGTGGGGAGGGGAAGAGAGGATTCTTGGGATGGGGAATAGCCAGTGAAAATGCCCAGAGTTGAGAGATGATATTTCTTATGTGAGGATCATTAAGGAAGCCAGTATCCCTGGATCACAGAGTAGCTGGTGGTGGTTACAACATATGAGAAGACTGGAGGATGGCATGACCCAAGGTATGGGACAGGAGGGAGCAAGATGAGAATGAGGTGGGCTGAATAGTTCAGTCAGGCTATAGAGTAGAAAATGTTAAGGGAAGTAGTGTGAGATGAAGTCAGACTGATAATTTGGAACTCAATTGTGAAGAGCCTGAAATAAGAAGGGCAGAAATTGAAACTTTATTAGTTGGCAGAGAGGAATAAATGAAAACTGTGGTGTATAGAAGTGATATCACAGGACTGGGTTAGGAAGATTTCTTGGACAAGGGTATAGAGGGTAGCTTGGAGAGAGGAGAGACAAGTTGAAGAGACTAATAGGGAGGGTGATAAAATAGTCTAGGTGAGTAGAGATGAGGGTAAGGGTGGGATTGAAGAATGAATAAAAAGCATTTCCTAAGTACTTTTTCTGCAGTAGACACTGAACAAAATACTGGGGATACAGATACAAGGAAGAGTAACCCTGACTGCTCCGACCCTCACTGCCAGAAGGAGCAGTATGTTTCCTTTCAGCCCCACCCTAGGTTCTCAGTACCCTTAAGAGTACTTAAGTCTTGGCTCCCTGTCCATGGCTCCAGCCCCATCACATGGCATTCCCTCAAGTGTAGAGAGTGTTGCCTGTGCCTCAGTTCTGTTTAACCACCAATAGTAGGATTAGCTTCTATAAAGAAATAATGACTTCAATATTGACTTGCAAAAAATATATATATACTTGTATAACTTGTGTGACCACAAATACACAAATTTACCCTATGACCCATGGAAAGCACAATCTACCTCTCCTCTCCATTTGCACTGCTACCTCAGTCTCTGGGGAGGAGAGCGGATTAGGTTCCCAGTTCAGCTTTGTTCTGAAAGAGCACAGTCCCACTTCCAAATCCCCAAACCCCGACAGGCTCAGGTCACAGGTACTCTGGCTCCTGTCAGTCTCCAACTCCTCACCTTGGAATCACTGATTCAAGGTCACGATCACTTGAACTCCAAAGTCCAGTGGCAGTTAGTGCCGGCACCTAAAACCGAGGACAAACGAGACAAAACCGAAACAAACACTCCCAGGCCTATTTCTCTGAGCTGGGGTAAAAGGAAGGGGGAATATATCCGGCCTCCTGGCTCGTTTCCTGGGTGTGCTCTGTGTGATTTTTGTAGCCTTAAAGATTGTGCAGAAAAGAGGAACTGTCCCATTCCCAGCATTTTTAAAGAAATACCTTCTGTCTAGGAGGCTGATCAAAGGAGGCTCCTCCTACCTATGTGGTAGGGGAAGCAGGGCACCTTCACATTAGGTGATAGAGGTTTGGCATTCTCCCTTACACATGCAAGACAGCACCTGACCTTACATTCTAAAAGGAGAAGACACGGTATGAAACAAAAGTTGGAAAGTGGGGCGGGGGAGGAGGGAGGGAGGCTAGGCATGTACTGGAGATATCTGGGAAGTGGCCTTGGAGGCCCTGGGACCAGATAAGATAACATGAAAGTTCACCAATCAGAGCCCAGGGGGTAGGGTTTGATGGCCTCTAAGTTCCCACACACTTTAATTCTATATATCTATAAGCTTATATTATTAATTATATAGCTATAATTCTGTATACCCATGAGTTATGACCTTCTGAGGGAAAGAGAAGAGTTAACTATGTCTTGAAGGCTATAAACCTCAGTGACTGGGAGGATGGAAGTGACATCCCTCAACAAAAATAGAAAAATGAAGGGTGTGGAAGGAAAGAAACTGAATTCTGTTTGGGATATGTTGAGTCAGGAATTTGAAAATACAGAACTGGGACTCAGGAAAGAAGTGAAGGGTAGAAACATAGATTTGGAAGTCATTCGAATAGAAGTGACAGCTGGATCACGGTGCAAGGGAAAGAAGACTGAACGTGGAGGCACAGAACCTGAATTCCAATCCTGGACGATCACTTAGTACATGTGTGACTTTGGCAAGTCATTTACTCAGTTCATCTGTAAAACGAGGGGCTTGCACCTTTAAGATGAAACCTTGAAGGTGCCCTCTAGGCCCCTTCCAGCTTTTCATGATTCTTTGAAGACATAGGAATGGAAGAGACCATCAAGGGGGACAAGGACAGATAGAGGAGGATTTAGGGGAAGATCCTTGATGGACAACCATGTTGAAGGGTGAGAGGGCATGCTATTCAGTGAGGACTTCCTGTATCAGGACAAAACATTGTAGTAAGGGTTTGGGGAGATCCTGAACAAACTGAAGAAAAAGTCCTTCTCTTTCTCAAGACTATTGGTCTAGATGGGGAGACAATAAATATACATGAAAATAACTTTAAATGTGAATAAATATTATAAATGTCATCGTCATAAAAATCACACGAAGACATTCCTTTCCAAAAATTAACCTGACATAATTATAAATAATAAAACCAATTAAAATACATTTAAAATTATTTATACTTTTCAAATGAAATTCTATATACAAGTATATATAAAGCAGTTATTCTCTCTATGTCCTCTCTTGTCCTACTTATACATTCACTTATACCCAGTCATAATATGTATACTGTTGTAGTTTTATTTTCTGTGCTTTATATTGCTTTGTATATTTCTCCATATTTCTTTATATTTTTCAAAGTATGATTCTTAAATTATTTTCTACTCAGGACCTCTTTTTTTAAATTAGATTTTATGTTTTTAATTATCAGGGATTTATTTTTCTCCCTTCCTAAATGGAAAAGAAAGATAAACAAATGAATGAATAAGCAGCTTTTCAACAACATAGTCAAAGAAAACCAATTTCCATATGCACCCAGTCCAAAAATGTCTCATTTTCCATATTTAGCCGGTCACCTCTTTATCAGTATAGAGGGGTAGCATTTTGTATCACTTTCCTCTGGAATCATGGTTGAACAGAATCTTAAGGTCTTCCAAATTATTTATTTTGACAGTGTTGATGTCATAGTACATATTATTCTTCTGGTTCTTCTCACTTCACTCTGCATCTGTTCATACAAGTCTTCCCAGATATTCCTGAAACTGTCTCATTTCTTAGTAGCACAATAGTATTCCATCACAGTTGGTCAGCCATTCCCCAAACAAAGGACACTCCCTTAGTTTCCAGTTTTTTGCCACCACAAAAAGAACTAGTATAAATTTTTTTTTGTACATGTAAGTCCTTTTCCTCCTTCGATTTCTTTGAGGGATAGGCCTAGTAGAGGTCAAAGCCTGTATTGTAAATGTAAGAGATCAAAAAAAAAATAAGAAAATATTCTATAAATACAAAAAATTATAACATCTCTTTTTGTATACATATTTTTTCATTTTTGATACCTTGTCATGACACAGAGGTGACCCTGGGCTCTGGAAGGCTATACCAAGTAGATTAAGTCATCTCTAGAAGGTGGAAAGACTTGGAATGTGGCCTTGGCAAAAAACTGTGTCTGTCATCTAAAGACCAGCCTAATTAAATTCAGAGGCACTCAATCCAGGGGCATGGCCAACAGAGGATTTGTTTTTCATCCACAGCAAAACAGTATTAAACCATCAAGATGTAGAAGAATTGCAGCTGGGTGGCTCAGTGGATAGAGTATTGGACATAGGGTCAGGAAGATGAACTTCCTGAATTCAAATTGGGCCTCAGACGCTTACTAGCTATGTGATCCTGGGCAAGTCACTTAACCCTCTTTGCTTCAGTTTTCTCATAATGAGCTAGAGGAAATGGCAAACTACTTCAGTATCTTTGCCAAGAAAACCCTGAATGGGGTCACCACAAACAGACACATCTGAAAAGACTGAACAACAACTCATTTCCAATTCCACAATTGATGCATTGTAATGCATGAATATAACCCACCCTTACCAACCCCGCTGTTTTGTTATTTGTGCCAATTTGGTGAATTGGAGTGGGTGCCTTGGAGCTGCTTCAATTTGTGTCTCTTAGGAAGCATTTTAAACTTCATTTTATTAGGCATAGAGACCAGACCTGACATTTCACTGATACAGGGAACTACTAGGTAAGGAAGCTCCCTCCACGTAGGTACCTTCTCTGCAACTTACTGCCTGGAGCCCTCGGAGATTCAGTGACTTGCCTAGGCCCACATGGCCAATATGTTCTGGAGGCTGAACTTGAACCTGGGTCTTCCTAGTTCTGAGGCTGGCACTCTATCTGTTATGCCAGGGCATCTCATCTTCATCTTATTTGGGAGGATAAACATTTTTCAATGATTGTTTGCAATTTGCATTCCTTTTTTTTTTTTAAGGCAATTGGGGTTAAGTGACTTGCCCAGGGTCAAACTGGTAATGTTTGAGGCCGGATTTAAACTCAGGTCTTCCTGACTCCAGGGCCAGTGTTATATCCACTGCGCTACCTAGCTGCCCCTGTTTGAGTTCTTATATAAGTTATCTGTTCATATCTTTTGATAATTTTATCTACTGGGGATTATGTTTCAATAGTTGTATCAAGTTCTTTTAGGTATTAAGTTTTAATGTTACATTTGCTATAAATATTTTTCCCTAATTACTTTCCCTTTATCTTGGTTATATTTTTTGTTGCACAGAAATATTTTATTTTTATGTAGTTTAATCTACCAAGTTATTTACAATGATTCCTTCAGTAAACATCCATTTTCCACAAATGAGATAAATATGTAATGCCAGTTAAAAATGTTTATTGTTCTTTTGATGTTTTATTCATTAATCCAACTGTAATGAAATGTGTTAAATGCTATGAAGGGCTAAATTCATTTTTTTGTTGCTTTGCTATTTAGTTTTCCCAACAACATTTATTGAACAATGAATCCATCAGAATGGAAGTCCCTTGAGGGAAAGAAGTGCTTGCTTTTCGTATTTGTATTCCCAGCACCTGACACAGTTTTGGGCACCTTAGTACTTAATAACTATTTGTTTAATTGAACCACATCTTTCCCTGATATTTTGTTGTTTTTATCCCTAAGTTAGTCAAGCACTAATCTTTTATATATACTTGGTTCTGTTTTGGGGCTCTTTATTTTATTCTATTAATCTGTTTTTCTTTTTTTGGTTAAACTGCCAGATAATTCTGGTGAAAATTAATTTTCAGTATGGTAACAACAATACTGCTAGCAGCTGCTGTGGAGGTGTAAGACCAACAACACCAGCACACAGGAAGGCTGCTAGCACAGGTTCTTTGATCTGCTTTTCTAAGGAAAACAACTTTAAGGAGTTTATAATCTCACTTTAGCTAAATATACATATATCATTCACTTAGTTCAGGGGAAAAAGTCAGCACCCTGAACTTCAGAGAAAACACAAACAGAAATTACAAGCAGAAATTATATAAACAGAACAAATAAACACAAATCAACAGACAGGGCTTCTAGCTGTCTGACTAAGACATTACATACATAGTTACCAGAGAGAGAAGCACCAACATCTGCATTTTTCAAAGCAGGGAGGCTCCTTGATGGCTACCCAGAGTCTCCTCTGGCCAAATCACACCAATACTCTTCCCATGAGTAAGCCCCCAAACCAAAATGCTAACCTCAGAGTATATATACACTCTTTAGGGCCCTGAGGGCTCCACACCCAATCAGTGAAAGTAGACCTGGGCTTAGCACTTAGTAAGTAAAGGATGTAGGGCTAGAACTTTCTTGTGATTTAAGCAGGTCATCAAAGACTCTTGATTCAATCAAGGACTCCCGATTGAAACAAAGGCAAGACTCAAAGTCACTTGATTACCCTAGTGCTGAGAAGCGCATCAAAAGAAAAAACAGCAAAGAGTCTTACCCTGCTTGCCATTACAAGTATGTTTGAAAATTAGGTTCAATAAATCTCCCATCATCAGGTTTTTTTAAGTGCTGTTTCATATTTTAATTTTTCCATATAAATTTAATTATGATTTTATACAGCTTTATAAATTAATCAGCTGGTATTTTGATTAGTATTCCATTAAACCTGTAAATTAGTGTGAGAAATATTGTCATCAGTACCTAAGGCCAAGCTGATTAGTGCTTGAGTTCAAATCAAGAAGCGGCCACATGTGAGGCTTGTAGTTGTAGAGTGAAGTTTATTGGAGGCATAAATAGAAACAGGTGTCGATTACCAAGCCTATCAGCAGAGCATAGATCATTGGAGGTCCTGGACCAGAGGCTCAGACAACCAAGAGATATCCTGTACCCGAGACGCTTGATTACATAACAGTTATATGCTAGGAATAATCGAGATCACTACCCCAAGTACTTAATGACTCAAGGCCTCTCTTAACCTGAATGGAAATGTTGTTATACTTTTCAGGGACCAGGTGGAGAAGTAGTGAATGACGATAATACCTAGCATTTCATTCTCACAATTACCTTGGGAGAGAAGTGCTATTAGCATTCCCACTTTACAGATAAGGAAACTGAGGCAGACAGCGATTAAGTGACATGCCCAAGACCATATAGCCATCAAGTGTCTGAGGACGTTTCGACTCAGGTCTTCTTGACTTCGGTTTAATGTTCTATATTCACTGAGGCTCATTCCCACAGGGTGGAGGAATACAATTGGGCCTGTGACCTTGGGTTTGGATTTTATTACTGTTTTAAGATGAAATTCTCCCTTATTGACTTTGCACATGTTATTGGGAGAAAACAGGAAGTATGATCTTGGGTCAAGCAGTTTCTTCCTTTGCTTTCTCTGATGGGAATGCCAGGGTCTGAGAGAGACTGATTTGGGGGAAATTGTTTGCGGCTGCTGCTGTTTGTCCTATATTCTCAGAGGACCACGACATCAGAGAGGCGGTGCCATGACATACAAGTGAATTGGATTTCAGTGAGGGAGGGCTGTGTGCAAAGTCACCAGCCTCACTCTCTCCTTCAGAGCCATCTGGGTCCAGTGGGCAGATATGGATCAGGGCAACTGGAGATGGCCCAGGATTCATTCAGGGACCTTGGCCTTTTCAAGCTAAGGTCTTTAACAGGTCTGGGTTTGACTGAGGAAGTGCCTATTCAGTGATTAAGGCTTAATAAAACAAGGCAAAGAATGGCCTCTTAAAAAAAAAAAAGATCTGAGAGGGGAAAACCCTCAGGGTTTCTGGCTAAAACAGAAAAAATTGTTATTTACATTCATTCTGAGACAATCAGGGTCCAAGCAGTTACCAAGTAGGACTTGGTCTGGGTTTAGGGAAATAAATTTAAGTTAAAAAGCAAAACTTAAAACACATTCATTTTCTATCACGCGAAAGCAAATTGAGTAAGTGTAGGATTTTTTGTCTTTTAAGCTAATTTATAAGTCACAGACCAATATAGTCTATTCCTTGGTAGTAAAAAGATCAGGTCCTAGAGATACAGTAGGTTGTTAGAAGAGGCATAATTAGGTATGCTTGAGTTTGTTGTTGACAGCTCTGTGGCGGCTCTGCTCAACAATAACAAATGTAAAGGGTTGGCGCTTTGGAATGGCAATCCCTATTGAGGCCCACAGCATTCACTAGGCTCTTCCAGTTAAGACTCTGTTATCTGGGAGTAAGGTGACCTATCACCGTGACTGTGGCTAATCCTGGTGATGTTAAAAATCAGGCTCTGAGGGGCAGCCAGGTGGTGCAGTGAGTAAAGCACCAGCCCTGCAGTCAGGAGGACCTGAGTTCAAATCCGGCCTCAAACACTTGACACACTTATTAGCTGTGTGACCTTGGGTAAGTCACTTAACCCCAATTGCCCTGCCTTCCCCCCACAAAAAAAAAAATCAGGCTCTGTGGATGAGGAAATTGCTGATTTTCCTGTTCAGGAACATCAGGATGGTATCCCCTAAGGCAAGGCTGCCGCTTCAGGGGACTGTGAAAATAATTTGTGTAAATGAAAGAGACATAGAGTAGCAGTGGGGGATTAAAAAAAAAAAGAAAATTGTCAGAATTTTAGAGTTAATACTACTCCCCTTATCCATATTCCTTCTCCCATGGATTCCTATGAAAGGGTGTCTTAGAAGCATTCTTTTGCTTTGGCATGTCTCTTTCAATTTCAGTCTGACCTTGCAAACATTTGTTTCTTCTCTCCGTGCTCTAGTCAGTTAGCTGCTTAAAAGATGATTGTAGAGCAGCTGGAAATTTTTCTCAAGGACTATAGTAGAAAAAATGGGAGGGAGGGACACTGGTGGTGATGGAGAGCTTGATGGTGTTCTGCCAAGGTTTGATCTGGACAGACTGGTCTTTGAATAATTTTGCTGGACCTGATTTCTTTTAATTTTGTAGTTTTTTTTAAAAAAAAGTTTTATTGATGATTTTGCTTTATAGCACAGTCGTTTTCTGATTATAAGAATCAGAAAATCAAATATCCCCCCCACCCCATATGCCCTTTAAAACAAATTAAAATAGTTAAGCAAAATCAAGTGACATAACAACTGTCTGATGTCACATTCAACATTGTGCACTCATTCCTCCTTCTCCCTCTCCTCTACCTCCCACCCCCAAAAGGACGGAAATATATTTTATCATCTGTTCTCCTAAACCAACATTGGTTATTCTAATCCTGTTTGGCTGCTGAGTAAAGTCTGCTTCCCGAATTGTTAAGGGTATCATAACCAGGCCTGCCTGTGGTCAACCAGGTTAGTGTCTGATCCTTTCAAGGTTCAGAAAACAGTGGGATCTTCAGAAAAGCCCAGCCACCAGCTTCTTGAGGCCACTTCTTCAATCCCTCTCATTCGCCTGGGAGAGGTTCTATAGATGTGCTACTTGGGACTCTTATTAAGGCTTTAGTATGTCATTTATGAACACGCATATGTCATCTAGGTAGCCTGATCATAAGCTTCTTCAGCTGCCAGTTCATTAGTGTGCCCACCACATCAGGTTAGAGCAGGCGCTCTTAACCTGAGGTCTGTGAACTTTGAAAAAACTATACTTTGATTGCTATATTTTAATACAATTAGTTTATTTACTAATCCTATAATTTTTATTTTATGCATTTAAAAACATGATTCTGGGAAGCACTGGAACACCTTCAGCAGACTGCCAGAGGGGTCCATGACACACAAAAAAGTAAAATCCCCTGGCCTAGGGGATCTGCTTACCAGGGGTCTGATCTAACAGGTAATCACAGGATCAAAACAGGAACACAAAGATGAAGATGGAAGTAGTACCAATGGGTTCCATCTTATACAGTAAATTCCTCTCATTGTAATAATTACAAACCATATCAAATTATTTAGGTCCATTATAAAGTTATTTAACTATCAAATTTGTACAGAAATATTATCTACGGTCTGATTGGTTTAGAATTATAGCAATCACTAGATTATTATGCTAAAATATTGCAAGTTTTCTTCAGAACTTCCAGATTTTTTTTCTTTTCCTAAGCTTCTAGTCCCACATCCCGTCAACACGCCGCATAGTATATAATCATAATATAGTAAGGGTTGCTGGCATTAATATAGCACTTTAAAGTTTTCATTGCAATTTACATACATTCTCTCATGACATTCTACTCTCTTGAACTCCACTTTTATTGGAACAAAACAGGGACACATTCCAAGACAACCAGTCATGAGTAGAAATCTCCTTTGGCCTCAGAAGTAACCAGCTGTGAATAAGAGTTACACTGTAACTGACTTAGGACTGTCCATAATCGCCAGTTAAAAGGGAGGAGTGACGCTGACCGTTAGTGATAAAAGAAGTAGTATTACCCCAGGCCCAGGGTTTATCTACTCAGACCACCTGATACTACATTATGCCTAAAGGCTCAAGTAGCTTACTTTTGGTTTTGAGTTTTAGGCTGAACTGAAAATCCAGTTGGACTGGGTTTCAGAAGACTCTGGCTGTGCTGAAGGCACACAGCCGCCAACCTCGAGGAGAAATATCTTGCCTTGTCACCTATGGTCCTCTGAATGTTCCTGGATTTGATGGGACCCAGTAAATACCCCAAACAGCCAGTGATGCTATTTGTAAACGTCCCCCATAGTGGGATTGACCTGTGCACTGGAGCTGAGGATTGGCAAGCGTCTGTGCTGGTCTGTGTTCCTGGGCGAACTAATCTGTAATATTGTTGGGAGTCAAAATTCTGTTCTTAGAACCCAAGACTTTCATGTTAGATCCTAAAGGGCCCGCGGTTCTGTGAATGGATTTTTAGGTAGAAGGTGCTCATGCTAGCAGTTATAATGACAGGGACAAGTTACTAAAAGCAACAGCAAAATAAGTATTGTAAAACTCAACAATATTGAGTCAGAAGACATTAACAAATCCAAATGATTGCAAAGCAAAAGGGGAGGGAGCTCTTCCCAAAGAGCAACCATCCCCTACTGGGTTGATAGTCATGGGAGGACATATGTCAATGGAAAACAGCATAGGTGTGAGGCTACCAGCGCCACAGGAAGCTCACTTCAAACCAAGGCCCACTAAGCCACTCAGTGGTTGTACTTTTATGGATTTTTAGATTAGAAGGTGACAAGACCCTAATAGAAGATGACTGCCCAGTCACCTCTGAGGCAAGGCAATGGACTAGTCTGGACCACTAAATTCAGAACATTCTCTGAATCACCTAATAAGGAATGAGGGGCAGGGCCCCAGGAAACAACTGCAACTGTGCCATGGCAAGGAAGCTGCTAGGGAGGGGGCAATGTACTGTTTCCTAGTCATTTAAGTCTTAGTATATATGTATCCCAGGCACTAGGGCCTTACCAGGCAAATTGGTCATTACAGGCTCACAATTATAAAATTAATAAATGATTAATCAGTCAAATTAGAATTAATCAGTATTAAAATTACTCAATTAACCAATCTAAAGTTGATCTCATGGGGTACAAGTTCCAAGAAGATCCAGGTATTATCTGATCTGAATTCAGATTTCTAGGCAATAAATAAATCATAAAATCTGTCACGCTTCAGTCCATAATGCAGGCAGGTTCCTCTGGAGTGCAAAATTACTTTGAGTGGCAATCAACTGCCACAGATCAATTTTCAAGCTGGCGTTGATACCAGTAATTTTTTAAAATTATATTTTATTTTTTTCAATCAACAAAAATATGTCTTCTTGACCTCCCTCCTATCTCATTCACCACCAACTGAGAAAAAAAAGAAAAACAAAACCTGTTACAAATATGTATAGTCAGGCAAAACAAATGCCCATGTTGGCCATGTCCAAAGAAATATTTGTCTCATTAGGCACTTCACTCCTCTCACAGGAATCGGATAGCATGCATTAGTCCTCTGGAATCATGATTGGTCATAACAGTGATAAGAATTCTTACTTCTTTCAAAACTGTTTGTCTTTACCATATAGTTGTCATATGAATTATTTTGGTTCTGTTCACTTCTCTCTGTATCTGTTCATATGAATTTTCCCAGTTTTCTCTAAAACCGTCTCAACCATAATTCCTTTCAGCACAATTGTATTCCATTACACAGTGTTCATTCATTCCTAATTTATGGTGCCAGCAACTTTTTCTAAAAGCTGCATGACCTAACATGGAAATATATTTTGCGTGACAGCACATGTATAACCTATATCAGATTGCTTGCCTTCTCAACAGGGGTGGGGGAGGGGAAGGAGGCAGGGAGAGAATTTGGAACTCAAAAATAAAAACAACCCTAAAAGTTAAAAATTGTTTTTACATGTAATTGGGTAAAAATAAAATATTAAAATTTTAAAAAAGTTTTCAAAAAGCTGCATGACCAGATAACGTCTATATTTTCACTACACCACATTTCTTATCTGTGCTGTTTACAACAGGTGCTTTCTGGTCTATTTTGTTATCCCAGTGTCCTTGGGAGCAGCAAAACACACCATTCAGCCTTTTTCCTTTCTTTTCATTTTAAAAAATTGTTATTTATTTATTTTTTAACATTCTTTTTAAAAAATTGAGTTCCAAATTCTCTCCCTTCCTCCAGCCTGCTTCCCACTCATTGAGACGGCAAGCGTTATAATATCAAGTATACATGTGAAATCATGCAAAACCTTTCCTTATTGGCCATGTCACCAAAAAGGCAAGAAAAATAAAGTGGGAAAATTATACTTCAATTTGCGCTCAGAGTTCATCAGTCCTCTGGAGGTGGATAGCATTTTTCATTATGAGTCCAGAATTGTCTTGGATTATTGTATTGATCAGAGTAGCTTTGATGTATGATGGTTTTTCACAGTTGACATCATTACAATATTGCTATCATTATATACATTGATATGGTTCTGTTCACTTCATTCTATATCACTTCACATGTCTTTCCAGGTTTTTCTGAAACCATTCCCCTTGTCATTTCTTATATACAATAGTATTCCATCACAATCATATACCACAACTTGCCCAGCCATTCCCCAATTAATGGGCGTCTCCTCATTTTCTAATTATTGCCACAGAAAGATCTACTACAAATATTTTTCTACATATAGATCCTTTTCCTTTTCCTTTTCCTTTGGTCTCTTTGGGGATCAGGGCACTAATAGTGGTATTGCTGGGTCAAATGGTATGCATACTTTTACAGCCCTTTGGGCATAGTTTCAAAATGTCTTCCAGAATGGTTGAACCAATTTGGCAACTCCACCAACAGTGTATTAGTGTCCTTATTTTTCTGCATCTCCTCCAGCTTTTGTCATTTTCCTTTTTGTCATGTTAGCCAATCTGATAGATAGGAAGTGGTACTGCAGAGTTGTTTTATTTGCATTTCTCTAATCAATAGTGATTTAGAACATTTCTTTCATATGATTATAGGTAGCATTGCTTTCTTCTGAAAATTGTCTGTTCATATCCTTTGATCATTTATTAATTGGGGAATGGCTATTACTTTTATAAATTTGACCCAGTTCTGTATATATGAGAAATGAGGATTTTATCAGAGAAAGTTGCTATAAATTTTTTTGATATTACTGCATTGTCTATGATTTTTTTGTTGTTGTTCAGTAATTTTTGGTGGTATCTGACTCTTTGTGACCCTGTTTGGAGTTTTCTTGGCCAAGGTACTGGAGTGGTTTGCTATTTCTTTTTCCAGATCATTTTACAGATGGCAAAGAGGCAAAGAGGGTTAAGTGACCTGCCCAGGGCCTAAAACACAGCTAGAAAATGATAAATCTGAGGCCAGATTTGAACTCAAGAAGAGGAGTCTTCCAGAGTCTAGGCTCAGCACTCATCTACTGCACCGTCTAGCTGCCTTGTTTATAGTACCTTTTAGAAAAATGTAGCATTCCTGATTATCTCTTTTAATTAGGTCTATTTTTACTTTTGCTTTGTCTGAGATCATAATTGCTACCCCTGCCTTTTTTTTAACTTCAGCTGAAGGATAATGGATTCCTCTCCAGCTCCTTATTTAACTCTGTGTGTAATGTGTCTTTATATTTCAAGTGTGTCTCTTGAAAACGATACATTCTTGGATGCTGGTTTCTAATCCATTCTGCTCTCCACTTCTATTTTATGAGTGAGTTCAGCCCGTTCACATTCACAGTTATGATTACTGTATACAGACAGTTCTCACTTTACATACACTTCCATCACATAAATTCAACATTATGTAAAGTATTCTGAAATAAATTCACATTCCAAAGAACCCACCTATGTTAACTTTACAGTACAGTATTATACTGTCTCTCTGTGCTCCTGCCCCTCAGCCTTGCTCTGCTCTCCTACTGGAATGTCTGTGCCCTGTGTGTCTGTCCCTGGTCCTCATATATTCCTCTTATTGCTCTTGCTCCTCTGTCCTCAGCCCCCATGTGTCTTTGAGCCATGTGCCATCCCCCTCCCTTCATGGGTGCCTGGCCCCCTTCCTGCCTCTCTCGCTTCTTTTTTCAAGGGCAAATTCACATTATGTAAAAATTGCTTTTTGTAGAAGTCTGTAGAATGGTCTACTTATGCAAATTGAGAACTGTCCACCCTATTTTCTTCTGTTTTTCCTTCTCCCTCTCCTTTTATCTTGTACCTAGAAGGTACTGTTTTGCTTCTGACCACTATCTCCCTTAAGCTGCCCTCCCTTTTATCTTCCTCCCGCTTCCTCTTATTCTCTTTCCCTTCTATTTCCCTGTTGGGTAAGATAGATTTCTATGCCCAATTGAGTGTGTGTGTGTATGTGTATATATGTGTGCGTGTGCATGTGTCTATATGTATACGTATATTCTTCCTTCTTTGAACCAATTCTGATAAGAGTGAGATTCAAGTGTTGCCCATGCTGTCATTTCCCCCTCTACCATAAAAGCTCTTCCTTGCATGCCTCTTTTATGTGAGATAATTTCCCCTATTCTTGTCCTCCTTTCTCCCTTCTCCCAGTTTATCCCTCTTTCTCACCTCTTAATTTTTTTTTGAGATTATCCCAACATAATCAACTCACACCTGTGCCCTCTGTACATGTAGACTCCTTCTAACTGCCCTAATAATGATAAAGTTCTTAGGAGTCATAGGAAGAGGTATCATCTTCCTATATAGGAATGCAAACAGTTTAACTTTATTGAGTGCTTTATGATTTCTTTTTCATGTTTTGTTTTTTGTGCTTCTCTTGAGTCTTGTGTTTGAATGTCAAATTTTCTATTCAGCTCTGGTCTTTTCATTAGGAATGTTTGGAAGTCCTCTATTTAATTAAATATCCATTCCTCCCCTTCTCCCCACCATAGGATTATACTCAGTTTTGCTGGGTAAGTTATTCTTGGTTGTAATTCTAGCTCATTTGCCTTCCAGAATATCATATTCTAAGCTCTCCACTCTTTTAATGTGGAAGCCGCTAAATCTTGTGTGAGTCTGACTGTGACTCCACAATATTTGAATGGTTTCTTTCTGACTACTTGTAGTATTTTTAACTTGAGCTGGAAGCTAGCTATCATATTCCTAAGAGTTTTCATTTTGGGATCCTTTCAGGAAGATCTGATAAGTAGATTCCTTTTAATTTCTATTTTACTTTCTTGGTCTAAGATATTAGGGCAATTTTCCTGATAATTTCTTGAACTATGTCTAGGCTCTTTTTTTTTTTGATCATGGTTTTCAGGCCATCCAATAATTCTTAAATTATCTCTCCTTGATCTATTTTCCAGTTCAGTTTTCTGATGAGATACTTCACATTTTCTTCTATTTTTCATTCTTTTGACTTTGTTTTATTGTTTCTTGATGTCAACAGAGTCCTTAATTTCCACTTGTCCAATTTTGCTTTCTAAGAAATCATTTTCTTCAGTGAACTTTTATACTTCTTTTTTATTTGGCCAATTCTGCTTTTTAAGGAGTTTCTTTCTTTAGCTAATTTTTGTACCTCTTTTCCCATTTGCCCAAGGAGTGGTGCGGTGGATAGAGTGCTAGCCCTGGAGTCAGAAGGATCTGAGTTCAAATCTGGCCTCAGATGCTTACTAGTTATGTGACCCTGGACAAGTCACTTAACCTTGTTTGCCTCAGTTTCCTCACCTGTAAAATGAGCTGGCTAAGGAAATGGCAAACCACTCCAGTATCTTCGCCAAGAAAACCCCAGCTGAGGCCATGAAGAATTGGACGCAACTGGAAAATGACTTAACACTTTTTAAGTTCTTTTCTTCAGTGAATTTTTGAGTCTCTTTTTACCAAGCTTGTTAATTCTCTTTTCATAATTTTCTTGCATCACTCTTATTTCTTTTCCCAATTTTCCCTCTAATACTTTTATCTCTTTCTTTAATGCTTTCAGGAATTCTTGTTGGGCTTGTGTTCAATTTGCATTTTTCTTTGAGGCTTTGCTTGTAAATATTTTCATGTTGTTGTCTTCTGAGTTTGTGTCTTGACCTTCCCTGCCACCATAGTAGCTTTTAATGATCGGGTTCTTTTTTTTTTTGTTGTTGTTGTCTGATCACTTTCCAGGCTATCTCTTGACTTTGAACTTTATGTTAAAGTTGGACTTTGCTTACTCAGGGGTGGGGAGGCACTATCCCAAGCTTCAGACTTTTTCATGTTGCTGTTTTCAGAGCTAGTTCTGGGACTCTGCAAGTTTTTTGTGCTTCCAGGGTATGATCTGGGAAGAGGTGTGGTCACTGCTCTCTTGATCTGCACTGTGGTCTTTACCCAGGTAGAGTCCCTGCTCCCTTGTAGCTGCAAGTCCTAGTGCTCCTCTCTGCCTTGGATCTATGACCAAGACCCTGGGTTCCTTGTGACCAACCACAGGCATTCCTCTTTGTCCTGGAACTAAAACTCAGAACTGCATATGGGCAAGAATTGCCAAATGGCACCCAGACCTATACCCAGTACTAGCTCAGGATTCCCTGTAATCTCTTTCTAACCAGTTGTCCAGTCCTCTTGCCAACTCTGGGCTGAGAGCTCCCAAAGCAGTTCCTGCAGCTGTTGCCACACCCAAGGCCCACCACTGGTGTTGCTGCTGTGTGAGTTCTGGATTGGCCCCCACCCTGGTGTCACAGATCTCTCCTGCTAACCTCTTAAGTTGCCTTGGCCTGGAAAAATGTCTCACCCTGATTTTTTTTTGGCTCTCTGCTTCTGCAAAATTCCATTGATATGTTGTTTGGAGGGGAATGTTGGGAGAGCTCAGCCAGGTTACTGTCTTTACTCTTGCATCTTGGCTCCACTGATCTTTATTTTTTCTCTAAGGCCACTTCTTTCATTTATTCAGTTACCAAAGGCTCCCCAGGCTTAACTGAAATACAATAACAATTATAGAAATGGGCTTTTTCAAGCAAAGGCAATAAAAACGTAAACAAAACAGGAACAAGAGAAATAATAGCTGACATTTCTACTATGCTTTGAGATTTTCAAAACACTTTACATGAACACATCACACTCAGTCAATCCATAATTTAACTATTTGGTCATAGGATGAAAAACTTCTGGATTGTCAAAACCATTGTCTTTTTTTCTTCTTTCGTTTTCCTAATGTGGATAGGGTATTTTCTTACTTAGGTGTGGCCGTAAGCATTTTTGGTCTCTATGCCATCATGGTTAAAGTTGCTTGCCTTTTCCCCACTCTTGTCCAGATGTCTTCATTAGCCAAATTTCCATTTCAAAACTAGATTTGTATATATGCAAATCACTAATCAAAACAAATGCTGCAAAACTGAAGTTCTCTTACTTCTCCATTGCTAAATTTTCAAAGCTTAAACTTTTATCTTAAAGACTGGTGTTCCTATAGCTTCTGTTTGGCTCTGCCTTATTTTTTTCTTTTTAGAACTTCTTACCTTGCTTTCAAAAATCAGTTCAAATTAAAAGAGTTCTTGTTACTGTCATGAAGAGGGACAAAAGAAGCAGTGTGCCCAGTAGGACCTATTTGGGGGAATTATTGATTGGTCAAATGGGAAAACAAACTACAAAGGTTAATCAGGAATGGGAAGACGATTAGATGACCAACATACTACTTTGGGTCAAGACCAATGGTCACTCCCTAGTATTTCTTGCAACATCCCAACACATAAATAAGTCCTAGAACAGTCAGAGGAGATGACAGACTCAGACTGCACTGATGGTTATTATGGGATATCACAAAGCCAAAGTTCTACATTCTTCTATTCCACAAGTCACTGAGACTTTCAAATCTTAATGCTGTCTATTTCCTTTACATTTCTATAGGGAGTATCTGGACCGAAGTGACAAATCTCAGTGCTGCTAATTTTCTAATTTCAAAGTTATAACTTTAATTATGAATAGCAGGTATCTCTGGAGAGAGAGACACCTGCAATTCATAATTGGCTGAGCCACCGATGCTCTCTTACTCCTTCCCACAAACCTTGAATAGTTTTCAGTGCATAGCTTTCTCCTCTTCCTACTGTGTGGCCCTAAGAGTTGTGATATTCCCTCCAGTTACTTTCTCTCCTCCTGCCTCCTCCTTTTCTCAGAGGATGGTGCTTGGGGTACCTGCATTCAAAATACCCTGGCTCTGACAGCTATAACGTGCCATTGGTATTAGCCTAAGGGCAAACTGCCCCAGATTTATGGAGACCCTTCCCTCTGCTGTTTTAAAGACCTTATAAATATAGGTTATTAATAAAATAATCATCATAAAATTTTATCACACATGTAACCCATCAAGCCCCCAGTTTGTGAAATCCCTGACATTCAGGTAGATAATTAGATCACTTACCTATTTAAGTTCTCTTAACAAGCCACTGGTGGCTTCTGTTACCTTCTGTATGCAATTAAGTACATTTGTGAGTCAAAATTAATTAAGACTGATCTTATCCTTTTCAAGAGAAAGTTGCCTTAAAGTAGTTTTCAGATCAGTGAATAAACAAGTTAAAAGAACAAAAACTCTGTATTTAAACATGTATCCTTTTGGAAAGAAGTGATTGGGAAAGGGAAAGTAGAAAGATGACCTTACCAGCTACCTGAATTCTTGATGTGAGGAAGTTCCCCAATGCTTAAGCACATCCTCTGCTCAAGCCGCAGCTGTCTTGCCCAAGCCTGGTGAGCAAAGATGCCAGCCATCCTGGTGGAGCCCAGATGTGCTCAACACCACTGCTTCCACTTTTCCTTTTCTGCTCTGATCATTCACCCATCTGTGTGTCCATCCCTGCTCTGCCTTTCCCTCTGCCTCTCCTAGAGCTAGTCAAAAGTTCCTGTTGCGGAGGAAACTCTAGCTCAGAGTCTGAGACAGATTCTCAACATGTCCTGGGACTGGGAGAAACTACAACTACTTGAATTCCCAGTAAGGCCACAGCTTTTGTTACACTAGAATCCAAAATTCTTTCCCAGTTTAGATAGGCAGATAGAGTATCAGCTCACTGGCAGAGACTGGATAATGAGACAAAATACTTTGGTCTTATTCATGCCCAAGATGCTTTCCCTCCTCCCTTCCCCTCTTAGAATCAAAGATCAGCTCACAGGCTGCCTCTAACATGAGACTTTTCCTCATCTCCCTCAGCTGCTGTTCCTCTGCTCTGGTTCACTCTTAAATTGCCCAGTATTTACTTGGTATATATTTACATGTATACATACTGTTTCCTTGGATAGATTTAAAGTTATTTGAGGTCAGAGACCATTTCATTTTTGTCTTCCTATCTCTAGCATCCAGAACAGTGCTGGACGCATAGTAGGTGCTTAATAATTGATTGATTTTGTTGCCTGTAGTGTTGCGAAAAATAAATGGACACATTTCCCTCTCTAGTATTTGAAGTATCTCATGAACTTGGGATCTTTTAGATCTGGCAACAGTGCATCTTGGCATGCTGTAGCCAATAACATGTTCTTACAAGTCTATCTTTAAAAATAGGAGTGTGAATTTGCTAAGCACACAGAATTATAATATTTACACAATTGTAGTTTTAGAGCTGGAAGGAACCTTAAAGGTTGTTATTTCCCACCCCTGCCCATTTTACAGATGGGGAAACTGAGGCCTTGTCCAACATATGGGTATTAAGTAAAAGAGAAGGAATTCATTGGTCACAGTGGGAAAATTTTACTTCAAGGTCAAATACGGCAGCTAGGTGGTATAGTGGCTAGAGAGTTGGACTTGGAGTCCAGAATCCCTGAGATCACATCCTGTCTCAGATTCTTACTAGCTATGTGACCTTGGGCAAGTCACTTAACCCCATCTCCTTCAATTTCCTCCCCTGTAAAATGGTGATAGCACCTACCTCCCAGGTTGTTGTTAAAATGAGATCATATTTGTAAAACACTTTATAAACCTTAAAGTGCCAAACAAATGCTAGCTATTACTGTATGCATGCCAATGCTCATCCAAATGAGAATTAGCTTGGTCAGATAGCTACTTAGCACGAGGAATTTAACTAGCAATTTGTAATAGTAAATTATACACAGCACATACAGATAAAACAAAATCACGGACAGGAACAAATGAGTTAAGTTAATTAGAGGGAAAAGAAATATACACATGCAGCTAGAATTTAGGAAACAGAAATGAAGGCTGCAACATTCAGTGAAGGCACCTCCAGGAAGATAGGATAGAAGAAAGATACCTTTCCCAGTGTCCCCAATGGTCCATTCTTGTTTGAATGTGTTAGAGCTCCTGGTTAGCTAGAAAAAAATAGTATAATTTTTGAGCACCTCTCTCTGTGTCTCTGTCTCTATCTCTGGCTCTGTCTCTTTCTGTGTCACTCTTTCTCCCTCCAAGTTCATGAGATACTTCAGATACTACAGAGGATAATGTGTCCATTTATTTCTTGGAACAGAGTAGCCAACAAAATCAATTTGAAAAAGCCCCTTGTAAAAACAATGCTACTTGCCGCTATTGTGGCTGTATAAGACCAATAACACCAGCACACAGGAAGGCTGCTAGCACAAGTTCTTTTATCTGCTTTTCTAAGGAAAGCAACTTTAAGGGGTTTATAATCTCACTTTAATTAGACATATATATATATATACATACATCTATATCTATATCTATCTATCTAAATATATATATATATATAATTCACTTAGTTCAAGGAGAAAAAGTCAGCACTCTGAACTTAAGAGAAAACACAAACAGAAATTACAAGCAAAAATTACATAAACAGAGCAAAATAACACAAATCAGCAGACAGGCTTCTAGCTGTCTGTCTAAGACATTACATACATAGTTACCAGACAGAGAAGCACCAATATCTGAGCTTTTCAAAGGGGGCAGAGCGCTGCTTAATGACTACTTAGAGTCTCATCTGGTCAAATCACATGACTTTCTTCCAGTGAGTGAGCCCCAAGCAAAATGCTAACCTCAGAGTTTATATAAACTTCTTCCGGGTGAGAGGGTGTCACAATCATGGGACTCAAACCCATGTG
Source organism: Trichosurus vulpecula (assembly GCF_011100635.1). NCBI lineage: Eukaryota > Metazoa > Chordata > Mammalia > Diprotodontia > Phalangeridae > Trichosurus > Trichosurus vulpecula. The sequence goes on from NC_050575.1 coordinate 99,028,071, forward strand.
ACCTAAGCCTTCCCGTGACTTAAGCAGGTCATCAAAGACTCTTGATTGAAACAAAGGCAAGACTCAAAGGCACTTGATTTCCTTAGTGCTGAAAAGCACTCTAAAACAAAAGACAACAAAAAGTTCCACTTTACTTGCCATTATAGCCCCTTACCCTCACTTCCCTTCTGCCATCCCTGGTTTCAAAATGGTGGTGGTGGGGGTCTTCAAGAATATATTCTGAATACAGGTATCCAAATTATTCAATTTTTGTCCCACCTCCTAGTTTAATAGTCAATGTTCTTCACAGAAACTTACTACAGAGAAAAAAACCTACGAAATTGTCTGTGTGCAACGTGCCATTGATATAAGTTGAATTTCAAATAGAGATGAAATACTTCCAATTAGTCATATCAAAGCCCAGTTTCCCTCTCTTAATTTGCACGAATTCATAGAAAATTGTGAATGTTGTATTTTTGCCAAGCTATCCTTTAACTTGAGAGAAAATTGAGTTTCTTCACACAGGCATAATCATGTACTAATGCACAAATTCACAAAAATCTATGAAATTCCTAACATTTGCCCATACTGAAATCGAACCTTTTAAGCTGGCCAGACCCAAGGAGATAGCTAGTTACTACTCCACAATATAACGTTTTATGGATGTCTTTTGTATGTGAATCTTCTCTTCCTGGCTGTCCTGTTCCCTCCTGAATCAGAAGACTGCTAAGTTTTTTCTCAAGGTCTTTTATACTTGGCAGTTGGCTAAAGAAAGAGACAGTATATCCTTAATCAAATTAATTTAAAACACCAATGAATACATTTAAATAACGAATGAATACATTGTGACATAGTACACACACACACACACACACACACACACACACACACGCATCAGATTTAACTCTGAATCATAAATAGAGCTTTCAAAGTAATAATTGATTGAAGAAAGTTAAACTTTGGCTAACTTGTTTTCCAAATCTATTTCAGTTTCACTTGTTACAATACTTTCTCTCTCCTCAATCCCTTTTCCTTAGGAGCAGAGGCCAGGGTGATGAATCATTACCTTTTTCTTCTTTTTCCTTCTCCAAGAAGAAGCTAATTCTCCAAGAGACACCAATTCTTGGAAAACAAAACCTTAAACTGAAAAGCAAGACTTAGCACATAAATCTATGAATTTGAACCTTTTAAACTGATCTGCAACTCAATCTTAAAACCATTGTCCATTGCAACTATTTGCTCTGTCTGCTCCCAAATGGAGCATCTGTATTTTGTTTTTTCTGCTATAGTCTTGTGCCTTGGCATCTTGGCCACCTCTGCTCCCTTTTTTCTTTTGCCTTTGGAAGACCTCTACTTGTACTACATTAGTTTCTCCTAGTGGACCTACAGTTTCTGTGCTGTGCTCAATAGAATCAAATAGAATCATTTTACTCCTCCAACCCAGAATAAAAAATTCCTTCCTCTAGATTCTAACATTTCATTTTGTTTCTTTAGCTATGTGATCCTCAATTTGCCTAAACCCTATTTGCCTCAGTTTCCTCAATGGGCTGAAGATTCCTAAAATGGGCTGGAGAAGGAAATGGAAAACCCCTTCAGTATCTTTGCCACGAAAACCCCAAATGGAGTCATGAAGAATTGGACATGACTAAAAAATGACTGAAAATAGATTTTGATATGTTATACTTATGTCATTATCTTTTAAATATTCTATTATTTTTCTAATTTTACTGAAGCCATTTATTGTTTAATGAGCTTTCAAAAAATTTCTAATCAGATGTGATTCTTACTCAAGTTTTTTTCTTTTATTATATCATTGTCTAAAAAATAAAATAACCAAGTATATGATCTATTTTTGTAGGAGAGTCATGTTGATTAGGGTTGGATCTGTTGGTTCTGGTAGCAGTGTCATAAAATCAAGACAGCTAGAGAGCAGCAGGGTGGTAGGATCACATCAAGCTCATTTTTGGAGACCTTTTATGGCCCCAGGGTGAATACCAGAGAGGTGGATTCAAGATGAGGAGATACAACATCATGATGGCTTGAGAGCAGCATATTGTGTCTAGGTGTCACTGAACACCAGGTGCTACAGGAGAAGGAGAGAAGGTGACCATGTGAGCCAAAGGGCCAGGAAGTTCCTGGCCTGGATGGACCCACCCATCCTCTGCAGTGAAGAAAGTCCCATCTTTTTGCAAGAAGCCTTTCCCAGGCTTTAGTCTTAGTGCCTTTCCTTTGAGATTATCTCCAATTTATCCTGTGTATATCTTGTTTGTCCATAGATGCTTGAATGTTGTCTGCCCCATTAGATGAGATCTCATTGAAGGCAGGGACTGTTTTTTGCCGTTTTTTTGTATTCCCCTTTGCTTAGCCTTCGTACACAGTGAATATTTAGTAAATACCTCTTGACTGACTGCATGTCCTAGAAAGTCTCAGAGGAGGGATAGCTGATGGAGCCAGGAGCTTACTTATGTGCTTAGTCTTGAGGAAGCCCTGTGCCCAACCCCTGGAGACCACTTTCTTAGTTGGGGAAAAGGAAAGCCTCAGAACAGGTTGTCTTACCAAGGTACTCTGCTTTGTGGCGACAGCTAACATCACAGGGAAGTTACACCCCATGATTCATCCTTTTCAGAATAAAGAATGCTCCTGAAATCTCTGTGTTCATTCTCCCCGCCATTGGGCATGCCAACCCGCACAGGCTAAGTTCAATTCAGATAAAAAGCATTTCACCCTTGGCAGTCAGCACTTGACAAATATGTTCTCTGGCTTCAAATACACTCATGCGGCACCAACTGAGCAAATGGAAAGCCTGACTTCAGAATTCAAGCAGCATTTATCCTGTTCATCTCACTGTGCATTCCTAATAACTGGCATTCTTTCTTCTATTTATCAAATCAGATCTGTATTAGATAACTCACCAGGTCAATGCAGGACAATGAGAAGCACAGATCTGTTTCCTATGGGCCTTCTATCCCATGAATTTCAAATTATGGTGCCATGAATTCCAAGGGAATGATCTTGCTCAATGAGGACCATTTTTAATATTACTTTTTTATGTATGCACATATTTTTAGCATCAGAAAGTAGTCTTTCTGTATCCTATAGGTATTTATCTTGAGCTAAGCTGAAATGTTTTGTTGATAGCTCAAAGATCAGTTGAAAGTAGTATACCTTCCCTCACATGCCCATGCTAATGGAGGAAAATGGGCTTGACTGAAAATTCTTTGTTAGATGCCACCTAGTATAAATGAGGTGATGAAATGCTTCTTATGTATGTATATATGTATGTGTATATGCCTTATATATGTATATATACATAAGAAACACATAAGAAATATATTGAACATGTTTTATTTAAAACCATAACATATATTTAAAAATATATTTTCATATATATAACTATATGTGCACATGCACACATATACTTATATTTGTGTGTTTATATGGCTTATAATAATATATGCTTTATATATGATTAAATATAATATACAACACACAATGTTTAATATATAAAATAAATAACATAAATAGTAGATTTATTATATAGAAATATATTACATAAAATATGGTTAATTTATTTATATAGTTTATAATATGTGGAAACATGTATAGTATTTTTGTGTTTTTTTGAGGGCTGAGCAGTCTGGTTTTGACCCTTCAGGTTGGTGTCCCCTGGCCCCTTGCTGCCAATGACCCCTTTCCAGTCTCCTATTCCTGTGATGTGCAGCAGGCTGCCTACAGCCAAGTTGTAACCCTTACTCTCTTTAAAGGATTCAGACTAAGCCTGAATGGAAAGGAGAGTAGTAGGAGCTATATGCTTGTGGTTATGTGTAAATGTGTTTGTTGGCCCGACTGGCCCTGGATCAGAAACTGTCTGGAATGAGGGCGCAGGAGGAAGGAGAGACTAGATGCATTTTTACTCTCTGGGACTGTTGCTTCAACCCACTTATGTAGCAGAAGAGTAGGAGAACAGAGGAGATCCCAGCCCACAGCTGTGTGTGTGTGTGTGTATGTGTATGTGTGTGTAGTGTGGTGTGTGTGTGTGTGTGTGGGTGTGTGTGTGGGTGTGGGTGTTGAAAAGTTCCATAAAAAGAGGTGGAGTCTAAGCTCCAGTCTGTAGGGACAGAGCCTGTTTCCTTTAGGGAATTTAGGAAAGGGGGAGGGGAAGAAGGGTGGCTGTGAGAAGATCTTGACCTTTTTGCTGTTGCTCACTGGCATGTTCTCGGCCCTGGGCTCCGGCTGTAAGGCCTGCAGAGTTGCAGGAATCTTTGCCTCATCTAGTCCATAGGACTCCTGGTCCTGTGGGTCATCCTTGCAACAGGTAGATCCCAAGTTCTTCTGTTCTCTGAAACACAACATTCAAACCACAGTTCTTCATGTGTCTGGTGAGGGGTCCTCTCATCCTGGCTGGGTCCCTGCTGGTAGATGAGCTTCCCCCACTCCCCTGGCCTTCACCACATGATGAAGAAGCTAAATGTGTTCTTCTCCAGTCACTCAGGGTCCCCTGTCTTCTTCAGTTCCTCCAACATGATCTGGTTAGATTTTCGGGGTGGGGGTGGAGTTTCCACTGTGGCTTGTTGGTGGTGAAGAGAAAGCATCCTTGTGTCTCCATTGCTGGCATGTTGGACAGGCTATGCAGGTGGCAGAAGGAGAGGACCAGAGAGTGCCAAGTGGGTGCCCATGTTTGGTTGCAATGTGAAAAAGGAAGAGAAGTGGCATTGATATGGCCGCTAGAAACCGGTTGCCATCATTACCCCTTTTATTTTCTCACAGCATATTTTTTTTGGGGGGGAGAAATAAAAGAAATATGGAGCTGAGCAGAGGATAGTGAGTAGACTTCTAATATATTGTAATCAATCACTTAATCAGCCAATAATTAATAGGTACCACCTTGGCTTCTGTAAAGGGTGGATTAAAGTAGAGGTGAGACAATGTAGGGAGATCAATTAGGATATTGCAATCATCCAGGTGAGATGTAATGATGACCCTGTCACTCTCCTACTCAATGCATTATGGTGGCTTCCTAAAATACTAGGACAAAATGTGAACTCCTCTTTTTGGTGTTTAAAGCCCTTCATAACCTGGGCCCAACCTTCCTCTCCAGTCTTATCACTCCCCTTCACATACGCTATGAATTGGCTCTTATAGTTCACATACATGTCACTCCATCTCTCACTTCCCAGCTTTTGCACTGGTTGTCCTTGGTGCTTAGAATGCCCTCCCTCTAGGGGCAGCTAGATGGTGCAGTGAGTAGAGCACTGGCCCTGGAGTCAGGAGGACCTGAGTTCAAATATGACCTCAGACACTTGACACATGTACTAGCTGTGTGACCTTGGGCAAGTCACTTAACCCCAATTACCCTGCCAAAAAAAAACCCAACCAAAAAAAAGAATGCCCTCCCTCCTCACCACTACCTTTACCTCTTAGAATCTTTAGTTTCCTTCAAAACTAATCTCAAACATGATGACTTTTTTGATCCCCCAAACTGCTAATGCTTCACCCAAAACTATACTGTATCTATTTTGTTTATACTTGTAGTATGTATGCGTTGTATCTCTCTTCCTTCTCCACCCCAAGGATGAAAACTTATTGATGACAAGGATTTTATTTCACTTGTCTTTCTATGCCCAGCACTTAGCCTGGCACATAGTAGATGCTTAATAAATGTTTATTGATTGATTGAGAGAAATAGGGAAAGAGATGTTTTTTGGTAAAGATAGTGAATTAGTCCTGTTCTGGATGTATTCAATTTGAGGTACTTATATGGCACTCAGTTGCTGAAACTGGAGCTCAGGAGGGTGACTAGGGCTGGATATGTAGAGCTAGGAATCACGTGTGTATATAAGATGATTGGATTCACAGGAGGTTAATGATATCACCAAGAGAAAGAGGGGATACATACATACATACATACATACATATGTATATATATATGTGTGTGTGTGTGTGTATATGGAGAGAGAGAGAGAGAGAGAGAGGGAGAGAGAGAGAGAGAGAGAGAGAGACAGAGACAGAGAGAGAGAGAGAGAGAGAGAGAGAGAGAGAGACACAGAGAGAGAGAGATATTGGAAAAGAGCTTAGGATGGGACAAAAATGATTGGGAATAGTTCATGAGATGGGACACTCTAGGTGGGGGTGAGGCATTCAATAAAGGAGACTGAACAGCCAGGTAGATAAAAAGAGAACCAGAAGAGATTGGGGTCAGGAAGACACAGGGAGGAGTGAATATAGGAAGGAGTGATTATTAGTGTTGAACAGAAGTCAAGAAAGATGAGGACTGAGAAATGGCCATTGGATTTGGCAATTAAGAGATAATTGATAACCTTGGAAAGAGTACAAATCAGAAGCTAGATTAGTTAGAGGAGAGGAGAGTGAAGGTGGAATGCAAACACCTTTTTCTAGAAGTTCACTCAGAAGTAGAGTAAAGGTTCATTAATTAATTTGGCTGCCACGGGAATGCTCCAGGATTATGTAGGGGTAGGAGGCATTCCCTTTCTCTGAGCCAAAACTGAGTTCAAAAAGTTTAAATCTGTAAAATGAAGGGTGTTGGCCTAGATGGTCTTTGAGGTTCCTTCCAACTCTAGGTCTACGATCCTATAGTTCCAAATGAACAGAAGTTCCCAAATCTTCCATAGCAAGGTCCTGTTAAATACCTAGGCATCTCAATCTTGAGAATGAGAAATAGATGGACTTGGGGAAAATTTATAAGAATTAATTGATCTGGGAATGAGCAGGGGCCACAGCTGTTTTCTTACCAATAATGTCAGGGAGATTGGTCTACAGGTAGCTCCCTTTAACTGCCTGTACCCACCTTGACATAGTTATGGGCTGGGTCTACTGTGCTACTTCTCAGCTCACCTGTGCCAGTAAAGCTATGGGTTTGGAGGCCTTCTTCACTTGTTATGCCAATTTTTCTTATAGTACTCTGCCAATTGTAAGAAACAGAATTGGAGACCTACCTGCTGGCTGGTTAACCTGAGACTAGACTATCTTTGAGAGTCTAGTGCTGAGGATCTTTATAATTACCAACTTTGGGTGCCTTCAGTGCAAACTTTTAGGACATTTGTGCATGAGAAGAGTTCACCTTTACAGTACAGGGCTTCAGCTTCTCATTCCTAGGGTTATGAGTTCTATGTCCCTAGCACTTGGTTTGAAACAACCACATTTCTTCTGAATTGTGATGTCTCCTTGTGGGAAACTGTTGGAGACTGGGAGGAAATGGATCCTTCTTGGGAGTTAGTTGAGCCAGGTCCATGGCCTGGGACCATGATTCATAGGATCATAGCTTTAGAGCTAGAGAGGGCCTCAGAGATCATCTTCTCCAGCCCCTTCATTTAGCAGATGATGAAACTCAAGCTCAGGGACATGAAATGACTTGTCCATTGTTATGTAAGTAAAAAAGTTTCAAAGGCAGCATTGGAAAGTTGGCTTTCAATCTAGTTTATCTCTAGGCTCCGCTATGGTAACCAACATCCTGAGAACCTACTCTTATGCCCCCAGAAGAGGGAATAGAATATGGGAATAGTGGAGGCATAAAGCACTAGTTTTTAAAAATGTTTTATTGATGTTCTTAAAAAAACATTACCATCACTTCCCAATAACTTCCTGTTTGATAAAGGCCCCTCATTCTGCACCTCTAGTTAGCCACTTATTTTGCTAATATGCAGGAAACACCTTTCACCTTCAGTCTTTTTGAGTACTTATTAGTTACTATATTGATCAGAGTTCTGAAGTTGTTCACTGTTGTTTTCCTTTATACTAGTCTAGTCCTTGTGTAAATTTCCCCTTTCTTCTGCTTACTCTGCTCTGCATCAGTTCATATAAGTCTTCCAAAGTTTCTTTGAATTCTTTGTATTTGTCATTTCTTACAGCTCAATACTATTCCATCACATTTCACTTAGTGCATTTTGTTCAGATATCCCCCACTTTTATTCATCCACTTTTCTCCTAGATTTTTTTGCTGTCATAAAAGTGATGCTATAAATATTTTTGTATATATGGTACATTTCCCATCACTTCTGACCTTATTGATATATGTACCTAGTAGTAGTAGTATTGTGGATCAAAGTAATTTAGCATTTTCTTAGCATAATTCCAAATTCTTTCCCCAGGATGGTTGGATCAATTCACATCTACATCACTACTGTGGTGAAAAACACCAATTATCAGTCATAGAATTATAGAATCTTAGAGCTGGAGGAGACCCCAGGCGTCATCTTGTCTAGTCCTCTCATTTTACATATGAAGAAACTGAGGCTCACAGGGGTGAAGTGACTCACCTGCCATCATATAGACGATAAGTAACGGAGCAAAGATGCAAAGCCAGTTCCTCTGATTCTAAATCCAGCACTCTTTCCATTGGACCAAGCTCCTGCCCCAGGAGAATTTATAGTGTAATAGAGAGGTATCCCAAAGGAATATATCATTATCAATGGAATTTCAGGCATCTTGATATACCTCTGGGGGGAGACATTTGGAGGGCAAAAAAAGATTTCTGGAGTTCCTGAAATCATAGTGTGAGTTTATTAAAGTAGTAAGCTTGCAAAATGTTAATGCAACCCTGTTGAGAATGCTGGACAGCTCCCTGTTGGCAGATGTGTGGCCGCTAGGTGGTGATGTTGTTTTGTAGATGCAGGCACCTGCATGTTCATCTCTCGTGAGCCTTGTAAAGAAAATAATTTTGCTGCATTGTTCGTTTGCTGCGGTTGTAAAATAGGTTTCTAAGGCCATTTATCATACAGCCAGCTGTCTGATCTCTTATTCCATGGCTCAGGGCTACTAGGCTGTATCTATGTTCCTGGGAGTATGACAAGCCCTGTAGTTGAGGGCACCAAATACTGCCACAGTCTATTATCTTAGCAATGCTATTAAAGTTCATTTTCCAGACTTAAATTCAAAAGCATTCTATATCATTGCCACTCACTGTAGGCCCAAACAGTTATTTCTCTCTCTAAATTAGTTTCTGAATTTTGTAAGTTGAACACTGCATTTTTTTTTTAACTCAGGGCCAGAGGATAAGAAGACATTTTTTGCAGTAGTTACTATTTCCTATCAGAATATAGTGACACCTCACCCATCTTGCATATACAATAACCTCAAACATCCAGAGAAGGAAACAGGGTCAAAATGGTTTTTAAAGGAAAGCAAAACTTACCCCAAAGTTCATTAACTAACTAATTAACTAACTCTTTTCCCTTGAATCAATTATCACTTCTCACTACCTTCATTAGAATGATGAGGAATATAAGGGGGCAGTTCGATGTGAATGCAGAGGGAAGTCATTGGCTAACTTAGTTTTAAAAAGTTGTACACAGGAGATAGAAGCAAGATTAAGGAGACTTAAGTTGGAGTCTGAGATCTGTTGCCTCCTAGTTTTGTGATGTTTCTTGGTTCTGCTACCACATTGGGCAAGTCACTTACTTCTGTGTACCTCAGTTTCCTTATTTTTAAGGAGAGATGTGCATGGCTTCTAAGCTCTCTTCTACTTCTAAATCTGTGATCTTACATTATAACTTTAAAAAAGTTGTGACTTATTTACTTTTATTTCATATTGGGATTCACAACATCCAAGTTGTAAGGCAGGAATAGCATTTATTCTAATTACTTTTAAAACATTCTTGAGAAATGTGGTGATCCAGACTTTTCTTGAAGACTTCCAGGAACAGGGAACTCACTATATCCCAAGACATCCCATTATACTTTGGGGCTACTCTAATTGTTGGGAAGTTTTTCCTTATATCAAGCTTAAATTTGCCTCCTTGAAACTTTCAACAGCTGTTTCCAGTTTTTTCCTCTGAGGCTGTACCATATTGACTCTCCCTAGTTCTGTCTCTTCCCTTGAATCAATTGTCACTTCTCACTACCTTCATTAGAATGATGAGGAATATAAGGGGGCAGTTCAATGTGAATGCAGAGGGAAGTCATTGGCTAACTTAGTTTTAAAAAGATGTACACAGGAGATAGAAGCAAGATTAAGAAGACCCAAGTTGGAGTCTGAGATCTGTTGCCTCCTAGTTTTGTGATCTTGAGCAAGTCTCAGCTTTTTACTGAACCTTAGTTCTTTTCTCGCTAAAATAAGGGAAGTTAGTTTAGATGGTCCTTAATGTCCTTTATAATTCTATCATTCTCTATCCATAATATGTAAAATAACTTAAAATGTTCAGCAATTTGGGGTCATTTAGTGAAGGGACCAATAATCCTTCAAATCTTAAAATGTTCAGAGATCATCACTATGTAATAGCCCAGGACCAATTCTCTTTCTAGTCTTCATTTTCTTATATTAAACTCAAGACTCTCCTTTTAAAACTCTTTTCCTGCATTCCTCCCTAAGCTTCCTGCTTCTCTACCAGAAAGGATCTTTATACATAAAAAACTGATCCTCTTCTCTACTCTCTGACCTCTGCTAAGCTCCAGAGCTACATGTAATACTTCACCTGGTTGTCTCACTATCATGTCAAATTCAACAAGTCCAAAATATGTCCTTCTCTTCCCTTGAAATTACTTATTTTTCCTGACAGCAATAGCTTACAATGGCTTCACTATTTTCTCAGACAGGAAGGCTCAAAGTTATCTTTGAGTCTTTCCTATATTTTACTCCCTATAACCAATCAATCACCAAATCTTGTTGATTTCTCCTATGCAATATTTCTTTTGTCCAGTACTCTCTGGAGACTCCTATTCTCATTATCATAGTTCAAAACCTCATTGCCTCTTACTTGGACTGTTGTAATAGAGTGTCCTAAATGGTCTTCTTGCCTTCAACCTCTCTTTTCTCCCACCCATTCTGAGCAGCTAGAGATGGTAGCTGCTGCAGCTGCTGAGACTTGACCTGCTTCCTCCCAAATACATCTGTGGTTTGACCCAGTAGCACTATATCTTGAAAGCAAGGAATTGACTCATGCGTTAGCTATATGGCACTCGAAGTGAACTTAGTGGAAGTATTGCTTTGTAAACTATCACTTGAAGTTTGAGTCTATTCTTCCCAGGGACCAAAATGTAGAGGGGAGAATGTGCCTTGGTTTGGGGTTGCTTTTATACTCCAGTTCTTACCATACCTTCTCAGTAAGCATCCTTTAATAAAACCTATTGATGTTAATATTAATATTGAGGGGATATTAATGGATAAATTGATATTGTGGTGTTAATCACTGGTTAAATGATATTGGAGAGTTATGAACTGATAAAATGATATTGAGGGCAATGCAAGATGGGGGCTTCAGACCAATAGTAGTAGTAGAATTACTCTAACCCCTTAGGATTAACCTGAAAATCCAAAGGGGAGAATATCTTCCTGCTCTCTGGGGAACCAACTTGCCAATGTGAGTGAAGAGTGTGAGTTCAGAGCCTATATATGCAAAAAAATGCAACATTAAAAAGCTAGAGGAAATGGACACAACTATGACTGGGGGCAAATTTTGAATGAAAAAAAGGAGGAAATCATGAAAGTTAAAATAGACACTTTCAGTTACACAAAATTGAAAAGTTTTCACACAAAATCAGTATCTAAGATAATAAGAGAAACTATTCTGAAAATATCTCTGAGAAAGGTCTGATATCCAAGATATGTAGAGATTTAATACAAATATACAGAACCAAGTGCCATTCCCCAAGTCATAAGTGGTCAAAAACCAAGAATAAATAATACTTAAAAGTATCAGAAACCACTCACATTAAAGATGCATCCAAAGCACTAGCAACAAGAGAAATGCAAACTAAAATAATTCTGAGGTTTCATGAGACACTCTGAAAATTGGCAAAAATGATAAAAGACAGAAATAGTCAATGTTTTTAAGACTATAGTGGGATGGATATATATTCACTATTTGTGGAACTATGACTTGGTCCCATCATCTGGAAAACAATTTGAAACTGTGCTAAAAAAAGTTATGAAAATGTTTATATCCTTTGACCCAAAGATCGCACTATTAGGTATATTGCCACAAAGTGGTCACAGATAGAAAAAAAGGTCCCCTATATACCAACATATTCATACTAGCACCTTTTGTGGTTGAAAAGGACTGGAAAAAAGTAGACGTCAATCAACTGGGGAACGGATGAACAATTGTGGCACATGAATGCAATAGAATAAAATTGTATCACCCCAAATGACAAATATGAAGAATTCAGAGAAACATGAGAAGATATATGGATAGATTCAAAATGAAGTAAGAAAATCAGGAAAATTGTGTACAAAATGATTACAACATAAACAGAAAAAAGAGAATAAAATGAAAATGAACATTTTAATCATAATGACTAAGTTTGGGCCTGAAGAAAAGATAAGAAAATGAAACCTCCCTTCTCTTGTTAAAGATGTAGGGGATTATGGATATAGGATATTGTATATACTATTGATATATCACCTGGTTTTACTGAATTTTTTATTACAAAGGAAGGCTTACTGGGTAGAGAAATGGGGAAAACATATTAGAAAATGAATGTGATCTAAAAAACCACATTATTAAGACTTTTTGACAAAATATCTACTAGGAATTCATTAATACTTTTAATTTTTAATTAAAAATTTTTATCAAAAAATGTTATACCAAGAGAATTTCTCCCACTATCCCTCTCCTTTCCCTCCCAGAGAGCCATCCTTTATAATAAGTAACATTTTTAAAGAAAAAGGAAAAAAATCAACAAAACTGATCAAAACATCCAAAAAAAGGTCTAAAAATATATGCAATTCACCATACCCATTTCCCTCCCATCTCTTTGAAGGAGGGGGATAGAGCAGTTTTCTCATTTTTCTTCTTGGGGGCTATATTCACAACACTCTCTTTTAATGTTTTCTGGTTGTTCTTTCCATTTTCATAGTTGTAGCCATTGTAGTATATTGTTTTCTTAGCTCTACTACTTTAGTCTACTATATACATTCAGATTATGTAATTCTTCCTATGTTTTTCTGTGTTCTTCATAATTAAAATTTCTTTCAGTACAGTAATATTCTATTATATCCATGTACTACAATATGTTTAGCCATCCTTCAGTTGATGGATGTCTATTTTGCTTCCAGTTATTTACTAACACAAAAAGTGCTGCTATAAATATTTTTACATGTAGAGGGACTTTCTTCTTATTAGTGATCAGCTTGGGGTATAAGTCTAATAGTGAAACTCCTAGATCAAAGAATATGGTAAAATATTTAAAGTATTTAGCCACTTTATTTTCATAATTGCAAATTGCCTTCCAAAATGGTTGTATTGATTCACAGTTCCACCAATAATGCATTGTGTTTCTTGTAAGCAACAGATCATGGAATTTTGTTTTCTTATTCAGTCTTCCACTTTCTTTCATTTTATTGGGTTTTAAAAAAATCCACTTCCGTTTAAGGAAATGAGGTAGGTTATATCCTCCATTTGTTTCTAATATTATTTTTTCTGGATTTTTTTTGTTTTTCCTATTCCTCTATAAAGATGGTCTTTTGTCTTGCCAAGTATGCTTAATTTACTTTAAGGCAGCACTATTCCCACAGGCTTAATTCCCTCAACCTCAAGCTGCCTCTCTCCTGTTTGTCACTTTTCCCCCTAGTTTTAGAGTTTTATCTAACTTACTAGTTCTTTTTTCCCCCTTTCATTTAGTTAGCTAATTCTTCCCCTCTTTTTTACCTTCAGTTAAATAAAATCCCTCTTAATTCTCTCCCCTTCAATATTTTTATTTTTTTAAATGTTCATTTTATGCACTTAAAAAAACCATTTCCTCTCACCTTCATTTTTAATTGTCTTTCCTTTCTGTCTATTCTAGAATTTTATTCTTTGATTCATTGTCCTTATGTCTGTTTATTCCTTCTTTAGTCTCTTTATTCCTCAAGGAGTTATTGCTTCTAGTTTAAATTCCTTTTCTAAACAGTTTCTGTATTGTGGTTTTGTAGATTTTATACTCTTCTCCCCTCCTCCCCCCCACTCCTGCCCTTTTTTGTTGTGCCTTACTCTTAGAAGTATCAATTCCTGCCAGAAATAGAGAGGGTAAGAAGTGTTGCCCCATGGTAGAAATGTTTCCATGTCTCTGATTATGTGGTTCATTCCTATGCTCTGCCCTCTTCACAAGCATTTTTTTTCCCATTTCTTATCTCTCTGAGTCCTACTTTCTCACCCTTCTGGAGGTCCATTGCCCCTAGAAGCTCTCATTTCCCTTCTCCTGAGACAAGATGCTGTCCATGGAGGCATAGCAGTCTCTCAGAAGTAGTAGTTTCTGGTGGGCAGAGCCAAGATGGCAGCCCTGAAAACAGGAACTCACTTGAGCTCTCCCCCAAATCCCTCCAAACACCTGTAGAAATGACTCTACACAAACTCTAGAGCCACAAAACCCATGAAATGACAGAGTGAAACAAGTCTCCAGCCCAAGACAGCCTAGATGGTCACTGGGAAGGGTCTATCACACTGTGCTGGGAGCAGGGTGCAGAAGAGACCAGGCTGGAGTAGACTGGGTGGAGCAGGCCTAGCAGGCCTCAGGGCCCTGAATCACTGAGCTGTGGCAGTTTCCAGAGTTCTCAATCCACAAACTCAAAAGACAACGGAGCAGGTCAGTGGGGAAACTGTTGGACCTGGGTAAGAGAAGTGCACTGTCCAGTCCCAGCCCCGGGGTGGTGGAGGTGGCTGTAGCTGTGGCTATGGTGGCTGTTTCCAGAGCTCCAGGCCCACAGATGGTGGGGGGAATCAAACGGCTGATCAGAGCTGGAGTGCAGGGATCTCTTTGCTGGCACTGAGGCAGCATTCTCTTGCTTTGCCCTGCTTAGATCTAGGTTGCAGTCCTGGTTGGTGGTCCTTGGGGGAGGAGGAGCGCTGGTGTGTCAGAGCTTGTGGTGACTGTAGAGAGAGAGTCCTCTTGGTAGTTACATGGCAGAAAGGAGTGCTTGCACTTACAGACCAGAGCACAGGCCAGGAGAGGAGTATCATATCACCTCAGAATAGAAGGGGCTCTGAAAACAGCAGCACCAAACCCCTGGAGCTTGGGACAGAGCAGTCTCCACTCTGGAAGCACTCATACCCTGACAAAGAGTTCAAAAGTCAGGTAATTGGCTGGGAAAATGAGCAGGCAGTGTAAAAGGACTCAGACTCAGACCTTTCTTTGGTGACAAAGAAGATCAAAACATATAGCCAGAAGAAGTCAACAAAGTCAAAGAGCCTACATCAAAAGCCTCCAAGAAAAATATGAATTGGTCTCAGGCCATGGAAGAGCTCAAAAAGGATTTGGAAAATCAAGTAAGAGAAGTAGAGAAAAAATTGGGAAGAGAAATGAAAGTGATTCAAGAAAATCAGGAAAAACAAGTCAACAACTTGCTAAAGGAGACCCCCAAAATACTGAAGAAAATAACAGCTTAAAGATAGACTAACCCAAATGACAAAAGAACTCCAAAAAGCCAATGAGAAGAAGAATACCTTAAGAGGCAGAATTAACCAAATAGAAAAGGAGGTCCAAAAGACCACTGAAGAAAACATTGCCTTAAAAAAATTAGAATGGAGCAAGTAGAAGCTAATGACTTTATGAGAAATCAAGAAATTATAAAATAGAACCAAAAACATGAAAAAAGGAAGACAATGTGAAATATCTCATTGGAAAAACCACTGACCTGGAGAATAGGTACAGGAGAGATAATTTAAAGATTATTGGACTACCTGAAAGCCATGATCAAAAAAAAGAGCCTTAACATCATCTTTCAAGAAATTATCAAGGAAAACTATCCTGATATTCTAGAACCAGAGGGTAAAATAGAAATTGAAAGAATCCACTGATAACCTCTTGAAAAAGATCCCAAAAAGAAAACTCCTAGGAGTCAAATTCCATATTTTCCAGGTCAGGGAGAAAATATTACAATCAGCCAGAAAGAAACAATTCGAGTATTGAGGAAACACAATCAGGACAACACAAGATCTAGCAGTTTCTACATTAAGAGACCTAAGGGCTTGGAATATGATATTCTGGAGGTCAAAGGAGCTAGGATTAAAACCAAGAATCACCTACCCAGCAAAACTGAGTATAATACTTCAGGGCAAAATATGGATTTCTAGTGAAATAGAAGACTTTTAAGCATTCTTGATGAAAAAACTAGAGCTGAATAGAAAATTTGACTTTTAAATACAAGAATCAAGAGAAGCATGAAAAGGTAAACAGGAAAGAGAAACTTACTAAAGTTGAACTGTTTTGTTTACATTCCTACATGGAAAGATGATGTGTATAATTCATGAGACCTCAGTATTAGGGTAGCTGAAGGGAATATACAAAAATATAGATATATAGACAGAGGGCACAGGGTGAGTTGAATATGAAGGGATGATATCTAAAAAAATAAAATCAAATTAAGGGATGAGAGAGGAATATGTTGAGAGAGGGAGAAAGGTAGAGATAGAATGGGGTAAATTATCTTGCATGAAAGTGGCAAGAAAAAGCAGTTCTGTTGGAATGGAAGAGGGGGTCAGTGAAAGGGAATGAGTGAATCTTGCTCTCATCGGATTTGGTCTAAGGAGGGATGTTTCAACAATTTGGCTAGCAGCTACTATGGGGGTGAAAGACCAACACAAGCCCAACAGCAAGAATGCTGCCAGCACAGATTCTTTTGATCTGCTTTACTAAGGAAAGTAACATTAAGGGGTTAACAATCTTACTTTAATCCAACATATACATATATCATTCACTTAGTTCAGGGAAAAAAGCCAGCACCCTGAACTTCAGAGCAAATACAAACATATATTATAAACAGACCAAATACAATTCATAGTTACCAAGAAACCATCAACATCTGAGTTCAGGAGCCAGGGAGCTCATAACAATGGCTGGCCCAGAGTCATGCACCATTCCTCCTGTGGCTCAGAGCCCCAAGCAAATAGCTCTGTTCTCTCTTTTTATACACTCTTTAGCCATCATCAAACGTCATCTGAGCCACCAGAACTTAGTCTCCTACTATTGGCTGTGGTCTTAGCAACTCCCCTTAGGACCCTGAGGGCTTCATACCTATATAGGCTTAGCACCTAATAATTAGGGGTTTGGGCCTGGGGTTTAGCACCTAGTAAGACTCAATCAAAGAGACTTAATTAATTTAGCATTCTAAAACAGTAGAAAAGTCCCAACTTAATTGATATTGCACTGAAATAACATATACACTCAGTTGGGTATCTTACCCTACAGGAAAGTAGAGGGGAAGGGGATAAGACAAGGGATGATAGAAAAGAGGGCAGATTGGGGGAGGAGGTAATCAAAAGCAAACACTTTTGAAAAGGGACAGGTTCAAAGTAAAAAATTGAATAAAGGGGGACAGAATAGGATGCAGGGAAATGTAGTTAGTCTTTCACAACATGACTATTACGGAAGTGTTTTGCATAACAATACATGTGTAACCTATATTGAATTGATTGTCTTCTCAAGGAGGGTGGGTGGGGAGGGAAGAAGGGAGAGAAATTGCAACTCAAAGCTCTAAAAACAAATGTTAAAAAATTGTTTTTACATGCAACTGGGAAATAAGATATACGGGCAATGGGGTACAGAAATCTATCTTGCCCTACAAGAAAGTAAGGGAAAGAGGTATGGGGAAGGAGTGGGGTGATAGAAGTGAGGGCAGACTGGGGAAATGGAAAATCAGAATACATGACATCTTGGGGTGGGGGGGGAGGATAGAGAAGGGGAGAAAAATTTGTAACTCAAAATCTTGTGAAAACTAAAAATAAATTAAAAAAAAAGGCAGAAAAGAACTCATCCATACAAAAATATTTGTAGCAGCTCTTTTTGTGGTGTCAAAGAACTGGAAATTGAGGGGATGCCCATCAATTGAGGAATGTCTGAGCAAATTGTGGTATATGATTGTGATGGAATATTATTGGCCTATAAGAAATGATGCGCAGGATGTTTTCAAAAAAACCTGGGAAGACTTACATGAACTGATACAAAGTGAAATAGGCAGAACCAGGAGAACATTGTACATAATAACAACACTATTGTACCATGATCAACTGTGGATTACTTAGCTATTCTCAACTATATGATGATCCAAAACAATTCCAAAGGACTTATAATTAAAAATGCTGTCCAGCAATAGAGAGAGAACTGATGGTATATGAATGAAGATTGAAGCATACTTTTTTTTACTTTATTATTTTTAGGGGGTTGTCTGTGGGGGTTTTTTTGATTTTGTTTTTTTTTGTGGCATGGCTAATATGGAAATGTTTTGAATGACTGCACAAGTATAATCCACACCAAACTGCTTGTTTTATCAAGGAGAGGGAAAGGGAGGTAGGGAGGGAATTTGGAACTCAAAAACTTTTTAAATGAATGTTAAAAATGTTTGTTTACATGTAATTGAGAAAAAATAAAATAAAAACTTAAATATAAGAAAAGAAGTAGTAGTTTCTTTAAGCACCAAATTCCTGTAGGTCATACCTATGATAAGGTCCCCATCTCTCATCTCGGGATATCTTTCTCCCCATGTGGATGTTCTTCAGTGGGACTCCCTTCCCACTTTCCCCCCTGTCTTAATAGCTCCCTTTATTATCTCACCTATTCTCCTCTAAGCCCTCTTCTTCCTGAGAGACTGTAGGGATTGTTTTCTCTTCATCATTAGCATTAACTTTATCAGGCTACATCAGAATTATCAAAAACATGACCTGCAGATGCACAGAGCCCACAATACTCCAAAGAAGGATCCAAACTAGCTTAAAATGTAGTTTCTATCTGATTTTGATGTGTTCATGTGTGTGTGGGGTGTGTGTGTGTGTGTGTGTGTGTGTGCACGTGTGTATAAACATGTGGTTTTTTAAGTCAATATGCAGCCTGCAGTGATCCTTAAGTATGGTTTAGTGGCCACTATGTCTATTAGAGTTTGACACCACTTGTCTACATCACATATTCCCCTCTATTTTTATCCTCCTTTCCCCCCTTTTTATGCACCCTTCTATTCTGTGGTTTTGTCCCACAAAAAACCATTGATTTGCCTGTAGGCAGGTATCGTGAGGTTTACACCACAATGTTTCAATCCACCTGTTCCTCCACCATCACTTCTATTTAAGTTCTACTTTCATCCTTATTTCTCTGTGTGCTTTTAGAAAGAAGTCTCTTAATGGTTGTTCTGTTATTATTTTGTTTTTCTTTGTTTTTTATTGATTTTAACTCCACATATGTCTTTCTCTTTCTCTCTTTTTTTACCCTGAGGTAATTTATTTCATTATTTGGGCCTTCATTGTTTGTTTATCTTTCTTATGTTTCTATTGTTTGAGCTGTTTGAAAAGCAAACAATTCTTTCGCATCTTTCTTTTGGATGCTTTAAATGCCTCTCTTTTACTGAACATATAGCTTTTTTTTCATTGATTATTAGGCTCATATTGTAGGGTATGTCACTTTGATTTGTGTATTAAGGTCCTTTGCTCTTCAGAACATGTTCCATTCTTTCTTGCAGTTTCTGAGTAGTGCAGACTAGTCTTGTATCATTCAAATTTTCTTTCCTTTAGATTTAACAGTCTTTTGTCTGGTCACTTAGAGAATTTGTTGTTTATCATTGGAATTGTTAATTTTGGTCATTATTTGTCTTTGAGTTTGCAGCATAGGGGTTTTCTCTGGAGGAGATCTGTGGACTCTTTCAATTGACATGTTTTTTTTTCTATTCAAAAATTCTGAGCAATTTTCCATATTATTTCTTGCAGTATGGTATTTAGTATTATTAGCATGATGGTATTTAGGGTTTTTTTGACTCAAGCTCTTCTGGGAGACTTATAATTACTAAGTTGTTTACCCATCCTGTTGTGGAAAGCAATATAATTTACTTGTATAGAGATCATGTTTTCTTTTAACAGTATTGCTTTTTGCCTCATTTCTTTCAGATTGTCTTTCACTTCTATGTATTTGCAGTCGCAATCAATTATTCGATATATTATCTCTTTGATGAAACTATCTTCGATATTATTCGATATATTATCTCTTTGATGAAACTTGCCACCATGGATTCAAGTTCTTAGAATCTGCGTCATATCTGCTGTACAGCTAGGGGCAGCTAGGTGGCGCAGTGGATAGAATGCCAGACCTGAAGTCAGGAAGGCTTATCTTCCTGAATTCAAATCTGGCTTCAGACATTTACTAGCTATGTGACTGTGGGCAAGTCACTTAACCCTGTTTGCCTTAGTACCTCATCTATAAAATGAGCTGGAGAAAAAAATGGCAAACCACTCTAGTATCCTTGCCAAGAAAACCTCAAAAGGGGTCATGAAGAGTTGGAGATGACTAAAACAACTGAACAACAAGTCATATCTGCTCTGCAGGCCAACATTTCTGTTTTCATGATTCTTATTTCTCTCTTTAAGGAAAATCCTGCTGTTATTCCATGCTTTCTTGGGAATCCAATGTCCTCTGACTTATAAGGTATTGTTTCCACTTTTTGCAATATTTATTCATAAATGTTTATATCATAAATATTTAGATTAGTTTAGATGTCCTAGAGGCCATCTTCCCTTCTGTTATTAATATCTTCTCCGTTTATCTTCTTGCATTCAGTGTCTTTAATTGAGTTTTATTTCTCTTGACACTTGTGGTCATTTCAGTATTTTTTTCCTTATATTTTCTTGTTCACTTTCTGACTCCTATCTTTTGATATCAGATCACCAGAGAGATGGACCTCAAAGCTATCTCACCTCCTTTCATACTGAGGTATTTGCTTTTTACTGGCCTCAGTCTCTGCCAAAATGACTTCTGGTAGACAGGATTGACCTCACCTGAATTCTAGTCCCCTTTCCTTCAAGCCTGGTGGAGCCTCACACACATGCCTTTTTTCTAGTTCCCTCTGTTCTTTAATTCTTTGGTTGAGCACTGTTCTTGGACAGTGCTATCTCACCAGACAGAGAAAGCTTCTGCTTTCCTGTACCTCCATACATTCTTCATACAAGATTGGGGTGGGTAGAATTGAATTCTCTTGCCTGTTGCCACAGATTATGTCAGGGAAGCAGGTGAGGTGTGCAGAGAACAGAGTAAGGATATTGCTGAATGGATACCAGTGCACAAACCTATATGTCCTATTGTGCAGTCCTGCAAGAGTTGGGAGGGGGTGGTAGGAGAAAAGGGGGTGCTGAGTAAGCATGTTAAGTATTAGACTTCACTGCTATTAATTCATCAGATTTTTAACTTTTTAGGGTCCCTGGTGTCTTTGCTGCAATTAGTTTACTTCTTGCAAACATTTCATATTTTGTAGAATTTTGAGAGGTCATGAGGATTGGAGAAAGCGTCTAGTCACCCATTTTGTTGGCCACAGGATGATCTTTTAAATTAATTTATATTTTATTAACCACATAACATCTATATACATTTGAAAAAAGAGAAATATATGTGTGTTACATAGAATATTTCTTCAGTCCACAGAAGCTTTATTTTCTTACTTATTATACAGAATCATGCCACATGTTTTATTGGAGTTAAATAAAGATATAAAGTATACCCCACCTCAAAAAAAAAAAGAATGAGAGGGAGAATAGAAAGCCTAATTTTCTGGTTAGTAAAGGATTTACCCATTTAAGTACTGAAATTTAAAAAAAAACACTTTAGATGGCAATCTTAAAGCACATTTTAGCTTTAGTAAAAAAAATTCTGAAGACACAATTACAAATTATTTCTATTAAGAAGAAAATGGAGAAAGAAACCTGTGTGGCTGACTACACTAAGAGGTCACCTTGAAAATCAGACAATCTGAGGATTGATTGAAGGAACTGGGGACATTGAGCCCATAGAAGACTAAGAAGACACAACTGGGCTGCAGTTTTCAATTGTCTGAGGGTCCTCATGTTGAGGAGTAATTGTCAAGGGTTCTAGAGGGCAGAACTGGGGTCAGTGATAGGTGGGAGTCAGGGGATCTGTTGAAGGAATTCACCCTTTGGTTGGAAGATCAGGCCGGAGACCTCATGAATCCCTTCCAATGTTAAAATTCTGTTCAATTTCTGTTTTATTCTTGTATCTTAAGCTATTTGAGGGCAGTGGCCACTTCTAACCCCTTCTTGTATCTCTCCCAGGACCAGGCACATGCATTTGCTTACAGTGGCTGCTCAGTCAGTGTTTGCTGATGATGACAATGTTTTTTCCTTGGTTCGGGTTTTGGGGTCTGAGTACGTCAGGGTCTCTAGTTCCTGCCGTTTTTCTTGATTATCTGCAGTTTCAGGGGTGTGTGTGTGTGTGTGTTTGTAATTCTGCATGTGGACATTATGACAAAAGCAACTAATGAATTATTCAAGTCCCCCAAAAGAAGTAAAATAAGGCTTTAGATGTTCCAGGTCTCTCTGAGGCAAAGCGTCCATTAGAATCAGAGGGGAAAACTCAATCCATTATGAGGAATGGAGCTAAGATTGAGTCTATTTGTACTTTTCCTTAGATGTCTTGAGCTCCTCTCCAGCTCGCAGTTCATTTGAGAATGTCTTCTTGTTTCATTTGTTCTGTTGTTGGGCACACGGGCGAGGAGCTCCAAGAGGAGGGAGGTCACTCACCATAGCAACATGAAAGAAGAAAGCATCTTTGATGCACCTGGCCTCATGCCTGCTGCTTTTACTCAGGCTGCGTTTTGCCAGACAAATAATACACGACAAATGACGGCTGCTTTTCATCTCACTCACCTCAGATTCTAATATAGATCGTGAGAGCGGCCCTTGAATTGATGGTAATGCCAGCACCCATCTTGATGCTGACATATTTGTCTTCTGCAAAAAGGGATAATGGAGATTTAAGAAAAATGTTTTCTGAAAATGAAAAATAAGGTATTTGATGCAACCAAAGGAGCCATTCTAATAATCAAATCTTGGAGCTTTAAGGGACTTCAGTGGTCTTTGGTGCATCCTTCCACCCAGTACCTACAATCCTTTGCAAATATTCTATGACAAATATTTGTCTGGCTAGCCTCTGCTTAGGCCTCTCCCTTTTCTCCAATTTACCATGTATATAGCTTATATTTACTTGGTTGTTTACATGTTGTCTCTCCCACTAGAACTTTAGCTCCTTGAGGACAGGGACTGTTTGTGTTTTTCTTTGTATTCCTGATAATTCACACAGTACCTGGGACATAGTAGGTGCTTAATAAATGCATGTTTCCTGGACTTGACTTGACTGCCTCATAAGGTAGTCTGTTTCATTGTTGGCTAACTAAAACAATAAGGAAATTTTTCTTTCTATCCTGATACTTTGATGAGTCCATGATGTAGCTTCCTGCTCCACTGGTGTAAGAACATTGAGTCGTAGATTTAGAGTTGGAAGGAACCCTACCTAGCCCGAGCCCCTCATTTCACCCGTGAGAAAACTGAGGCACAGAGAAGTTGTGACTTACTCAAGATCATACAGGCAGTAAATGTCTGGGCCAGGATTTGAACCCAGGACCTTCTATTTTACATCCAAACTTTTTATTATGTACTACGCCACTTCCTCCCTTGTCCTTCACTAAATACTCCAAAGAGGATTTACTTCAGTATGCCAGAGGCCTTTTCTCATTCTTTAAATTCTTGGAAGAGATCAGTATAACACTTGGGCTGTCCATTTTCCTCATTTTTTTTTTTGGAGGGGGGAAGGCAGGGCAATTGGAGTTAAGTGACTTGCCCAAGGTCACACAGCTAGTAAGTGTGTCAAGTGTCTGAGGTCAGATTTGAACTCAGCTTCTCCTGGCTCCAGGGCCGGTGCTCTGTTTTCCTCATTTGGGGCCATAATTTGCTTTTTTTAACTTCCATCCACTGCTTCGAGTTCTGCCCTCTGGGGCCAGGCAAAATAATTCAAAGAAACAGAATTTTAGAGCTGCGAGAAACCTTTCAGATAACCTAGTCCGATCCTCTCATTCTGTGCATGAGGAAAGGAGCTCCAAGAAAGTGAAGTGACTAGGCCAAGGTCCTAAAGAAAGTCAGCATTATAGCAGGACAAACATGATAGTGGTGACACAGTGTCACCCTCCTCTGGTTATTTGAGTTTATCAGCATCCCACTTAAAGTGTGAACATAATGCTCCAGATGTAGTCTGAGTCAGCAGACATCCATAAGTGCAAATAAACAACCCCCAGAAGGGATAAACAATAATTCAAGTTCATTCGATATGGAACAACCACACACACGGATCTCATCCTTCCTAGGAGACAGAGCTATAATCTCTGGCAAGTTCTGGGATGGCTAGTTTCCCAAGTGAGAATCCTGGATCCACAGAACCTTTGCATCTGGGGCATTTTTGTAAGTTTTATAATTTGGGGCTCTTTGTAATCTGGTGCCTTCCTACTTTTCTGGTCTTCTCACACTTCCGTCACCTCTACGTACCCTATTATCTGTCTATTGTTGTTCAGTTGCGACCCCATTTGGGGTCTTCTTGCCAAAGATACTGGAGTAGTTTGCTGTTTCCTTCTCCAGCTCATTTTATGGATCAGGAAACTGAGGCAAACAGGGTTAAGTGACTTGCCCGGGGTCACACGGCTAGTAAGTGTCTGAGGCCAGATTTGAACTCAGATTTTCCCGGCTGCAGGTCTGGTGCCCTATCCACAGCTACAATGGTCTGTTTGCAGTTATTTGTATACAACACATCATTTCTCATCTGCTTTTCCCTGGCTGTCCCCCATGCCTAGAATGCTCTTCCTCTTCACTTCTACTTTTTAAAATCCCTGGATTCCTTTATGACTCTGCTCAAATGCCACCTTCTGCTAGAGACCTTTTCTCTGGTCCTACCACCCTCTACTAACTCACTCTCCGTGATTCCTTCTGTCTCCTCTGTGTCTATTTTGTACAGACCTAATTTTTTTTTTTTTTTACGTATTGTTTCCTCTACCAGACTGGAAGCTCCTTGAGGGCAGGGCTTGTTTATTTTTTTTTTGTATCCCCAATGTTTAGTATGTCTAGCACATAGTAGGCACATAATAAATGTTTATTGATTGATTTGCTGGTATTGCAAGGTAGTTCATGAGGTCCAACTCTTTGCCTCCAGGCAGGCAAATAGTGAAGAAATTCAGGAGAGAGAAAAAAACCTCATTGACCTGGAATTCTCATCCTTACTTAGTTGTATGTCCCTGGGCAAATCATGTTGCCTTCCTGAACCTTCTTTACTCACCTGTGGAGGTAAATGGAGTTAATAAGATGCACCATTTCTAATAATTATAATAATAATAATAATAATGATGCTATATAGCTAACATTTATATTAGTGCTTACTATATGTCAGTCACTGTGCTAAGCATTTTACAACTATTATCTCATTTAATCCACACACCAACCCTGGGAATATTATTACCCCCCCTCCACTCCTGCTCCCTCCCCCATTTTACAGATGAGGAAACTGAGGCAAACAAAGATTAAGTGACTTGCCCAGGGTCACACAGCTAGTAAGTGTCTGAGACTGGACTTGAATTCAGGTCTTCCTGACTCCAAGCCCTGCACTCTTTCTACCTCTTGGGATTGTCATGAGGAGCAGAGGCCTTTGAAGTAATCTAGTTGCACTGTTGTGTTACTAATGAGGAAAGTAAGGCCCAGAGAAGTGTCATGTTCAAGGTCACATGGGCAGTAAGTATCAGAAGTGTGATTTGAACCCAGATCCTTTGATTTCAAAGCCAATGGGATTTCTTCTGCATCAGAGTAAAATGAAAGAGTGCTATAGAAACATGAGTGAGTATTATTTTCTGCTTTATCATTAGTTTAGGGCTTGGCTTAATGTTCTCACCAGGGGCCCTTGTACCATCTCTCTTTCTTCTTGGGCTAATGCCACATCACTCATCAGTGCTTATGGGTGCCCTTCTCTGACTCATCTGGGTAGGACAGGAATAGAACTCAGAGAAGAGCCTGTTGCAGGCACAAAAGGGCAGGAGGGACTTTTCTTTACTGATCCAGGCAGATTGGGGAAAACATGAGGATTCAGTGCCCTGGAGGTAGAAGCACTGAGATTGGACCCAGTTGGATAAAGGAGGGATCACTGGAGGTTAAGTTATAGGAGGGCAAGGTAGTGGGTAAGCGGGTAGAAGTAAAGTAGAGAAGTCAGGAGGGATAGGAAATAAGAGATGTACACAAACATAAAAACAAAGATTAGGAGTAGAATCTCTTAGGGAAAGTATATGTTTATACATGTATGTATGTATATATGTGTGTTCATGTATATATCTGCTTATATATACACACATGTGATATATACACACATGTTATATATAGATACACGCGATATACACATATACGTGTGTATGTGTGTGTATATACGTGTATATATACGTGTGTGTGTGTGTGTGTGTGTGTGTATATATATATATGTCCACATTTAGTTGTAGCCTGGGAGAGGCAAGGAGGAAAAAAGAGCAAAGTAAAAAATGTACAGCAGAGAACAAAAGAGAACCTACAAGGAAGCAAAGACAAGGTGGACAGCTCTCAACACAACACGAAGTATTTATCATATAGGCTTTCTTGAAATGGAAATATATTTTGAATCCTCTCTTATGGTCTGCTTTGCACATGACATGTTTTTTCTTTTCTTACTTTATACTTAAGTTTTAATATTTAAGTTAATAATGTTTCTTTTTCTTTTCTTATTGTGTATTTAAGTTTTAGTAAAAACAAACAAACAAACAAACAAAAAAGAGATTGGACCCAGTAGGTCCAATGTGCCGTGGCTGGAAAGGGTGATTGTGCCACAAGGTGGCGTTAGGAAAGTCTGTTACCAAAGGTATCATTGATGCTTACAGTGTTCAGATGATAGAATCGTAGATTTAGAACTGGGAGGGACCTTAGATATTATCTAGATTCTAGTCTAAATCCTTCCTGGATGACAACATCCCCAACAAATGACCATTCAGCTTCTGCTTGAGTGATGGAAATGGAGACTCCACTACCTCTGTCTTATTATTGTTGTCGTAGAGGGGTGTGACCATAAGGAGCCTAAAGACATCTTCTGATACAAGATATGGGCCTTTCCATTGAGAAAAAATTTATTAATATCTTTTGTTTTTACATCATCTTCATTTCTCGGTATATTCTTCCCCAATACCATCCAGAGAACTACTCCTTAAAAGAAAGAATCAGAAAGAAGAAATAAATGGTGATTCATAAGACTAACTAACCAAATCCAATAATATACGCAGTGTTCCACACCCATAGTCCCCCACTTTTGGAAAGAAGGGGAGCAGGTGCGTTGTTATAGCTCTTCTTTGGGTCAATCTTGGTTATTATAATGGCATAAAATTCTGTTTCGATTTTTGTGGAGGTTCTTTATATTTATATTATTATTGTTATTGTAGATACTGTTTTCCTAGTTCTGCTCCCCTCACTTTGTATCAGTTCATATAAATCCTCCCTTGCTTCTTTGGCCCCTGCTGAGAGCTTTCATCATTTCTGTAGCTCTTTAGTATTCCATTATGTTCAGGTGCCACAATTTGTTTAGTCATTCCCCAGTTGATGGACAAATATGTTGTTTTTAGTTCTTTGCTACTAAAAAAAGCACTGCTATAAACATTTTGGTGTATATGGGACCTTTCCCCTTATCTTTGGTTTCATTGGAGGTATGTGACTAGTGGTGAGTTCCCTTGACTAAAGAGGATAGACATTATTAGTCACTTTCTTATATTAATTTCAAATTGTTTTCCAGAAAGTTGGAACAATTCACAGCTCCACCAACAATGTATCAGTGTATCCATCTTTCCATAACCCCCATCCTACAATGACTATTTCTTTTATCATCTTTCTCAGTTGCTGAGTGTGAGGTGAAACTGCAGAGTTGTGTTGATATGAATTTGCTTTATTTCTAGCGATTTGGAACATTCTTTCATGTGGTGGTTAATAGTTTATAATTCTTCTTCCTAGAACTTCATACTATTTGATTACTCAGATGGAGATAACTGGTGGCTCAATGACAGCATACTGGGCCTGGAGTCAGGAAGACCCGAGTTCAAATCTAGCTTCAGATACTTCTTAGCTGTGTGACCCTGGACAAGCCACCCCTTTTTGAGTTTCCTCAGTTGTAAAATGGGGATAGTAATAACACCTACCTGGCTGTTGTGTGGATCAAATGAGTTAATATTTGTAAAACAAACAAATAAACAAAAAAGTCCTTAGCACACAGCCCAAAACATAGTAGGTACCATAGAAATGCATATTCTCTCCATTTTTTTCTCTCCCACTCGAGATAAATCTCTGATGGGATAGGAATCAGTAGCTTGGGTAATTTGATGAGATTAAAGGACAAAGCTTCAGTCTGTCTTTGGAAATCTCTCCCAAAGGAAGGCACGGACATGGTGTGAGTCGTGACCATTGAAAATCTAAGATGGGACTATAAAAGGGAGGTGGCAGATCTGGCAGGGAGGCTCATCAGAGATCCAGAAAGGAGCTGAGCTGAACATGTGCTGTACAACCAACCGCACAGCCCCTCATGGTGCCCTGCATCCCCAGAGGTGGCGGCCATGGGGTCACAACGATGAACTGCAGAGGAGTTCTTGAAAGGGGAACCATGTAGACTTCGAAGATGAGGGATGCAGGAGAATGAGAGGTGGTGGCCTCAGGGGCTGGTGGTGGCATGACAATTAATCTCGGACCCAGCATCCTGGGCCATTTCTAGTCGCCCTGGTGAACATTTGGCCACTAGACCCACATGGCTCTGGAGGAGAAAGTGAGCCTGGTGACCCTGCGCAGCCCTCCCTCGTGCAAATCAAAGTCAACGGCAAATCATGTCATCATCTCCCTGATGTCATGCTCCTCTTCGAGAATGAAGGACAAACACACACACAACAACAATATCGAGGAGGGACCACACATGCGGTCACTAATGTTCTAGTATGAATTGTCTGGATGGGGGTGGGGAGAGGAAATGCCTTCTCTTTCTCCTCTGCCTCTTCCTCTTACTTCCCCTCCTCCTTCTCATTGGTGGTCTTCAATGGACAACTGTTGTCAGCGAGCTTCAAAGGCATTCTTGGTCAAGTATGGATGGGGTTAGGTGGCGTCTGAGGTCCTGTCCAACTCTGAGATACTCTTCACAGCTTGGACTTGGATTGGTTGTTCCTGAAAGGTCAAAAACTCACTCCTTTTTCCCAGGACGGTCTCTGGAGGGAGGTCATTGGAGAAACTGCGGCTGTGGTGTCCCCTGACCACCACCAGGGGTCAGTATAGACCTTAGCTACGTGAGCCCCAGAGCTGGGCAGCCGTCAGCTCCCTATTCGCTGCTCTGTCCAGCTTCTTTACCTGCCCTGGGGCAGAGGTGGGAAGGAAGAGAAGGACTCAGCCATTGCCTTCCCCCGAGCAAATTCTGTTTCTTGGGTAGACAGCCCTTCAGGGAAAGCAGGCCTTACTGTGGGCGGAGCTTTCACGTCATCAGGAATGTATTTGTAAATTCTGGGCTCTCAAGAAGCCTCATTGTGCGGAGATTCTGGTGCTGGTCCTAGCAGGACTCACTATGTGCCCTTAGACCGATACTTGCGTCTCCATTTTCTAACCTGTCAAATGAGGGTGCTGGACGAGCCGATTTCCAAAAAGCCCCCCACTCTGGAAGTTCATGATTCTGAGTTTCCTCCCCCTTTATTCACTGCAGATTTGGCCCACTCCTAGGACGGAAGGGCCCTGCCTGCACTGACCAATCCTTGTGGAAGCTGGGAAGGGGGAGGCTTCTGTGTAACGTCCTTTAGTGGGGCTAGAAGGCTTCTGTACTGTATCTTGGGGAGCAAGCAGAGGCCAGGAGGCAAGGATCATAGAACTAGAGCTGGAAGGAAATTCAGAGGCTATCCAGCGCAATCCCCTTGTTTGACAGGTGAGGAAATTAAGACTGAGGCCCGACAAGGTTAAGTGACTTATCCAGGTTCACACAGCTGGTAAGTGTCTGAGGCAGGATCAGAAACCAGGTCATCCTTCCTCTAAATCCAGTCCTATCTCCTATGCTGCTTACCACCTGGGGCTCAACGGAGACTGAGGATTAAACTTTCTGGGTTGCTATGGAGGCAGCATGGTGAGGTGGAAAATGTGTTGGAGTTGGGATTGGAAGATTTAGGCATGATTTTCAGCCTGCCACCCTTTTGACTTTGGGTAAGTCCCTTAGTTTCTCTGAGCCTCAGTTTCCAAATATGTAAAACAACTGGGTCTAACTAGAGAACCCCTCAAATCTCTTTAAGCTCTAAATCTGTGATTCAATTAAGTGTTTTATGGAACATAAAATTTAGCCTCACACCATTTCTGTGTGTGTGTGTGTGTGTGTGTGTGTGTGTATGTGTGCTATGTTCACTCTTTTTGGGGTTTTTCATTCTTTGAGGGTAGAGAACATTTCCTACTCATCTTTTAGCCCCCATGGCAGGGGGTGGAGGGGACCTTGCCCAGGAGAACACAGTAAAGGGGAGCTGACCTCCAGGCCCACAGGCTGCTGGCTGCAGACTTTCTGCCTGGCCTGCCTATGGTGTGGCTGCCTGCCTCCCTGCCCGATGGTACCAGGGGCGTAACTGCCACCTGGCATGGTTGCAGTGTCCCTTGGGGCCATGAAGAAGATTTCTTTTTGCCATCACTCTCTTACTGAAAGCAATACAGGATGAGAGAAGACACTGTTGTCTTTAACTAGGCCAAGATGACTAATTATTACACTCATTTTCTAAAGGTTACCATATACAGACATGCAATTAGACAGGCAGAGGAAAGTTTGGAAACCTGATTCATTCTGAAACTATGGTAAATGAAACCCCTGGTGCTATTTCTGATTGTAATGCCTTTGAGAACATTCAATTTATCTCAGCTGTCAAGCCCCGTTTTGACAAGAGAAAATGTTTTGCATCTTCTCAGATAGAGCACCTTAGGTCTGCCTTCATCTCTCCTCTTGCTGATTTCTTCCTGGATTTCAGGAGGTTGACTAGAATGGATTGAGGAAGACATGTTGAGGGTGGATTTTCATTTAACCATTTTCCTGCTGTTCTTTTTTAAAGTCAAAGGCAGCAGATTCCTACCCACTCCCTACTCCAGTTTAGGCCACGGTGCAGTGGCAGGATCACTGAATTTGGAGCCAGAAGCTCAAATCCCAGCTCCCCCACTTACTATCTATGTGGCCTAGGGCAAGTCACTAAAATCCTCTGAGCCTCTCTTTTCTTACCTGTAAAATGATGGGGATGGAATAAATGAGCTAGCAATCTGTGATCCTCTGATCAGGGATGCTTAGGTTGAAGGTCTAGCTAGGTAGTCTCTAAAGCATGGAAGAAGAAAAGAAAAAGGAACGTTACAACAGGGGTGGCATCATGCCACTTGTGGGGTGGTGGTCAGGCCAGGACTATGCATGGAGTGGATGCACAATAAACGTTTGTTGAATTGAATCCGATGGAAAAACTGAGGTTCATAGAGATAAAGTGACTTGTCTAAGGCTGCAGAGCTAGGAAGTGACAGATGAAATAAACCAGTATAATACAAACCCCCAAACAAAACCTTAGTCCCGTTGTGTTCTGCCTGGGTCAAATGACATCTGGAGCTCTGTATTCTGTGCCAGAGTCTCATATGAGAAGAAACATTAACAAACTGGAGGGTATTCAGAGCAGGCTGACGAGGATGCTGAGGGGATTGGAAACCAGGTCATCTGGAGACCAGCTGAAGGAAATGAGAATATTTGGTTTGGAAGAGAGAAGGCTTAGAACAGACATGGACATGTCTTCAAACATCTTTAGGGTCATAGATTGAAAGCTGAAAGGGACCTTGGAGGTCATAGGATCACAGATATAGAGCTAGAAGAGACGTGAGGGGCCATCCAATCAAATTCCTTCCTTTTATAGATGAGGAAACTGAGGCCCATAGAGGGTAAGTGATTTTCCCAAGGTTATTTCTGCCCTGGCAAGCTCATCCTAGAGCAACTCCGCCAGTCCCCCTTGGAATTGGTTGATTAGGGCAGTCTTGTTCCATCTGAGATATTGGCTCAGAGCCCAGAACGTGCTTGCCAAGGCCAAGGGATGCATGGATTGTCACTCTCCTGATGCGGTAGGTATTCTGGCCTGTGCTGGGGTGTTTGAGGAAGGCCATCAGGAGGCTGTCTTTAGGCAGGAAGAGCAAAACCATATGGAGGACTGGGATGGCTAGCCTGGCTGTCAAACTCCCCCATTGGGTTGGTCCCAGGAAAAGTCTTGAGGTCCTAAGCTAGGAAACCATCCAGTCTGGGCCCACATATTTCTCAGGGGGCTCAGGGAAGGTCTGACATCTGGACCAGCTGTTATTGCACCTGCAGCATCACCACCTGGCCCTGCAGGCTTTCCTTCTTCAGCCAGACCTGTGCCAGCTGTTACTACAGCATTGGCAACATGTTGGTAAAGCGGCTGCTGCGGCTGCAATGGCAGAAGTTCCAAGAAGGCCTCTCTGCCACCTAAGAATCTCCCCAAAGGCCTGTTTGTAATGCCTAAAGCTCCACCTTTAAGATCTATTTGGGTTATGACATTGTTCCTTCTCTCGCCGGCAGCCAGCCCACTGAGTTCCCCTGAGAAGCGGCCCTTCTCTGGGGATAGAGAAGATCTCATCAGCCATTAACACTTTTGCTGTCACTTTATAGATTATAATTTGTAAAGTCAAACCTCATGACACCATTTCTTTCCTCTGAGGTCATATAATTCCAATTAAGGAAATAATCATATTAGCTGACATTTGTATGAGTCTTTAAAGTTTACAGGGCGCTTTATATGCATCCTCTCATTGGAACTGCACGATCTTGTGAGGTAGACCTTGTAGGCACTGTTGCTTCCATTTTACAGATCAGGGAGTCGAGGCTTAGAGAGGATATAGGGCTTGCCTGAGGCTGCATAGCTACAGATCATAGATTTAGAGCAGGAGGAGACCTCAGAGTTCATCTAGTCCAAGCCCTTCATCTTATAGATGGGGAAAGTGAGGTACAGAGAAGTTATTTGTATAAGGTTCCAGAAGAATTATGTGGTAGAATGAAGAGGTGAATCTAGAGCCTTCAACTCTAGAACACTCACCAAAGTCAGAATCGGAACCTAAGTCTTCCAGACTCCGTCTTTTTATTGTTGTTCAGTTGTTTTCAGTCACGTCTGACTGGACCCTGTTTGGAGTTTTCTTGACAAAGACATTTCAGTGGTTCGTCATTTCTTTTTCCAGCTCATTTTACTGAAGAGGAAACTGAGGCAAACAGAGTTATGTGACTTGTCCATAGCTAGTCACAAGGCTAGTAAGTGTCTGAGGCTGGATTTGAACTTATGGATATTTGTCTTCCCGACCCGGCACTCTCCCCATTGCTCCACCTAGATGTGACTCCAAGTCTAGTATATGCTATTTTGAAAGAAATTTAAAGCAAATTTTAAAGAAACATAAATATCTTGGCACAATGAAGTACTTTTCTCATTTATCTTGAACTATTATAATTTTTTTAGTATAACCCAGATTATCCTCCATGTTTGAGCACAACTAACTCTCCCTGAGATTTTCTTGGCTTATTTGTAGCTATGGGACACTGAGCTAGGTTTGTAGAAAAAGTCTTACAGTTGGTTTTCACTTTAGCTTTGATCTTTTTTCCATAGGAGAGACTTTTAACTGCCTGTTATCTAATGAGAGGGGTAGTATTATTTGGCTTTCCCAGCATTCCTTACCAGCTAAGCTAAGAAGTCTCTGCCGATTTTCCTTCCTTCTTTGGTCTTCTGGCCTTCTGGAAGGGTAGAAATTAGAAAAAAAAAAAGTGCCCTGCATCATGACAGTAGTACCTGAAAAAGCTTTGTAATAAACTTTTAAAAATAGAATGGAGGGTCACAGATTTTTTGCTCACTTGTTTCTCCTTGATATTTGTTTCCATCTACATATAACTTGTATTCTTTTAAAAAATATTTTATTTTTTCCAATTACTTGTAAAATTTTTTAACATTTATTTTTTAAAATGTTGAGTTTCAAATTCTCTTCCTATCTCCTTCTACTCCTCCCTCCCTGAGAAAGCAAGCAATTTGATATATGTTATATATGTGCAGTCATGCAAAGCCTATTTCCATATCAGTCGTAAAAGAAAGAAAACACAGAATCCCTGGAAAAAAAAAAACACCTAGAAAAATAAAGTTTTAAGAAGTATGCTTTGATCTCCATTCAGACACCATCAGTTTTTTTCTCCAGAGGTGGATAGCATTTTTCATCATAAGTCCTTCAGAATTGTCTTGAATCATTGTATTGCTGAGAATAGTTAAGACATTCACAGTTGATCGTCATACAGTACTGCTGCTGTTGTGTACATTGTTCTCCTGGTTCTGCTCATTTCACTTTGCATCAGTTCATGTAAGTTTTCCCAGGTTTTTCTGAAAGCATCCTGGTCATCATTTCTTACAGCACAATAGTATTCCATCACCATCATATACCAGAACTTGTTTAACCATTCTTCAATTGATGGACATCTCCTCAGTTTCCAATTCTTTGTCACCACAAAAAGAGGTACTGTAAATATTTTTGTACGTATAGGACATTTTCCTTTTTTAAAAAAAAAGAACGAACTCTTTGGGATACAAGCCTAACAGTAGTATCAAAGGATCTGCACAGTTTGATAGCCCTTTGAGCATAGTTCCAAATTGCTCTCCAGAATGGGTGGATCAGTTCACAAGTCTACCAACAATGCATAAGTGTCCAAATTTTCCCACATCCTCTCCAACATTTATCATTTTCCTTTTTTGTCATATTAGCCAATATGATAGGTGTGGGGTGGTATCTGAGAGTTGTTTTAATTTGCATTTCTCTATTCAATAGTAATTTAGAGCATTTTTTTTCATGTGGCTGTAATGAACTTTGATTTCTTCATCTGAAAACTGCCTGTTCATATCCTTTGATCATTTATTAATTGGGGAATGATTTGTATTCTTATAAATTTGACTCAGTTCTCTATATATTTGAGAAACAAGGCTTTTATCACAGAAATTTGCTGTAAAATTTTTCACAGTTATGACTGTGTATTTCCCTCCTTCCTATTTTTCTCCCGTTTATCTTTCTCTCTCCTTTCACTCTGTCCCTCCTCAAAAGTGTTTTGCTTCTGATGACTGCTTCTCCCAATCCATCCTCCCTTCTATCAGTAACCCCCTTCTCTTATCCCCTTCCCCTCCTCATAACTTGTATTCTTCTTGACCAGCAGGTTCAGGATTACATCCATTAACAGTACCTAATAAGAACAGAATGGAGAATTTGGAAAGCAACAAAAAACCAGAACTCATTATCTTACCTCTCAAACCTATCTGTCTTTCAAAATTCCCTCTCACCCACACCACGTGTCTGATCATTTTCCAAATACTGTCATTTCTATCTCAATAACATCTTTTGCATCTGTTCCTTTCTCATTCCTCTCACAGCCACTACCCTAGTTAGGGATCTCATCTCCTCTTCCCTAGATGATCCCAAGAACCTTCTACCTGGTCTCCCTGACTCATCTCTCCCTGCTCCAACTCCTCCTCCATGTGGCTGCCATGTCACCTACCTACTCATTGAAGTCCAATGGCTTCCCATTGCATCTAGGATCAAATATGAACTCCTTTGCTATTTAAATCTCTTCACTGTATGGCCCCTTCCTATCTTCCCAGTCTCTTTATATGTTACTTCCCCACCAATAGTCTGTGATCTAGCCAGGTATATTGTCTCTTTGTTCAATGCACGTGACATTCCATCTCCAAGTCTGCACTGGCTGTTCCCCGTGCCGGTAACAGTTCCCTCCTCACTTCCACCTTTGGAACCCCTGCTTTCCTTCAAAGCTTCGCTCAGTGCTATCTTCTACACGAAGCCTTTCCTGACCTCCTCTATCCCTCACTCCATTTACAAGGACTCTCCCCAAATTACCATGTATTCATTTTGTATATATTATGCATGAATTTATGCATGTTGTTCCCTCTATTAGAACAAGAATTCTCCAGACCTGGCAGTGTCTCCCTTTTGTCTTTGTCTCTCCATTACCCAGCACAGTGCCAGGCACACCGTTAGTGCTTCATAATTGCTTCATGATTGACTGGTTGACTTGGGGAGCCAAAATCAGCCGGCCAACAGGCATTTACTATACATCTACTCTATCTGTGCCAGGCATTAGGAAGACAAAGGCCAAAAAGGAAACAGGATGTGTGCGGTCTCAGAGGTTTCATTCCATCAGGGGAGACAACATGTACATAGATAATATATCGAATAACTTTATATAGAATAAATACAAAATTGATACAAGGTAGCTAGGGAAGGAGGATGCTATAATGTCACAAAGTCCATGAATGAAGCCCTAGGGTTTTTTGCTCCTAAGGCAGGCCCTTACCCATAGCCCATTTATTCTTCATTTACATAATTCCTACATATTTGGTTATCTGGTTCTCCAGATCAACAGTAGATTAGAAGCAGTCACTCAGAGGGAGGAAAGACTGTTAAAGGCAGGCAGAGCAGTGACAAGTGACAGCTAAAAGCTTGACATTGAGGGAAGAGACAGGAAATTGATAAAAAGCAGACACAAAATATCCTAGGCCAGCAATCTAAACCAATTCAGTGTAGGACATACAGCCTTACAAGCCTCGCTAAGCCCTGAAAGCCTCACGGAATCAGAGCTCAGCAGTCTCTGATTTTATATCTATGTATCTACACACACTTATGTGTACATATGCACACGTATATTTACTAATATAGACCAGTAATATGCGTATGAATGCTCAAATGTGACAGTAATATACATACAAATAAATGTTATTTATTCCTATGTACCAGTACTATATACAAATGAGTAAATGTATATTTATTCATATGTACCAGTAATATACATATGAATAAATGTTATTTTCTTATGTGTACCAGTAATATACATATAAGTAAACATGTGTTATTTACTTATGTGTACCAATAATATACATATGCATAAATATGTTATCTTCTCTTATACATATGAGTAAACATGTGTTATTTACTCATATGTACCGTTAATATACATATGAGCAAATATGTGTTATTTACTTATATATACAAGTAATATACATATGAATAAATATTATTTTCTGTTATGTACCAGCAAATATGCATGAGTAAATATGTTATTTTTTATTATGTACCAGTAATATACATATGAATAAATATTTACTTGTATGTGCTAGTAATATACATATGAGTAAATATGTTATTTTCTCTTATACATGAATAAACATGTGTTATTTACTCATATGTACCATTAATATACATGTGAGCAAATGTGTTACTCATATATCAATAATATACTTATAAATAAATATGTGTTATTTACATATGTACATAGGTACCAACACTATGCATATGAGTAAATGTGTATTATTTACTCATACGTACCAGTAATATACATATAAGTAAATGTTTTTTATTCGTATGTGCTAGTAATAGACATATTAGTAAATATATGTGTAATATAGTAAATATGAATAAATATATGGACATTAACACAGATATAAATATTATTACATACATCCAAATATATGTATTTACATATGGGAGTGTTTGTGTGAGACATTATGTCACTGAGAAAGGCTTCAGCATTCTTTGTTTAAGGCAAGGTCATGAATGATCCAGTTTAAAAACATTTTTATCCCCAATAGCTAAACTAATAAAAAGCTTAGGTATTGAAGCAATCAGGTTTCAACTATCCAGACAATTCTCTGACG